>NC_142877.1:21312500-22512500 GCF_051225735.1 Oryctolagus cuniculus
CCCAGACGCCTGTGTGCCGGACACTGACAAGTACGTGTCTCATTCTCAGAGGAACCCGGGGAGCTCCTGTCATTGCACCCATTTTGCAGATGTGGCGTTCAAGGCTCAGAGAGCTTATGTGCCTGGTCCAGAATCGCAGAGCCAGCCAGGGGCGGAGCTGGCTTTCCAATCCAAATCCACTCGCTGCTTCCAAGCCCGTGCTCCCATGCTCCCTGTTCGGCTTCTCCTTGCTCCCGCCCGAGGACGCGCCCTTCTCCCCTCTCTCTGTTCCTACAGCAGAGGTGCTGTGTCCCTTTCCGGGATCTGCCTGGGGGCTTCCCCTGCACCTGCAGCTGTTGGCAGACAAGCCCTGCCTCCACACTGCAGCCAGCGAGACGCCCAGCCCACTCCCCTCTGGCAGCAATGGGACTGACTAGTGCTGCATGGGGTCAGGGGCTAAGGAAAGCAGTGCACTTGCAGGGGCAGGTGGGACAGCCTCCGTCACCACTGGTGGGAGCTTAGCTGCAAACCAGTTGGACAATTATTTTTAAGATTATTTATGTATGTATGTATGTATGTATTTGAAAGGCAGAGCTATAGAGAGACAGAGGCAGAGAGAGAGAGAGAGAGAGGTCTTCCATCCACTGGTTCACTCCCCAAATGGCCGCAACAGCCGGAGCTGCACCGATCCCAAGGCAGGAACCAGGAGCTTTTTCCAGGTCTCTCACGTGGGTTGGGTGCAGGGGCCCAAGCATCTGAGTCATGTTCCACTGCTCTTCCAGGCCATAGCAGAGAGCTGGATCGGAAGTGGAGCAGCCGGGACTCGAACCGGTGCCCACATGGGATGCCAGCACTGCAGGTGGCGGCTTTACTCGCTACACCACAGCACCAGCCCCTGGACAGTTTCTGCAAATGTTACACCTCTGACCATATGACCAGAATTCTGCTCCTGGATACCTGCCCCAGAGCAACTGATGCACTCATGTGCCTGCCCTCCATGTCACACGTGAGTGCTCACAGCAGCACAACTCAGGTAGTCCCCACGGCCATCTGCCTACATGTCCGTCCCAGGGGATGGCTGAACAGCCGGTCATACATCTGCAAATCAATACGCTGTTGACAGGCATATCAGCGTGGATGCATCTCAGAAACGTTACACCGAGGCCCGCATTTGACCTAGTGGTGAGGATGCCAGTTAACAGCTCACATCCAGGGGCCGGCACTGCGGCGCAGGGGGTTAAGCCTCCACCTGTGATGCCGGCATCCCTATGGGCGCCAGTTTGAGTCCCAGCTGCTCCACTTCCGACCCAGCTCCCTGCTAATGCACCTGGGAAAGCAGTGGAAGATGGCCCAAGTCTTCCTTGCTTCAGCTTGGCCCATCCCTGGACATTGCAGCCATTTGGGGAGTGAACCAGTAGATAGAAGATCTCTCTCTCTCTCTCTCTCTCTCTCTCTCTCTCTCTGTCTCTCCTACTCTTTCAGTAACTCTGCCTTTCAAATAAATACCAAATAATAAAATATTTAAAAGAAAACAAAAGAGCCATGTCTTGGGTCCCATTCCGTGTCTGACTCCAGGTTCCTGCATTGTGGACTTGGAAACAGCAGTGGTGGCCCAAGGAATTGGATTCCTGCCACCCACATGGGGGGCCTGGGTTGAGTTCTCAGCTTGTGGCTTCAGCCCTGGCCCAGGCTCAATTGTGAACAGTTTAGGAGTGAACCAGCAGATGGGCACTCTCCGTCTCTGTTTCTTCTTCTTTTTAAATTAATTTATTAAAAAAAAAGTGCTGAGGGAAAGACGCCTAACACCAGAGACTACCCTTTGTTTGATTCCATTTATATGAACTTCTAGCAGAGAAAACCAACAGAGACACAAGCAGACTGGCGGCTGCCTGGGGCTGGGGGTGGAGAGGGCTGACAGCGGACGGGCGGGAGGGAGCCTCCCCGTGCCGCAAGTGCTCCAAACAGATCCGCATCAAATCGCAAAGCCTCATGGAACTGTGGGCTTAACATTAGTATGCTTTCTGGCATAGGAATGAATTACACTGCAATAAAAGCAGTTAAATTTCTTTTTAAAGAGATATGATAAGTGTGAGCATTTGGCACAGTGGTTAAAGGCTTGGAACAGCCTCATCCCACATCAGAATGCCAGGAATGAGACCTGGCTCCAATATCCCAACCAGCTTCCTGCAAACGCACACCCTGGGAGGCAGCAGGTGATGGCTCAGGTACCCGGGTCCCTGCTGCCCGTGTGGGAGGCCAGATGTAGTTCCTGGCTCCAGCCTCGGCTGAATTCAGAAGTTGGAAAACTTCCCTTTGTGTCCTGGCTCTCTGGGAACTGCTGCCCTCCCTCCCATCTCCTGATTTATTGCAGTAATAAGAATAGCGGCTCACTAGGCTATTCCTCCGCCATGCGGCGCCGGCACACCGGGTTCTAGTCCCGGTTGGGGCGCCGGATTCTGTCCCGGTTGCCCCTCTTCCAGGCCAGCTCTCTGATGTGGCCAGGGAGTACAGTGGAGGATGGCCCAGGTGCTTGGGCCCTGCACCCCAAGGGAGACCAGGAGAAGCACCTGGCTCCTGCCATCGGATCAGCGCGGTGCGCCGGCTGCAGCGCACTGGCCAGGGCGGCCATTGGAGGGTGAACCAACAGCAAAGGAGGACCTTTCTCTCTGTCTCTCTCTCTCTCACTGTCCACTCTGCCTGTCGAAAAAAAAAAAAAAAGAATAGCAATGGTGGGGCCGGCACCGTGGTGCGATGGGTTAAAGCCCCAGCCTGTAGCACCAGCATCCCATATGGGCGCCAATTTAAATCCCGGCTGCTCCACTTCCGATCCAGCTCTCTGCTATGGCCTGAGAAAGCAGAGGAGTATGGCCCAAGTCCTTGGGCCCCTGCACCCACGTGGGAGACCCGGAAGAAGCTCCTGGCTCCCAACTTACAGATCGGCTCAGCTCTGGCCGTTGTGGTCATTTGGGGAGTGAACCAGCACATGGAAGACCTCTCTCTCTGGCCCTGCCTCTATCTGCAATTCTTTCAAATAAATAAAAATAATTCTTTTTTTTTTTTTTAAATAATAGCAATGGTAAAGGCTAACTCGCAAGGATTACTCTGGGCCTGGCCTGTATCTTGTGCACCGTGCAGGAATCTGAGCCCTGCACATCCCATTCTACAGATGAGGAAACTGAGATCCTGCATGAAGCTTGAGGGCACTGCCTGTCACAGCATTTCGGGGAGGGGGGGTGAATTCTGAGTCCTGTGGCTGCTCCAGCCAATGCCACGTGTCCTGCCTCCGCACTCGGGCCCAGTGTCCATTCTGGATGCCCCGCTGTCTGTAGCCCCCACCTCATGGTCATTGGAATCTCCCACACCTCCTGACTCCACACTGCTGCTGTGACCTTCAGCCCACTCTTTCTCTCCTCCTCTTCTTCCTTTTTTATTATTATTCTTTTTATTATTTTTTAATTATTTTATTGCTTATTTTATTATTTTCTAAGTTTGTTTATTTACTTGAAAGGCAGAGCAACAGAGAGAGAGAGAAAGAGAGAGAGACATCTTCCATTTGCAGGTTCACTCCCCAAATGCCTCAACAGCCAAGGTTGGGCCAGGCCAGAGCCAGGAGCCCCGAAACATGGGTTTTTCCTGTGGGTGGCAAGGACCCAGACACCTGAGCCATCACCTGCTGCCTCCGCAGGAAGCCGGATTAGAAGCGGAGGTGTGATCAACGGCAGGCCCTCAATCCCTTCCCAAGCAACAGCTTGACCCCCTGCACTCTGTGCCCTTTCCAGCAATACTTAAAGCCATCGGTTCATTTGCAATCCTTTGGGATTTGGCCTGGCCTGCTCGCTTCCCGTCCAGGCCCACAGGGCGACCTGCACCTCCGTCCCTGTGTGCACCGGGAGCACTGAGCCCAGGGCAGGAAGCAGTCACAGAACATTCCCAGTGGTAGCGTCCTCAGAACCTGCTGCTTCTGACTGACCCACGCGGCGCCCGGGCAGGCCTCCCTGCTTGACCCGGAGACGCTGCCTTTACAAACCTGCTGCAGGGACCGGGGATTCTGTCAAAGATTTCCAAACCTAGGGTTGTGCCACTTTTTCTTTTTTTTTAAGATTTTATTTATTTGAGAGGTAGAGTTACAGAGAGAGAGAGAGAGAGAGAGAGAGAGAGAGATCTTCCACCTGTTGGTTCACTCCCTAAATGGCCACAACAGCTGGAGGTGAGCCGGTCTGAAGTCAGAAGCCGGGAGCTTCTTCCAGGTCTCCCACATGGGTGCAGGGGCCCAAGGACTTAGGCCATCCTCCACGGCTTTCTCAGGCCATAGCAGAGAGCTGGATCGGAAGTGCAGCAGCCGGGACATGAACCGGCGCCTGTACTGGATGCCGACACTGCAGACAGAGGTTTAACCTATTATGCACAGCACCGGCCCCTGTGCCACTTTTTATAAAGTTCCACAGTTGCCATTCAGTGCCAGCTCTCCGGCCTACAGGGGAGGAGGAACCTGCTGAGGGCCACAGAGGCGGCACCAGGCTCAGGAGAGGCAGCCGCCCAGGGCACCACAGCACCTGCCTTGCCCGCTTTGATGTCATCGGTGAGGGCTCCTTGGCTGCGGGGCTGGAGAGATCTGGAGACACAGCCACCTGCTCAGGCTTCCCAGCTGCCTCCTCTTCCCTCACACTCCTCCAAGGCAGCTGGGACTGGGCTGCCCTGACACAGGACAACGGATGCTCCCGGGCCAGCTGCTGGGAGACAGGACTGCGGCCACAGCCGGCGTCAATCACGTAGAGGGAAATTCTGATAATTGCACCATGAGGGAGCTAGCAAATGATCTCCCTCACTCTGCAGAGCAAAACACATCGGCAGCGTTGCCTACCCCACGTGAAGTCAAGCTGCCCGCGGATGAACGAAAATGACATGAACTTTGAAAAAGGCGGTTCTCTCAGGGAGCAGATGAACGTTTGGCCTCGGAGCCCCCGCTGGCTAGAGGGGCAGCGTCAGACCTCTGCGCTCCTCGGAAGAATGGAGCAACTTGGTACCCGAGTGGCCGCTCACAGAACGAACATTCCCGTGAGTCTCCACGTGCAAGGGGCGACACCTCTCTCCCCTGCCAAGGCCGGCTCGTCGGTGTGATGCTACAAATGGTGCCTGGTGGACTTGTGGGTAATTGATTCTCTGACGCTGACGACACTTAGGAAAATGAAGCCATAAACGACGGGACCGCCACGCAGCCACCAGAGCCGCCGCCCAGCCCGAGGGCCGAGCGACCAGAGCAGTGCCTTGCGCACAGGAGACCTGCCACCTCGGAGGTGAGAGGGGGTGGGCCTGGGGAGGAAACCTGACCCTCTCCCCAACTGGGAGACACCACGGGGGGGGGGGGTAGAGCTGGTCTCCCAGGATAGAATCATGGCTTCCTGGGAATATGGAGGCTGCTTGTCATGGTTGGTGCCATCTGGAGATTGTCTTGGACACATGGCTCTTGGAGAAGTGAGAGGCAGACTTGTCGCAGGCAAGGGCGGGCTCAGCGCTCCTTCCTGGGTGTAGGGGCAGTTTGCAAGGGCGAGACCTGAGCTGGCTGGATCCTCCCGTCAAGGCGAGACCACGCCAGGGATCAGAGAGGAGCCAAATACTGGAGCGGAGCAGTACCGCCATCAGTCGCCCAGAGCCAATTCAGCATAATTGCCTGGAAGTGGGTGACATGTTGCTTCTTGCTGTAGGTGCAGCGTTCCTTCCTCGAGATTTTAGACCCAGTTAGCCATCCGCGCAGCCCCCCTCCACCCCGCCTCCCCATCCCTGCTGGACTGGTCCTGCAGTGTTTGTGTCGCCAGCCCCAGAAGGAGGCGGGAGGCCCTGTTTGGAATGACAGTGCCAGGTGCTGAACCGCCGGGACTCTGAACCAGCTCAGGCTACCCCCAGCCGTCGGGCTCACAAATTCCTAAGCAGATTTTTAAAGAACCCTCCAAGATTCCTGCCCCCTAGACTGACTTTCTCTCTCTCTCTTTCTTCCTTTTCTTTTCTTTCCTCCTCCCTCCCTCCCTCCCTCTTTCTCTCTCTCTCTCTCTCTCTTTCTTTCTTTCTTTCTTTCTTTCTTTCTTTCTTTCTTTCTTTCTTTCTTTCTTTCTTTCTTTCTTTCTTTCTTTCTTTCCCTTCCTTCCTTCCTTCCTTCCTTCCTTCCTTCCTTCCTTCCTTCCTTCCTTCCTTCCTTCCTTCCAGATTTATTTATTTGAAAGGCAGAGTTACAGAGAGGCAGAGACAGAGAGAGAAAGAGAAAGAGAGGTCTTCCATCCACTGATTCTCTCCCCAGGTGGTTGCAACACTCAGAGCTGCACTGAGCCGAAGCCAGGAGCCAGGGGCTTCTTCTGGGTCTCCCATGCAGGTGCAGGGGCCCAAGAGCTTGGGCCATCTTCCACTGCTTTCCCAGGTCATAGCAGAGAGCTGGTTAGGAAGTGGAGCAGCCGGGACTTAAACCGGCGCCCACATGGGATGGTGGCACTGCATGTGGTAGCTTTACCTGCTACGCCACAGCACTGGCCTCGCCCCCTAGACTTTCAAAGTGGCCTTGCAACTTTGGGCGCCTGAGACTTCTGTCATTGGCTGAAGGTGTAGCCGCAGAATTTTGGGGGCCTGAGGGTTGGCAAAATACTACCAAGTGATGTAGATCAAGTGCACACTGATCATGGATCCAGGTCGCAGAGTCAGGAAGCCCTGCAGAAAGCTCACTGACACTCCTGATGTGCACCATAGACTCGAGAACCACCCAGGCTCCTCCAGGAGTTGTCGGTGAGGGCGCGCTGGGTTCACGCCACACTTAATTCAGTGAATTTTAGCACTTTGTATTGTCACGGGAGATGTGTGCGTGTCAACAGCTGGTCTGTGCCTGGCGTTGCAATCTCTGTTCTTACATTACCAAAGCTGGATTATTCTTGCTCCTTCCTTTCTTTGTCCAATGGGATTTTGCAACCTCGTGGATTAGGTTCACAGAGCAGCTGTGACATCTTGACCTGTCCGGGGACACTGGTTTACAGCAAATGTTGAACCTCTGGGTTCACTGGACTGCAGGCAGCCTCCTTTGGAGCCCCCTTATAAGGTTCTCTTCAACTCCCTGAAGCCACCGGCTTTGAAGGAGAGTGCCGATCGAGCAGGTGTTCTGTTGATCCCCCCATCCCTCTCCCCAGGGGCCCAGGGACAACGAGCAAACATGTTCTATTTTTTCTGATCTGTTTCCCACGCGTGCAGGTGATCAATTCCAAAGCGGCCGTGAAGAGGGTTTTGTACCTGGGAGGTGCTGCGGGAACAGAAGGGGGGTCTGCCGGCCTGGGAGTCCGGGCGGCCATTCTGTAGGACCCGCTCAGAAACCGATCTGATGGAGGCCAGGGAGAAAAGGAATCCAGGGTGGTGATATCTGCTCTGGGGGTGGGGGCGGGGACGGTGGGCTGTGCAGCCAGGGAGGCAGCAGGGGCTGTGAGTCCCTGTGGCAGCTCTAGGGAGAGAGGGGCCAGGGTGAGGAGGCAGAGGGAGCAGGTAAGCCGGGGGGGAGGTGTTTGGGCTTCGTCCTGGGGGAGTGCGGAGCCGAGCGCATCTGCACAGGGGAGTGTGGTCGTCGGGGCCTGGATCCATCCAAATCGTTTAGAGATCAGCGGCACAGAAGGCGAGAAAGCCAGGCTGCAGCTGGGAGACAGCAGAGGGCCCCCCTCAGTGCCACAGAGCCCCCTGCGTAGGAAACCCCACTTCTGGAGGGGCAGCCTGGGGAGCCCGGGACTGCAGAGCCTTGGTCTGGGGACCAAGGTCCACGTGAGGTGTGACATGCACCTGCGGGGCTCGGCCTGTGGGTGCACGTGCAGGAGCTCAGTGCTGCAGCAGGTGAGGGTGACAGAGGCAGCCCTGGGACAGAGAGCAGGTTCTCGCCTTTTCTCCAGCCCCAGTCTTTACCAAAATAGTAGGGGCTCCACAGATATTCGCAGGATAAAAGGGATTTGGGCTTGAGAGGATGAGGAAAATGTCGTAATGATAAAACTGCCTGGCAATAAGACAGATGAGCATGGGGGTAGTGAGCTCCCTATCACTCACTGGTGACAAGTGCTCTCTGGAGCGGGAACTGGAGGACTGGAGGAGGGGGCGGTGCCCTGGAGGGAGGGGCTGGCCACTGAGGCATGGATAGCTGCTCTCTCCAGCTCTGGAGGTGGGGACGGTGTGCAGTCCCTTGTGGGTGCTCCCTGGTGATACGTGGCGGGCCTGGGCTGGTAAAGACCACAGGGTCTACAGTTGGGAGATGACGTCCTGGGGTCAAGGTGGCTGCCAGTGGTGTGGGGTCTGCCTGTGGGAAGGCTCCCCTCGGTGGGACGGGGGAGAAGGCAGGAGTCAGGGTCGTGGGAAGGGGCGGGTGCTGCCCCTCTCTGGGGTTGCCTGGGCCTCTGGCTGGGTCTGTGTCCCCGTGCAGATGTCCTGCTGAGACTGGGATGCCCAGGGAGAGGCAGAGACCTGATTCTGAGGTGGCCCGGATCGTCAAGGCCAGCAGATTCCCCAGGGGGCAGGCAGAGGCAGCCCTTCTGGTGTAGCCGGCTCCTGGTCGCACATCCGGGACAGAAACTCCTCAGCGCATCTCAGCGTCTGCAACCAGACTTGGGAGCTTTCTCCTTCCAGCTCCGCACAGAAAAAAAACAGGCAGGTCTGCCCTCTGAGGGGCTGTACCGAGACCACCCTGGAGGTTTCTAGAGCATTCCCTCAGTGTCTCTTCTCACTCGACCGTCCCACAGACCTGGGGCAGAAGGCATCGTGACCGTCTCCATTTCAGGGTTGGGGGACATCGCTCATCCTGGGACACGCGGCGAGTGACGGCAGAGCCAGGCTTTGACCTCACACTTCTGACTTAGAGCCGCTGCCGCTGCCACACGGGCTGCAGGCGACTCCAGGGTTCTGAGGGAAGCTGCCTTCTCCTCCCACATACTTGCTGAGGCCTGATTCTACCTGGAGTGCCTGCAGCCGGGGCATTCCACTACCATCGTCGGTGTCCTGTTCAAGCCCTCTAAGGCTACCAGGTCGTTGTATAACGCCCATTTTACAGATGGAGAAAATGAAGTCGGCACTAGTGACTGGCGGAGGCAGAAATGGAACCTGAGACAGTTTGTCTTCCAGAGTCCAGGGTCTTTTTCCTGCCCCACAGCATCCAAAGGATAAGGACCAAGGCTTGTGATGCAGAGGAGCCCAGGGCTGGGCCCCGGCAGCAAAGGGCACCCCGCGGCTGTGGCTGCGCTTGACCCTCCCCACCTGTTCTCCAGCAGGTGCCGCCCCACAGGGGAACGATGCCACTCTGGGTGTTGTTCTTTGTGCTCCTCACCGTCAGCAGCGGCTCCCACTGCTCCCTGCCCCCCTCCACACCCGTTAGGTAAGCAGCCAGTTCCCCCCAGGCCATGCCTGCCACGGCGGTGGGGGGGGGGTGGGAGGATGCATGCTGGAGCCATCAGCTGGTGCATGGCTGTTTCTCCAAGTGCACCCACCTTGTCACTGAGCTCAAGAGGCCACCCAGGACAACAGAAGGGCCTTGCAGAGCCACCGTGAGCACGGGGCCCTGACCATCCCTTGACCTCTGACCCTTGCCACACAGGATGCAGCGCTACGCAGATGCCATCTTCACTAACAGCTACCGGAAGGTGCTGGGCCAGCTGTCTGCCCGCCAGCTGCTCCAGGACATCCTGAGCAGGCAGCAGGGGTAAGCCTGGGCTCTGCGCTCTCTCCCCCCACCCCTCCCATGCGGCAGAGTGAGGCAGCTCCCACGCAGCGGCTGGGGACCAGGCTTGGGGTCTTTCCTGGCCCAGTGCCTGTCATTGCCAGACTCCCCGTAGCAAAGGCCCCGATGCCGGACCTCAGCCCCTCCGTACCGGCTGCCTGCTCCTCCAGCCAAGGCGCTCACTGCGCTACCCGGTCAGGACGGCTGCAGACATGTACCGTGCTGGGCACACGGCCACCGTCAGCCGGGTTCTCGCCTTCCTATCTGATCTTTGGAAGACCCCAGTGAGCAGGCAGGGACTCCTACCTGCTTTACGCAGGGCCCACGACAGCCAGCCGCTTAAGGACACACGAACAGAGAGGGGCGGGGCTGGCACCCCAAGGGCCTGGCTCCACAGCCTAAAATTCAAACAATTCTTAAAAATGCAATCACAGTAGAGTGGATGTCCCTACCTCCTTCCCTACGGTCAGCAACTCCTCACATTCTGTGTCTCCTTATCGACAGCTAGAGATCCACACGCACATTTATCATTACTGTCATCACCATTCATGCCGTACCAGCTGAGAGCAGATCGCCGCCACCGTGACCTTGACCCTCAGGAACTTCTGCGCGTGTCTCCCAACACAGCCCCTTGTGCAATCACAGCAAGTGATCACTTATATTCAAATTCCACCAACTGTCCCTTATAACAATCTCTTTTTTAAAGATTTACTTATTTATTTGAAAAACGGAGTTGCACAGAGAGAGAGACAGATCCTCCATCCACTGGTTCATTCCCCATGTGGCCATCATGGCCAGGCCCAAGCCGGAGGCCAGGAGCTTCATCCCGGTCTCCCATGTGTGTGGTAGGGGCCCAAGCACCTGGGCCATCTGCTGCTGCTGCTTTCCCGGCCACTAGCAGGGAGCGGGACTGGAAGTGAAGCAGCCGGGACTTGAACCAGAGCCCACAGGGGATGCTGGTGCCACAGGTGGTGGCCTAACCTCTGCACAACAGTTTTTTTTTTATTTTTTATTTATTTTTTTACAGGCAGAGTAGACAGAGAGAAAGAGAGAAGGGTCTTCCTTTGCCGTTGGTTCACCCTCCAATGGCTGCTGCAGCCGGCGCGCTGCGGCCAGCGCACCACGCTGATCCGATGGCAGGAGCCAGGTGCTTCTCCTGGTCTCCCATGGGGTGCAGGGCCCAAGCACTTGGGCCATCCTCCACTGCACTCCCTGGCCACAGCAGAGAGCTGGCCTGGAAGAGGGGCAACGGGGACAGAATCTGGCGCCCCGACTGGGACTAGAACCTGGTGTGCCGGCGCCGCTAGGTGGAGGATTAGCCTAGTGAGCCGCGGCACTGGCCCAGTTTTTTTTTTTCTTGATCCGGGATCCAACCCAGGATCATGGGCTCCTGTCGGCTGTCATGTTTCGTTTCTCTTAAGGTGGAACAGTTCCTGTGTCCTCCGTGGGGTTGCCATCTTTGGTTAGTAAAGGCCAGTGATGGGTGGAATGCCCCTGGTCATGAACTTGCTGGCTGTGTCCTCACGATTAGCCTCAGACTGTGCGCTCACAAAATGTGCTTTTCTTGGCGCCCCGTGTCGGGCAGCACAGGACGTCGACTCATCCCGTGCTCAGTGAGGACTTTGGTCACGGGGTGCTGCGGTGTCTGCCACATCTCTTCCCAGCTCAGGGTCCATTTTTCCCGTTGCAATTACGAACCTGTGGTGGGGGCATTACACCTGCCTCTTCTCACTACTCTACAGGCAAGGTGTTCAAAAACTACAGGAAATGTGTATCATGAATGCTCTGCGTGGATGTCGGGATTTTTTGCACCAAGATAAACTTACCTTTTCTTTCCATTTTAAACAAGCTTTTGGGAGTGCCCTTGTACTCTGCCTCCCTCTGGCTGAGTCTAATTCAGCGGGGTAGGAGAGCCCACACCAGCTCCGGGGGTACTTCAAAAAGACCGTGGGAAAAGTGGAATTAAAAGATCAAGCTAGGGACAGGCGTTTGGCCTGGTGGTTGAGACACCACGTGGGGCACCTGCAGCCCACATTAGCGTGCCTGAGTTTGAGTCCTGGCTCCACTCCTGACTCCAGCTTCCTGCTAATTAATGTCCTGGGAGGCAGCAGCTGTCAGTTCCTGCCACCCACGTGGGAGACCTGGATTCAGTTCCCGGCTCCTGGCTTCCGCCTGGCCCAGCCCTGGATGGTGTGTGCATCTGGGAAGTGAGCCAGCAGATTGGAGCACACTCTCTCTCTTTCATATAAGTTAGTATTTTTTAAATTTTAAGGTAAGTGCATTTTGGAGTAAAAATTTTGAAATCCATGCATGATTCTTTCCCAGTACACATTTTTTTCATGAACTTTTTGAAGATCCCATGGATGCACCAAAATCGATGTATTTTTAGCTCCATGGTCTGTCTGAAGTCCCCTCGTGTTGGGATAGGCACTAGGAGCCCCCCCCTGCCTCGCCACATCGTGCCCAAACCGCAGCCTCCCGTTTTTCTTTTCCTAACCTGCCAGAGACAGACACCAGGAGCCAGGAGCAAGAGGACGGCTTGGGCGCCAGGCGGAGCAGAAGTGGGCGGAGCAGAAGCGGGCAGCTCCGGAGAGCGTCCCCACGGCCCTGCCGCAGCACAGGTGGGGGTCGCCGCGCGTGTCTGGGGCCCCAGAGACGCCCTTCTCCACAGCTGCCAGGAAGCGGCAAGGACTCCTTCCCCTCCGCCCGGCAAAGGGAGGACGAGGTCCCTCCTGACCCACGTGAAGCAGAGGCAGGGGAGCAAGGCGCGCACCGCCTCCACTGTCGCGGCTCCAGGGCGTCTCCCAGCTGAGCGTGGCCTCTGTGTGTCTGTCACTCACTCGATGGTGCTGGGGTGGGATGCAGAACCCTGAATGTTCCCAAGTGTCCCAGGGGACTCTGGTGTGGTCAATGAAATGGGAGGGATGTGCCGGCCCTGGGTGCCCTGCCAATGTCACAGAACCTGAAAGCCAGCCTCCCCAGCCCCATGGCAGACACACTGACACAGAGGGACAGGCAGGCAGGACTGCCGTTCCCCACCTCACGGCCCTCAGGTTCCCGCTGCAAGGCAGGGAAGAGCAGGCACGAGCTGTCCCATTTTGCAGAAGAGGAAAAGTAAGGCTAAGGAGACGCGGCCACAGGCCCCAAGGCAGGGACTGCTGGGCCTCCTCCAGGCCCGCAGAGCTGACTTTTAGATTCTGACTCCACTCAGGAGCTCAGGCGTGTCCCGGTGTGACTCCGCCAGGCCTGTAAGTGAGCCAGTTCCCCACAGGGTTTCTGCACACGCTTCCCACCTTCTCCCAGCCTAATCAGCAGCACAGGAGCAGGGAGGGCAGAGTAGGGGCCAAGTGCGTGTGGCTGGCACCTGTGGGCGACTCCCCCCGCCTCACATTCACCCCCCTAGGCTGAGCCTTATTTTCTTTCTGCAACAGGGATTCCCAAGGATGACGACTCCGCCCCAGGCTTGGCTGCCTGCAGCCCAAACACAACCTGACCCACTTAATCCTGCTTCATGTCTGACCTGCTTTTTCCTTTGTAAATACAAATAAAATTCCCCCATCCTGGTCTGCACGTCTTATTCAATTGTCTGGGCTTCAGAGCCAGCCAGTCCCCTCAGCCACAGTCATTTACCTGCCCTCGCTCAGCGCCATCTTCAACCACTGGTGTGCTGCTCGCCCAGGAGCAATACCGTGTATGCATTCAACAGGTAACAACAGAGCACCTGCCAAGTGCTGGGAACTGCTTTTTTTTTTTTTTAAGTACTTAGCAATGTGTGTGTGTGTGTTTTAGATAGATTTATTTATTTGAAAGTCAGAGTTACACAGAGAAAGAAGGAGAGGCAGAAACAGAGAGGTCTTCCATCTGCCGTCACCTGCAGTGCCAACATCCCATATGGGTGCTGGTTCTAGTCCGAGCTGCTTCACTTCCAATCCAGCTCTCTGCTGTGGCCTGGGAAAGCAGTAGAAGATGGCCCAACTACTTGGGCCCCTGCACCTGCATGGGAGACCCAGAAGCTCCTGGCTCCTGGCTTTGGATCGGCCCAGCTTTGGCCATTGCGGCCACTTGGAGTAAACCAGCAGATGCAAGACTTCTCTCTCTGCCTCTGCCTCTCTGTAACTCTGCCTTTCAAATAAATAATCTTCGGAAAAATTAAAAAAATTACTCTATCTAGGCACGGGGTGGGGGTGGGAGAGCAGAGCTGGAAGGAGCCCCTAAGGGAACTCTGTGGAGAGGGCGGGTGTGTGTGGCTGGAGGGAAGGAGGCTACTGTGCAGGTGTTAACAGAACCTTAACAGACTGCGTTTTAAAGCCCCAGCTGGCTTTTATTAGAGATTTATGAACTCCTGCCGTGAGCCTGAGAGAGCTGAGCAGAGGGGTGGGGCTGAAGAAGCAGAAGCAGAGAATAAAACACAGACTGTGGTCTTTTCAAAGTTATTCCCTTTCCAGGGTTGAAGCAGAGGGAGCTTCCTAGCCACAGATCAGGTAGACTGGGCCCCTTTCGAATGGCTGCTGCGAAATCCCCTGGTTTTTAAAACTGGCCCACTTAAAAAATTGTTTTATTTTCATTTTATGTGAAAGACAGTAGAGAGAATCTTCCATCTGTTGGTTCATTTCCCAGATGCCCTCAACAGCCAGGGCTGAGTCAGGTCGAAGTCAGGAGGCCAGAACTCCACCTAGGTCTCCCTCATGGCGGCAGGGAGCCAGGTACGTGAGCCGTCACCGGCTGCATCCCAGGGTGTGTGTTGGCAGGAGGCTGGGCTGGAAGCAGAGGGGCCAGGACACAAACGAGGCACTCTGGTACGGGCAGGGCATCCCTGTGCCGACACCTGCCCCCGGAACCCTGCGCATCCGGCACGAGTGGCTCCACTCTGCTCTGCTCAGCTGCAGCCCAGGAGCTAAGCCCAAAACAGTGGCCTCCCATACAGAGAGGACTGGGACCTCACCCCTGGTGAAGCCAGTGTGGCGGCCGAGTAACAGAACCACACGGCGCGACCTGACCTACGGTTAAAGTCACTCTGAGGAAGAGCCAAATGCTGGAAACAGGCAGAGTCGCAGCCGCTTGCCGGGCAGGTGTGGCGATGGAGCGGGGACCAGGAAGGACTCCGGGGTCCAGCCATCGAGACACAGCTTGGCCACCACCATCCCGTGCCGGAGTCCCTGGGCTGCAGTCCTGCCTGGCTCCATTTCTGACCCAGCTTCCGCTAAGGCAGTCTTGGGAGGCAGCAGGCGATGACTCAGTACGTGGGCCCCTGCCTCCCACAGGAAGACCACGATTCAGTTTCTGGCTTCTGGCTGCGGCCTGGCCTAACCCGAGCCACGGCAGCTGCAGGCATCTGGAGAGCATCCAGCGGATGGGAGCTCTCTCTCGCCTTGCCTTTCAGTTTTAAAATGATAAATACAAATGAAAAAAAGTGTGTATTTTACTGTAAATCAATTACACCTAAAAAACTGACAACGGTGAAACATCTGGACGCTGGGAACTGCTTTTGATTGAAAGTGCAGAGAGAACGGAGCAATCCAGCAATCCAGACGCTGTCACCAGGGACTGGAATGTGACCCAAGGCCCAAGGGCTTGGCCACCAGGTGTCCCGGCTCCCAGCTCCGGAGCCCTGACGCCAGCCAGCTCTTCCGGGCTGTAGGGGGAGTGTGCCTCCCAGTCAATGAGAACAGCAGGGAAACAAAAACCCACTGTGGGGCGGGCCCACCATTGAGGGTAGCTCCACTTCAACAAAGGACGCCTTGGCTGAATGACCACCCCCTCACCCTGGCCCACCTGCTCCCCTCTTACTTGGCCTGTCCTGGACACACTAATTTGCAGAGTATTGAGTGCTGGAGCCCGCTGCTGCTCATGCTGCCAAGGGGAGGCTGTTCTAGAGGGAAAGCCACCAGGGCGCTGAGTTGGCACCCGCACGACCGAGCCCTCCCCGGGGGCCTGTTAGGGAAATGGTACAGTCTTAGTGATGGTGCGATCTACACGCTGACAACATCCTAGGCTCTAGCCCTGCCGCCATTGCTGGAAGCCAGGTGGCCACATGGCCCAACCACAGGTGTCAGCTCCACCCCCATCCTGATGAGATTCGCTGCTCCTACTTCCCTACCCACCCCCTGGCAAAGTTTTAAAAGGACCTGTTCCTGAACAGGTAGCTCGCTCGCTCTCCATCTCCTGATCTCTCTCTTACACTCTCCGTCTCTCCTTTTCCCTCTGGTCTGCTGCGTTTCCCCCAATAAACCCTTTCCTTTACTCTGGTGATGGGGGGGGTTTGTGGTGGCCTTACAGGGCCTACCTGAGACCATTTTTTTCCCCTAAAGAAAGCTCTAATCAATGGGGGACCTGTCAACTGTTAACGATGATCTCTTAAGCTCACATTAACATCCAGTTCACAAAAGGCTTCTGGAGGAAGGCAGGGCTTGGCGGCTCAGGCCCTACAGCTGGGAGGCAGCCCAGCAGAGCACTGGGTGGGGGTGGGGGAAGTGGGAGGAATGGGAGGGGAGCAGTGCCCTTGTGTTACCTTAAGGCCAAGAAATGCAGGCTGAGGACCAAGTGACTTAACTAACAGGCAAATGTGGACCTGGTACCAACTGCCTAGCAGGCTCCTGCTACCACCACCCATTAAATAGTGATGCTAACAATACAGACATGCCTTGATTTATGGGTTATATCCTGGTAAACCTGTCGTAAGCTGAAAATATCTGAAGACAAAAATGCATTTAATAGACCTAAGCTCCTGGACCTCGTGGCTTAGCCTGGCCTCACCACACGTGGATTTGCTGACAGCTGGGCAGGAGCAGGCACCACAAGGCTGTGTCCGTAACAGTGTTACACGTTCTCACTCACTCACTGAGTACACACATGCAGCGAAGCCAGAGTGGTGATGTGGGCGCTTGGGCACTTGAGGTGTGGGTTGCACGAATGATTATGGTTGCTGCAGTGCCAAACTGCGTGGCGTAGGCTGTCTGCACTTAAGGGGGGCATCGGGGGCTGTGACCTCCTCTAACTCTAGAAAGCCCAGAGGTGTTATCCCCAGAGTGGTAAAGAGAGGTGCCTGGGGACACACAGCCTGACTCTAAGACAGGCCAACGTGGGTCCCAGAGGGCAGCCAGGCCCAGGCACTACTGCAGTGGGCAGCAAGTGGTAGAAGAGGGGGTGCAGTCAGCCCCCCCCCCCAGCTCCCAGATGCTATGGCAACCACATCCTTCCCCTGCAGTTTGCCGCAGAGCCGAGTCCCTCGGAGGCTTCACCCAGTGGGCAGGGCTGGCACACAGCATCAGTCTCCGCTATGTCCCAACACAAACCCCAAGTGGCTTACAATTGGCCATCGGTCCCCAAAGAAGTGCTAGCCCCTCTGCCACAGCCTACGGGAGCTGAATTCATCGGGGCTTCTCCCACCTCACCCGAGGCCACTCTCCTTGGTATGCTTACCTCAGGCCCTTTGCACACGCTGATGCTCTGCCTAAGCACTTTTTGTCTTTGGGTCTCAGCTTAGCTTCCCCAAGCCCTTCAGGTTGAAGCTGCTTCCTCTGTGAACATCTGCAGTCCCCGCCCCCTTCCTACCTTGTGCTTCCTTCCAGACTCTGAGTGGATGAAGGGCTGGGCCCGCACCTGTCCTGCTCCCTGCCGTAGCTCCGGACACAACAGGGAGGCTGGCACAGGGCACATGCTTGCTGTGCTCGGGGTCTGCAGGCCAGTCCTGACCCGGCCTCCGTACCCTTGAGCTTTGCCAGTGCCTTGTCCTGGCAGGCTGCCCTTGATCGCCAGTGATGAGGAGCCAGGACCCTCTGCACCTCCGTTCTCAAGCTCCACTATGCCTCCTGCACACTGCACACTGTCCATCAGGCCTCAGCCAGGCTGGTTTCCAGGCCCGTGCAGGGGCGGGCACAGGCAACGGAGGCTCCAGGGAAATGAGCTCCCCAGCTCTGCCCCTTCCTTCCCAATGAGCTGCTGGGATCGGGCACACTGAGCAGGGACGCTAGGAGCAGACACCAACAGAGCTCCTATGCAGGCAGCTGGCGCCCAGTGCCGGACAAGAAAGGGAGAGAAAGGAAGCTGGCTTTTCCAGGCAACCCCAGTGCTGCCAGGAGGGGACGAGCGTGACCACAGTACACAGCACTGGAGAAACATCCCGGTCACTGTGTCAACACCCAGGTCCCAGCCAGGGCCTCACGCTCGACTCCCAAGGATCCCGCTGCCCGCACATCCGGGGAAAAGCTCGCAAGCAGGCCTCTGCTCCCATTATCGTTCTCTTTATTCCAAAACAGTTAATGACACATTTCGGCTTTCAAATGCAACATCTGGGAAGTGAGGAATATTCACAGCATCCTGCTAGGGCGTCATGCCAAAGAAACTATCTGGGCTCACAGGTATCTGCTCTGTGCTGGGGAAAACTGAAAAACAACAAGCACAAGTATAACCACAGTCTCCACGTGTCTCTCTTTAAATAAAGGGTTTGCATTCCTCTTTACACACTGTGAATTGCTCTCGACTCCGTTTCTCAACATTCACTTCAGTTTTTGTAATTTCCATCCTTTTTCTGGAACTAATGCGCTGTTCTGAAAGAAAACGCAGACAAACACAAAATTATTAAAGGTTTCAAACCCCACTGGGAGCGACACAGAGATCGAGGCACTGTCCCACTGTGAGCTCCCGCTCGAAGGGGAGATTCAGCGCCCTCTCATTTCACAGAAGGACGGGACACAGCCAGGTCACGACTTACACCAGAGGGACACTGGATGAGGACCGGAAGCAGCGTGTGAACATGCGAGCACGGGTAAGTCCAGGCACACCTTTCACAGTGCAAGGCCTCGGACAGGCTCTCGCAGCTTGACCAACAGAGGAAGTTTAGACAAAGTTCATCTTCCGTCCCCCGGACGGCAGATCTGCCAACTCGCATCTGGCCACCAACGCGGCCTGGAGGCTGACATCCCAGCACGCGGCACGGCAGCCTGCGCCACATTCCCACCCCAGAAATGGGTCATTCTTGAAAACAGGACTTGGCCCACAGAGAAATTTCCAGAGCAGAGAATAACCTCTCTATTTCCTCTCCCCCCATCTGCCCATCCCTAGGCAGTGATGGGGAAACGCAGAAACGAAAATGATCACATAGACGGACGCTGGGCCCCAGGCTGGGCCCCAGGCTGGGCAGGAACATCAGCAGGCGACTGAGCCAGGCAGGCTGTGCAGAGGCTGGAGGCCAACACACTCACACCCTTCAGCAGCAAACAGACCCCATGCCGAGGGCTTGGATGCTGACGACACAGTGCCCATGGCAGGCTCCAAACCAATAAACAAACCTGCCCCCAGGTGCATGGTCTCACATGGAACTACCCCTGAGAGCTGGAGCATGTGCCCCTAATTCCTGGCCAACGTGCAGTGGTCCCTAAGTACACTCCGATGTGTGTACCAGAACTCCCCTGCAGAAGAGACAGCACGAGCATGAACTGAGAACAGCAGAGCGGGAGTGGCCCGCGGCCCTCCGTGCTAAGCAGTCAGGCCCCACGCTGGGCCTGCGCCAATCAGTGTCTTCAGACCGCCAGTTCTCAGCTCCTGGGGCTAACCCTCATCCCTCAAGAGCCTCAGAAAGTCCCAAATGTCTCAGAGGTCGAGGGACTGCCTCTCACTAGGGTTTGGTGGTATAGGCTGTACTCCCTAAACATCCGGGAAAAAACAATCAGTCCTTGGCTGTTTCAAACATTTAGCAGAGAGGGCTAGTTCCGAAAGCAAATCTCAGACAGAGCAGCCATAATTTAGGACGAAAGTGAATGGGTATGGGCTGGGCAGAGAGGACCAGTTGCAAAGGGGGAGCGTCGGCACCCTGCAGGCCACACGGCGACCGCAGCTTTCCAAGGTTCACAGAATGACATGCCGAGAAGGGTGTTTTACTGCCCAGAAACTACGCCTCAGTCAAACCCGAGAAAACCAAACCAAAGCCAACGCTGAGGACAGACGACCCAGCTTCCGCTCACACTGCAGCGAAAAGGCTGCAAATCCTCGCTTCGGCTGCTCTCCCGTTTCCAGAGGATGACAAATCTGAAGAATCCGCTGCTCTGGCAGGGAAAGCCACTTGCAAGGCAAAGGGATACAGGAGAGCACGCCTCGGAAATTCAAGCTTAGGGCAGGGCCAGCAAACTGGGCCCTGCAGCCCAGCCTCAGCCTTGCACTGCTTTTGGTAAAGAGCGTCCCTGGCACACAGGCACATGCACGTTTGGACCTGGTCTCCTCTGCCTTTGCAGGACAGTGGTCGAGTGGAGGACCTGTGGCAGAGGCCACCACGCCTGCAGGGCCAACAAACTCTCTGCATCCTTCCCGGAAGCTCGTGCTGACCCCTAGGCCAGAGGAGCAGACGGGCTGTGAGCCAGACCCGCTCCCCACTTCCTCTTTCACCTCCACCCTGGGATGAACACCTGGCGAGAGTGAGCGAGAGCTCGCCCACAGCGGGAGCAGCCCGGGCCGCACCCGAGGCGAGGAAGTGGATTCTGAGACGGCCTTTGATCGGCGGCGATCAGTTCTTCGTCACTCAGAGCCTCACCAACCTTCACTGTTGGGCCCAACCGCGGTCCCTGTTACAGAAAGGCCTGGAGACAGTGACAGGTGTGCCAGGATTTGCCGTGGGCCCATCACTGAATGGGCTGAAATGGTCTGAATGGGGTCCCCTTTGAAGAAGTCCCAGTTGGACTTGTCTTACCACCCTCAACTCCACTCTCCCATACACAGAGGAGAGAGGCCTCTGGCTGTGTGTGCCCCACGGGACGCTGGGAGGATGGAGTCTTACACGGTCAAAGCCCAGCACACGTGGCTCCCCAGGCACAGTTGCCCCATGGGCTGGGCTCATGCAGGAAGCTTCCGTCCTGCTCCAGTCACAGCCTCAGCCGGCAAGCTGGAAAACAGCCTCAGAGTTCAGATGTGGCTCAGGGAGGGCTGGGGAGGAAGTGGACTGAACACAGAGAGCAACAGACATGCATGAGGCGGACAGGATGGGATGGGGCCCTGTGCTGGGACGCATTCGCCCTTCATCTTTACCGTAGTGTCCTATATTTTGCCAATCTACTGCTCTGCTCTGCAGCGATCCTGCCAAAGGAAAGACGGGTTGAGAATCAAGAAAGGACAGTGAGGGGGAGTAAGCTGAGAAAGGACAGGGCTTCTGTGGGGGCACGGGGCCCGCAAGGCACAGCTGGTTCCAGGACAGCCATATGTAGGCAGGCACAGACCCTTTCTGTCTTCCCAGAAAGCGCACCCAGCTTGACCATTCTAGCTTAGGAGGCCCTGCTAGGCAGGAGCTAAATCAGACGGCTTCTCCTCCACTCTGTCCTTGACTGTCTTCATCTTAGGTGAGCAACTTGCAGAAAAGAGGATCTAGAAGAACACAGCATTGCTTGCTGCAAGGGAACAAGGCTCTGCTCTGCAAAAGCAGCCGAGTTCCCAGAGGCAATGCACAGCCGCCAAGGAAGGGCTGCGAGGGGCAGGAACCGGAACCAACTGCCACTGCCGGTGCCAGTGCCAAGGGAGGCCCCGGTGGGGCCTGTATGACACAGGAAGCCCAGGAGCACGCTGGGGCCAGCCCTCCAGGGCGAGGCCCTCAGAAGGCTCACCATGGACTCAGCTGGAGGGGAGCTGCGAGCTTCGCCCGCCCAGTCCTGGGCTCCCTGACAAAGCCACCTCCTGCTGTGAGCGGCCAAGAGCCTGCCACTCAGCTACACCTCCCGGCATGGAGGAAGCACGGCCTGTCTGAAAACGAGCCCTTCAAAGGTGAAAGCAACTCTGACCTTTTCTTCTTGGCCTTTGCGTGGCTGACATCACCCCAGTTCTAATAAAGTCAAATCAATGAGAAGCACCTATGTGACATTTACATCTGCCTTCAATGTTGTTTCCAAAGGCAAGCTGCCAGGGAGCTGCCACCCCTGCAGGCCTGGCCATCTGAAGGCCTCTCAGGTTGCTGGCCTGGGGCAGGGTGCTCTGAGCCGGAGCCTCTGCAAGACAGCTGCGCGCCTGGCCTAGGAAGAAGAGCTCGGTGCGGGGGGGGCCTGCACAGGAGGGAGCAGGGTTCTCCTGACAGCGAGAACTTTCACAGGGCCAGCAAATGAACCACTTGCACCACTTATTCTAGGCCATTTCAATCTGCATTGAGCCACGACTTTCCTTTCATTCCAAGGTGTAGGGACACACAGTATCACTACAGTTTTATCATTAAGGCCCATTCCCGACTCTGTCTTGTGGTCTCTGTGTCAGGATGCCCTTAAGCACACAAATCATTTTGTCACACACCCTTGTTTAAAGAGCTGGGCAGTGTGGACACAGTTATTCTAAATCCCAGTCTGGGGCCCCAGCCCAGCCCCAGCCTTACCTCTTGACTGCCTGCTGGGCCAGCATCCGATTGCCAGCCAGGAACGTCACGCTGCCCAAGATGGCCAGGTATTTCAGGGTCTGAAACATGTTGAGCTGAGTCCAGTAGACATACATGAGTCCCAGCATAGCTACAAGAAGAGGTATCATGGTATCCAGTTAGAGGAAACGGGGACGAGCCCTGGGGCGGCGGAGACTGACAAGCAGCAACTGCTGGAAACGCGAAAGCCTTTATTTCTAGACCAGCGCCGGCCCCTCGTATTCCTTTAATCTGATGCCTCAAAGCAAATAACCCAACATACTTGCTTCTCAGCTTCTGCGACAGAGAAACCCAGAGGCGAGAGTCAGACTGCAGCTACTTGATCTCATTCCATGTTCCCACTCACAGCTAGGTCTCTGCTTCTTGACTGCAGAGTTTGTTTTTCCTTTGTTTACAGCTTCAGTGTTATATTTGGGATGCATTCGACTTTTGAGACTCAAATCTGACATCCTAGTGTTAAGCTGTGTTCAGCTGCCTTCTCTGCCTCAACCGTCCTTCATGAAAGCATGCGGGCTACTACACATCAGAGGTGCCTTTTCATTAAAAACGCGTTAAGGATAAATTGCCACTAGGAAGGGGCAAGAACTGGGAGGAAGTGAAAAGGGCTCAGAGGCCGGCGCCGTGGCTCACTAGGCTAATCCTCCACCTGCGGCACCAGCACCCCGGGTTCTAGTCCTGGTTGGGGCGCCAGATTCTGCCCCGGTTGCTCCTCTTCCAGCCCAGCTCTCTGCTGTGGCCTGGGAAAGCAGTGGAGGATGGCCCAAGTGCTTGGGCCCTGCACCCACATGGGAGACCAGGAGGAAGCACCTGGCTCCTGGCTTTGGATCAGCGCAGCGCGCCAGCCACAGCAGCCATTGTTGGGTGAACCAACGGAAAAGGAAGACCTTTCTCTCTCTGTCCACTCTGCCTATCAAAAAAAAAAAAAAAAAAGGAAAAAGAAAAGAAAAGGGCTCAGAGCTAGGCACCCAGAGTCTCGAGTTCTGGTTCAGCTTCTGCCCTTTCTGGCTGCTTAATTTCTGAGTCCAAATTCTCTCAGCTGTCAAACAGGAACACAATTCCTGCTTCAGTTACCCGACCAGGGCTGTGACAGAGTCAAGCCCACACGACACAAATTTATATTCAGGCTCTGTTCCTGCTCTGACCCAGAAGGGCTACCATTCAAATCCAGCAACTGCACTGCAGAGCAAGGTCAGCCTGCCAATCCTGCCCAGGGATGACAGATGAACTGCAGTGGGGGCTCGGGGCCAGTTTCGAGATCAGGGACCACTGTGATCATCTGACCCAAGCTACAGACTATCCCCAGAAACACATACACACACACATTCGCCAAGAACCTCAGGGGCTCCCGGGCCTGGACTGCTCTGACTCCGTCTACTCTGACACACGGAGGGCAACTCCCGAAGGAGGCCAAGCCGCCACAACACAGGGTAGTTGGTGAAGTGCTCCGATCCGACTGTCAGGGTCTTGGGGACGCTGGCTTGAGGACTTTCTGTCTCACCAGGTTCAGGTTGCTTACTGACAGTGGAAGGGACTGTCCTCTCTTGCCGGGCAGAAAGAGCCAACGGCCGGCTCCTATGAACACCGACGCAGTGTGGGGGACAACCTCTGGAAACGGCACTAAGGTGCCTTGCCCGGGAAGATGGCCCAGTGTACAAGTGTGCTATATGCGTGATCTCTGGAAATGAGCGAGGCTATACACAGCAGTCTAGGACGCCGCCCCCAGGATAATGACGGCTGTTCTAAGTTGATGGGCCCTACAGGCTTATCATCCTATTAACTGGCTGAAGAGGCCAGCAGGAAGAGGAAAATGTTATGCTATTAAGTCATTATAGTTAATAGGCTGTGGTTCCGCGTGGGCAGGCTAAGTGTCAGAGGAGGCTGGATGGCGTCAGCAGCCAGGGGCACTTACCAGCATGTCCCAGGTGAAAGATAATCGTGCTAGGAGCAAAGGTGAAGTTGGAGATGTTGGCACCAATCCGAATCCACTGAACGATGGGAAGAAATGAATTAAAAAGACATCAGAACTTGAAATGGAGGCAACATGCGCCATGCCAATGCTAATCCAATGAACGGCCCAGGCTCAAACGGGTATGCCCACTGGAGGGCTGGGACTTCTCCCAGCCATAGCCACCCTACTATAAGCCCTCAGAAAAACTGCTCCCCTCTGCTATAAAAAGGCACTTCTCAGCACCTGCTCTCAAATGTGCCTGCCGGCTGACCCAGACAGGAACGTCATTTTTAATATGGCAAACCACGTTTTTTTACTACATGTGGAACCAGGAAGCCCCCAGGGCAGAAACTGCGTTGTTGCCAAAGTAACTGACAATGCCACTGAGTCTCGAGGAATTGGGAGGGAAACCCGCCGGCAGCTGCTGGGATGCGTGCCTTCCCTTGTGAAATTCTGATCACTCTGGTATGAGAACAGGCACCTGTAACCTAGGTCTGATTCTGAAAGCTTCTGACATGCCTTCTAGATTTGGAGTAACCAGGGATTCTAACAAGTGATTAATTCAGAAAAATGGCAATGACCTGAAAGCAAAAGCTAAGGAGTGGTTCCCCAAAATTCTCTGAACTCTGGGCACAGGGGTTAAGTCATCGTGTGGGACCCCTGCATCCCAGATCCAAGTGCTTGGTTTGAGTCTCGGTTACTGTTTCTGACCCTGCTTCCTGCTAATGAGACAATGGCTCAGATTCTTAGGTCTCTTACACCCACTGGGAGATCTGGATTGAGTTCTGGGTCCCTGCTGTTGAGGGCACAGGCGAGTGAAACAGCAGATGGAAAATCTCTCTTCGTCTACTTGCCTTTCAAATAAAATGAAGATAAATAAATAAAAACTTAAAAAATTATCCAAACTTTGAGGATACACATCTATGTTTATAACTGTAAAAGAGGAGGCCCAGTGCTGCAGTGCCAACATCCCATATGGGCACCGATTTGAGTCCCGACTGCTCTACTTTGAGTCCGATCCAGCTCTCTGCTAATGCGCCCAGGAAAGCAGGAGAAGATG
The DNA here is from genome assembly GCF_051225735.1 of Oryctolagus cuniculus. Taxonomy (NCBI): domain Eukaryota; kingdom Metazoa; phylum Chordata; class Mammalia; order Lagomorpha; family Leporidae; genus Oryctolagus; species Oryctolagus cuniculus. The sequence continues at coordinate 21,337,570 of NC_142877.1, forward strand.
GCCCAAGTCTTTGGGCACTTGCACCTATGTGGGAGACCCGGATGAAGCTCCTGGCTTTTGAGACCATCTGGGGAGTGAACCAGCAGATTGAAGATCTCTTTGTCTATCTCTCCCTCGCTCTCTAACAATGGCTTTCAAATTAATAAATATTAAAATAGAGAAACAATTGGTTAAACAATTTTTAAACAGTAAAGTATAAAAGGTAAAAATCTCCTTCTATAGTCTCCTTGGTGGTGATCAACACTAATATGTATTTTCAAATTTTTTATGCAGAGTGGATCACACTAAACAAAGTGCTACCCTTGCCTTCTTCATGCAGTAATATACCTTGGCAATCTTGTCGTGAGAGCATACAAATATCCATAAAAGTACTGACTTATTTATTTATTTGAGAAAGAGAGAGAGAGAGAGAGAGAGAGAGAGAGAGAGAGAATTTCTTACCCCCTGGTTCACACCAAGTGCCCCTCAACAGTCCGGGGCTGGGCCAGGCCAAAGCCTGGACTGGGACGGGCAGAGACTCAAACCCTTGAGGTATCTCTGCCGCCCTGCAAGGTGTGCACCAGCAGGAAGCTGGGATTAGGAGTAGTCGGGACTCAAGCGCACAGGCTCTGGCATGGATGACGTAGAGGAGTCCGCCTCTAGACCAAACGTCAGCCCCCTTCTAACAAGCGGCATGGTATTCCACCGCGTGGCTGCACTGCGATGCAGTCGACACTTGCTTCCAGGAGGACGCGAGGCTGCCTCCGTGTGCATGCTCCCACCAGCACAGGCACGCACAGCCTCTGTGCCACACTCTGCACGGCTGCCAGCACGAGGCTGCTGGGTTCACACTTGACCTCATCTGAACACGCCTCAGGGCACCGCAGGCCATACACCCGTGCCCTTTCTCATGCCCTTTTTGCTAATGGAGCTGCCTCAGAGTGGGGAATTTGGTTATTTTAGGTCACAGCTGCTGGGGCCCTCTGGGTGTGCTGAGGGCAGAGTACAAAGCCTCCAATGGAAGGCCTGCATCTGCCGAGTCTGGCGCCAGGCACACTCCGCCCATGCTAATCACTGCGACTCACCAGGGCAAAGAGCAGCAGCAAGGGCGAGAGGATCAGGGCTGTGAACGTGTTGGACACCACGGTGGGCGGCCTCTTCTCCGGCTCACGGAACAGGTGCTGCCAAGAGAGGACGATGCTGAGACTCGAGAACGCGCCCTCCCCAGCAGGTGCCGCAGGGCGTGCCAGGGACCCAAACCTCAGGGACGGTCATGAGGAGGACACACCTCCCGAAGGCTGAAAGCTCCTTACAGGGGTGGTCACTCGGCCTCTTGCCGAGGTGGCTGCTGCTCCCAGAGGCCTCCCTCCAAAGGACAAACCCTCCCACCTGGCAAACCCATTTTTCTCCTCGAAGATTCACTGCTACTCCAAGGCTGGAGAAGGCATCCCCTGGAGTGGCACAGGGCTAGAGTCAGCGAGGGTGCCAGGCTCTGTGGATGGCCCGGGTGACAACACACACACAGCAGGACCCTGGGTTTCACAAAGCTTCCGGGCTCCTAGGGTGGGAGTGTCCCCCATCTGACCCACTCCAGTGAGTTACCAGTGATGACTGCATCCCATTCTAAAACCCAACAGAGCCTCGCCCAACGTGGTTCCAACCATAACTCACTTCTCCCTTCCCCCCAACTCTAGGAAGCTCCAGATGAACTTTCACCTGTTTGCTCTGCCCAGGTTCTAGAATTAAACCAGAAATCCGGGAGAAGACTGCTCCGACATTCATTTCTTTTTTATCTCCCGAGTGAATTCTCATCAGGAAGCTCCCCTCCACAGAGGCTTCTGTTTGGGCCAAGCTGTGGGGCCAGGGGCAAGTCACTCGAACCCTCTTGACTTTAGTTTCCAGCTGGGAGACTAGGGGTGTGGAGGGCTAGGAGCACCTCCTAGGCTGTAAAGATGCTGCCTTAAGGACCGAATGCAGAGGGCATCTGACGATGCTCTGTAAGCTGGAACACACTTGCACAAATTTTCAAAACATTTCTTCTGTGGTAAGCTTGAGGCTGACTTTCTACCTGCCCATGCCCAGCAACCCAGCTCCACCATCAGGCGGCCCCACTAAGGCTTCCTCTTCCTCAGCGCCTACCACGACTCCCGGCTGCCCGTCAGGGATTTCTGACAGTGACGGGAGCAGCTGCTGCCACCTCGTCTTCTCACACAGCAGTCAGCACCCTGCACAGTCACAGTCATGTGCCCGGCTCCTTAACTGCATCTGATACCCTTAAGCAATGCTACATCCACAGAGGAGGAATTTCCAGAAGAATCCCACTACTCTCCGCTCTGGGCCTTTGTTCTTTCCCTACTGAATAAGCGGAAGTGGTCCGCTGTAGCACTTTGACATTGACCCACACGTGCGTTTCCATGTACCCACAGAAATGGGCCATTTCTCATGACCGCAAGACACTGCTGAGCGAGTGGACCATCTTTCCTTAGCCAGTACCCACGCTGTTGAACAATGAGGTTGTTTATTTTACAAAAGGTTTTGGAGACGCTCCAAAGCCTGTCTTGCCTTTTGGTATTGACGTATACCTTCACAAGGTCCTGTGGGCTGGGGTGGGCAGGCCTGGCTTTTGTGTTCAGGGAAGGCGAACCCCAGAAAGATGAAGGACTCACTTTGTTCTCCGAGTTGAGTCTTCCCACCTGCTGGCCCATCAGCCCGAATCCAGGGAGGAGCAGTGGGGCTGAAGGCTAAGCGCCCCGTGCACGCAGCTGTCACGCCTGGCAGGCAGAGCATCTGTGGGCTCTGAGTTCACCTCCACCGCTGCTTTCTGGGAGCTGGGCCCTCTGAACCTCTCTTCAGCTACTGGATGGGACTGTTCCCGCCCTCATGTTCCCAGTGTGAGGTCAAGCTGAGCAGGCTACAGGACCAGAGCTGCAGGCCAGTGTGTGCTGTCCTCTCTCGCTGTACCCATTTGCTAAGCACTTTGGGATGTACCTGGATTTCCTGTTTTGGGGTGAAAAGGTTGTGGGACAGAACAGTCCATGGAGCTTCCTCCTCAGGGAACTTGATGACCACATCAGCCTAAAAAACAGAAGGGCAGTCTTTAAGGCACAGGCACGCAATGGGTGCAGAGTGCTCAGCAGGGTGACAGCCTCACACCCAGAACCATAACTGAAAAACCACCAAGCAGTCCAATCACTTTTGATCCATTAGCAGATAAATTGAGGCAGTAAAAACTTCAAGACAACCACGTATACTTGTTGAGAAGGCTTTTTAGAGCCAGAGCTCAAATTTGCTAACCGGTATGGCAAAGAAAGCCCCATAGAGCTGCTTAATACAAAGGCCCCAGCTGGTGCATGGGCTGTTACAGCGGCAATCAGACACTGCCGCGTGTCCCCAGGAAGTGCGATTTAGTCACATCATGAAAAAAGACAAGAAAAAGCAAGATGAAAGTGCACTCTTGTACATAAAAGTAGCCCTAAGTCCAGGATAAGAAAATGAGCCTTGAACACAGCAAGAGAAGGTGGTTGGCTGCCCCTTTGTTTTGCACAGGAGCCAACGGCCACACGAAACCTGCAACCTGGCTTACCAAGCTCATCATCTGCTCTGACGGGTTCAGGGGCTCTGCTAAGGAGCACCACTCACCTGTCTCCCTGAGAGCAGTGAGCTTCTCTAGGGCCATCTCCCCACCATCACTCCAAGCCCTCAGACGCTGAGCTCAGAGTCCTTGCCACCTGCCCACCCCTTGCTCAAAGGCTGTGGTTTTCAGTACATTTCCTCTCGTCACACCAATCAGAAGTACATCAGGAAGCAAAGAGCAGGATGCAAACAAACCCTGACATGCTGCCCATACTGGGTACCATGTTACTTGTATTCTGTAATTCACTACCTGATATCACCCTGAACTGTTATCAGAATTCAAACCCTATTGCCCCCATTAAGCTAGCCCGTATCTGCAAGGCCAGAACCTGATCTTGTATGTTGATGGAACCCACAGCGCCTGCTATAGCAGAAGCAGCTCATTCCAGGATAAAACCTGCAGAAATTCACACAAGGGCAAATCTGTCTCATTCACTCATTCACTCAGTCGATATTTATTAAGCACCTACCACATGCCACGTCAAGTGCATGACCCTGGGAGTATTTCTGGAGACAGCGCCTCACCTGGAGGGCTCACTGACCGGCCAAGGTGAAGAGGCTCTGCCCCTGGGGGAGGAGCCGCCGTGTGCGCACAGCTGCTCTGGCCAGGGCAGGGCACTGAGGCACATACCACATTCCAGAGGATCGGGTTCTTCAGAGTGGCATCTCCGATGATCAAGTAGAGAGTGTAGGTGCCAGAGGCAGAGTCAAATTCAATCTTTCTTTCAGAGGTGTCCAGTTCAAATCTGTACACGTTCTTGCTGTCTGGCTCAGCCACAAACACCACTTCTTGGCCCGTCTTCTGGTTATGGAGTCGGACGAAAGTCTAGAGGGAACAATACAACCTTGCATTTGATCATTTCAAATGCCCAGTGGGCCCTACATGGGATCCACAAGACAGCACACCGTGAGCTCCTTGGTCACCCACAGAGCCCTGGGACGGGCGAGGCCTGGCCAGAGTGCACGGCGTGGGCAGCCCACTCTGGCTTCTAGCTAGGAGAGAACTCTGCTGGAATGAGGCAAGAAGTGTGACCGAGAGGTCTGGCCATGCACAGCTGCTGGCGGCTGTGCACCCAGTTTGTGGGTGATTTAAGCCTTTGCTATTGCTGCAATTTCTTCTTCCTGCTGCCTTTTAGCCACGTTGCTGCCCAATTAACTTCTTCCCCAGAGGGGGAGAGGGAGGGAAATGAGGCGGAGCTGTAAGAGGCCCATTTTCAATTTCCAAGTGCCTCCAGCTAAAGATTCCGTAGCAGAGGCCTGGGTATTGATGGCAAGGCAGGACTGTCATTGAGCAGAGTGGCCCAGTGGAATGCAGCGAGCGTGGGCTCTGAACACAGAAAGACCCAGGCCACTGCTTATCAGCAGAGCAGGTTACTTAAACTCCTTGCACCTTGCTTCCTGCCACCTTTAAGGCAGAAAGATAAACTTAGACGTGTGGTGCCTCTGTGAAGTTTGTAGTGAAGGAAGCCGTCAGTGCGGGGCTGCTACATTGGAGGGTGCCTCAGGAGGTTCACAGAAAGCAGCAGGCATCTGGATTAGAAGTTAGGACGCCCATGTCCCACATCAGACGCCAGGGTTCAACCCCCTCGCTCCAGCTTCTGATGCCAACTTCTGCTAACGGGAACCCTCACCTCAGGGGCAGCGGTGATGGCTCAAGTAATTGGGTTTTTGCCACCCATGTGGGAGACCTGGATTAAGTTCCTGTCTCCCAGCCTTAGCCTGGCAAGCTCTGCCTACTGCAGACATCTGGGGAGTGAACCAACAGATGGTGGCTTTCTATCTCTTTCTGAACAAATACATAAAAATTTTTCAAAGTGGGTAGCACGCATTTAGTGCAGTGGTTACGATGTCACTTGAACAACCATATTCCTTACTGAACCCTTATTGGAGTACCTGGGTTTAAGTCCCAGTTCCCTGCCAATTCCAGCTTTCTGCTAATGCACACACCAGAAGGCTCAAGTACTCTTGCCCCTGTCACGCATGTAGGAGACCCAAACTGAGTTCCAGGTACCCAGCTTTGGAATGGCCCAGCCCCAGCTGTTGTAGGCATTTGGGGAGTAAACCGGCAAGGGGGAGATCTCAGTCTGACTCTCTGCCTTTCAAATAAATTAGATTTTTGGCCAGCACCATGGCTCACTAAGCTAATCCTCCGCCTGTGGCACCGGCACACCGGGTTCTAATCCCAGTTGGGGCAGATTCTGTTCCGGTTGCTCCTCTTCCAGTCCAGCTCTCTGCTGTGGCCCAGGAGTGCAGTGAAGGATGGCCCATGTGCTTGGGCCCTGCACCCGCATGGGAGACCAGGAGGAAGCACCTGGCTCCTGGCTTCGGATCGGCAAAGCGTGCAGCCATAGCAGCCATTTAGGGGGTGAACCAAGGGAAGGAAGACCTTTCTGTCTCTCTCTCTCTCTCACTGTCTAACTCTGCCTGTCAAAATTAAATTAGATTTTTAAATTTAATTTTAAAAAAAGTTTGTAGAAGAAAAGGAATTAGAAGATAAAGTTTATTTTTGTGTAAAAACTTTTTTGAAGTCCACGCTTAGTTTTTTTATAAGATGTATTTCCAGGGCCGGCACTGCGGCTCAATAGGCTAATCCTCTGCCTGCAGCACTGGCATCCTGGGTTCTAGTCCCAGTTGGGGTGCCAGATTCTGTCCCGGTTGCTCCTCTTCCAGTCCAGCTCTCTGCTGTGGCCCAGGAGTGCAGCGGAGGATGGCCCAAGTCCTTGGGCCCTGCACCCGCATGGGAGACCAGGACGAAGAACCTGGCTCCTGGCTTCAGATCGGCACAGCGCCAGCCGTAGCGGCCATTGTGGGGTGAACCAACGAAAAGACCTTTCTCTCTGTCTCTCTCTCTCTCATTGTCTAACTCTGCCTGTCAGGAAAAAAAAAAAAAAAAAAAAAGATGTATTTCCATGAACTTCTTGAAATAACTTCATACTGCCTTGTCAAACATTGGTAGCTAATATTGTTGATATGATGACACTGGTCTTATCATGCAAAGCTTTCCCTTCAAGTTTGTTTTCCAAATAAAAAATTCAAATAATTTGGTTCAAATTTACAGAGCAGAAGGCATGAACATTAACTGAGTTGCCATGGTCACACAGCTAGCCCTGGATCTACAGAACACACATAAATCTTGTTGGTTACCCCACCTTTGGACAACAAAGAGGAATCATCCACATATTTAGGGAAAGGGGCTAGAGATGCAAGGCATCCAGCTACAGTAGTCAGTCTTGGCCAGGAAGGGGAATTACGAGCCTGGATGCCTCAACTCCTTCCTATCACAGTCAAGTACAGGCCACTGCCAAGCTCATTTGTAAAAGGCCTGCTCTACCTAGGAGGTCTTTTAAGCCATGGCTTCCAAAACAGAACCTTGGAAGAGACAAGTAATGAGTTCAAACAACATTTCCTCACCAACACTCCCTGCCCTAGCCCTAATCCTACCCATCTGGGCTCACAGTTTTTCTGTGTCGGCCAGCAGACATCATCGGGGGAGGAGAAGGAGTGCTCACAGTCAGCTCTGGGTGGGGAGAGGAGAGACGTGCAGAGAGCTGCTGAGACTGCGGCCCCGCAGGCAGGTGTTCTGGGCACACAGCACGCAGCCTCCCGCCAACCCTAGTCACCTCAGGCTCTGTTCTGAGGCTGCCTCCTGGCACAGGCACAAGCCTGTTGGTTCTTGCCAAGCCCACGAGGCTCCACATTCCTTCTTGTTTTTCAGTATTCAAAGTATTTATCTGGCTTTTCCTTTACAGAACACTTAACCACACACGTGGCACTGTGGCACGAGTTCTTCTCACCAAGGGGGATGCTGACAGAATTAAGTGGGCAGGCAGTGGGGGAGGGGGTGGCTGCCTGAAAGGAAGGGTTTGACAATACTTCGAAAGTATAATTTTCACTTTTTTTATATAGAAAAGAAAAACAAGCCTAGTTCTTTCAAAATCAAAGTAGGCCAAGTTAAAAAGGGCCATTCTGAGGAATGGCATTGTGGCACAGTGGGTAAAGCCTCTGTCTGCAATGCCGACATCCCATGTGGGCACTGGTTCAAGTCCCAGCTGCTCCACTTATGATCCAGCTCTTTGCTAATGTGCCTGGGAAAAGCAGCCAAAGATGGTCCACGTGCTTGGGCCTCTGCCACCTACGTGGGAGACCCAGAAGAAGCTCCTGGCTTTGGCCTGGCCCAGCCTTGGCCATTGCAGCCACTGTGGGAATTAACCAGTGGATGGAAGATTCTCTCTCTCTGTAGCTCTGCCTTGAAAATTAATCTTACAAAAAAAAAAAAAAGTGTGGGGGGAGGCCATTCAGAGGTGACCATTTAGCCTTGTGGTTAAGGTGCCTATTAGGATGCATCTCAGGCTGGTGATGAGCTCACTAGGCTAATCCTCCACCTGCAGTGCCGGCACCCCAGGTTCTAGTCCCGGTCGGGGTGCCGGATTCTGTCCCGGTTGCCCCTCTTCCAGGCCAGCTCTCTGCTGTGGCCTGGGAGTGCAGTGGAGGATGGCCCAAGTCCTTGGGGCCCTGCACCAGCATGGGAGACCAGGAGAAGCACCTGGCTCCTGGCTTCAGATCAGCACGGTGCGCTGGTCGCAGCGGCCATTGTGGGGTGAACCAACGGCAAAAGGAAGACCTTTTTCTCTGTCTCTCTCTCTCACTGTCCACTCTGCCTGTCAAAAAAAAAAAAAAAAAAAAAAAGGATGCATCCCACAGTGGAGCACCTGGGTTCCGTGCTCTGGCTCCTGATTCTGGCTTTCTACCAATTCAGATTCTGGGACACAACAGGAGATGGCTCAAAGGACTGGGCTTCTGCCACCTATGCGGGAGACATGGCCTGAGCTCCCAGTTCCTGGCTATGGCCACACCTAGTTGTAGCCGTTGCAAGATGTTTGGGGAACGAACCAGAAGATGGCAACTTCCCATCTCAGTCCTTCCCTCTCTCTCTGCCCTGCAAATAAATAAATGAAAATTAAAAAAAAAAAAAATGTAAACTCAGTGCCCTGCACCACTGGCCCCCAGCCGACCTCTTCACCTCATGTCTTCAAAGAAAAGCAGGGCCATTCTTCCGGGTCCCACAAACAGAACGATGCCCTGGGTCCTCTGCCTACGTTTTCCTTTCAAGACCATGTCAATATACTCTTTTAAAAACAGAAAGAAGCCAGGATTAAGGGCTAATCTGCTTTGAACACGGCTTCTCAACGCCAGTTAACCTTTTAGAAAGAAGCGTGTGCGGGTGAAGGGAGACAACAGTTCACAGCGGGTCCAGCACCACACAGGAGACCCTGACAATGGACTGTTAGGGTTCAGAGCCGAGAAGGGAAAGCAGGAATGGGGAGCGGTCTCCTGCCCGTGTTATGGACCAGAGTTAACTCTGCTATACATTCACGTATCTGGGTTTCTTCCTGACCTGGTGTGGGGTGAGCTCGGCGCCAGTGTTCACGTCCACCAGCTGGAAGAACAAGGCGAAGTTCTGGTGGCTGTCCGCGATGAAGGTACCCTTGGCCTTGGCTGGGTAGGTCACCCTGAAAGACACGTCAGACACTCTTCAGAGAGGCCCTGAATCGGAGCACAGGTGAAGCAGACACCTTCCCCTTCACTGTCGCACTTGCCCCCGGCGGCCCTGACACTTCTGTCTGTGGCCAGAGGACATTTTGGATCAACAAAGCCAGGACCAAGAGTAAACGTTCACCAGGGTCTGGGAGAAAGCTGCGTCCTGCAGACACTTGTATCCACAGGCTTCCTCTTCAGGATCTCAGGCCTCAGTTCCACCACAGCCACAGGTGGCGCTCTCGTGCAGCTCTGCAGGTCCCCTGGGGGACTGAAAGGCACCCAGTGGCACGTGGGAGAGACAGCCACAGGCTCAGTGCCAGCTGCACTCGAAGTGAGGCCGCCAATACAATAGGGGAGGAGGAGATGGAGGGTATTTGGGCTTTTCTTATTTTTTAAGCTCTATTTTTCGTTGGACACTATTTCAATTCACTTTTCTACCCAGACATTGAGTTTTAAAAAGTCATTTTCTCATACATTTTCCTGATTCGTGGTAATTAATATTCAGAGCACAGAAACATGTAATGGAATAAGCAACACTGACCCTGAGATCTGATTCTGTCCACAACTCTTGTCTATATTCTGGAGGAACCGTGGCTTTTCTACTTACTACCTGTGGAATTCTTTATTTGGTAGAGAGTTAGGCTTGTGATTATAAAATAAATTGAAAGTATGTCATTATAAAAATTTAAAGAAAAAATAAGGAAGGAAGGAGTGGGAAGGTGGGAAGTTCCACTATGCTGCTAAATCTGTATATATGAAATACATGAAATCTGTTCACTTTATATAAACAAAAAATTCTAAATAAAAAAACTTAAAAACTTATATCATCAAAATGCAGACTTACTGAGGAAACCTGTTCTTTTCAGAGCCAACCCCTGGATTTTACAGTGAGGTGACCAAGGGTTTAAAAACCCAAATGGTAGGCCGGCGCCACGGCTCAATAGGCTAATCCTCCGCCTCTGGCACACCGGGTTCTAGTCCCAGTCGGGGCACCGGGTTCTAGTCCTGGTCGCTCCTCTTCCTATCCAGCTCTCTGCTGTGGCCCAGGAGTGCAGTGGAGGATGACCCAAGTCCTTGGGCCCTGCACCTGCATGGGAGACCAGGAAGAAGCACCTGGTTCCTGGTTTCAGATCGGTGCGGTGCGCCGGCTGCAGCACGCTGGCCGCAGCGGCCATTGCGGGGTGAACCAATGGCAAAAAGGAAGACCTTTCTCTCTGTCTCTCTCTCACTGTCCACTCTGCCTGTCAAAAACAAAAACAAAAACAAAAACAAAAAAACCCCAAATGGTTACAGAGCTCACAACTGGCTTCCTTTCAGACTCGGCTCATCTTTACTCACGGGTAAGACCACTCTTCACATACACAGGGATTAAAGTCTGCAAAGTGCTCTCGCAGATGACACTACTGTGGATCCTCCGTGCTGCTCGTATCTCCAGTATCACTCTGGGAATAACTGGGCTGAGGGCAGAGACACCAGCTGCACAAGACTAAAGAGCTGTGAATGTCCGCTCCCAGACTCATCTTCAGGAAGACCTGGGCGGGGGGAGTCCCCTACCTTCTGGCCTCCAAGGCTCCAAGGCTACCTCAATGGCGAAGCCAGAGTCTGAATCACCCCAGAGATCCCAATGGGTTCCCCACAAAAAGCAAGGGTCTGGGCAAGGGCTGATGGACGGGGTCCATACGGAGTGCTGGCCCAACTCTGACCAGTCGTTAATGGTTACCTAGGAGGCTGTGGTACAGACAGATGTGGAGGCTGCACCTGAGTTCAACAGGAACAAATGCGGGGGCTAGTGAGTAGTGCCTTCCACAAGTAAGATGTTCCATTGCTAACGCCTTCCACACGTGGGGTGGGGGACCTGTCTGCCATCTCAGCTCTAAGGACCTGTGAGGCTTCCAATTGATTTCAGACCCACCAGGCCAGAGAGTTGTCATGAAGCCATTAAAAGCAAATTCAGGAGCTGGCATAAGAACTGAAATTAATGTGTCCCCCATCGAGAAAGTCTTATTATTAAATAAGCTGTCACCTGGGGGGTATGCACTTGGCGAGGTGGTTAAGATGTTGCTTGGGACACCGCATCCCATATAAAGATGCCTGGGTTCAAGTCCTGGCTCTGCTTCCAATTCCAGTTTCCTGCAAATGTGCACGCTTGGAGGCAGCAGGTGATTCAGTACTTTGGCCCTTGCCACCCAAGCAAGAGATCCAAATTAAGTTCTAGCTGTTGCATTTGGGGGAGTGAACCAGTGAACGTAAGACAGATCTCTTGTCTTTCAAAGAAACGTAAATAAGTATTTTAAACAATAAAATTGTCATCTGAACTGAACAACGTGCTTAGGGACCTAGCCAATGGAGTCAGACTGCCCTCATCTCACTGGGCAGCCTGCACACTGCTACAGAAGGCCTCCGAATGCTTAGGTGCCAGAGTTCCTGGTGCAGAACCACTGGAACTATGGATGGCCTCTTGAATTCGGGGCATAAGCGGGAGCACTGCAGGCACAGAAATGCCATTGCGGGGGAGGGGCAAGAGGTTAGGTGGGGCGTCTCAACTCCCACAGGGCCAACGGGGCATCCCACCTACCGGGTGGTTTTGGGTGCAATACTCTGATCCTTATCCACCGTGGAAAGATCGACATTTGTGATGCCAACTTCAGTGGAGATCTTGACTCTGAGCTAAAGTAAAACACAGAAGATCACGGCCAGGTCAGCTGACGGGTCTGAGGACACTCACAAGCACACCCATAGTGTTCCACTGCTCCAGCAAACTAGGACAGGAGTCTTCAAGAACTGGTAAAACTGACCTAGCCAGGGGGTATCCCCAACCCTCCCGTCCTGAGGCCACAGAACAGCTTCTTGATTCTAACCCTTTCTTCCTTTCATTGGCTTTGGTTGAATGGTACATGTTTAAAAAGAAAAATAAAGAAGGTAATTTTTTTCATGTGTCCTTTAAAACAAATAACTACTCAGGGTTGGCACTGTGGTGTAGCAGGTAAAGCCACTGCCTGGGGTGCCAGCATCCCATATGGGCGCCAGTTTGAGTCCCGGCTGCTCCACTTCTGATCCAGCTCTCTGCTGTGGCCTGGGAAAGCAACAGAGGATGGCCCAAGTCCTTGGGCCCCTGCACCTGTGTGGAAGACCCAGAAAAAGCTCCTGGCTCCTGGCTTCAGATCAGCCCAACTCTGCCCATTTCAGCCATCTGGGGGAGTGAACCAGCGGATGGAAGATCTCTTTCTCTCTCTGCCTCTGACTCTCTGTAACTCTGCCTTTCAAATAAATCTTTAAGAAAAAAAAAGTACTCAATCCCGAAGACAGCTAAGATTTACTGAGTGCTTACTATCTGAAAGGCACTGGCTTCATAACGACTACCTCACTTACTCTTCACAATTCAGATGCAGGAGGAAAGGGCTGCTCACCCAAGATCAGACAGCTAGTGAAGGAGCCAGGACTGGAGCACAGGCACCCCAACTCAGAACCCACGTGCTCAGGCCCCATGTTACCCAGCACCGCACGTGCACCAGCGAGGTGGCAACTCCCCCGCCCATGAAGACCCAAGAAGCTACAGTGGCTATGTGTGCTGCTCACCAACTATTCCTCATTCTCCTCTGAGCACATGGTAGAATTTTACCTCTTCAGTTCTTCAGAATCAGGCATGGTCATGTGACTTGCCTTGGCTAATGAGAATTGAGCAGAACTAAGCGCATCACTTAAGGTGGAAGCTTGAAAGATCACTGCGATTCTGTCTGACACAGACACACACTGTGAGAACAGATGGACGCCGCGGCCCGAGGAAAGACGACATGCAGCAGAGACCGAGTGGCCAAAATCCCCACAAATCCTTGTTCTTTTCAGCCACGTAGATGTCGTGTTTGTTATAAGCACGTATCAGTCTATCTTGACTCTCAGAGTATTTGAAGTCTATGTATATTCCTTATAAACAATTTCAAGAGGAGCTAATGTCAGTTAATAAGAAATCTGGAAATCTGATTACTGTAAATGTCACTATTCAAAAAAGACAAAAATATTAAAAGACTATTTCTGGGAACTTTTTAGTTCAAATCTAAGTCTAAATATGTAAGTTATGCAAACCCAAGGTGCTTTTATGTGCAAATATATCTGAGAGCCTTCCAAATATTTGATAGGCTTGAACATAACACTTAAGGAAATCCTTGCCAAATCCACTGGTTTATATTCTATGCCAGGATCCAGAAATAGAGATAGAAGGCTGGGCAAATAATTGAAGGATAGCTTTAGCATTTTTCTAAAAGGCTGTATCAAGGTGTGACAGCCTCAAATTGACAGCAAATGAGAAAAATTAACAAGGGGCAATGTGCCGTGGCTCACTTGGTTAATCCTCCGCCTGCAGCACCGGCATCCCATATGGGCACTGGGTTCTAGTCCTGGTTGCTCCTCTTCCAGGCCAGCTCTCTGCTGTGGCCCGGGAGGGCAGTGGAGGATGGCCCAAGTGCTTGGGCCCCTGCACCCGCATGGGAGACCAGGAAGAAGCACCTGGCTCCTGGCTTCGGATGGGTGCAGCGCCAGCCGCGGCGGCCATTTGGGGAGTGAACCAATGGAAGGAAGACCTTTCTCTCCGTCTCTCTCTGTCTATAACTCTACTTGTCAAATAAATAAATAAAAAAATAAAAGATAGCTGTCAAGTAATTCCTTGATTCTTTCTCCCTGGCCTCCATAATGACTATTTTGTGACAATAACCTCAATTATCAGGTTGAATAAGGGTGTTCTGTTTTGTTTAAAAAAAAAAAAAGGCAAAAGATTTATTACCAGAAGCTGCAAGGATATCACCATCCACTTCTGAATACATGGCCACCTCTTGGCAGAGCTACATTTAGCACCATCTTTGTCGCTGAGTCTGGGTGAATCGTGGCAATGGAGGTGGAGGGAAGACAGCCATCAAGTCAGACAGACCCTCCCAGGGGAGCCAAGGAGCTTCCCCTTTCCTCCTTGAGCTCCCTACTGAGTAGACAACCTCCCAACAGCTCTGAGATCAAGGGCTAGCTTTGCTGTTTAAAGCCTAGCCCAGGCACACAGTAGCTCCACTTCCGACTGAAGACAGTGGAGTGGAAGACTCAAAGTAGCCCAGGAGCTTCAATTAGTGTACCGATCCTCAGTAAATACCCTGCTGAGGCCACTTTCCCTGCCCCCGCTATGGCAGGTGGAGCACCCGGGTGCAAGGGATGTCCAGGGGTTACAGGATGCACTTCTGCCCCATAGGCAGAGCACGACTATAACAGAACAGGGGACTGCATTAATGGACAGATGTACAAAGGGCCATGAAAGCATGGGGTAAAGAACAGGAATCAAATCTGCCTGGGGTGCCCCCCTGCTAAACGTCCAGCAGCAGGAAGACGAGGGAGCAGGTATGGGGGGCTTAGGCAGTCCGCTAGTCCAGAGAGAGGTAAATTAGTAATATTCCATGCTGTAAGAACTATCTGTCTTCACAGTCTCTACTCTGCAGTTTTTATCAGCATGAACCAGATAATTCCCTTTTCATTTCTGTGACTTACTATCTTCAGAACTCATTCATTTAATTTGTAAACTTCGTCTTGAAATCATCCTACTGGTATGCCCATAAAAAAGGGACTAGTTCAATACACAAAGGTATGTGCACACTAGGATCGATGTGAATGGCTGGACAGACGCGGCACTGGTACCTCCCACTTTCGGGTACACAGCCACCTAGTGACAGGACTATACCAGCTTCACTGCCTGTCGCTGACTCTAGGCATCAGGTGAAACACAGCAGTGGGGCTGGCCTTCAGGTTAACAGACACCCACAGGGGAAGGTGGGAGCCTCTGCTTTGTGACGAAAACAAAGAATTCAACACTTCATCAAATGCTCCTTTCTGTGTACATTAAGAAAGCGTATGCTGGGCTGGCGCTGTGGCGCACAGGCTGAGCCTCTGCCTATGGCGCCAGCATCCCATCTGGGCACGGATTTGGGTCCTGGCTGCTCCTCTTCTGATTCAGCTCTCTGCTTATGGCCTGCGAAAACAGTGGAAGATGGCTCAAGTTCTTGGGCCCCTGCACCTGCATGGGACACCCAGAAGAAGCTCCTGGCTTCAGACTGGCTTGGCTTGGTTCTGGCTGTTGTGGCCATCTGGGGAGTGAAGCAGCAGATAAAGACCTCTCTCTCTGTAACTCTACCTCTCAAAAAAATAAATAAATATGAAAGAAAGAAAGAAAGAAAGAAAGAAAGAAAGAAAGAAAGAAAGAGAGAGAGAGAGAGAGAGAGAGGGAGGGAGGGAGGGAGGGAGGGAGGGAGGGAGGAAGAGGGAGGGAGGGAGGGCTTACATTTACTGTTCTAAAGGATGTGTAAGAGACTGGTAATAATGGAGTCCTCCAAGGATTAGGGTCGAATTCTGAATTGAGGGGACAGGAGAAGGTGTTTACACAGGGTACTTCAAAAAGTTCACAGAAAATGGAATTAAAAGGTAAGTATTATGGTACAAAATAGCTTGAAATCCACATACAGTTTTCCTATAATGTGAATTTTCCATGAATTTGTGAAAACCTTCCATATTTCATTTATATGCATGTGCACATTCAAAATTGTATTTTTCAAGATTTATTTATTTATTCAAAAGGCATAGCAACAGAACGAGAAGGGGAGACACAGACAGGAATAGGGAAAGGGAGACTAGGGAGGAGAGGGAGAAGGAAGAAAGGAGGAGAAGGAGAGGGGAGAGTTGGGGGAGAGGGAGAAGGGGGAGAGGAAGGGGAATAGAGTGCTCGTCCATTTGCTGCTAGTTCACTCCCCAAATGGCTCCAATAGCCAGGGCTGGGCAAGGCTGAAGCCAAAGGCAAGAACTCCATCCCAGTCTCCCATATGGGTGGCAGGGTCCAAGTGCTTGGGCCATCTTCTGCTGCGTTCCCAGGTGCATTAGCAGGGAGCTGGATGGAAAGCAGAGAGGCCAGGCCTCAAAATCAGCACTCTAATATGGGACACCAGTGTTGCAAACAGCAGCTTATCCCATGGCTGCAGTGTGAAAAATGTTAACTATGTGAATATTTTACTCTTATTTCTAAAATACAGTAATTATCCAGATAATGAGCTTGCAGGTCACGTACTGTGTTGTTTCTTTTAGACTAAACACAGTATCACCAATAAATACATTCAGAGTCAGCCCTCTGCCTTCAGCAGCTGGATGTTCACAGACGTTCACAGAAGAGCATCAGGCTCCTCGGCATATCTCCACCACAGCAAAGGAAGCCGTCAACTTCTGGGTTTTCACTGGGAATCCTGACTATAAACTTGGCCACGAACGCCTGCTAAATAAGCAAGACACCATTGCATGTTTGTTCTGAAGATATTACGCGCATTCCCAAAATGCACAGAAACATGGGAGGAGCAAGCAGGCAAACTGCAGAGAACTGGTGGCATTGTTGGTTTGCTCTCAGCCCTAACTTTAAAAGGCTCCCTTGGGGCGGGTGTTGTAGCATAGTGGGCTAAGCCTCTGCCTGTGGCGTCGGCATTACATATAGGCACCAGTTCAAGTCCTGGCTGTTCCACTTATGATCCAGCTCTCTGCTATGGCCTGGGAAATCAGTAGAAGATGACCTAAGTGCTTGGGCCCCTGCTCCCATGTTGGGGACCCAGAAGAAGCTCCTGGCTCCTGGCTCAGGATCAGCTCAGCTCTGGCTGTTGCTGCCATCTGGAGAGTGAACCAGCAGATGGAAGACCTCTCTCTGTCTCTCCCTCTCTCTGTAACTCTGCCTCTCAAATAAATTAAAACAAACACAAAAAAAGGGTCCCTAAGGAGCCAGTATTGTGGCATAGTGAGTAAAGCCACTGCCTGCAGCACTGGCATCCCATATGGGTGCTGGTTCTAGTCCTGGCTGCTCTACTTCCAATCCAGCTCCCTGCTAGTGGGCCTGGAAAAGCAGTGGAGAATGGCCCAGGGCCAACGCTGTGGTACAATGGGTTAACGCAATGGCCTGAAGTACGGGCATCCCATATGGGTGCCGGCTCGGGACCTGGCTGCTCCACTGCCAATCCAGCTCTCTGCTGTGGCCTGGGAAAGCAGCAGAGGATGGCCCAAGTCCTTGGGCCCCTGCACCCATGTGGGACACCCAGAAGAGCTCATGGCTCCTGGCTTCGGATCAGTGCAGCTCCAGCTGTTGTGGCCATCTAGGGAGTGAACTATTGGATGGAACATCTCTCTCTCTCTCTCTGTGCCTCTCCTTCTCTCTGTGTAACTCTGACTTTCAAATAAATAAATAAATCTTCAAAAAAAAAAAAAGGGGGGGGGGGCCGGCGCTGTGGCTCACTTGGTTAATCCTCCGCCTGCGGCACCGGCATCCCATATGGGCGCCAGGTTCTAGTCCTGGTTGCTCCTCTCCCAGTCCAGCTCTCTGCTGTGGCCCAGGAGGGCAGTGGAGGATGGCCAAGTGCTTGGGCCCCTGCACCCGCATGGGAGACCAGGAAGAAGCACCTGGCTTCTGGCTTTGGATTGGCACAGTGCCGGCTGTAGCGGCCATTTGGGAAGTGAAACAACAGAAGGAAGACCTTTCTCTCTCACTGTCTATAACTCTACCTGTCAAATAAATAAAAAAAAGAAAGAAAGAAAGAAAACATGATCTTAAAGCATCCAACAACAAAAACCATTAAAAAAAAAAAAAACAAGAGAGAGAAAGAGAGAATGGCCCAGAATGGCCCAGTACCAACGTGAGAGACCTGGAAGAAGCTCCTGGCTCCTGGCTTCTGGCTTCAGCCTGGCCCAATCCCAGCTGTTGCGGCCATTTGGGGAGTGAACCAGCTGATAGAAGATCTCTCTCCATCTCTCTGTAACTCTGCCTTTCAATAAAATAAATCTTAAAAAAAAAGAAAAAAAGGCTTCCCAAGTTACAGTTTCTTCCTTTACTGCAGACACTGTTTTAACGCTCTCCGAATCTTAATACAGATGATGGGTCTCTGGAAACACCCCAGAGAAAAACTTGTTCATGCTTTCTTTAAAGCAAATTGAGAAACAGAAATCATCCTAACTTTTCTCAAGGCCCTGTCTGAAGGAATCTAGTGGAGCACCCCGGTTGGCGGCTCCTTCCGTCAAAGCAGCCCTGTATGGTTAGGTTTGCAACAGGGGCTTGTTTCCCCACTAGGAAGGCAGGGAGGCCTGCTTTCCTCCACTCTGTGCCAGCCCTTTCTTTGCCTGCTGGCATTCACATACACTGCAAAAATGGCTTAACATCAGGAAACAGTCTTTCTGCTGGGAGTAATAGCCCCCTGTTTAGCTTATTACTGTCAAAAATGATGGTACATTAGGGGCAATTAATGCTAATGAAAGCTTCTAAAACCCAAGCTTCCCCAATAGCCAGCTCAATGTCAATGAGTGCTATTCCAGGCCTTCCCCACCAAACCACCGCTAATGCACTCTGACCAATGTCAGCGTCTCCAGGGAGAGGAGACGGGACCTGCTGGCCTGCTTCGAGGCTCTAAGTGCGACTATTACTGAGATTACAAAATAAAGCTACGTATATGGCAGAGGTCAGGGCCAACTCTCTCTCTCGCTGCTCTAATGTAATGAAGAGGGAAAGAGAGATTTGTAATGCCTACTCCATCTCCAGGAAGGAGGACAGCAAATGCCCTCAACAGGCGCTTATTATCGTTGTATGAACAACAGCCATTAGCCATTTCTGCTATTTCATACTTAGATAATTTTTACCACAACCACAGAAACAGCTGGACAAAAACCAGATTTGACGTTACAAAAAGTCAAGCTGTTATGGCAATCAAGACAGTGTGGCACTGGCATTAAGACAAAAATACAAATTAAGGGAAAAAAATTGGGAGTCTAGAAATTAACCCTTACATTTATGGTCAAGTGATTTCTGACAATGATGCCAAAGCAATTCAACAAGCAAAGGATAGTCTTTTCAACAAATGCTGCTGGGACAACTGGATATCTACATGCAAAAGGGGTAGAGCCCTAACTCACACAATAAATCAAAATTAACTCAAAACACATCAGAGGGGCAGGTATTTGGGGCAGAGGCTAATATACCCCTTGGGGGCTGGTGTCGTGGCACAGCAGGTTAAGCCACCACTCGTGATCTTGTGTCCCAAATCAAAGTGCGGGTTCGGGGTCACTGTTGTGGCATAGCGAATTAAGCCTCCGGCTGCAACACCAGCACCCCATACGGACACTGATTTCTGTTCCGGCTGCTCCACTCTCAATCCAGTTCCCTGTTAATGGTCTGAGAAAAGCAGCAGAAAGGAGGGTTGGCATTGTGGCCTACGGCGTGTGCTTGGGAAAACAGCAGAAAATGGCCCAAGTACTTGGGCCCTACACTCATGTGGGAGACCAAGAAGAAGCTCCAGGCTCCTGGCTTTGGCCAGCCCCATTCTCGGCCATTGCAGCCATTTAGGAAGTGAATCAGTAGATGGAAGATATCTCTCTCTCCCTCTCTCTGTAGCTCTGCCTTTCAAATAAATAAAAAATAAATCTTACAAAAAGTAAAGATGTTCAATTTTACTAGTAGCAAAGGAAAAACATTAAAACAAGGAACCATTTCCTACCCATCAAATTATAAAAACTGAGAATTTCAGCCAATGGTAAGTATATGAACAGCAATTTGGCGATTTGGTTTCCTAGTAAAACAAAAGGCTCAGAGAAAACATGCAGAAGAGGGGGCAGCCAGACTTCAGAAGTGACTAGAAGTTAGACGTGTAAGGACAGGATGAGTGTAAGAACAGCTGAAAAGAATAAACCTGGCATTTAAGCTGGAGAAGAAAGGGTAGTTTGATGGGGATGGGGAAGTTTTCCTTCTCATGTAGGTTGCAAACAAGGCCGCCTGTCAATGAAGGAAACAATAAGAATCTGGGATTTTAAAGTTCAAGGAACACAATAAAATAGTTTCTTTCCATATTTCGTGTTAGCGAATGGACTGGGATGAGATGTCTCACGCCCAAAAGGTCAGACATGAGGCAGAGCCTAGGGTTCCAGAAAACATTTTCCTTTCTGCCAAATTTTGAATGCAAGTGTTTAATCTACCTATGTTAAACAATGTCCCGCTTCTGAAAAGGTCAAGCCTTCCAGCTGCCAACCCTTCTCAGCAAAAGAAAGCGTCAGAGAAGCCAACTTGAGGAGGCCGATCCAGGAAATGGATGACATGAGCAAGAAAGCCAAGGACAGAAACAGCCGTTACACACACGGCAAAGCACATATCCACAATGCAATATAAACACACAGCTGTTTATTAAAGCTTCACATAACTGATTAAATGAAGGAAAAAGAATAGTTTTCTTCTTAGGGTAGAATTCCAACTAGTAAATATAGAAGGAATGCAGGAAATCACCTTTCAGCAAATGCCACAGCAATAACGATTACAGACAAGGTGATAAGGATACCTGCGAGTCTCAAAGCATCGCCCCACAAACAGAAAACCTGCAGCTTCACAGCAAAGTTACAACGTCTGGCAACAGGACACACCACCACACACAGCTTAACATGGCGCACTGAGGACCAATACCAATGTCAGATCATCTCCACAGACGAATCAGAGACCTGAGTTTAGCCGGGAAAAAGCATCCGACAAACCCAAATCCAGGCGAGGTCTACAGCATAAACAGCTAGTACTCCTCAGAAGTGTCAAGGTCAAGGCGGGCGTTTGGCCTCATGGTTAAGATGTTTGTATCCCATAGCCTAGGACCTGCATTTGCTAAAGAGCTTGGCTCCTGACTCCAAATTTCCGCTAATGCAGACCCTGGCGGGCACAGGAAAAGGCTCAAGTCGATGGGACTCTACCACCCATGTGGGAGACCCAGAATTAATTTCTGGTTCCTGGATTGAAAACTGGATCATTAAGGGACATTGGTGAGACAACTGGGAAAATCTGAATTAAGAGCTGTAAATTAGTTAACAGTATCTTACCCATGTCAATTTCCTGATATTAATCATTACATTACGGGGCAGGCATTGAGGCACAGCTGGCTAAGCTGCCACTTGGGACGCCCACATTCCATATTGGCATGTCAGCTCAAACATCAGCTCCTCTGCTTCCGATCCAGCTCCCTGTAATGCATTCTGGAAGGCAGCAGATGATGACACAAGGGCTTAGGGCCCGGCCACCCAAGTGAGAGACCCAGATAAAGTTCTGGGCTCCTGGCTTGGGCCTGGCTCAGCTTCAGCTGCTTTGAGTATTTGGGGACCAAACCAGCAGATAGAAGCTCTCTCTCTCTCTTTCTTTTGAAGATTTGTTTATTAATTTGAAAGGCAGAGCTACAGAGAGGCAGAGGCAAAGAGAGATCTTCAATCAGCCAGATCACTCCCCAAATGGCCACAATGGCTGGAGCTGGGCCAATCTGAAGCCAGGAGCCAGGAGCTTCCTCCAGGTCTCCCACGCGGCTGCAGGGGCCCAAGGACTTGGGCCATCTTCTACTGCTTTCCCAGGCCATAGCAGAGAGGTGGATCAGAAAGAGGAGCAGCCAGGTCTCAAATGGCATCCATATGGGATGTCAGCACCACAGGCGGCAGCTTTAGCTGCTACGCCACAGCGCCGGCCCCCACTTTGCCTTTCATAAAGGGGCTAACACAGTGGCAAAGCTGTCAGGAGATCCAGCTAAGGCCGTGACAGTGGCAACACTGTGCACCGACAACTCAATGCGGTGGCAGAGGCAGGAGAAAGGCACGTTACTGCAGGCCAGCTCTGCAGCCTCCAGGGCAACACTAACTCCACTAGGACTGTGCAGGGCACCCACCCAGGCAGGATGACCCTGGACAAGCAACTTCCCCTCTGAGCCTCATCGATGAAGTGAAGATGACCTCCCCGTACCCCTGCCGGCTCTCGGCACTGTTGTACAAATCAATAATGGCACCAAAAGCACCCAGAACAGTGCTTGTTGTCGAGCAGGCCTTCAAGAAAGGGTTGCACTGATGACCCTAATTCAGAGAGAGAAAACGCTCACCCTGTCCCACAGTTTCCAAAGTGGAAGAATGCGTAACACATCTGAAATAAGTGTCCATCTATAAAGGTTAAGACAAAAGCCACAGCGTCTGAAGGGGTAAACTCTAAACAGCAGGGCAAACATGGCCACGTCATTCCTGCATAGCGTGAGGCCAACAGGGCCCAGCTCCTGCCCCTGGAGCTTCAGCCTCTGAAGCATCTGAGACACAATTCACCATGAGGTCACCCAGGCAGCCTTGCCGCAGGGTTCCAGATGTGGCACTTGACACTCTGTCTACCAGCTGGCACCAGCCCCTTTCTAAACATACCAAAGCCTACTGCACAAAGGCATAGAATGGATTATTTTAACTTTCCTACTTCATAATTTTATGGAAGATAGGTAAAATTATAAAGGAAAATGAGTAATTTACAAATATAACCAGCCCCAAACAAGTTCTCAATACACTGCCATGGCCAGGGCTGTCAAGCAGCGTAGCTCACACCTGTCCCTCTGTGTGCAGAAGACACCAGATGACTAATGTCGAGACCTTAGCCAGCTCACTTCCCTGCACATCAGGGACAAGGCATGCACTCACCTCTACAGCATTGGCAATGTAACGGTTGTCACCTTCAACTTTGACAGAGAAGTCATAATAGCCACTGGAAAATTTGACATTCATGAAGTTTAGTTCAAACACATCCCTGTGAAAGATGACAAAAGAGTTAGCAAGAACTCCCATAGGAGAGTCAGGAATACAACAAGCAGGTGCTATGAAGCCTCTCCTTGCAACAGTCCCAGCTACGTCCCTCAGCTCCTCCACTTCCTGCCCCACCATGGGGAATCTCCCTTGCTCCATCACAAGTTACCACGTGGGGAAAACGCAGCCACCTAAATCAACCTCCCTCCTAAATTTCCAAAATTTTCTTGTCTGTTTCCTCCTCAGCTTCTAAACCCCAACTCCCTCTGGCAGCTTCCACAGTTTAATACAGGTCAGATCAACCTAGAGTGGGATCCTAATTACATTTAGAACAACAAACACAGAGGAAATACTCTAAAATATTCAAATCAGCTGGGTGCACTGGAGTATCATTGTGGGTGATTTTGCGGTATTTCCATTTTTCCATGTCTTGTGAATTTCCAAAAAAAAGGACATATCTTACTTTAATTAATAAAAAATTAACAATAGGGTGGGTATTTGGCACAGTGGTTAAGTCCCTGCTTGGGACACCCATACCCAATAGCAGAGTCCCTGGGTTCAAATCCCAGCTCCTCCGCCTTCCAATCCAGCTTCCTGTTAATGTGCACACCAGAAGGCAGCAGACAATGGCTCACAACTTGGGTCCTTGCCACCACAGGGGAGACCTGGTTTCAGTTCCAGGCTCCCGGTTTGGGCAGGGCTCAGCCCTGACTGTTGCAGGCATTTGCGGAGTGAGCCAGCACATGAAAAATCTCTCTCAGTTTGTCTTTCAAACAAAATAAACATATACTTTGAAAAAATTAGTGCTAAGGGAGAAAATCCCTAACTCTACCCATATAGCAAAACCCCAGCACTTTTACCACTCCATATGTCATTCCTAAAATTATTTTGCTTTTTAATTACACAAAATGCTTATGTATATTTATGACTAACAAATACATATTTTCCTTAAAATGCAAAACTTCTGATATCTTAATAACTGAAATTTCATGTAAAAACTGACTCTTAATTTTAAAAATTTACATAGCAATAATATACAGCCATTAAACATGCTTGTAGGATGTTTAATCCTAGGGGTAAATTTTCATGACATACTGTTAGAGACAAAGCATAGACCTCATTCAATTTTTTTTTTTTTTTTTTTTTGACAGGCAGAGGACAGTGAGAGAGACAGAGAGAAAGGTCTTCCTTTGGCCGTTGGTTCACCCTCCAATGGCCGCCACGGCCGGTGCGCTATGGCCGGTGCGCTGCGGCCGGCGCACTACGCTGATCCGAAGGCAGGAACCAGGTACTTATCCTGGTCTCCCATGGGGTGCAGGGCCCAAGCACTTGGGCCATCCTCCACTGCACTCCCTGGCCACAGCAGAGAGCTGGCCTGGAAGAGGGGCAACCGGGACAGAATCCGGCGTCCCGACCGGGACTAGAACCCGGTGTGCCGGCGCCGCAAGGCGGAGGATTAGCCTAGTGAGCCGCGGCGCCGGCCTGACCTCATTCAATTTTAAAAGTATGTTTATATGCGCAGAAAAGCAATCAACAAAAAAGGACTGTCAAGTGTCAGAAGCTATGATCTCTGGGTGATAGAATTATGGGTAATTGGGGCCGGCGCTGTGGCGTAGTGGGTAAGGCCACCACCTGCAATGCCGGCATCCCATATGGGCGCCGGTTTGAGACCTGGCTGCTCCACTTCCGATCCAGCTCTCTGCTATGGCCTGGGAAAGCAGTAGAAGATGGCCCAAGTCCTTGGGCCGCTGCATCTGCATGTGAGAACTGGAGGAAGCTCCTGGCTCCTGGTTTTGGATGGGCACAGCTCCAGCTGTTGCAGCCAGCTGGGGAGTGAACCAGTGGATGAAAGATCTCTCTCTGTCTGCTTCTGCCTCTCTCTGTAACTCTTTCAAGTAAATAAATAAATCTTTAAAAAAAATAAACAAACTAAAAAATCCTTTCCTGAGGCATTTGGTGCAGGAGTTAAGATGCTGATTGCAATGCCTACGTCACATATCAGAGTGCCTGGGGTCGAGTCCCAGCTCTGCTTCCAATTCCAGGCCCTGCCAATGCACACTCTGGGAGGCAGCGAATGATGCCTCAAGGTACTTGGGTCCCTGCCACCCACAGGGCGGCCCTGACTGAGTTCTGGACTCCTAGCTTTAGCCTAGCCCAGCCTCAGCTGTTGTGGGCATTTGGGCAGGGAATCAGTGGATGGAAGATCTGTTTGTCTTTGCTTCCTTCCAAATAAAATGGAAAAAAAAAAAAAAACATTTTTAATCCTCTTCTTGTATTTATCTACTTTAGGATTCTGCTATCAGTAATCAAAATTTACTGAACTGAAATTTAGGTAAATTTGTTTTCCTAATCTTGGCAATATCCAATTAATCTGTTATACTGGCTGCAAGCTAAGGTCCCAAAACAAACAGGCTCTGCAAAACCGTGCTCAGGACTCACCCGACAGGCGTGAAAGTTGTCTTTTGGAGGACAGTGGCTCTGGAAGCAACAGATTTAGCATGTTCTAATTTCACAGTGGCCTGAGTCAGAGGCTGCGACAGAACATTGGAGACTTGCAACTAGAAATAAACAGAAAAATTATCTGTAGCAACAAAGGCTAAGAGAGAAGAGGATTTTGCTTGTGGGGTCCTTAACTACAGGGAGCAAGCCCTGCAGGAGAACACGCCTTCCTTCAGGAAGTTTCACTGACCTCTGCTCTGCTGCCTATCAGAGATCAAATACAGGAGGAACACATTTGGGTTAGGACAGGACAGATCACAGAACGCCAGCACTGGGGAGGACCCTGTCCCAGTTGCCAGAAGGCAAGTGAAGCCCAAGGAAAGAGAACGACCGGACCCAAAATGACACAGACAGCTACATTTCCAGTTTACTCGTGTCCTGCTCTACCCTTCTACCAATCTCTTTAAAAAAAAAATACTGTCAGCAAGAAAAACGCTTTAGGAAGGTATCAGCATCAGGAAACCGAGTAAATACGCATTAACATTCTTAACTCCCATTAGCTGAATGTCAGCTGTATGCCCATCATGAGCACGAGATAGACAGCATAGCTCCCATTTCACAGATAAAGAAAGTGAGGCCCAAAGAGGTTAAAGGACTGCCGCTTAAGTGGTGGGTCCAGAACTCAACCCCAGTCACCAAGCTCAGAGCTGGTGCTTTGTCCACTTTGTCCCCTCCCAGCCCCCGTGACTCACAGTGAGCTACGCCAGTCAGCTTACTTTCCCAGCCCCGCTGAGGAGGGCTACAAGCAGGACACCTGGAGAAGGCGGACCACGCTGAAGTGCAGGCCACATCCTCAGGAGGCGATCTGCACGGGCCATCAAAGCAGATGGAACTCAAGGCAAAGGGGCCCCACGCAGAATGCCAACAACGTGCAGACAAAAGTTAGGTTACCACTGCAGTCCAAACAGAATGCCCTCTCTAAGGCAAGATGTAGCACCAAAAGAGAGGCCAGTGGTCCCTACTGGGGGGTGGGGAACGCTTCCTGTGAGGAGGCAGGAAGAGGCCAAGCACCCAATTAACAACTACCAGCGTGGGCACCAGAATCACTGGGGAATTAAAACAGCTGTCTTAATACAATGTGTGCAGCAAGTATGGCCGAGGGAAATGCATTCTGCACACAGACTTCTCTATACAGCCAGAGTTATGGACCCAGAAATACAACTTTTGCACTTAATTTACAGCAAGCCTGTCCTATTTTAAAGCCTCGCAGAGGGAAAAAAAACTAACAGCTTCTTTGGCTGATTTGAAGGGGTCTGTGGCCCACCCAGCAGGCACATCCCCGCTTCCAGGCGAAGGGAAACGAGTCGCGCCTTGGGCTTGGCCGGCCTGTGCTCATGGGGACGCCAGCTGGCTGTGGACCCGACTCGAGGTTTCGGAAAGCCCTGTACTGGAAAGGGAGATCAGAGGAGCATGTTCTGGGCGTGCAAGTCGTACCCGCAGGATGGCCTGCTCGTGAGCGTCGGAACCAGGGCCCTCAGACACAACTACCACTGGCACGTGGTAGCGGTTCTGGGAGAGGGCGGCGGCAGCAGAGGCCACGCTGAAGGCTTCTGAGAGCGAGTCGAAGTTCTTCTTGCTGAAGATGGTGTTCATCAGCTGGATGACCTGGTCCTGAGGGACAACAGAAACACAGCTGGAGAGCGCCCGCCCCCGCCAGATCCCCGTCAGTCCTTAGCTGTTTCGCCTGTGCCTCTAGATGGTCTTTTAGCCATTAATCCCCAGATTCTGCATTAAAGCAAACAGGCTGCACTTAAAGTTCAAACCTGGATTTGGTTGGTTTTCTGTCTTCCACTGCAAACTGACAGGCAGGCGTTTATCTGTCAGCCGTTTCGTGAATGGCAACTCCTGAGATGCGAAGTATAGTATAAACTACATACATTAGCACGCACGTGTAAAATGCCTGTATAATAAAAACTACACACACTAACTTGAATCCTGACAAAAAGCCTCAAAGAGCAATATTACCAAGCTTTTCCTAATGGGGAAACTGAGGTGAAGGGTGTTTGTAATGGAAAAAAGTGAAGACTGTGAGGGGAGCCCAGCATTCCCCGTGGGCTATTCTGTCCGCAGAGCTCTCCCACAGCAGAAGGTTCTTTCCTGACTCCCATCACCCTCCTGGCTAAACCACCTTCCCTCACAGCCCCTCCAGCCAGTAAACTGGGCTAGGTCTGTATTTCTAAGGCCAAACTTTATAGCCAAAATGCATATTATTAGAAAGAAATGGAAATAACTCTCCAGTAAGAATGAATGGGCTGCTTAAGGGGAAAACGAAAAGCCATTTTTTAAGAGTGGTACCTAAAAGGCATTATTAAAATGCTGGGGTTGTTTACCGAGGAGGGAACATTTTCCATCCCAGTCAGCTCTGCTTTTTTAAATTCATCATCTAACAAAAGAACTCCCTTGTTCCTGACAGTGTTATTCACCGTCAACTTGAAATAATTCCCCTTAATTGTGCCAATTACATTCTTCCACCACTAGGCTGCTGACATGTGAAAATGGGTGACTGTTCACCAGCACTGTTGTGTCAAATACAATGACAGCAAAATTACTCCAGCCAAATACCTGGTTAGCAGCAGCTTGAAAATAAAGCAAGAAAGTTTAAGCTATATATGTAGAATGGTGCTCATTAATCCACTTTACGGTGTATAGAGAATCCTCAAATCATTTGTACCATAAGATGCTGAATTCCTGAATTCTCACCCATAACAAAAATGAGAAGACAGGATATTGTTAGGCCTCCTACACTTAGGCTAAAGGAAAAGATAGAAGAATGCAAATAGACAAATAAATTATTAGCTCATATCATCTGGAGAAAATAATTCAAGTTATCCGAGACAGATAATTATTTTCTGTGCAAAGAAATGAAACCTAAATCTCTCCTACAGTGTAATAGCAGCTTGCATTTTAAGGACTTCAGGTCAAGGGCTAGGAACCTTCTCACAAAGGGTACAAAGAAGGTTCCAGCAGACTTCCCACATTCAGGCCACCCCCCAAGTTCCTGCAGGTTAACAAGCTCCTCCTGAAAAGAGAGCCAGGGAATGAACTACTGAGGGATGCCTGGCAGAGGCAATGTGTCCATCAGCCAGGATTAGTTACGATGTAACCAATGCTGGCACATGGAGGGAGGGACAAGGCAAGATTTTCAAGTAGAGGACACTTCTCAAGACAAAGAGGATTTGCATGGGCCACCAAAGTGAAAGCTTCATGTGACAAGCAGGAAGGAGAGGGACAGGACAGAGACAAAGCAAGTACAACACACATGGCCGTCTTGCCACACACGTTCCCCTCACAACAAGGGCGACCACGTCCTGACATGCCCGTACCCCTCACAGCAAGGGTGACCACTGGCTGTCGCCTGCTCCACTAACACCCAGCTTCTTGTGGACAGGCGTCTTCTCATTCTCAGTGCCAACCGCAGGATGTTAAGTGACACCCCAAGGTGCTTCTGAACACCCCTCTCTGAAAAAGCCACCCTCAGCAGATGACAGTGACAACCCCTTGGGTGTCACGCCTGAGAACTGTTAGGTACCTCCTTGATGGACGGTTCAGTCCCCACATGGTCCATGAGTCTGTAGGTGGCAGCCACAAATAACGCTGTTGTTTCCAGGCCTTCTTCAAACTGGAGATACACGCCCCCCAGCTCATCCAGGCGAGCAACGAGGTCCTGTCCCAACAGAAGAGACGCACGGTGATGTCAGGCCGGCATGGACGCCGGGTGGAGGGATCTCCCGCTCTAGGTCTGAACATCACCTGGTCGCCTGGCACTTTCTCAGAGAGTAAACTGTACTGTACAGACCCTGTCCAAGCCCAGGCCCCAGCAGCTGTGGGCAGCAGGCGGGGAGGCCAGGTGGCAGTGCACCAGGCAGCATTACAACACAGATGGAGCCCATGGCCGTCTACTGGACAGCACCTACAAAGCACAGCACTTCTCTCTCTCACTCAGGGCTCCAGAGGACGAAGAGAGACACACTGCTCTCCCGAGCAACAGGACCAGGACTGCCTGTCATTGCTGGCCACGCAGTCCACAGCAGGGCTCCCCAGGCAGCAGGGTGTTCTGGGCAAATGGTGGAGGGCTAACAAAAGTCACAACCATGACCCAGTGCCTGTTCTGTACAAGATGCATCAGAACCTCCCCTGTGCCTACACCCACCTCATGAGGAAACTGAGGCTAGGGGCATTACATAACTTGCCTAAGACTA
This sequence comes from Oryctolagus cuniculus, assembly GCF_051225735.1. NCBI lineage: Eukaryota > Metazoa > Chordata > Mammalia > Lagomorpha > Leporidae > Oryctolagus > Oryctolagus cuniculus. The sequence goes on from NC_142877.1 coordinate 21,367,008, forward strand.
CAAAGAAACGGCAGGAAGAAAAATCTGAATTCTAGGTTTGTTGGGCTCTAAAACTTGCAGACTCTTAGATTCTATCTACAAACAGCTGGAAAAGCAGTTCGTTGCCTGATTAACTCAGCCTAACACACACTCCCTGGGACATACTGCCCTCATATGAAGAACCCAAGTGTGCTGTAGAGAGAGAGAGGACGTAACTGACTCTTAACAGTCACGTGTGCATGGCTCTTCAGGAGCTGTCACTGACAGGAGCTGGGACCCATCTGACAGATCACATGCTCACCTCGATCTCCTCCACGATGCTCCTCAGATCAGCCTGCTGGGACAGGTGGGATGCTGTCTGCAAGGCCTGGATTGTTCTGGAAGGTAAAGAGCAGAACCCAATGAATGACAAGTCTCCTTTCTCCTTTCCCCCTTTCCACATATGGATAGTTGGAAACTGCCACAAAATAGCCTAGGCTTGCTTTTTTGGGGGTTTTGGAGAGGCAGAGACAGAGTGAGCTCTCCTCTGCTGGTTCACTTCTCAAATGTCTGTAATGGACAGGGCCAAGCTGGGAACTGAATCCAGGTCTCCTATGTGGGTGGCAAGAACCCCACCACTTGAGCCATCACCACTATGCCCCAGGATTAGCAGGAAGTCCAAGTAAGCATCTGAAGGCAGATACCGGACGCAGGCACTGACAATGGGCATCCCTACCAGTAGGCCAAATACCCACCCCTGCTCGTTCTGATTCTTCAGAAATATAAGCTGATCTTAGCCTTTAAGGAGTTTATTAACAATCCAGCTGGGAAAGACGTGACAAAGATTAGAAAAGATTATTCTAACTTGAGAAGGCAACCCAGGTAACACAGCCAGCAGTAGGAACTGTGGACAGAGAAGGAGCACAGGTTCCCCCCCACCACGCCAGGAATTCCATTTTGGTCCAAGGGCATCACATACAAAACACTGAGACCGTTCAGCAGTTTCTCCTCCTCCTGGCAATCAGCAATCTGTTCTGTGTCTACAGCTTTACCTGTTCTCCGTGTTTCATATAAACGGGATCCTACAACATGTGATACTCTTTGTTGGGCATCTTACTTAGCATCATGTTTTCAGTGCTCATCCCTTTGTAGCACGTAATCAGAACTTGGTTCTTGTTTATGAATTCATATATTTTAACCCATTTATGAGTGTATGTCTACAAGATAAATTTTTGAAGGTGGAACGTGATACGTGGGTATACATATGAATTTTTAAAAGTCAGAATTTATTCTGTTAATGCAAATAATTTGGAAAATATAAATGGTGCCTTTTCTGGGTGAAATGGAGAATGCTGAGGCCCCCTGGTGGTTACACAGATGGCTGCCCAACCCTGGACTGGCTCCCTAATTCCCTAGACACCAGGGCCCTGGTAGGAAACCACCACTTATCAAGTCAACATGACAGGGAATGGAAGGCGAGGCTCTGGCCACTCGTGTCAAGATCATAACAACTTAGGTTCCCCCCATGGAAAACTAAGTTCATGAAGATGACAAGCTGGAAAACAGAGGAGTCCCAATTAACAGGGAAGCCTCCAGAATACTCAGGGGACACCTATTGTTATAATGCACTTAGAAAATAAAACCTGAATTTCCAAACAAGAGACAAATCCACATCTACCCATGGGAAACACGGAGCTTGGTGAAGCCTGTAAAGACAGCGTGGGAACAACTTTTCAATTGGGGCGGGCACTGTGGTTCAGCAGGTTAATGCTCTGGCCTGAAGCGCTGGCATCCCATATGGACACCAGTTCGAGACCCAGCTGCTCCACTTCCAATCCAGCTCTCTGTTATGGCCTGGGGAAGCAGTAAGAGGATGACCCAGGTTCTTGGCCCCTCACTCACGTGGGAGTCCTGGAGGAGGCTCCCGGCTCCTGGCTTTGAATCAGCATAGCTCCTGCCATTGCAGCCAGCTGGGGGGTGAACCAGCGGATGGAAGACCTCTCCCTCTCTCTCTCTCTCTCTCTGCCTCCCCTTCTCTTTCTGTGTAACTCTGACTTTCAAATAAATAAATAATTTAAAAAGAAAGATATCATTTTCCTCTGCTATGGAACGACTGTGGGCCGTGCTGGTAGTAACCTCTGAAGTCTCAGGATGAAGTGAATGTGCTGAGCTTTAGAGAAGCCACGTCACCGGCTTCAACGCCGGCCTCCTCCCCGGCAGCAGCGCAATATTCCAACGCCACCAGAGCAGACCCTGTGCGGCAGATGACTCAGAGACTGGTTTCTGAGGGCCCACGTGACAGCTTCACAAAGTTTATTCAAACCTGCAAGTTCTTTCTTTTTTCCATTCAAGTTCAGAAACAAACACTTCCTAGAGTAAGTCCACTTAAACGCAGAAGGCCCATTCAGAAGAACCTTAGTTTATATCAGATTTCCTCAAAAAGGGCAACTTAGCAATCACATTAAGAACTTCTACCAGTTTAATCTTCACAATAACCCTGTGAAACAAACATTCTCCAGGTTTAATGAATCAAAATCCTGATGCTTAGGTGAGCTAAATAGCCCACTCGGGGCCACAGAGGTACTGAGTAAAAGTTTGGACTTGAAAACAACTCCACCTGGGGCTGGTGTTGTGGCACAATGGGTTACGTCACTGCCTGTGATGCAAGTATTCCACACTGTAGTGTCAGTTCAAGTCCCAGGTGCTCCACTTCCAATCCAGCTCCCTGTTAACCCGCCTGGGAAAGCAGTGGAAGGTGGCACACGTGTTTGGGTCCCTGCCACCCTTGTAGGAAACTCAGATGGAGTTCCAGGCTCCTAACTTTGGCCTGGCTCAGCCCTGGCCATTGCAGCCATTTGGGGGAGTGAACCAGTGGAATGAAGATCTCTCTGTCTCTCCCTGTCACTCTGCCTTTCAAATAAATAAAATAAATAGATCTTTAGCCCCAAAAAAGAAAAAAAAAAATAGATCCGCCTGATCCAAAGCATGAGCTCTTTCTACCTTAGTGCTTTCTCCCTGACGAAGCGACTGGCGTGTCATTGTTTAGGTTTTATTAATTCTGGCTGGGTACTTACCATGTGTCAAGTTCCATAAACACTGTAGATAAAACAGCTTACGCTCTAATATGGAAATAACCGCGACACACAAGGCAGTAACCAGTCAGCTCCCTGAGAGAGGAGCCTCGGGAGGAAACGCTCTAGAGAAGGAACTCCATTTCCTGTGTGCCCACTAGCAGCCAGACACGGCACTGGGCTCTCATGTCAATCACCTCACTAATGCTGGCACTTGCAGATGGGGCTCACAGATGTTAGGAACCTGCCCGAGGTCACACAGCAGTGTTCAATGCAAAGTCTCCCTGACCCCCAGGAGCGTGGGCTTGCCTTGTACATCTTCCTTTTCTGGGAGTTTGAGGAAGACTTTCTTTTGTGCTTAAGAGGCCAAAGTGACTATTCTGCAGTAAGGCAAGTACAGTGACATCATGACATGAGATGTGGTGACCAAGGAAGAATTCTACCACAAAGGAATTATAGCAGAGATCAACATATGTGGTTTGAAATCAAAAGACCAAGGCCTGGGCAAAGTGTGTACAAAATACCAGCCCCCAAACACTGACCCCAAAGTCACTGTTTACCGATCATGTGAATGTGAGGAGGGTGTGAGAGAGAGAGAGAGAGAGAGGCAGGCAGGCAGGCAGGCAGGCAGGCAACTGACAGTGGACCCGGCCTTTACAAAGCTGCTAGTTTAGAGGAAATCTGGTTGTTAGCCAACAAAACTTGGGAAGCATCTTCCTGTTCTGAAAGGGGAAACCGGTGTCACCAGCTTCTTCGAAAACAATGAACAGGACTCCAGGTCCTCCACCTGCTCTTTCAGGGGTGGCAGTTACGTGGAAACACACAGAAAACAACAAAAACCAGCTTCCAATGAGGAGTTTTAACGTTAAAACAACATGTATTATCATGTTTAAGTTTACTACCCTGAAATCAGTTACATTTCCTTTTACAACAAACAGGAAAGCTGCTCAGTCCCTTTCCTGGGTGGTGCCAGTCCAGGGCAGCGGAGTGTAGCTCCTAGAGAACCCCACCTGCTGAGGCCCACGCTCCCGCAGCTCCAAAGGACTCCCCCAGCCTTCTTTACAGAGTTCCCACTGCCAACATATCCCCGTGCCGGCCAAGCCTCGGCAAGACATGCATGTGGCCCACCACTCTAGCCCACCGCGTCAGAAGGCAGCTGTGCCTCTGTGTGCTAGTATCTGGCTTATTTAGTTATTTATTTGGAAAAGCAGAGAGACAAAAAAAAAAAATAAATAAAGAGAGAAAAGACAGAGTTCCATCTGCTGGTTCACTCCCAAATGCCTGCAACAGCTGGCACTGGCCAGGCTGAAGCTGGGAACTCAGAACTCCATCCGTATCTCCCACATAGGTGGCTGGGGCCCAAGCACTCGAGCCACTTGGATGCCTCACAGGGTCTGCACCACCAGGAAGCCAGAATCAGAAGCAGAGGCAGAAGCTGAACCCAGGCATTCTGTATGGGATGTGAGTGTCCCAGGTGGTGTCCCAGGTAGCACCTTAACTGCTCCGTCCAACGCCTGCCCCATGCCCTCTGCCTGAGCAGCTTGCAGAGGCCTGCACCTACGTGAGCTCCACAGGACATGATCTCATCTGGTTTAACTTAGCGTGATGTCTGCCATGCCCAGCAGAGGACCTGACACATAGATGCCCAAGAAATGGTTCCTGCACCAACGAATGAACCCCCCAAGGACAGCTTCCAGGAAGCCTGAGAAGCCTCAAGATGACAACTCACGCCAGGACAGTCTCCTCCTTGGAAAGACGAGCAGTAAGGGCCCCGAGTGCTTCCTGGGACGCCACAGGAAGGCCAAAGCCACTCAGGGCGGCCACTGCATGGTAGATCTGGGCCACGGAAGAGTCTTCGCTGACAGTCGCCAGAAGCAGGTCTTTGGTTTCATTGGAAACAGAGATCTGAGAAAGGATTGGCAGAGTTTCAGGTTCTGGCAATGTGTGATGAGCTTGCCCGACGTGGCACACAGAGCAACTGCCAGTCACACCCGCCTCGCCAGACGTGTCCCCGCCAATCCTCAGACACCAGAGAGAAACGGCTGCAAAACCCCAGCTCCCCCCTCCTTAAAAGCTGCTGACAAGTTACTTACATGGGTCTCCTGTGTTCAATACAGCGATTTCCAGAAACCTGGTATGAGGGCTACTGTGCACATTTTTAGATGTTCAAGGGAAATGGGAAGAAAAAGCCAAGCCCTTCCAGAGCCAGAGTGGCAGCAGTAGGGGACAGTTCCAGACCCACGAAAAGTCAAGGGGCCCTCGAGAGATGTACAGACGTGCTTCACGCTTGCAGTCAGAGCAGGAACCTGGACTCACCTCACACCCTGAGAGGACCTGGCTGGACTGGGAGGCGTAGAACAGGGAATCCACGTTGCTGGGGTCAAGGTTAGATTTGATGAAGGCACACGCTTTCTAAACAGAGGGAAAGTCAATGGTAAGAGGTGACATACACAGTGGCTGGGCAGTCAAGATGGTTTTAACATAAGCAAAATTCTAAGCCATCTTCTATAAGGACTTAAAGTACAAACTACATAAAATTTCATTCCTGCAAGCAGTTTTTTTTGTTGGACACTGAAAACACCCCAAATTGCTGACTTCAGAATGTAAGGAGTAACTGGCTTGCAGGGTCGAGGTCCTCTGAGCCCTAGGAAGGAAGGAGAGAAGTCTCTTCACCAATCCCTCGCTCTGGCCATGACCTCTGCTGGACTTTTTAAATTGTTTTTTTTTTTTTTTTTTTTTTTTTATGATCTGTGTTTACTTTCCTATGAACTTTATTTTTGATAATGTATTTTTAAAGTTACATTATAGTCAAAGGCTTGATGCTCCACCAGAAGTAAAAAGACCACAGTTCAGCAGGAAAATAGGCCAGTTACTGCAAATGATCAGTTGAAAAGATGCTCAACTTCACTCAAAGTAAATTTTAAAATAGTCACAAAATCATTCAAACTATAGTAATATATAATTCTTAACAATATGGCAAAAATTTAAAACAAAGTTTGATAAAACACTATATTTGCCACAAAACTGATAGATGTGGGCATCTTTCTTTTTTTATTTTCTGGCTTTTCCCGTTTTAATTTTAGCTCCTCCATGTAAGGGAGAACAGGAGGTTTCTGTCTCTGTGGACACTTCTTGGTGAACACAAGGACTGTGACAGGTGTTGCCGTCTCCTCGTTTAACAGAAAATAGAACTGGGCTTGCAGTGGCTTAGTACCCTGAGGAAGATGTCAAAGCCAGAAGTGGCGGTCTCCAGTGACCCCAACTGTCTTGGGGTCTCCTCTAGATATCATCAAAGCCGAGTCAGGCTCAGCAAATCTAAAATGAGCCTAAAACCTCCCATGTCTCCCACTGGACTTCCCGGCTCTTGCACAGGCATCAGCGTGCCTCTAACTGCCCAAACCAGCATGCTGGGAATCGTCTTCTGCCATGCCCTTCCTCCCTGAGCCTGTCAAGTCCGCCTCCTTTTTGTTTCTCAGGCCCAATCTTGCCCTCTGGCTTCTGTCTCTGCCTGCAGGCAGGCAGGCCCTTGCCATTTCTCAACTGGATTGTCGCCATCATCTCCCAAGTTCTCCTAACCCACACAAGCCGTTCTGTACGCACCCCCAAGAGGGCTCTTCCAATACACGTAGGAAATTGTGTTGGCGACTGCAAAAGCTCCTCGGTGCTGCCTTATCCAGAGTTTCTGCCACCACAAAATGCCCTCCTGACTGGTCCGCCCCCCCGTGCCCGAGGTACCACCACACTCGCTCACACCCCCCAGCAGACTCTACCCTGCAGCCTTCCAGCTCCCCCGGGCTCAGGAGCCTGCTACTCCCCTCCCTGTCCTTGCTGTCGGCCAGACCAGGTCCTGTCTTCATCGGGTGTCCCCTCGTCCACAAAGCCTTTGCTGACATCACCGCCAGGACAGATCCCGGGGCAGGGACTTTGCTGAGTGCCCGTCACAGTGACTGGCACAAGAAGCTCCTGAAACCCATGGAACTTCGACTCTCTCCAACTCCAAGAAAGATACTTTAATAGCTAAATTGCTAAACAGTTTGAAGTAATATAAAATTCAGCTATACAAAATTATATGGTAATGAAAACAGAAGTGGGTGCTTCCGAGGAGTAAGCCAGGGAGCAGGTCAAGGTGGACCACGCACAGGACTACTGCTTGTCACCACAACCATTCTGAATCACCTCGTGTTTTACTGCACGCTTGAGTTACTTTTTCCCCCCCATTTTCATTTTATTTGAGAGGCAGAGTGATAGGAATTTTCCATCTGATGGTTTACTCCCTAAATGCCTGCAACACCAGGACTGGGCCAGCAGCTAGGAACCGAATCCAGGTCTTCCATATGGAATGTGGGCTTCCCAAGCTGTGTCTTAACCCTTGGGACAAACTCCTGCCCTTTGCATGTGTTACTTTACTCAAAATACTTTTTTAATTTTAAAAATGTATTTATTTATTTGAAAGACGGACAGAGATCTCCCATGTGCTGGTTCACACCCCCCAAATGCCCACAACAGCTGAGGTTGGACAGGGCAAAGTCAGAGGTGGGAACTCAGTCTGGGTTTCCCAAGTGGTGGCAGGGACCCACAACCTGAGCTAGGACCTGCTGCCTCTCAGGACGCACGACAGCAGGCACTGTGATTGGAAGTGGAGTTGGGACTCAAACCCAGGCACTCCGTCAGTAAGGGATGCAGGTGTCCCAAGTGTCCCAAACACCCATCACTTATATTTTATGAACAAAATGTAAATAAGTCTCAAATTTCTACCAGAAGCTTGAGAGAAGCCAGAGAGAAAGGAGAGAACAAAATACTTCACCTTACATCGATCAGGGCCCTGAAGCAGAAGCAGCTAATCCACCGGAGGAGCCCTTTCAGGAAGACAGGGTGTGCTCCCCAATGCTCTGTCGCCATCTGGTGCACCAGGGATAGAACACCAGCACCGAAGGCCCCAGATGGATGATCAGTCAGTGCACCCTCTTTCTGTACACTTAAGAATAGTTAAACACTGGCCGGCGTCACAGCTCACTAGGCTAATCCTCCGCCTGCGGCGCTGGCACCCCGGGTTCTAGTTCTGGTCGGGGCACCAGATTCTGTCCCAGTTGCACCTCTTCCAGGCCAGCTCTCTGCTGTGGCCCAGGAAGGCAGTGGAGGATGGCCCAAGTGCTTGGGCCCTGCACCCGCATGGGAGACCAGGAGGAAGCACCTGGCTCCTGGCTTCGAATCGGCGCAGCGTGCCAGCCGCAGCACACCAGCCATAGCACACCGGCCATAGCAGCCGCTGGGGGGTGAACCAACGGAAAAGGAAGACCTTTCTCTCTGTCTCTCTCTCTCTGTCTAACTCTGCCTGTCAAAAAAAGAAAAAAATAGTCAAACACTGCTCTAAGTGTCCTATGTGCACTTCTCATTCAATCCCCAAGCAACGTGCACACTGGATACTCTAAGTACCTTAAGCTTACAGGAGAGAAAACTGAGGCATTAGGGAGGCAGAGAAGCAACTCATCCAAGGCCACCCTGTTATGGAGCTAGAACTCAAAGCCACCTGGCTCCGGAGTCTGAGCCACACAACAGCCATCTCCCAGGAGACCATCAAAAGCAATCTGCCCTGGAGAACCAGCAAAGCCAAGGTGAGCAGCGACAGCGTCCAAGCTCATGACACTGCAGGCCGGGTTTCAACAGCCGCAGAGTGAGCTCAGGAGGCTCGGGGAGTGCTGGAGCCCAGCTTCAGCAGGCCTTCGCTGGGATTTCTAACTGCAGCTGCTCTCCCATGTTCCAGACTCACCCTGAATGCGCCCTTCCAACTTCCTGCGGCCTGCCTGTGTGGACTCCCTAAAATCGATGCTTTTCTCTACCCATTCTTCCCTATAACTCCTTGACCCAAGCCTGCCATCAAGACTTACAGGACAGAAACTCTTCCATATTAACACAATCAAGACATTTTAAAGTAAAACTTCAAATTTTTTAAAAACTTTAAAAGTTTTAAAGTAAAACTTCCCTGCATCCTCCCCTCCCTTCCCTTCCCACACAGCCAACTTCCCCACACAGCTACCCAGGCTGGAATCTCCATTTCCTCACTCCACTGGTTCACTCCCCCAAAATCGTTGCAACAGCTGGGGATGGACCGGTCTGAAGGCAGGAGCCAGGAGCTTCATGTGGCTCTCTCATGTGGGTGCATGGGCCCAAGCACTTGGGCCATCTTCATTGCTTTCCCAAGCACATTAGCAGGGATCTGGATTGAAGTGGAGCGACCAGGACTTAACTGGCACCCATATGGGATGCTGGCACCGCAGGCAGTGGCTTTACCCACTAGGCCACAGTACCGGCCTCTCCAGCAGGTGTTCTACACACATTGCTCTACCAGTGACCTCTGAGCTGTCAAAGCCAAGGACGTTTTCCAGCATCTGTTCCCTGGACATTGGATGGACTGATCGCATCTTATTTAGAAACTGCCGCTGACTTCCAGATTCTGCTGCACGTCCTGGCTCTCTTCCTACCTCTCCGGCAGCTCCCTCAGTTTCATGCTCTTCTGCCTGGCCATCAGAGGCTAGGGTTCCTCGAGTGCTAGGTGCACCCTGCATCCCCCACCCCAGCAACCCCATGTGTGCCCATGGCTTTGTCCAGAACCTCTCTGCAGATGCCGCTCAGGTCTGTGCCTGAGCCCGACACTTCCCAAGAGCCAGTGACGTGACTCAGAAGCACTGCAAGCTCAGCCCGACGAGGAGCAAATTCACGCTCTCCCCGCGCAAGCCCAACTCTCCTTCTGTGTTCCTGTTTTAGGAGACAGCCCACTCACCCATCCACACACCAGAAGTCAGAAGTTCAGGGTCATCCTGCACTCTTTTGCAGTCTGGCCCTGCAGCCCCTGTCACAAAGCAGGGGAGAAACCCTTCCAAAATGCAAACTGGATCTTGACTCTCGCTGCTAAAAATCAGTTGTGCTTTGGAGAAAAACTCTTCCTTCCTTTTCTCCCTTCTCTCTGCCACTCTGTGACACAGCCTCCTCTCAGTCCCTCAGCTGTAACGTGCTCTGTAGCCCTGAGTGTCCTCTGCGAGAGTCCCTCCCCTCTCCCTGTCTCTCAGCTTTCCCTGTAGGATTCGGGCCACACCCTTCTTCATTTCATGCACAGCTCCCGAGCGCCAAGCACCTGGAGTATGATTACGGCACTTGCCTCTCACGGGCGAAGGAGCTCTCGTGTCTCCTGTGTTCTCAGCATACTGCCTGGCACTGGCAGATGCTCCGATGACTGCTGGGTGAAGCAGCACCTCATTCTCTGCTATCCCTAGCAATGGTCTCGGCACCTGACCCACAAATATACTCACCATGGGCCAGACACGAAGACAAGCACGTTGTATGCATTACCTCATTTAACCCTCAGGACACTCCCTACGGGAGCATCATTATGCACAGTCTATAGAGTGGGAAAGTGCATGATCGACACCATCTAATGTCTCCTGAGTTCTGTCGTCTGAGTACCATCATCTCAACTCTTGCCATAGAATGCATCCAATTTACTTATTCATTTCATTAAAAAGGACATAAAACAAGCACACTGTTCTTATGTTCTTAGTCCTATAGAAAACTAAACAGTATCTATAAAATCCCCCACTCTGATATGCTTATGTTTGGCTGCCTATAGTACCGAACTATCAAAATGAGAGAAGTTGGGGCCAGCACTGTGGTGTAGTAGGTTAAGCCGCCACTTGCAATGCCAGCATCTCAGCCACTCTACTTCTGATGCAGCTCCCTGCTAATGCGCCTGGGAAAGCAGTGGAGGATGGCCTACCCTGCATCCATGTGGGACACCTGAAAGAAGCTTCCGGTCCTGGCTTTGGCCTGGCCCAGCCCTGGCTGTTGCAAACATCTGGAGAGTAAACCAGCAGAGGAAAGATCTCAATCTCTCTCTGTCTCATCTCTTCTCTTCTCTATGTAACTCTTACTTTCAGATAAATAAATAAAGCTTTAAAAAAAAAAGTATACTTTAGGCCGGCGCCGCGGCTCACTAGGCTAATCCTCCGCCTAGCGGCGCCGACACACCGGGTTCTAGTCCCGGTCGGGGCGCCGGATTCTGTCCCGGTTGCCCCTCTTCCAGGCCAGCCCTCTGCTGTGGCCAGGGAGTGCAGTGGAGGATGGCCCAGGTGCTTGGGCCCTGCACCCCATGGGAGACCAGGAAAAAGCACCTGGCTCCTGGCTCCTGCCACCGGATCAGCGCGGTGCGCCAGCCGCAACGCACCGGCCGCGGCGGCCATTGGAGGGTGAACCAATGGCAAAAGGAAGACCTTTCTCTCTGTCTCTCTCTCTCACTGTCCACTCTGCCTGTCCAAAAAAAAAAAAGTATACTTTAAAAAAGAGAGAGATGCTGTGGCCCCGTGAGTTAAGCCAGATGCTTGGGATGCCTGCATCCCCTGTCTGACGCCAATTCAGGTCCCAGCTACTGTTTTTATTTAGCTCCTGCTACTGCCCCTGGGAGGCAGCAGTGACGGCTCAAGTGCTCGAGCCCCTGCCACCCATGTGGGAGACCTGGACGGAGTTCCTGGCTCCTGGCTCCTGGCTTGAGCCTGGCCCATGCCCAGCTGCTATGGCTATTTGAGGAGTGCACCTGCAGATGGAAGATCTCTCGCTCACCTTACTTCTCTCTCTGTCACTCTGCCTTTAAAAAAAAAATTTAAGAAAGAAAGATGTTCGCTGTACTGTACATAAAAGCAACTCTCACCCCACACTGCTATTTCCAGGGCTGCTGCTCTTCCCGAGGACCTCCCCGTGAGAACAAGCAACCCAGGGCGCCCTCGCTGCTCAGAGGCAGCAGCAGTGCAGCAGGACCGGCAGCGCGCGGCGGGGTGGCCGCAGAGCGCTCACCACGTGCAGCTCTGAAACCCCACGGCTCCCTGCCTGATCACATCAGCGGGCTTCCCAGGGAGGACAAGAACGCAGCCTGCGAGTCACCCACACATTTTCTCATTACGGGGGACATCGAGGGAGCTTCCAGTTCTATGAAGCTGAAGTTTACGATTTATTCTCTCAGCAAATGGTTGCTGCACACCTGTGTGCTGGGCAGGGGGGGTGACAGTTTGAGGGAAAATAAACCACCAATCCAGGCACACCAACTGCTACTACTCTATCACAGTACTACCACAAAGAGCTACTGCTCCTCACCTGCAAGCTATCCTGCATCCATCACCTGTCAGCCGAGTGCTACAGTATCTCCATCCTACAGATGGAAAAATCACAATTCGCTTTGCTTTTTAAAGATTTTATTTATTTATTTGAAATACATTTATTTGAGTTACAGAGAGAGAGGTCTTCCATTCACTGGTTCACTCCCTAAGTGACCACAATGACCAAGGCTGAGCCAGGGCAAAGCCAGGAGCTTTATCCACTTCTCCCACATGAGTGGCAAGGGAACACTGGGGCCATCTTCCACTGCTTTTCCCAGGCCATTAGCAGGGAGCTAGATTGGAAGTGGAGCAGCCAAGACATGAACTAGCGCCCACAAGGGATGCTGGCAACGCAGGTAGCACTGTACCCACTGACCACAATGCCAGCCCTGAAAACTGTACTTCTGAAAGGCTAAGCAAGCTGCACAGGTTACTCAGCAGTAAAATCTGGAAGTCGTCAACATCCTGAAGTCAAACAGAGTGGAGATTATAAGCTTAACTAATTACATCAGGAGGTACATTCACCTTGAGGGTTTACCAGAGTCCAATCAGGAGGGAGAGCATCCTTAACACTCAGGAAGAAAACACCAGCCACAACCAGAGATAGCTGAGCCAACTGCAGCCCACGGAGCAGCATTAGCAAGCTCTCTAGGGGGGCCAGCCATTAACATTTTAGGCTTTCAGGTCAGGCAATCTAGTAACTAACCAACTCTGTGTTAACAACCCCAGAGCAGTGGTACACACTATGTAAATGACAGGTGGGGGCTGTGTTCCAATAAAACTTTATTTATAAAAACAGGCTTCAGGGCCGGCGCCGCGGCTCACTAGGCTAATCCTCCGCCTTGCGGCGCCGGCACACCGGGTTCTAGTCCTGGTCGGGGCGCCGGATTCTGTCCTGGTTGCCCCTCTTCCAGGCCAGCCCTCTGCTGTGGCCAGGGAGTGCAGTGGAGGATGGCCCAGGTGCTTGGGCCCTGCACCCCATGGGAGACCAGGAAAAGCACCTGGCTCCTGGCTCCTGCCATCGGATCAGCGCGGTGCACCGGCCGCAGCGCGCCAGCCGCGGCGGCCATTGGAGGGTGAACCAACGGCAAAGGAAGACCTTTCTCTCTGTCTCTCTCTCTCACTGTCCTCTCTGCCTGTCAATAAAAATTAAAAAATAAAAAATAAATTAAAAAAAAAAAAAAAAAAAAACAGGCTTCAACCCAGATTCGGCCCTAGGCACTATGGTTTGTCAACCACTCTGCTGCATAGCACTGGGAGGATGCTAACAGACACTGGGTTGTTTATTTAACCTCTCCAAGGTTTCATTTCCTAATCTACCATAGGATAATGTTTATAGGGCAGAATTAGGAGAATTAATTGAACATTAAGATAGCCAGTGTGCCTGGGACACAGGAGGCACTCGGTCAATAACAGCATTGATTACTAATTACAGTCTGGGGCAGGAAATACAAAAAATAATTTTAGAATATTGTATGTCATGCCAGAAAGCAAAAAAGTCTCAACTTTTCATACTGAATCATATAAGTACAGATACGCAAAGGCAAAAAAGGAACATTTTGGGGCTGGCACTGTGGTGTGGCTGGTTAAGCCGCTGCTTGCAGTGTCGGCATCCCACATGGGCGTTGGTTCAAGTACCGGCTGCTCCACTTCCAATCCAGCTCTCTGGTGTGGCCTGGGAAGGTAGTGGAGGATGGCCCAAGTCCTTAGACCCCTGCTCCCACATGGGAGACCCGGAAGAAGCTCCTGGCTCCAGATCAGCGCAGCTCTGGCCGTTACGGCCAATTGGGGAGTGAACCGGCAGATGGAAGACCGACCTCTCTCTCTCTGCCTCTCCTTCTCTCTCTGTGTAATTCTGATATTCAAATAAATAAATAAATAAATCTTAAAGAATAAAAATGGAACATTTTGATCAACAAAGAGAGTAACAGGTGGGCGTTTGGCAGAGTGGTAGAATGCCACACGGGACGCCTACATCCCGCATCAGGGTGCTGGAGTGTGAGGCCCAGCTCTGCTCTCAATTCCAGCTTCCTGCTAATGCAGATCCTGGGAGGCAGCAGGGGATGGCTTAAGTGGCTGGGTCCCTGCCACCCATGAGGGAGACCCAGATGGGGTTCCCGAGTCCTGGTTTCAGCCTGGCCCAGCCTCAGGTGTTCTGGCCATTTGGGGCATTTACTAGCAGATGGAAGATTTCTCTCTCTCTCTCTCTCTCTCTCTGCATCTCTCTATTTAAAATAAATAAAAATTTTTTTTAAAAAAGAGTAACAAGAGAGACTGAAAAGCATTAACTGCTACTACCAGTTCTGGCCACAACAGGCGTAACGGCAAAAAAATTGAAACTACATAGAGGGGGTCTACAAAAAGCTCACAGAAAATGTTATGAAAACATTATGTATGAATTTTGAAAAATTTTTATGCCTAAATAAGTGTACCTTTCCATGTACAAACATGGTGATGTATCCTCATATATCATTATAAGGTTCCCTCACTGTTCATGATGTAGCATAGTAATAATTCAAAGTATTCTGTTATAAATGATGGATGCATATTACTATCTCTAGTGCAATCATTAAATAAAGCAAAACACATAAACAGCCAATGAAATAGAACAGATGTTAAAAAATATCCACCTAAAAGACAGGAAAGAAGGGGGGATACAGATAAACGAGTAGAAACAACAAAGTAGACTCACACCCAACAGTACAATTACCTTAAATACAAATAGAATGAACTCCATAATTAAAAGGCTGAAACTGCCAAGCTTGATTACAAAAAGTCTCTACTACAAACTGTTTACAAGAGTTAGGCTAGGCTGACAACCACAGTCCACTAACCCAAGTCCACCATTACTAAAAGTGAAACAAGCAGACACTACATTGATAAGATGGACACAGTACTACCTAAGAAGTACTTTTGCCAAGAAAATTGACCCTGAACATAATTAAGTCATAAGAACTAATCATCAATTAGGAATAGAAGGAACTACGTTCAAAAATATCATGAAGATACAATCAGTCAAATGCATATAAAGTGATCTAGCTTATTCCACAGATACAAGGGTATTTCAAAAAGTTCATGGAAAATGAAATTAAAAGTTTGGGGGCAGGCATTTGGTGCAGGGGCTAAATCACCTAATCCCGTATCAGAGTGCCTGGTCTGAGACCCAGTTACTCTACTTCTGACCCAGCTTCCTGCTAATGTGCATCAGGTGGCACAAATGACTCAAATACTTGGATCTCTGCCACCTATGTGGGTGACCTAAACTGAGCTCCAGTCTACTGGCTGTTGTGGGCTCTCTGTCTATCTCTTTCAAACAAAATGAAAATAAATAAATGCACGCTGTACTACAGCCCTTACATGTTCTATTTTTTAAAAAGGTACATTTATTTTGGTGCAACACATTTTTGAAGAGTGGGCATTACGGCACAGCAGCATCCCATATCAGAGTGCCTGGTTCAAGTCCCGGACACTTTATCTGGATTCCGATCCAGCTTTTTCCGTGCACCCTGGAGGCAGCAGGTGAAGAGTCTGAAGAGGCAGCTATGGGCAACAGCTGTGGTGCATGGCATTAACCCGCTGCTTCAATGCCCACAACCATACTGGAGGGCCAGTTCAAGACCCCCTGCTCTGCCTCTGACCCACTGCCTGCTAATGTACCAGGGAAGGCAGAGAATCATGGTCCAAGTACTTGGGACCCTGCCAGTCACCCAGGGGACCTGGATAGGATTCCTGGCTCCTGGCTTAGGTCTGGCCCAGCCCCAGCTGTAGCAGCCATTTGTGGGGTAAACTAGTGAATGGGAGATCTCTCTCTCTCTCTCCCCCTGTCACTCTCTTATATAAATCTTAAAAGAAAGAAACAAAATGCACTGTGTAAGCCTTGTTCAGACTCTGGTTCAAATCAACTAATTATTAAAACAAAAATCAACTTGAGATAACTGAACGTAGACTGGGAATTAAATGACAGTCAGGAGTTACTGCTGGAGGGCACATTTAGCCTGAACAGTCAAGACTCCAGCATCACTCATCACAGTCCCGGGGTTTGATTCTGGCTCTGCAGGGCTTGTGCTTCTTTACATCCTGCTCATAGACACCTGACCTGTTCCTTAACACACAGCAGGCACCCAGAAAAATCCATCAGATGGAAATAAATACAGGGGCTGGCGCTGTGGCATAGAGGGTAAAGCTGCTGCCTGCAGTGCCGGCATCCCATATGGGAGCCGGTTCATGTCCTGGCTGCTCCACTTCCAATACAGCTCCCTGCTATGGCCCGGGAAGATGGCCCAAGTGCTTGGGCCACTGCACCCTCGTGGGAGACCTGGAAGAAGCTCCTGGCTCTGGCCTTGGATTGGCACAGCTCCGGCTGTTGCAGCCAACTGGGGAGTGAACCATCGGATGGAAGACCTCTCTCTCTCTCTCTGTGTAACTCTGACTTTCAAATAAATAAATAAATCTTTAAAAATAAATAAATAAATAAATAAACACAGCTTGTGCTGAACTCACCTTTGGTCATCCTCTAATGAGCCAGAGTTCGTTGTTGAGAAGCAATCAAAAGGGACCCAGACAGGGGGATGAGGGGTCTCTGAGCCTCTCTGGCCACTGAAACTCGATCGGGCTTACCTTGACATCTGGCACTTGGGCACCAAGGCTGCTGAGACCCACGATGGAGTAAAAGGCGGACTGCAGGTCTGTGAAAGGGCGGTCCAGCGAGGCTTTCAGTCTCTCCACATCATGCTTGGTGAGGTAGTGTGTGGGCGTCAGAGCCTGGCTGCCAGCCACGACTGTCAGGACCAGCAGCAACACAGCGCTTGAACCTTGGGAGGGAAGGACTGTTCAATACGCTGTTCTCTACAGAGCTCCAGGAATGACGCACCCCTCCCCCCCGGCACCTGGCAGAGTGGGGAAGGGTACGGGGACTTGGGGGGGAGCCTAACCAAAAGAGGAGCCTGAGGAAGGGGAGAGGTTGGTCTCGCGCTGGCGGAAGCACGGTTCCCCCAGCAGCCTCAGCACTTATGACACCATCGTGGGCCCATTTAAAGGGCAGCGCGAGGCTGAATCCCCATCACGCCTGGTCCCTCTCACCACCAGACACCTCCCTCCCTCTTCCCACCTCTGCTGCGTTCTTCCCGACTCGGCGCTTCTGCAGGCTTTCCCCTACTGCAACTTTGCTGAAGTTCTGCTTTCAGAATCCCTCCTGAACACCCTCCCTTGGGTTAGGTCCCCAGTACAGGAGTGAAGAACCAGCCTCCAGGCCAGGCCTAAATCCTAGCTCTGCCATCTATTAGCGACACAGCCATGGCCATGGCAGTTACCCAGCCAGCTTGTGCCTCGGCTTTCTCAGGTGTAAAGTGGGGGTAATAACCGGACCTGCTCAGGGGCGTTGGGAGGATGACATGAGTTCATACAAAATACATCTTAGAACCGTGACTGCTAAATGGTGCGCCAGCCGCAGCGGCATAGGAGGGTGAACAACAGTAAAGAAGACCTTTCTCTCTGTCTCTCTCACTGTCCACTCTGCCTGTCACCAAAAAAAAAAAAAAAAGTCAAAACCATGACAAAGTGAAGTGTTTGCCACCCAAGCAGCAGCAATGACAAGTCACCCACAAGGCTGACAATCATGATCCCAAATCCTTTGCCTACGGTGTCAAATTAGCTCGACCTAGACCCCCGGGGAAGGCAGGATAACAGCCATTTCACAGGCAGAAAAGTGAGGACCACCGCAGCTTGCACAAACCCTGCTCTAGCACTGCCAAGTTCATATCCCACGACTGCTGTGAGCGTGCTGTAGAAGAGCCGCCGACATTAGCAATTACTCTTCTACGTTCCACTAGTTCTCTTAAACCCATACATGTTACCCTAAAACTATGAAAGCTCTTTAAAAAAATGGAGATCTATAACGTGAAGCGTTCACCAAATATATACGGAATGCTACTACATGCCAAGCACTCTCTGTTGCTAAACATACAGAAACCAAACCCCCACCCCTAGAGTCTGTAAGCTATTGAGAAAAGGAAGACATCCCATGAGATAATTAAAAACCATTATTTATCAGGTTGGAAGGTAACAAGTACACAGGACGGATACGTGGGAAGGCAGCCTGTGAAGACCTACAGGACAAGCAATGATGCCCATGGCTGTTCACCAGCAGAAGTGGGGAGAAGATCCCAGGAAGAAAAGTGAGTACAGAGACTGAACAGGGGGCCGGCGCTGTGGCATGGCGGGTAAAGCCGCTGCCTGCAGTGCCGGCATCCCATATGTGCGCCGGTTCCGGTCCAGCTCCCTGCTAATGTGCCTGGGAAAGCAGCAGGGGAAGGCCCAAGTCTTTGGGCCCCTGCACCCACGGCGGAGACCCGGAGGAGGCTCCTGGCTTCAGATGGAGCTCAGCTCTAGGCCGTTGCAGCCATTTGGGGAGTGAACCAGCAGATGGAAGAACTGTCTCTCTCTACCTCTCTCCATAACTCTTTCAAATCAATAAAATAAATCTTTAAAACAAACAAAAAGACTGAACTGGCGATATAGATGGTGTTTTCTGAGCTTTGCAAGACAGCATGGTGAAGCAAGCAAAAGGTGACAAGTAGAGACGAGATGACAGAGCACAGGCCAAACTGGAGGGCCCCGAAGGGCACTGGAGGGCCACTGGAGACTTCAGAGCACCGGACTGGACTGCCACTTTAACAGGATCATTGTGTTGAGAACTGACAATGCCATGCTGACAAGGGACCAGGCAGGAACAAAGACAGAAAGAGGGGTGCCAGTTAGGAGACCAGTGTCATCACCCAATAGAAAGGTGACAGTACTCTGAACTGTCGCGACAGCAGGGGAGGTGGTGAGAAATCGTCAGTCAGCCTGGCTAGAATTCAGCAGCAAGGCTAGCAGAACGCCTAACGGACAGAAAAACAGCAGACAGAAAAACGGAAGAGCCAAGACACTAATGCTGGGGGCCCAGCACTGCGGCATAGCGGGTAAAGTCGCTGCCTGCAGTGCTGACATCCCATATGGGCGCCGGTTCGAGTCCCAGCTGCTCCACTTCCAGTCCAGCTCTCTGTTAAGGCCTAAGTCCTTGGGACCCTGCACCAGCGTGGGAAGACCCACAGGAAGCCCCTGGCTTCAGATTGGCGCAGCTCCGGCCGTTGTGGCCAGCTGGGGAGTGAACCAGCAGTTGGAAGACCTCTCTTCTCTGTGTAACTCTGACTTGCAAATAAATAATCTTAAAAAAATAAAAGATACTAGTACTGGGTCCCCAAAACCTGTGTACCTGGATACTTTGTCACAATGTAGTGAACAATGGCAACTAGCGTTTCTCCAGCTGGCCTGGAAATCCTGCCCAACTCAACACCCGAGCTGAGTGACAGCAGAACCTTGTAGGCTCAAATCTGAGCACCAAGCACTTTGCAGGCTCCCAGTCACCGCATCCCCAGCAGGTCCAAGTGACACGGGTGGTTTCTGCCTCCTACAGACCAAGAAACTGAGGCTCACAAGGAGCCCCTGCCCTACGACACGCAACCAAGAATCCGAAGTCTGTTTTTAACCCATTTACTACCCTCAATTTCTCAAATAACGAAGCAGCGGGCCCATGCGTTGTGTAGGTGATTTCCAGTCTCTGGGATTCTAACTTCTCATCTGTCCGACAGAAATAACAGGAGTACACGCGCGTCCACCCTGCAGCGTCCACTCGGTGGCCCCCGGAATGCCACGCACTGCTCTCAACCACGCCCGCCGAGCATCGCGTTTAACACCGCAGCTCTGCGAGCCAATGTCACTAACTTATTTTTACAGAGGTCCAACGGGACTGAGTGCCGTGCGTGGGTCACACGAGGACGTGGCAGGCTGCAAGCCCGCTCCCAGCCCACCTTCCCCGGGACAGGGAGGGCTCTTCCTGCTCCTTTCACTTAAGAAGAAACTAAGGCCCAGAGAAGGGCGATCTGGCCAAAAGCTGACGGGAACTTAAGGGACAGCGGGGACACCAGATCTCAGGCCGCCGGGAGGAAGAGCCCGCGCGGAGTAAATGAATGAGTGAGGAGGCCAGGCCCCAGGTCAAGCGCGGTCGCGGTCGCCCGGGCTGGGCCTCAGGGGGACCCGTAGCTCGGCGTTGCACATTCTCCCCCCCCCCCCCCAACCGCCCCTGCAGACGCGAGCACTCCCACCAGCTCGCAGCCCCCCTTCGGACCCTCGACCTCGCAAGAGTACGAGCCCATGTCCCTGCCCCGCAGGGGCAGGGGCTCTCGCCTGGCCGGCTGCCGAGTGGCGGGCACTAGCGTCCCGCGGGCTACAGCCCTCTCCCCCCAGCGTGCGGGCCGCGGGGCCCAGTCCGTGAGCCATGCGCAACGCCTCACCCGGCGGCGCCATTGCTCCCAGCAGGTCCCACCGGAGCCCGAGCCGCAGGCTGACTTCCGCTCGGGAAAGTGGCTCTACGAGCGTGCTGGAGGGGACGTCAGGGACTCGCGGCAAGCACTGCGTGCCGGGATGGGCTCCAAGTACAGGTCAGTCTCCGCAGTCACACTGGGCCTGGCCGCTCCCAGCCGCCACGGCCGGGATTCCGGTCGTCGCGCGCAGTGGGTCTCACGGTTCCGGGGTCCACCCCTGCCTCCCCCTCCCCCGCGCCTAGTCCTATTTGGAACAGTCCGCACGCAACGGTCCAGTTCCGGGCGCTGCCCGAACGCGATAGGACGAGGCTTCAAGGTGGGCCCGAGACGGGGCCGCCTCTGATTGGCTGTTCGCGCTGATTGGCCCATCAGGCTGTCACTCTTGTGTCGCTATGCAGCCCGGCCGATTTTAAAGCAACGAGAACTACCGGGTGGGGAGGGAAGAACCAGGTCCCAAGGTGGGGGCGGTTTCTCGAGGCTTTGGTTTCGGATGCAAATAACTGAGCTGTGTTAAGTGATTTTTCCCTCACCGTAACGCTGAGGAACATCCGCGCATTAGTCCGGTTTCAGAGACTGGGGCTGGAACCAGGCCATGCCCACGGGAGGAACGCAGAAGCCGAAAGCAGCCCGCAGCGCCTGGGTGGTCGCTGCCTGCCTCGTTCGGTACTCGGCACCCTCACCATTCCCGTGATCTGAAAAGATGCTGGAAGGTCCGAGCCCAGAATAGTGTTTCGAGCTGTGGGGAGCACCCAAGGCGTGCACCCTCCTGGTCACTGCCGCTGTCGTCACGGCTGCCCCAGTCGTCACCCCACGCGAGGGAGAGAGCGCCTTCGTGCTGTTTCTGGGCTTGTGCTAGTCGGTTTGCTATTCAGTAGCCGCATGTGGAGACTTCAGTTTGAAATTAAAGCCAATTTACAATCTGGCGGCTCAGCGGGACCAGCCACGTTTTCAGTGCTCCACGGGAGCTCGCGGACCTGGCGCTAACCAGCGTGACGTCACGGGAAGGTCTCCTGGGCAGTGGCGATCCTGAACCGGTACAGACCCTTCGGAGACAGCCAACCGCTGGCGTGTTGCAGCCGTCTCAGGCTGTCTGGACAGCTCATGGTTGAATTTTCCGAGATTTTGAAACTGGTTAAATGCAGCTATTTTCAAAAGTAAATTGTGGGGCCGGCGCTGTGGCGCAGCGGGTTAAAACCCTGGCCTGAAGTGCCGGCATCCCATACGGGCGCCGGTTCACATCCCGGCTGCTCCTCTTCCCATGCAGCTCCCTGCTAAGCCCTGGGAAAGCAGGAGAAGATGGTCCAAGTGCTTGGGCCCCTGCACCCGCATGGGAGACCCGGAAGAAGCTCCTGACTCCTGGCTTCGGATCAGCTCACAGTAAAGCAAAACTGACAAAACGCATTGTTTCCTAATTCTTGTATTACATTTTGCCACTGTCTGTGCTTTTGCGGTTGCTTGTATCCCTCATACCTGTCTGGTGGAAACGTTCCATGATGCATTTGCACCCCTCTTCCCAAAGCAGCAGTGCTAGCTTGGCTTTGGCCATCATGAGAGTGTTTATGCTGTAAAGTCAGCAAATGCTGTGAACCAGGGCTTGATCTGTTGCTTTATTGTCTCAACATGATGATGGAGAACATGTCAATAGAATTTAAAGTGTGTCATGTCTTTTTTTTAAGATGTATTTATTTATTTGAAAGGCAGAGAGTTAGAGACACACAGAGGCAGAGGCAGAGAGAGATCTTCCATTGGCTGGTCCACTCCCCAAAATGCCCACCAAGGCCAGAGCCAGGAGCCTCCTCTGGGTCTCCCACATGGGTGCAGGGGCCCAAGGACCGGAGCCATCTTCCACTGCTCTCCCAGGCGCATTAGCAGAGAGCCGGATCGGAAGTGGAGCAGCCAGGACTTGAACCGGTGAACCAGTGCCCATATGGGATGCTACACCACAGTGCTAGCCCCATATATACAATGTTTAATATGTACTTCTAGCCAGGGGCTAGCGCTGTGGTGTAGCAGGTAAAGCTGCCGCCAGCAGCGCCGGCATCCCATATAGGCACCGGTTCAAGTCCTGGCTGCTCCACTTCCGATCTCACTCTCTGCTGTGGCCTGGGAAAGCAGTGGAAGATGGGCCAGATCCTTGGGCCCCTGCACCCATGTGGGAGACCCAGAGGAGGCTCCTGGCTCCTGGCTTCAGATTGGTACAGCTCAGGCCATTGCGGCCAATTGGGGAGTGAACCAGAGGATGGAAGATCTCTCTCTCTCTCCCTCTCTCTCGCCCTCTTCTTCTCTCTGTGTGTAACACTTTCAAATAAAAAAATCTTTTAAAAAATTGTATCTGGAGCTGGTGATGTGGCGCAGCGGATTGACGCCCTGGCCTGAAGCACCAGCATCCCATATGGGCGCCGGTTCAAGACCCAGCTGCTCCACTTCCTGCCCAGCTCTCTGCTGTGGCCTGGGAGAGCGGTGGAGGATGGCCTGGGTCCTTGGGCCCTTGTGCCCACGTGAGAGATATGGAAGGCTCCTGGTTCCTGGCTTCAGATCGGCACAGCTCCAACCATTGTGGACATCTGGGGAGTGAACCAGTGGATTGAAGACCTCTCTCTCTCTCTCTCCTTCTCTCTCTGTAACTCTGACTTTCAAGTAAAATAAATAAATCTTTAAATATATATATATATTTATATTTATTTATATATATAACATATATATAATATATAATTGCATCTAAATGTAATTCCACTGCTTTTCTCAGGCCTTTAGCAGGGAGCTGGATCAGAAGTGGAGCAACCAGGACTTGAACCAACACCCACATGGGATGCCAGGATTGCAGGCAGTGGCAGCCACTTGGGGAGTGAAGCAGCAGATGTTAAATCTCTTTTTCTCTGCCTCTGCCTCTCTGTAACTGCCTTTCAAATAAATAAAAGCAAAATTTTTATTTTTTATTTTATTTTATTTTTTGTGTTTACTTACTTTAATAACAATATGTAGATCATGCTATCACCATGGAATGTAAGTTCAGGTTAAACAAGAGATTTCACAACTGCAGTAATGTATCCTGTAGTATATCAAAGTTTGTGTATAACGTCTGACCAACCAGCTTGCTCATAAACTATTGATCACTTCCACTATAGGTAATTTAACATTTATGAGTCTTACACAGAAAATTAAAAAATACTGCACACATTTAAAAAGTGTTAATTTACCTTTGTATTAGCAGTTAAAATACATGTTTCTATTTCAAGGTGACATTTAGAAATTATTCTAGTATAACAGCAGCAAAAATATAATTCTGCAGTTTTTACAAAAGAGCTAACCTGGAATCCATAATTAAATTAGTCTCACATTTACAAGTATGATTCTGAAATAAATACTACTATGCAGCTGTTTTAAAAGCTTGCTACCTTTTGTTTGTGTACACACACAAGTACACACACACACATACACACATTCAGGTGTGGGAGGCTTTACAAATTATATTCCATGAACTTTTTGAAAAAGAGTTCTTTAAGAGATAACCAATCCCAAAAACTGAAATATTCATCCAGTCTATGAGGCAGGCAGAAAAAAGTGAATTAACTGGGTAAACAGGACTCCTTTCCAACAGATGAAGCATGTGACACTCTGCAGCAAACTGGGAATAACTGCAGCATTGGCCTGCTGTGATCTTTAGGACTAATTTCATCACAAGGGTTGGGGTGGAGGGAGAACATTTAACACCAGGTGTAAAATGTGACATTGTGTTAACCTGACTCCCCGAGGGACCTATTAGTGAACTAGTCACTAATAATTTGGTCATGAGGAGGTCCATATTCAAAATACCATGTATTATTGTCTAAACCCACTCAAATTATTTATTTTCAATATAACACATAACCTCAATATGAGATGTCTAACTAAAGGAAGCATCTCCAACAAGGCCAAGCTAGCATCTCTTCTAAGGTTTAGGTTTCGCCCAGAATTCCCGATACATGGAATAGCCCATACCAAGAGTCATTGCTCCTACAACAAAGCCTTGAGCCACCACACGCATGTGAATGAGGTGAAGGGACATTTTCGTATTTCCCCTGCTCTTCAGTTTGTACAGTCCATATGCAACAATCACTGCAAACCCCCCATTCCAATGGGGACAAATGGTGCCTCTTTAGCTTTTCGGATAAGTTTGGATCCCTGATCTTCATCACATGAAGAAAGAGAAACATCTGTATTCGTTGACATATTGGTTGTTTGAAGAATCTACCTACTGCAACAACCCCAAAAACCCTCCAACCGGCTTCTCAAAAGCAAAATTTTTAAATATTTATTTTTTGAAAGAGTTACAGAGAGAGGTAGAGACAGAGAGAGAGGTCTTCCATCTATCATTTCACTTCCCAAACGGCCGCAATGGCCAGAACTGAGCTGATCAGGAGCCAGGAGCTTTTTCCAGGTCTCCCACATGGGTGCAGGGTCCACAGACGTGGGCCATCCTCTGCTGCCTTCCCAGGCACATTAGCAGGGAGCTGGTTCGGAAGTGGAGCAGCCAGGACTTGAACCCATATGAGTTCAAGCCCATATGGGATGCCAGCACTGCAGGATGGGGCTTTAACCCCTGCAGCCATGGCACCAGCCCCATAAAAACAAATTATTTTTTAAATACACCATGGTCATTTCTCACACAAGTAGTTAAGTCCCTGATATCGATACAGGAGAACCGGATTGAGTTCCCAGCTCCTGTCTTCAGCCCACCCCAATGTGGGCTGTTGTAGGTGGTTGGGGAGTGAACCCCCCCCTCTTTCTCCCTTGCTCTTCCCCCTCCATCCCTCCCCCCCTTTCAAATAAATAAAATAAATACGTTTTAAAAACATCAGTTTTTCCATCAGCAGTTCCACTGACTGGGTGTTTGTTTTGAAATCCACTCATTTTCTACATGTATCCCAACATTTGTGTGTGTGTGTGTGTGTGTACCTCTCTGCATACACACTCCTACATCTTCATCACTTTAATGGAAATATTAATATTTTTAATAATAAAAATGTTAAGTTTTTTTTTTATCTGAAAGGCACAGAGAGACAGGGATCTTTATCTATTTGCTGATTCAGTCCCCAAATGGCTGCGATGGCTGGGGCTGGGCCAAGCCGAAGCCAGGAGCCAGGAGCTTCATCTGGATCTCACATGTGGTTGGCAGGGGCCCAAGTACTTGGTCCATTTTCCTCTGCTTTCCCAGGTACATTAGCAGGGAGCTGGGTCAGAAATGGAGCAGCCAAGACTAGAACCGGTGCCCATATGAGATGTCAGTGTTGTAGGCAGCGGCACTGGCCCCAATAATAAAAATTTTTCATTAACAAAATTGATTTATTTGAATGCAAATGGAATCATATTATACTCACTGTTTGGCAGCTTGCTTTTTTATGCACTGATCTTTGCTAAACTTGGAGTAAATACAGATCTATTCAGTTATTCACTCTGACAGTATTTGTTGCGCATTACCATGGTCCAGGCGTGTTCTAGACTGGGCATCCATTCACAAACAAAGCAGCCACAGATCCTTACCCTCGAGGAGCCTACCTTTTAGCAGGAGGAAGAGGTGATAAACAATAAACATCAGAAATAACTAAGTGCAACAGCAGGACTCTGTGCACTTGCTCCCCATGTAGGACCTCTGTCCTTAATGAGTTGCACTGAGA
This sequence comes from Oryctolagus cuniculus, assembly GCF_051225735.1. NCBI lineage: Eukaryota > Metazoa > Chordata > Mammalia > Lagomorpha > Leporidae > Oryctolagus > Oryctolagus cuniculus. The sequence continues at coordinate 21,393,188 of NC_142877.1, forward strand.
ATTAACGCTAAAACTGGCCTTCAAACAGTGCTTTATAGTTTGTGTGTCTGTGTGGGTGCAAACTGTTAAAATCTTTACTTAGTATAGTTTATCTTCTGTATATAAAGATAATTAAAAATGAATTAAATTCATTAAAAATGAAGAATGGGATGAGAGGGAGTAGGAGGTGGGATGGTTTGGGGGTGGGAGGGTGGGTATGGGGGGGAAGAACCGCTATAATCCAAAAGTTGTACTCACAAAATTTGTATTTATTAAATAAAAGCTTTCTATACAAAATAAAAATAAATAATTAGAAGTTGTTATGGACAGTGGAAGAAAGAAAAAGGAGGAAAGGGTGAGGGAGATTTCGGGGGTGTTCTGTTTCAACTTGTGTGTTTTTTTTATTTAAAAAAGATATTTAATTTGTTTTTCTTTGAAGGAGACTGACAGAGAGATCTTCTATACTCTGGTTTATTCCTTAAATGCCTGCAACAGACAGGGATGAACCAGGCCAAAACCAGGACCCTGACACTAGTCTGGGCCTCTCACAAGGTGGCAGCCACTGCCTGCTGCCTCCTAGGGCGCACGTTAGCAGGAAGCTCACGCTCAGAGACAGATCTCCCCACCATCGTGCCCGCCAAACGTCCATGTTAGCAGCATAGTACTTCTTACTTGTCCATTCATCCTCTGTGAGTGAGGCTGACTGTGGGCTGGGAGCTAGAGATCAAAGTGTGACTATGCAGACCAAGTTTCTCCCCTAATGGAGCTTACAGTGACAGGAGGTGGTCAAACAAGTGAACACAGACCCAGTCATTGTGGGTGGCGACTAAGTACATGAAAGACACTAAGAAGGCAACTGGTGCTGGGGTGGGAGGAGCCACGCAATCATTTATTGATAATCAAGGGCTCTTGGGGCAGAAGTTAAGATGCCACTCGAACACCCGCATTCCATATCAGAGAGCCTGGGTTCAAATCCCAGCTTCACTTCCAATTCCAGCTCTCTGCTATTACGCACCCTGGCGGGCAGTGGAGAAGGTCCAAGGATGTGGGTTCCTGCCACCTGTGAGAGAGACGCAGGTTGAGTCCTGATGTTTGGCTTCAACCTGCCTGCTGCAGGCATTAGAGGAGAGAGCCAGCAGATGGGGAAAAAAATCTCACTTTCTGTCACTGTGCTTTTGAAATAAAATAGAAAATAAAATAAATTCCTCTCTGGAAAGTGGCCATTTAGGCTTGCAGCTGAGTAAGACAGAAGCAATCTTGAAAAACTCTGGGACTGGCACTGTGGTGCAGCGGATTAACGCCCTGGCCTGAAGTGCCGGCATCCTATATGGGTACCGGTTCGAGACCCGGCTGCTCCACTTCCGATCCAGCTCCCTGCTATGGCCTGGGAAAGCAGTGGAAGATGGCCCAAGTCCTTGGGCCCCTGCACCTGTGTGGGAGACCTGGAGGAAGCTCCTGGCTCCTGGCTTCGGATCGGCACACTGCCAGCCGTTGTGGCCAATTGGGGAGTGAACCATTGGATGGAAGACCTCTCTCTCTCTCTCTCTCTCTCCCTCTCCCTCTCCCTCTCCCTCTCCCTCTCCCTCTCCCTCTCCCTCTCCCCTCTCTCTGTATAACTCTAACTTTCAAATAAATAAATAAATCTTTAAAAAAAAGCATACTGTAACAAAAAGAAAATAATATTAAAGAAAAAGAAAAACTCTTTCTAATCCCTTCTTCATTCCCAGGATCTGTGGCCGAGAAGATGTGGTGATCCCTTGTGCTTCCGACAATGATTCGGGCAGTATGGATCTACAGCTGAGCAACATTGAGGATATTAAAAAACGCCCAAGTAGCATTGAACTTACAGGTGAACAGGGGCGGGGGAAGGCACTGTCTCCAGGGCAAGCCAAGAGGCTGTGACTGAGCGCCCGCCTCCCCAGCTCTTGCCTGGGCTGACAGTGAACTTGGTGCCTGACAGTGAGATCTTGGGAAATGGTTGGCAAAGCAAGAGGAGATGCACTGTCCTGGACATCAAGGGCACTAGGCCGGGTCCCAGGATAGACGAGGCCGTAGACCACCACAGAGTCGGACTGCTTGAGAGGGAAAGGCAGGTGCGGGATGGCGCGGAGAGGGAGGGCTTCATTCAGAAGGCGGTGTCTGGATGGGGCTAACTGCCTTGCAGTTACCCTTCGGCTCATCAGTGAGGACCGTGTGCTGCACTTGAGACAGCGAGCATGACCTGCGTGGTCCCTGACCTCCTCGAGCTTACGTTTCAGTGCAGAAGAGAGACCCAAAGGCAGAGTGCCTAAAGTGACTGCAAGTGGTCGCAGGCACAGTGGAAGAACTAAACAAGAGGCCAAGACACAGACAATACGGGAGGCTGGGAACCTGCTTTCGGCCATGGCCATCAGGCACACCGTGTGAGAGGTTGTGCTACTGAGTCCTGCGGCGGGTCTCCAGGATAAGGGAGAGCAGCCATGTGGGACGCACAGGGACAGCATCCCAGGCTGATAGGACGGCGTGCACAGGAGACAGGAAAGGCGCGGGGTGTCTGAGGAAGCACACTCACTCGTTCATGCATTCATTCAGCAAATGTTGAAGCCCTGCTGCGCTCCAGCCTGACCTTGCTGCTGGGGATAATAGTGAACAGACGGAACACGATGTACTTGACAGAGAAACAGGCAGTAGAACTCAGAGTGCCGAGCACGATGGGTTGGGAAGGGTGGGGAGAGTGGACACAGGTAGGTTTGTTAGTGGCTAGGAGTGTATTTCGCCAGACTGGGCAAAGAGAGGATTCGAGAAAGGCATCTTGCAGCAGTAAGGGAAGCTGGGGTAAGGAAGAATACAAATGTAGAAGGGCAACCTGCGCGAAGGTCAGAGGGAACAAGAACTGGGCGTCAGTTGTTAGCGTTCGTAGATGATAAGGATGTAGCAGGGAGCAGGCGGAGTTGGCAGAGGCGGCTTTCAGAAGACCGAGAGGGACACAAAGGTAGAGTGGTCGAAGTCCTCAGATGATGGGGCCGGTGTAGTGGCACAGCGAGTTCAACTGCCGCTTGAGACGACGCCGGCACCCCAAGTCCTGGCTGCTCCACTTCTGAGCCAGCCTCCTGCTAATGTTCCTGGAAAGGCAGAGGAAGATGGCCCAAGTGCTGGGGCCCCTGCCACCCATGTGGGAGACCAGGATAGAGTCCTGGCTCCTGGCTTCAGCCTGGCAGGGACCTGGCTGTTACAGCTATCTGGGAAGTAAACCAACAGGTAGAAGTTTCTCTCTGTCTGTCTCTCTCTCCCTCCCTCTGTCCCCCCCCATTTCTCTCTTCCTCTCTCTTTCTCTTCTCTCTCTCCTCTGTCATTCTGTCCTTCAAATAATAAATAAAATTCATCTTTTAAAAATTAAATCCTCAGGCCCGTGGCCTGTCCTGTGGAGGGCTGCGGGTCCATGTCTCATAGGGAGGCCTGGGGTGCCCCCAGCACCCGGCTGTGCCCCATTGCTTCCTACCACTTGTTATTAAATGTGTGGGAGAAGAGTCTAAAAAAAATTAAATCCTCAGATGATGGACGTGTTCAAGGGGACTGGTTAGGCTGTTAGGCCACTAGGAATAAGGGATTGCGTATTGCGAAACAGGCAAAGTGAGGGTGTAAGGCTGCACGAGGAGGAAAATGGTGCTCCGGCAGTCGCGGTCACTCGGGTGAAGGAGCAACCGCTGCTGGCCTTGCCTGGTGCTAGTTCTTAGTCAAAGGGAGCAGGTTCTGTTGGCGTTCCTGTTTCGGAAGTGCAGAATTAGACCCAGAGCCAGGATGTGAGCCCAAGCAGACTGGTTCTGGAGCCTAGAGTTTTAAGCAAAGCCTGTCCCAAACCCAGAAGTGCTCCTTGCTGCCAGGCGCAGCGAGAAGAGATGAATATCCACCGGGGCCTTCACTGTGTTCCTAGCTCTCGTCTTACAGACGTGTTGACTTCTTGAGTAGTGCTATCTGCATTTAAGTGCTGACTTTGTGTCACATACCAGGATCGGTTCTCCAATGTGTTACCTCAGTTCATCCTTAAAATAACCCCATTTTATAGATGAGCAAACCGAGGTTCCAGGAGGCAGACTTGCGGTGAGGACTTGATATCTAATAAGTAGGTAGTCCAAAACTGAGATTTAAAGACCAGACCCTTAACCGCTCTGCAGCAGCTCAGTCACAGAGCCTTTTGTAGCTTAAAAAGCCTTTAGAGGCCGGCGCCGCGGCTCACTAAGCTAATCCTCCGCCTGCGACGCCGGCACTCGGGGTTCTAGTCCCGGTTGGGGCGCCGGATTCTGTCCCAGTTGCTCCTCTTCCAGTCCAGCCCTCTGCTGTAGCCTGGGAAGGCAGTGAAGGATGGCCCAAGTGCTTGGGCCCTGCACCCGCATGGGAGACCAGGAGAAGCACCTGGCTCCTGGCTTTGGATCGGCGCAGCACACCGGCCGTGGTGGCCATTTGGGGGGTGAACCAACAGAGGGAGGACCTTTCTCTCTCTCTCTCTCACTGTCTAACTCTGCCTGTCAAAAAAAAAAAAAAAAAAAAGAAGAAGAAGAAGAAGAAAGAAAGAAAGAAAAGCCTTTGGAGTTGAATTTGTAATTGAGAAACTAAGACTCAAAGAAGGGAAGGCTAGGACCAGGGCACAGAGCAAGGTAGTAGAACTGTCTATGCTGATGGCCAGCTTCCCACCAAACTATATCCCTTCCTGTAGTGTGGGGCGGTCACTAAGTGTCTCTGTTTTGATGTTAGACTCAGATATCTCCGACTTCCCTGGACTCCTACAAGATCCCCTCGCAGATAGCTTCACATCCCTGACCCATCCGGGACCCTTGGGCGAGGCCCTCGTTGACAGGCTGATCCACTCCATTGAGGAGGGCCTCCATGGTGATCTGAAGGTATGCACTAGCGAGCCTTTCAAGTTACCCAACTTATTCCTGCCTCTCAGTATTTTAACAGTAGTTCTTGTAGGCAAGTAAATTTACATTGTAAGCTGTAACATTTCATATGTATACCTCTATTCATTTTATGTTTATATTGATCATATATTTACATATATTTGTAAATTGTAAATTTGTAAATTGTACTTACATTTATAAAAATTATAAAATTCATATAAAAGAAAGACATAATAAAAATTAAAAGTTTATATTCCCCAGTCCCACTCTCCTGAGATGAACTACATTTTGTTATGTGTTTTTCAGGCTTTTTATTTATCCATACAAATGCATGCAGTTATTGGAGAAACACCATCAGACATGGTGGAAGAAAACTTTCTTCTGGGTCAATAGCTGTAGTCTGTGTTGTCCGACTAAAAGCCTGCACAGTATTCCACTTGTTTGGATGGAAAATTCATTCATTCCTAAGTCCCGGAACTGACCTTCACCTGGGGCAAGGGAAGGCACCTCCGAGGAGGGAACCCTCGTGTTCAGATCTGGGGTGGCCATTTAGCATAGTGGTTAAGCTTCATCCCATATCGGAGTGCCTGGGAGTGAGTCCCAGCCCTGCTGTGTTTCCAGCTTCCTGCTAATGTGCACCCTGCAGTAACCAGGAGATGTTATCTCTCCCTATTTGTCTCTCACAAATTAAAAAAGAAAAAAGTTAGAGTGAATATTTCAGAAGCAGGAAATGTTTTCTTAAAAAAAGATTTTTTTATTTTGTTTGAAAGAGTTACAGTGAGGGGAGGGGGGGCAGATCTTCCAGCCACTAGTTCACTCCCCAAATGGTTGCAATGGCTGGGGCTGGGCCAGGCTGAAGCCAGTAGCATCTTCCAGGTCTCCCACATGGTGGCAGGGGCCTAGACACTTAGGTCATCACCCACTGCTTTTCCCAGGCCATTAGCAGGGAGCTGGATTGAAAATGGAGCAGCCGGGACATGAACCAGTGCCCAAGTGGGATGCCAGGGTCACAGGCAGCAGCTTTACTTGCTATACTGCAATACCAGCTCCGAAATGATGTGTTTTAACAACCTTGTGACAAAGATAGGCAGGACAGAGCGTGCTGGGCCTTAAAATCCTGGACCAGAACTTTGATCTGTAGCTTAAGAACAAGAAATCACAAGGAAACATGTCCTAATTGACTTAACCTGTTCTCTGCTGTTAGCTGTTGACATCCTTCTCGGGTTTTTGTTATTGTAGTTCTTTGGGTTTCTGTGTCCCTTCGAATGACTTCTCGTGGGTAGATTCCTAGGTGTGGCATTGCTGAACCTATAGGGATATAACTTTTCCAAGCTTTGAATATATACTGTTAAATTATCCCCCAAGAATTTTACACTTAAATTTGTGCAGTTGCCAGTAAAATACAGTAAGTGCATTATACTAAATGCTTATAGCTGTCCAAAATCAGTATTCTTTTTTCATTTTTAATCTTTACCAGTCTAATTGGAAAAATGTGTCCATCTGTTTTACCTCTGCAAAGTAACCTCTCTCGTCATACTCTGTAGGAGCTTTCCTGGCCTGGACCTTATGAGAAGCAATTTTTACAGGATCCCCTTTCTAGTCAGTGTCACCAATGCTTTTACCTCCTGGGTGGCTTTCAAACCCCATTTAGCCAATCAACAAACAGGTTTGTAACTTATGTTAGACACTAGAGGACGCTGAAGTGATAAGAGTAAAAGTCAAGGGGCCTGCATGTGACACAGCAGCTGAGTAGACATTTGTGACACCAGCAGCCCACGTGAGCACTGGCTCGAGTCTCAGCTGCTGTATTTCCAATCCAGCTCCCTACCAATGCACCTGGGAAATCAGTAGAAAGTGGCCCAACTACTTGGTCTCCTGCACCCCTGTGGGAGACCTGGACGAAGCCCCTGGCTTTGTCCTGAACCAGTGATTAGAAGATTCTCTCTCTCTCTCTCTCTCTCTCTCTGTTTTTCAAATAAATAAGTAAATCTTTAAAGAAAAAATGAAAAGTCTATAGAGAGAAGACATTTAATCTAGCAGTTCAGATGCCATTTGAGGCACCCAGGTCCCACGTGGGAGTGCCTGGGCTTGACGCTCAGCTTTGGCTTCCTCCTAATGCAGACCTTGGGAAGCAGTGGTGACGGCTCAGGTGATTGGATCCCCCCCGCCCAGGAGAGCTGCATGGAATGTCCAGCTCCTGGCGTCAGCCCACCCCAGTCAGGGCCATTGCAGGCATTGGAGGAGTGAACCAGTGGATGGAAGATTTCTGTCTTTCTGCCTCTCGAATAAACAAAAACCTCTTCATAGGTGAACTACAAAGTGAGGCACATCCATGAAATGGAGGGACACCACTGTTGGGAAGTGAAGGGAATAAACTGTTGGCACCCTTGACGACGAGTCTCAAGTGCTTTGTGCTGAATGAAAGAAACTAATCACAGAGTTTCATAGTATAGGATCCCAGCTGTGCTACATCCTTGAAAAGACAAAACTGTGGTGATGGAAAACAGAGGAGTGGCACCCAGGAATGAGGGATTGGTGAGAAGGGACAGCTATAAAGGGACAGCACAAGGGGCATTCTGGAGGTGGTGGAACTGTTCCATATCTGGATGGTGATGGTTTTTACCTGTTGAAATTCCTAGAACTGGGGCAGGTGATTGGCTTGGGACACCCTTGTATCAGAGAGCTGCTTCAAGCCCTGACTCCTCCACTTCTGCTCCAGCTTCTCGCTAATGCATCCTGGGAGGCAGGTGACTGCCCAAGTACTTGGTCCCCTGCCACCCTGTGGAAGACTCTGATGGAGTTCCTGGCTCCTGGCTGTGGTCTGACCCAGCCCCTGCTGTTGTAGGCATTTGGAGAATGAACCAGTGGATGGAAGATTCTCTCTCTCTCTCTCTCTCTCTCTCTCTCTCTGTCTCTCACTCACACTCACACTCACACTCACACTCACACACACACACTGTCTTTCAAATAAATAAGTCTGGAAAAAAAAGGTATAAATAATTTCACAACATGGAGTAAGTTTTGTTTAGCCTTTTCCCCCGCAAAGACGTGGCATCCACTGATGGGAAACTCTGTGGAGAGTGAGCAGCAACAAACAGCCAGAAGCTCCACAGTGGCCACTCCCCAAATGCCTGCAACAGCCAGGACTGGGCCAGTCCAAAGCCAGGAGCCTGAAATTCCATCCTGAGTGGCAGGGGCCCAAGGGCTTGGGCCATCTTCCACTGCTTTCCCAGGTGCATTAGCAGGGAGCTGGATTGAAATTGGAGCACCCAGGACTCAAACAGCACTCATATGGGATGCAGGTGTCAAAGATGGTGGCTCAACACACTCTACCACAACATATTCCCCTTTATTTTTATCTTTATACTTTATGTCTTTGAAGTTTTTATGATAAATAGGTATCGCTTTTGAAATCACAAAAAGGGACTGGCACTCTGGCATACCGGGTAAAGCTGCCATCTGCAGTGCTGGGATATGGGCACTGGTTCGAGTCCTGGCTGCTCCACCTCTAATGTGGATCTCTGCTAAGCCTGGGAAAGCAGTAGATGATGGCCCAAGTCCTTGGGCCCCCGCACATGGGAGACCTGGAAGAAGCCTCTGGCTCCTGGCTTCAGATGGGCACAACTTCAACCATTGCGGCCATCTGGGGAGTGAACCAGTGGATGGAAGACCTCTCTCTCTCTCTCTCTCCCTCCCTCCCTCCCTCCCTCCCTCTCTGTAACTCTGCTTTTCAAATGAATACATAAATCTTAAAGAAAATAACTCAAAAAAGAGTTAATACAAAAAGATTTTATTATTCAAATCAGAATTTACGTTTTAATAAGAAACTTTAAAGACTTGAAATAATGATTCGAATGTCATCAAGAGAGCTTAGAAGTAAAAGCATCAGAGGCCACCTTCAGGAAATGTATCAGGCCGCACTGCACAGGGCAGGGAGGGGTGAGAAGCAAAGACTGCAGGTAGGGAGAGCCACTGTGGACCTTAGTAATCCAGCTGAGAGCAGAAACGTCCCAAACCGAGGCAGGCCCAGGAGACAAGGGACTCCACCGAAACCCCTCTAATCTATCCGTTGCTTAGGATAAAAGACTTGTATTGGACTGATTGAGATGCCAGATGTCTAATACAGTCCAAGAAACTCTTCAGAAGTCTTCTAGCAAGATTATGATGTATAATTGTGTTTTTATCATTTTTTCACAAATTCAGGATGAACATGCAAAGCTGATATTCCTGAGATCTTTGTCTTCTCTCAGCCAAAGCCTACCTTATGATGAAACCACAGAGTCCTTCATTCACAGCCACATGGAAGACATCGTGCGTGTCCTGAGTGTGAGTGTGGCAACTTATCTCAGATTGTTGCGGCCATACTAGCTTGGTGACTTGGCCAACAGATTTTCTGTGGCTTTGTCTAGGTTATGAATTCTTTTGGCCTCCTCTCATTTCAGTATCTCTGCAGGGAGGAGAAATACTCAGGGGCACCTCACAAATACAATCACCCTGCAAAACCAGTTAGAAGAGGAGTCCTAAAAAGGAGAGGAGCAGCATCTCACTTTCTCAACAAGGGCAATGCTGCCTTCTCGTTACTCTTTGTTGCTTGGAAGCAGACTGTAATCAAATGCATAGGTTTAAAACATTCCAGCTCTATATACACCCCTTTTGTTTGTTTTGATTTATAAGGCATAGCAACCAAGAGCGAAAGAGATATCACTCATCTGCTGGCTCACTCCCCGAATGTCCGCACAGCTAGTGCTGAGCCAGGCCAGAGCCAGAGGCCCAGAACTCTGTCCAAGTGCCCCACGTGTGTGATCTGAGTACTTGAGCCATCAGCTGCTGTCTCCTAGGGTCTGTGTTAGCAAGAAGCTGGATCAGAAGCAAAGGGCTCAAGCCCAGGTACTCCGATAGGGGATGCAGGTATCCTCTGTGGTAGTTGAACTGCTGTGCCACAGTGCCTGTCCCCCGCCCCCCGCCTCGCTATGCCTGTGTGTCTTTGAGAAATAACTTAGCTTCTCAATGACTCAATTTCATCATCTGCAGAAGAACAGCTGTATCTATTTCTCCATGCTATTGTGTTTATCTATTAATAAATAAATATAAGCCATTAGCCTGATCCCTAACATATATCATACATTTGAGAAGCATGCTTGCATGCTTGTGTTATTGTTATGATTGGATTTGTCCTATTTGTATATACTCCAGCCACACTCTACCATCAGCTCCCCCATTCATTCCCTTATTAAGTCCCTATCATTCCAGGCATTGGAATTGGGGCAACAAAGGTTTCTCTAAAATGGGGGTACTTCAGTTTCTCTAAAGCACTCAAGTTCTGATTCTGAGATTGCATATATATTCTAGAATTCTAAGTTCTTTCCATTCCACAGATCTGTAAACTGATTAGATTGATGATTAATTTTTTTATTTTATTATTATTATTATTACTAGAAAGGCAGAGTTGGGGAAAAGAGAGAGAAAGAGAGAGAGAGAGAGAGAGAGAGAATCTCCCATCTGCTGGTTCACTCCCCAAATGGCCACAATGGCCAGGCCTGGGCCAGGCTGAAGCCAGGAGTCACGTGCTTCCTCTGGTTTCCCATGTGAGTGCAGTGGCCTAAGCACTTGGACTATCTAATGCTGCTTTCCCAGGCACATCAGCAGGGAGCTGGACTGGGGTACACCCAGGTCTCCAACTGGCACCCATATAGGATGTTGGTGTTGCAGGCAGTGGCTTTTCCCACACACCACAACACCAGCCCTAGTTTTTAAAACTGAAGGCTAACCAGCCGATTAGTTACATTAAATAATGAAAAGATATCAAGAGTCTTCCATACTTTGTACCCTATGGTACTTTGATAAAGTTTACAAATTTCCTTGGAAACTTAAATCCTTGTCCTCTAAGAATCTACAGTCCATCTGGAAGTGACTATTTCAAATAGTAAATATGGTGAGAACCATTTCAAACAGTATATCAAAAAGAGCAAAACAGAGCCAGAATCATGGCACAGTGGGTTAAGCCACTGCTGTGATGCAGACCCTGTATTGGAGTGCTGGTTTGAGTTCTGGCTGCTCTGCTTCCTATCCAGCACCCTATTAATGTGCCTGGGAAGCACAGCCCAAGTCCTTGGGCCCCTGCACCCATGTGGGAGACCTGGATGAAGTGCCTGGCTCCTGGCTCTGGCACAGTGCAGCCATTAGGGGAGTGAAGCAGCAAATGGAAGATCTCTCTCTCTCTCTCCTTCTTTCTCTCTGTCACTCTGCCTTTCAAATGAATACATAAATAAATCTTAAAAAGAATAGAATTATATACTGTAGACTTAGGAATTAACTCAGTTTTCTACTTGGCTGTCAGCTTTGGGGAAAGGGCTGAAGGCAGCCACAGGACCTAGCCAAGATAGCATGTTGCCCAAGTTTCACATCTCCTAGAATTGGCAGCTGTGGGTTTCCACATGGTTCAACCAGCCTGCTCAGAAAATCCACAAATGCAAATCTTAAACAGTAGAAGCACAGCAAGCAGCCCCACGCTGTGTTTAGATCTGTCCAGCCAGGAGTAAAATGCCCGCAACAGGTTTCAACCAAAGTAATGGGCTGATGAAGAGTTCGGCCTAGAAGACTTGAGGGTAACCAATGTCCATGAGAAAATTAGGTGTCATTGCATCATTGTACAAGTCCACAGAATCCCTGGAGGCCCACGTGCAGGACCTAAAACGGCGCAGCTCCCAGTGGCCTAGCGGAGACACAGTACTGCAGAAGAACTCAAAAAGATGACAGAGTCAGCGGCGTCACAGAGAGAGAACTTGAAAGCACTTCTCAGTCTTCTTGTGACCCACACCAGTGTGTGGATCTTCAGTATCCAAATTAAAAAAAGCCAAAGATGCCAAGAACGGAACATGAAAAAGAAAGGGGAAAAAACCTGTTGTGTAGCCTCACCAAAGAGGACTTATAATTACACGTGTGGAGAGATGCTCCGTCACTGTGATAGGGAAAAGCAAATGAAAACCCAAGAAGACTCAACTGCACACCTGCTAGAGCAGACAAAATAAAAAAGCATGGCAGTGCCAGACGGTGAGGGTGCGGAACAGCCAGAACTCTCCTGCCTGGCAGCTGATGGGAATGTGCTGGAATGGCACAACTGCTTTGGAAAACAGTTTGGCAGTTTCTTAAAAAGTTAAATGTACATGTAACCATATTCCATTCCTAGCTAAAACAAAGCACATTTCCACCCAAAGATGTAGACACAGATGTTCCCAGCAGCTCTGTATGTAAGAGCCACTTGCTGGAAGCGACCCAAATGTCCATCAGCAGATGAGTGGATAAGCAATTTGTGTTATATATCCAAAAAATGGAATATTGCATAGGAATTAAAAGGAAGGAATATACACTACAGCTTAGGTGCACTTAAAAATACTTATACCTAGTGAAAGAAGCCAGAGCCAGAAAAGTTTATATTACATGATCCTCTTTATAGAAAATTCTAGAAAATTCAAACTGAATACGAGAAGATTCAAGCTAGTTATAGTGACCATTTGTTGCCTGGAGGTAAGCGTGGAGTGGGGAGGAACAGGAGGGAGGAATTAAAATGTGGATATCACAGCACAGAGTGGATATTGTGGCTGTAACAGCACGTTAACACAACCAGAATTGTCCGTAGTGGCTCCTTGCTGCTGCTCCGCAGTTTGGGGCTCCATTCTCATTTTGCGTCTGGTGTCCCCCATAGGACCCTTCCTCCCTTAGGTCACTTGGCTTCTCTGAACTTCAGTAGTCCCACCTGGAATAGGGAACCAGCATTATCTGTCTGGGTTTTTTCAAGAACTTTGAGACAAACAGTCTCATTTTTGAAGATTGGTTCATAGGATTGGCATCCCAAGAAAAAATTTTTAAAGGATTGGTTGAAATTTTTCTTGGGGCAAGCAGCAAAGATCGACTCTGACTCACTCAAGTACAAAAGAAAGATTAGAAGATGCTGGAATATCTCCGAGTCTGAGAAGGAGCTTTGACAATCACGCCTCCAGCTGTGCAAGTTCCAGGACAGCTCCAGGGTGGCTGACCTGCCATCACCGCGACCAGAGCCTGCAGTGGCTCCCAGTCCATGTCTGTCAGTCTGGAATGTGGCTGGCCCAGCCCAGGTCTGCTCGCCAGCCCTGCAGCAGTTGGATATGTCTAGAGGCAGAGGCGTGTAGTAATGATCCCACTCTGGACCTCCCTTCCTATGTGTTTTCCCAGAGAGAAATGGTGACTGCTGTGATGTCGGCAGCCACCCCAAGACGTTCCTACGACATGTATATTCTACAGACAGGAAATCAGTCCTCGCTTCTCAGTTCTTGCAGCGGCTAGCATAACTGTAAGCAAATAATAAGCCAGGAGCTTCTCCCAGGTCTCCCACGTGGGTGCAGGGGCCCGAGGACTTGGGCCATTGTCACTCCCCGTCTTCGTGGAGGAACGACACAGGACCCTGCGCTGTTCTTTCGTCTGCTCGGCCCTCCCCGGGTTTGCTGCTGGTTCTTCCCGAGTTGGCTACCGTCCCTTCCACCTCCGTGGAAGGGCGGTTCCCCCTGCCACTTTCCCCACTTCCGCGGGGGAGCGGCACACCGCCGGCCGGCTCTCTCGGGGGCTGCTCAGATGTTCCTCAAGTGTTCCCGGTGCATGGTGTCTCTCTCCTCCTTTATAGTCCTCTTCCACCAATCCCAACTCTGCTGCCCACACGCCGAGTACGCTGCTCTTCTCCAATCAGGAGCAGGTCCTACAGTTTATTGGTTGAACTGGAGGCAGCTGTGTAGAAGCTGTTACTCCCTTCTCAGCGCCTTATTGTGGGAGAGCAGATGCATAGAATAAGTCTTAATTCCAGTAACAGTCTAGTCCGAGTTGCTCCCCACAGGCCATCTTCCACTGCTTTCCCAGGCCATAGCAGAGAGCTGGATGGGAAGTGGAGCAGCCAGAATGCGAACCAGCACCCATATGGGATGCCGGCACTGCAGGCAGCAGCTTTACCTGCTACGCCACAGTGCCGGCCCCTGAACTTAATTTTAAACACTAGAATGCTAGGAGTGGCTGTGACTTAGGTGGCGAGGTCCTTGCCATAACTTGATATGGGTGGATAGAGTTCAGGGATGTCTGTTAAGACTGAAGACAGAGTCTCATGCTTTGTCCCTCCCAGATTGTAAAACCGTAACAATTAATGAGCTCTTTGAGGAAATAAGCAAAGGAAGAAGAGCAGCAGGTCACCAGCAAGGCCTGAGTCAGACCAGAGTTGGAGAATGAGGAGAGAAGAACTCAGAAAGAGCACGAGAGGGTTCCCAGGAATATTTTATTGAGAACTTCCTGCCTCCTAGGCCCTGTGCTAAGTTCCTAGTGAGGTCTTTTTTGGTGTCAGGGGAGAAGCCTGGGCCAGGAAGGAAATGAATCTTGAAAATCAAATCTTCCACGTACTGGAGAGAAGGTTCTCTCTGTCCACAGTCTGTTCCTTTATATGTGCTTCCATCACCCCCCTTAAGTAGCTCTCTCTGTTACCCTGTCCAAAGGGACCTGAGCTCCCCATTCTTCTGCTTTCTCCTCTTAGAAGACTAGCCATGGGGCTGGTGCTATGGCATAGTGAGTGAAACCCCCACCTGCAGTGCCGGCATCCCATATGGGTGGCCTGTTCGAGTCCCAGCTGCTCCACTTCCAGTCTAGCTCTCTGCTATGGCCTGGGAGAGCAGAAGAAGATGGCCAAATTCTTGGGGCCCTGCACCCACATGGGAGATCTGGCGGAAGCATCTGGCCCCTGGCTTCGGATTGGCCCAGCTCTGGCCTTTGTGGTCATTTGGGGAGTGAATCAGTGGATGGAAGACCTCTCTCTCTCTCTGCCTCTGTCTGTCTGTGATTCCACGTTATCCTAAAAGAAAGGCGACTGGCCACACTGAGCTGGAAGCCTGCTGTGGTTTGACCAGGAGCCGGCTCCCCGGCTCGTGCAGGTGTTTAGTCCCCAAAGTCACAGTGAGTGGCGCCAGCAGAGCAGAGGCGTCATCCAAGTCTGGTGTTCAGGAGGTGGGCCTGGTGGGAGACCCAGAGGACACTGGAGGCATGCCCTTGGGAGGCAGTTCTCCCGAGAAGGCTGCTTGCATCAGTGCAGGCTGGGCCCAGCCCAGCCGTTCTCTCGCTGCGTCCGTTCCACCACCCACCACCTCATTAGACCAGTGGGGCTGCCGGACCTCCAGAACCGTCGGCCGAGATGAGCTCCTTCTTCCTTAAGTAGCTTCTTTCAGGCATTTGTTACAGTGATGGAAAGCTGATGAATACAGAGCTCTTTGTCCCAACTCCTGATTCCAGAGAGAGAACGGATCTAAATGATGTTGGTCTATTCTTGGACAGATGAACTGGAGCCAGTGAGACAGGATGACTGACTTAGCAGAAATGTGGCTGAGACGCTCATTCCTACCGGCTGAGGGCAGTTCCCAGAGAGCCTGGGCAGACAGTGAGGGTCTCCTACAGGAGTTTACCCTTGCTTCTCACATCAGCTCCCCTAGATATTCTCATTTCCTCTCCAGATAAGGAAACTTGGGCACAGGGAGGCTGAATAGCACTCGGGGCCACACAGTGCATGGTGGCGCCAGCGCCCAGGCTGAGGCGCTGCCTTGCTCCCACGTCCCCGTTTCTCCCTGTTGCTGCCAATCCTCCTGCACAGCAAGGCAGCCTGCCCTCTGCCAACTTGTAAACCGGAAACTTACCCCTTTCCCAAGACAAGGCACTCAGAGTCATGTTGGGCATGCCAGCAGAGGTGACTGGTTTAGTATAAAGAGGAGTTAAAATGCCGCAACTAGAGGTAATCTCTAAGAGTCAAAAGAATGAGTGACAGACACTTGTGACTGTTGAGGGATCCTAGGTTTTATGAAGCAGCTCCGTGAGTACTCACAGTCTCCCCACGAAGGTAAGTCGTACCATTACCATTTTCCCAGAGGAGGAAGCTCAGGCACAGGCAGGGTAGGTGACTGCGTCAGCTCCAACAGTGAGAGGCAGAGGTGAAACCAGCTGCCAGCAGGCGACCCTCGTCTCTAAGTGCTTCTGGCCCAGGAAGCTGGGTGGGTCTCCCCTCTCTCAAGCTCTTTCCCTCTCTGCAGGTACTGGTGCAAGAGGAGTCCCTGCACTCTCTGTTCAGCCCCGTGCGCCAGGAGATCTTTGTCCTCATTGCTGGCCTCAGGTGACACACGTACACACACCCATCCCGCTTCCTCATTCCAAGCCAGTGCCAAAGCTGACTGATAGCATTCCATATATTGTTTAAAGATTGATTGATTGATTTGAAAGTTAGAGACAGAGAGGGAGAAAGAGAGAGGTCTTCCATCTGCTGATTCACTCCCCAGATGGCTACAACGGCTGTGGCTTGGGCCAGGCCAAAGTCAGGAACCAGGAGCTTCAACCAAGTCTCCCATGTGAGCAGCAGGCACCCAAGCTTTTGGGCCATCATCAGCTGCCTTCCCAGACACTTTAGCAGAGAGCTAGGTTAGGAGTGGAGCAGCCAGGATTTGAACCAGCACTCACATGGGATTCTGGCATCGTAGGCAGTAGCTTAACCCGCTGTGCCATGCCAGTCCCGTATACCATATTTTTAACTTTTGAAAATGATTTAGGTAGGGAAGGGGAAGCCAAATCCATTGTTTTTGTATAAGGATTTGATTTCAGTATGCTACCATCCGTATCTGAAAAACCTTAGCAGCACCTTTTTGGAGTTCACTTTTGTCCCAGGTATAGTGTACAGTGCAGAGTTACTCCCATGTATGCTGCGTGGGAGGAGAGTTCCAAGGTCTCAGGAGTTTGCAAGGGCTCCCTGCTGTTTGCCTCTCTCGGGAGATTTGTTCCTCAGTGACTCGGCTGAGGAGGCCTGTGGTTAAAAAGTGTCTGACTCGGCTCCGTCCTCTTCCCTCCTGAATTCAGCTGCAGGAGGCTGAGCTGCAGGAGGTGGCCTCTGAGCTTGCTGTGAGAGAAAGATCAATCTGGGCAGACTGACAAGCTGTGCCTTATCTCCTCCCTCCCAGTCCAGTCCACCCTTCCCTTTTCAAGTCCTTTGGTCCCTGCTTGTCCATGTCAAATCAAACCTGCCATTCCTGAACTGTCTTAGCTACCAAGATGTCCATCTGCTGTGTGGGTCTGAAGACCGAGCTGACTTGTTCAGTCTGATCACCAGAAGTCTCATCACTCTGCCCTCCACGAGGACTCTTCTCCAGCTGAAGGAAGTCATGCCAAGTAGGCCCTACAGCTTAGAGGTAACTCACGCTCTGCTTGAGTAACTGCCCAGCCACAGGGCCAGCTGATCTTGGCCTTTTGAAGATGTCTTTGTAAAACTGCTCAATTAATAGATTTGGAGACAGAGGGTTCCCACCCATTGGGATATTCCCTAAATGCCCACAATTTCTGTGGGGCAAGGCTAAAGCCAGGAGCTGGGAATTTAACTTGGGTCTCCCATATGGGTGGCAGGGACCCAAAGACTCGAGCCACCATCTGCTGCCTCCCTGTATCTGCATTCTCAGGATGCTGGAGTCTGGAGCCCACATTGGGCCTCAAACTCTGGCACTCTGATGTGGGACCTAGGCACCTTAACCGTAATTTTAAGCACTAGGCTAAATACATGGGCTTGAAGGTGCATTTGATATTTTGAAACTAGAAACAATTTAAGCTAAGTCCAGTGAGTAAAGTAGGTGATTAAATTAGATAATAGCGTGCACACACACACCCCTTCATTTGTCTTCTTTCCATCCTTCTTGTGTTTAACACATATTTGTTGCAGGGTCATTGTGTGCTAAGCACTGCCATAGGCGGTGTGAATACAGCAGTACACGTTCTCACACGTGGCACTCACATTCTAGCACAGAGGCAAAGCATTGATAATATGTTGGCTGATAAGTGTCTGCTTTAATGAAAAAAAAAATAAAGCAGAGACAGAGGAGGATAAGGGGTATTGTGGTTGGCAGGTGCAGGGGCGTTTTACGTGGGGCGACTGGGGAGCCACCTGCTCGGGTGAAGAGACGAGACACGGGGCTGTGTGGAGGAGCAGCTCTCAGCCAGAGAGAAGAGCAGGTGCCAAGACGCCGATTGTCTCCCTCGGCTTGTAAATTTGTGGTGAAGCAGTTACCAAAGAGGACTTTATTCCCCCCTGTTTCAAGATCTCAGAAAGAGTCAGAAGTCGACTTTAAAATATCTTGATAGTCAGTTACCTGTGGTCCCAGCTGTGCCGAGGCATCCGTGTGAGATGAAGGTTTATTCTGTTCCACCTCCTGCCACAACTGGGCTGCTTTTCCCCTGGACCTGGCCCTTTGAGTAGGGTCTCAGGATGAAGAGAGGAGCCTTGAAAGCGGGGCCTGGGAGCCCGGCTGTGCGGAAGCCCCGCCGACTCTGTCCCGGCTCAGTCTCTCTACAGGCAGACCTTCCAGGCCTTCTCGGAGATGCTCCAGAGTCTGGTGGTGAAAGACCCACATTTGGAAAATCTCGATGCCATTTTTAAGGTAAACAAGATACCAGGGGAGAAGGGGGAACCATTCCTCCTATCAGCTGGTGAAAGGTGGGGGAGAAAACGCAGAAGGATTCTGTCTCAGGCAGCAGTGTAATAGTTAGGAGTATCAGCGGTCGGCTTTACGTCGGACTTGAGTTCACATTCAAACTCTGCCCTTAGTCAGGTGTGAGTCCTTCCGCAAGGAGCTTGTTCTCTCCGAGTCTGATGTCCTCACTTGTACGTGAAGATAATAATTCCTTTAAGTGTCAAGTCAGTGGCCTTCACTAAACGGTTGCTATCTTTAGTCCTTAAATTACAATTCCCTGCTGGCATAGAAGGGTTCGGCATTGAACCAAGAGCAGTCAGCTTGATGAACTAGCAAACAGGCAGCCTCCTATCAGGTGGGACTCAGAGCGCACACAGCCACCTGTCCCCACCTCCCCACCTGCAGCTCTGCCAGTGCCTTTCTCTCGCTAGGGATTGATTCACTGCAGTGTGACCGCAGTGCAGACTTCCTGCTGGCCTGCCCTTTTCTTTAAGATACACAGAGAATCCAGTAAGGGATGACCCTCTAAACTACCACGAGTCATTTGCACCCAAGTACAGATGCAGTTATCCTTGTTGCCCTGGCCTTATTGTTCTCTCCCAGCTCTCCTTTGTGTCCTGGCCAGATTCGATTTCGCTGCTTTATCTGGGTGTACTCACTTTCCCACCCCTGCAGCTCGGCTCAAGCCACACCTTCTACCTGAAACGCCGCCTGCCATCCGCGCAGCAACGCACAGGTGCTGCCTGCTCCGTGAAGCTGCCCCAGATGTTCAGGTGGATGCAATTCTGCACCCACAGAGTTCTTGAGTGGTGCCTTGGGAGTTTTCTTCCGTCCCAAAGCAGATTGGAAAGGGCCTGAGTACAATACAAAGTAGAATAATTAATTGAAGAGATTGGGAGGAAGGGAAAGTAAGCGTAGAGAAGGAGCTCCTGTAGAAGCGAGGCCTTGCTGCCCCGCTTGTCCCACCACTTCCGTTTCTAACCCAAACTGCTTTATCATCGAGGACAGCACTTCCGGATGCAGGAGTCATGTTTACCCTGTCTCCCCACGTTTTCCTGCAGGCAGGGACAGGTGTTAGCCCAAATCCTCCTGGTAAACCATTTGGCCTGCTTTTTCTGTAGCACATGGACCCCTGGCTACAGTCGGTCGTAGACCACGAACGGGAACGGGCCACGGCCAGCATGGCTCAAGTGCTCAAGTGCTTGTCCAGACACCTCAGCCTCAAGGTGAGCAGCCAAGGAAGACCGCCCCAAGGCCCCTGCCCTGCCTGCTGCCCCTCTTAGTCATGACTCCCCAGACCGGGTTAGGTGTCCCCCCATGCTCCTTAATGAGGGCTAATTGCATATCTGCGCCTCTCCTAAAGTGGGAGCAGCTGGCGCCCAGCCACTGTTTATTAACCTCGGCATCCCCTTTCCTCAGTACGGGAGCTGGGACTGCATAACAGTAAATGTTTCCCGATGAGTGAGTAGAGGGATCAATTCGGAGCACACTGGAGGGCCTGGAAAAGCAACTTGAGTGAATCAGCTCAGCTATCCGCGGCTTCCCTGGGAGAGTGGTGCGGGGACGCCTTTGCAAATCCCGGCCCTTCTCTCTGTCACTCTCCCACTGCTCAGCCGTCCCGAATCTCCTCCCAAAACTTCTGAAAAGAATTCCCTGAAACTAAGACCCTCCTTCCCGGACCCGTCCCCTTTCTCCCACGCAAGCCCCTCCTTCTGCTGGCGCCTGGCCCTCTGCTCTCTGGCCGGCCATCCTGTTTGCAGTCTGCATGCCCAGTGGGGCCTGGGGCTTGGGGAGAGAAGTGCGTCGGGTAGCACAGCCAGGTCCTTAAGTCAGAACCCTCCTGAGAGAATTGGTTTTGGTGCAGAGGCACTGGAAGCTGTGTTTCAGAGGTTACGCCCCACCACCTCTCTCACTTCTCACACTGAAAATGCGCGAGAGCTCCCTGCTGCCCTCGCGCTGTGCTGCTGCGTTCTGTGCAGTGAATGGAGGCTCTCTGACTCCCCTGTTCTGAGAACAGCAAGGCGCGGTTCCGCTCTCTGCGTGCCTCAGCCTCTAACAAAGCGCTCAGTGAGGTCCTCCTGTGTACACACTCCCCCCCCACCCCGCTGCCGGAGCTCTTCCCTAGCCTTGCCCTTCCCAGGGAGAGGTGCTAATGTTGGGGTGCTTAGCTGGAATGCCCTTGGCATCTGGTGAGCATCCGTCATGTGAAGAACTTTCTACAGTGCAGCCTTCGGATTTTCCTGAGGAAGGTCCATTAGCATTTTGTAAGTCAACTCTATAGAGGTATAGGTATGAACAATTAAATCCACCCCATTTAAGTGTACAGTTCAGTGAGTTGGACAAGTGTGTATTCTCTAGGTCCCTGAATTTTTTCATATTCTCATAGGAACCTAAGGAAGAAAAAAGAGAATGTTAAAGAAGCACTTAGTGATAAGAATGGGAGCACAGTTCTGCAGTGGCCTTTTTGTCTGAAAAAATATTACGCTGGCCAGAGTTGTGGTGCCTCAGGCCAAGGCGCTGCCTGCAATGCTGGCATCCCATGTCAGAGCATCTGTTCAAGTTCCAGCTGCCCCACTTGTGATCCAGCTCCCTGCTGATGCCCCTGGGAAGGAAGCACGAGTGCCTGCACCCACGTGAGAGACCTTGATGGAGCTCCTGGCTCCTGGCTCTGGCCTGCCCCTGCCCCAGCTGTTGTGGCCATTTGGGGAGTGACCAGCAGATGGAAGATCTGTGTTTCCCTCTGACTCTCCCTCTCTCTATGTCATTTTGCCTTTCAAATAAACAAATATTATGAAAACAGATATGCTTATTATCAGCAATTGTAAAGATATTTTTAGGAAGCAAAAAGAAAGAGCAGCAGGTAAAGCCGCTGTGTGCAGCGCTGGCATCGAGTGTGGCCGCCAGTTTGTGTCCCAGCTATTCCACTTCCATTTCAGCTCCCTGCAAATGGCCTGGGAAAAGCAGTGGAGGACGACCCGAGTGCTCCTGCACACATGTGGGAGACCCTGAAGAAACTCCTGGTTTCTGGCTCTTAGCTTTGGCCTATCCCAGCCCTGACCATTGCAGCCATCTAGGGAATGAACCAGCAATTGTAAGATCTCTTTCTGTCCCTATCTTTCCCTTTCTCTCTCTAACTCTGACTTTCAAATAAGTAAATAAATATTTTAGAAAAAAAAGGAAAAGAAAAGGAAGAGAAATTACTAGCTTCTTGTTGTCTTTCAGGTATATGCCCCCTTAACATTCTCATTTGTTCTGTCTCAGTGGTTTTGTGCACGTGAGGCTCCTGACCACAGAGAGCTCTTCTCGCCTCCCAGCCTTTGCACTTGCTGCTTCCTCTGCTTGGAATGACCCTGCCCACCCTCCCCACCTCTTCACACAGCAGCCCCTCTGCATGCGTTAGTGCTCAGTTCAACTGTCTGCACCTTGAAAAGGCCTTTGCTAACCACAAACAGGTCTGTACTCACTGTTTCCTCACTCTTTTTCCTTCTTAAGGACTAAGGACTCTTTTTTTTTTTTTTTTTTTTTGGACAGGCAGAGTGGACAGTGAGAGAGAGAGACAGAGAGAAAGGTCTTCCTTTTTGCCGTTGGTTCACACTCCAATGGCCACCGCGGCCGGCGCGCTGCAGCTGGTGCATCGCACTGATCCGATGGCAGGAGCCAGGAGCCAGGTGCTTTTCCTGGTCTCCCATGGGGTGCAGGGCCCAAGCACCTGGGCCATCCTCCACTGCACTCCCTGGCCACAGCAGAGAGCTGGCCTGGAAGAGGGGCAACCGGGACAGAATCCGGCGCCCCGACCGGGACTAGAACCTGGTGTGCCGGCGCCACAAGGCAGAGGATTAGCCTATTGAGTCATGGCGCCGGCCCTTAAGGACTCTTAGGATCAGGGTGATCTGATTTGATTATTCCATTATTGATTGATTATCTATTTCCCTCCAGTAGAATAAATGTAAATTCCACCAGGACTGCGTTTGCCCCCGTGCCTGGCACAGACTCTGCCACCTGGCTGATGCTCCGTCAGGTACCTGTTGAATGAATGGGAGTCAGCCCGTATCCCTTCTCTGCTCCCTGCTCCCCACAGCTTCCTGTCTCACTCAGGATCAATGCAAGATCCTTACAATAGTAGCCTGTGAGTGGCTGCCCCATCTCAACCCTTCCTCTCCTCCTCTTTCCTTTTCTCTCATTGACTGTGTTTCAGCCAGCCTGGCCTACTTACTGCTCCTCAGTAACCCCACACACTGCCGTCTCAGGGTCCTTTGCACCTGCTGCTCTCTCCTGAAATACCCTTCTCCCAGGTGGCTACATGGCTAAGTCCCTCCTTCCAGTGTTAGTGAGGTCTTCCTTGACCATTTTTTTAAAAAAAAAAAAATTATTTATTTATTTGAAAGGCAGAGATAGAGAGGGAGAGGCAAAGAAAAGGGGAGAGAGAGAGAGATCTTACATCTGCTGGTTCACTCCTCAAATGGCCACAATAGCCAGGGCTGGGCCAGACCAAAGCCAGGAGCCAGGAGCTTTATCCAGATTGCCCACATAGGTGCAGGGGCTCAAGGACTTGGACCATCTTCTGCTGCTTTCCCAGGCCTTTAGCAGAGAGCTGGATCAGAAGTGGAGCAGTCAAGACTCAAACCAGCACTCATATGGGATGCTGGATCTGCAGGTGGTGGCTTTACCCACTATGCCACAGCACTGGTCCCTTTCTTGACCTTTAGAACAAGAATTCCTATCCATTTCCACTGCATTTTTCTTCATCACAACGTGTTCCCCTATTTGATACCATATATATATATATTTTTTAAAGATTTATTTTTATTTACTTCAAAGAGTTACGGAGAGAGTTAGAGAAAGGTCTTCCAATCCACTGGTTCACTCCCCAAATGGCCATGACAGCTGAAGCTGGACCGTTCCAAAGCCAGGAGCCAGGAGCTTTGTCAGTGTCTCCCATGTGGGTGCAGGGGCCCAAGCACTTGGGCCATCTTCCACTGATTTACCAGGCACATTAGTAGCAAGCTGGATCAGAAATGGAGCAGCGGGACTTGAACCAGCACCCCATGGGATGCTGGCGTCTCAGGCAGTGGCTTTACCCACTGAGCCACAATGCTGGCTCCTAAATGCTATATCTTAATTTTACATCCAACTTTTTCACTTAGCATAATAACACATTTGCTAGTATTATAAATCTTTCATGGCCAGCGCCGCAGCCCATTTGGCTAATCCTCCGCCTGCGGCGCCAGCACCCTGGTTCTAGTCCTGGTTGGGGCGCTGGTTCTGTCCCGGTTACTCTTCTAGTCCATCTCTCTGCTGTGGCCCAGGAAGGCAGCGGAGGATGGCCCAGGTGCTTGGGCTCTGCACCCATTTGGGAGACCAGGAGGAAGCACCTGGCTCCTGGACTCGGATTGGCGCAGCGCGCCAGCCGTGGCAGCCATTTTGGGGGGTGAACCAACGGAAGGAAGACCTTTCCCTCTGTCTAACTCTGCCTGTCAAAAATAAGTAAATAAATAAATAAATAATAAATCTTTCAGATACTTGATTTCTGATGGTTATAGCCACAAAGAGGCTGTACCATAATCTACTTTGCTAGTACTAAGTGATCATTTCCCAGATGTGGTCTTTCCAAACAGTGCTAGCATGAACATCTTTAGGCACAAAGCTTTTTCATTTTTCAGATTGTTTACTTGGGTTGGGATTTGCTCCATGGAGTGCCATCTGCTGCATGCAGTGTAGCTACACGGGTCCAGTGTTTACCTTTCCTGGCCAGGGTGAGCTGGGGATGGCTGCACCCCGTCTCCGAGTCCCAGCTTCCTCCCAGATTCCAGCTTCCTGCTGATGCAGACCCCGGGAGGCAGGAGGTGAAGGTTCAGGCAGCTGAGTTCCCACCGTCCGCATGGGAGACCCAGATTGAATGCTAGGATCCCAGCTTTTGTTTTTTAATTCATTTTATTTATTTGAGAGGCAGAGTGACAAAGAGAGGGCACTTAAGGCACCTTCCACTGCCTTTTCGGGCAGGGGGCTGGATCGGAAGCAGAGTAGCAGGGACTGGAAGCAGCACTCTAGTATGGGATGCTGGCATCACACGCAGTGGCTGAACCACTGCACCACGGTGTGCCACTGCCTCTCTCAGGCAGCGCCCTGGCGCGTCTCAGAGAGGGTAGAGGAGTGATGGGAGGCACAGGGTGGCGCTGGAGACCAGCCAAACGCTTTCCTTTTCAAGCTTTCACAGGGAGGCTTTGTCTTCCACAAAACTGCAACATAGGTCAGTAAGAACTCTAGGTTGTGGGAGAGGAAACACGGAGACATGATCCACAACACCGAGAGAGGAGGATGCTGTGCGCTTCTCACACAGCCAACGCAGCGTTGTGCGGGACTAGGACAGAGTTCACTGTGTTCGGTGCCCTCTTCACTTCCTTACGGGTCTGTGGGCCACTTGCACACACAGAGCCTCAAACTTGTCTTGTTCCCCCAACAACAGTGCCGGCCCCCAGGCTCCCAGCTTTGGCCTGCCCCAGCCCCAGCTGTTGTAGGCATTTGCAACATGAACTAGAGGATAGAAACTCACTCACTCTCTCTGCCTTCTCTCTCTCTCTCTCTCTCTCTCTCTCTCCCCCCACCTCCGTATCTCTTTCAAATCAAATAAGTAAGTAACTACTTTTTATAGAAATATTCGTCCTGAGGCCAGCGCTATGGCACAGCAGGTTAAAGCCCCAGCCTGCAGCGCCGGCATCCCATATGGGCACCAGTTCGAGTCCTGGCTGCTCCACTTCTGATCCAGCTCTCTGCTGTGGCCTGGGAAAGCAGAAGATGGCCCAAGTCTTGGGGCCCCTGCACCCACGTGGGAGACCCAGAGGAAGCTCCGGGCTCCTGGCTCCTGGTTCCTGGCTTCGGATCAGTGCAGTTCTGGCCATTGCGGCCATCTGGGGAGTGAACCATCGGATGGAAGACCTCTCTCTCTGACTCTACCTCTCTCTGTGACTCTGTCTTTCAAATAAATAAAATACATCTTTTAAAAAATTTTAAATTAAAAAAAAATTCGTCCTTCAGAGATCCAAGGGCTTAATGGGACCTTGCACTTCTCTTACTGGGGATAGAAATGACGTCTCAATAAGTCCACTTGAAGGCACTAAATGAATCTGTATCTTGAGGGTATTTTTTTTTCCTTCTAAATCAGCTTCCGCTGCAGTTCCAGAGACTTGGCCACCTCGTGGCCATGATGGCTCTGCTGTGTGGGGACCCGCTGAAGGAGGTGGCCGAGGAGGCGGCCGAGGGCACGCACCACCTGCTGCACGTCACCCTGAGGCTGAAGTGTAAGACCCCACGGAAGGCTGC
Source organism: Oryctolagus cuniculus (assembly GCF_051225735.1). Taxonomy (NCBI): domain Eukaryota; kingdom Metazoa; phylum Chordata; class Mammalia; order Lagomorpha; family Leporidae; genus Oryctolagus; species Oryctolagus cuniculus. The sequence continues at coordinate 21,418,848 of NC_142877.1, forward strand.
GCCGGCCCGCCTCGGTCCTCTTGCGCCCTCACCCCCGTGCTCTGGAAAGATTTCCTGGTAATCCAGCAGCAGACAGGTGCATGTTCCAAAGGCAGAAATGTGGCGGCTCGGGCTGAGTCGTTAGAGCTGTGACTCATCAGCTGCCTGCAGGGCCATGGCAGGCCAAACAAGCGGCCTGGGAGCAGGTGGGAGATTTGAGCTTAGTTGCGAGTGGGAGAGCTTCTTGCCATCACCTGGGCCTCATTCACTTATCTATCCCATCAGTGTTTAATTACTCTTTACTCAGCAATGCCTGGAACACAAGTGGTCCCAGTCCCAGTCTTAAAGACAGGTGGTGGAAGGAGGGAGGGTCAGACAAAGACTCAACAAACAATGGTTGTTCCCAGCTAAGATAGCCGTTACCAAGGGAATTACAGGGACCGTGAATGAAAACCACATCTAGTGATGGGGTTCGGGAAAGGTGGCTCTGAAGAGAAACATCAGGCAGAGAGAGGAGCACGAAGCCCCCCCCCCAAAGTCAAAGAGTGAGTCCCTGGCCTCCCCGCTGGAAGGAGGAAGGCAGGGAAGGCTGCCCGCTCAGCTCCTGGCCGTGTTCTCATCTCAGTCTCCTCCATCCCCACCTGAAGCTGCCCTGCCCTGGCTCGTTCATCCCACTGTTAGAGAAACTCTGCCCTTCCCAAAGCAACCGTCCCACCTTTGGCCACCTGTGAGTATGAACAGTGTCCACCCAGATCCACAGTCGAGGAAATACAACTGATGCTGATTCAGCAAATATTTATGAAGCACTTACTCTTCTAGGGTTGCATCTGTAAACAAGACGGACAAGGTCCCTGGTCCCTGGGAACTTATTTTCTAGTTGGAGAGACAGATCCTCATCCCAGGGCTCAAAGACTTCCCATAGATCAATTTCCAGCAATAAAACATGGGAATTAACAAGGCAAAGCGTTCTTATTTGGGAATTACCAGACAGTATAGAATAGGGCAATTTTTGGTGGGTGCTGAGTTTCACAGAGAGACGCTCAAACTTATCAGTGGGGAAATGAGGAAGTGTACCCTGTCCCTACTCACAGATTGCCCAAAAGCTCTGCTCTCACAAAACAGTCTTTCTTTTGGTTCATTCTTTACATTGCCCTGCAAGCAAGGGGAAGCAAATCCGCCTTCAGATGAACTCACACTAGCTGCAACCAACATTTTTGTTCAAGTGAAAAAGACAAGAGAATAAGATCTTGAGACCCACTTCAACCTGGAAATTGGCTGGACTTGTAAAATCAAGAAGAAAAAATCAGGTTTGCGTGTACAAGTCCAGTAGTTAAACACCCGAGTCCCACATCAGAATACCTGGCTTAGAGTCCCAGCTCTGACTCCTGACTTCAGCTTCCTGCTGATGCAAACGCCGGGAGACAGTAACGATGGTGTGAGCAGTTGTTCCTGCCATGCACGTGGGAGACCTGGATTGGGTTCCCAGGTCCCAGCTTCAGCCCTGGCCCAGGCCCAGCCATTGCAGACGGGAGGTTTCTTTGTGTGTGTCTCTCTCTAAAAAAAAAAAAAAACAACAACAAAAAAACAAAACAAACAAAAAACAAACAAACAAACAAACCAGAAACAAGCAAACAACAGCAACAAAACTAGAAAAACAGAAGGTAATTTTTGTCATCTTTTTTACTTAGACATCACGCATGACAAGAAAAATCACCAAGACTTGAAAAACGCGTTGAAGAAATGTCGAGGACTCCTGGAGCTGTACAGTATTAAACAGTTCTACAACTGTCCCTTCAAAATTGCCCAGGTAATTGGAACAGCTGCGCGCACGAAGACGGGCAGCTTGATTCGTTCGTGCAAATGTAAAATGGCAAAATCCACTTTGAGAGACTTCCTGGTGGTCTCTTACAAAGCTCCCCAGGCAAGACTGCCCAGAGAAAGGGAAACCGAGGCACTGTGCCGGTGACTCCTCCGCGTCTCGCCCTCTTGGCTTAGTGCATTAGCTCAGCCTCTCAGGGAGGCCAGCACCTCGGGATTTCCCGTTGGCCTAGCTCCACTCCCACTCCCACAGCTACCAGCCTCCTGTGCGTGTAAACTCTTTCATTTATTTATTTATTTATTTATTTATTTATTTATTGACAGGCAGAGTGGACAGTGAGAGAGAGACAGAGAGAAAGGTCTTCCTTTGCCGTTGGTTCACCCTCCAATGGCCGCTGCGGCTGGCGCACTGTGCTGATCCGATGGCAGGAGCCAGGTACTTATCCTGGTCTCCCATGGGGTGCAGGGCCCAAGCACTTGGGCCATCCTCCACTGCACTCCCGGGCCACAGCAGAGAGCTGGCCTGGAAGAGGGGCAACCAGGACAGAATCCGGCGCCCCGACCGGGACTAGAACCCGGTGTGCCGGTGCCGCTAGGCGGAAGATTAGGCTAGTGAGCCGTGGCGCCGGCCGCGTGTAAACTCTTTACACACGGAGGGAGCTGTAAAAGAGTGTGGTTGGTCCAATGAACCATTTGCTTTTTAATTTTTGTAGTTATTCTTTATCCAATAAATGTTTCTATCTCCAGGGGAACAGGCATGTTAAAGGTTAAGGAAAGAGAAGGAAACCTACAGAGATCTTACTCCTGTAGAATCAGTGGTGTTAGGTAACTTAATCTCTTTTGACATCAGTCTTCCCGTCTGTACAATGGGTAACTCCATAAACTGTAATAACTCAGTTACCACAAAGGTTAAATGAGACGTACTCTAGAAAATGTTTGGGTAGATGCTTGTCTATAGTAAGTGCCCAGTACACTGGGCCTACTATAATCATAGCAGAGAACTATACTGCCAAGTTCAACGAGAATCAGAATGGTACATTCGATAAGCATACTATCTGCTGACAAGGCATTGTAGCTGTACCAGGGACCCTGTCAGCTGTGCAACATGGGGCCTTGCTTTGGTCCTGCTCGTGTAAACTGTGATCTTGCAGAGGATTAAATAACCAAGCTCCTTTCTAAAAGTCACCATGGTAAAAGGCCACGCACGGACAAGGCCACGCACAGACAAGGCCATGCACGGACAAGGCATGCAGAGATGAGTCCATGCACGGGCAAGGCCCGCACCTTTGGTTTGCACCCAGCTTATCCCTGTTGTCAATAACGCTGACGGAAACAGCCTTGTGCATCTTGTACGCTTCTCTGGTTGCTGACTTCGAATCCAGTCCCCGATCAGGGCTCTTTCTGTCATACCCCTGTGTCTTAGTGCATGTTCCTGCACCTTTTCAGGTCTTTGAAGTTTTTCTCAATGCAAGTGAGCTCTGCCAATTTGTAATGACTACACTGGATGGCCTGAACACCCAGAAGCATCCTTGCACCCAGCAGTCGGCCGGAGAGTTGCTAATAACCTTGGTGAAAAGTGCGGAGTCCCGATTTGAGAAGGTAAAAGCCCAGCGGGCACTTCCGGGGTGGTGGGCCCTAACAAGACCTCCCTGCGCCTGCGGTCACTCGGGTCTGCTCTGCTGCTGCTCTTCAGCTGAGAGCAACCTCTCAGGCATGAGGGCAAAGCTGCAGTCCATTTGGTCACACGCGTTCGTGCATTCGGTAAGCATATGCTGAACAAACACTGTGCACACAACGGGAAGGGAGACTTTAGAGATCTAAGATGTGGTCCAGAGAGTAGGGTTTTTCTGGGGAGATAAAATTTTTGTAAAACATTTATTTATTTGGGGCCAGTGCTGTGGCGCAGTAGGTTAATCCTCTGCCTGCGGCACTGGCAGCCCATATGGGTGCTGGTTCTAGTCCCAGCTGCTCCTCTTCCAATCCAGCTCTCTGCTGTGGCCTGGGAAAATAGTAGAAGATGGCCCAAGTCCTTGGGCCCCTGCACCTGTGTGGGAGACCCCGAGGAATCTCCTGGCTCCTGGCTTCGGATCAGTGCAGCTCTGGCAGTTGCGGCCATTTGGGGAGTGAACCAATGGAAAAAAAGAGCTTTCTCTCTGTCTCTCCCTCTCACTGTCTCTAACTCTACCTCTCAAATAAATAAATAAAAATCTTTAAAAAAAAAAGATTTATTTATTTGAAAGAGCAACAAGGAGAGAGAGAGACAGAGAGAGATCTTCCAAATGCTGGTTTACTCACCAAATGTCTGCAACAGCCAGGGCTGGGCCAGGCTGAAGCCAGGAAGCTCCCTGTGGGTGGCAGGGGCCCTGGCACTTGAACCTTCCCCATCACATTAGCAGGAAGCTGGATTGGAAGCAGAACGGCCTGGGCTTGAACTTGCACGCTGATATGGTGTCATAAGCAGCAGCCCCTGGGGAGATATAATTAACACATGTGGGAATGTTTCTTCAAGTTAGACACTCACCCCAAGGGGTTGAAGGCATCAATCTAAAAAAAAAAAAAGAAAAGGTGTTTGGCTCAGCAGTTAAGATGTTGCCTGGGACACCTGCCACCCATGTGACCCTAGAAAGAAGCAGACTTACCTTATTTAAAAAAAAAAAAAAAGATTTATTTATTTGAAAGGCAGAATCACAGAGGGAGAGGGAGAGACAGAGATCTTTAATCCACTGGTTCACTCCCCAAATGACTGGGGCAGAACAAAGCCAGGAGCCAGGAGCTTCCTCCAGGTCTCCCAGATGGATAAAGGGGCCAGAGCACTTGAGTCATCCTCTGCTGCTTCCCAAGGCACTTCAGCAGGGAGCTGGATCGGAAGTGGAGCAGCCAGGACTGGAATTAGTGTTCATATGGGATCCCAGTGTTACTGGCAGTGGCCTAACTTCCTATGCCGCAAGACTGGCCCTTATATTTTTTGTTTGTTTAGGATTCATTTATTTACTTTATTTGAAAGACAGAGCATCAGAGAGTGAGACAGAGAGAGAGAGAGAGAGAGAGAGAAATCTTCCATTCGCTGGTTCACTCTTCCCATGATCACGGTAGTGAGCCTGAGCCAGGCTGAAGTCAGGAGCTGGGACCTCCATCCTGGTTTTCCATGTGAGTGACAGGGGACCCAGTACTTAGGCCTTCATCCACTGCTTTCCCAAATACATGAGCAGGAACCTGGATCAGAAGCAGTGCAGCCAGGACTCACGGCAGCACTCTGCTGTGGGATGGTGGAAATCACAAGCAGCATTTAACCTGCTGTCTCCCGATGCCAGCCCCTCAGACTTCTCTTAAAATACGAGAAATGATCTGAATCTGATGCATAAAGAAAATACATTGGAGGTCATTTGTTGGCCTAGAGGTTAAGGCGCCAGCTCAGATGCCTGCATCCCCTGGCGGAGCATGCCTGGCCTTGGTGCCTGGCTCACTCCTGACACCAGCTTCCTGCATTGCAGACCTTGTAGGCAGTGGTGATGGGTCGAGTTACTACTAGGTCCCTGCCCCCCAGATGAGAGCCACTGCAGGCACTTTTGGAGTGAGCCAGCAGATGGAAGCTCACTCTCGCTCTGGATCTGTCTCTTTCTCTGTTTCTCTGCCTCTCAAAGATTTACTTTTAAAAGAGAGGAAGAACGGCCAGAAAAAGAGGAAATAAAAAATCTATCATCCAGAGTGTAGAAGGACATACTTAAAGAGGTAAAAGGGATGAAAGAAATTGTCTCTGGGGAGCAGACCTGAGGAACATGGAAGAGAGCCTTGAAATCCACTGGACTTGCAAAATTATGTTGGTAAGAAAAAATCATAATTGACTTAAAAATGATGAGAACTCATTTTTTCACCTATTAGAATGGCAAAGATGCAAAAAGAGCAGTACGGTGAGCACGTAGTGAGATGGACACTTGTGTCAGCTGAGTGGCCTCAGTGGCAAAAGACATCAACTGCTAGGAGCTTCACTAAAGCATTGTTAGCCTTATGCACTAAGAAGGATTTCCAGGACTGATTCATGACTCAGCAGTGCCGTCAATGACTCAGGGGCTTTTCCGTCTTTCTGCTTCTCCTGTCGGCATGGCCCACAGGAAGTTGCAGCCATTGCAGATGGGTGAGTAGTAAGACTGTCTCCAGCAAGAAGAAAACCTGTGCCAGAAACCCCCAGGAGGTTTGCCCTTGTTTCCTTGGCCAGAATTGCATCCTGCACCCATCCTTAAGGCAGTTTCTGGCTGCTGGTGTGGGGGACAGCCATCGTATATAAGGTTCCTGAGAGCCTGCGTCTGAGAGGCTGACGTTTCAGGGACTCGAAGCCATGAGTGAGTCTGTGGGCGGGAAAGGGACGAAAGCCAAAGAGCTCCCGTGTTCTTCACCTGAGCTGATAGCATCCGTGGGAGGAAGGCCAGGGTGGAAAGGCTTCCTTGCGATGGCAGGTGATGTGGCACTGTGGGGTACCCACCACTTGGAATGCCGTCATCCCATCTCAGAATGCCGATTCCAGTCCCAGCTGCTCCCTTTCCAACCCAGCTCCCTGCTAATTTGCTGAGTGTTCTTTGGGGGAGTGACCAGCAGATGAAAGATCTCTCTCTCTCTGTCACTGTGCCTTTCAAAAATAAATAAATACAGCTTTGAAAAAAAAGCCAATACATAATCTTTGAGTTAAAATTAGAAAAATGTAGAAGCAAAAATTTATCTAGGATCACTCAGAAGCACATTATTAGCATCTTTGTATATATATTCTGCTGAATCATTTTATATGCATACAGATGTGCTGTAAATAGTTTTGATCATAAATGTTTTTAAAGAAAAAATTTTTAGGGGCCAGAACCTTGGCGTAGTGGTTTAAGCTGCTGCCTATAGAGCTAGCATCCCATATGGCGCTGGTTCAAGTCCCAGCTGCTCCACTTCCAATCCAGCTCTCTGATTTGGCCTGGGAAAGCACTAGAAGATGGCCCAAGTGCTTGGGCCCCTGTACCAGTATGGGAGACCTGGAAGAAGCTCCTGGCTCTCAGCTTCAGATCAGCTCAGCTCTAGCCATTGCGGTCATCTAGGGAGTGAACCAGTGGATGGAAGACCTCTCTCCCTCTCTCCCTCTCTGCCTCTCTGTAACTCTGCCTTTCAAATAAATAAATAAATCTTTTTTAAAAAGAAAACAACATTGTTAAAAAAGCCACTCCTATGGCCTTTCGAGAACGGCCCCAGCTTCCTCAGAAGCCATCAGTGTCCCACAGGACTGAGGTCTTGGTGGTTTTTTTTCCTCCCCAGGTGCCGGAAATCATGGGAGTTATCTGTGCCCGACTGTCCACCATCAGCCAGCCTAGAGTGCGCCAGCAAATCATCCGTACCGTGAGTCTGTTCATCTCCAGGCCCAAGTACACGGACACGGTGCTCAGCCACCTGCTGTGTCACCCGGTGCCGTATGACAGGTAACAGAGCCCTGGTAGCCTCTGCATTCAACTGGCTCTGTCCCTCAGCTCAGAGTTTTGTGGAATGTGGTTGCCCTCAAAAATCCCGTGAGATAAGAGAGATATACCCCTGGTATTAATCAGAATATGATGCCTCCACGTAAGGGAACAGCCCACGAAATCCAGAATGAAGACTTTTTTAAAAAAAAGATTTATTTTATTTATTTGAAGGAGTTACAGAGAGAGGTAGAGACAGAGACAGAGAGAGAGGTCTTCCAACCACTGGCTCACTTCCCAAATGTCCACAACAGCCAGACCTGAGCCAATCCGGAGCCAGGAGCCTCCTCCGGGTCTCCCACGTGGGTGCAGGGCCCCGAGCACTTGGGCCATCTGTAACTGCTTTCCCAGGAGCATGAGCAGGGAGCTGGAGCCCGTGGTTGGTTTGGTTTGGTGAAGGTGAGCGGTCTGGGGTAGCTGTGGCAGGGAGCGTGTGATGGGGAATGTCGGGACTGCGTGGCTGAGGCACGGCCTTGATGGCTGTGCTGAAGTGGTGTCTTAATTCAATAAAACCTTGGGAGTGACTGTTAGGAAGTCAGAGAGTGAGTCATCGGGTAACCTGAAGAACTAAGCAGAGAGGATTGCAGGAAGTCTCTGGGGAGGTTGGGGGCGTGACAGGCCTGGGTTAAGCCACTCTCCTGCACTCTCGTGCCCGTTGGGGTCTCTAGGCACCTGGCCGAGCTGTGGAGGAACCTGGAGGTGGAGCTGCCCAGCACGACCTGGATTCTGTGGCGGCTTCTGAGGAAGCTGCAGAAATACCACAACCTGCCTGCCCAGGAGAAGATGGCCTACATGGCTGTGGCGGTAAGTCGCGGCGCGCTGCCCGCCCCCTGCAGCCTGCAAGCTCCTGCGCCAGGTGCTGCAGCCGACGCCCCCTCTGGAGAGTGCGGCTGGTGGTGTTCCTCCGAGTGCGCCTCTGTGGTTGGTCTTGAAGCCATCATGTTGACCGAGGAGCGGCCCGGATCGAGCTGGGGACGGTGAGGGAAGCAGGATGCCTGAACATGTTGTGAACATTCCTCCCCTTGCCCTTTCAAAACGTGCTTGCCATCACAGGTAACAGATAATACACATTCATGAAGCGCGTGTGAAATCACGCAGAACGTACAAAACAGAAAGCCGAGGCAGCCGTGAGCAGGGCGGCAAGCTGATTCTGTAAAGGACTGGTGGTGAATGTTTTAGACTTTGCAGGCTATGCAGTCCCTGTCACATAGTCTTTGGATTATCTTTTTAAAGATTTATTTATTTACTTGAGAGGCATAGTTTCAGACTGAGAGAGGGAGAGACAGGGAGAGGGGTCTTCCTTCAGCTGGTTCGTTCCTCAAATGGTCGCAATGGCCGGAGCTGAGCCAATCAGGAGCCAAGAGCTTCTTCCAGGTCTCCCACGAGGGTGTAGGGGCGCAAGCCCTTGTGCCATCCTCCACTGCTTTCCCAGGCGTATCAGCAGAGAGCTGGATTGGAAGTGGAGCAGTTGGGACTTGAACCAGCGCTCATGTGGGTGCCAGCATCGCAGACAGTGACTTACCCTCCTGTGCCGCAGGGCCGGCCCCCACTTGACAGCTCTCAGTGCCTGCTTCACTCCTCCTCCCTTCCCCCCTCACTTTTGTGTCCCTAGACTGATGGCCCTGCTGTTGTGCTCTGGGATCCTAGAACCAGAAAGCGTGTTCCGGCGAAGCAGAGCCGAAGTGAGGCTGAGGGCTGGCAGGCGCTCAGTTCTGCTCTGTGCCTTTCTCCACAGGCGACAAACGCCCTCTATGAGGTGTTCGTGGGCAACAGGCTCCGGGCAGCGACGTTCCGACTCCTCCCACAGCTCCTCATGACCCTGCTTGTCCAGGTTCACCACAGCATTGGCCTCCGCATGTCCGACGTCGCCATCCCCAGTGGCCTCTACACAGGGCGGGAAATGTCGTCTGAGGTCACCCCTTTGTGGTACTGGCTTTGGGATTTCACCGCGGGGGGGGGGGGGCGGGGGAACCTGCTGTTGCCTGGGGATCTGGCTGGCTCTCCCTGGGGGTCCTGGGTACCATTGTCCCTAAGCAGTGATTTAGCTGTCTGGAGCTAGATGCCCTGCACCGTGACAGGCAAGGGCCCGCCAGCCCCTCCTCGCAGACCCAGGAGAGGCCGAGGCAAGCAGAGCTTCCATTTCTGCTTCGTTGTGTGCAGGGAGACTTCTCGCTCCCCATTAGGTCTCAGAAGAACCCTCTCAGTGTTGCTGTGCTGCCTGGGTTGTCTCAGAGGAAGTGCTATACTGCAGCTTCTCAAGAACAAGAGACTCGGGGAACCGAGGGAGCCTGACTTCTCGTTCACATTTGTCCCCTTGATGAGCTGTTCCTTATCTGTAAATGAGAAGGTCAAGCAGGTTGCCCCCCGAGGACCTGCCCAGCTTCATGATCCTTTGATGCTGTGTCCACAGTGTTGGGCAATGAGGAATCTGGTGTTTGTTTTAAAGATTTATTTATTTACTTAAAGGCTGAGTGTCAGGGAGAGGGAGAAACAAAGAAAGAGAACTTCTGCTGGTTCATTCCCCAAATGGCAGCAACAGTAGGGCTGGACCAGGCTGAAGCCAGGAGCCAGGAACTCCCATCTGGGTCTCCCACATGGGTGGCAGGGGCCCAGGTACTTGGGCCATTTTCCACTGCCGTCCCAGCTGCATTCGCAGGAAGCGGGATCAGAAGCAGAGTAGCCAGGACTCAGAACCAGCGCTCTGAAATGGAATGCCGGCATCACAAGCTGCGGCCTCACCTGTCGCGCCACAATGCTGGCCCCAGCAATCAGTGTTACGGGGTGTAAATTTTATCTCAATAAAGCTGAAGGAAAAAAAAAAACAGTAGGTATCTGGTTGGCACCCCAGATCCTTCTTTTTAGATTTCCTCCCAAATTCCTGGGGAAGCAAAATCTACATTTCTTTATGCCGAGAACATGTACAGTGAAGGGTCTTTGCAGCTCTTAGGGTGTTAGGAGTCTTGGGAATCTTGGAGGGAGAGAGCTAGAGCCAAGCGGCTGTCCGTGAGTATTGCGGGGCCATCGGGTGCTGGGGGCTGGAGGCACCTCCTGTATCCACCCCTTCTGGTTTCCTTTGATTTAGCCTCGCCCTGCAGGCCACAAAGACGCTTCTCCTCAGAACGCTGTGCTGGCAGGAGTTCTACACCATTGAAAGGAACAGGGGATGGAGTCTTCTGGGTGGAAGTGACTGCCATCTTCAGGGAGTGTTTCTCCTTGCCAAGTAAGGCTCGTGCATGAACCACCAGCTCTAAGTCAGGGTTGGTTTGGGTCTGGTTTCCCTTGTCGGTCGTCACAGCATGTAAGAATCCACAACCTTCTCATCAAAGGAGGGGCACGTTTCCCGAATGCCCTGCCCTCCCTGCCCGTGTCCCTGAAGCTGGCCCAAAACATCCGGGGCCCCAGCCCTGAGACCATGTCCTCCTGCTCCCCTCTCCCCCCGGGAGACAGCGTCTCAGAGAGTCCCTGTGCCCTCTGTCGCCTTCTGTTTCGCAGTACACTGCTGGAAAGAAATCACCTGCTCGCGCATAAGGTCATGTACTTGCTGGTCCCTCTGCTCCACCGAGGGAACGACAAGCACCAGCTCACCGCTGCAGGCTTTTTTGTGGAGGTAAGGCTGGCGCCGTGGGATCCAGGAAGCCTGGAAAGCCGCGCCGACGGCCTGCTTCAGGACAGGCCGAGCCACGGCAGGTGCACAGGACAGGCTCTGCTCAGGTTCCGGCTGGAAGCCTTTGCACACGTTCTTCAGCCGCCCCCTGCCCTGTCGTGTGTGTGCTGCTCTATAGAGGTTCCCCCCACTCCCCTCCCCTCCCCTCCCCTCCCCTCCCCTCCCCTCCTCTCCCCCTCCCCTCCCCTCCCCTTCCCGTTTATTTATTTGAAGGTCAAAGTTACACACAGAGAGAAAAGAGAGGCAGGGAGAGAGAGGTCTTCCATCCTCTGGTTCACTCTCCAATTGGCCACAATGACTGGAGCTGTGCTGATCCGAAGCCAGGAGCTTCTCCTGGATTTCCTACAAGGGTGCAGGGCTTCAAGGACTTGGGCCGTCTTCTACTGCTTTCCCAGGCCATAGCAGAGAGCTGGATCAGAAGTGGAGCAGCCAGGACTCGAACTGGTGCCCATATGGAATGCCGGCACTACAGGCGGCATCTTACCGGCTACCCCATAGCACTGGCCCCTGTAGAGAATAGGTGTTAGGGAGTCGGGGGTAGGGTAGCTCCCCGCATGAGAAGGGGATCAGCGGTCATTTCTGTGGCTGATCTCCGGGTTCTTTCAGCTGCTCCAGAGTCCAGTGGCTAAGCGCCTGCCTGGCGTCTACTCCATGGCCCGCCTGAGAGAATGGCTACACTGTGGAAATGATCTCTTCAGAGTCCTTGCCCTGAGAGGGCTGCACAACCTCGTCAGACACCAGGAGATGGTAGGGGGCCCCAGACCCTGCTTTTCCTATGTCACAATGAGGCGTCCCACAAAGGTCACCACAAGAGAGGGGGCGGCTGAGGAGCGGGAGTGGGTGGCATGGGGCAGGAGACGGGGGAAGGGCTCCTTCCCTGCCTGTCCTTCCGTGCCGTTTTTTATTTTGTACCTAAGCATTGTAGAAGTGCTATTAAAAAATCAGCAAAATAAGCAGAAATAACCAAGTCCGAGTCACATACGTGTGTGAGATTTGAACCCGCAGTTTGTGTGGGAGGTGACTCATTATCACAACCTGGGCAGCGGTCCGGGGTCCTTTTTTATTGTGAGCTCCCTCACAGGGCCTCGGTGGGGCCAGGCTCACACCATGTAGACCTGGGCCACTGGGCAGCCCTGAAGACCTCATCGCCCACGAGTGAGATCCCTGGACAGGGCTCACTTTCCACAGGTCTAGACTGTGGCTAGAAAATAGGCCATATTCGGAAGAGACGATTAACCCTTGAGACTTCAGATTTGTCACTGGAGTTCTAGAGCTTTCATTTAAAAATACACATATATTCCTGAAGTCAAAATGACCAAGGTTAGCATAGGTCAATTCTGGTTGAGCGGATACATTTGTTTCGTTGTTTCATTCCAGTTACTTTTTCACCTGTCTGTTTTAAACTTGAAAGACCTGAGACTGCTTCATTTTAGGATGTTCAACAGAGCTGATTCCAGTTCAGAATGGGAAGGGCCCGCTGGGGTCCCCAGTCATATTCGGCTCAGATGCTTGCCAAGGGGTCTTTGAGCCTCTATTTGGATCCCTTCCATGTTGGGGACTCCTCCCATGACCTGAGCCATTTTCTCTGTGTCTGAGGAGCCCTTCCTTTCAGGAAGGCTAAGTCCATCTCCCTGGACCTCCCTCACGGAGTCCCCCTTAGGCCCTGGGCGATCGCTCACAGCTGCCCTGCCGCCGCCTGTGCGTGTCAGGCCTGCTGATCCTGAGAGACCAGCAGTGCTGGGAAAGCTCCAGCCTGCACTGGGGACTGAGGAAGCAGGGGGAGAGGTGCAGACGCGCTCTCTGTGGCCACACAGCAGGAAGACCTCAGCCGCCTGCTGCCGTACGTTGTGGACTGTTTGTGCGAGGCCGACAAGAGGATCGTCTTGCTGGCCATCCAGATCCTGCTGCACGTTGTCAGGACAATGGATCCCACCACCTTGGCATCCCTGATGCGGACTGTGTTCTCCTTGTTTGGTGACGTACGACAGTGGGAGGAGAGACGCTCCTGGGGGAGGGCCCTTGGCCCAGCAGTGAGTAGAAGAAGCGGTAATAAGCACCCCATATTTTATACAATACTTCCTGCTTTCAGGGCACATTCAGATCTCCTTCCACAAATCCTATGATATTGATAAGGCTTATTGGGTTTCTGGTAAAAAAAAAAAAAGCCTAAGACAGAAGCTTGGTAGCACGTTAATCCCCTGCTTTGTGGGGTGGAGAAGGAGTTTGCATAGTAGCATTCTCTTTCCTTACAAGGAACAATCCGGATCATGGTGGTAGATTATACTTATTTCCTTGTCTTAAATCCCAAAAGTTTTTCCAAAAGAATACGTGGAACACCGTGGCCAGCACCCATGGAAGGGGGTGCTAAGGCTAGGATTTCTGTGAACAGTCCACACCAGTACTGGGCACAAGCTTTGGTGGGCCTGTGCCTCCTTCTCATCTATAGAGAGAACAGGCAGTGCCACAGAGCAGGTCTGGCTTTGGCTGCGTGTGTTTGATTCCTTGGCCTCAAGTGCAGGCGGCTTCATAGACTTGGGTTGAGACTGACACTTGAGCCCGGCCAGAGCTTGTGAGAGCTGAGCGTGAGCACACGTGGTGAGTGGCTTCCCTTCGGATGCTCCCTTCCTAGGCGAGACCTGACGTGCACCACTTCTCCATGACCCTCTTTGGAGCCGCCGTAAAGTCCGTGAAGTGCACAGATAAGAAGGGTGTGGAAAGCCAAGTCCTGGGCAGCCTGGTGCCGCTGCTGCTGTATTCTCAGGACGACACTGACACAGTCGCTGAGGTAGTGTCTGCTGTCACCTTCCTGCAGCCCAGAATGACTGCAGAACCAGGGCCAGCGCTGCGGATAAGCACGCACGTCCTGGAAGGGCAGGACTTTGTGGTGCCCTCTCTGCTCCCCGTTTTCTCCAAGCCATTTGGCAGTTACTCTTGCCCAAGTGAATAGTGGGAAAAATCTTACTCTTTATTTCTATATAGCAAAGCATTGCCCTTTTCCGGGGTGAGCATTTAGCCTACAAATTAAAATACCCATGTCCCATATGGGAGTACCTGATTCCTGATTCCTGTTTACTGAGAATTCAGACCCTGGAAGGCAGCAGTGATAGGTCAAGTGATTGGATCCCTGCCACCATGGGAAAGACCTGATTGAGTCCCCAGATGCCAGCCTCTGCTCTGGCTCAGCCCAGCTGTTCCAGGCATTTGGGGAGTAAACCAGCAGATGGGAGAACCGCCCCCCCAACACACACACACACCTTTTCGCCTCTCTTTGCCTCTCAGATGGATAAAAGCAAACCGACATGACCCTTTGTGGGTAAGAACAATGCATTATCCTCTCTGTAGCTTTACTCTGATATTCAGCCTAGCACAGGACCCTAAACATAATGCTCAACTCAGCAAGCTGGGCTTTCCCAGCCATAAACAAAGAGCTGAGTTGGAAGAGGAGCAGCCGGGAGATGAATCGGCACCCATATGGGATGCGGGCACTGCAGACGGAGGCTTAGCCTACTACGCCCCAGTGCCAGCCCCAACAATGATAACGTTGTTACCTTTCTTCTTTCCCTTTAAGAACTACCTTTCGACCTTGAGATAAATAGACTATGTTGGGGCCAAGTCAAAGACAGTGGCTTCTCTGACAATCTGGGGAAGCCTTTGCTACGCCTTAGTTTTCCAAGGTTTTTGCCCTAAGAGTTATGACTTTCCATTTACTCCATCCTCGTCTGAAGTTGGTAGGGGGTGGACAGCTGGGAATGTCACCCTCTTAGTATTGTCCCACACATTAGAAGCCACCTTTAAAGGGGGAAATGTATGGCCCTAGCACCATAAATATGAACTATTTCATACCCCAGGAAACAGAGAGCAGAGTTTCCAAGCACCCTGGTGGGGGTCACAATACATGGCAGTGCTGATGGCCCGCTCCTGCCCCATCGGTCCTTGGCAGTCAGGCAAGGTCTAGAGCAGCCAAGGCCTGGGGTTTACTTTCCTTCAAACCTCAAACAACCGCTAGCCATGTCTTCCAGGCTATCCTGAGGGTATCTAAGCAGAGAGGAGAGGCTCCAGGATAAAATGGGTTTGAGGACAACTGGCAGAGAGAACATAATAAACACCCATGTAGCTGCGAGCCACTCTCAGAATGACACAGGACTAAATCACCCTCCTGTTTCCAGCTGAATTCCTCTTAGAACGAAATACTTTCCTGAATTTTTTTCTTATCATTGCCATGGTCTTATTTTTCCTGTTTTAAAACTTTGTATATGGTATCATTCTATAAATCCTTCAATATCTTGATATGTTTTAACATCGTATTTAGGAGGTCATCCACTTATTTTCACTGCTGTCTAGAATTCTGGCATGTGACTAGCCCACAGCTTAGCCCGTTCTCCTATTCCTGGACAGATCCATGTTTTCAAGTTCCCAGTATGACAGTGCTGCGGCATGGCACATACTTCCTTCTCAAGTTGCTTCCAACCCAGAGACAGCACAGTCAGAAGTCAGGAGCTGCACTTCCTGTGCAGAAAACCATCAGAGGAGCAGGAAGTGTGACTGGAGCCCGCGTCTGGGGGTAGGGGAGTGGGGATCCCTGCCCCAGTCGCCAGAGCAGGTGTCACATCTGGTGGCCATCACTTGGGCCTGACACCAGAGCCTGGGACATGCTATGGATTCCCTTTCCCTTTCAGGACTGTGTGGGAGCAGGAGGAGGACAGGATTCTGGTTCCTTTTCATCCGACCCTGCGCTTCCCCTGGGCTCTCTGCATCTCAGCTTCTCACAGCAGCCCTCAGCGTCTGCTTTGTTGAAGAAAGGCTCCCTCAGCCAAAACACGTTTGTAGACGCTGACCCAGAGTCCTCTTTGTCACAGGAGAGCAGGCGAGTCCTCGGCATCTGCGCCACGTTCCTGAAGTGGAAGCTGCCCCCAGAAGTGTACTGCAAAGATCCCTGGTGCATCAGACCCACGGAGGTCGGGACGATCTGCAGATTCTTCGTAAGTGAGCCACTTCTGTGTGATGACATGCTGAGTTCCTTCTGACGCTGTCTTTAATGAGAGAATGCGGCGTGTGGGACACATTTCCTATCCCTTTCACACCAGCACTGGATACCTGTGAACTGTTTTTTGCACTGTGGATCTGTTTCTCTACAGTTTCTCCTGCTAAAGTCACACATTCACTTTCTTTTGCCACCAAAACAGTCTGTTCACAAAACAGACTGGTGAGCTCATAGAGCCCCGGCATCCCACGTCAGCCTGCTAGGACGTGATCTTGCCTGATCTTGCAAGAGCTCCAGTGAGAGCTGCACTCATTCACCCAGGAAGTGTGACACATCCAGTGTACAACAGGCCATGGAGGACTCCAGGACGCAAACTTCCTGCGAGGAACTTGCCAGCTAAAACCTCTGTGGAAAACTAAGTAGCAACTCAGGAAATGATGTGGGCCGGCGCCACAGCTCACAAGGCTAATCCTCTGCCTGCGGCGCCGGCACACCGGGTTCTAGTCCCGGCTGGGGCGCCAGATTCTGTCCTGATTGCTCCTCTTCCAGTCCAGCTCTCTGCTGTGGCCCAGGAAGGCAGTGGAGGATGGCCCAGGTCCTTGGGCTCTGCACCCGCATGGGAGACCAGGAGGAAGCACCTGGCTCCTGGCTTCGGATCGGCGCACAACGCGCTGGCCATGGTGGCCACTTGTGGGGCGAACCAAGGAAGGAAGACTTTCTCTCTGTCTCTCTCTCTGTCACTGTCTAACTCTGCCTGTCCAAAAAAAAAAAAAAAAAAAGGAAACAATATGTGCCAGGCGCCGCATACCTGCAGAGTGCTGGGAGCCGGGTGAGGTCAGGCCAGCAAATGGTCAGGAAGGAGCTCCTGGCTGCAGAGCTCACAGAACGTGGAACAGACTGACTGTGACACAGAGAAGCTAAAATGACTTGGAAAGTATCCCAGGCACAACCTGTGGCTGCAAGCCAGCGGTATTCAGTGGATGTGACTTTGTCGCGGGGGTGGGGAAACTTTTTTCTCCCAATGGCCATTTGCATCTATAACATCATTGGCAGGCTGTACAAAATTATCAGCTTAAAAAATGAGTCCAGTCCAGCCTGTGGTTACATGGGCAGGGCCAGACGTTCCCCACCCTTGTGCTGTGAGGTGTGTTAAGCCTCATATTCATTAGTCAACTCCACTGCAGTTGTTCACGCACTGGTGGAGTCCCTGGCCCTGGAGACTACTCTGAAGCTGATCAAAGTAGTGTTGCTACTTCACTGCTTTATACTGTTACTTTTTTCCCCACTTAGGGAAAAAAATGCAAGGGGAAAATTAACATCCTTGCCCAAACATTGATGTACTCCAAGGATGCCAAACTTCCCATCAGAAGAACTGCGGTCTTGTTTGTAGGTACAGAGAAAATCCTTTTGTTGCTACAGTCACTCGTATTGCGTACTTTCCCAAGCTGTGTTGTTGGGTTGGGTGTTCCCATGCTTATGAAGATGACCTGGAAAATACTCCTAGGAGAAAGAGGCTGTGTCGCCTGGGGGTAACCACCAGGCACTGAGAAGTCCAGTTTTCCGACTCTGCCTCATTGTTAAAGGCCGGTGCTGTCGGCTGCTTAGACTGCTCAGTGATAGAAACACATAGGTATCAACTTCCAAAAGTGAAAGGAAGCTCACAGACTCACTGACTTTATCTTGCATTTAGGGCTCTTTGCAAAGTACATGGATCGCAGTGAGCTCCAGTTGCAGGGCACTGGCTGGATAGAGGACGGTGAGTGCTGAAGCCCTTGCCTAGGGGGCGCCCCTTGGATTGGAAGGCATCTGATGTGTGCCTGTGGGCAGTTGTGCTGTCCGGCTGAGACCCTGGCAGCCAGAAAGGCTGATACCATGCAGCAGGGCAGCCCCTGCGGACTCCAGCCAAAGGACAGTCTCGCCCAGTGTGAGGAAAGGATATGACCCCGTATTTCAGGAAGCCAGCTTTGATGACTGTCTCAAGGAACAGTTCTTAAACTTTATCTGTCAGGAAATACGACATTACTTAGAAATACTATCCTAGCCAGAGCTGTGGTATAGCGGGTAAAGCCACTGCCTCCGAAGCTGGCATCCCATATGGGTGCCTGTTCAAGTCCCGGCTACTCCATTTGCGATCCAGCTCCTTGCTAATGGCCTGAGAAAAGCAGTGGGGGGTGGCCCAAGTGTTTGGGCCCCTGCACCCACATGGAAGACCTGGAAGAAGGTCCTTATTCCTGGCTTCTGTCTGGCCCAGTCCCAGTCCCATGTAGCCAAATGGGGAGTGAATCAGCAAATGGAAGCTTTTTTTTTTCTCTCTCTCTCTCTTTCTCTATCAGTCTGTCTCTGTCCCTCTCTCTCTGTAATGCTGACTTTCAAATAAATAAATCTTTTTTAAAAAGAAAGAAATAGGGGCCACTGCTGTGGCATAGTAGACTGAGCCTACACCTGTGGTGCTGGTGTACCATATGGGCTCTGGTTCATGTCCTGGCTGTTCCTCTTCCCTTCTCTGCTTGTGGCCTGGGAGAGCAGTGGAAGATGTCCCAAGTGCTTGGGCCCCTGCACCCATGTGAGAGACCCAGAGGAAGCTCCTGGCTCCTGGCTTTGGATCAGCCCAGCTCAGGCCTTTGTGGCCACCGAGGGAGTGAACCAGTGGACAGAACACCTCTTTCTCCATCTCTGACTCTGCCTCTCAAATAAGTAAAATTTTTTTTTTTTTTTGACAGGCAGAGTAGACAGTGAGAGAGACAGAGAGGAAGGTCTTCCTTTTTGCTGTTGGTTCACCCTCCAATGGCTGCCGCAGCTGGTGCACAGTGCTGATCCGAAGGCAGGAGCCAGGTGCTCCTCCTGGTCTCCCATGCGGGTGCAGGGCCCAAGTAGTTGGGCCATCCTCCACTGCACTCCCGGGCCACAGCAGAGAGCTGGACTGGAAGAAGGGCAACCGGGACTAGAACCCGGTGTGCCGGCGCTGCAGGCGGAGGATTAGCCTATTGAGCCACGGCGCCGGCCATAAATCTTAAGAGAAAGAAAGAAGTACTGCTAGTTGGTTATGATGACATCCTACAAGTATAACAGAGAGGACTACAGCAGTATTTTTTTTTTAATGTTTATTTTCATCTGTTGAAAATCAGAGTAACAGAGAGAGACAGAGAACAAGAACTTCCATCTTTTTTTTTTTTTTTTTTTTTTTTTTGACAGGCAGAGTGGACAGTGAGAGAGAGAGACAGAGAGAAAGGTCTTCCTTTTGCCATTGGTTCACCCTCCAATGGCCAGTGCACCGCGCTGATCTGAAGGCAAGAGCCAGGTGCTTATCCTGGTCTCCCATGTGACTGCAGGGCCCAAGCACTTGGGCCATCCTCCACTGCACTCCCTGGCCACAGCAGAGAGCTGGCCTGGAAGAGGGGCAACCTGGACAGAATCCGGCGCCCCAACCGAGACTAGAACCGGGTGTGCTGGCGCCACAAGGCAGAGGATTAGCCTATTGAGCCACGGCGCCGGCCTTCCATCTTCTTTTTACTCCCCAATGCCCAAAACAGTCAGGGCTGGGCCAGGCTGAGCCCAGACCTCCATCTGGGTCTTCCGTGTGGGCGGCAGGGACCCAAGCACTTGAGCCGTCATCTGCTGCCTCCCCGGCTGATTAGCAGGAAGTTGGATCAGAAGCAGAGGAGCCAGGATTTGAATCAGCTCTCTGATGTGGGATGTGAGCATCCCAAGTGGTGACTTAATCTGCTGTGCCACAACAGCCGCCTCTGTAGCACTTTTCCAGAAGCCACGGTCCTATAGGGTGGTAGGTAGGGCGTGGCACTAGGGATGTTTTATAGTCATATAAATGACTTCCTGAATTGTTAACAAGTGAAAATTTTCTATAATTTTACAACTCTGCAGATGTAGTGCTCAATTATTTACTTTCACTTAAGTATTCCAGGGACCAGGGTTGTAGTAGTGGATAAAGCCACCACCTGTGACATTAGCATCTCATATGAGTGTTGGTTTGAATCCCAGTTGCTCCACTTCTGATCCGGCTCTTTGCTAATGTTCCTGAGAACAGCGGAAGGTAGCTCAAGTTCTTGGTCTCCTGCACCACGTGGGAGACTCGGATGAAACTTCTGTTTCCTGGCCCCAGCCTGGCTCAGCTTTGGCCTTTGCAGCCACTTGAAGAGTAAACCAGCAAATAGAAGACCTCTCTCTCTCTCTCTCTCTATGTTTCTTCCTCTCTTTAACTCTTTCAAATAAATAAATAAACCCTTAAAGAAAAAAAAAAGTTGTGTTCTTTCAGTTAGAAAATGCCATGAAATGCTAAGTCACATTAAAATCCCAAATAACTCTTTACTCTAATTTATATAGTTTAAATATTAGCATAGTATGATTCTATTTTTTTAACTTTTTTAAAAAAGATTTATTTATTTATTTGAAAGGCAGAGTTACAGAGAGGCAGAGGCAAGAAGAGAGAGAAGTCTTCCATCAGCTGGTTCACTCCCCAAATGGCCATAATGGCTAGGGCTGGGTCAATTTGAAGCCAGGAGCCAGGAGCTTCTTCTTGGTCTCCCACATGGGTGCAAGGGCCCAAGCACCTGGGCCATCTTCTACTGCTTTCCCAGGCCATAGCAGAGAGCTGGATGGGATGTGGAACAGCTGGGTTTCAAACCAGCATCGATATGGGATACCAGCAGTGCAGGCAGTGGTTTTACCACTACACTACAGTGCTGGTCCCTCAAACTTCTTAAGATAAATGTATACTTTGGCTTATCAATCCTACTTCTAGAGAATTTAACTTGTAAGAATAAATAGGCTGACGCCGCAGCTCAATAGGCTAATCCTCCGCCTGTGGTGTCAGCATACCGGGTTCTAGTCCCGGTCGGGATGCTGGATTCTGTCCCGGTTGCCCCTCTTCCAGGCCAGCTCTCTGCTGTGGCCTGGGAGTGCAGTGGAGGATGGCCCAAGTGCTTGGGCCCTGCACCCCATGGGAGACCAGGAGAAGCACCTGGCTCCTGGCTTCGGATCACCACGATGTGCCAGCTGCGGTGGCCATTGGAGGGTGAACCAACGGCAAAAAGGAAGACCTTTCTCTCTGTCTCTCTCTCTCACTGTCCACTCTGCCTGTGGAAAAAAAAAAAAGAATAAATAGAAATAGCTACAAGAATGTTCATTTCAGTGTTATTTAGAATAGTGAAAATGATCACTAGGCTAATCCTCCGCCTTGCGGCGCCAGCACACCGGGTTCTAGTCCCGGTCGGGGCGCCGGTTCTGTCCCAGTGCCCCTCTTCCAGGCCAGCTCTCTGCTGTGGCCAGGGAGTGCAGTGGAGGATGGCCCAAGTGCTTGGGCCCTGCACCCCATGGGAGACCAGGAGAAGTACCTTGCTCCTGCCATCGGATCAGCGCGGTGCGCCAGCCGCAGCGCGCCGGCCGCGGCGGCCACTGGAGGGTGAACCAACAGCAAAGGAAGACCTTTCTCTCTCTCTCTCTCACTGTCCACTCTGCCTGTCAAAAAAAAAAAATAATAATAATAAAAAAAAGAAAGAAAGAAAGAAAGAATAGTGAAAATGAGAAATATTCTAGATTGGAAAAGATAGGAATTAAATTATATAATATCTGTATTGTAGAGTCAGATATAGCCATGAAAAATATTATAGAATTTTTAAATGACTCAGATAAATGATATTACTAAATAAGACAAGCAATTATTAAGTCACCTGGTTCCATCTGGACAAAAACTAAAAGCATAGGGGTCAGATGTTTAGCCTAGGCATTAAAATGCTGGTTAGGACGCTAAGGTTGGATGCCTGACCCCAGCTTCCCGCTAATGCAGACCCTGGGAGGCAGCAGTTGTGGCTCAAGTAATTGAATTCCTATCACCCACATGAGAGACCTGGAGTGGGTTCCTGGATTCCATTTTTGGCCCAGCCCAGCCCTAGTCAACTAGCAGATAGGAAAAGTCTCTCTTATCTTTCTCTGTGTCTCTCTACCTCTTAAATAAATAAATAAAAGCATGCATATGTAATAAATTCATAGAAAAAGACCAGAAGATATACACTCAAATTAATAACTTAAGTCAGAATAACTATAACAAACTGTTGCTTGCTTCCCATACTGGAGCTCTGGGTCAAGACCCACGTCCTCTGTTTCTGATGCAGCTTCCTGCTAATGTACCTGAGAAGACAGTGGATGATAGCCCAAGTGCTTAGGTCTCTGCCACCCATGGGGGAGATCCAATGGAGATCTTGGCTTCTGACTTCTGCCTGGCCCAGACCTGACTGTTAGGGCTTTTGGGGGAGTGAACCAGTGGTTGAAGGAGCTCTCTGTCTGTCTGTCTCTTTCTCTCTCTCTCTCTATGTCACTCTGCTTTTCAAGTAAATGAATTTTTAAAAAAAGGAAAAAGAATTACATATGGGATTGACACAGGAACTTGGAGATTAACATTAGATATGACTTGGCAGGTTCAGATAATTCAATTTTGGTAGATTATTTGTTATATGATTATTTAAAAAGAGGGAAATATTTAGCAATTCAGAAACTAGTAGGTTTTCTAGATGAAAATTGGAATTCATCTACCAATATGATATACAAACTTTTAGACAGAGATATAGAAAAAGTTGGCCTTTGACCTCGCCTGTTGAAGGCATGCTGGCTGTTTGGTGTCTAGAGCAGTGTTCATTTCTATAGAACTCAGAACCTTCAACTCCAACCTTGGTTTTCTTGCCAATCAGATCTGAGAATTCTGTTGCATGACCCTGAGCCCTCTCTGCGCATGATCGCCTCCCAGGCTCTATTCCGAGTGCAGAGGATGAGGACTGAGCCAGAATCTGAGCAGACAGTTTGCTGGTTGAGGAAGCGCATGGGCTGTCACCCTGCCTAAGAGTGCAAGGCAGGCAACATCAGGTAAAAGCTGATCCTTTCAGAAACCATGGAAGCAACTAATGCCCCCCTCTTTTTTTTCAGACTTAAGCAATGCCAGCATGAAGCTACCTATACCCATTCAATCCCTTCTAACTGTCAAAACCCTTAAGGGGTTTGGATATACAAAGGAGAGCAGCTTTTGGTTTGCATTTGCGGAAACAGTGAAAATCTTCTGAGCACTGCAGAACATCCATAAAGTTCTAGCTTGACAAACAGGTCTAGGATTGCTTTAGAAGAGGCTCCAAGCACATGTTAATATTGCAGTGTCAGCATTGTTGGCGGTTTTGTCAAGGCCCAGCCTACCTAACTGTCAGTCTTAAGAAGAAAATGAAATCCATTCTTCCAGTTTCATGTTTAATGACATGTTTTATAAAATCCTTTTTGGCTGGCCTTTCTCCTTCCTTTCTCCTTCCCTTAACAATCTTCAAGCAAGAAAACACATGGCAAGAGGTATCGCATTAAATCCAATGTTTGCAAGGTTTCCACTCCTTTCCCATTTTTTGATTCCCCCTCCTACAACTGCTGACAGGTTTGCTGATGGCTCTCAGATGGGAACTGTTCTTAGTTGTGTTCCCATTGTACGCTTTAAGCTTAGATGGAGAGAGAAATTTTCAAAGACATTTTCAGAGAGATTCGTTTGTGTCAGCCAAATACATTGATTGCTGCGTATGGAAGGGGGAAACCCCCAAGAGACACGCTGCAGTGATGAGAAATGGTCACTGTCAGTCTAATTCCTGGGTTCCTGTTTGGTTAAGGAACATAAGCAGAGAGCCAGAGCTCAACTCCCTAGGGTGAGGAGAAGCCCCTTGGAGGTAGCACAGGAAATGGGACAAGTGGCAGGTGAAGAACAGATAGTATTCCATGGTGAACTGCGTTCAGTTTTTGTTGAGCAATGAAATGAGCAAAATGAATACTTATTCACTCCATTTCCCACCATTCCATCCCCATCCCACTTCCAAGACACAGATGACAGCAGATTTCTCTGTAATTCATAGTACGTTGGATTTATTTTGAGGGATTGACCTTATGCCAAGTGTGGCTTCAAAAGGGATCACCTTCCAAGAGAGGTCTTCACATCTGGGCTATAAGGAGTTGCCTGATGGAGTAAATATTCACCCCTAGACAGAGCAAGAAGACATTGAGATGCCAACCTTCGACACAAAGAGCACATCTGAGTTACATGTATACCTCACCAAACTCTCCTTCATCTTACTACATGCAACCAGTTCTACCCTCAACTTCAGAACTATTTCATTTTGTGAATTATTCAGCAAAATGAATAATGTTATTGAGTTCCTGCAATAAGCCAACCTCTAAGCACAATATATAATTAACTCTTCCAATGTTTGTAACCACTCCATGTGTTATTATCTCCATTTTGCAGATGGCGAAGCTGTGGAATTGAACATGAAATTGACTTGCCCAAGGTCACACAACTAGAAAATGGCAAATGTAGGGTTGAAAGCCAAGTAGTCTGGCCCCACAGCCCACATCCTTGACTTGTCTGTGCTGCTCTTCTCCGGTCTGCTGGTGCCCAGTAGCGTGAATAAATCTCTACAATGAACCTACTGGCTGAACTCGTCATCAGACGTGTGTTGTAAAGTGATAATACACCTCAAATCACTTCCCAAATATGAAGCTTGAACACTTCCCACCTACAAGTTGTTAATGTACTTTATTTTGTAAATAGGATAATGCACATCCTATTCTATACAGAGAGTGGGGTTAGAGCAAAGAGTAGTGGTTATTCTTGAAGAATATTTTTTTAATTCTTTGTTTGATTCCATGAATACCACTGCAAGAAACAGACCTCTAAGGACTGGAACACACTTACTTTTTTATTTTTCTTTTATTTTTCTTTAAAGACAAGTGAATTTACTTTTCAAATCCAAAGACATAAAGGGTTTATGCTTTCAAAGTCTTGGTTTAGGGTTCAGTTGAAGTCTTGGGGACACTTAAGAGCTGAATGACTCCTTTCTGTTTGCCTACATTTATGAGCCCCTTTCCCACCAGGGAACAGTGCACACATAGTTTTATTTATTTATTTATTGTTTTATTTATGCTTTCTTGCGTTAAAATTCACAGATAGATACATCCGTTAAGAAGCCAGGCCTGCTGTTTACTGAATGCCCCAGTAGTTGGGACGGGCTAAGAAGTGCTCCACAGCAATTAAATTAACAAATCTATTTAGGAAACAGCTCCATTATATAGATACAAGACTCTCCTCAGGGACAGGCTTATTTCCTTGAGATTTTTAAATTCCTGGACATTCAATTTTGTCCTGTTGAAATAAAAGTTCTATATAATAGACCGTAGTTTTGATTTTGTGTTTATTGTTCATTACCTATTACTGACCCACCTTTGTCTTTACTTCAGAGTCTCAACTTTTTAAGTATTGCTTTTCATTTTATATATGAGATATCTATTTTATAGGGAATTCTTTGTTCTTTTATTGGGAAATTAAATCAACATGTAAGGAGGATTGGGGAAGACCCTGTCAGGCTCCAGCCCTGGGAAGAAAGACCACACTAGGTAAAACTAAAAAATGTCAAATCTCTCTGCCTATCTGCCTTCCTCCTCCTTCCTTTTCTTTTTTCTTTTTTTCTTTTTTTTAAGATTTATTTATTTACTTGAAAGTCAGTTACACAGAGAGAAGAAGAGGCAGAGAGAGAGAGCGAGAGAGAGTGAGCGAGAGAATCTTCCATCTTCTGGTTCACTCCCCAGTTGGCTGCAGATCGGAAGCCAGGAGCCAGGAGCTTCCTCCAGGTCTTGCCACGCGGGTGCAGGGCCCAAGGACTTGGGCCATCTTGTACTGCTTTCCCAGGCCAGAGCAGAGAGCTGGAGCAGAAGTGGAGCAGCCAGGACTAGAACCGGCAGCCATATGGGATGGCAGCATTGCAGGCGGCAGCTTTACCCGCCACGCCACAGCGCCAGCCCCTCCTCCTTCCTTTTCCTAACTTCTTGGTTCTGTCTTCCTTTTTCTGCCTCTTCCTCTCAGAAAAGGATCTGAGAAACTCACTCTCATGTGGAAATGATTAATAATGCAAGCTTTAATAAAGTTAACCCTTTCAGAGGCTTTTTGTTTGTTTGTTTTGACAGGCAGAGTTAGACAGTGAGAGAGAGAGACAGAGAGAAAGGTCTTCCTTCTGTTGGTTCACCGCCCAAATGGCCGCTATGGCCGGAGCTGCACCTATCCGAAGCCAGGACCCAGGTGCTTCCTCCCAGTCTCCCATGCGGGTGCAGAGCCCAAGGACCTGGGCCATCCTCCACTGCCTTTCCAGGCCACAGCAGAGAGCTGGACTGGAAGAGGAGCAACCAGGACAGAATCCGGCACCCCAACCGGGACTAGAACCCTAGGTGCCGGCGACGTAGGCAGAGGATTAGCCTAGTGAGCCGCGGCGCCAGCTGAAACTTTTTTTTTTTTTTTTTATGATTTATTTATTTGAAAGTTGAGGGAGAGACAGAGAGGCCTTATATCTGCTGGTTCATTCACCAGATGTCAGCAATGGCCTGGGCTGAGCCAGGCCGAACCCAGGAGCCAGGAGCTTCTTCTGGATCTCCCATGTGGGTGCAGGAGCCCAAGTACTTGGGCCATCGTCCACTACTTCCCCAGGAGCATTAACAGGAAACTGGATCAGAAGAGGAGCAGCTGGGACACCAACCAGTGCCCATATGGGATGCCAGTGTCGCAGGCATCAACTTTACCCGCTACACCACAATGACACACCTCTGTACTAGAGAAGCATTACTGAGCAAAATGGAGAAAGGCAGTTGGAGATAGTGTCGGAGGTTAGGGTGGGAATGGAGATTTTCCACCATCCCTGATACCAGGCGTAACAGGTGCTTTACCTGCCTCTTCCAAACCCTGCTCAGGAGCAGAGGAAAGGGATGAGACATTTGCAGAGTGGAGCCAGGAGCTTCATCCGGGTCTCCCTCGTGGGTGCAGGGGCCCAAGGACTTCAGTCATCTTCCGCTGCTTTCCCAGATCCATTAGCAGGAGCTGGATCAGAAGTGGAGCAGCTGGGACTTGGTGTGGAATTTGAGTTTTTGCTCATTTGGTGCCCAAGTCTCACCTTTCTCTGTGGGAACTGCTAGGAGAAAGGGGCTACCGCTGGAACCAAAAAGCTTCTACTTAAACCTCATGCAAATATTCCAAATTCAACAGTTTCCTAAATAATCTCAAACCTCTGCTTGTCCTCCCATCCTAGTTAACAGGATCAGCTTTCACCCTCTTGACCAGACAGACCTGTGTTATGGGGGACTCCCTCCCTCCTCCTCAGCAGTGCCCCCTTCAGTCCTAGTCACGGACCTCTCACCAGGCAGGCTTCTTACCTTGGACCATCCAGCCCCGGGATCTCCATCCCAGACAATCCATGTATCATACTGCAGCCGCGGTACCTGTCCAAAATGCAGAGATCACACCACCAACCTGGGTTAAAACCTCACCCGTCTCCTGTTGCTTTCCTAGGCACATTCATAGGGAGCTGGATCGGAAGTGGACCACCTGAGTCTTGAACGGAGCCCACGTGGAAGGCCAGCATCACAGATGGCAACGTGGCACGATGCTAACCCCTACTGAAAGATGTCAAGTGAAGGAGTGACGGGCTCAGATTACCTTGGAAAAGGATCTCTCTGGCTTCAGGTGAAGTTCAAGCCATTCCTATGCTTGAAATCACTGTATTGACTGGGAAAGTTCCAGAATCCAGGGAGCTGAAAAGTCCTCACAGACAGCTCCTTTAGTAACATGCCATGGGGTTGGGGGTCAAGGAGAGACAGGCCACTGGCACCGTGGTTGACGCTGGGCCCGCGTTCTATATTGGAGTGCCTGACTTTAGTTCTGACTTCCGCTTCGGGCCAGTGCAGACCCTGGGAGGCAGCGGTGGTGGCTGAAGTACTTGAGGTCCTGCCACTTGTTAGGTTTTTAGCACTGTAGGGTTCAAAGGAAGTGAGAAGGCCAGTTAAAGTACAGAAGACTTTATTTTAGGAGGGATAGATTGAAGGGGAGTAAAGACAGTAGGGGTTGGGCCTGCATGGACAGAGAGGCACGGGTCTTCCCATTCGGTCACTCAGCAGAGCACTCTGGGCGCTGGGGACATAAGGGGACCTCTGAGGCGGCCATCGGCCATCAAGGGGCCACTTTTCGTTTTCCGCCTCCGGCCGAGGCTCTGTCAGACGACCTAGAACAGAAAAAAAACAAAAAAAAAGAAAAAAAAAAAAACAAGGCCCACGGCCTGGCGGTTGGCGGGGGTCTTCCCACTACCAAAAACCAGGCCTCGTCGCATTCACACAGCGGCGGGAACCGGGGCGGCACCGCGGCCGTCCAGGGTGGGGGCGCCTACAACTCCCGGCAGCCTCCGCGCGCGGGCGGCCGAAAGCTACGCTCCCGCACTGGCCCTGCCCGCTGGGGCCACGAGTCCGCCGAGGACCAAGGTCGGGTGTTTACAGGACCCGAGATCCGTCCTCTTGTCACATACCCGGAGAGGGACAGCTGGGAGCTCCGGAGTAAAAAAAAAAGGGGGAGTTTTTTTTTTTTTTTTTTTTTTCGGAGTAAAGCGGGACGGCGCTCGTTCGCTACCGATTTTCGCGCGCTTTGGCGCGGGTGGTTGTGGGTAGCGCGCCCGGAGGGAGAAAGGCGCGGGGGTATCTGCGGCGCGCCGCCCGCGGGGCCTGAGGGGATGTTCGAGGACGAACCCCACGCCGAGGGCGCGGCGGTGGTCGCCGCGGCCGGGGCGGCGCTGCAGGCCCTGTGCCAGGAGCTGAACCTGGACGAGGGGAGCGCGGCCGAAGCCCTGGACGACTTCGCCACCATCCGGGGCAACTACAGCTTAGAGGTGAGCGGCGGCAGGTGGGCGGCCGGACGACCCTCGCCGGGCCCCTCCCCGCCCCGCCCCTACCCCAGCCTATGGGGTGGTGGGAGCTTCCCCGGCGAGCAGGGTCGCTGCCCAGCCGGGCGCAGAGGAGTGCAGAGACGGGTGGGTGGAGAGGAGCCGACCCACCCATGTTCGTGCGGCGGGAAACGGAAGCCCAGAACCGGAGCGGCTTGGCCGAGACCCCGCGCCACTCAGGGGTCTCCGGAGCCCAGACCTTGCCTCCTCCCATGCAGTGCGGCTTACGTTCTGGTACTGAAGTGTAGCGGTGGGAAAGCGCCAATGAATTGCGTGCTAAGGCACCACTGCTCAGCGCTTCGAACCTGCCCTGGGATCCCCGTTCCCTGGAAGGGGAAGCGAAGCCCCCAGAGAGGTCAGGCTCCTTGCCCGAGGTCTCAGGGTTAGCGAGGAGTCGGAGCCATTGAACCTGCCCAGCTCCTGCCTCCCCCCGGGGTGGAGGTGTGCCTCGCTTACTCTGAACACGGGATGGTACCGTAGTTTGGTCAAAGGCGGTTCACACCCAAAGCTTATCTCTCAGCGCCAGGTTCTACCATCAGTTCTTAATCCGGATGTTTAGCCCTGCCTGTAGTACAGCCCCACGTGCAGAACACTGTCATTGCTCCCTAAACAACACCGCAAAACAGTTATTTGCATAACATTTAGGATGTATAGGTATTATAAGTAACCTAGGGATAATTTAAAGTATACTGGTAGATATGGATAAATTATATACAAATACTACACTTTATAAGAGAGAGTTGAGGCACAGGTCTTAGGTACAGCAGTTAGGACACCACTCGGGAAACCCACATCCTGTATCAGAATACCAGGATTTGAGTCCCTACTCTGTTTTCAATTCCAGATTCCTGCTGATTGACACCCTAGGATTCAGCAGGTGAAGACTCAAGTACTTGAGTTCCTACCACCCACATGGGAGCCCCTGATGGAGTTCTAGGCTCTTGGCTTCAGCCTGGCCTGGTGTCAGCCAGGTCCAGCCCCAGCTGGGGAGTGTATCAGTGGCTGAAAAATCTCTTTTTGTCTCTCTGTCTTTCAAATAAATAAATAATTAATTTTTTCCAGAAAAAAGGACTTGAGCATTATTGGTTTTTTTTCTCTGCTGGGGTCCTGGAACCAGTTCCCTACAGATAGCCTGGGACAGCTGTATTTCAGCATATCCACACCATTTCAGTGGCCTTCTGTTCAAAGGCTTTCATGAACCAAGAGGGCTGGATTTACAAGGTGCTCCACTGACTCACCATCTTGTGGGGTCAAAGCATAGAGCTGGAAATTTGAAGTTGACCATGGGAAGCCAGGAGCTTCATCCAGGTTCTCCTACGTAGGTGGCAGGGACCCAAATACCTAGGCCATCTGCTGCTGCTTTCCCAGGCCATTAGCAGGGGGCTGGATCACTGTGAGCAGGCCATGAATCAGTGTCTGTATAGGTTGCCTGCAATGCAGGTGGTGGCTTTATGCACTATGCCACGATGCTGGCCCCAACCTACCCCTTTTAATTATTGCAAGAAATACTTATCAATCTTTTATGCTTCTGGAGTGTAGTGTTAAAGAAGATTTGTAGAACAGTAAGAGGAGCATTGTATTACATTTTGGGATCGGTTTATGTAATTCTTTTCTTTTTTTTTTTTTTTTTTTTGACAGGCAGAGTTAGATAGTGAGAGAGACAGAGAGAAAGGTCTTCCTTTCATTGGTTCACCCCCCAAATGGCTGCTACACTGCACCCATCCGAAGCCAGGAGCCAGGTGCTTCCTCCTGGTCTCCCATGCAGGTGCAGGGCCCAAGCACTTGGGCCATGCTCCACTGCCCTCCCAGGTCACAGCAGAGAGCTGGACTGGAAGAGGAGCAACTGGGACTAGAACCCGGCACCCATATGGGATGCCGGCGCCGCAAGTGGAGGATTAGCCAAGTGAGCCACGGCGCCGGCCCCATCTGTAATTCTTAATCATTAAGTGTAACCTGTATTTCAGAAGTGAAGTCATAAAGTGGTTTTAGCTTAGAGATATCTTAGATCTAAAGGAGAAAATTAATGTCGAACTCCCTAATGCCACCTTTTTTGTAGCTTTTTACAGAGATATCTTCTAAGATATAAAACCATAGTTACAAAGATAACGTTTGGTTAAATGATTCCCCAGATTTTTACCTCACAAAAATAATGCATTATTAAGATAAGTATTTGTTGTGTGGGACTCCCTTGCCCATTTTCTGCTCTGTTTTGGCCTTTTTCTGCCATACTAGTAAAAAGAAACAAACTAAAGTGGTAGAAAAGAACCAGTGTCATAAAGGCCACATGGGACTGTTGTGTTTAAATCGAGGAAGTTAATATGAATAAGTGGTTTCTTATTTTATTTATTTGAAAGGCAGAGAGAGATTAAGAAAGAAACAGAATCTTTGACCCGCTGGCTCAGTATCTGCAATGGCTAGGACTGCACCTGGGCCTGGCCGAAGTCGGGAGCTGGGAACTCAAACTTGGTTTCCCCGTGAGTGGCAAGAACTCAACAGCTTCAGCCACCACCTGCTGGCTCCTGAGTGCGCAGAGAGCTGGAAGCGGACTGGATCCAGGATGCATCAGGCACTCCAGTGTGTGTTGGGGGTGTCCCAAGTGCTGTCCTAACTGCTGCCTCACTCACCCTGAGTCCTAATAGAACTCTCGCTAATACTAGTTTTGGAGTGTAGAGAGACACCTAGTTTTAGATTAATATGATTGAGTATGTTTTAAAACTGCAGGATTACTGCCAGTAACTTAGCTTTGTAACTTGGGCAAATAGTTTTACTTCTCTAGTCTTTGATCTACAGGAAGAAAGTTAATTCAGATAATTCTGAGATCTCTTCTGATTCTAGAATTCAAGTATTTTAACATAATACAATATATTGGTTTTGTTGTTTATCTTTTACCTGCCAGGGAGAAATTATGCACTGGTTGGCATGTTCGCTGTATGTTGCCTGCCGCAAAAGCATTATTCCTACAGTTGGAAAGGGTATCATGGAAGGAAACTGTGTGTCACTTACCAGAATACTGCGTTCAGCTAAATTAAGGTAAAGCGTGTTTTACAAACTCTAAATTTAATTTTAGAATTTAGTTTATTATTTTTTTAAATTAATTTTATTTATTTGAAAGGCAGAGTTAGAGAGGGAAAGACAGATTTTCCATCTGCTGCTTTACTCCACAAATGTCGACAATGGCTGGGGTTGGGCTAGGAGTTTCATCCAGGTCTCCAACGTGGGTACAGGGACCCAAGGATTTGTATCACCTGCTGCTGCTTTCCCAGGTGCATTAACAGGGAGCTAGATCGGAAGTGGAGCAGCTAGGACTCCAACCAGTGCCCAAAAGGAATGCCAGCTTTGCAGGTGGTGGTTCAGCCTGCTTTACCACAATGCCGGCCTCTAATTTCACTTTTAAATCATGTTATTTCATTTATTTCCAAGTTTGTTGTAACATAGATGTACTTTCCTCATCCTTACGTTCTTCCTTTGCCTTTCTTAGATTTTGGCTTCACTAGAGGCCTCTGTACTAAACCTTTTTAAGCTATACTTCCTTTGATTAACTTTTTCAAAAGTTATTTGGAAATAATTTCAAGCTTATAGAAAACTTGCAAAAATAAGAAAAGTACAAAGCAATATTCACTTGACCCATATTTGCCTGTTGTTGATATTTTGTTCCCTTTGCTTCGTCATTTGATCTTTTTTGCTTAAGTATATAGATCATTCTCTTAAACATTTTTTCCTCAATATTTCAAAGAAAGTAGGAAAGGGGGCCAGCGCAGTGGTGCAGTAGGTTAATCCTTTGCCTGTTGTGCCAGCATGCCACATGGGTGCTGGTTCTAGTTCCGGCTGCTCCTCTTCCAATCCAGCTCTCTGTTGTGGCTTGGGTGGGCAGTGGAGGATGGCCCAAGTGCTTGGGCCCTGCACCTGCATGGGAGACCGGGAGGAGGCACCTGGCTCCTGGCTTCGGATGGGTGCAGCTCCGGCCGTTGCGGCCATCTGGGGAGTGAACCAATAGAAGGAAGACCTCTCTCTCTGTCTCTCACTCTCGCTGTCTGTAACTCTACCTCTCAAATAAATAAATAAAATCTTAAAAAGAAAAAGAGTAAGTAGGAAAGATTATAGGCCGGCGCCGCAGCTCACTAGGCTAATCCTTCGCCTTGCGGCGCCGGCACACCAGGTTCTAGTCCCGATTGGGGCGCCAGATTCTGTCCCGGTTGCCCCTCTTCCAGACCAGCTCTCTGCTGTGGCCTGGGAGTGCAGTGGAGGATGGCCCAAGTGCTTGGGCCGTGCACCCGCATGGGAGACCAGGAGAAGCACCTGGCTCCTGGCTTCGGATCAGCATGGTGCACCAGATGCAGCACGCCGGCCGCGACGGCCATCGCAGTGTGTACCAACGGCAAAAGGAAGACCTTTCTCTCTGTCTCTCTCTCTCACTGTCCACTCTGCCTGTCAAAAACAAAAACAAAAACAAAAGATTATAGCCCTCTATCCCTAAATGCTTCAATGTGTTTAACTAAAATAACTATAGGACAGTTTTCAACTTCAGGAAAGTTAACACGGATAGCTTAATTTTATGTTATCCGCCATGTCTATTCTAATTTTGTTAGTTCATTCAATTATGATTTTTTTTCTTTTTTTTTTTTTTTTTTGACAGGCAGAGTCGACAGTGAGAGAGAGACAGAGAGAAAGGTCTTCCTTTTGCCGTTGGTTCACCCTCCAATGGCCGCCGCGGCCAGCGTGCTGCGGCCGGTGCACAGCACTGATCCGATGGCAGGAGCCAGGTACTTATCCTGGTCTCCCATGGGGTGCAGGGCCCAAGCACTTGGGCCATCCTTCACTGCACTCCCTGGCCACAGCAGAGGGCTGGCCTGGAAGAGGGGCAACCAGGACAGAATCCGGCGCCCCAACCGGGACTAGAACCCGGTGTGCCGGCGCCGCAAGGCAGATTAGCCTAGTGAGCTGGGGCGCCGGCCCAGTTATGATCTTTAAGAGCCAATATTGTGGTATGGCAGGTTAGACCACTGCCTGAAACATTGGCATGCCATAAGGGCGCTGGTTTGTGTCCTGGCTGCTCCATTTCTGATTCACCTCCCTGCTAATGGCCAGGGAAAAGCAATGAAAGCTGGCCCAAGTGTTTGGGCCCCTGCACCCACGTGGGAGACTCAGATGAAACTCCTGGCTCCTAACTTTGGCTTGGCCCAGCCCTTGCCATTATGGCTATCTGGGAGGTGAACCAGTGGATGGGGGATGTCTTTCTCTGTCTCTGTCTTTCCTTCTCTGTCTCTGTAACTCTGACTTTTGGGTAAATAAATATTTTTTTTTAATGATCTTTATGGTGTTTTTCCTTCAAGTGCAATTTCCTATGTAGAACCAGGTACTGCACTAATTTATCATGTCTTTCTTTTTTTTTAAAGATTTATTTATATATTTGAAAGGCAGTGTTACACACAGAAAGAAGGAGAGGCGGGGGATGGGGGTCTTCCATCTGCTGGTTCACTCCCCAAATGGCTGCAATGGCCGGAGCTGCGCCAATCTGGAGCTAGGAACTTCTTATGGGTCTCCCATGCAGGTGCAGGGACCCAAGGACTTGGGCCATCTTCCACTGCTTTCCAGGCCACAGCAGAGAGCTGGATCAGAAGTGGAGCAGCTGGGACTCAAACCAGTGCCCATATGGGATGCTGGCACTGCAGGCGGCAGCTTTACTTGCTACACCACAGGGCTGGCCCCTATTTATTTTCTTTTTTAATCAGGAACATTTATACAGCCTTGATTTTTCTTTTATTGACTTTTTTTTTTAATTTATTTACTTATTTGAAAGGCAGACATAGAAGGAGAGAGAGAGATTTTCTATCCACTGGTTCACTCCCCAAATGGCCGCAACAGCCAGAGCTGAGCCCATCCAAAGACAGGAGCCAGTTCTTCCAGGTCTCCCACGTGGGTGGCAGGGGCCCATGGAATTGGGCCATCTTCTGCTACTTTTCCAGGCACATTAGCAGGGAGCTGAATCAGAAGTAGAGCAGCCAGAACTTGAACCAGCACCCAGATGGGATGCTAGTAGCTCAACCTGCTGTACCACAGTGCCAGCCCTGAGCATTAGCCTATTGAGCTGTGGTGCCGGCCATGATGTGTTTTTGTTATAGTGATTCACAATGCATCCAACCTGGTCCTTTCAATTTAATTTTTTTTCCTTTGCTCCTCTGATCAAGTTCACACCTTCTCCAGGGACTTGACACTGTGGCTGGTCAGGGTGATCCTCATTAGGTTAATGGCACCTCTGGTTCCACGGGTGTCTTTGCAGCCTCCTGGAGTCAGGAGCCTTGAGTTTCTTCCAGGTCTCCCACGTGGGTGCAGGGGGCCAGTACTTAGGCCGTCTTCTGCTTTCCCAAGCCATAGCAGAGAGCTGGATTGCAAGTGGAGCAGCCGGGACTCAAACTGGCATCAGATGGCATCTTAACTGTTGCACCAAACACCTACACGACCTGCATTATTAACTTGGCAAAGGTTAGATTCTTAAGACTGCAATGGCTGGATGTAAGGATTTAAGGCTTTTTTTTTTTAATCATTTATTTATTTGAAAAGCAGAGATACAGAGAGAGAAGAGGGGAGAGAGATCTTCCATCTGCTGATTCACTCCCCAAATAGTTCTAATGCTGCAGCTGGGCCAATCAAGAGCCAAGAGCTTCTTCCCGGTCTCACATGGGTGCAGGTGCCCCAGGACTTGGGTCATCTGCTGCTGCTTTCCCAGGCACATTAGCAGGGAGCTGAATCTAAAGTGGAGCAGCTGGGACTGGAGCTGGCGCCCATATGAGATGTTGGTGCTGCTGGTGGAAGCTTAACCTATGCCATAGCACCACCCGATCCGAAGCCAGGAGCCAGGCGCTTCTTTTGGGCCTCCCACATGGGTGCAGGGGCCTAAGGACTTGGGCCATCTTCTACTGCATTCCTAGGCCATAGCAGAGAGCTGGATCAGAAGAGGAGCAGCCAGGACATGAACCGGCACCCATGTGGGATGCTGGCACCACAGGCAGAGGCTTAGCCCACTATGTCAACAGTGCTGGCCCCTGCAGTTTTGATTTGAATTGCCCTAATGACTGATGATGAGCATGTTTTCATGTATTTATTCTTTTTTGTGAAGATTTTTATTTATTTACTTTCAAATATTCATTTGAAGGACTGAGCTACAGAGGGAGAGGCCTTCAATCCATTGCTTCACTCCCCAAATGACTGCCATGTACAGTGCAGGGCCAGGCTGATGCCAGGAGCCAGGAGCTTCATCCAGTTCTCTCATGTGGGTAGAGGCCCAAGGTCTTGGGCCATCTTCCGCTACTCTCGCAGGTACATTAGCAGGGAACATGGTTCAGAAGGGGAGCATCCAGGACTGGAACCTGCACCCATTTGGGATGCCGGTGCTGTAGGCAGTGGTTTAACTTATACCAGAACACTGGCCCCTATTTTATTGTTTTGAAAGAATGAGAGATAGACCTTCCATCCACTAGTTCACTCCCCAAATGGCCACAATGACCAGAGCTGGGCCATCCTCCACTGCTTTCTCAGGTGCATTAGCAGGGAGCTTGATCGGAAATGGAGCAGCCAGGACTTCAGCCGGTGCCCAATATGATATGCCAATGCTGGCCCTCATGTGCTTATTCTTTTTTTTTTTTTTTTTTTTTGACAGGCAGAGTGGACAGTGAGAGAGAGAGACAGAGAGAAAGGTCTTCCTTTTGCCGTTGGTTCACCCTCCAATGGCTGCCGCGGGCGGTGCGCTGCGGCCGGCGCACCGTGCTGATCCGATGGCAGGAGCCAGGAGCCAGGTGCTTTTCCTGGTCTCCCATGGGGTGCAGGGCCCAAGCACCTGGGCCATCCTCCACTGCACTCCCTGGCCACAGCAGAGGGCTGGCCTGGAAGAGGGGCAACCGGGACAGAATCCGGCGCCCCGACCGGGACTAGAACCCGGTGTGCCGGCGCCGCAAGGCGGAGGATTAGCCTAGTGAGCCGCGGCGCCGGCTGCTTATTCTTTATAAGAAAATCCCAGTGAGTTGAAAGCTGTGACGTTTACTTATTTTAGTTTTAAGATTTTCAATCATAGTATAAATGATAAAAATGTTATAAAGTTTTTTTGCTTTCAAACACAATGATGCAGTTGTGGGGAGCAACTCAGACTAGACTGTTACTGGAATTAAGACTTATTCTATGCATCTGCTCTCCCACAATATGGCGCTGAGAAGGGAGTAACAACTTCTACGCAGCTGCCTCTCGCCAACTTGAGTGATGACCTGCAGGAGCTGATCCTGCTCCTGATTGGAGGAGAGCAGCGTACTCGGCGTGTGGGTAGCAGAGTTGGGATTGGTGGAAGAGGACTATAAAGGAGGAGAGAGACAACATGCACCAGGAACATCTATCTGAAGGAACACCTGTGCAGCCCCCGAGAGAGCCGGCCGGCGGTGTGCCGCTCCCCTGCGGAAGTGGGGAAAGTGGCAGGGGGCCCGCCTCTCCACGGAGGTGGAGGGACGGTAGCCAACCCGGGAAGAACCAGCAGCAAACCCGGGGAGGGCCGAGCAGACAAAAGAACAGCGCAGGGTCCTGTGTCGTTCCTCCACGAAGAGGGGGAGCGACATGCAGTTTGTATTATGATGATTTTAAGCTACCTCCTGTAATGCCAGCATCCCATATCAGCACCAGTTTGAGTCCCAGCTGTTCCACTTCTGATCCAGCTCCCTGCTAATGTGCCTGGGAAAACTGTAAAAATGGCCCAAGGCCTTGGCCCCTGCAACCCACATGGGAGACCTGGATGGAGTTCCAGGCTCCTGCCTTCATCCTGGCCCAGCTCTGGCCATTGAAGCCATTTGAGGAGTGAACCAGTGGATAGAAGCTTTCTTTCTCCTTCTCCCCATCCCTCACTCTCTAACTGCCTTTCAAAAAAATATTTTAAAAAATGGATATATCATTCTGTGTATACTCATAGTGCTATACAATTAAGGGAGTTTTGACACTATAAGATTTTAATCTAAGACCACTGTAACAGGGATATAGAGAAATGTACCCATAATTGGCTGGTATTGTGGTGCAGCTGGTTAAGCTGCTGTGTAAGACAACATTCTGTCAGAGCACCTGTTTAAGTCCTGGCTGCTTCCACTTGGAAAAGCAGTGGAAGATGACCCAAGTACTTGGGCCTCTATTGCCTACCTGGGATACCTGGATGGATTTTTGGGCTCCTGGCTTCGAGCTTGCCCAGCTGCAGCTGTTGTAGCCCTTTGGGGGAGTGAATCATCACTGTACTATTCAAATAAGTAAATCTTTAAAATGTACTCAAAATTGAATAAACCAAGAAGTTAGAGTAATAATTCTTAAGTGATTTTCTGGTTGTGTATTTGCCTCTATTTTTGTTCGTGGAACTGTATGTTGGATTTCAGCTTGAATTTTACTCCTAACCTGTAACAAGCAGTAAGGTACTTTGCTGTCACTCTCTTACTTGGAAAAGAGGAAGAAGTCTTCTCATTTGGGAGGTCTTTGTTTTGATTTTTTTTTTTTTTTTTTTTTTGACAGGCAGAGTTAGACAGTGAGAGAGAGAGACAGAAGAGAGAAAGGTCTTCCTTTTTCCGTTGGTTCACTCCCCCAAGTGGCCACTACGGCCGGTGTGTTGAGGCCGGTGCGCTACGCCGATCTGAAGCCAGGAGCCAGGTGCTTCCTCCTGGTCTCCCATGCAGGTGCAGTGCCCAAGCACTTGGGCCATCCTCCACTGCACTCCCGGGCCACAGCAGAGAGCTGGACTGGAAGAGGCGCAATCGGGACAAAATCCAGCGCCCTGACCGGGACTTTGAACCCATCTATCCGTTATATTAACATTTACTTTGTTTATATGCAGAACATTGTCTAAGTGCTTTAGGGAATAAAAAAAGTATGTAGTTGCTCTTACTCCCTGTATATTAGAAGACACCTTATTTTATTTATTTTCATTTTATATGAAAGGCAGACAAAGAGATAGCATCCATCTGCTGATCCACTCCTCAAATGCCTGCAACAGCCAGGGCTGGGCTAGGTCAAGCGGAACTTCATCTGGGTCTGCCGCAAGGGCCATTGGCTGCTGCCTTCCAAGGATGTGCATCAGCAGGAAACTGGATTGAAAGTGGAGTCAGGACTCCAAGCAGGCACCCTGACATGGATTGCAGGTGTCTTAAGTGGTTCTTAAACTACTGTGCCAAACACCTGCCCTAGAAGATAATTGGCACAGTGACCGATCCAGATCCTCATTATGATCTTGGGAACCAAAGCAATTTCATGGCACTTGGGAATGAGGTTTTGTTGTTTGGTTTTTAATAATTTCAGACTTTTTTTTTTTTAAAGATTTATGTCACTTATTTGAAAGAGTTAGAGAGAGGTAGAGACAGAGAGAGGTCTTCCATCCGCTGGTTCACTTCCCAAATGGCTGCAATGGTTGGAGCTGCGCTGATCTGAACCCAGGAGCCAGGAGCTTCTTCTGGGTCCCCCATGAGGGTGCATGGACCCAAGGAGTTGGGCCATCCTCCGCTGCTTTCTCAGGCCCATAGCAAAGAGCTATATCGGAAGAAGAGCAGCCAGGACTAGAACCAGCACCTGTATGGGATGCCGGCGCTTCAGGCCAGGGCCTTAACCTGCTGTGCCACAGCGCCAGCCCCTAATTTCAGACTTTTTAATAGATTATTAGTAACGAATACAAAGTTTCATTTTTAGTTCATTACATGAACTAATATTAAAATTGCTTTTTTTCTTTTTTCAGCTTAATACAGTTTTTTAGTAAAATGAAGAAATGGATGGACATGTCAAACCTGTCACAAGAATTTCGTGAACGTATAGAAAGGCTAGAGAGAAATTTTGAAGTGTCTACTGTAATTTTCAAAAAATTTGAGCCAATTTTTTTGGATATATTTCAAAATCCATATGAAGAGCTGCCAAAGTTACCACGAAGCAGGAAACAGAGGTGAGACCCTTAACGCGTCTATAATTAACAGAAAGGTTGTTATGCAAGCCTATCAAGAGTTTACTTTTTAAAAGTCTACTTTATACCAGAAGTATCCTTCCACACAGACATACATTTCTTTTGAGATCAATTTAAAATTAACTGTATCTGAAATTTTAGAGTAACCCTTTATAGACTAATTTATTTTTTCAAATTCTAGCTTTCTTTATACATATTTCATAAGCCAAAGATTATCCATCCCTTGGAACAGAATTTTATATGTAATTTGACTTTATTATTGGTTACTTATGTGTGCTTTTCCAATTTAAGTGGTACTTTAAAAGCTAGTCAGACCAAGAGTGCTTTTTTTCCCCTCCCTTTTTAGGCGGATTCCTTGCAGCGTTAAGGATCTCTTTAATTTCTGTTGGACACTCTTTGTTTATACCAAGGGTGAGAACACTTTTCAGTGGTTTCATATTTCTGCCCGGGGCACTTGGTGCTGTTTGACTTGAGAGGTTTCTAGTTTTTGTCTTATTTTTTCTCACAAAGGTAATTTTCGTATGATTGGAGATGATTTAGTAAACTCTTACCATTTGCTTCTGTGCTGCCTGGATCTGATTTTTGCTAATGCCATTATGTGCCCAAATAGACGAGACTTGCTAAATCCATCGTTCAAAGGTAAAACCTTTATTTTTGATAACTTATCAGTCTTTGGACAAAGTCTTAGAAGTTGACCGTATTCTTCTTCCCCCCCGTTTCTCTTCATGCCCTGTTAAACTAGGCTTGCCCTCTGCGTTCCACACTGCTGACTTCCAGGCCCCCGAGGAGCCTCCCTGCATCATCGCTGTCCTGTGTGAGCTGCACGATGGACTGCTAGTGGAAGCCAAAGGAATAAAGGAGCACTACTTTAAGCCGTATATTTCAAAGCTCTTTGATAGGAAGGTACAGTACTTAAAACTCAATGACAGATGTTAGGGGTCAGCAAGAGCCTGAGGGAAAAATGTTTTAAGTTCTCAACATTGTGGATCTCTAAAGTGAAGTTTCCCAGGTTTCCATCTCTGCTGTCACTCGGAATTGCCCTGTGAGCTTGTGTGCTATGAGACACTGAGCTGTTGGAAACAGCTGTATTTCCTGTGAAGTCAGTGAGCTGTTGGGGGCAGCTGTAGGTGGTACTAATAAAGGGTTAGAAGGAACAATGTCAGAGTAAGCTAACTTACTGCCAATATTTGAAGAAGTACTGTTCACTGAAAATAGGATAATATACAAATTATTATAAAATTATTATATAAAAAAGCTTTAATTTTACTTCAAAACAAAAAGAAATCTATAATTTTCTGGCTACCTACTTGCATTCTGGATTTTTTTTTGAAGATTTATTTATTTATTTGCAAGTCAGAGTTACAGAGGGAGAGAAAGAAAGATCTTCCATCTGCTGGTTCACTCCCCAGATGGCTGCAGTGGCCAGGGGTGGACCAAGCCAGACAGGAACCAGGAGCTTTATCTGGATCTCCCACATAGGTGGCAGGGACCTAAGTACTCAGTCCTTCTGCTACTTTTCCCGGGCCATTCACAGGGAGGTGGATAGTGAGCCAGTTGGATGGAAGGTCTCTTTCTCTCTA
This sequence comes from Oryctolagus cuniculus, assembly GCF_051225735.1. NCBI lineage: Eukaryota > Metazoa > Chordata > Mammalia > Lagomorpha > Leporidae > Oryctolagus > Oryctolagus cuniculus. The sequence continues at coordinate 21,460,074 of NC_142877.1, forward strand.
TCCCTCTGTCTTTGTCACTCAGCCTTTCAAATAAATGAAATAAATATTTGAAGATCAATGTGGTCTCCCCGTTTGAAAGTATCGTAAGATTTTTTTTTTTTTGAGCATAAGATCTTCCTTAACTAGTTTCTTCTTTTCTTATACAAACTTTTGTATTTAATCTGATTTTTTCCTCAATTATGTGTATATCATGGCTCCTTGTCTGTATGCTAAACAATTGTAAAGGAACCCGGGGATTACGTCTGATGTGCTGGGCAGAAGCAGCACACTAGTGGCCCTGATTATAGTGACCACACAGTTTGATTTGCCTAGATAATCTGTTATTTGGTTGTTGCCTTATAATTATTTTAGCACCTCCTTTCATTACAAAATTGAAACCATCATCCTGGTTTGAGTGATGATTCTTCTACCTGTGGGCTACAGGTGTATTATTTGGCCTACCCAGAATGATATTTATTTTTATTTCGTGTAGTTGTTCCTTTAATTCACTTAATATCAAAAAATTTTTGTATGAAAAGCTTTTAAAAATCAGAAGCTAGGGCCGGCGCCGCGGCTCAATAGGCTAATCCTCCACTTAGCGGCGCCGGCACACCAGGTTCTAGTCCTGGTTGGGGCTCCGGATTCCGTCCCGGTTGCTCCTCTTCCAGGCCAGCTCTCTGCTATGGCCCGGGAGTGCAGTGGAGGATAGCCCAAGTGCTTGGGCCCTGCACCCCATGGGAGACCAGGAGAAGCACCTGGCTCCTGCCTCCGGATTAGCGTGGTGCGCCAGCCGTAGCGCACCGGCCATGGCGGCCATTGGAGGGTGAACCAACGGCAAAGGAAGACCTTTCTCTCTGTCTCTCTCTCTCTCACTGTCCACTCTGCCTGTTAAAAAAAAAAAAAAAAATCAGAAGCTAGGGTAGGCATTGTATAGCAGGTTAAGCTACTGCTTGGGATGCCCACATCCTATATGAGTGTCTGATTCAAATCATAGCTACTCAGGGCTTCTGATCCAGTTTCCTCCTTCTGTGCTGGGAGGCAGCAAATGATGGCCCAAGTATTTCAGTTCCTGCCCAGCCAAGTGAGAAACTTGAATGGGTTTCCTGACTCCTCGCTTCAGGCTGACCTAGCCCTGGCTGTTGGGGGCATTTGGGGAGTCCCATGTATGGAAGATCTCTCTTTGTCTCTCCTTCTCTCTTTGCATCACTCTGACTTCGAAATAAATAAGTAAATCCGAAGCTAGAGCAAGTGTTCAGCCTGGTTGGTAAGATGCCCACCTCCTATATCAGGTGAATTTGATTCCCAGCTCTTGATCCTGACTCCAGCTTCCTATCAGTACAAATCCTGAGAGGCTGTGGTGAAGTCTCAAGTAATTGGGTTTCTGTCCCTATCATGGGAAACCTGGATTGCATTCCTAGCTCCGTGTTTTGGCCGCAGCCCAACCCTGACTTGCAGGCCTTTGGGGAGTGAACTAGTAGCTGGGAGGTCTTCTCTCTGTTTCTGTTTCTCTAATTCTCTGTCTGAAAAAAAGTTGAAATTTCTACATAGATAACTATTGTCAGATAGATGTTGACTACTTTTTTAGGATGGGAAGTATGCTGTCTGCACTCCGCATTTATCTGTATTAAACCCTGACACCTGAGGCTGTTTAAGATTGTAACACCTTAAGTATTGTAATCTAAGTGTGTGTAGTATAAGTATGCAGAAAATATTAATAGCAATATAGTTTTCCTTTGTAACAGCAACAGGTACATAAATTTTTTTTTTTTTTTGGACAGGCAGAGTGCATAGTGAGAGAGAGAGACAGAGAGAAATAAACTCATACTCCTTTTGAGTTTTTTGCTTGCCCAATACATTTCCCTTCTCCATAGACTAATGTTCAGTAATGGACAGCTTTCAAAGAATCATGTGGGGAATTTGTTAAAAATGCTGTCTCAGCTCAGGTCTGGAGGTCCATCAGCCTTCATTTTAAGCAGATTTTCCCTTAGTGATTCTTCACTAAAATATAGAAACCACTGCCATGTGCTGGCGTGCACCTTCTGTATAGGTTAACGCCGGCGAGACCTCGGAGACACCAGACGCATTTATCGGCTTTTCAGCTTCCACTTTATTTTTCAGCAGACTCGGGTTACATGTCGCGAATGCCCGCCGTCTTCGCCTCCTCCAACCCTCTTATATCTCCCTCCCACCGTCCACCTGTTTATATATGATTCGCGGAAAACATGTTACAACTCAGCAAGAAACAAAACTTAGTAAATGTGGGAAACATGCAATAACAGGATGCTTAAAGTCAAAACAGGATCTTGCGGTTAGCAACGGGCAGGGTGGAAAAAGCCCGGCACTAAACTTCTTGTGCTTGTACATGTCGGGAGGGGCACAGCTGGCCAGGCTGTCCCGTTCCCCGACAGCCATGGACTGACCTTAAAGCATTTTAAAAACTTACTTTATCACACATATAAAATATTTTAAAAATATTTAAACAGATATTAGTCTGAAGGAAATATTTAGCAATTCTGTTTTTGTATGTGTTGTAACAGTAACCAATGTGAAGATTGAGATTACTTTCATTGTTTTTGTGTTTGTGTGTGTATGTTAATTGCATTGTTTAAGTCCCAAAATGATTTTTTTTTTAATTCCCAGATTTTAAAAGGAGAATGCCTCCTGGACCTTTCCAGTTTTACTGATAACAGGTAAATATCAAACACTAATAGGCCGACACCACGGCTCAACAGACTAATCCTCTGCCTTGCGGCGCCGGCTCACCGGATTCTAGTCCCGGTCGGGGCACCGAATTCTGTCTCGGTTGCCCCTCTTCCAGGCCAGCTCTCTGCTGTGGCCAGGGAGTGCAGTGGAGGATGGCCCAGGTGCTTGGGCCCTGCACCCCATGGGAGACCAGGAGAAGTACCTGGCTCCTGCCATCGGATCAGCGCGGTGCGCCGGCCGCAGCGGCCATTGGAGGGTGAACCAACGGCAAAGGAAGACCTTTCTCTCTGTCTCTCTCTCACACTGTGCACTCTGCCTGTCCAAAAAAAAAAAAAATGAAAACACTAATGTTGCCTAGGCCATAATATGCTAATTAATGACTTCGTGAAATTTGGTAAATTAAACATATCAAGTAACTGCTTTAAATTCAAGTCCCTCTGCTCTTTTTTTTTTTTTTAAGATTGATTAATTGATGTATCTATCTATCTGGAAGACAGATCATTAGAGAGGGAGAGACAGAAAGATCTTTCATTCACTGGTTCACTCCTCAAATAACCACAACAGTCAGGGCTGAGCCAGACCAAAGCTGAGATAACAGAGGCCCAAGTGCATTAGGAAGCAGCTGGATGGGAAGCAGGGTAGCTAGGACTCAAACCAGCACTGCAATATGGGATGACAGCTTTTCCAGCAACAGCTTAACCAGCTGTGCTGTAGAGTTGTCCCCATCCCTCTTTTGTGACATTGAATGGGCGTTGTCACTAAACATTTTTGGTTGCACATCTTAGAAACTTTTTCATCTAAAATACTTATTTTTATGAAATCACAATGGAGCCAGTGACTTCTGTGTTTGCTCTTACACTCTTTCATCAGCAAATTCAGTATGCCCCTATTTCAAAGCCACTGTTGTTTCCACAGTGATCAGATACTGTTTTCTTTTCCTTCATTACATTTACAGCTCTTTGTCAGATGAATTATATATTCTGTTTCTCCTGACTTTGCAAAAATAATTTATTGAATGAATGTGAAGAATGTCATTAAATAAGAACTTCTAATATTGTTAGATGGGCAGTCAATAAAAGCTAGAAAGTCATCCGCTTTCCCAAACTGTGAATTCTAAGTCTGCCTTCAAGTCAAGGTATACCCATCGTGTAGCTTAGTTTTACTCTAGCTTCTTAAAATAATTCTCTTTGCAGCAAAGCAGTTAACAAGGAATATGAAGAGTATGTTCTAACTGTTGGTGATTTTGATGAGAGGATCTTTCTGGGAGCAGATGCAGAAGAGGAAATTGGAACACCTCGGAAATTCACTGGTGACACCCCGCTAGGGAAACTGACAGCACAGGCTAATGTGGAGTGTAATCTTCAACAACACTTTGAAAAAGTAATATAACCTAGCCTCGCCTCAGTCTTGAATGATCTTTTTCTCTCTGTGTGTGATTTCTACTAACAGCAGAGCATCTTTCAAGTTAAGTCTTGAGTTTCTTCTACTAATTCATATTTAACATGCAAGCCTTAAAAGGTAATTTTCAAAACTATGGCATTTGGTACTCTTACATCTTTCTTCCTATTAATGATAGTTTGGGTATATTTTCCCAACATGCTTCCGTTTATCAGATTATATGCCTTTTGACATAAAAGGGAATTTATGCTTCCTTATCATTATTTGCTTCAATATAGACTCTTTCATATTCCTTTAAAATTTAGTGTGCTATCCTAGCCATGACATAAGCTATTAGTTCTTCTCTAAATCCAGCCCTTTAACTCTAGGCTTGTTGACCAAGGCTTAATTTTGTATTTATGTGTGAAATGGGTTGGAAGATGAGCTCAAATGGGAAACTCACTGGTTTAGAAGGTAGAAAACCTAAAATTTAGTCTTAGCTCTGCCATTAACTTTGTCAACTTAAGTAGGTTTTTAGCTTATCTGGGCACTTTCCTCGTAAATTAAAGTATAAGATAAAATGAGAGTATAGATAGAAAGTGCTGTTACTATGGGGCTGGAGTTACGTATCAGATTAAGTGGCTGCTTGTAGCGCCAGTATCATATATGGGTGCCAGTTTGAGTCCCAGCTGCTCCACTTCTGATCCAGCTCCCTGCTAAGGCACCTGGGAAAGCACCCATGTGGGAGGCCCAGAGGAAGCTTCTGGCTTCAGCCCTGCCCAGCCTGGCTGTTGCAGCCATTTGGAGAGTGAACCAGGGATGGAAGAACTCTCTCTCTCTGTCTCTCCTTCTTCTCTCTCTAACTCTGCCTTTCAAATAAATTAAATAAATCTTTTAAAAAAAGTATTATTCAAATATAAGAATATTATTAGCATAGTATTGCTAAAAATTTGGTAGGTAATAAAGAGGGGAAAAGTAACTATCTATAAATTTGAATATGCATAGTATGTATACTGAATTACACAATAAGCAGGAAGTAAATGTTAATCTCACAGATTTTTCTTTTCTCATAGAAAAGATCATTTGCACCTTCTACCCCACTGACAGGACGGCGATATTTACGAGAAAAAGAAGCAGTCATTACTCCTGTTGCTTCTGCTACCCAAAGTGTGAGCCGCTTACAGAGCATTGTAGCTGGACTGAAAAATGCAGCAAGTGAACAACTTACAAATATTTTTGAGTAAGTTTAGTTCTATTATATAATCATGTGTTTAAAATTAGATTCTTATTCTGTTCTATTTGTAGTATATTCAGCCTTCTTGAAATAGTGGATACACATTTGGCAAGTTCTACTTTACAATTTCAACGACAATATATATTGACCTAAAACCAGATAGTAGTACTTTTTTTTTTTAATTGAAGTAACTTGTTTAAGAGGTATTTATTTATTGGAAAGGCATGGTTACAGAGAGGCAGGGGCAGAGAGAGAGAGAAAGAGAGGTTTTCCCATCTGCTGGTTCACTCCCCAGATGGCCTTAACGCCTGGAGCTGCACTGATCTGGAGCCAGGAGCTTCTTCCCACATAGGTGCAGGGGCTCAAGGACTTGGCTCAAAGACATCTGCTGCTGCTTTCCCAGGCCATAACAGAGAGCTGGATCATATGTGGAGCAACCGGGATTTGAACCAGCACCCATATTGGATGCCGAAACTACAGGCGGTGGCTTTACCCACTATGCCGTAGCGCCAGCCCCTGGATAGAAGTACTTATTAAAAATTGTATATAAATGTTATTCCACTGCTTTTCCCAGGCCATTAGCAGGGAACTGGATCAGAAGTGGAGCAGACAGGACCTGAACTAGAACCTACATGGGATGCTGGCATCTCAGGCAGTAGCTTTACCCTCTTAGCCACATTGCCAGGCCCTATAAATGTTATTTTGTAGTATAGACTTCAAGGTTAATTGTATCCTAAAAGTTATTTGCCTCAGACATTTTAGGCTTATTACTACCTCTGAATTATACGTATTTTTCCTTGTACATTGAGTTTTTTTTTTTTTTAGGATTTATTTATTTGAAAATCAGAGTTATAAAGAGAGAGGGAGAGACAGAGAGAATCTTCCATCTATTGGCTCACTCAATGGCCAGGGCTGGGCCAGGTCAAAGACAGGAGCTTCATCTGGGTCTCTCACATGGGTGGCAGGGACCCAGGTACTTGGGCCATTGTTTTTGCCATCCCCAGCACATTAGTAGGAACCTGGATCAGAAGTGGAACAGATGGGACTTGGAAGTGGTGCTTATATGGGATGGTGGCAGGAGAGGCAGTTGCTTAACCCCCTGCACTAGGGTAGCAGCTCCTCAAGCAGTGTCTTAAGTACCATGCTAAACATACAACCTTAAACTATTTGTTAAAAGATTTGTTTATTTTGAAAGGTAGAGTTACAGAGAGAGAAGGAAAGAGAGAGAGGTCTTCCATTCACTAGTTCACTCCTCAAATGGCCGCAACGGTTGGGGCTGAACTGATCTGAAGCCAGGGGCCAGGAGATTCTTCCAGTTCTCCCATATGGGTACAGGGGCCCAAGGACTTAGGCAATCTTCTGCTACCTTCCCAGATGCATTAAGAGGGAGCTGGATCAGAAGTGGAGCAGTTGGGACTTGAACCAGCACTCAATTGGGATGCCAGCGCTGCAGGCAGCAGCTTTACCCACTTTGCCATAGCACTAGCCCCTAAACTGTTTCTTAAAGAGAAATCTTGTTAGTTTTCTTTTTTTCTGATAATTAGGTTCCTCTTTGTATTTTATAGATCTTGTATACGTAATCCTGTGGAAAACATTACAAAAATAGTGAAAGGAATAGGAGAGACTTTCTGCCAACACTATACCCAATCAACAGATGAACAGCCAGGATCTCACATAGGTAAGAAGAGAAAATTAAGTTGGCATAGCATTGTCCCCAAAACAGAACTTCGATTTTTCCTTTTCTGTTACTCTTAATGTATCAGATTTAAATTTATATGATAAATGTTGTTCTTTAACACAATTTAAATTTATACGATAAGTTTTGTTTTCAACCCTTAACTTGATTTCATTAGCATATGTTTTCCCTTTACTTCTCTTACAGACTTTGCTATAAACAGACTTAAGCTGGCAGAAATTTTATATTACAAAATATTAGAGACTGTAATGGTTCAGGAAACACGAAGACTTCATGGAATGGATATGTCTGTAAGTAAATCCCCTCTCCCAGCCACTGGGGAGGTCAGGAAGTCCTGGCCTAGAAGTGGTGTCCAGGAGGCTCTGCAGCTGTAGAGAGCCTTCTGGGGTCAGCAGTTTATGGCACACTTGGTCAAGATGACATTTTCACTGGCCTCAGTTGAATTTGCCACAGCTAGGGCTAGCCATACATGCTCATATTTGGGACGCTGTCAGTGTCCTTTTCCTTTAGTCCTTTTTGTGTCCTTCATTCCCAGCTAATAAAAATGAGCTCCCCTACTGATAACTGAGGTGTTTGTTTATAACTCCCTGTGCTTTTAGATCATAACGTGGTGGTAGTTGTTTTTTTTTTTTAAGATTTATTTATTTATTTTTAATTTTTCTTTTGTAGATTTATTTATTTTACTTGAAAGTCAGAGTTACAGAGAGAGGAGAGGCAGAGAGAGGGACAGAGAGAGAGGTCTTCCATCCAATGGTTCACTCCCCAATTGGCCACAATGGCCGGAGCTGCACCGATCCAAAGCCAGGAGCCATGAGCTTCCTCCAGGTCTCCCACGTGGGTGCAGGGGCCCAGGCACTTGGGCCATCTTCTATTGCTTTCCCCGGCCACAGCAGAGAGCTGGACAAGAAATGGAGCAGCCGAGTCTCAAACTGGCACCCATATGGGATGCCGGCACTTGAGGCCAGGGCATTAACCCGCTGTGCCACAGCACCAGCCCCAAGATCTATTTATTTGAAAGAGTTATAGAGGCACAGAGAAAGAGAGAGAGAGATCTTCCATCCACTGGCTCACTCCCCAAATGACCGCAACTGCCAGAGCTGTGCCGACATGGAACCAGGAACTTCTTCCAGGTCTCCCAAATGGTTGCAGGGGCCCAAGGACCTGGGCCATCTTTCACTGCTTTCCCATGCCGGCAGAGTCCAACTGCAGCAGCCATGAGTCCAACTGGCGCCATACGGGATGCCGGCTCTGCAGTTGGTGGCTTTACCAGCTCCATCACAGAACTAGCCCTGGGTTTTTTTTTTTAAATACTTTTTTTCTTTGAACTTTTGACGAAGTCTGACCACTCTCCAATAGCTATGTAAAAACATTTCTACAAAGTCAAACCTCTTAAATGATCTTTGATCTTTCAGTTTCATCCTCTCTTCCCTGCAGTCACTAGTCTTCTGATCTTCTATTCCAGTAGGAATAGCTTGATATCTAAGGATGCAGTATAATTATTATACCATTTTTCTTTGTTTTCACTCTGGAAATTTTCTTCATATCTCTTCATTGTGGTTCCCCCTTTTTTTTTATCTTTAAATTATTTATTTAAAAGGCAGACATATTGAAGCTGGCATTGTGGCGTAGCCGTCAAAGACGCTACCTGCAATGCTGGCATGCCATATGGGCATCAGTTTGTGTCCTGCTGATGCACTTCCAATCCAGCTCCTTTTCATCTACTTTCTTTCTTTTTTTTTTTTTTTAAAGATTTATTTATTTATTTGAAAGCCAGAGTTACACAGAGAGAGAAGAGGCAGAGAGAGAGAGAGAGAGATGTCTTCCATCCACTGGTTCACTCCTCAATTGGCTGCAGTGGCCATAGCTGTGCCGATTTGAATCCAGGAGCCAGGAGCTTCTTCCAAGTCTCCCATGCAGGTGCAGGGCCCCAAGGACTTGAGCCATCTTCTACTGCTTTCCCAGGCTGCAGCAGAGAGCTAGATTGAAAGTGGAACAGCCAGGATTCGAACTGGCGCCCATATGGAATGCTGGCACTGCAGTTGCTATGCGCCAGCCCCTCATCTACTTTCATTCTAGTTTTATCTAAAATGGTTCCTGTTCCTTATTCTTTCTAATGTGGGGTAATATCTGAAAGAAGGAACAGTTGCCATCTTTAAAACTGAAACTTGGGAGCTGGCATGGCACACCAGGTTAAGTTGCTGCCTATGACATTGGCATCTGCTGGCATTCCATATGATTGCCATTTTGAGTCCAGGCTGCTCAGCTTCCAATCCAGCTCCCTGCTAATGTGGCTAAGAAAGTAGCAGAAATGGCCTAATTACTTGGGCCCCTGCACCTACGTGGAAGACCTGGTGGAGTTCCAGGTTCCTTGGCTTCAGCCTGGCCCCAGCTCTTTTGGGGAGTGTACCAGCAGATGAAAGATAAGCTCTCTCTTTTTCTACATCTACCCGCCAGCCATTTACTCACTCTCTGACTCTGCTTTTCTTTTTTTTTTTTTTTTTTTTTTTTGGACAGGCAGAGTTAGACAGTGAGAGAGAGAGAGAAAGGTCTTCCTTTTCCGTTGGTTCACCCACGCACTGCACCGATCCAAAGCCAGGAGCCAGGTGCTTCTCCTCGTCTCCCATGCGGGTGCAGGGCCCAAGCACTGGGGCCATCTTCCACTGCCTTCCCGGGCCACAGCAGAGAGCTGGACTGGAAGAAGAGCAACCAGGACAGAACCGGCGCCCCAACCCGGCCTAGAACCTGGGGTGCTGACGCCGCAGCCGGAGGATTAGCCTAGTGAGCCACGGCGCCGGCCATCACTCTGTTTTTCAAGTAAATAAAATTTAAACTGAAAACATTAAATTTTTTTTAGAGATTTATTTACTTATACAAAAGGCAGAGTTAGAGAGAGGGAAAGACAGAAACAGATCTTCGCTGGTTCACTCCCCAAAAAACCACAGAGGCCAGAGCTGGACACATCTGAAGCCAGGAGTTTTCTCCAGGTCACCCACATAGTTTCAGAGGCCCAAGCACTTGGGCCATCCTCTGCTGCTTTCCTAGGCACATAAGCAGGGAACTGATTCAGAAATGGAGCAGCCAGCACTTGAACAGGCACCCATATGGGATGCCAGCGCCATGGGTGGCATCTTTACCTATTACACTACAGCACCGCCCCCAAAACATTAAATCTTAAACTCCATGGTGAAAATGGACTTTATCTTCTCTGTGAATTATTCTTCTCTGGACTTTTTTTCTTAACTGTGACATACTACCTTCTATTTAGTTTTTTGATTAATAAACCCCTATGTTGACAGAACAATTGTCATTTATAAAAAAGAACCAATACTATTGCTTTTTCCTGGATGTGAATATTGACTATTTTGTTATTCATTCAAACTTCAAAGCAGATTGTTGTGTATACCTCATTTAAATAAAATATCTACCACTAAGCAAGATTAAATATTACAAAGAAACTCTTGATCATTTTGAGAAGTGTTAATTTTTACTTCTGGTAATCTGCTATATAAATCTGAATAAGTTACTTTCTACTACTTCTATTCATTCTTTTTAGAATGGCAAGGATTGAAATTGCTGAGAAATATTAAACTGTGGTGTTTCTCTTCCCCAGGTTCTTTTAGAGCAAGATATATTTCATCGTTCCTTGATGGCTTGCTGTTTGGAAATAGTACTGTTTGCCTATAGCTCACCTCGTACTTTTCCTTGGATTATTGAAGTTCTCAATTTGCAGCCATTTTATTTTTACAAGGTGAGATAAGAATGAAGGACTTAAGTGTCCGTTGCGTAAATCCTGTGTTATCTTTTGTTTTTAACTTTATTTATTTTATGTGAAAGACCAGCAGGCAGCTATTTCCCATCTACTGGTTCATTCCTAAATGCTCCCAGCAGCCAGGTCTGGGCCAAAGCAAAAACTCGGAGCCAAGAATTTATTCTGGGTTTCCATGTAGGTGGCAGAGATCCAACTACATGAACCCTCACGAACTGCTCCTAAGGTCTGCCGTCTCAGGAAACTGGAGCTGGGTGTAGAGCTGGACTCCAGCTCAGGCACTCTGCCTGCCCTGTCTCAATGCTGAAGGAATACTATCTTGAAGTTTGTAAATACTGTGAGAGGTATTCTGAAAACAGGTTTTCCTTTTGAGCAGAGTCAGGGACAAAAGAGAGAAGGTGAGAGTATTAAATACATATATATATATATATATTTTTTTTTTTTTTTTTGACAGGCAGAGTTAGACAGTGAGAGAGAGACAGAGAGAAAGGTCTTCCTTTGCCGTTGGTTCACCTCCCAAATGGCTGCTATGGCCGGGGTGCTGCGCCGATCCGAAGCCAGGAGCCAGGTGCTTCCTGGTCTCCCGTGCGGTGCAGGGCCCATGCACTTGGCCATCCTCCACTGCCTTCCTAGGCCACAGCAGAGAGCTGGACTGGAAGAGGAACAACCAGGACAGAATCCAGCACCCCAACCAGAACTAGAACCCCGGGGTGCTGGCGCCACAGGCGGAAGGTTAGCCAAGTGAGCCGCGGCGCCAGCCTAAATACATAATTTAAGGCACAGTTTCAGGCCTTTGACTTTTTTTTTTTTTTTTAAGATTTATTTATTTACTTGAAAGAGTTACACAGAGAGAGAAGGAGAGGCAGAGAGAGAGAGAGGTCTTCCATCTACTGGTTCACTCCCCAGATGGCCACAAGGGCCAGAGCTGTGCCGATCCAAAGCCAAGAGCCAGGAGTTTTTGGTCTCCCATGTGGGGGCAGGAACCCAAGGACTTGAATCATCTGCTACTGCTTTCCCAGGCCATAGCAGAGAGCTGGATTGGAATTGGAGCAACGAGGAATTGACCTGCACCCATATGGGATGCCAGCACTGCAGGTGGCAGCTTTACCTGCTGCACCACGGTGCTGGCCCCTGGCCTATGACTCTTACCATCACTGACTTGCAAATATGACCTGGAAGTATGTACTTAAGTTTTCCATATGTATGAATGGAAATTGTGATCCTGTTAAACAGACTCATGATGAAGAACAAAATTACTTTCTTCCAGGAGAAAATAAAATTGATTATGCTGAGGCCGGCGCCGCGGCTCACTAGGCTAATCCTCCGCCTTGCAGCGCTGGCACACCGGGTTCTAGTCCCGGTCGGGGCACCGGATTCTGTTCCGGTTGCCTCTCTTCCAGGCCAGCTCTCTGCTATGGCCCGGGAATGCAGTGGAGGATGGCCCAAGTGCTTGGGCCCTGCACCCCATGGGAGACCAGGATAAGTACCTGGCTCCTGCCATCGGATCAGCGCGGTATGCCGGCGGAAGCGCGCTGGCCGCGGCGGCCATTGGAGGGTGAACCAATGGCAAAGGAAGACCTTTCTCTCTGTCTCTCTCTCACTATCCACTCTGCCTGTCAAAAAAAAAAAAAAATTGATTATGGTGATATTACCTAGTGTTCAAATTCAATACTGTCGTTACTCGTATGCTTATTGGCATGACTTAGTTAATATTTTGTCATCTGTGGTACTCTCAGACTACTAATGATAGAAAAACTAGCTTTAATAGTTAAATTTGGGGCTCACATTGTGGTATATCAGGTTAAGCCTCCTCCTGCAACACCAGGATTCCCTGTGTGTGCAGATTCAAGACCTGGGTTTTCCATTTCCAATCTAGCTCCCTGCTAATGCACCTGGGAAAACAGTGGAAAATGGCAAAGTCCTTGGGCCACAGAAATCATGTAAGAGACCAGGAAGAAGCTCCAGGCTCCTGGCTTCAGGCTGACCCAGCCCTGGTCATTGGTGGCCATTTGGGGAGTAAACCTTTATTTCTGTTTCTCTCCTCTCTCTGTAATATTGCCTTTCTAATAAATAAAAAATAAATCTTTTTAAAAAGTTAAATTTTCCTGTGTAAATAAGCTTGGGTTGAAGTTGTAGAGAGACCTAGTGGCACAGTGGGTTAAGCATCTGCTTACATGTTAGCATCTCATATTGAACTGCTAATCTGAGTTCCAACAGTTGTTGCTTTCAACCTGGCTTCCTGCTAATTTGCCTGAGAAGGCAGCAGAACACCCAAGTACTTAGTCTGTCTACCTATGTGGGAGACCAGGAGTTCTAGGCTCCTGGCTTCGGCCTGGCCCAGCACTTGCCATTGTAGTCATTTTGGGAGTCAACCACTGGATAGAAGATTTCTCTTGCTGTCTCTCCTCCTTCAGTCATTCTACCTCTCAAATAAATAATTAGTAAATCTTTTTTTTTTTTTAATGGGAATCATGTTCTTTCTCTTTTGCCTTTGAGATAAATAAATAAATCTTTAAAGATGTAGAAAATGCAGAATGGGGCGAGTGCTATGGCACAGCAGGTTAAGTCGTCACCATCTGTAGTCCTGGCATCCCATATGGACACTGGTTTGAGTTCCAACTGCTCTGCTTCTGATCCAGCTTCCTGGTAATATGTCTGGGAAAACAGCAGAAGATGGCCCAAGGCCTTGGGCCCCTGCACCCATGTGGGAAACCCAGAAGAAGCTCCTGGCTCCTAAATTCAGCCTAGGCCAGCCCCAGCCATTGTGGCCATTTGGGGAGTGAACCAGAGGATAGAAGACCTCTCTCTCTCTCTCTCTGTAACTCTGATTTTCCAATAAATAATTAAGTCTTAAAAAAAAAAAGAAAATGCAGATCATTGGAAAGTTTGTGTTTGAATTTTTGACTTTGATTAAAATATTTTTAGGTTTCCTAGGGAAAATTTCATTATAATTACTTTATGTTGATGTATTTATTCATGTTTTCCCATTAGAAAACTTAGTTGTCTGCCATAACCTAATAACAGCTTGGTTTTTTTTATTTTTTAATATTTATTGGAGAGGCAGAGTTACAGACAAAGAAAAGGAGAGACAGAGAGAGATCCTTCATCTGCTGGTTCACTCCCCAATTGGCCACAGTGGCTGGAACTGAGCCAATCACGAGCCAGGAATTTCTTCCAGGTTCCCTGCATGGGTACAGGATCTCAAGCCCTTGGGCCTTCATCCACTGCTTTCCCAAGCCACTAACAGGGAGCATCTAGGACTTGAATTGGCACCCATGTGCAATGCTGGCACTGCAGGTGGTGGCTTAACACTATGCCACAGCACTGCCCCACAATTTTTTTTTATAAAGATTATTTAAGATGGCGCCGCGCCTCAATAGGGTAATCCTCCGCCTTGCGGCGCTGGCACACTGGGTTCTAGTCCCGGTCGGGGCGCCGGATTCTGTCCTGGTTGCCCCTCTTCCAGGCCAGCTCTCTGCTGTGGCCAGGGAGTGCAGTGGAGGATGGCCCAAGTGCTCGGGCCCTACACCCGCAGGGAGACCAGGAGAAGCACCTGGCTCCTGCCTTTGGATCAGCGCGCTGCGCCAGCTGCAGCGCACTGGCCGCGGCGGCCATTGGAGAGTGAACCAACGACAAAGGAGGACCTTTCTCTCTGTTTCTCTCACTGTCTGCTCTGCCTGCCAAAAAAAAAAAAAAGATAGGGCCAGTGCCGCGGCTCAGTAGGGTAATCCTCCGCCTTGCGGCGCCGGCACACCGGGTTCTAGTCCCGGTTGGGGCGCCGGATTCTGTCCTGGTTGCCCCTCTTCCAGACCAGCTCTCTGCTGTGGCCAGGGAGTGCAGTGGAGGATGGCCCAGGTGCTTGGGCCCTGCACCCCATGGGAGACCAGGAAAAGCACCTGGCTCCTGGCTCCTGCCATCGGATCAGCGTGGTGCGCCGGCCACAGCGCGCCGGCCGCGGCGGCCATTGGAGGGTGAACCAACGGCAAAGGAAGACCTTTCTCTCTGTCTCTCTCTCTCACTGTCCACTCTGCCTGTCAAAAAATTTAAAAAAAAAGAAAAAAAAAAGATTATTTATTGGGACCGGCGCTGTGGCATAGTGGTTAAACCACCACCTCCAGTGCCAGCATCGCATATGGGCACCAGTTTGAGTCTTGGCTATTCCACTTCCAGTCCTGCACCCATGTGTGAGGCCCAGACAAAATTCCTGGCTCCTGACTTTGTCTTGGTCCAGCCCTGGCTGTTGCTGCCATTTGGTGAGTGAACCAGTGGATAGAAGAGATGGAGGATGGAGGACTCTCTCTCTGTGTCTCTCCCTCTCTCTCGTTTTGTGTAACTCGGCCTTTCAAATAAAAAAAAAATTCCTTTAAAAAAAAAGATTATTTATTATTTGAAAGGCAGAGATAGTGGGTGGGGACAAAGAGACAGATGTCTTCCATCAACTGATTTAATCCCCAAATGGCTAGAACAGCCACAGTTGAGCCAGGCTGAAGCCAGGATCCAGGAAATCCATGTAGGTCTTCCATGTGCAAGGCAGGGCCCCAAGTACCTGGTCCATCTTTCACTGCCTTCCTAGGCATATTAGCAGGAAACTGGATCAGAAGCAGAATACCTGGGACTCATGCACCAGCTTAACCTGCTTTGCCACAAAGCTGGCCCCCAGTCCCATTATTTCTAACATTGTTAATTTCATTCAAGAAGTAAAATTCCTTTTTTTTTATCTCAAAGATAATACATGCTCATTGAAGAAAATACACAGAAATGTGAATATTCACATCACAATGTAATCTCTATATCGTTAATATAATCACTTAGAGCAGTGATGAGCCCAACATGCCATCTGAGTGTGTGCGTGAAAACCCGGAGACTGTTTCTCAGCTGCTGTCTGGAAATTAATAATAGCAATAATCACTTAATGTTTTTCTATATGTAGTTAGAATCATATATATAAGCAAAGTTACTTTTAAATAATTCAATCTTTTGTGACTTTGTGAAGAATAGCCTAGGAAGGGGCAGTAAATTAGAACTAGAGCTAGACTGGGGGCCCAAGACCTAATATCTCCTGTGGGCTGTAGATCGGTTCTGATCTGTCACTGCCTTTCTTTTTCATTTGTAAAATGAAACATGATGGGGTGGGTGTTGTGTCACAATGGGTTAAGCTGCTGCTTGGGACATCTGTATCTCATATTGGAGTGCTGGTTCCAGTCCCAACGCTTCTGCTTCCAATCCAGCTTTCTGCTAATGCATCCCTGGTGGCAGCAGATGATGGCGCAAGTGCTTGGGTCCCTACCCCTATTTTGGCAAACCAGGATTGAGTTCCTGGCTCCTGGCTTCAGCCTGACTCTGCCCCGGTTGTTGGACCATTTGGGAAGTGAATCAGCAGATGGAACATAACTCCCAACCTGCGCCTCTGTCATGCCGCCTTTCTAATAGATGTAAATAAATAAGCATTAAAATATGTGAAAAGCACACATATATGTGAAAAATCTCTGTCATTCTCTAAATGGCCACAATAACCAGGCTAGGCCGTGCTGAAGCCAGGAGCCTGGAATTCCACCCTTGTTTCCCATTTGAGTGGTAGTGCCCCAAGCACTTGAGCCAACATCTGCTGCCTCTCAGGCTGCGTTAGTAGAAGCTGGATTGGAAGTAGAGGAACCAAGACTTGAACCAGGCACTCCCATATGGAATGCAGCAGCTTAACACGCTGTGCCACAATGCCTGCCCCGGTGAAAGTAATTAAAGACTTTCCAAGCTCCTTTATCTATTAAAAGATTTAGTAGGCCATTGAATTATGGTTTAAACATGTCATATGTTGGCTGCATATTGCAGAGTAAGGCCAAAGCCAGTTATACATGAAAGCCCAGACTTGAAACCGTTGCTTGATACCAAAGTGTCTTCTCCCCTTTCTCCTATCCAGGTTATTGAAGTGGTGATACGCTCAGAGGAAGGGCTCTCGAGGGACATGGTAAAACACCTGAACAGCATTGAAGAACAGATTTTGGAGAGTTTGGCATGGAGTCACAGTTCTGTGCTGTGGGAAGCTCTCCAGGCTTCTGCAAACAAAGTTCCTACCTGTGAAGAAGTGAGTCAGGACAAGGCTGTTAATCCCACCATTTATTCACATAATGGCTCTATCAGCATGTAACCTGCTTACTGTACAATTCACCCATGTAAAGTAAATACTCAGTAGTTTTAGGTATATTCTTAGATACATGCAGCCATCACAGTTTTAGGCCATAACCATCACTTAAGTAAGAAACTCACCCTCTCACTTCGCTAACCTCTTATTTCTCCTTAGTCCTAAACAACTACTGATCTACTTTCTGTCTCTATAGATTTGCCTGTACTGGACAGTTCATGTAAATGGAACTGTGTATATGGTCCTTCGTGACTGGCTTCTTTCACTTAGCATAATGTTTTGTTTTTAAATATTTATTTTATTTAAGAGAGTGATAGTGCTCCCAACTGCTGGTTCATTCCTTAAACGCCTACAATGGCCAGGACTAGACCAGGCCAAAGTTGGGAACTGGGAATTCAATCCAGATTCCTACATGAATGGCAGGGACCTAGGTCCTTGAGCCATCACACTGGGTACACATTAGCAAAAGCCAGAGTTGGGGAGCCAGGGCTTGAACTCAGGTGCTCTAATATGGGTTGCTAACAAATTAACCAGTATCCACCCATGTGGTTTGGCCCAACCTAGCCTTGACTGTTGTGGGCATTTAGGGAATAAACAGTGGATGGGAGATTCCTCTCCCTGTGTATGTGTGTATCTCTCTTGCTCTCTTCCTCTCCTTCCCTTCCTCTCAAATAAAACTAAAGAAAGAAAAAAAATGGAATTCTTTGAATTCACAATACAGAAATGCTATCTAATGCTACTATTTTTGATTCCCCTTTACATCATTGGGGCTTCAGAATTTGTGTCTACAATAATAAATTTTTATGAAATTACTCATCCAAATCTAAGGCACTTCAGTGCAAATTAATTCATTTGCATGAGTTATAACGACTTGTTAGCATGAGTTTCTAGGACTTAACATAACTTGCATTATGTCTAATACTTTCATTGAGGTAGTTTTGAGAGTGATCTTCTAAACAAGATTTGTGCTTCAGCACAAAATGTGGATGTAAGAATAATAAAAGCTTAAAAGTGAAAATTAACCAGCATCTTTTTTTTTAAAGATTTATTTATTTATTTGCTAGTCAGAGTTAGATAGAGAGACAGACAGACAGAGAGAGAGGTCTTCATCCGCTGGTTCACTCCCCAGATGGCCACATGGGCCGGAGCTGGGCCAATCCGAAGCCAGGAGACTGGAGTTTCTTCTGGGTCTCCCACATGGGTGCAGGGGCCCAAGGACCTGGGCCATCTTCCACTGCTTTCCCAGGCCACAGCAGAGAGCTTAACCAGCATCTGAATCACTAGGCCAAATGTCCACTGCAGCGTAGTGCACGGCGATGCCATACTTCATTCATCCCTTCATCAGCAGATAACAATCGAGTTAGTTTAGCCTCTGGCTATTACGAATGATGCTGTAATGAACATTCAGGCACAAGTTTAAAACAGGGCATTTAAAACAAGTAAGTATGTTTTCATTTTTCTTGGGTATGTATCAGAGTATATATAGTTGCTGAGTTATATGGTATATCTTTAACCTTTTGAAGAGCTGTCAAATTGTTTTCTAAAGTGACTATCATTTATTCCCCTCATTAGTGTTTAAAGATTCCAGCATGTCTACATCCTTGCCCGTATTGTTACTGTCTGTCTTTCTGATTGTAGCCATCTTTGTAGGTATGAAGTGCTAAGTCACTTTGGCTTTGGATTGCATTTTCCTAATAACTAATATTGTTGAACATCTTTTCATGTTATTAACCATTTGCCTGTGTTTTTGGAGAAATGCTTTATTCAGATCCTTTGCCTATTTTTAATTTATTTAAATATTGAGTTATAGAAGTAATTTATATATTCTAGATACAGTTTCCATATCAGATACTTGGAAAACTTTTCTCTGATTCTCTAGGTTGAATTTCACTTTCTTTTTTATTTGAGAGGTAGAGTTACAGAGAGAGGGAGAGGAGAGAAACGTCTTCCATCCACTGGTTTACTCTCCAAATGGTTGCAATGGGCGGAGCTGAACCAGTCCTAATCCAGGAGCCTGGTCTCCCATGCTGGTGCAGGCGACCAAGGTCTTAGGCCATCTTCTTCTGCTTTCCCAGGCCATAAGCAAAGAGCTGGATCAGGGGAGGAGCAGCTGGGACACAAACTAGCATCCATATGGGATGCCAGTGCCCCAGGCAGAAGCTTAGCCTACTATGCCATAGCGCTGGCCGCAGAATTTCACTTTCTTAATGATGTGTTTTATCACATAAAATTTGTACTTCTGGTGCAGGCATTTGGCACAGTGGCTAGGCTGCTGATTGGGGCTCCTGCATCTCATGGTAAGAGTGCCTGGGTTTGAGTCCCAGCTCAACTTCCCATTTTAGCTTACTGCAAATAAGCATCTTTGGAGGCAGCAGATGACGGCTCCAGTACTTGGGTTCCTGCCACCAATGTGGAAAACCCAGGCTGAGTTCTGGGCTCCTGGCTTTCACTTGGCCCAGCCGCGGCTGTTGTGGGCATTTTTTTTAAAGATTTATTTATTTAATATTTATTTGAAAGGCAGAATTACAGAGAGAGCTACAGACAGAGAGAGAGGTCTTCCATCTGGTTCACTTACCAAATGGCCACAGTGGCTAGAGCTGAGCCGATCTAAAGCCAGAGCCTGGAGCTTTTACCGGGTCTCCCACTTGGGTGCAGAGGCCCAGGAACTTGGGCCGTCCTCCACTGCTTTCCTAGGCTCATTAGCAGGGAGCTGATTTGGAAGTGGAGTAGCTGGGACTTGAAATAGCTCCCACATGGGATGCCAGTGCTTCAGGCTGGGGCTTTTAACCTGCTGCACCACAGCGCTAGCCCCTGTTGTGGGCATTTAAAACAACTGCTGTTGGTTGGCGCCACAGCTCAATAGGCTAATCCTCCGCCTGCGGCACCAGCACCCCGGGTTCTAGTCCCGGTTGGGGTGCCGGATTCTGTCCCAGTTGCTCCTCTTCCAGTCCAGCTCTCTGCTATGGCCAGGGAGGGCAGTGGAGGATGGCCCAAGTCCTTTGGCCCTGCACCCACAAGGGAGACCAGGAGAAACACCTGGCTCCTGGCTACGGATCAGCGCGGTGCACCAGCCTCAACTCAGCAGCTGCAGCGGCCGTTGGGGGATAAACCAATGGAAAAAGGAAGATCTCTCTCTCTGTCACTGTCTACTCTGCCTGTCAAAAAAATAAATAAATAAACACACCACAACTGCTGTGGACATTTAAAATCAGGGTGAAGTAGTGAATAAAAGATCTCTGTGTATCTCTCTCACCTTTTGTCTCTCTGTGTCTGTCTGCCGTTAAAATAATTAAATTAAAAATAAATAATTTTTTGGATTTTTTCTAATGGGGCCAGCGCTGTGGTGTAGCAGATTCAGCTACTGCCTGTGGTGCTGGCATCCCAAATGGGTGCTGGTTTGAGTCCTGGTTGCTCCACTTCTGATTGAGCTCCCTGCTACTGCACCTGGGAAAGTAGCAGAGGATGGCCCAAATTCTTCGGACCCTGCACTCATGTGGGAGACCCAGAAATAGCTCCTGGATCCTAGCTTTGGATCAGTCCAGCTCCACAATTTGTGACCATTTGGAGAGTGAACCAGCAGGTGGAAGATTCTCTCTGTGTCTCTTCCTCTCTCTCTCTAGCTCTGCCTTTCAAATAAATAACCTTAAAAAAATTTTTTTTTGATGATACCTAATTTATCTGCTTTATACTGCTTGTGCTTTATCCTATCTTATCAAACCATTAATCGTATTATTATAAATATTCTAATCAACAGTTTTCATTAGTGGTATTTAGAATTTAAAAATGAAGTTTTTGGTACAGATGCTGTGGTGCAGTGAGTAATGCCACCACTTGAAATGCCCACATTCCCTATCAAAGTGCTGATTCAAGTCCCGGGGCTTTGCTTCCAGTCCTCCTCCCTACTGATGCACCTGGGAAGTAGAGAATGATGGCCCAAGTACTTGAGGCCCTGCCACACATGTGGGAAACCCAGAGGGAGTTCTTGGCTTCTGGCTTCAGACTGGCCTAGCCCTGGTTGTTGGGGCCACTTTGGGAGTAAACCAACTCTCTCTCTCTCTCTCTCTCTCTCTCTCTCTCTTTCTCTCTCTTTCCATCTCTGTCACTCTGCCTTCAAAATAAATAAATCAGTCTTTAAAAAATATCAAGTTTGCCGGCGCCGTGGCTCAATAGGCTAATCCTCCACCTTGCGGTGCCGGCACACCGGGTTCTAGTCCCGGTCGGGGCGCCGGATTCTGTCCCGGTTGCCCCTCTTCCAGGCCAGCTCTCTGCTATGGCCAGGGAGTGCAGTGGAGGATGGCCCAGGTGCTTGGGCCCTGCACCCCATGGGAGACCAGGAAAAAGCACCTGGATCCTGGCTCCTGCCATCGGATCAGCGCGGTGCGCCGGCTGCAGCGGCGGCCATTGGAGGGTGAACCAACGGCAAAGGAAGACCTTTCTCTCTCTGTCTCTCTCTCTCACTGTCCACTCTGCCTGCCAAAAAAAAAAAAAAAAAAAAAAAAAAAAAAAAAAATTAAAAAAAAAAAAAATATCAAGTTTTGGGCTTGCGCTGTGATGTAGTGGATAAAGCTGCCACCTGCAGTACCAGCATATCATACAGACGCCAGTTCAAGTCCCAGCTGCTCCATTTCCAATCCATCTCTCTGCTATGGCCTGGGAAAGCAGTACAAGATGGGCCAAGTCCTTGGGCCCCTATACCTGCAGGGGAGACCCAGAAGAAGCTCCTGGCTCCTGGCTTCAGATTGACACAGTTCCAACCATTGCAGCCATTTGGGGAGTGAACCAACGGATGGAAGACCTCCTTCCCTCTATCTGCCTCTGCCTCTCTCTAACTCTGCCCTTCAAATAAAATAAGTAAATCTTTGAAAAAGATACAAAAAGAGCCACAATTAAACATTTTATGCAATCAGTTACATTCATGTTTTGTTAAGAAGAAGAAGAAAAGGGCAATAAAGTAGAAAACGTTAAGAAATTGTTTTCTAAGTTTTAATTGGTTTTTTATCGGAATTTTTAAAAATAGGCTTTTGTTTTCTGCAGGTTATATTCCCAAATAACTTTGAAACAGGAAATTGTGGCAATGTTCAGGGACATCTTCCCATGATACCAATGTCTCCTATAATGCATCCAAGAGTCAAGGAGGTTCGGACTGATAGTGGGAATCTTCGAAGAGGTATGTTCAAAATTGGTAAGATGAAAAACTAATTTTCAGAGAAAATTTCATGTCTTAGTAACATATTTTTTTCATTTTTATTTATTTGTATTTGAAAAGCAGAGAGACAGATAGATCTCCCGTCTGCTGGTTCACTCCCCATATGCCTGCAACAGGCCTAGCTAGGCCAGTCCAAATCTGGGAGCCAAGAACTCAGTCTACTTCTGTCATGTGGGTGGCAAAGAATCAACTCCTTGAGCCATCACCTACTGCCTCTCTGGGTACACATTAGAAAGCTGCCTCTGCCTTCTGTAACTCTGCCTTTCAAATAATAAATAAATAAGTCTTAAAAAAAAAACTGGATCAGAAGCAGAGTACCTGGGACTCAATCAGAAGCAGTGTCTTAACCCACTGTGCCACAGTGCTAGTCCTAGTGTAATCAATTTTAAATTCAGTTATTGTGGAAATGGTATTTTGGCCTCTTTTTTTTTTAAGATTCATTTATTTATGTGAAAGGCAGAGTGAAAGGAAGAGACAGAAGAGAGCTTCCATTTGCTGGTTTAGTCCCAAAATGGCCATATTGACCAGAGCTGAGCCAAGGCCAGAAGCCTAGAACTCCACCTAGGTCTCCCAAGTCAGTGACAGGGTCTCAAGTACATCTTCCTCTGCTTTCCTAGGCACATGAGCAAGGAGTTGGGTCAGAAGTGGAACAGCTGGGACTTGAACTGGTGCCCATATCAGATGCCAGTTTTGTAGGCATTGGCTTAAGCTGCTATACCACAAGGCTGGACTTAATGAACTCAACAACCTTTCCTCAATGTTAATGGAAAATTATTTTAACTAAGTTAATACTTTTCCTGATTGACAAAGTTATGTTCTTCTTTTATTTACATATGTCTCTATAGAGAGGTAAATATTTTGAGAGCTGGATCGAAAGTGGAGCAGCCAGATCTCAAACCGGTGCCCATATGGGATGCCGGCACTTCAGGTGGCAGTCCTACACCCTATGCCAAAGCGCTGGCCCCAACAGGATTAATTTTTTAAAATGTATTTATTGATGTATTTGAAAGGCAGGGAGACAGAAAGCTCCTTTCCACTGGTTGCCTCCCCAAATGCCCATAACTACTGAGGTTGAGCCAGGCCAGAGTCAAGAGCCAGGAACACATCCAGTTCACCCACGTGGGTGGCAGAAATCAGTTACTTGAGCTATAATTGCTGCCTTTAAAGGCCTTGGTTGTCAGGAAGCTGGAGTCGGGCCAGAGCCTGAGATCGAACCCAGGTATTCTGATATGGAATGTGAGTATTCTAACAGCTAGACTCAGTCCCCATTCCTGCCAGAGGTAATTTTTATACCATTTAAGTATGTTTTGAAAATAGGTTAATAACAAATTATCTAGTGAATATAAAATCAGTAGTGAAATGCTTTCACTTTAGAAACATTATTTATGTACCTGAAAGAAACAGTTAAGGGAAGTGGGAAGAATTGTGGGAAAAGATACAGGGTTGTAAGGGGCTAGAGAACGTGTGAACCTAGTGGGAAAGGAGTGGAAAGCAGCAGGTCCTCAGACAGAGGGAGGAGAGGTGTCATCCATAACCTTTATTTTTGTTTTGATCAACACATGGTTGCCACCCCTTAGATTAAGGCAAGTTAAGCAGAGTGTCACTTTATTCACGCTTGTTCCTTCTGATAGACTTAGCAAAGATGGTTCTGTGTCCACTAAATCAGAAAGCCACAGCCATTGCCTAAAAGTGGTTAGAGTGCAGAGCTTCTTTTTTCTTTTTCTTTTTTTTTTAAAGGTTTATTTATTTATTATTTGAAAAGCAAAGTTTCACAGAGAGGCAGAGGCAGAGAGAGAGAGAGAGAGAGAGAAGTCTTCCATCTACTGGTTCACTCCTCAAATGGCCGCAGTGGCTGGAGCTGGGCCGATCCAAAACCAGGAGCCAGGAGCTTCTGCCAGGTCTGCCACGCAGGTTCAGGTTCCCAAGCACTTGGGCCATCTTGTACTGCTTTCCCAGGCCATAGCAGAAAGCTGGATGGGAAGTGGAGCAGCCGGGACTCAAACTCATGCCCATATAGAATGCCGGCACTGCAGGTGGTGGCTTTACCCGTTACACCACAGCGCCAGGCCCAGAGTGCAGATTTTCTGAAGGAGGCAAAATTGTGGCCCAAATCACTGAATTTTGAGCTTACTTCCTTCCTCAGGTGCTATTTAACATGTAATTGAGAGATAGAAGCTAATTAGACATCAATTTAGTTTTCATATTATTCTACTTCCCATCTTTTTTATTTTTCATGCTTTGTTCTTTCAGTATAGGCAGAGGTTCCAGAACCAAGGAATATTAGACATCATAATTTTCATATTTTATTGTCATGACTTATTTCATGCCTCTATTTGATATTCCATGAGGACACAGGCCATATTATTCAATGCTAGGTCCCTAGCATGTAGCATATGAATGAGTATGTACATGTATTTTAGAATGCATTCTGTTTTAAATTTATTTTTCTCTTTATTAGATATGCAACCATTGTCTCCGATTTCTGTCCACGAACGCTACAGTTCTCCTGCTGCAGGGAGTGCTAAGAGACGACTTTTTGGAGATGACTCCCCAAAGGAAATCCTTATGGATAAGATCCTAACAGAAGGAACCAAACTGAAAATTGCTCCTTCTTCAAGCATTACAGCTGAAAACATATCTATTTCCCCGGGACAGACTCTTCTGACAATGGCCACAGCCACAGGAACAGGCACAATAGCACATAAAGTTACAATTCCAATGCATGGTAACATTTTAATGCATTTATTTCACATATTTTTGAATTTGGATAAAAATTTCCCAGATGTCTTATTGGATTGGATCATGTGGTGTTATTTTTTCTTGAACCTATACTTTTTCTTGTTTTATTTTTTAAAATTAGAGCAGTTTTAGATTCACAGCAAAAGTTGAGAAGAGGATACAGAGATTTCTTATATACTCCTGTCACCTCTCCCCCAGACATACACACAGCCCACTGCATCATCAATATCCCATATCAGAGTTGTACATTTATTGTAATTGATTAACCTATAATGATACCTCAGAGCCCAATACCCATGGTTTATATTAGGGATCACTTTTTTTTTAGATTATTTCTTTATCTGTTTATTTATTTATTTTAGAGGTAGAGTTACAGAGACAGAGAAAAAGGTCTTCCGTCCACTGTTTCACTCCCTAAATGTCCGCAGCTGTTGGAGCTGGACCGATCTGAAGCCAAGAGCTTCTTTCGGGTCTCCCATGTGGGTGCAGGGGCCCAAGCACTTGGACCATCTTCTGCTGCTTTCCCAGGCTATAGCAGAGAGCTGGATCGGAAGAGGAGCACCTGGGACACAAACCAGCAGCACAGATGGAGGCTTAACCTCCTATACCATAGCAGCATCACCAAGGATCATTTTTTCTGTTATTCTTTTATAAATTGCACATTTTATGAATGTGTAATTATGTATTTCTACGATTATAGTATCATACAGAGTTCACTGCCCCCAAAATCCTTCTTACTCTGCATTTTGTTTTGAGCCTATACTGTTTTGAGAGTTTTTCATTTTGTAAATGTATAACCTTCTTTGGTAGGATTTATTTTCTCATTTGCGCTTTCCAAATGAGAGTGTTGAGCAAGAATTTTCTAGTTTTAAAACGACATTGGCTGGCGCGACAGCTCACTTGGCTAATCCCCCGCCTGCAGCGCCAGCTCCCCGGGTTCTAGTCCCAGTTGGGGTGCTGGTTCTGTCCTGGTTGCTCCTTTTCCAGTCCAACTCTCTGCTGTAGCCTGGGAATGCAGTGGAGGATGGCCCAAGTGCTTGGGCCCTGCACCCGCATGGGAGACCAGGAGAACCACCTGGCTCCTGGCTTCGGATCGGCGCAGCGCGCTGGCTGTAGTGGCCATTTGGGGGGTGAACCAACGGAAAAAGGAAGACGTTTCTCTCTGTTTCTCTTTCTCACTGTCTAACTCTGCCTGTCAAAAAAAAAAAAAAAAAATCCAACAAATGACATTTATTTATTTGAAAAGCAGAGTGGCAGATTTTCCATCTGCTGGTTTGTTTCCCAGGGGCCCTTCACAGGCAAGGCTGGAGCATCCTGAATGCAGAAACGTATAACAGCATTCTGGTCTCCCACATGAGTAGCAGGGACCCAAGCACTTTGGCCGTGATCTGCTGTCTTCCCAGGCACATTAACAGGAAGCTGGATCACAAGCAGAGTAGCCATCACTCCAATCAGCCTTCCAGTATGGGATCACAAGCAGCTTAACCCACCAGAAACTAATGCCTACCCCAAAAATTTTGTGTTTTGATTAAAAATATTTTTATTGCTCATAACAAAACAATTTGCTTTTTGAAAGATAAATTAAATTACAGGGCTGGGCTTTGTGGCACAGTGGGTTAAGCTGCCACCTACAATACTGGCATCCCATATGAGCAGCAAATAGAGTCCTGGCTGCTCCACTTCCAGTCCAGCTTTCTGCTAATTCAACTGAGAAAACAGCAGAAGACAGTCCAAATGCTTGAACCCCTGTCATCCCCATGAGGGACCCAGATCAAGTTCTAAACTCCTGATTTCTGCCTGCCTATTGCCCGCCATTTAGGGAGAGAACCAGTGCATACAAGGTCTAACTATAAAAATATCAAAAAAGTATTCCTATTTCATGGAAGAAACAGAAAACAAGAATTCAGTCATTCAGTTACTATTTTGTAGCCTTCCTCTTTACTTACATACAGAGATGTGTGTGTGTGTGTGTGTGTGTGTATATTGATAACCAGGACACATGCAGCTTATTTCTAAAACAGAACTCTTGCTTGTACATTCAGGTATTGCAAATGATGCTGGTGAGATCACACTGATACCTATTTCCATGAACACAACTCAGGAGTCCACAGTTGAGAGTCCTGTGTCGCTTACTGCTCAGTCGTTAATTGGTGCTTCTCCAAAACAGAGCCATCTAACTAAAGCCCAAGAAGTGCCTCTGGCTGGAATGAGCAAGCCAAAGAGAACTGGGTCCTTAGCACTGTTTTACAGAAAGGTATGTGTTTTTATACTGTCTTTAAACAGCTCAATCACTGCCAGAGAGATTGAGTAACATAGAACAGGTTTGGTCCTTTTTTTCTCTTTTGTAAGATAATACATAGCATAAAATTTACTATTTTAACCTCTTATTAAGTGTCCAATGGCATTAAATAGATTCCTCATTGTTATGTAGCCATCAACACTATCGATCTTCAGAACCTTTCATCTTCCCATTTTGAAATTCCGCACCCATTAAATAGTAATCCCCCATTCTTCCTTCTACCAGCTCCAGGCAAACACTGTTCTACTCCTGTTTGTATGAGTTTGACTACTTGAGTTACCTCATAGGAGTGAAATCACAATATTTGTTCGTTTTTTTGTGTCTTGCTTACTTCACTTACCATGTCTTCTAGGTTCATCTATGTCATGACATGTGTCAGGATTCTCCCCCCCTTTTAAAGATTTATTTTTATTTATTTGAAAGAGTTACAGAGAGAGGTAGAGACAGAGAGAGGTCTTCTATCCACTGGTTCACTCCCCAGTTGGCTGCAACAGCCAGCAGAGCTGCGCTAACCCAAAGCCAGGAGCCAGGAGCTTCCTCCAGGTCTCCCACGTGGGTGCAGGGGCCCAAGAACTTGGGCCATCTTCTGCTTTTCCAGGCCATAGCAGAGAGCCAGATCAGAAGTGGAGCAGCTGAGACTCGAACTGGTGCCCATATGAGATGCCAGCACCCTAGGCAATGGCTTTACCCGCTATACCACAGTGCCGGCCCCTGGGGCTGAGCCAGGCTAAATTTAAAAGTGTTAAAATTTTAGTTCTTACAGGTAGGTCCATTTTGAGTTAATTTTTTTAAGACTTATTTATTTGAGGGAGAGAAATCGATCTCCATGTGCTGGTTTACTCCCCAAAAGGACACAACTTCCGGAGCTGGGCTGTTCTGAAGACAGGGGCTGGGAGCTTCTTTCTGATCTCCCACATGGGCGAAGGGGCCACAGGACTTGGGCCATCACCACTGCTTTCTCAGGCACACTAGTAGGGAGCTGGATCAGAAGCAGAGTAGCCAGGACTTGAACTGGTAACTATATGGGATGCTGGTACTGCAGCAACCTGCCATGCCTAAGCATCGGCCCCTTGAGTTAATTTTTATGTTGTATTCCATATGGGTCTCTTTCCCTAACTTTGCAAATGGATAGCCAGTTTTCTCAGCACCATTTGTTGAAAAGACTGTCCTTTTCCTATTGAATGAATGATCCTAGAATTCTTGTTGAAAATCTTTTCATCATACATATGAGGTTTCATTTCTGGGCCTTTTTATTCTATTCGTTCTATACATACATCTGTCTTATGCCAGTACCACCCTGTTTTGATCACCAAAGCTTTATAAAAAATTTTTAAATCAGGAAGTGTGATACCTCCAATTTTTTTTTCAAGATTGTTTTGGCTATTCAGGGTTTCTTGGGATTCCACGTGAGTGTTAGGATATTTTTCTGCAAAATCATTGCTGGGATTTTGATAGAGATTGCATTGAATGTGTAGATTGGTTTTGGTAACATTGGCATCTTAAAATCTAGTCTGTGAGTATGCAGTGTCTTTCCATTTACTTGTGTTTCCTTTAATTTCTTTTACCAACATTTTGTAATTTTCAGTTTATAAGAAGGACGTTTGCAAGAAACGTCCCTAGTTTATTCATAAATATTCTCTTAGATGCTATCATAAATGGAATTGTTTTCTTAATTTCATTCTTAAGCTGTTCATTGTTACTGTATAGGAACACAGATGTTGTTTGTGTACTGATTTTGATTCCTGCAACTCTGTTGAATTCATATATTTATTTTACCATGTTTTATGAGCTCTTGAGAGATTTCGGGTTTGTTTCTTTTTCCTGCCTTAATTGCTCTTATTAGGACTTTACTATGTTGAATAGAAGTGATGAGAGGGGTCGATGCTGTGGAGTAGTGGGTAAAGCTGCTGCCTGCAGTGATGGCATCCCATGTGGTGCCCAGTTCAACTCCTGGCTGCTCCATTTCTGATCTAGCTCTGCTAATATGCATGAGAAAGCAGCGGAGGATGGCCCAAGTACTTGGGCCCCTGCATCCACATGGGAGACCCACAAGAAGCTCTTGGCTCCTGGCTTCAACATGACCCAACCCTAGCTATTGCAGCCATTTGGGGAGTGAACCAGTGAATGGAAAAACTCTCTCTATCTCTCTTCCTCTTTAACTGTGACTTCCTTTTTTTTTTTTTTTTTTTTTAAAAGATGTATTTATTTATTTGAAGGCAGAGTTAACAGAGAGGCAGAGAGGTCTTCCATCCACTGGTTCACTCTCCGAAGTCAGGAGCCAGGAGCTTCTTCCAAGTCTCCCACTTGGGTGCAGGGGCCCAAGGACTTGAGCCATCTTCTACTGCTTTCCGAGGCCATAGCAGAGAACTGGATCAGAATTGGAGCAGCCGGGACTCAAACTGGCGCCCATACGGAATGCCCGCACTGCAGGTGGCAGCTTTATCTGCTATGCCACAGCACCGGGCCTGTGACTTTGAAATAAATAAATACATCTTACCAAAAAACAAACAAACAAACAAAAAACAGATGAGAAAGCAAGCACCCTTTTCTTGTTCCTGATCTTAGAAGAAAAGATTTCAGTCTTTCATTTTTAAAATATTAGCTATGTCTTCATATATATCCTTTATTATCACGAGGCAGTTTCCTTCTGTTCCTAGCTTGATGAATGTTTTTATCGTGAAAGAGTGTTGACTTGTGAAATGCTTTTTCTCTATCACTTGAAATGATTATGTAGGTTTTCTTTCCTTCTTCTGTTATTACAGTGTATTAAAGAGATTAATTGTTCCTTTCCTAAATTATCTTTACCCTCTAGCAATAAATTCTGCTTGGTCAGGGAGTATAATAATCTTAATATGCTCTTGAATTTGGTGTGCTAGTATTATTTTTTAGAAAGCTTTTGGGGCCGGTGCCGAAGCGCACTAGGTTAATCCTCCGCCTGCGGCACTGGCATCCCATATAGGCGCCAGTTCTAGTCCCAGTTGCTCCTCTTCCAATCCAGCTCTGCTGTAGCCTGAGATAGCAGTGGGGGGTGGCCCAAAGTGCTTGGGTCCCTGCACCTCATGGGAGACCAGGAGGAAACTCCTGGCTCCTGCCTTCATATTGGCACAGCTC
Organism: Oryctolagus cuniculus; assembly: GCF_051225735.1. Taxonomy (NCBI): domain Eukaryota; kingdom Metazoa; phylum Chordata; class Mammalia; order Lagomorpha; family Leporidae; genus Oryctolagus; species Oryctolagus cuniculus. The sequence continues at coordinate 21,490,320 of NC_142877.1, forward strand.
CGGCTGTTGCGGCCATTTGGAGAGTGAACCAATGGAAGGAAGACCTTTCTCTCTGTCTCTCTCTCTCTCACTGTCTGTAACTCTACCTGTCAAATAAATAAATAATCTTCACAAAAGAAAGCTTTTATTTAATAAATACAGATTTCACAGGTACAGCTTTAGGAATATAGTGGTGCTAGTGCTGTTTTTTTTTTTAAGATTTATTTATTTATTTGAAAGAGTTATAGAGAGAGGGAGAGAGAGATCTCCTATCCACTGATCGATTACTTAGATGGCCGCAAAGGCCTGGGCTGGGCCAGGCCAAAGTCAGGAGTCAGGAGCTTCACCCAGGTCTCCCAAGTGGATGCAGGGGCCCAAGCACTTGGGCTATCTTCTGCTGCTTTCCCAGGTGCGTTAGCAAGGAGCTGAACTGGAAGTGGAGCCACTGGGTCTTGAACTGGCACCCATATGGGATGCTGACACTGCAGGCAGTGGCTTTAGTCTACTACACCACAGCGCCAGCCCCTCCCATAATGTTTTAAGTTCTATTTTTTTCCTCCGTGCTAAATAACTCTAAATTTATACTCAGTCATGTTTTTCTCTTTTCTTTTGTGACTTGCTGTCATAGAACATCTTACCCAGAGTCTAAATTTGGCAGTTGTTTGTTAAGATAAAATGTGAAGATTATTTTCTGTTCAACCCTACCTCTTTGAGATTACCTCTAAAATGTGATCTTGGGCACAATGGTCATTTGTTTATTTATGAGGTTTAAGTTTAACTGTGAAAACAGTATCACTTACTTAAACAAGATAGAAATATATTTTTCTCATGTAAAGTATGTGTTGTTAGTCTGGGACTTCTATGGTTACCACTGTCACTACAAACCCAGATTGCTACTATAGATGTTTGGTTATCCTCAGTAGGTTTCTAACTGACCAAGATAACTGCTCTACTCTGGATACATCTGTATTCTAGCCAGCAGAAAGAAGAGCACCCCTCACTCTTAGAATCCGCTCCACAAGTTGTATACACCAGGCAGCTTGTTTCACTTAGTTGTAGAGCCACTCTAGAATTTTTCAAGAAACAAGTGTGTTTTTTTACAGGAAGTCAGTACTAAATATCTAGAGTTTCATTATTGCAAAAGAGACCAGATATTGGAAGACAGCCTACTTTCTACAGCTATTCTTTTTCTTCCATTGCTTTTAACTATAACATTTCTTTTCCTCACATTTATGAGCTGGAGATAGTAATTTTCCAAGGAATTTTAGTTTGTAAGAAAGCTCTTCTTGGAAATAGTCCCTGGAAGTATAAACAAAACGTATAAAAGCAGGGCTGCTTTGATCGGGGAACAAGTCTGTGCTTTCCCCACCTTTCATTGCCTTCTCTCCTTATCTCAATCCCCAGCCACCACTTGTGACTACTTAAGGTCTGTTTAAAATGCAGGACGCTAAGAGTGAGCGTTGCATGGAACAGTTAAGACACCCTTTGGATGACTAAATCCCCTACTGGTGGGCCTGGATTAAAGTTTGTGCTGCTGGAGCCCATGTTACGGCACAGCAGTGGTGGCTGCACCCCATATGGGTGCCATTTTGAGTCCTGGCTGCTGCACTTCCTGTTTGGCTCCCTACTGATGTGCCTGGGAAAGCAGTGGAGATGGCCCAAGTAGTTGGGTCTCTGTATCCACATAGGAGACCTGGGTGAAGTCCCAGGCCCCTGGCCTCCTCCGCCTGGCCCAGCTACAGTCATTGTGGCCATTTTGGGAGTGAAGCAGTGGAGGAAAGATCTCTGTCTCTTCCTTTCCATTTCTAACTCTGCGTGTTGAATAAATAAATAAATCTTAAAAAAAAACAAAACAAAAACAAACAAACAAACAAAAAAAAACCAAACTTGCCCTGCCATGTTGCTTTAAAACCCAGCTTCCCAATAATGCACACCCTAAGAAACCAGATGGTAGCCCAGGTACCTGGGTTCAAGCCACTGTGTGGGAGACCCAGATTGAGTTCCACACTCCTGGCTTCAACCCAGCCCTGCCCCAGCTGTGGCAGGATTTAGGAAGTAAACCAACAGATAGAAGTCCTATCTTTTAATTAATTTACTTAAAGGAGCTACCTATAACTAAAATAAGACAAAGCTCCAAAAGGGAGCATTTTCCCTATTCATTTCCAAGTTTTAATTTTCACAATGACAAATTACTGCCTCTAATCATGAATCTAAGATTGACAAAAATAAGACTTTGTGAATTCCTAATTTTGAGTTTATAAAAAAATATTTATTTTTGTTATTTGAAAGGCAGACAGAGACAGAAAAATGTTCCATATGTTGATTCACTCCCCAAATGCCTGTAACTGCTGGGCTGAAGACAGGACTCTGGAACTCAATCTAGGTCTTCTTTGTGGGTATCAGGGAACCAATCACTTAAACCATCAACTGTTGCCTCCCGAAGTGTATATTATAGCAGGAAGCTGGAATTGAAAGCAGAGCTGAGACTTGAACCCAGGCATTCTGATAAGGGATGTAAGCATTCCAAGAGGCATCCTAACCACTGTTGCAAATTCCCACCCAGAATATAACTTGGGCTTTTTCTTTGATTTAATTATATCCTGCTCTGGACATATTATGAGCTAGAAAATACTATATGCTAAAAGAAAATGGAAATGTTTGACTCCATAGTAAATTTTAAATACCCGTTGCTTAAGTAAATTGCATCTATTATCCAGCTGAACTCAGTGTGATACTGGTATTCTATGCCTGAACAGAATTTACTGTGACTTTTTTGTTGAAATCAAAAAGCCTTCCAGGGGCTGCTCTTTGTGTTACTGGCATCCCATACAGGCGTTCAAGTGCCAGCTGTTCCATTTTAAACTCAGCGTCCTGCTAATGCAACTGGGAAAGCAGCAGATGATGGCCTAGATCCTTGGGCCTCTGCCACCTATGTGAGAGATCTGGATGGGATTCTTAGCACCTGGCTGTGGCATGTTCCAGTCCTGGCTGTTGTGGCCATTTGGGAAATGAACCTACTGGATGGCAGATCTCTCCCATTCTCTGTGTCGCTCTGCTTTACAAAAAGTGAATCCTGAAAGGTGGGTGGGGGGTGGGGGTGGGGGAGACAGAAATCAAAAGCCTTCCAATGTGTATGCCATAAGGCATTAAATCAGCTCTGTCAAAAATACTTAATCAGGTATTACTCAGTTCTGTGTTATTTTTAATTCTAGCTGGGACCATATATGTTACCTTCTCCTGTCATCAATATAAAGTTCTAGCATCTTTCTTTCTACTCTGATCCCACTGGTTATCATTTCTTTTGTGTCCAGGTGGACCAGAAACAATGGGATAGAATGCAGAAATTAATTTTCTATGAAATGAATCATTAATACCATGAGTCAGTCATTTGTCTTTATATCAGATTAGTCTATTGAATAGTTTAAATTAGTTTTTCAGCTCAGTGTGTGAATTTTTATTGTCTGCTAAAGATAATTTTGTGTAAGGGATGCCTTTCCTTCTTTTTATTTTTTCTTTTTCCCTGAACATTTAAAATTTTTAGATTTATTTATGTTTTTGTTAGAGTTCACTGGTTCACTCTCCAAATGACAACAATGGCCAGGGCTGGTCCAGGCCAAAGCCATGAGCCAAGAATTTCTTCTAGGTCTCCACTGTGGGTACAAGAGCCCAAGTGTTTGGGCCATCTTCCTCTTTCTCAGGCACATTAGCAGGGAGCTGGAATGTAAGTGGAGCAGCTGGGACTTGAACTGGCACCAGTATGAGATGATGCCATTGCATGGGAGGAAGCAACTTAACCTACTACACAACAATCCCACCAACATTGAAATTTAATGACTTTGAACAGAATAATCTGGCTTAGAAATAAAATGACACATCAGGATTACCCATTTCTAAAAGAGTATAACAAGAATCTTTTTTTTTTTTTTTTTTTTTTTTTTTTTTTTTTTTTTTTGACAGGCAGAGTGGACAGTGAGAGAGAGAGACAGAGAGAGAAAGGTCTTCCTTTGCCGTTGGTTCACCCTCCAATGGCCGCCGCTGCAGCCGGCGCACCGCGCTGATCCGATGGCAGGAGCCAGGATCCAGGTGCTTTTCCTGGTCTCCCATGGGGTGCAGGGCCCAAGCACCTGGGCCATCCTCCACTGCACTCCCTGGCCATAGCAGAGAGCTGGCCTGGAAGAGGGGCAACCGGGACAGAATCCGGCACCCCAACCGGGACTAGAACCCGGTGTGCTGGCGCCGCAAGGTGGAGGATTAGCCTATTGAGCCACGGCGCCGGCTTTATAACAAGAATCTTATAAGAACTTAAAGTCATCATTTGCATTAATATCAGTTAATATAAAGAGTATACATATGAAAGTTTCAGGACACTGAACTGAATTTAATCTAATGTGTACTTTATAACAACAAAAAACCAGAGAAACAAAAATGTTCTATAAAAACAACAGGGGGCTGTAACTGTGGTGCAGCAGGTTAACGCCCTGGCCTGAAGCGCCGGCATCCCATATTGGTGCAAGTGCAAGACCTGGCTGCTCCACTTCCGATCCAGCTCTCTGCTATGGCCTGGGAAAGCAGTGGAAAATGGCCCAAGTCTTTGGGCCCCTGGACCCGCACTCCTGGCTCCTGGCTTCAGATCGGCGCAGCTCTGGCCTTTGCAGCCATCTGGGGAGTGAACCATTGGACAAAAGACCTCTCTCTGCGCCTCTCCTCTCTCTGTGTAACTCTGACTTTCAAATAAATAAATATTTTTTAAAAAATTCTTTGGTTTTCCAAAGAGAATTTTGCTTTAATCTGTATTCTTCTGCAATAATAATGAAGTAGTACTATGGAAGAGAAATTCTATGTATCAACAGCCTGGGTATTATTTAATCTTGGCCTAAAATCCCATGTTCATAGTAAAGCATAAAAATTTGAAAAATGATTTACTTGAGTGTTTGCATGAATGTGTGTCTTCCATCTTAGGTCTATCATCTGGCAAGTGTACGCTTACGTGATTTATGTTTGAAGCTGGATGTTTCAAATGAATTACGAAGGAAGATATGGACATGTTTTGAATTCACTTTAGTTCACTGCCCTGATCTAATGAGAGACAGGCATTTGGATCAGCTCCTCCTCTGTGCCTTTTACGTCATGGCAAAGGTAATGTATCCATTGAGGGAGGTCTTTGCTCTAGTTACCCTATTTGTAACAAGAGAGAAAGACTTTTGAACTTGATCCTTAGTTAGACTTAAGGACTCCAGAAAATAGTGTCCACTGCTATTAATTGAGTAGTAATAGCAAGATATTGTGTGTGTTCTTTACAACTCGTTAATTCCATCATAATCAGCTCTCCCACTCACAAGAATACATTGATTGTAGAGTTGGAAGAGGTCTTAGAGACTGTTTCTAGTAAGGTGTCTTTCCACACTATTTAATGCAAACAGTTACATTTCTGATCTGGTAATTTTAAAATGATCATAGCAGATAGGCATTTGGCCTAGGCATTAAAATGCCTGTGAAGATGTCCTCATCATGTGGCTGACGCTATCAGATAGCCAGTTAAGCCACTGTCTGCAGTGCTGGCATCCCATATAGGTGCTAGTTGAAGTCTCCAGCTACTCTGATTCCTATGCAGCTCTCTGCTAATGCACCTGGGAAAACAGCAGAAGATGGCCCAAGTACTTGGGCCTCCTGCAACCATGTGGTAGACCTGGAAGAAGCTTCTGGTTCCTGGCTCCTAGTTCTTGGCTTTGGTGTGGCTCAGCCGTGGCCTTTGCAGCCATTTGGGGAGTGAACCATTGGATAGAAGATCTCTCTCTGTCTCTCCCTCTCTGTAACTCTGCCTTTCAAATAAATAAATCTTTAAAAAAAAAAAGAAAAAGAAAAAGATGTTCTGGTCCCATATCAGAATATCAGGGTTCAATGTCTGGCTCCAGCTCCTGCTGATGCAGACCCAGGCAGGCAGTGGTGAGGGCGCAGGTGATTGGTTCCTGCCGCTTGGGAGACCTGGATTGAGTTCCTGGCCTCCAGCTTCAGCTCAGCTCAGTCCTGGCCTTTGTTGGTATTTGGGGAGTGGACAGCAAATGGGGAAATGGAAGTGCATGTCCTCTCTCTCTCTCTGCCTCTCAAATAAATATCTAATTTTTTTTAATAAAAAACATGATCCTAACAATGACTGAGACCCAAAGCTGATGGTAATTTGGCCATAGACAGCCTAGGACCCCCATATACATAACTGCCTTAAAATAGCTCCTCTACCCTGTCATCTTGCAGTGCCTCTCTAGAGCATCTTATTTTCTAGTTGCTACAGCATGTTTTAAGTTATAAAATAGCGTATTTTGCTTATTTTAACAACTCTTATATAGCCAAAGCAATTATTTATAACTTTTGTCTTGACAGTACAAGCCAAACTGGCAGTCCTGGCAGATGTATACAGTTAAAACCTGACTTTTAGGCTTTTTGACACAAAGGGAATGTTTTCAGATTCTTTTGTGACTGCCCTGCCCCTTCTCCCCCTGTCCCCACAGTGATTCTTTAAAATCTCTATACAAAATAGGTCTTTTTAAATTTTTTTAATATCACAAACTGGATTTCTTTTTTTAAATATTTTTTTAGGTTTCTGAAGGCAGAGTTATAGAGAGGTGATGGGAGGGGTGTCTTCCATCCGCTGGTTCACTCCCCAGATGGCCACAACAGCTGGAGCTGGACTGATCCAAAGCCAGGAGCCAGGAGCTTCCTTTGGGTCGCCCCCGTGGTTTGCAAGGGACTAAGTACTCGGGCCATCTTCTACTGCCTTCAAACTAAATCTAAATAAATTTTACTAACTAATCATTTGTGTTTTCCATAAAACGGTCAGAATTCAGGCCTTGCCTTTCTTTTCTTTTCTTTTCTCTCTTTTTTTTTTTTTTTTTTTTTTTTTTGACAGGCAGAGTCGACAGTGAGAGAGACAGAGAGAAAGGTCTCCCTTTTGCTGTTGGTTCACCCTCCAATGGCCGCTGCGGCCGGCACGCTGCAGCTGGCGCACCGTGCTGATCCGATGGCAGGAGCCAGGTACTTATCCTGGTCTCCCATGGGGTGCAGGACCCAAGCACTTGGGCCATCCTCCACTACACTCCCTGGCCACAGCAGAGAGCTGGCCTGGAAGAGGGGCAACCGGGACAGAATCCGGCGCCCTGACCAGGACTAGAACCCGGTGTGCCGGCACCGCAAGGTGGAGGATTAGCCTAGTGAGCTGCGGCGCCAGCCCTTCTTTTCTTTTTTAAGGTTTATTAATTTATTTTGAAAGTTAGTATTACAGAGTAAGAGAGAACTTCCATCCACTGGTTCACTCCCTAGTTGGCCACAACTATTGGGGCTGTACCAGACCAAAGCCTGGAGTCTTAAATTCCATCTGGGTCTCCCACATGGGTGGTAGGTGCCCAAGCACTTGGGCCATCTTCTGCTGCTTTCCCAGGCACATTAACAGGGAGCTGGATCAGAAATGGAACAGCTGGGACTCAAACCAGCATTAAAGGTGGCGGCTTAATCCCGTACACCACCACACAGGCCCCAGGCCTTGCCATCTCTAGTTCATCGTTATATAGAGAACAGATTCGGTGTCATGGATGATAAAGCCGAGAAAAGGCATGATTTAAGTGAAATTTATGATAGCTGATAAACCAGAAGGGATTCCTCTTTGGAGTGCTAATCCATTTTTCTTTTTGGCCACCACTGTGATTTCTTCTTAAACATTAGAAACCCTATGGTCTGTCCTGAAATATTAAAAACCTAATCCTATGATAACTGACATTTTATTGTGAATTACCACAAGACATTTTCTGTCCTTTACTATGTGGTTAATTTACTTTTGAATAGGTACTTAAAAGTAATAAAACTGAATGCTGTAGGAGACTGAGCAGGTCTGAGTTTTCTTACATCATTCTTTTTATAAGGAAATACATTTTCAGTAGAGTTATTCTGTAGCAATCTCAGTGCTTTTAGATTAATGAAACTATTAACTGAGTCCCCATAGAACACAAGGCCTGAACTTTAAAGGTGGGGAAATCATAAATGTTAGTGGTTTTTAGTCATGAACTGCCCTGGGGTAATGGCGTTCTGCAACGCTGCTCTCAGTGCCAACCTATAATTGAAGTTTTTGTTCGGAGCCATTTTTCTTTCAAAAGCAGTTGATAAATATAGTTTTTATTTTCCTTAGGTAACAAAAGAAGAAAGAACTTTTCAGGAAATAATGAAAAGTTATAGGAATCAGCCCCAAGCTAATAGTCATGTGAGTTACTTTATTTTTTCTACTGCCTAAAAATAGATTTATACTATTTTTCTGCTGACAAGTTATATAAAAGGTAAACCTCTCTTACAGTTTTACTGTATTTTGGATTTTTCTGGTTTAATAAATATCACTAAACTCCAGAGACAGTCTCATTAAAGAAAAGTTTCAATAGAAGTCAGATAATCTGGCCATCTATGACTCACCTGTGAACTTACAAGTTCTGCCGTGCCACATGTAGAATGAAATTTTTCACTGGACAATCTAGTGAAAGATACACACACGCACACATAAAATATTGTATGAGACTTCATTTCCTAATAATGTTTAAATCCATTTAATATTATTATTAACTTCTACTTTTGCCCTCTACTGATAATTCAATGTTTGCATCTTTGAATAGGTGTTAAGCATTTTTGGTAACATGTAATAGCCTTGGTGAGAATTCTGTAAAACTTCGAATCATGGAAATATAAAATGGTGGCATAGTGGCCTGGCACCCAGTAAGCAGTTAATGAATGTTAACTAGATATTGTCACTAAAGAACATGAGTGAGTTGCCTTAAGGGTTTGGCCACTGAAGAACCTAATTGCTCTGCTCTTGGGAAGTATAATAGCCTCTTCTCTAGCCCGGAAGTTCCTAGACAGAAAGAGAGAGGTGATGGCTCATATCATAAACCAAAAGAGAATTGGAGCTGGTAGTTATCCTGCCTTGTAAGAGAGTCCCACAAATAGCTTCTCTCTTATATTTAAGTGCCCAAATACATCGATATTGAGCAATACAGAGACATTTGAAGAACGAAGGTATTTGTGTCCTATGTCAAACTAAATGTTTCTTGGCCTCTTCAGGAAAATTCCTCAAGAACAGAGCCTAGAGAGGTAGCGTCCCTAAAGATCATTAAGGTGAGGTTAATGTAGGTCAAAAATGAGCCAACAATTATACTGCCTCTGCAGCCCAGCTGGCCCTGCTGTTGTTGGCTGACATTGTCCACTGCCAAGGTCAAATCTCCGGAAACAGGCTGGACCAGCACAGGGCGGCATGTAAAGGAGGGTGGTTTGTAGGCAGGGAAAGGGCAGTGTTCCATGGTTCACATTGTAAATGCAAATCAGACTCCCTGATGTGTCCTGAGTGATGCCAAGACGGCGGGCTGGCAGAGGATGGTGGGACTGGAAGGATTTTGGGTAGTGTCAAAGGGCCCTGAATGCTAACATGCAGCATGGATTTCATAGGCACCGAGGTAGGGAGTCAGAGCTCAAGACATCCTGTCCTGTCCCTGCCGTCCTCTGATGTGAGTCAGTTGGTCAGGGTTGGGCTCTGGCTGAACACTTGGGTGTTCTTATCCATTTGGAAATAAGCCAGTCTTTCTTGCAAGGTCAATTGACCAAGAGCGAATTTCTTCCTGATTGTAAATAGCTCTGCATTTTTGTCTGAAAGGTGAGTAGGGGGAGGGTGAGGACTGTAATTTTGTTGCATGAATAAATGGGTCAGACCTTTAAGGTAAGCATGTGGCCTTATCTCAGGGCATTTTGTTGGAGGAAAGGAAAGGGGAAAGGGGAAAAAGGAAAAAGGAAAAAGGAAAAAAAAAGGAGAGGAGAGGAGAGGACTTTAGTAAACAATCTCATTTAAAAAGCTGTAAAAGCTTTAGTTCTGTATTGATTTAATTACTGTAAAGGCTTGGGTTTGTTTTTGTAGGACTTGATGACTATTAGAACATAGCCGTGGGTTACTGTTAGAGCACTGTCAATTGTGATTATACATAAACAAGCAAACCTTAAAAAAAAAAAAATGAGCCAAGCCACTACTTCCTAAATATCCTTTCGATACCAGTAACCTATAGCACAAAGGAGACTGGGTCATGCCTTCCCACCTGCCTTGGAGGTAGGAAAGAGTTTACTATGGACAGGAAGAGAGAAAGTTTTTATCCATCTAAAAGCACATGAAAATGGGCTAAAGGAAGAAGTGAGTTCAAATCCCTGAGCTATTCATCAATCTTTAATTATGACTTAGTTCTTCTGTTTTGTAAACTAAGATGGCACATTTTAGGTGACAGGCTCTGCTTCAGTATCCCCTCTTCTATAATGTTTGCCATAATCTACAATTATCAGAGCTAATACCATCTTACCCTTCATTATCAGTCATACAGGTATTTCTTACTGGCTTGATATTTTGTTCTTCCTGTGATTTTGCTTAACTTGTGACTTAGCAGTCCTTTTTTTCCCTCTCCGGATTGTAGGTATACAGAAGTGTTTTGCTGAAAAGTATTCCAAGAGAAGTTGTGACATATCATAAAAACATAAATGGTGATTTTGAAATGGCAGATGGTGGTAAGCTATCCAATTTGACATTTTGATTATAATTGTTAAGAATACAATGAGCTTCAAGCAACATGGTGTCATTGACATAGGTGAGGTGATCAAGGCATACATGTTTTGAAAAGAAATAAATTTGAGCTGGTAACATGGCTCACTAAGCTAATCCTCCACCTATGGCGCCGACACTCCAGGTTCTAGTCCCAGTTGGGGTGCCAGTTCTGTCCCGGTTGCCCCTCTTCCAGTCCAGCTCTCTGCTGTGGCCCGGGAGGGCAGTGGAGGATGGCCCAAGTCCTTGGGCCCTGCACCTGCATGGGAGACCAGGAAAAAGTACCTGGCTCCTGGCTTCAGATTGGCGCAGTGCACCAGCCGTAGCGGTCATTTGTTGGGTGTACCAACGGAAAAGGAAGACCTTCTCTCTGTCTCTCTCTCTCTCTCTCACTGTCTAACTCTGCCTGTCAAAAAAGAGAGAAATTTGAGATAAGGATGGGGCTAGTGCCTCCCTACAGGCAGTGTGCCAACCAGTTGTTCTCTGCTAATTATGTTTGAGAAGAAATTTTCTATTTATAACATGTTAATAAAACACACAAAAAATATAATTGGAAAATATGAATGTCAGGAAAAGCAAGATGACTGTTAGTTATCTTGCTGAGAAGCCAAAGTAATATCCTGTTCATAATGCGTGTGTGTGAGATTCTGTCACCACAGGCGAGCTGCTCCCTGTTGCCACCATCATGCTGAGAATTCAGACACTAGTCGTCATTTGACCAATGAAAGAAAAACTGAAAGATTATGTTCACGTGCCTCTTTGATTTATTTAATCCTACATTGTGGGCTATTTTGGTTGTTTCCTTATAGCTTAATCTTTGGTCCATGTCCTTAGGCTAAATTCTTAGAGAAAATTCCCTGGCTCAGATAATTTTTTTTAATGACACAAGAATCCATGATCATTATGATGTCTGCTGGTATCTAAGCTTTTAAGATGTCACCAAAAAAATCCTTTTGTGGGACCGGCGCCATCACTCACTAGGCTAATGCTCCGCTTGCAGCACCGACACCCCAGATTCTAGTCCCTATTGGGGCTTCAGGTACTAGTCCCAGTTGCTCCTCTTCCAGTCCAGCTCTTTGCTGTGGCCCAGGAGGACAGCGGAGGATGGCCCAAGTACTTGGGTCCCTGCACCCACATGGGAGACCAGGAGGAAGTGCCTGGCTCCTGGCTTCGGATCAGTGCAGTGCTGGCCGTGGCGGCCATTAGGGGAGTGAACCAACGGAAGGAAGACCTTTCTCTCTGTCTCTCTCACGGTCTATAACTCTGTCTCTCTCACTGTCTGACTGCCTGGCAAAAAAAAAATCCTTTTGTGATGTTTTAGAATCTGACCTCATTTAAGATTCATAGGCCAAATTCAATTTTTTTTAGGTATATAATTCCTGATGTAATAAAGAAGCATTTATGGCTGGCGCCGTGGCTCACTAGGCTAATCCTCCGCCTTGCGGCGCCGGCACCCTGGGTTCTAGTCCCGGTCAGGGTGCCGGATTCTGTCCCGGTTGCCCCTCTTCCAGGCCAGCTCTCTGCTGTGGCCAGGGAGTGTAGTGGAGGATGGCCCAAGTGCTTGGGTCCTGCACCCCATGGGAGACCAGGAAAAGCACCTGGCTCCTGGCTCCTGCTATCGGATCAGCGCGGTGCGCCGGACGCCGGCAGCCATTGAAGGGTGAACCAACGGCAAAAGGAAGACCTTTCTCTCTGTCTCTCTCTCTCACTGTCCACTCTACCTGTCAAAAAAAAAAATTATGACAGTAAATCTGACAAAATACCAAAAAGCTCTTTTCTACATTTGTCATACATGTTGTTTACCTAACCAAGGTGATTTTTCTGTCACTACAAAGCAAGGCATCAGGGGTCAGCTTCATGGCACAACAGGTTAAGCCACCACCTGCAATGCCAGCATCCCCTGTGAGCACTGATTCGAGTCCCAGCTGATTCAGCTCCCTGCTAATGCACCAGGGAAAGTAATGGAAGATGGCCCAGGTACTTGAGAGATTTAGGCACCTGACTTCAGCCTGGCCCAGACCCAGCTGTTGGAGCCATTTGAGAAATGAACCAGTAGATAGAGGATTTTCTCTCCCTTTCTTTATCTCGCCTTCCCTCTCTCCTGTCTGTTACTCTGCCTTTCAGATAAATAAATCTTTTTTAAAATAAAGTAAATAATGAAGCATTGGAGGATAGCTGAGAATCTTTGGAATCCTTGCCTGGTTTGTATTTTCTCTGTGAGAAACTAAAAACCTACCAGCAAGTGTCTGAGACATAGGAATCAGTGAAGTTCTAGAGAGTAGAAATAAGCAAAATGTAATAGATCATGATTTATTTCTTCTCTTTCCTTCCCCATCCCCTGTACCCTCCGCCCCCCATCTCCGTTTTAATTTTCTAAAATAGCCAGGGATGGGCCAGGCCACAGCCAGGAGCCTGGAACTCAATCTGGGTCAACAGTTATGTTAGCCACAAGCACCCAACTACTTGAACCATGAAAGCTGCTTCCCAGGGTGCTCATTAGCAGGAAGCTGGAATCAGGATGAAGCCAGGACACTCAACATAGCATGCAGGTATCCCAAAGATGTCTTAATGACTGCATCAAATGTCTGCCCTCATGATTTCTTTATCAGCCAAAGAAGTTTGAGGTGGGTCAGGGTTAGCTACTTCCTTTACAACCTAAAGGTTTCAGATCAAACACTATTGTATATGCATCTATTTTTTTTTTTTTTTTTTTTGACAGGCAGAGTGGACAGTGAGAGAGAGAGACAGAGAGAAAGGTCTTCCTTTTGCCGTGGTTCACCCTCCAATGGCCGCCGCGGCCGGCGCGCTGCGGCCGGCGCACCACGCTGATCCGATGGCAGGAGCCAGGAGCCAGGTGCTTTTCCTGGTCTCCCATGGGGTGCAGGGCCCAAGCACCTGGGCCATCCTCCACTGCACTCCCGGGCCACAGCAGAGGGCTGGCCTGGAAGAGGGGCAACCGGGACAGAATCCGGCGCCCCGACCGGGACTAGAACCCGGTGTGCCAGCGCCGCTAGGCGGAGGATTAGCCTAGTGAGCCGCGGCGCCGGCCTGTATATGCATCTATTAAGAAGGTATTTATTGACTGGTGCTGCGGCTCACTAGGCTAATCCTCTGCCTGTGGCACCGGCACCCCAGGTTCTAGTCCCGGTCGGGGATTCTGTCCCAGTTGCCCCTCTTCCAGGCCAGCTCTCTGCTGTGGCCAGGGAGTGCAGTGGAGGATGGCCCAAGTCCTTGGGCCCTGCACCCATATGGGAGACCAGGAAGAAGCATCTGGCTCCTGGCTTCGGATCAGCGCAGTGCACCGGTCGTAGCGGCCATTTTTGGGGGTGAACCAACGGAAGGAAGACCTTTCTCTGTTTTACTCTCTCACTGTCTAACTCTGCCATTCAAAAAAAAAAAAGATATTTATTAGCAGATAAGCAAACAAAACATTCTTAAATATCCTGTACAATGGTGATGGCACAAGGTAGGGAGGGTATCCATTGATAATGGACTTGGGAATTCTGGCACTTCAAAAGAGAGAAAGGTATGGAGGAAAATACTGTGAGACAAGTCTATATTCAGATAAGATTTGTTCAAGTTCCCAAGCTGTGGCTAGAATCTATGACCTAGACTTAGGCACACCAAAACCCCACCTTGAGAATCACAATTCTGGTTCTTTAAACAAATTCATAATTAGATGTAAAATAATCAGTTTCAAAAGCATACATAATGCATGCATCCTGTGCAATTAATACAGAGCCTTGGCTCTATGTCCACCACCACCTTACGTAAAAGACTTGGTGGGAACATGTACTAAGATTCCAGATGCTTTAAAGCCAGCATCAGCCAAAGAACATGCATTACAATTCAGAGCTAGACACAGGAATTCCCAGAATGTTTTTAAAAAAAAAGATTTATTTATTTCTTTGAAAGAGTTACATAGAGAAGAAGAGGAGAGGCAGAGAGAGAGGGAGAGGTCATCCATCCACTGGTTCACTCCCCAGTTGGCCACAATGGCTGGAGCTGCCCTGATCCAAAGCCAGAATCTAGGAGCCAGGGCCTCCTCCGGGTCTCTCCTATGCGGGTGCAGGGCTCAAGAACTTGGGCCATATAGGATGCTGGCACTGCAGGCGGTGGATTTACATGCCACAGTGTCAGTCCTGATTCCCAGAATTTTTAGCTTTAGGGAATCCCTAAGAGTGAAGCCCAGGGCCGATGCTATGGACTAGTAGGTCGAGCCTCTGCCTGCAGTGCCAGCGTCCAATACGAGTGCTGATTCAACTCCTGGCTGCCCCATTCCCTATCTAATTAGCTCCCTGCTAATAGCCTGGGAAAGCAGTGGAAGATGGCCCAAGTCCTTGGGTCCCTGCATCCTGGCTTCTTGATTCGGATCAGGCCCAGCTCCAGCCATTGCAGCCATCTGGGAAGTGGACCAGTAAATGGAAGACCTCTCCCTCTCTGTCTCTCACTTTCTCTGATGTAACTCTGCTTCTCAAATAAATAATTTTTTTTAAGATTATTTATTTGAAAGAGCTACACAGAGAGAGAGAGAGGTCTTCCATCCGCTGGTTCACTCCCAAGATGGCTGCAATGGCCAGAGCTGCACTGATGTGAAGCCAGGAGCCAGGAGCTTCTTCCGGATCTCCCACGTGGGTGCAGGGGCTCCTGGCTCCTGGCTTCAGATCAGCACAGCTCCGGCCGTTGCAGTGATCTGGGGAGTGAACCAGTGGATGGAAGACCTCTCTCTCTGTCTCTACCTCTCTCTGTAACTCTTTCAAATTAAAAAAAATCTTAAAAAAAAAAAAAAAAAGAGATCCACAATGGCCAGTGCTGGACTAATCAGGGGCCAGGAGCTTTTTCTGGATCTCCCACATGGATACAGGGGCCCAAACACTTGGGCCATCTTCCACTGCTTTCCCAGGCACAATAACAGGGAGCTGATGCAAGCGGGACCCAGACAAACGCCCATATGGGATGCCAGCGCCTCAGAAGGTAGCTTTACCTGCCACAACACAGTGCTGGCTTCACTATCACATTTTTTAAATGTCCTTTCTTTCCCCTTTATATAAACTAATAATGGATACTATGGCTGGAGGTGGGCTGATCGGAAGCCAGGAGCCAGGAGCTTCTATGTCCCCCACATGCATACAGGGGTCCAAGCACTTGGGTCATCTTCTGCTGCTATCCCAGATGTGTTTGCAGGGAGCTGGATGGGAAGTAGAGCAGCCAGGACCTGAACCAATGCCCATGTGGAATGCTGGTGCCTCAGGCGGCAGCTCTACCCACTGTGCCACAGTGCCGGCCCCAAGGCCACATTTCTTTACTTGATGTAAAATCCTTTAAATCTTTTTTTAAAGGATTTATTTATTTATTTATTTCAAAGTCAGAGTTACATACAGAGGGAAGGAGAGACAGAGAGGTCAGTCTTCCATCCGCTGGTTCACTCCCCAACTGGCTGCAACAGCCGGAGCTGTGCCAATCTGGAGCCAGGAGCCTCCTCTAGGTTACCTACGTGGGTGCAGGCGCCCTAGCACTTGGGCCATCCTCCACTGCTTTCCCAGGCCACAGCAGAGAGCTGGATTGGAATTGGAGCAGCCAGGACTTGAACTGGTGCCCATATGGAATGCTGGCACTGCAAGCTGTGTCCTCACCTGCTGAGCCACAGCACCGGCCCCAATCCTTTAAATCTCAAAAACTAGCTTTCCTCTCTCCCATGAGAAAACAAAAGGTTAGAATGTTCTAAAGGGACAGAAATTCTGTTTTCATATGAGATGCATAAATTTGGTAAATTCAGATTGATAGTTAGATGACTTTATTTACACTATATCCTTGTTGTAATCACCAGATAATTTAAGTACAGGAATTTAAGTATACCACATTTTTATTTATTTTTCAATTATACTTTTAGAGTTCACAAGAAACTATCAAAATACCACTCAAATGGTATAAAAACACTGAAGATTTCTTATTAAGATTTATTTATTTGAAAGGAAGAATTACAGAGAGAGAGTGAGAGACAGATCTTCCATCTGCTGGTTCACCTCCCAGATGGCCTCAATGGTTGAGTCTGGGCCAGGCCAAAGCCAGGAGCCAGGAATTTCATTCAGGTTTTTCACATGGGTGCAAGGACCCAAGTGCTTGGGCTATCCTGTGCTGCTTTCCCAGGAGCATTAGCAGGGAGCTGGATTGGAAGTGGTTGATACTCGAACTTGCACCCAGGATGCAGCATCACAGGTGGTGACTTTACCCACTGCTCCACAATGCCCGCCCCAACACTGAAGTTTTTAATTGATCTGCGGCCAGTGACTTTTCTGTAAACTGAACTAAATGCCACTGCTCTCTCAATCAGAAAGCTAATCTGAAATATTTCCCGTATGCTGTTATGATGCAGAGCGAAAAAGGATGAGGGAAGATGCAATGGGAGAAATGCGAAATAAATACCAAATGCTATTGCAGGGAATGCTACTGTGCTTGTCAAGCCCATTATATCTTAGCCTGACTCTTTCGTTCTTAAATAAATTCTGGTATTCTTTCATCTTAAAATAATTTGGCTTCTTTACCCTCTCTATTTTTAAGTAAGGATCACAATGTAATGAGGAGTGCTCCCTCTGAGGACCACATTCATTGAGCAGCTCCTGTAGGAGTGATGGATGGAGGTTTCCTCTGTGTGTGCCTCCCAGACAATCTGAGTATGCCTTACTTGGGAAACCAGTTTCCTCAAGAAATGGTTATCTACTGCTCTCTTCAGTGTCTCTTCCCTTGGATGGACATGCACATGTACTGCCTTAGCATATAAAACCATCTCGGTCACCCGCAGCCCTGGGGTAATTTGCCTTCTCCCTTCCCACTTGTGCTTGAAAGCCTTACCAAATTGTCAAGCCAAGGACTCAGGCTAAGAAAGTTAACATGTCTTTCTGGAGCTCTGCAGATAATATCTCCATTCTCCTAAGGCCTTGTGACATTCTCGGATGGGCTTTATAAGATGATATTTTAATTGCTTGACAATGATATATAGTAATCAAAAAGACATTTGTTTGTGACAGCATAGGGAGAATTATAAAATCATAATAGTTCAGTAGTTCATTATGTATCAAGTGTGTAGCATGCATTTTAAATTTTATTAAACAGAGGTCACTACCTTCTGATGGGAAAGAGATTTGTGACAATTAAAGCACCCTACAGGCAAAACCTTGATTATATTCTGTCTCCTGTCTTCCATAATTTCTGTCTCTTGAAGTGTATCTATAAGATAATTATTAGACCTGGTGAGGCCTTACTTTCAAAATGATAGGATCTTTAATGAGGTGGGAAGGTAGAGATCTCCTACGTAGACATCTTTCTATTTTGAAATGAAAACATGACTAATTAAAATTATGTTTAGAAATGTAAGGTCCAAGAGAGTGTTAAATGTTCAGTTCATGCAAACAAAGTATAGCTCTTTACCTTAATTAAAGATTAACAACTAGGGAGCAGATGTTTAGCCTAGTGGTTAAGATGCCCACAACTTGAATCAGGATGTCTGGATTCAACTCCCAATTCTGGCTTCTGACTCCAGCGTCAAGCCAGTGGAGACCCTAGAGGGCACTAGTGATGGCTCAAGTGATTGGGTTCCCCACCCCCACATGGGAGACCTGGGTTGCATTCTTGGCTCTTGACTTTGACCTGGCCCAACTCCAGCCATTGTGGACATTTATGCCATAAACCAATGGATGGGAGCTAGTGCTCTCTCTCTCTCTCTCTGCCTCTAAAATAAATAAGTAAATACATTTTTAAAGGAATATTTGGCCGGCGCCACAGCTCACTAGGCTAATCCTCTGCCTTGCGGCGCTGGCACACCAGGTTCTAGTCCCGGTCAGGGTGCCAAATTCTGTCCCGGTTGCCCCTCTTCCAGGCCAGCTCTCTGCTGTGGCCAGGGAGTGCAGTGAAGGATGGCCCAAGTACTTGGGCCCTGCACCCCATGGGAGACCAGGAGAAGCACCTGGCTCCTGCCATCGGATCAGTGCGGTGTGCCGGCCGCAGCGCGCCGGCCGCGGCGGCCATTGGAGGGTGAACCAACAGCAAAAGGAAGACCTTTCTCTCTGTCTCTCTCTCACTGTCCACTCTGCCTGTCAAAAAAAAAAAAAGGAATATTAACAACTAATTAACAACTAGAATAGGCATAACAAAGAAATATGGAGACCATAGTTTCTGTCTAAGAAATTATTTTATTAAGATTTATTTAATTTATTTATTTGAAATGCAGAGTTACAGAGAGGGAGAGGGAAAGATATAGAAAGATCTTCCATCCACTGTCTGACTCCCCAAATGGCAGCAATAGCCAGGGCTGAGCCAATCTGAAGCTTTATTCAGATCTCCCACATGGGTGCAGAGCCCCAGGACTTGGGCCATTTACTGCTTTCCCAAGAGCTTTAGCAGGGAGCTGGATCAGAAGTAGAACAGCTGGGACTTGAACCGGTGCCCATATGGGATGCCACATCAAAGGCAGCAGCCTAAGCTGTTACTCCACAATACCTGCCCTGCCCCAGGAATTTCTAATCCAAGGAGGACATTAAATAATTTTCATCAATGCATATAATGAGAATAACTACAACAGCTCTTAGCTCTTACCAAGTTGCTGTAACTCAATATATGAGCCTGAGTAGATTATAAAGAAAAGACATTTATTTCTTACAGATCTAGAGGCTTGATAGTCTAAGCTCAAGGGACTACATCTGGTGAGGGCCTTCGTTTTGGTGGGGACTTTGTAGATAGAGTCCCAAGGTGGCACAGATCACACACAAGAGACGGCGCCAAGCTGGCTTTTTTTTTTTACAGACAGAGTGGACAGTGAGAGAGACAGAGAGAAAGGTCTTCCTTTTGCCATTGGTTCACCCTCCAATGGCTGCCGCGGCCGGCACGCTGCGCTGATTCGATGGCAGGAGCCAGGTGCTTCTCCTGGTCTCCCATGGGGTGCAGGGCCCAAGTACTTGGGCCATCCTTCACTGCACTCCCTGGCCACAGCAGAGAGCTGGCCTGGAAGAGGGGCAGCCGGGACAGAATCCGGCACCCCGTCCGGGACTAGAACCCGGTGTGCCGGCGCCGCTAGGTGGAGGATTAGCCTATTGAGCCACGGCGCCGGCTCAAGCTGGCTTTTATAACAGACTTCTTGTAGAGACAATTCATTCATCCTATCCATGTTGCCTGTTTTTGAATATTTTATTCATTTAAAAGGCAGAGTTAGAGAGAGAGAAGGAGAGACAGAAAGAGATCTTCATCCATTGATTCACTCCCCAAATGGCCACAATAGTCAGGGCTGGGCCAGACAGAAACCAGGAACCAGGAGCTTCTTTCAGGTCTCCCATGTGGGTGCAGAGGCCCAAACACTTGGGTCTTCTGCTGCTTTCCCAGCGCTGACTCTGTGTGTGTGTGTCTGTCTGTCTGTCTGTCTTAAAATTGGAATAGATCTGGACCATGTTTGAGTTTTTTGGTTTTCCTAAAGTGAAGACGTGCTTCTACATGTGTTCTCAATGTGGCAGGACAATATCTTGAGAACAAGTACATTTTTTTCATGTGCCAAATTCTTTGTAATTGGCCATGGATTTCTTAGCTCCTATAAACAGCTGGTTCTTGTATGTCAATGGTTTGTAATACTTTTCTTCCAAAAAGTAGTATGATAAAGTTGGTGTCACAAGCTCTCTCAGTGTGCAACAATAAATAGGATAGCACCTCTAGGCAAGCTGTCATTTCGCAACTGAGGATGCTGACTAAAAACTCACCGCCAGTTTCTTATTGTGGAAAGGAAATCAAGGCTTAGGCAGGTGTTTGACAGTGGTTAAGACACTGCTTGGCACACCAGTACACCAGTATTCCATATTGGAGTGCTAGGTTCAGTCCCAGATCCACTCCTGATCCAGCTTGCTGCTGATGTACATCCTGGGAGGCAGCAGACGATGACTCAAGGAGTTTGGTCCCTGCCACCTACATGGGAGACCCTGGTTGAGTTTCTGGCTCCTGGCTTCAGTGTGTCTTAGCCCTACTTCTTGAGGGCATTTGGAGTGTGAACCAGCAGATGACAGATTGGGAGATAACTCTACCCCTCTCTGCCTTTCAAATAAGCAAAAATAGGAGCAGGTGCTGTATCATAGCAGGTTAAGCATCCAATACTGAAGTGCATGGGATCGAGTCCTGCTTCTGCTTCCAATCCAGCTTCCTGCTGATGTATTTGGGAGGCAGCAGATAATGGCCCAAGTCACCCACATGGTGGACCAGATGGAGTCCTTGATTTCTGGCTTTGCCTGCCCAGTCTCACCTGTTGCAGGCATTTAGGGTATAAAACAGCAAATGAAAGATCTCTTTCTCTGTCTCTTCTATCACTCTGCCTTTCAAATAAATAAATACAACTTCAAAAGGAAACAAAAATAATTTTAAATATAAAATATGGCTCCTAGAATACCTGTCCCCTCCCATGTGTTTGCAGAAAGATAAACATAAGCACTTCATTTGCTGCTTTCTTAACCTGTAAGGATAATATGCTGTACCTTTGAGAATCTTTTCACTTTTTCAAGGATCCAGTAAGAATATCTGCAGACCCTGTTGTTATCAGAAGGCATGTTTGTAAAAAACAATCTTGGTGATGTGGTGTCTGGAGATAAGAGCACCACCCTCAGTTCACATGTTTGCATTTCTCTGCACCTCAATTTGATTTATAAATAATACAAGTCAATGTCTGAACCTTCTCTGAAAATAACAGTTTCTTACATTAAGATTTATGTATTTTTATAGAGTATTATACTTTGAATTACAAATTTATGTAAGTAAAGCTGTCACAATGCTGAATTCTTTTTAAAAGACTTGGAAGATGCCACAAAAACACCTGACTGTTCCAGTGGACCTGTGAAAGAGGAAAGAGGTGATCTTATCAAATTTTACAATACCGTGTATGTAGGAAGAGTGAAGTCATTTGCACTGAAATACGACTTGTCAAATAAAGACCATATGGTATGTTTTGAGGTTTTGTTTTGTTTGTTTTCTAAGATTTATTTATTTACTTGAAAGAGTTACAGAAAGGCAGAGAGAGAGAGACAGGTCTTCCATCAGCTGGTTCACTCCCCAGATGCTCGCAACAGCCAGAGCTGTACCAATCCGGAGCCAGGACCAGGAGCTTCCTCCAGGTTTCCCATGGTGCAGGGGCCCAAGGATTTGGGCCATCTTCTACTGCTTTCTTAGGCCATACCAGAGAGCTGGATCAGAAGTGGAGTACCCGAGACTGAAACCGGCGCACATATGGGATGCCGGCACTGCAGGCGTGGCTGTACCTCCTACACCACAGCGCCAGCCCCCATGTTTTAAGTTTTAAAACTTCAGCAGTATCTACAGTCATAGTTGGATTACCAGGAGTGTGTTTTGCTTTACGCATGTTCGGAACAATATGCAGCAGTGAAAGAATCAGAAAAGGATTGCTGGCGGTGCAGCTCACTAGGCTAAACCCCCATCTTGCGGCGCCGGCACACCAGGTTCTAGTCCCGGTTGGGGCGCCTGTTTCTGTCTCGGTTGCCCCTCTTCCAGTCCAGCTCTCTGCTGTGGCCTGGGAAGGCAGTGGAGGATGGCCCAGGTGCTTGGGCCCTGCACCCGCATGGGAGACCAGGAGAGGCACCTGGCTCCTGGCTTCGGATCAGCGCAGTGCGCCGGCTGCAGCAGTCTTTGGCGGGGGGGGGGGGGGGGACCAACAGAAAAGGAAGACCTTTCTCTCTGTCTCTCTCTCTCACTGTCTACTCTGCCTGTCCAAAAAAAAAAAAAAAAAAAAAAAAAAATCAGAAAAGGAAAGAGGCAACTTGACAGCTGGGACAGGTTTATTAGAGAATAAACCTGAGAGGGGTCCTCAGTCCCAGAGACCAAAGACACCCCCTCCCCTGCACAGGCTGAGCGGTTTTCTAGTGAAAGCTGGGGAAGGACTTCCAGCTCTGCCAGCTGTGCAACTGCTGCAAGTTACTGATCAGGGCGGTGGCTGAGCATCTGGCTGGGTCATTGTCAGGCAGGCAGTGGGGCAGGTATCTCACTGTCTTCCTGCTTGTGGCTTCCTGTCTCACTCTCTGGCTCCTGTGCTTTTGCCTTTTCCCATTAATAAGTATTTCCGAATTTAAAGCCTCACAGATGCTGTATGTAGCAGAAAATATACTAGACAGATAATAAGAGTGACTTGTAACTTAATCAAATTAATCAAAGTGGTCAGGAAGGCTCTGACACAACAGAAAACAGAGGCAATCATAAGAAGTCTTATCTGTACCGTGATTGTGTTGTTGGAAGGTATGTATGCAGGGGCCAGCGCCGTGGCTCACTTGGTTAATCCTCCGCCTGCGGCGCTGGCATCCCATATGGGCACCGGATTCTGGTCCCAGTTGCTCCTCTTCCAGTCTGGCTCTATGCTGTGGCCCAGGAAGGCAGTGGTGGATGGCCCAAGTGCTTGGGCCCCTGCGCCCGTATGGGAGACCAGGAGGAAGCACCCGGCTCCTGGCTTTGGATTGGCACAATGCCGGCCATAGCGGCCATTTAGGGAGTGAACCAATGGAAGGAAGACCTTTCTCTCTCACTGTCTAACTCTACCTGTAAAAAAAAAAGTATGTTTGCATATGGGCAAGTAATACTTAGGAACATAGAAATATTAAAACAGTCAAATTGGGTATTTTTTTTCTATTGTGGCTTCTTGTTAAATTTTGAGATAAACGTTTTAGTCAAGATAAAGAGAAAAGGGGGCCGGCGCCGCGGCTCACTAGGCTAATCCTCCGCCTAGCGGCGCCGGCACACCGGGTTCTAGTCCCGGTCGGGGCGCCGGATTCTGTCCCAGTTGCCCCTCTTCCAGGCCAGCTCTCTGCTATGGCCAGGGAGTGCAGTGGAGGATGGCCCAGGTGCTTGGGCCCTGCACCCCATGGGAGACCAGGAAAAGCACCTGGCTCCTGGCTCCTGCCACCGGATCAGCGCGGTGCGCTGGCCGCAGCGCGCCGGCTGCGGCGGCCATTGGAGGGTGAACCAACGGCAAAGGAAGACCTTTCTCTCTGTCTCTCTCTCTCTCACTGTCCACTCTGCCTGTCAAAAAAAAAAAAAAAAAAAAAAAAAAAAAGATAAAGAGAAAAGGAAATAAGTAGGCCTGGATTGTCAGTAGAAGTAACCCTAAAACATTATGCAGACTCTAGTTTGGGCAGTAGCAGCCAGCCTGAGAGAGTGTTATCTGGTGTAAGCTTGAGGGTGATTTCCAGGAGAGCTGGCTTTAGCTGCAGGATGTGGGCTCTATTATTTGTCAGTGAGTGTCTCTGTTGAGGAATATGATCTGTGCTTATCCTCAGAGACCATGTTCATTCTATCCCATTAGAAAGTGTAACATCTGGGACTTGAACCGGTGCCTATAATGGGAAGCCAGCACCACAGTCCATAGATTTAGCTTACTGTGCTACAGCCCTGGCCCCTGTAGATACAATTTTTTTAAAGATTTATTTATTTATTTAAAAGTCAGAGAGAAAGTTACACACACACACACACACACACACACAGGTCTTCCATCCACTGGTTCACTCCCCAGTTGGCCACAATGGCCGGAGCTGTGCTGATCCGAAGCCAGAAACCAGGAGCCTCTTCCCCATCTCCCATGTAGGATCAGGGGCCCAAATACTTGGGCCATCTTCCACTGCTTTCCCAGGCCATAGCAGTGAGCTGGACCCTAAGTGGAGCAGCCAGGACTCGAACCGGCACCCACATGGGATGCCAGCACTGCAGGCAGTGGCTCTACCCACCATACCACAGTGCCAGCCCCATAGATACAATCCTTTTTTCTTTTTTAAGATTTATTTATTTATTTGAAAGAGTTACAGAGAGAGAGAGAGAGAGAGAGGTCTTCCATCTGATGGTTCACTCCCCAATTAGCCGCAACAGCCAGAGCCGCGCCGATCTGAAGCCAGGAGCCAGGATCCTGGAGACTCTTCCAGGTCTCCCATGCGGGTGCAGAGGCCCAACGACTTGGGCCATCTTCTACTGCTTTCCCAGGCCATAGCAGAGAGCTGATTCAGAAGTGGAGCTGCCGGGTCTCGAACCCGCACCCATATGGGATGCCAGCACTTCAGGCCAGGGTGTTAATTCACTGTGCCACAGCGCTGGCTCCAGATACAATTCTAAGAACATAATAATATTCCCTTACTCCCTCTCTCATTCTTCCCTCTCATCCTCTTCTCCCCCACCCCCTTTTTTTTTTTTTTTTGAGATAACACTTTAAAATTAAAGTGTTTAATTTAATTTAATTTAATTTAAAGTTTTAATTTATCCCTAAATGGCCGCTATGGCCGGCATTGTGCCAATCCAAAAGGCTTAATACTTCACCAAATGAGAAATTTAACAAGTAAAAAGCAAGAATACTGTAACTTAGTGGGAATATAGACAATGGTTATATATAGTAATTTAATGGAAAAATGACCATTTCACTCATATTTAGTAAACTTTAAAGTTATCACAGATCATTAAAACTAAAGTAGTATAACATTCTTAACCATTAGTTTGATAAAAGTATAAGACAAAGTTTTACAAAACTATATTTGCAGCAAAGCTGATACATAGACGTTCCTCTCTTTTTTCCTTTCTTTTTTGTTTGTTTTTTAAATTTTAGCTCCCACATATAAGGCAGAGCATGTGGTATTTATCTTTCTGGATCTGACTTATTTCACTCAACCTGATATCCTCTAGTTGTGTCCATTTTGCTTCAAATGGTAGAATTTCACTCTTTTTATAGCTGAATAATATTTCATTGTGTGTATATACCATATTTTATATGGATATTCATCTGTATATGGACACCTTGGTTGGTTCCAAAAAATTTTTTTAATTATTTATTTATTTGAGAGTCAGAGTGACAGAGAAACAGAAAGAAAAATCTTCCATCCACTGGTTCACTCCCCAGATGGCCGCAACAGCCAGAGCTGGGCCAATCTGAAGCCAGGAGCCAGGAACTTTTTCCACGTCTCCCATGTGGTGCAGGGGCCCAAGGCTTTGGGTCATCTTCTGCCGCTTTCTCAGGCCATAAGCAGAGAGCTGGATCAAGAGAGGAGCAACCAGGACACGAACTTATGCCCATATGGGATGCCAGCGCTGCAGGCAGAGGCTTAGCCTATTATGCCACAGTGCCAGCCCCCCAGTTTTGGCTAATGTAAACACTGCTGCTGTAAGCATGGTGGTGTAGGTATCTCTTTGATAGATATCTTTTGGGTTTATACTCAGTAGTGGGATTACTGGATTGTATGCAAATCTATTTCTAGTTTTTGAAGAAATCTTCACACTGCTTTACACAGTGTCTGCACTAATTTACGTTCCCACCAGCAGTGTGTAACTTCCCCTTTGTCCACATCTTTGCCAGCATTTGGTACTCTCTGTGTTTTAGATTTTAGCCATTCTGACAGGGGTGAGGTGATACTTCATTGTACTTTTGATTTGCATTTCCCTGATAGTGATGGTGGCCATTTTTTTATTTCTTATTTTGAGAACTGTCTATTGAAATCCTTTGCCCATTTCTCAACTGGATTGGTTGTCTTTTTGTTGCTGAGGTTTTTTTTTTTTTTTTTTTTTTTTTTTTTAAGTTGCTGATACATTTGGGATACTAATCTTTTGTCAGATACGTGTTTTTCAAATATTTCCTATTATGTTGTGTGTCCCATCAGCCAATTTAAACAAGTTTTATTAGCTTCAAATAAATGTATTGAATAAAATACTAGTGAAAGAGCCATCCCCATTTATTATATTTCCATGGTATAGAGTTTGTTAAAAAGAAATGAACTCCATGCATACCTGTTTCTGAATCTTTTGAATTTCTACGTGAAGATTTTGCCGTGTCATTAGCAGATGGCTCTCCTAGTGGAATCATCTTGCTGGCCTATAGCATTCCCTGCCTCTCTCTATTCTCTCTGCACTGTTTTGGTTGCATGTATGTGTGGTACAGATATTCTTACTGCAAATTTTAGAACACTGATTACTCTTTGTCCCTTCTTTTTTTTAATATTTTTATTTATTTTATTTGAGAGGTAGAGTTACAGACAATGAGAGGGAGAGACAGAGAGAGAGGTCTTTCTCCCTTTGGTTCACTCTCCAAATGGCTGCAATGGCCGGAACTGCACCGATCCAAACCCAGAAGCCAGGCGTCTCTTCCAGGTCTCTCTCCCACGTGGATGCAGGGGCCCAAGGACTTGGGCCGTCTTTTACTGCTCTCCCAGGCCATAGCAGAGAGCTGGATTGGAAGTGGGACTAGAACCGGCGCCCATATAGGATGCCAGCGCCGCAGGCAGAGGATTAACTTACTATGCCACGACCCTGGCCCCTGTCCCTACTTTCTAAGCATGCACACAACGTTTCCATGCTCCTCGCTTACCATTCTGATGACTTGTCCAGATTTCTTTGCTAGTTACAGAATTTCATGGAAGATCCAGGAAAATAAATTCTGTAATAGACCATTTCTTTGCTTTTCTCAGCCATAAAGAAGCTCTTACAATATAACTGCCTCTTTTTTTTTTTTTTTTTTTTTTTTTTTTTTGGACAGGCTGAGTGGACAGTGAGAGAGAGACAGAGAGAAAGGTCTTCCTTTGCTGTTCGTTCACCCTCCAATGTCTGCCGCAGCCGGTGCACTGCGGCCGGCGCATTGCACTGATCCAAACACGGGAGCCAGGTGCTTCTCCTGGTCTCCCATGGGGTGCAGGGCCCAAGTACTTGGGCCATCCTCCACTGCCTTCCCTGGCCACAGCAGAGAGCTGGCCGGGAAGAGGGGCAACCGGGACAGAATCCAGTGCCCCGACCGGGACTAGAACCTGGTATGCTGGCGCTGCAAGGTGGAGGATTAGCCTATTGAGCCGCGGCGCCAGCTCTTTTTTTATTTTTTTAAACACACACAGGCTTTATTGATGCCGGGACACAGGGCAGGTCTGGGGCAGGGAGCCCCTGCTTGCCAGCGATGAGCGATGAGCAGGTTGTGCAGCACCATGATGACGGAGCCCCACACAGGAACATCGTGGAGATGTAGCGGTCCTTGTTGACCGGCTTGGACTTCTTGCCCTTGCCATCTCCTTCACGTTCTCAGCACCACACTGCAGGGCCTGTCGAAGGCCTTCAGGCAGCCCAGCAGTTTCTTATTGTTGCGGCAGTTGATGAACTTCTGGGCATTGTTCTTGACTGACTGCGTGAGCATGGAGAGCGGGCCAGTGTTGAACTCCTCCTCCTCCTGCTTCTGCAGCTCCTCGGGGGTCTTCTTGCTCTTGGGCTTGTTGAGGAGGCTCATGGTGCCTGCCGCGCGTTTAGGTCACTCCAACCTCCGCATTGCTTCTGCCTCTCATAACTGCCTCCTAAGAAATTCCATAAGAATAAAAATATGGTGAGATTGAAAAAAAAGAAAAATGTATCTTAAAAATTTTACTTTGGGAACAGGCATTTGGCGTAGTGATTAAAATCCTACTGAGGATGCTTGCATCCTATATCAGAGTGCCTGGGTTTGAGTCCTAGCTCTGCTCCTGATTCCAGCTTCCTGTTACTGTGCACCCTGGGAGATAGCAGGCGATGGCTCAAGTACTTGGGTCTTTGCAACCTGGAAGACCTGAGTTGAGTTCCCAGCTTCAGCCTAGCCTAGCCTTGGCCATTGAAGGCATTTGGAGATTGAGCCAGCAGATGAGCATGGCGTCTGTTTGTCTGTCTGTTTCTCTCCCTCCCTCCCACTTAAAAAAATAAAAACAGAAAGTCTGGCTTTTGGTTTATTCCAGATGGATGTGCCACCACTCTCTCCTTTTCCTCATATTAAGCAACAGCCAGGCTCACCACGCCGTGTTTCCCAGCAGCACTCTATTTATGTTTCCCCACACAAGAATGGGTCTGGCCTCACGCCAAGGAGCGCCCTGCTCTACAGATTCAACGGCAGCCCTTCTAAGGTAAGGTGCACACAGATTTAGTCATTTATATACATATAAATACATATACAATAATACAAATAAATAAAAATATACAGATACAAATAAATACATAAGTTATCCATCAGTAATGAATCTTGGTTTTTGTTTTGGCAAATTATTACTAATAAAGTATGGACTTTTAACAATGATGTATTACCAATGATCAAGACCAATATGTTAAAAAAAAAAAAAAAGGCAGTATCTCAGTTGAGGTAGTTGAATCCACTGCTGTTGACGAGCTACTGTATAGCATGTACAATGTGATAGTCCAGTGATTCTCTCCAGTGTTCAAGCTTGAGGGACCAGTGAAAAAGACCTGCAAGTGGTTAGACATGCAGGATGGTACACGTGCAGGCTTAAAGAAAGTTATGGTCTGCTTGACTGATGGCAGCCAGGAAGTCTGGAAACAGAGGCCTTCTGTATTCCACATGGACATCTCTGTGCTAATCTCCCTCTCCCTGGTACGATGAAGAAGCTGGGTCAGGGACACGTTTGCTATCTCCAGGTATTTAAAGGACTTTCAAGCAAATAAGTTTAGTATTTCGACAAAAGCTAGAATTCTTATCAACTGGAAGAAATTATAGTGAGGCAGATTATAATTTCAGTCTACATTCAGTAGTAGCATAGTTCCTCAGTCTCCTGTTCACAAACACCCATTGCTTTCTCGCTGTGCTTAGAAAACAGAGTTGACTGGGATGTGGTGTGTCTCAGAATGTTTTTCTTGATAGAAATTCATTTCCAGTAAGTATGTTTAGAAGAGAATGTTGCATAATATTGAAGATTGGAACAGTTGACTCCTGAGACAGTGATTTTGAAATTATAAATCAGAATCACTCGGGGAGTGAACTGGTGGGTGGACGACCTCCCTCCCTCCCTCCCTCCCTCTCTCTCTCTCTCTCCCCCCCTCCCTCTCTCTCCCTCCCTCCCCCCTCCATCTCTCTCCCTCTCTCCCCCTCTATCCCTCTCTCCCTCTCTCTCTCTTTCTACTGCTCTTTCAAATAAATAAGTAAATAAGTCTTTAAAGATAGATTGCTCAATCCCACCCCCAGAATGCGTGATTCAACAGTTATAGGAGAGGCTTGAGATTTGCATTTCTGACAACTTTGTAGCTGCTGCTGCTGCCTGGAATCTGGGGACTATTATTTTCAGAACTACAATCATAAGGAAATTCAGTTTTTAAAATTTACCAGAAAGAATCAGTTCTACCCGCCTTTATTAGGTTCGTCTAGATTAAAAACATAATCTCTCCCCCAGTGTGTAGATTTAGAGAACAGAGAAGAGGAAGAAAGCCACTTAGCTTGTTTGCAGCAGTTTCCCTTTCCCTCCCATTTTACTCACAGCTGTCCTCTGTTTTTGCAGAGTTTGAAAGATATCAACAACATGATAAGGCAAGGTGAACAGAGGACCAAGAAGCGAGCAATAGCCATTGACAGTGAGGCAGAATCACCTGCCAAACGCCTCTGTCAGGAAAATGACGATGTTTTGCTTAAACGACTACAGGATGTCGTCAGTGAGAGAGCGAATCACTGACTTCATCTGTTTCTGATAAAAGCACTTTCAGCTTCTGCAGAAATCTGGGGCTCCGTCCTCCACACTTTTTGGCCTTGTGGATGGTAAATATCACTGGGCTACAAGAAACACTGAACCAAAATTAAGCGCTTTTTTAAAAAGCATTTGTCTAAAATGTAGTTGACAAAGATGTATTTTGAGTTGAATTGAAAACTAATGTTTTTGGGACCGGCGCTGTGGTGTAGCGGGTAAAGCCACTGCCTACAGTGCCGGCATCCTATGTGGGCACCAGTTCAAGACCCAACTGCTCCACTTACAATCCAGCTATCTGCTATGGCCTGGGAAAGCAGTGGAAGATGGCCCAAGTCCTTGGGCTTCTGCACCTGCATGGGAGACCCTGAGGAAGCTCCTGGTTCCTAGCTTTGGATTGGTGCAGCTCCTGCCATTGCAGCCAATTCAGGAGTGAACAGAGGATGGAAGACCCCTCTCTCTTTCTGCCTCTGCCTCTCAAATAATAAATCAATAAATCTTAAAAAAGGAAAGGAATGTTTTAAGTGCCTTTTAAAAATAGTAGTCGTAGAATTTTTAAATGTTTCCTGGATTTTTTTTTTTTTTTTTTTTTGGACAGGCAGAGTTAGACAGTGAGAGAGAGACAGAGAGAAAGGTCCTCTTTTTTCCGTTGATTCACCCCCCAAATGGCTGCCATGGCCGGTGTGCTGCGCCGATCCGAAGCCAGGAGCCAGGTGCCTCCTCCTGGTCTCCCATACAGGTGCAGGGCCCAAGCACTTGGGCCATCCTCCACTGCCTTCCCAGGCCACAGCAGAGAGCTGGCCTGGAAGAGGAGCAATCAGGACAGAATCTAGCGCCCCAACTGGGACTAGAACCTGGGGTGCCAGTGCCACAGGTGGGAGGTTTATCCAAGTGAGCCGCGGTGCTGGCCTGGATTAGTTTTTAGTATTAAGAAAAACTTCAGAGTTTTTCAGCTCTCTTTTCAAAACAATCAAATGTCTTCTTCTGTGCTTTGTAATATAAGGCTAAATAACCTATTTTTGGTAAGTATGCTTTGAGATTTGTATTTTCAAGTTAATCTTGAAGGTAAGAATTGGTTCCTGTAGTGTCTGGCCAGAGGATGAGGCACTGGCCTGTGTCCGGCCCTCTGTGGCAGCTCCAGTCCAGGTGCCACTCCTGCTCCTGGTTGTCCAGAACCCTGCCTGTGCCCTTCCTGCCCTCAGCAGGAGCAGACTTGCACCTGAACCCCTGCCTCACCCCTCACTCCTGCCTCTCCACCCTGAGCCCTCTTTGCTAGGTGTCAAAAGCCAATAAAAGGGGTGCTTGCTCCTTTTTAAAACTACGAGCCTTTTGTTTTGCATGGCATTAACCTAACTGTACCTGAAAATATTAAGTCATGTAATTTTAAAAATAGGAGACTGTTTCTCAAACCAATAGAATGAGGTTGAGATAAAGTTTTTAGGACCCAATTTTCCTGTTAGGAAACCCTGTAACATATGATACACTTACCATTTGTGAGATCCGAAGGTCAGTCATTCTCCATATCTGATTGATTCCCTGAGAGTATTTGAAACGCTGTTGGAAATCTCATTAAAATCCCCTCGTGCCCTTGCAGTCTAGCGGCTGCTGATCACTTCCCCTCTTTGTTCTCAGTATTAGTGGTGCATCGTGTTTTCTAGTACAAGGGGTACAGCTTTCCAAAGAATCAGTTCTTCTGCACTCACTTTTTCTAGTGTATTTCCAGAATCTGGAAGGACATGCATAAGGCATTCTTATTTTGAGAGATGTTATCAAATGCATATGTTTTTAATTGCAAATTATTGTTTTTTAAAACACGAAATGTTTAACCTGTGTCTGTTGCTGATTTGAATTAATCTGAGATTTAGTTGTCCATTGGTATTGTCATGAATTTTAAAGTTTTAAGAAAAAGGAATTTAATGATATTTTACTTTTCTGAAATTACATTTTCTGTGTAGTATCTACACATACTATTGTAAGCCAAAAAACAAAGCCTGTCTTGAGTCCTTGTACATATTTTTATGTGGCTAAAACTTGTGCCATTTCATTTTTACTGTTAAAAATATACATGATCACTTGTACATTGAATATATAAAAATCTGGACATTTTTATCAAGATGTGATATCTGTATATAAAATGTTTAATAAAAGTTGGAATTTCTGAGATTATTTTAAAAACCCACACTGTGCTCTTTTCTGTAGGACAAGAAGCAATTCTGTGGTCATCCAAAGTCAATGTCGTTTTTACTTGTATACTTTATACCTTTTAAATTCATTACTTAAAACGTAACGTTTCTACTGATTTCCAGAGTCTAGGGGTAGAATGGAGAGTAATTGCATAATGGCTTCAGGTTTTATTTTGGGGTAGCGAAAATATTCTGGAACTTGGTAGAGGTGGTAGTCGCATAACATTGTGAATTTAGTAAAGCCACTGAATTATACATTTTAAATGGTTAATTTTTTGTTATGTGAGTTTTACTTCAATTTTAAAGAAACACCTTAGGTACATATAAGGAAAAAAGGTTATTTCAAGACCTTGGAATTAACTTGTGGGCCAAGTTACAGAATTAAATCTTATTTCTCTCTTAGAAGTGCTTTTAGAGGGGCCAGTGTTGTGGTGGAGTGGTTAAAGCTGCTGCCTGCTGTGCCAGCATCCCATATGCATTAGAGTCCTGGCTGTTCCACTTCTGAACCAACTCCCTGCTAATGGCCTCGGAAAAGCGGTGGAAGATGTCCTAAGTACTTAGACCCCCGCACCCACATAAGAGCATGAGAGACCCAGAAGAATCTCCTGGCTCCTGCCTGGCCTCAGATTCCACTCCTTTCACTCCTTTTTTTTTTTTTTTAAGATTTATTTATTTAAAAGAGTTATACAGAGGCCGGCACCGCAGCTCACTAGGCTAATCCTCCGCCTATGGCGCCGGCACCCGGGATTCTAGCCTCTGTTGGGGCACCGGGTTCTGTCCCATTTGCTCCTCTTCCAGTCCAGCCCTCTGCTGTGGCCCAGGAAGGCAGTGGAGGATGGCCCAAGTCCTTGGGCCCTGCACCCACATGAGAGATCAGGAGGAAGCACCTGGCTTCTGGCTTTGGATCAGCGCAGCATGCTGACCATATCGGCCATTTAGGGGGGGTGAAGCAACGGAAGGAAGACCTTTCTCTCTATCTCTCTGTCTCACTGTCTAATTCTGCCTGTCCAAATATATATATATATATATACACACACACACAGAGAGAGGAGAGGCAGAGAGAGAGAGAGGTCTACCATCCTCTGGTTCACTCCCCAGTTGGCCACAATGGCCAGAGCTGTGCCGATCCAAAGCCAAGAGCCAGGAGCTTCTTCCAGATCTCCCACCCAGGTGCAGGGGCCCAAGGACTCGGGCCATCCTCCACTGCTATCCCAGGCCATAGCACAGAGCTGGATTGGAAGTGGAATATCTGGGTCTCGAACCAGCGCCCATATGGGATGCCAGCGCTTCAGGCCAGGGCGTTAACCCGCTGCACCACAGTGCTGGCCCCCAGACTCCGCTCTCGACCAGTGGAATCACAACCTTCAGGGGAAGGACCAGGAACTTCTGTTCCAAGTAAGAGTCACCTCAAGTAAGAGAGGAGGCAGCGCTAACCAAACAAGCGTGGGAATCAGCTTACTGAAAGTCCAGAGCCTAAACATGTGAACTGAGGCTGGGCCTGAGATGGCGCTTCTCTAACATGCTGTCCTGGGACTGCGCTGGAAGAGTTATAAGAAGGCTTCAGTCTCTGGAATCCATGGAGGGGATAGAGTAGAAGAGGGTTAAACAAATCAGACAAATTAGGTGAGTGTTTCCTGGGACAATGCCTTTTTTTTTTTTTTTTTTTTTTTTTAAAGAGTTAGAGAGGTTTTCCATTCTGTTGGTTCACTCCCCAAATGACCGCAGCAGCCAGTGCTGAGCTGATCTGAAGCCAGGAGCCAGGAGCTTCTTCCAATTCTCCTACATGGGTGCAGGGCCCAAGGAGCCGCGCCATCTTCTGCTTTCCCAGGCTATAGCAGAGAGCTCGATCAGAAGTGGAGCAGCCAGGGCTTGAACCGGTGCCCATATGGGATGCCAGCGCTGCAGGCTGGGGCTTTAACCCACTGCATCACAGTGCCATACCTGGGGCAATGTTATACACATTAGGGACATTTGGCTAGAACACTTTGTTGTTACTACTGGTGGTGAGGGAGTTACTGGTATCTGCTGGGTTGATGCTTGGGGACTGCCAAGCCAAATGCATGGGACAGCCACCCACAGCAATGAATTAGCCAGAATGTTTAATGCCAGTCCCTGAAGTAAGTGATGATAAAGATATTGGCAAGGCACTGGCATTGTGGCACCAGCATCCCGTTTGGGCACCAGTTACCATCCCTGCTGGCACAATCCCAATCCAGCTCCCTGCTAATGCAACTAAGAAAGCAGTGGGAGATTGCTGAAGTCTTTGGGCCCCTGCCACCCATGTGGGAGACACAGATGGAGTTCCAGGCCCCTGGTTTTGGCCCGAATCAGCCCCCACTGTTTTAGCCATCTGGGGAATGAACCAGTGGATGGAAGATCTCTCTTTCCCTCTCTCTCTGTAACTCTGCCTTTGGGATAAATAAATATATCTCAAAAAAATAAAAATAGAAATCAGTGAGAAGGGATGTCCTAATCAGTATTTTAAGCACTAAGCAAAACAACAACCCTTATTTTCATTTTCTTTCTTTTTTTCCCCCAGATTTATTTCTTTGAAAAGCAGAGTGACAGAGAAGGGAAGACAGAGAAAGATAGCCACTGGTTTATTCTCAAAATACCTACAATAGCCAGGGCTGGGCCAGGCCAAAGCCAGGAGCCAGGAACTCCATCTGGGTTTTCCACCCAGTGCAGGAACCCGAGCACTTGCCATCACCTGCTGCTTCCCAGTGTGCATCTTGGTAGTAAGTGAGCGCAGCTGCTACTCTAACCCAGACACTTTGATATGGGCTGCAGGTGGCCCAATGTCTGCTCACTGTTTTCATCTATTTCATGTTGTTCACTGACACAGTCCAGGTGCATAGAGCAGTGCAGCAAATTGGAAGTAGCCAGTAAATGCTAACATGGGATGAGTGGGTGAATTTATGATGAGTCAGCCTAACAACTATAATACCTATTTAATAAAGTGACTGTGAGGATCTGAAATGATTAACATAGAGCACAGGTAGAATGTCTTACTATAGCAGGTAGCTATTCTCATTTCTCAAGGTCTCTTTGTTGCAGAGAATTCTCAGACATTAAATTGTACATTTGTAAACAGAAAAAATGTGTGAGGCGGGGCTAGCATGGGATGCAGTGAGTTAAGCTGCCATCTGCAGCGCCAGCATCCCATATGGATATTGGTTCTGTCCCTGCCGCTTCACTTCCGATCCAGCTTCCTGCTACTGTGTCTGGGAAAGCAGTGGAAGGTGGCCCAAGTTCTTGGGCCCCTGCACCCATGTAGGAGACCCAGATGAAGCCCCTGCCTCCTGCCTTCAGGCTGGCCTAGCTCCAGCCATTGGGGCCATTTGGGAAGTGAACCAGTAGTTGGAAGATTTCTCTCTCTCCCTCTCTGAA
The DNA here is from genome assembly GCF_051225735.1 of Oryctolagus cuniculus. Taxonomy (NCBI): domain Eukaryota; kingdom Metazoa; phylum Chordata; class Mammalia; order Lagomorpha; family Leporidae; genus Oryctolagus; species Oryctolagus cuniculus. The sequence continues at coordinate 21,525,923 of NC_142877.1, forward strand.
ACCCAGCCTTTCAAATAAACAAAGAGTCATAGCGAAAACTCAGGGGCCGGCGCTGTGGGATAGCGGGTAAAGCTGTGGCCTGCAGTGCTGGCATCCCATATGGGCGCTGGTTTGAGTCCTGGCTGCTCCACTTCAGATCCAGCTCTCTGCTATGGCCTGGGAAAGCAGTAGAAGTTGGACCAAATCCTTGGGCCTCTGCACCCACGCGGGAGACCTAGAAGAAGCTCCTGGTTCCTGGGTTCAGATTGGCGCAGCTTCAGCCATTGCGGCCAATTGGGGGGTGAGCCAGTTGATGGAAGATCTCTCTCTCTCTCTCACTCTCTCTGCCTCTCCTCTCAAATAAATACATAAATCTTTATTTTATTTTATTTTATTTTTTTTGGCAAGCAGAGTGGACAATGGGAGAGAGACATAGAGAAAGGTCTTCCTTTTGCTGTTGGTTCACCCTCCAGTGGCCACCACTGCCGGCGCACTGTGGCCGGCGCACTGTGGCCAGCGCACTGCGCCAATCTGAAGCCAGGAGCCAGGTGCCTCTCCTGGTCTCCCATGTGGGTGCAGGGCCAAAGGACTTGGGCCATCCTCCACTGCACTCCTGGGCTACAGCAAAGAGCTGGCCTGGAAGAGGGGCAACCGGGACAGAATCCGGCGCCTGACTGTGACTAGAACCCAGTGTGCTGGCGCTGCAGGTGGAAGATTAGCCTATTGAGCCACGGCGCCGGCCTAATACATAAATCTTAAAAAAACACACACACACACACACAGGTGATCTTTGGCTCTGCATATGTATGCACACATTTTGTTTTTCAAGTTTTCTTTCTTGAGAGCTTTTTTAAATCAAGAACATCAATTTTTTTTAAAAAAAGTTTTGGCTGGGCTTTGGGCTTTGGGCAGAAAGGACACCAGAATGTGTTGAGGAAGCTGGAGGAGGAAGAGGAAGAGAAACAGCCAGGGAGTGGTGGTAACTGGCATGAGAACCCACAGAGCTGGTGGGGAGGTGTCAGATGCAAGTCATTGTGAGCAGGATGACACCGCCCAGTGGAGCTGGGGGGGAAGGTACCTGGAGGTGAGGCAGGATGAGCTGGGCCACGAGTGGCAGCCTTTCCCTACGGCCACTGTGGATCTCACAGTGTGCTCCAGCCTGAGCCACGTGACGGCGACCGCAGCAGAGGAGCCGTGAGCATTCCTGCCGCACTGTGGCCAGAGCCCCGGGCCTGTGCCTGTGGGCTCCCAGGCTGTGGAACAAGTGCCTGGTTGGAAGCAGGGTCATTAGGACTGGAAGCGGAGTTCACTGGCTAATCGGAGAGACTAAGCCTCAGAGCCACGTGGTGCTTCCACTGAGCCCTGACTCTGCCACTTCCCGGCCGTGTGACCCTGAGCAGGTCATCATCCTGGAAGCAGACGACTAGGGATGAATAGTCCACACCACCCATGTCACCCAGCGTAGCAAACAAAAACAGTTCTCCAAAGCAGCCACTTGAAGCCAACCAACTGCTAAAAACCCTGCTTATCTCATTCCCTAGTGCCAGGAAGCCCTGCTGTTGGACAGATTTTCCTCTATGTCTCAAACAGTTTTTCAAATCAACTATCTCTGACTTAACGTCGGAGCCTTTCAGACATGTGGTATTTGCTGTCTCTTTCATCCAGCTCCTTGGGTCTCAGGTCTATGCAACTGCCAGGTGTTTTCGCAAACTACTCTGGCCCTCTGTGCAAATAGAACACCTTTCTAATTTTTTTAAAGATTTTTATTAACCTACTGTGCCACAGCGCCGGCCCCTCTTTTTTTTTTTTTTTTTTTTTTTTTTTTTTTTTTTTTTTTTTTAAGATTTATTTATTTGAAAGGCAGATTTCCTCCATCCACTGGTTCATTCCCCATCTGGCCTCAGTGGCCAGGGCTGGGCCTGAAGTCAGGAGCCCAGAACTCCCATCTGGGTCTCCCATGTGGGTGGCAGGGACTCAAGCACTTGGGCCATCTTCAGGTAGAGACCTATTTGCTTATTTTAAAGGCAGAGAGAGAGAGTTAGCTTCCATCCACTGGTTCACTCCCAACCAGGGCTGGGCCAGGATGTGGGAGCCTGGAATTCATTTGTAGGCACATTAGCAAGGAGCTGGTTTGGAAGTGGAGCAGCCAGGACTGGAACCCGCACTCATATGGGATGCCAGTGTCACACAGCCATTGGCTTAACCTGTTGTGCCACAATGATGGCTCCAACACCTCTCTATTTCCCCCCACAAGGCTGTGGGGAAAGGAAGCAATTGAAGATTTTGGATGAACTAACAAAAATATGTTCATGAGAACTCCCCAGAGGTGGGTGTTTGGCACAGCAGTTCAGATGCTGTTCAGGATCCCTGCCACTCAGGTGCACATCTCTGTTGCGGGGCTTAAGTCCTGCTCCAGTTCAGATCCAGCTTCTTGCTCCTGCACACCAGGCGAGGCGGCAGGAGATGGCTCAAATGCATGGGTCCCCGCTACTCATGTGGGATATCCACCATGGAGTTCCACGGCCCTGGATTTGGCCTGGCCCAGCCCTGGCTGTTGCAGGCATTTGAGGGAGTGAGGCAGTGGAGCTCTGTCTTTCTGCCCTTCAAAACAAGATGAAAATCTTAAAAATAGAAGGCTGATTCCTAGATTAAAAACAACAACAATAAAACCTCATTAACAAGCAACAGTTGGCAAGTTACCAAAAGTGTGGATTCTGGAACCAGACTACCTTTCCTGGGCTTGGATCCAGGTTTCACCACTCCCTAGCTGTGGGACTTTGGACCAATTACTTTTTGTTCCTCAGTTTCCTGCATCCTAAGGTAATTGTTGTAATTAAATGAATGAATAATGAGAAAGCCCTCAGAACAGTACCCGGCACCCAATGGAGCTGTAAGCACTTACCGTTAGACCGTGAGTGCAGACTGCTCCGTCATAAGCCCATCGGCCTCAGTCAGTCCCGAGATGGATGGAGGCTTGGTTGCCTGGAAGGTGCATTGTCTGTATTAGTGAAAGTAGCCAGTGCCCCAGTCAATTGCATGGACCAGGATTTGTAGTGAAGTTTGGGCCCAGCTCCAGAGCAGCTAAAGTGAAGTGAGCGGCCGGTGCTGTGGCGTAGCAGGCAAAGCCACCGCCTGCAGTGCCAGCATCCCACATGGGCACCGAGAAAGAGACAGAGAGAGAGAGAGATCTTCCATCCATTGGTTCACTCCCCAGATGGCCGCAACGGCCAAGGCAGGGCGAGATGAAGCCAGGATCCCGGAACTTCATCTTTGTCTCACCAGGGATGGCAGGGGTGCAAGCACTCAGGCCATCCTCCACTGTTTTTCTACATGAATTAGCAGGCAGCTGGATCAGAAGTGGTGTAACAGGGGCCGGTGTTGTGGCACAAATTAAACCGCTGCCTGCAATACCAGCATCCCATAAGGAGGAGTCCTGGCTGCTCCACTTCCAATCCAGCTCCCTGCTGATGTGCCTGGGAAAGCAGCAAAAGATGGTCCGGGTAGCTGAGCCCCTGCCACCCACGTGGGAAACCCAGAGGGTTTGGCCTGGCCCAGCCCCAGCCATTGTGGTCATTTGGGGAGTGAACCAGAGGATGGAAGATCTCTCTGACTTTCCCTCTCTCTGTTAACTCTGCCTTTCAAATAAAATAAATAAATCTTAAATAAAAAATTTTTTTAAAAAGAAACAGAATAACAGGGACGTGAACCGACACTCCGACCTGGGATGCAGGCTTGGTAAGTGGCGGTTTAACCTGCTGTGTCACAACAATGACCCCGTTAATTTTATTTTTAACTGACACATAATAATTATACATAATTATGGGATACAGTGATAATTTGATACACTTAGATAATGTGCAATGATCAGAGCAGGGTGATTAGCATTTCCAGCTCCTTAGAGGCTCATCAGGGATGATAAAAGCTTCACTCCCACCCCGCCAGCTCTTTATAAAATGAGTAATAAACTGCTGTACAGTGTCAAGTGGTTCCTTCCTCTGTGTCAGAAGCTGGTGTTGGGAGAAGCGTTGAGGTTTGCTCTGGCATCCCTGGGGCCCTTTGCCCAGCAATACCGTGTGTTGGGCTTCGAACACATCGGGGTTCTGGTTTTTCGTAGCCCCCAGAAGGGAGATGGAGAAAGGAGCTGGAGAGTGACCTCAACAGAGACACGTTGCTTTAGTGAAGCAGAGAGGGGCGAGGGTCTGTTCTTGCGAAGACTGTGCACAGGGCGTGTGTGGGGCTGGGCTTTATCTGGTTAAAGAGAGAACTTGCCATGGGTGGGAAGGGGAATTTGCTGCTGGCGGGAAGTAGGGGCTGTCCAGAAGCTCTGGGAACTTTCCCCTTACCTGTTTCGCAATCTGCCCTGTTCCTCTGCCAGCTGTTTTGCAAGGAGTCTGGGGGGGATCAGGCACGGTTCAGGAGGAGCTTTCCAGGGAGGGAGCAGGAAGTGGGGGGGGGGTCCTATTGCCCTTTATTCCAGATCCTAGATGCAAAAAAAGAGGAGGGACGCGGCCTCCAGCTGGCTACTTTCTGCTGAGAAGGGCCCACGGGGGTTTGCCTCTGGAGCCCGGAGGCGTCCTCGGGTTTTGAGGGAAGGGTTTGGCATCCTTGATTGAGGCAGTGGAGTATGTCTGATAGCGGGTGCTGATTGGCTAATGAACTGGTCGTGGAGCTACAGAGTCCCGGCCAGGGTACCTACATCTAAATTTGTATATGTTTTGACTGCTTCAGTAAGGCGAGATAAAAAGGAGGCCTGATTTCCACTAGGGCCCCTGAGGAATGTGCTGGACTTTGTCATAGTTGACATAGGTATGAGCATTTTTCTGCATGCCTTCCAGGAGACAGGTTGCCCCATGATTAGGTCTCTGTGTGCCCGAATCCTGGGGCTGATGTGTCCAGTCCGGCTTGGTGCCCTGGAGAGCTCTGTCTGCCACGAGACATAGTGAGGGCCTTGTTCCTGCTGGTGGTCTGCACGAGAGTGGAGGTTAGTACTTAGCAGACATCTCCCTGGGGTCAAAGGTACGCTTGGGAGAGGCGGAGGAACTCGTTTTTATATTAACATGGGTTTTCTGAAAAGGAGCCTCACTTTTCCTCAGTCTTGCTCACATCGGACAAGAAGGAGACATAAACCCGGGTGGGGCCCCTGGCCCTGCCACTTCCCCTAGGGGAAACATATGTGTTTGCCTGTGTCTCCGAGATCCAGTGAGGGGGGTGGGGGGAGCCGGTCTGTGTGGTTGGAAGGGGAAAGCAGAAGAGTGGAGGCTACAGATGAGCCAGCCTGGCCTGGGGGGTGGTCAGGGGCCCTCTGGGATCTCTATAATCGGGGAGGTGTTAGAGGAGGTGGGAGGAAGTTTCCGAGAGGGGATGGGGGGTCAAGGAGGGGGTTATCAATGGGGTCATGGGGGGGGACGCAGGGTGGGGGTCAGCATCTGGATCGAGGTGTGAGGAATCCGTTTGGGATTTTACGGCATGCTTGGGAGGAGAAGAGGGGGACAGAGGAGGATTTCATTGGAGAAGCAGTCTTTACACAGACGGCTGGTTGCGAGGGGTGAAGAATGCTGAGAGAAGCAGGAACCACAGACTACTTGCTTTTCCTTCTGAAGATGTTATATAGATCCATAAAGCACGTTTTGATCAAAAGAGCTGAATTCTGGCCCGTGGCTGCAGTTGTCTAATTCATATTGATGCCAAATTTGTAGGCAAAAGCGCTTCACTGCGTGAACCCAGAAGTCCGTGAGTGCCAGAGGCTTGAGATTTTTCAGTGCGCAGGCTAAGGGCAACTCTTTAGGAACTGAAATTTCGGACCCAGTGGTGCAAGGCAAAGAGTGATGGGCTCTTGTTTCTGGGTCATCATCCGGTACAGAGACAGAGAAATGAAAAGTGGACATAGCAGTGAGCCCCGGGGTCCCCTCCTTCACTGTTGGTCAGGCCAAAGCCCAGGGGTCTCCGGGAATATGTCTGAAGCCTTACCTTCCCTCACTGGGACCAGAGCCAATGTCTGGATGTGACTTGACCGAATGGCAAGGAGCCCCTGCTCTGGAGGTCAGCTTAATAGAAAAGGAGGGAGATAAGGTGAGAATCCGAGGCGCAGGTTTACACCAATTACTAGTAAAAGCTGCTGAAGAGGCCGGCACCGCGGCTCACTAGACTAATCCTCCGCCTGCGGCACCAGCACCCTGGGTTCCAGTCCCGGTCAGGGCGCTGGATTCTGTCCCGGTTGCTCCTCTTCCAGTCCAGCTCTCTGCTGTATCCTGGGAAGGCAGTGGAGGATGGCCCAAGTGCTTGGGCCCCTGCACCCATGGGAGACCAGGAGGAAGCACCTGGCTCCTGGCTTCAGATCGGCGTAGCTCCGGCCGTAGCAGTCATTTGGGGAGTGAACCAACGGAAGGAAGACCTCTCTCTCTCTCTCTCTCTCTAACTCTGCCTGTCCAAAAAAAAAAAAAAAAGGCTGCTGAAGAGGTTTGCAGCTGCTCACGAAGATGCCAGGCATCCCCAGGGGAGCTTAGGATCCTGGGTAAAGAATGAGCGGTGCTCTTGAAGGTCTCAGCAGGATGAGGTGGGCAGGCTAGAGGGGAGACTGGGGATCTGGACCAAGGCGGCTCTCAACTTTTTGGGGAGTTTTGGAGAGGCGTCTCTCAGGCCCGTCCGATTTACTCTGAGGACAACAGTCAACAGTCCTGATACCTGGGAGTTCTTGCCCTTCCTCCCCTGAGCAGCAGCCAGGTCAGAAATAAGCGTTAAAAGGGAGATTGAGGGGCCGGCACTGTGGTGTAGTGGGTAAAGCCGCCGCCTGCAGTGCCAGTATCCCACATTGGCGCTGGTTCGAGTCCTGGCTACTCCACTTCCGATCCAGCTCTCTGCTGTGGCCTGAGAAAGCAGTGGAAGATGGCTCAAAGGCTTGGGCCCCTGCACCTGCATGGGAGATCCAGAAGAAGCTCTGACTCCTGGCTTTGGATCAATGCAGCTCCAGCCGTTGTGGCCATCTGGGGAGTGAATCAGTGGATGGAATACTTTCTCTGTCTCTCTTTCTCTCCCTCCCTCTGCCTCTCTGTAACTCTGCCTTTCAAGTAAATAAATAAATCTAAAACAAAGGGGGAGGGGGCTAACTGACACTTGGATACCCTATCAAATCATCTGGGTCTGACTTTCACCTGGGGAACTTTGAGTCTCACCAAGGAGTAGCGTTGGCCAGGCACTCACAGTCTCCACTACATTGTTCCGGGTCCCAGACATCCATGGTCTCTCTCTTGAAGAATGGAGATGGTGGGAGAGAGCAAGTGAGAGATGGCAGGGATTCTGCGTCACCGGACGGTTCACCCTGGGGCTCCCTCTGGGAGTGCAGGTAGCCACGTGTGCTGGACACTCAACGGTCACTTCGTGGTCCTCACCCCAGTTGCCACAGAGAGAAAAGTTTGGAGGGAAGGGGTTAAGACATGAAAAACCCTGTCAGGTTCCAGCACCACCATGCTAAGTCTTGAACACCTCCGGGTGCTGGTTTTTCAGTCTCCAGGAGGAGGTGGAGACCAACCTCAGCAGAGCCAGGTTGCTTTACTGAAGCAAAGAGGGGTGTCAGACTGGTGTTATTGTTTTTTAAAGATTTATTTATTTATTTGAAAGAGTTACAGAGGTAGAGCTACTGAACGGGAGAGAGAGAGGTCTTCCATCTGCTGGTTTACTCCCCAAATGGCCGGAGCTGGGCCCATCTGAAGCCAGGAGCCAGGAGCTCCCACGCAGGTACAGGGGCCCAAGTACTTGGGCCATCCTCCACTGCTTTCCCAGGCCATAGCAGAGAGCAGGACCCGAAGAGGAGCAGCTGGGACTGGAAACAGAGCCTACATGGGATGCCGGCTCTGCAGGCCTGAGCTTTACAACCGGCTCTGGGTCTACCGTCTGTTCTTGCAAGACTGCGCAGGCCGCACGTGGGTGGGGCTGGGGCTGTATCTGGTTGAAGAGGGATCCTGCTGCCGGGAAGTGGGGGTGTTTCCAGAATCCTCTGGGAACTTTCCCCTTGACTGTTTCGCAAGCTTCCCTGTGCCCTCGCTAGCTGTTCTGCGAGGAGTCTGGGGGACATCAGGCGGCTTTCGGATGGGAGGAAGTGGGGGAAGGTGACAATCTGTCAGCCCTACTGCCCTGTTCCATGGGGACTGTGAAACGCGGGAGGCCGCCCTCCCGGCAGGCGTGACTGTTCCAGGGGCTTCCAGCCCCGCACCTCGCCCGTCGTTTCTCTACATAAGGAAGATGTTGGCAGCCCGGGGCATCGAGGAGTGGCCTAGAGTAGTACTCCACGAACGCGAACACCCCGCAGCCAGGGTATGGCCGCCCCTAAGCCGCCCTCGCAGCTCCCCCGCCGCCACCTCTGCCCTCTGCCGTGCCCGGCTCCGGCCCCGCCCTTCCGCGGAAACGCCGCTCTCTCTGCGCCTTTGCCATTGCGTCTGCGCAGAAGCCCGGGGCTAGGCCCCCGGGCCGGCCGGGCCGTAGGGCTGAGCTGCCAGTGCGCCTGCGCGAGAGGCCAATAAAAGGGTGATGCTGCGCCGTCTCGCCGCTGAGGTTGGGTTGTTAGTGCGTCTGCGCGGGGCTCGGGAGCCGCGGTTCTTGAGTGTGCTTCGGCGGGCGCCGGGTGTAGCCATGCAGAGAGCGGAGTGTGAGCAGCCCTCTAAGCGGCCCCGATGCGATGGCAGCCCGAGAACCCCGCCGAACACTCCGTCCGCGGCAGACTGGTCCCTGAGCCCGGAGCTCCACCCGGACCACCAGACCTGGGGCCCGGAGCAGGTGTGCGCCTTCTTAGAGCGCAATGGCTTCAGCGAGCTCCGACTGCTGAAAAGCTTCCGAGGTACCGGGCTGGGGGTGGGGGGTGGTGGCGGCGGCTGAGGAGCGAGGGGTGGGGCCCAGAGGCCGGGGCAGAGGGCCGGACGCCGAGAAGGGGCCACCCCCGGGAAGGAGTGCGAGGCGCGGAAGGGCGACCAGGGAGCGTGGCCCTGCAGCGAGGGGCCGCCAGGAGTGGTGTCCTGAGGCAGAGGAAGGAGAGTTGGGGGAGCCGGGGGCTGGAGATTCGCAGGAAGGAGCAGCCCTGAGGGGGTGGGGGGCTGTGAGGCGCGCGGGTGGGGAGGGTCGGGCGGGGTCTTCCTCCGGGGAGTTAACGAGGACTGGGCCCCCAGCGCCTGCCGGCGGGGCTCGGGGTCCCCCCGCCCCCCCGCTAGGGAGAAGACCTTGGTCGGAAGCTTGCTGTCACTCATGCTCCCCAGGCTCGGGGGACCCCTGTGTGTAACCGCAGATCTTGAACTCCTGCCACATGAAAGTCAGTTCTGGGCTTTTGAGCTTGCTTCCAGGCCTCCCGCCCCGCCCTCAGGAAATTGGGGTTTTCCTAAAGAGGAGGGAAACTTGGTGACCTCTGAATTCCTGCCGCCCGCTCCAGCACCCCAGTAGGGCTCGGTACGTGCTCGCTGTGCTTGCAAAGCTCGGAGGTGCTTGTGCTCAGTCCTTTAAAAGTGCCATAGAACAGCCCCGCAGTTAGCTGCAGGAGTGTCTGTGCAACCCCAGAGCTGGGTCATCTTAACAGTCCAAAGTTGGCCGTGAGCCCTGGTGGTCAGCGCACGTGTGGGCCTCGGGTTGGTCCCCCCCATGTGCGCCTGCCTTGGATTGGCCGGTGATGGCGCCTGCCTGCCTCCTGTGCAGTGGTTAAAGGTAGGTGCCCATCCTGCCCTCGGGGTCCAGGAGTCGCTTGGGTCCTGCTTTCCCTGAGGCTCCTAGAGGCCTCTCGTGGTGATGGCGCGGAGCACAGGCCCCCACTGAGCTGTCAGCTGTGCCAGGCAGGGACAGTGGAGCCGCCCCGTTTCCAGAGGAATTGCAGGCCAAGGGAGAGATGCTGAGGCCTGGTACCACTCCAGCGAAGGCCCCGAGGGCTGGGGTGTGGGTCCTCACTGGGAAGCTGCTTAGGTCAGGAGCTCTCATCAGCTATCTTGGTTTATGCTCAAGCACCTGCCTCAAACACCTTTTGTGTGAAACTTATGCCCTGGGCCCTGGGGTGGTCCACAGCAAGCTGGCTCTTGGAGGGTTGTGATTTGCAAGTTCAGTAAGATTTCGAAATTATGAGCAGAGCCCTGGGGACAGGGGTGGGAGGAACTTGAGTGGTCCTGGACCCGCGGGTGGGAAGAAGGTGCACTTCTCTTTTTCCTTCCCCCCTTTGCATCCCTCCACTCCAAGGATGGCTCTTGGGGTGCACTAGTTTTCTGTTTCCAGAATGTGGTCGGCCGTGCTGTGGGGCGGGCCCTGACTTAGTGGTGCTCTGTGGGGATGACGTCATCACCCTCCAGAATGACCTGTGCTCTCTCAAACCCATGGTCTAGCGCCAACAGAAGACACTGCTGGCTTTTCTTTGGTGAAGATGGAATGTTCCAGATTGCTTGTCTTACCATCTGCTCTGTCTTGACCAAACTTTAGTGAGGCTTGGCTGTTTTCTTACAGGCCCCTGAACTCCAGCTTACCTGTGACTGTGTGAGCGCTGAAGTGGAATATGCCCTGGGCAGCCTCTCCTGCCGCCAGGCTGGCCCCAGCTGTCAGACCCACTGTTGATTTCCCTGTATTTGTTCATCTTCCCCTTCAGAGAGTCTGCCTGTCCCTGCTGACCTTTACCCTACAAAAGGAAACGCCTCTTCTGACTGATTCCCGAGATTGGTGCTGTCTTCCTATAATAGATTTTCTAATTCTCCAAGTATACATATTTCATTTGACAAAACCAACCACAAGGTGCAAGGTCCCTTTCCTGACTAAGGAATATTATTTCACAAACACCCTGAAACAGGGTGCTATAATCCACACTTCGTATGCACAAGTTGTGTGAGGCCCGAAGGTCACCCCACACGGCAAAGTGTGGGCTGGGATTTTTATGGTTAGCTGTTTGGACTCAAGAACTCAAGCCAGCTCTTTCTTACAAGCATTCTCATCAAAAACCATTGAATAAGGGCCGGCGCTGTGATGTAGCGAGTAAAGCAGCCGCCAGCAGTGCCAGCATCCCATATGGGGCCAATTCTACTCCGGGCTGATCCACTTCCAATGCAGCTCTCTGCTATGGCCTGGGAATGCAGTAGAAGATGGCCCAAGTCTTTGGGCCCCTGCACCTGCGTGGGAGACCCAGAAGAAGCTCCTGACTCTCTCTCCCCCCACCCCCGTCTCCCTGTACAGTAGAACTTGCCAAATGTGTATCCACTATTTCAAGAAGGCTGAATATACTACAAACAGAACAGAATATGAATCTAATTTTAAACACATGATTATATAAATAATAGAACTAAACTGACTCAAAGATATTTGTAAGTTGTTCACTTGCTGCATTTTTCAGTCCAGCTACAATGCTCTGTAAGCGGCTCACACTTTGGGTAGCAGAAGCAACAGGAGTAATGACTGCTTCTTTTTCTCGTAAATATCGCCGTCCTGTCAGTGGGGTAGAAGGTGCAAATGATCTTTTCTATGAGAAAAGAAAAATCTGTGAGATTAGCATTTACTTCCTGCTTACTGTGTAATTCAGTATACGTACTATGCATATTCAAATTTATAGATAGTTACTTTTCCCCTCTTTATTACCTACCAAATTTTTAGCAATACTATGCTAATAATATTCTTATATTTGAATAATACTTTTTCTTAAAGATTTAATTTATTTGAATGGCAGAGTTAGAGAGAGAAGAAGGAGAGACAGAGAGAGAGAGTTCTTCCATCCCTGGTTCACTCTCCAAATGGCTGCAACAGCCAAGGCTGGGCAGGGCTGAAGCCAGAAGCTTCCTCTGGGCCTCCCACATGGGTGCTTTCCCAGGTGCCTTAGCAGGGAGCTGGATCAGAAGTGGAGCAGCTGGGACTCAAACTGGCACCCATATATGATACTGGCGCTAGTGGATGGAAGATCTCTCTCTGCCTCTGCCTCTCTGTAACTCTGCCTTTCAAATAAATAAATCTATTTCAAAAGCCAGGAGCCAGGAGCTTCATCTGGGTCTCCCACATGCATGGCAGGGGCCCAAACACATGGGCCATCCTCCATGACTTTTCCCAGGCCATTAGCAGGGAGCTGGATCAGAAGTGGAGCAGCCGGGACATGTGGCGCCCACATGGGATGCTGGCACTGTAGACAGCGGCTTTACCTGCTACACCACAGTGCCAGTCCCTATAGTTCTTTAAAATGGGGGGGGGGTTTAGAAATGAATAGAAATGAAATCAACACTGTGAACACACCCCTCAGGTACTGGTTTTAGCCTGATGATTCTTAAAAAAAGAAAAAACAAAAAACTGAACTCTCCTTGCCTACCCCGCTCTGAAACTCTGCCTTTCTAGAAGTGCAGGGGGCTGCTGGCAGGCAGCACCCGCAGCACCCACAGCGCTCGGCTGCACTCCCGACCTCGCCTGGCCTTCCTCGCGAGTCGCTTACACAAACAAAATGTTTTTGTCCGATTGTCAAAAATATCTGCTTGGTTTAGTTATCTGATTAAAATTAGACTTTATAAGTAGCAAACCAAAATATGGTGGACGTTTCTCTTGGTATCCAAGGGGATTTGGTTCCAAGGCCTCTCACAGATCACAAAATCTGGGGATTCTCACGTCCCGTTTGTGAAATGGTGTAGTATTTGCAAATGAGCATGCACACCATATGTATATATATATATATATATATATATATATTTAAAAGATTTATTTATCTGTTTGAAAGGCAGAGTTACAAGAGGCAGAGGCAGAGAGAACAAGAGAGAGGTCTTCATCCGCTGGTTCACTCCCCAAATGGCTGCAACAGCTGGAACTGCGCTGATCTGAAGCCAGGAGCCTGGAGCTTCTTCCGGGTCTCTCTCGTGGGTTTAGGGGCCCGAGGACTTGGGCCATCTTCCACTGCTTTCCCAGGCCATAGCAGAGAGCTGGATTGGAAGTGGAACAGTCGAACCAGCGCCCATATGGGATGCAGGTGGTGGCTTTACCTGCTACGCCACGGCGCCGGCCCCTCCCTTATATGTCAAATCATCTCTAGATTACTGATAGTACCCAATGCGATGGAAGTCTGTGGAGTCATGAGAAGAGAAAGCCTGCACGTGCTCAGTGAGATGCAGTTTTCCCCTGAACGGCTTCTGTTCACGTTTGGTTGAATTCACAGATGTGAGGCCCGAAATATTAGAACCCGTGGATAAGAAGGGCAGTTTGTACTTGGCCCAGTCTCTACTCGGGTCCTGAATGAATGCTGAGCTGAGTAAATTCTCGTAGCTCCCCATTGGAAGACATTGAAAGGCATATGTTGTAAAGATTAAATTTGTTTTCTTCTCCCCTTTCTTCCATAGAAAACAAAATCACAGGGTCATTACTGCCCTTTCTTGATGAATCTCTTCTTGAGAATCTTGGGATAAGGTAAGAATGACAATTTGTCTTGTAACCTCTCTCTGTGCAAAGCTTCAGCTCTGTGTTGAACATATTTCTAAGTCTTTCTAGAGCTATTTTAAGGTGAGATTTGGCGGGGCGGGGGGGGCTTGTGGCATCACAGCTTAAGCTGCCTCCTGTGGCTCCAGCATCCTCTATGGGCACGGGTTCAAGTCCTAGCTGCTCGTCTTCTGATCCAGCTCCCTGCTAATGGCCTGGGAGCAGTGGAAGATGCCCCAAGTACTTGGCCCCCTGCCACCCAGGTGGGAGACCTGGAATGAAGCTCCTGGCTTAGGCTTGGCCCGGCCCTGGCCGTTGCGTAGGGAGTGAACCAGCAGATGGAAGATCTCTCTCCCTCTGTGTGTAACTCTGACTTTCAAAAAGAAAAAAAACACTGGGATATATCCTTGGTTTTAGATTTAAAGACACTATGCAAAATAATTTGGCATTTTTTAGTTATATGATTTGGGGACAAATTGTTTAATCCTTCAGTTTCTACAGCTGTGAAAGGATAATAATGAGACAATGAATGTAAAATGTTAATTCACCCTTAATAAATTACACACTCATGTGGATGTCTCTGTTCGACTGGAGGTTCCAGGTCTAGATTAGAATGGAACCACTTTAAAATTGAGGATCCCGTGTTAATATTCCTTAAAATGAAGATTTGGTTTCTGTTAGGGAACTGGCAGTGATGGTAAAATATGTTCTTGCGGAATTCCCCTTAGGAAATTGCTGTTTGTGGTAACAGTAACCAAAGAATCACAACAAGGGATTACACTGAATCACTCCTTGTTCTGTGGCTTAGTAATTGATCACAGAAGTAGATTGGGAAGGAAGACCCCTGTGAGACCTGCGAGTGGCTTTCAGCTGATGACCTGTGGGCCAGAACCTTCAGTGACCGAATCTTGGCTGCTTCATAACCACATTTCAGACCCTCAGTCCTCTGAGTCCTTCTCACTGTCTCGTTCTTGTGTGTGTTTGAGGGTAGTAAAATGAGATTAGAATTTTTTTTTTTGACAGGAAGAGTGGACAGTGAGAGAAAGAGAGAGAGAGAAAGGTCTTCCTTTTGCTGTTGGTTCACCCTCCAATGGCTGCCGTGGTTGGCGCTCTGCAGCCGGTGCACCGCGCTGATCCGATGGCAGGAGCCAGGTGTTTCTCCTGGTCTCCCATGGGGTGCAGGGCCCAAGCACTTGAGCCATCCTCCACTGCACTCCCTGGCCACAGCAGAGGGCTGGCCTGGAAAAGGGGCAACCGGGAAAGAATCCGGCGCCCCAACTGGGACTAGAACCCGGTGTGCCGGCGCCGCTAGGCGGAGGATTAGCCTAGTGAGCTGCGGCGCCAGCCTGAGATTAGAATTTAAGTATGCAGGGCAGGCGTTTGGAGCACTGGTGCAGACGCCACTAGGAACTCCTGGATCCCGTATCAGAGTTGACTGGCTCTGCCTGCTGGCTCTGCTCATGCGCACCCTGAGAGGCAGCAGGTGGTGGCTCAAGTATTTGGGTCCCTGCCACCTACTTCGGAGGCCAACACTGGGTTCCTGGCTCCTGGTTTCAGCCGAGCCCAGCCCTGCTGCTGTGGCATTTGGGATGTGAACCAGTAAGTGGAAGATCTTTATCATCTCTGTTCCTTTCTTTCTTTCAAATTAACTGAAAAAAATAAAAATAAAAAGAATTTTCTTAAAAGTGAAATTTTTGATGCTAAAAATTTTTGAAATCTATGCATAGTTTTTTTTCATTATGTACATTTCCCATAAAACTTTTAAGACCCCTTGTACATGGTTGCTTACTATTTGGACTAAATGAAATTTGTTCTAAATGAGGTCTTTGTGTTCAAGGGAACCATATACTACTTTGTGGCCCCAAATACTATTGATTCATTCAGCAAGAATTTGTGAGAAGTTCACTGTGTGCCAGGCATTCGTCCAGAAACTGGGGACATGTGTGACTAAAACTGACAAAGTTCCAGAGGACACTATATAGCACAAGCCTTCTGCCCACCTGGCCATTCTGAGACAGACTTTGCAGGACTTCTTAGAGCTGTGTTGTCCTGTGGGAGCTACTAGCCACATGTTTAAACTTGTAAAAATTAGATGAAATTTAAAGTTGAGATCCTCCGTCGCACTAGCCATATTTCCAGAGCTTAGACCACGCAGGGCTCGTGGCCGCCATGCTGGACTGGGCAGACAGAGCATATTTCCATCAACGCACCAAGTTCTGGGTAGCCCTGCCTTGCAGGGTGCCGGTGGGATCAGCTCAGTGACACCAGTGCCAGCAGCTCGTGAGTGTGCCCTTACATGGTCTTACTGTCACTTCCATTTCACCCTTCTAGTTGCCCATTCCTGTTGCCAAAGTACTAGCCCCCAAGTAAGTGACGTGCATGTACAGCACTTTTCTTTTGGGGGCGAATCAAGTTTAGACAGATAACTTTTCTATTCCTTCCATTTAAACTATTGATTTATAAAGGTTTCCCTAGGAAATAGAAAATGAGACATTAGATTTCAGAAATGTTAAAATACAGAAATAAAATCTTTTTTAGTCCAAATATCCTGGCCCAAGACTACTTTAAATCTTTGTTTAATGCCTTTACTAGGGGCTGGTGCTGTGGCGTAGCAGGTTAACGCCCTGGCCTTAAGCGCCGGCATCCCATAAGGGCACCAGTCCGAGACCCGGCTATTCCACTTCCAATCCAGCTCTGCTATGGCCTGGGAAAGCAGTACAAGATGGCCCAAGTCCTTGGGCCCCTCACCCGTGTGGGAGGCCTCGAAGAAGCTCCTGACTCCTGGCTTTGGATTGGCTCAGCTCCGGCCATCGCAGCCAACTGGGGAGTACACCAACAGATGGAAGACTCTCTCTGTCTCTGTCTCTCTCTCTGTCTCTGTCTCTCTCTCTCTGTTTCTCCTCTCTATCTGTAACTCTGGCTTTCAAATAAATAAATAAATCTTTTAAAAAAAAATGCCTTTACTAAGCAAAAGGGGAAAAAAACCAGGGCTTTGGTGGTTTTTAAAATTGATTGATTAATTTGAGAGGCAGAGAGACAGAGAGCTCCCATCCACTGGCTCACGTCCCAATTCCCACAACAGCTGAGACTGGGCCATGCCAGAGCCAGGATCGGGAACTCAATCCAGGATTCTCATGTGAGTGGCAGGAACTTAACTTGATTTAAACACACACCATCTCCCAGGGTCTGCACAGCAGGAAGCTGGAGTCAGGAACCAAGCACTGTCATATGGGCCTCTAGCTCCTTATCTGGTGTCTCAACCACTAGGCCAAACAATGATTATTATTTGTTTTGTTAAAAATTTATTTATTTGAAAGGCAAAGCTACAGAGCGAGAGAGGGAGAAACAGAGATAGTCCATCTGCTGGTTCAGTTCCCAAATGGCGGCAATGACCAGAACTGAACCAGACTGGAGCCAGGAGCTTCTTCCGGGTCTCCCACATGGGTGCCAGGGCACAAGCACTTGAGCCGTCCTCCACTGCTTTCCCAGGCCATTAGCAGGGGGCTGGATTGGAAGTGGAGCAGCTAGGTCTTGAACCAGCACCCATATGGGATGCCAGAATTGCAGACTGCAGCTTCACCCCCTATGCCACACACTGGCCCCAAAAAGATTTATTTTTTAAATGTCTAATTATTGAGAAGGTCACTAAAGTCTAACTTGCCCTTTCCCTGCTATTTGTTGACACTTAGCCAGGTATGAGGCTGGTAAGCCTGGACCATGTAGCAACTGTAAATGAAGCAGGAGGGGATTTTGAGCTATTCATGTTTAATTCCTGCGAAATGCTTTCTTACCTGAGTGTTGTGAGGGATTACTGGCATTGGAAGGTGAATATAAATAAGGCTAAACCCTCGTATGTTTGATTCATGCTTGAGTCCTAGCTGGTGCTCCTGTCAAGCCAGGACTGTGAGAACAGATGTTGACTTGGGTTTGAGGCCTGCACGGAGTTGGCAGCAGAGGTGTAGGACGCACCGAAGTCTGCGTTACGAGGGAAGAGGATCATGGGCAGAACCTTGGGGGAGACCTGCACTGGCGCAGCAGGCAAGCTCAGATCTTAGGAGCAAAGCAGCAACAGAGTTTCTGGGAGGAGTACGTTTGAATTATTGATTGTCCCTCCAGTCTAACCTGCGTATTAGTATAGATAATCCGGAGTCGATTGTGTGCCACTATATACTCCAGGGGTTCTTATTAAGCAAACAGTGATACGTTGTCTTGTCTTCTTGTAATTTTAGTTCCTTGGGAGATAGGAAGAAGCTGCTTAATTGCATCCAACAATTGAGTCAAACTTACGTCGATACAATGAAGGTAAGAAGAAACTGAGTTCATCAGATTTTTTGAATATAAATTTGTAAACTCAATTACATAAAATTCACTTAAAAGAGAATGGAAGGGGGTGGCCAGCATTGTGGTGCAGCAGGTTAAAGCCACTGCTTTCCAGCATCCCATATTGCAGTGCCGGCTCGAGTCCCAGCTACTCCACTTACTATCCAAATTCTTGCTGATGCACCTGAGAAAGCAGCCGAAGATGGTCAAGTACTTGGGTCCCTTCCAGCCATGTGGAAGACCAGAATGGAGTTCTAGGCTTCTGGCTTTGGCTTGGCCCAGCCCTGGCTGGCTATAGCAGCCTTCTGGGGAGTGAAGCAACAGGTGGAAGATTCTTTCTCTTTCTCTTTCTCTCTCCCTTTCAAGTAAATAAATACATCTCTATAAAAAAAGATGGGGTGGGTAATGTTTAATTAACCACAGCCGCCACCTGTGATGCTGGCATCCCATGTCAGCGCTGGCTCGTGTCCCAGTCACCACCTCTGCATCCCCACCTGGTGGCTCCATCCCCCCTTCCCTCTGGGTAGAACCAACCACTCCTTTGTTTGTTTCCTTCTTCCTGTTCTCTTGCTCTCCTACTCTGGGCATAGCTTCTGTTACCCTTCCCAGGGGTAGGAGTGGTACCTCACTCATCTCGTCCCAGTGCTTCACATGTACAACAGACACTTAGGGAGGGTAGAATTTGTTTATCCTGCTAAGGCAGTAACAGGAGGATGCCATAATGCATCTGAGAGTGATGTGTAAATGAGGCATGTGGGGCCGGCATTGTGGCGCAGTGGGTTAAGCTGCTGCTTGCAGCAACAATGCTGCCATCCCATATGAGTGCTGGTTTGAGTCCTGGCTGTTCCACTTCTGATCCAGCCCCTGCTGATACACCTGGGAAAGCAGTGGAAGATGCCTGGCCCCAGTTGGTTGGGCTGCTGCCATTCATGTGGGAGACCCAGATGAAACTCCTGAC
This sequence comes from Oryctolagus cuniculus, assembly GCF_051225735.1. Classification (NCBI taxonomy): domain Eukaryota; kingdom Metazoa; phylum Chordata; class Mammalia; order Lagomorpha; family Leporidae; genus Oryctolagus; species Oryctolagus cuniculus. Next base: position 21,544,557 of record NC_142877.1, read on the forward strand.
TCCTGGTTTCAACCTGGCCCAACCCTGGCTGTTGTGGTGTGGCCATCTGGGGAGTGAACCAGCAAATGGAAGATCTCTCTCTCTCTCTCTGTCTCCCTCTCTCTGTCTCCCCCCCACCCCCAACATTGACTTTCAAATAAATAAATTAAATCTTTTAAAAAGGAAGGGGGTGGGGCCGGCGCCGTGGCTCACTAGGCTAATCCTCCGCCTCTGGTGCTGGCACCCTGGGTTCTAGTCCCAGTTGGGGCACCGGATTCTGTCCCGGTTGCTCCTCTTCCAGTCCAGCCCTCTGCTGTGGCCTGGGAAGGCAGTGGAGGATGGCCCAAGTCCTTGGGCCCTGCACCCGCATAGGAGACCAGGAGGAAGCATCTGGCTCCTGGCTTCAGATCGGCGCGGCGCACCAGCTGCAACACGCCGGCCGTAGTGGCCATTTGTGGGGTGAACCAATGGAAAAGAAGACCTTTCTCTCTCTGTCTAAATCTGCCTGTCAAAAAAAAAAAAGGAAGGGGGTGGGCCAGTGGGTTAAGCTGTTATATACAATGCCAGTGTTCCATATGAACTCCAGTATGAGTCCAGGCTGCTTCATCTGATCCAGCTCCTGCTGTCGGGCCTGGGAAAGCAGTGGAAGATGGCCCAAGAACTTGGATCCCTGCCACCCAGGTGGGAGCTCCTGATGAGGTTCCAGGCTCCTGGCTTCCATCTGGCCCACCTCTGGCCATTGTAGCCATTTGGGGAGTGAATGAACAAATGGAAGATCTCACAGTCTCTCTCTCGCTCACCCTCTGTCTCTGTAATTCTGCCTTTTAAATAAATAATAAATAAATCTTAAAACAAAAATGAAGGAGAGAAAGGTGTAGCCAGAACTCGAACCAGGCACTCTGATATGAGATATGGGCGTCCCAAGTGTCGGCTTAACCTGCTGTGCAAGGTATTACCCCAGTGTAGATTTCTACTAGTGTTCAAGACACGTTAATATCATATATACACCGTAAGAATCGAGAATATATAATAACTAGGATTTCCAGCAACTCAATGACCACAATTTAGGGCATGGTTTAAAGGTGCTATTTGGGGCTGGCATTGTAGTATAGCATGTTAAGCCGCTGCCTGCCTCACTGGCATCCCATGCAAGCACTGATTGAAGTCCCGGCTGCTCCACTTCTGATACAGCCTCCTGCTCATGCACCTGGGAGGCCTAAGTATTTGGGCCCCTGCCACCCAGCAAATAAGTAAATCTTTTTAAAAAAGGAAATTATTTTTATTAGATTTATTTAATTATCTGAAGGAGTTACAGAGATCTTCTCTCTGCTGGTTCACTCCCCAAATGGTTGCAACAGCTAAGGGTGGTCCAGGCTGAAATCAGGAGCCCAGAGCTTCTTCCAGGTCTCCCACATGCATGGAAGGGCCCGAGCATTTGTACCATCTTCTGCTGTTTTCCATGTCACATTCGTAGGGAGCTGGATTGGAAGTAGAACAGCCGGGTCTTGAACTGGCACCCATATGGGATGCTGCCTTCATAGGTGGCGAATTAACCCGCTACGCCACAGAACCAGCCCCATAAATAAATCTTTTTTTTTTTTCTTTTTTTTTTTGACAGGCAGAGTGAACAGTGAGAGAGAGAGACAGAGAGAAAGGTCTTCCTTTGCCGTTGGTTCACCCTCCAATGGCTGCCGCGGCCTGTGCGCTGCAGCCGGCGCACCGCGCTGATCCGATGGCAGGAGCCAGGTACTTATCCTGGTCTCCCATGTGGGTGCAGGGCCCAAGCACTTGGGCCATCCTCCACTGCACTCCCTGGCCACAGCAGAGAGCTGGTCTGGAAGAGGGGCAACCGGGACAGAATCCGGTGTCCCGACCGGGACTAGAACCCGGTGTGCCGGCGCCACAAGGTGGAAGATTAGCCTAGTGAGCCGCAGCGCCGGCTATAAATAAATCTTAAAAAAAATTTTAAAAATTGACTCATCATTGAAATTTAGCCATTAAAAAGACACTTAATAAGATTATAGCAACCTGAGAAAGTGTTCACAATGCATTTGATCTGAAAAGAGAGTCCAAATATATTAACCAGGCTGAAAATAATGTAATTTTCACTGAGTTCTTTTTTATGTGTGTGTATAGTTAGCTAACTTTGTTTTACTATTTTAGATGAAATAATTTTTTTTTTTTGACAGGCAGAGTGGACAGTGAGAGAGAGAGAGAGACAGAGAGAAAGGTCTTCCTTTTGCTGTTGGTTCACCCTCCAATGGCCACCACGGCCGGCGCACCGCGCTAATCCAAAGGCAGGAGCCAGGTGCTTATCCTGGTCTCCCATGGGGTGCAGGGCCCAAGCACTTGGGCCATCCTCCATTGCACTCCTGGGCCATAGCAGAGGGCTGGCCTGGAAGAGGGGCAACCGGGACAGAATCCAGCGCCCCGACCGGGACTAGAACCCGGTGTACCGGCGCCGCTAGGCAGAGGATTAGCCTGTTGAGCCACGGCGCCGGCCTGAAATAAATATTTTAAGAACAATTATTACAACCTGAAAAATTGACAGTGAATTTAAATAAACTGGAGAATTTTTCTGTGATAATGTTTTGGTTTGGTTTGGTTTGGTTTGTTTTTGTTGTTTTTTGTTTGTTTGTTTGTTTGTTGTTTTGTTTTTTTTTTTTTTGACAGGCAGAGTGGACAGTGAGAGAGAGAGAGAGACAGAGAGAAAGGTCTTCCTTTTGCTGTTGGTTCACCCTCCAATGGCCGCTGTGGCTGGTGCGCTGCGGCCGGTGCGCTGCGGCCGGCGCGCTGCGCTAATCCAATGGCAAGAGCCAGGTACTTATCCTGGTCTCCCATGGGGTGCAGGGTCCAAGCACTTGGGCCATCCTCCACTGCACTCCCTGGCCACAGCAGAGAGCTGGTCTGGAAGAGGGGCAACCGGGACAGAATCCAGCGCCCCAACCGGGACTAGAACCGGGTGTGCAGGCGCCACAAGGTGGAAGATTAGCCTAGTGAGCCGTGGCGCCGGCCTTAATATAAGATTTTCAAATATTTAAAGATCATAGAACTCTTCCTTGTCTGATAAAGCTATAACAATATTTAATTATGGCATTTATGGGTCTTTCTACCCCTGACATACTTTGGCATCATTCCTGGCTTATTTTTAGAGGTGACTAAATTTGATATTGTTTATAATAATCATAAAGTTTTATAGAGCCAGATGAAAAATTAATATTCTTCAAACATCAACCGTTTATCTACTCTTTGCTAACATGCATACATATTGTTTCACACAGTTGTAAATTCTAGTCATTAATTGACTCAAACTGTCAGCATTCAGGTTGAATTGAGCTGTTTTTAAAGGAAATGAATTTATCATCAACATGTTTAAAGGTCGAATCCGAAGACCTCTTTAAGCTTCTTCACAGTGCTGAGTTTCTGTAATTCTCATTTTGTATATTCTAGTACATGGACATGATCTACTTTAAATACATTGCTTCTGCATGCTAACTTATATTATTTTGCAATAGCAGTCATTCGGAACATATGTGAGTTCCTACTTGTGTGCCAGGTAATACGAGATGGGCTCTGAGATTTCAACAGTAAATGAGGTGGTGTCTTCATCCTCTGTAATTCCGTAAGCTTTTAAAGAACTTCATGAAGCAGTTTGAAGCAATATGAAAAGCATGACTTATCTTTTATCATAGCCTTCTCTCTCTCTCTTTCTCTCTCTCTCTCTCTCCTTTAAAAGATTTATTTAGTTATTTGAAAGGCAGAGTTACAGAGAGGCAGAGAGAGAGGTCTTCCATCCTCTGGTTCACTCCCCAGATGGCCGCAATGGCTGGAGTTGGGCCAATCCTAAGACAGGAGCCGGGAGCTTCTTGTGGGTCTCCCACATGGGTGCAGGGGCCCAAGGAGTTGGGCCATCTGCTGCTGCTTTCTCAGGCCACAGCAGAGAGCTGGATCAGAAGAGTAGCAGCTGGGACACAAACTGGTGCCCATGTGGGATGCCGGCCCTGCAGGCAGCGACTTACCTGCCACGCCACAGCGCCGGCCCCTCCAGCCTTCTCTTTAAAAAGCAGTTATTATTGACAGTAATGGGGCTGGTGTTGTGTATTGGATAAAGCCACTGTCTCCAAAGCCAGCATCCCATATAGGCTCTGGGTTCTGTCCAGGTTGCTCCACAGTTAGCTTATGCTAAGGCACCTGGAAAAGCAGCAGAAGATGGTCTAGGTCCTTGGGCCCCTGCATCCATGTGGGAGACCCAGATGAAGTTCCTGGCTCCTGGCTTCAGCCTGGCTCAGCCCCAGCCATTGCTGCCATTTGGGGAGTAAACCAGCAGATGGAAGATCTCTCTCTCTCTAACTCTGCCTTTCAAATAAATTAAAAAATAATAATCTTTTGTAAAAACAGCTGTTCCCTTGTCCTAAACATTTCATTATTAAAAAAAAAGTTGCATCTTTATTTATTTTTCATCTATTTGAAAGGCAGAGAGAAAGAGACAAGTAGAGAGAGCTCTTCTATCCACTGGTTCACCCTGGAGAGGCCAGAGCCAGCAGCCAGGAACTCCATCCAGGTCTCCCATGTGGGTGGCAACAGTCCAAGCACATGAACCGTCATCTTCTGTTTTCCCAGGAACATTAGCAGGAAGCTGGATCAGAAGTGTAGGAGCTGGAACACCAGCTGGCACATTATATGGGACGTTCAAGTCCCATGTGGTGCCCGTCCCACTCTCTTGACTTAAAGATACATTTTTACCAATATTTAAAACCCCTGTGTAAGTTTAGATTAATGAATAATTGTAGAATGTATTTCTACTAAGTTTTTCTGAGTGACATTACACGCTCTAGAATTTTGTCTTCCTGTGTGTCACTTCTCTGTATAGTAGAGATTTCTTTCCCGCCTTCTCTAGCTCCCTTTCATCCAGTGTCAGGGATGGGTGCTCTATAGACAGGTTCCAGAAACAGTTGAGATCTAGTGCCCATCATGACGGCTTCCATGGTGTGAACAGGTGTCTGAATCCAAATGAGCATCTTCAATTGCGTATAAGAGGCAGAGGAGGCCAGTGAAATCCTGTGTAACAAAGACATTGAACCCCTTAGCTCCTTGTTATTGGAATCCATTAGGAAGAAGTAATATGTATTCAGATCCAATATATTTGGTCTGTCTGGTGGTGATACCTAGATGAGTTGATGATATTCATACCTGAGTAATTCCCTGGTATTCCTGAGTAATTCCTTGAGATTTCTCTCTCTTGAACAGGTAAATAGGTCAGACTTTGCTCAGTAGTTAGGAATGGCTACTCAGAAGTTTTATATGGAGTTGCGTATTGTTAATCCTATTAATTCGAGCGTAATTTTCTAGATAATTAATGATCCCATCCATGGCCACATCGAGCTGCACCCCCTCCTCATCCGCATCATCGACACGCCCCAGTTCCAGCGGCTGCGGTACATTAAACAGCTGGGCGGAGGTTACTATGTTTTCCCAGGAGCCTCACATAACCGGTTTGAGCATAGTCTAGGGTAAGAAGGGGACGGGACTGGGAAACTTGAGTTACTGAGTATCTCGTCTATCTCGTGAAATAATTGTCTCATGCTGTCGAGAATAAATAGTTTCATACAGTGATAGTAATATCCTTATTTTATTGGTGAGAAAATGGAAGAAGTATACTTTCTGCTGTATGTTATTTATCCAATGTGTACTTCCAGCCCCCTCACGTCCTTCCTAAAAAGGTAATGAAAAGCTATCTAGGTCAACTGGTCAATAGGTCAGTCATATAAAATATCTCTGTTTAGTTATTATTTAAAAACTTAATAGGCTTGGTTACTAACATGACATAATACTAACATAATTCCCTGCAATGCTCTACTTATTCTTATGCAGAATCACTCTTTGAAACCAGAGAAGTTTTCTTTACCTTTAGGAAAAGTACAGGTCAGAAAAGACACTCACCTAAGCTGAGACTTTGGTTTGCTTTTAAATTTTAAATTTAAATTATAAAATGCTCTGTGATGCAGCAGGTTAAGCCTCTGTTTGCAGCGCCAGCATCCCAAATGGATGCCAGTTCGAGCCCCAGCTGCTCCACTTCCTATCCAGCTAATGTGTCTGGGAAAGCAGCGACTGACGGGCCAAGTGCTTGGGTCCCTGAACCCACGTGGGAGGCCTGGAGGAAGTTCCTGGCTCCTGGCTTTGGCCTGGCCCAGCCCTGGCTGTTGCTGCCATTTGGGAGTGAACTAGCAGATGGAAGATGTCTCTCTCCGTAATTCTGACTTATAAATAAATAAATACATCTTTAAAAAAAAATAGAGGACATGCCCAGGGCAAGCTGCACAGTTTTCCAGAAGTACTCAGAGTATATTACTTCGGATTTTGTTTGTTTTGAAGCAGTTTTAGTGTTTTGTGTTTTTTTTTTTTTTTTTCTTCAGACAGGCAGAGAGATCAAGAGAGGTCCTGTCTACTTGTGCACTCCTCAGTTGTCCGCAACAGCTGGGGCTGGACAGGGGCCAGAAATGAGATCCAGGTCTCCCACAGGGGTAGCGTCAGGAGCCCAGTTACTTGGGCCATCACTGCTGCCTCCCAGGGTCTGCATTAGCATTTTAGCGGTTAGGCTAAACACTTGCTCCATGAAGTATCACCCGTCTCTATACTCAGATGTGTCCTCATTCGTCAGTCAATTGTATTGAGCACTGTTTTGGGCAAACCTATTATGAGAACTGGCCATTGAGTGCAGAATTTGCCATGAAACTGAAGTGTGGGGCAGAGGAATCTAGAATTGCACAGTGTCACTTGCTGGGGACTTGCAGAAGGAAGCATGGTCTTGGGCTGCCCGCAAGCCTTGAGGATCCAGAAGACAGGGAAAAAGGGTTTTATTGACAAAGGTGGCCTGTGGTCAACTGGAAAACACCTGGGCATTCTCAGGAAATATTAATATCCCAGGGCCCAGATAAGAGACATTCCAGGCATCAGTGTCCGGCAGGAGATGCTTGACAGATTATCTTAAAAGTTGTTATTTTATTTTATTTTATTTTATTTTATTTGAAAGGCAGAATGACAGACAAAGAGAGATCTTAAGTCCATCTTTTACTCTTCAGTGGCCGAAACAGCCAGGGCTGGGCCAGGCCGAAGCCAGGAGTCTGGAGCTCCACCTGGGTCTCCCACAGGGGTGGCGGGGCCCAGACACGTAGGCCATCTTCCACTGCCTTCCCAGGCACATTAGCAGGAAGCTGGATTGTAAGCAGGCAGCCGGGACTCTAGCCTGTGCTAGAGTGGGATGCCGAAATTGCAGGCAGCAGCTTACCCCACTGTGCCACAACTCCGGCCCCTTTGCAGATTATCTTTTTTTTTTTTTTTTTTTTTTTTTTAAGATTTATTTATTTGAAAGTTAGAGTTACACAGAGAGAAGAGAGGCAAAGAGAGGTCTTCCATCCACTGGTTCACGCCCCAATTGGCTGCAACAGCCGGAGCTGCACCGATCCAAAGCCAGGAGCCAGGAGCTTCTTCTGGGTCTCCCACGTGGGTGCAGGAGCCCAAGGACTTGGGCCATCTTTCACTGCTTTCCCAGGCCACAGCAGAGAGCTGGATTGGAAGTGGAGCAGCAGGGACTCAACTATGGGATGCCCACACTGTAGGTGGTGGCTTTACCCGCTATGCCACAGTGCCACCCCTTACAGATTATCTTAATGACTTTGCTTATCACAGAGAGCTTTGGATGACCCTCAGGTCACCTAAAGGGCAAGGTGGTGGTTACCGCCAAGATGGCTGCAGCCACGCTGAGCTGTACAGACACTTGTGAGACCAACTCACAGTCAGAATACCAGTCGTCTGTACCCTCACAGAGCTCAGAGTTCAGGAGAAAGATAGATATTAGAAACTGCTGTCAGGGGAGTGCTTTGAGTGCGTAACAGTTGTTAAGCATTTTTGTCTTCATTCTGTTTTGTAAGCATAAAGCCAGAGACCCCTGCTTTTTTAAACTGTAAAATTTGCTATCCTGACTGTTTTTAAGTGTTTGATGCAGTGGTGTTCAGTCCATCCCCATTGTTGTCCAGCCAATCACTAGAGCTCTTTTCATCTTCCAAACTGAGATTCCGTATACCCATCCAACAGCTCCCACTTCCATCTCTCTCCAGTCCCCAGGAGCTCCCATTCTGCTCTGTGGATCTATGACACCAGTGTTCTGGAGACTTCTTGGTAAAACCATACCATACTTGCCTTTGTGCGATCATTGGTTCTGGTTTGTGTAAGGTCCTCCGGGGCCATCTGCATCGTAGCGCTGCGGGCTTCCTTGGGTCCTTCCCTCCACGTGTGAAAGAATCCAAAGGTGGAGGCATAAATGTGGCAGGGATGTGGATTTATTTAGAGCAAAGCAACATGCAAACTCAAGGACTAACTCAGGAGACCAGCATTGTTAAGCCCTCACCGTGACACCAGCTTCCATACCAGAGCACTGGTTCCAGTCCCCGCTGCTCCACTTCCAGCTCTCTGCTAATGTGCCTGGGAAAGCAGTGGAAGATGGGTCAAGTGCTTGGTGCCCACGTGGGAGACACGGAGGCAGCTCAGGCTCCTGTCTTCAGCCAGGTGTGGGTCTGGTCTTTACAGCTATTTGGGGAGTGAAACAGTGGATCAAGGATCTTACTGACTTACTGTGTCTCCCTCTCTCTGTGTAACTTTGCCTTTCAAGTAAATAAATGAGTAAATCGTTAAGAAGTGAAAAATAAATAGGCAGGTATACTCACAACCAGAATCTCAAAGCAGGAGCTTTGGTTCAACATCACTAATCATTAGGGAAATGCAGATCAAGCCCACCATCGAGTGGGCATTTGGCGCAGGGGCAACGATGCTGCCTGGGACACCGGCATTGTGTCTGGGAATGTTCCTGAGCTTCCACCGCCAATTCCAGCTTCGTGCTGATGTGCAATGTGGGAGGCAGGAGGTGATGGCTTAAGTAGTTGTCCCTGTCATCCATGTGGGAGATCTGGCCTGAGTAAAAGACAGAATTCACTGTATGATTCAGCAATAAAGAAGAACCCAAAGTAGGGTCTTGAAGAGAGATTTGTATGCCCATGTTCGTTGCAGCACTGTTCACAATAGTTAAGAGGTGGAAGCAACCCTCAGTGTCCATCACTTAATGAGTGGACGAACAAAATATCGTCTACAATACACTGCAGTATTATCCAGCCTCAAAAAGGAAGGCGATTCTGACACCTGCTGCTGCGGCTGGAATGTAGATAGCTGGGGAGAGCAGCTGAGGTCCGGCAGCCTCCGCTGAACCGCTGTTGGACAGCTCCCCGCCCACGGGCACAGGCTACTGATTGACACGTGGATGGCAGGGACCCCAGCACTGGGGCCATCTTCCTCTGCTTTCCCCGGGCTCATTAGCAGGGAGCTGGGAGGGAGGTGGAGCAGCCAGAAGTGGAACTAGCATTCATATATGGTGCCAGCGTCCCAGGGGGTGGTTGTACCTGCTGAGCCACAAAGCTGACCCCTCCTGCCTAGTTCTGCCAAAGACCGTTCTGCGAGTTCTGTGAGTTGCCTCAGAGAGGCATCGGACGTTTGAGAAAGCACGCTGAAGTTCTCGCGGGGGAGAAGTGTCGTGCAACTTTAGCAGGGAAGTGACTTTTTGTTTTGTGGTTTTTCTCTGCAGGGTAGGATATCTAGCGGGATGTCTAGTTCGTGCACTAAGTGAAAAACAGCCAGAGCTGCAGATCAGTGAGCGAGATGTGCTCTGTGTTCAGATTGCTGGGCTTTGCCATGATCTTGGTAAGCTGTACAAAGAGCCAAAGTTGCTATGCTACATCGTAACGTATGTTAACTCTCTGAAACTCAAGACTCAGACTAACCGAGAGGAATACGGAGGCTGCCACCGATGGGCACGTGCTCTGCTTCTGTGATGATGTGTAAACACGAAACATCACTGCTTTATCCTCCTGTGGTCGTTCTCCGAGTTCCCCATGTCGAGCGTCGAGAGGTGCTTTCTGATAGTGAGGTTTTCTTTGCCTGTGTCTAGGATGACAGGACGGGGTTTTCCTTTATCCTTCTCTTGAACGACAGTGCCGTGTTCCCTCAGCTGCTTCCTCAGAGCTGTTTGCTGCAGTCGCAGAGAGCGCCTTCTCTTCTCTCAGCCATGTGAGGTCGTGGCCCCTGAAGGCTAAGAAATCCTTTTCCTTTGACAAAGGACGAGAAAAGGGACTGTCTCTGGTCTCTTTAATCAAGCGTTTTTGCTTTTAACCCCTTTCCTTGTTTAGGCCTACTCCTTCAAGGGCACTAGCGTTTGGGTGTGCCCTCAGCCAGGGCCGGGAGGCATCCGGGTTTCAGTAGCCACACGCGTAGAAGAGTCTGGCACTCTCTGTGTCCCCTGAAGGTTGCAGTAGGAACAGTACCACTCCTTAGACGATCAAGTGAATGAATTCATTCATTCTTTATTTTTTAAATTAAAAAAATATTTATTTATTTGTTTGAAAGGCAGAGTTACAGAGAAGCAGAGGCACAGAGAGAGAAAAGTCTTCCATCCGCTGGTTCACTCCCCAGATAGCTACAATGGCTGGAGCTTTGCCAATCTGAAGCCAGGGTCCAGGAGCTTCTTCTGGGTCTCCCATGTGGGTGCAGGGGCCCAAGGCCTTGAGCCATCTTCCACTGCTTTCCCCGGCCATAGCAGAGAGCTGGATCAAAGTGGAGCAGCTGGGAATTGAACCGGCACCTATATGGGTTGCCGGCACCACAGGCGGCAGCTCTACCCACTGCACCACAGCGTCAGCCCCTCTTTTTTTTTTTTTTTTTTAAGATTTATTTATGTATTTATTTTGAAAGGCAGCTCTACAGGTTACAGATAGTGGAAGAGACTGAAATCTTCCACTCGCTGGTTCACTCCCCAGATGGCCTCAATGGCTAGAGCTGGGCCAGGCCAAAACCAGGAGCCAGGAGCTTCATCTGGGTTTCCCAAATGGGTGGCAGGGGCCCAAGGACTTGGGCCATCTTCTTTTGCTTTCCCAGGTGCCTTAGTAGGGAGCTGAATTGGCAGGAGAGCAGCTGGGCCATGACCCCAGGTCCACATGCGATGCTGGCATTGCAGCCACAGCTAAGCCTGCGGCGCCACAATGCTGGCCCTGTTTTTCTTCTTTCTAAAATTTTTTTATAAAGGTTTTGTTTGTTTATTTCAAAGGCAGAGTTACTTAGAGAGAGGCAGATAGAGAGAGAAATCTTCCATCTGCTTGTTCTGGCATAGCAAGTGATGGCTTAACCACTGCACCGCAGTGCCAGCCCCTGAAATAAAGTTCTAATTGTTTCTTCCTGAACCTCAGTGGATTCTCTCTCTCTCTCTCTCTCTCTCTCTCTCTCTCTCTTTTTTTTTTTTTTTTTACAGATTTATTTATTTGTTTTGAAAGGCAGAGGCAGAGAGAGAGAGGTTTTCCATCCACTGGTTCACTCCTCAGATGGCTGCAACGGCCAGAGCTGCAACAGTCCAAAGCCAGGAGCTAGTAGTCTCTTCCGGGTCTCCCACACGGGTGCAGGGGCCCCAGGACTTGGGCCATCTTCCACTGCTTTTCCAGGCCACAGCAGAGAGCCGGATCAGAAGTACAGCCACACGGTCTCGAACTGGCGCCCATAGGGGATTCTGGCACTGCAGGTGGTGGCTTTAACCACCATGCCACAGTGCCGGCCCCTAGTGGATTGTCTTAAAACTGCTACTCTAATCCACAAATATTCAGTCTGAGGATTGTAAAAGTGTCTGGCATTAGCATTTCTTTCAGGACACTTTTGAAGAATCTGGGAAAACTGGAATGGATTCGAGATGCGGTTACCACGTCTCGTTGTTCATTTCCTTGTTATGGTGCTTGTGTTGTGGTTGTGGAAGAGAATACCTCGCATGCACAAACTGCATACCGATCTGGAAGTTACTCTGAGATGCTTCAGGGAGAAATATCTTTGAACTATGTTTGTAAATTTTCTGCGGATTTGATACTTCAAAGATAACAGTGTTGGGCTGGCATCGTGGCACAGTGGGCTAAGCTGCTGCTTGTGACAGCACCATCTCCTGGTGGAGTGCCCATCTGAGTCCTAGCTACTCTGCTCCAGCCCTGCTAATGCACCTAGGAAAGCAGCAGAGGATGTTCCAAGTACTTGACCCCCAGCCACCGTGACAGAGACCTGGGTAGATTTCCTGGCCCGTGGCTTTGGCCTCGTCTAGACCCAGCTGTTGTGGCCATTTGAGGAGTGAACCAGCAGAATAGAGGATCAGTCTCTCTCTGTCTTTCCCTCTCTGTCTGTCACTCTGCCTTTCAAGTAAATAAATGTTAATAATGATAATTAGGGCCAGTGCTGTGGGATAGCGGGTAAAGCTGCCGCCTGCAGTGCCAGCATCCCATATGGGCACCATTTTGAATCCTAGCTGCTCCACTTCTGATCCAGCTCTCTGCTGTGGCCTGGGAAAGCAGTAGAAGATGGCCCAAGTCCTTGGGCCCCTGCACCCGCGTGGGAGACCTGGAAGAAGCTCCTGGCTTTGTATTGGCACAGCTCCAGCCATTGTGGCCAACTGGGGAGTGAACCAGCAGATGGAAAACCTCTCTCTCTCTCTCTCTCTCTGTCTCTCTCTCTCTCTCTGCCTCTCCTTCCTTCTCTCTCTGTGTAACTCTGACTTTCAAATAAATAAATCTTTTTTAAAAATGATAATTGTTTTTGAAATTGTTACAGTATAAAAGTGAGATTAAAATATATAGCTTTCAGTTTGGCAGCTCCACACTGTGGCTTTTAAAAACACAAGTGGCTCTTGATTTTGGATACAAATTAAAAAAGTAAAATTTGAGTTGATTGTGGGGGTAAAAAAAAAACCACAGCGTTCCTCTTAGTTACACACATCTCTCCTCCCACCAGAGCTGTGCAAGCCTCTGGGCCCTACATGCCCCCTGTGGTTCACTCCCTGTTCTATTGCTTGAGAAAACAGAAGGGAAGGAGTGGCCCCTTTTTGTGGTGTGTTTGTGGACTACTCATTTCTGTTGATATTCAGCTTAAACTAAGAGGATTTCTTAGCTATTCAGTTTCTACCCATTAGAAAAAAACATTTGTCTTATTCTAAGGCTGCTCTTGTTTTGAAGGTCATGGGCCATTTTCTCATATGTTTGATGGAAGATTTATTCCCCTCGCTCGTCCAGAGGTGAAGTGGACGGTATGTATTCATACACTCATTACTCAGTCAAAAGAAAGGATTAAGCAAGTCATTTAGTTCAATTCTGTTTGAATCCACTGCTGTATTATAATGTACATCCCTATCACGGTTTTCCAGATACCGTCATATATATGTATGGATATACATACACACACTTATATATGTACTGTGTGTGTACAGCTATACATGTATTATGTATATGTATGTATGCGTGGGAATGTGTGAATGTTTTCATTTGATCCCCATAGTAGCATATAAGGAAAGAATTGTTAGCAACCCCTTTATTTTGAATTTTTATTTTCAGTTTATTTGGAAGGTAGAGAGACACAGAGAAATAGATCTTCCTTCTACTGGTTTACTCCTCAAATGCCCACAACAGCGGGGCCTGGACAGACCGTAGCCAGTAGGGTGATCTCAGTCCGTGTCTCCCACATGAGGGGCAGGGACCCGAGCACTTAAGCCCTCATCTGCTGCCTCCCAGAATGGGCATTAGCAGGAAGCTGGAATTGAGAACAAAGCCAGAACTCTGCTGACACGGGATGCGGGTATCCTAGGCAGTGTCTTTACTGCTGTGCCACATGGCCATCCCTGTTACCTCCCTTTTTGCAAGTAGAGGAACTTGAAGCTCACATGGGCATGCTGATGTGCCAAAACCCACAAAGCCATTAAATGATGCAGCCAGCACAAGAAAGCCCTATCTCCCTGTCCCCAAATTAAGCTCTGTCTACGCTGTCGCACTGCTGTGAAATAAACAAATAAGAGGCCAGTTCTGGTTTTGACTCACTTGGTGGGACCATGAACTGATACCACCAAGTTTCTTCATGTAGATTAAATGAACTATTTTATAATTAAGTGTTTGCAGGAGTCTTTCTCCTGTTTTTGGAATCACTGTTTGAGAAGTAAAATTACGCCTCCCCATTCCACCCCAAGAATAGGAAAGGATATTGATGTATATTGAAAGCTTCAAACATGCCAGCAATTACTCCCCTCTGACTCTAAGATTTGTTTATTTGAAAGTTCACCCGCAAATGGCCGCAACAACCTGGATTGGGCCAAGACAAAGCCTGGAACTGGGAACTCCATTGCAGTCTCTGTGTGGGTGCAGGGGCCCAAGAATTTGGGCCATTTTCTGCTGCTTTCCTAGTTGCATTAGCAGGAAGCTGGATCAGAAGCAGAGCAGCCAGGATTCAAACCAGTACTCTGACATGGGATGCCGGCTTTGCAGATGGCATCTTAACCCACTGTGCCACTTTTTTTTTCTTAAAGTATAATTCCTGGGGCCAGCACTGTGGCACAGCAGGTAAAGCCACTGCCTGCAGTGCCAGCATCCCACATGGGCGCTGGTTCCAGTCCCGGCTGCTCCACTTCTAATCCAGCCCTCTGCTGTGGCCTCAGAAAGCAGTGGAAGATGGCCCAAGTCCTTGGACTTTGAGACCCGGGAGAAACTTCTGGCTCCTGGCTTTGGATTGGCACAGCTCCCGCCATTGGGGCCATTTGGGGAGTGAATCAATGAATGGATTGAAGACCCTTCTCTCTCTCTCTGCCTGTGCCTGTGCCTCTGCCTGTCTGTAACTCTGCCTTTCAAATAAATAAATACATGTTTTTTAAAAAAGTATAATTCCTGTACAATGAACTCCGTAGATCGTTAGTGAGTGTTGACAGGTGAGTGCAGCTGAGTGACCACTGTCCATTTCCGTTTTGGTCTTCCTGTGAAACTCCCTTGTGCCCTTGGTAGTCAGTTCCACTCCTCCCCTCCGCATTCCCTGTCTGAGGTTTGTGCACACAGACTTGATAGAGCTAGAATCGCAGTGCAGTTACTCTCACGTCTTGGCTTATTTGCTCAGCATAACTGTTCTGAGCTTGGTTGATGTTTCATTCATCAGTAGTTGATCCCCTTCCGTCGCTGAGATGCGATCCAGTGTGAGTAAATCACAGTTTGCTTACCCCTTTTCCTATTGATGTAACATGGATTGTTTTCTGGTTTTGGCTTTTTTTATTTTTATTTTTTAAAGATTATTTATTTGAAAGGCAGAGAGAGAGGTCTTCCATCCACTGGTTCACTCCCCAAATGGCTGCAACAGCTGGAGCTGGGTCGATCTGAAGTCAGGAGCAGGTGGTTTCTTCCAGGTCTCCCACATGGGTGCAGGGGCCCAAGGACTTGGACCATCTTCTCCTGCTTTCCCAGGCCATAAGCGGAGAGCTGGATCGGAAGTGGAGCTGCCAGGACTTGATCGCATGCCTGTATGAGATGCTGGCACTGTGGTCGGCAGCCTTACCTGCTATGGCATAGCGCTGGCTCCCCAGTTGTGGCTTTTACAAATGAGGGTGCTATGCACATTATTGTACAAGATCCCTGTTGAGTGGCAGGCATTTCGCCTAGAGGTTGAAATCCCTGCATCAGAGCACTGGTTTGATACCCAGATCTGGCTCCCAGCTCCAGCTTTCTGCCGAGGTGAGCCCTAGGAACCAGCAGTGAGGGTCAGGAAGTTGGGTTCAAGCTACCCAGTGGGAGAACTAGATTGAGTTACTACCTCCGACCCCCAACCCTCACCACTGGGGAAGTGAGCCAGTAGGTGGGGCCTGGCATGTGCACACAATCTCAATCTCTCTTTCTCTCTCTCTCTCTCTCTCAAATGTATGTTTTCCTTTCTCAGGTAAATTCTAGGAGTAGACTTGCTAGGTCACACAGATGCATGTTTGGTTTTATAAGAAGCTTCCAGTTTCCAGTGCGTTTGCACCTTTCACACTCTGCACCCTGAGGGAGCTCCAGCTGTCACGCAGCCTCCCAGCCCAGCGAGGGGAACCGGCGTCTTGTGGTCGCATTTGCATCTTCTGGTGTATCTGGACACCACTTCCTGCACAGGCTGCTTTGCACTTTCCTATTTATATACCTTCTTATGGGTTCTTTCAGTGTGTGGCTCGTCTTTCCCCTTTTATTACTGACTTGTAGGAACTGTATATATACACACATATATACCTGTATTCACACATAGTTTGGAATACATACTGTCAATATTTTTCCCGTGTCTGGCTTGGAAATTCTGTTTTTAATAGCTTCTTTGAGAAACAGAAGTTTTAAGTTCCCACAGTACTCTGGGTACTCAGGCTGGTGGAGTGGACAGTTTCTCAGTCTCGCCACCGTGGGGGCTGCTCTTGGGTAAGAGCCGTGAGACCGAATTGGTCTGAGGCCTTTCTCTCCCAAGTCTTGGCACTCTGCTTTCTGTTTTTCTCCAGAACCTTCTCGAAGGAACCTAGAGTTTTTAGTGGTTTCCCGAGCAGGGAGGAGCTAATAGTATTTATTTATTTGAAAGTTAGAGTTACACAGAGAGAGAGAAGGAGAGGCAGAGAAAGAGAGAAAGAGAGAGGTCTTCCATCCACTGGTTCACTCCCCAGTTGGCTGCAACGGCCAGAGCTGCGCCAATCCAAAGCCAGGAGCTTCTTCCAGGTCTCTCACGTGGGTGCAGGGGCCCAAGGGCTTGAGTCATCTGCTCTCCCAGGCCATAGCAGAGAGCTGGACCAGAAGTGGAGCAGCCAGGTCTCGAACTGGCGCCCATATGGGATGCAGCACTGGAGGCAGCGGTTTTACTCGCTATGCCACAGCGCTGGCCCCTTAAGTCTTTTTCTATAAACATTTTACCTTTCACATTTATGCCCTAACGATTTATTTTTCTATGTGTAAATAATAATTTCTAATACAGATTTCTAATTTCTTTTGTGTGGATAATTACATCCTTTGCTCTATGACCCATAATTCCAACTCCCAACATTTCTTTTGAAAGATAAGCAGTGGCCAGCATCACGGCTCAATAGGCTAATCCTCCACCTTGTGGCGCCGGCACACCAGGTTCTAGTCTCGGTCGGTGTGCCGGATTCTGTCCTGGTTGCTCCTCTTCCAGTCCAGCTCTCTGCTGTGGCCCCGGGAGTGCAGTGGAGGATGGCCCAAGTGCTTGGGCCCTGCACCCCATGGGAGACCAGGAGAAGCACCTGGCTCCTGGCTTCGGATCAGCGCAGTGCGCCGGCCGCAGCAGCCATTGGAGGGTGAACCAATGGCAAAGGAAGACCTTTCTCTCTGTCTCTCTCTCTCACTGTCCACTCTGCCTGTCAAAAAAAAAAAAAAAAAAAAAAGATAAGCAGTATGTCTTTTAAAGATTTGTTTATTTGAAAGGCAGAGCGATAACAAAGAGAGATACCTTCCATCCACTGATTCACTCCACAAATGGCCAGGACTGGGCTAGACTGGGCTCCAAAGCCAGGAGCCTGCTGCTCCAGCCTGGTCGGTCTCCCGGTGGTAAGGAAGTAGACTGGCAGAGGTGGTAAGGAAGTAGACTGGCAGAGGTGGAGTGTGGACTGTAAACAACACTCCCATAGTGGGCGCTGGCGAGCACAAGTGGTGGTTTAACCCCCTGTGGCACACCGAAGGCCCGATTTTCTAATTTATAGACTTTGTTTCAGATATTGCCAGTTGCCCATGTGGGTATAGGGCCCAGTCCAGGATCACGCATTTACTTGTGTTTGGCTGCCATTTCTCTTTAGTTTCCTTTGATCCGGAACAGCCCCTCAGTCTCCGTGTCTCATAGCTGTGTCATTGTTGCAAGGTGCCGTCAGCTCTTGTCCCTGACGATGCATTTCAGGCAGAACATCCCAGAACTGATGTGATCTTTCTGTGTCACATCCCAGGCGTGTGAAACTCATTTGAGCCATTACTGGGGATGGTAACTTTGATCACTTGGTTAATGCAAGGTCTGCTGGTTCCTCTACTGAAAAGTTACTGTTTTTCCTCTCTGTAATTAATATGTATCTTGATTCAATTTAAAATATTTGTAGGTCTCTTCAGATTTTGTTTTTTTTATCTTCAGTTATTTTTAGGAAGATGAGATAGGAAGACTTCTCAAAGGAGTTATTTGGTTTTTGTTAAAGATTTATCCATTTGTTTGAGAGGCAGAATTACAGAGAGAGAGAGAGAGAGAGAGGTCTTCCATCAGCTGGTTCACTCCCCATATGGCTCAACATTTGGAGCTGGAATGATGCGGAGCCAGGAGCTTCTTCCAGATCTCCACACAAGTGCAGGGGCTCAAGGACTTAGGCCATCTTCCACTGCTTTCCCGGGCCATAGCAGAGAACTGTCTTGGAAGTGGAGCAGCTGGGACTCAAACCAGTGCCCATATGGGATGCTGGTGCCGTAGGTAGAGGCTTTACCCATTATGCCACAGTGCCGGCCCTGAGTTATTTGATTTCAACAGAGGTTATAAAGGAGTAAGCAGAGACACCTGGAGCAAATTGACGCCAATTAACGCCTTTATCCATTTGACTTTTAGAACTCTGATATATTTTTGCTTTTCTTGGCTTGCTTGCAGTTATGTCCTTTACCACTAGAGGGTAGTGTTAACCGTCTTAGAACTTCATGTTCTCAGGCTGCTGAAAAAATTTTGAATTGAATTGTGTAGTGATATTTCTTTAAATGAGATTCTACCTGTATGAAGTGGTAAAATTCTTCCAGGCATTTTGAATGATTGTTTCTCATAATGTACTCAATATATTTATGAAATAACATAATTTGTGAAAGTTTGGTAGACCATAAAATACTGACATATTTGACAGATTTTTAAAAATGTCTACAGCTGTAGACAAAGCTGGGTGCTAGATAACTAACAGGCAGTAGAACCTTGTCTCTGGCCGGCGCCGCGGCTCACTAGGCTAATCTTCCGCCTAGCGGCGCCGGCACACTGGGTTCTAGTCCCGGTCGGGGAACCGGATTCTGTCCCGGTTGCCCCTCTTCCAGGCCAGCTCTCTGCTGTGGCCAGGGAGTGCAGTGGAGGATGGCCCAAGTGCTTGGGCCCTGCACCCCATGGGAGACCAGGAAAAGCACCTGGCTCCTGGTTCCTGCCATCGGATCAGCGCGGTGCGCCGGCGGCAGCGCGCCGGCCGCGGTGGCCATTGGAGGGTGAACCAACGGCAAAGGAAGACCTTTCTCTCTGTCTCTCTCTCTCACTGTCCACTCTGCCTGTCAAAAAAAAAAAAAAAAAAAAACAAACCTTGTCTCACATTTACGAGGAATCGAGAATGGTTTGGGTAACGCCTGGTGGGCGGAGCTCTAACAGGCCGTGTCCTGCCTTTCCCCAGCACGAGCAGGGCTCCGTGGAGATGTTCGAGCACCTGGTGAGCGCTAACGGGCTCAGAGCTGTCATGGAGCACTACGGTCTCGTCCCTGAAGAAGATATTTACTTCATCAAGGAGCAAATCAAGGGGCCGCTCGAGTCACCCGAGGACGAGGCCACGGTACGTGGTGGACGGCGCAAGCCACGCTGCTTTCTGTCTGCTTCCTTGGCTGTTGGGGACCAGGTGACAGAATGTGTTAGATATTTCTACCGTTTCATGTAAGACAGCGAAAGACACTCTTTCCTGCCTCTTTTAACTGAGCTCTTTGGTGTCACCCTCCAAATTGGAAATATTTGTAAGGCCCTTTTAAATGAGCGTGTTCTGCTGTATTCTGTGTAGAAACCTAAGGTAACTGGGACTGGGACTGTGAAAGTGTGCGTCCAGTTATTCCATTAAAATTCGCATTTGAAACATTTAGACATGTGAAGACCTAGAGAAAAATGGAGCTGCTGCAGAGCACAACCTGTTCTGTTTTCTTTTTGATATTTTGTGTTTAAAAATGTATTTATTTATTTATTTATTTATTTTGAAAAGCAGAGGGAGAGCTTCCGTCCACTGGTTTACTCCCCAAATGACTGCAACAGCCAGGGCTGGGCCAGGGTCGGGCCAAGCTGATACCAAGAGCCCAGAACTCCATCCAGGCCTCACACGTTGGTGCCAGGGACTAATTTTTTTTTTTTTCTTCTTCTTCTTCGTTTATTTGAAAGGCAGAGTTACAGAGAGAAAGAAAGAAAGATCCATTTGCTGGTTCACTCCTCAAATGGCCGCAAAGGCCAGGGTTCACCAGCTCAAAGCCAGGGGCCTGTAACTCCATCTGGCTCTCCGACTTGGGGAGCAGGGGCCAAAGGACTTGAACCATCTGCCATCTGCTGCTGCTCTCCCAGGTGCGTTAGCAGGAAGGTGGATTGGAAGTGGATCAGCCGAGTCTCGAACCCCTGGGGGCGGCACAGGTGGTGGTGGCTTATCGCGTTGGCGCCACGACACCCGCCCTGAGACTCAACGTGCTTGAGGCAGCTGAATCAGAAGCAGAGCACCAAGGGCTAGAACCAGCCCCAGCAGCAGCTCAGGTGCTGTGCCAAATGCCCACACCTTTTTTTTTTTTAATAAAAAAAATAAGTTTGGAAAATAATTTTCTCCCGAGGTTTTTAGGGTTATTTTTTCCCCACAGTATATTCGAGCATATTTGTAAGATGTGAGATAAAGAAGAGGACTCTTCAGTAAATGTCCTGTTTCCAAAATTGAACTCAGATGCTTTGATATCACTTCTACTAGTTGTGTAGAATACATAAATTCAAGGATCATCATTTAAAGAATGTTCTTTTTTTTTCTTTTTTTAAAGATTGTATTTATTTGAGAGGTAGAGTTATGGAGAGAGGGAGGGAGAGACAGAGAGAAAGGTTTCCCATCCTTTGGTTCACTTGCCAGTTGACTACAAGAGCTGGAGCTGGGCAAATCTGAAGTCAGGAACCAGGAGCTTCTTCTGGGTCTCCCACATGGGTGCAGGAACCCAAGCCCTTGGGCCATCTTCTACTGCTTTCCCAGGCCTTAGCAGGGAGCTGGATCAGAAGAGGAACAGCCGGGACACAAGCCAGCACCCATATGGGATGCTAGCACTGCAGGCGGAGGCTTAGCCCACTATGCCATAGCACTAGTCCCAAAAAATGTGGTTTTTTTTTTAGGATTTATTTATTTACATGAAAGGGTTACACAGAGAGAGAAGGAGAGGCAGAGAGAGAGAGAGAGAGAGGGGTCTTCCATCCTCAGCTGGCCGCAACAGCCAGAGCTGCACCGATCCAAAGCCAGGAGCCAGGAGCTTCTTCCAGGTCTCCCACTCATGTGCAGGGGCCCAAGGACTTGAACTGGCACCCATATGGAATGCCGGCACTGGAGGCAGCAGCTTTACCCACTATGCCACAGCGCCAGCCCCCAAAATATGTTCTTACTAGTTCAAAATTTCTTCTTATATCTTCAAAAAACTTAAGACGTTGTTGTTGTAAGATTGCCGTGACCCTTGCAGTGGCACTGAAGGTGAGCAGGAACAGGACTCCATGTCCCAGCGCTGCTTTCCCGGTTGCATTAGCTTAGGGCTCCAGCAGAGGAGGGAAGAGTGGGCCCGGCTCACTTCTCTCCCACTGCCCGTCGACCGTTCATAGTTCACAGGTCCACGTCATCGCTCTGCTGCACGCAGATTTGCTGCCCCTCCTACACGTCCAATGTGTGTTGTTTTTGTTTCTGTCCTGTCTTCCAGTGGCCCTATAAAGGGCGCCCTAGAGAGAAAAGCTTCCTGTATGAGATCGTGGCCAACAAGAGAAACGGCATCGATGTTGACAAATGGGATTATTTTGCCAGGTAGGCCCTGAGCACTTCAGAAAAGTTGGCTGCGGCTCTTGGTAGATTTCGTGTTGGTGTTGCAAGTCTGCTCCGGCCTCTCCCTAGGGACTGCCATCACCTGGGAATCCAGAACAACTTTGATCACAAGCGCTTCATCAAGTTTGCCCGCGTCTTAGAAGTAGAAAATAAGAAACGGATTTGTACCAGAGACAAGGTGAGTGTGTCCAGGGCACAAGTGAGAGGCCAGCTCCTGGTCTGAAATCTGGACGTACGCATTCCACAGCCTGGAAAGACTGGTGGGAAGCGTGAACCTGTTTACTTACTATGTATTTGTAAGTAGGAGAAGGCTCTTCTCACCTCTACTGCAGTGTTAATAGTGAGACACTTTAAATCTGCACTCACTTTTATCTTGTGCTGGGTACTGTCTTACATGCCTTAAAAGAATTAACCCAATTCTCAAAACCCTATGAGATAGATACTATTATTATGTCATTTAGAACGTGAGTGATTTGAGGCACAGAGAAGTGGCAGAGCTGGAATTTCATCCCCAGAAAGATCATTCCAGAATGTTCCGGGGTAGCTGAAGTGTGATGACAGGTAGCTGAAGGGGTGGCACGGTATTGTGGCACAGAATAAGGAGCACACGCAGAGCCCCAGTTTGCTGAAGTTATTGTAGTGTTCAAAGATGTGTTTGCGGTGGGCGTTTGGCACAGCCACCAAGACGCCATGTGGATGCCCACATCCTACACGCGGGGGCTGATACACAGCAGGAGATGGGTCAGGCACGTGGGTCTTCCCTCCCAGGTGGGAGACTCAGCCTTCTACCTAGCTCAGCCCCAGCTGTGTCAGACATTTAAGGAATGGGCCAGCACGTGGACAGCCTCTGTTTCTGTCTCTCTTCTCTGTCTTTCACGTAAATAAATTCAATCATTTAAAAAAAATGTGCTTAAGATACCTAAGGCAGAACCTGTCACAGAGTTAGAACACACAATAGACTTCAGTTTAGTTTACTAAGAGTGAACTTTGTGCTTACTAGCCCGCCTGCCTGTTTGGGTAGTGGGTTCAGTGGTCTAGGAACTGGCCTGGCACGCAGCCCCCCTGCCAGGTGCTCACCTCCCCAACCCCCCACCCCCGTCTCCTGGCGAGGATCCGTCTCCATGAACGTGTGTTGTGTGTTTTCCCGCAGGAGGTTGGGAATCTCTATGACATGTTCCACACGCGCTACTCCTTACACCGCAGAGCCTACCAGCACAAGGTTGGCAACATCATCGACACGATGTAAGCACATTGCATCACTCCCCTGTGGCCTTCCCCTGAGGATCTGCAGAGATAGCAGTCAGCCCCGAGCAGAGCTGAGATTTTCAGACAAATTCAAGGGAATTTAATTGATTAAGCCTAGGGTGGTTGCCTTAAAAAAAAAATCTAGCATCAAGTAAACTTAGTTGGAGCAGGAGGAGGAAAACAGACAAGGGGTAGACAAGGGGAGGGGGCTCGGCTCAGGTTCTTGAGGTCCCCACCCCACCGTGGTCCTCCGGGTGGTGGGCCATGGGCCGTGCGCCATACGCCGTGACTGACCTTCTGGGACTAGTGATGGGAAGTGATGGTGAGGATGAGGATCCACGTCTGTCCTTGTGCCGTCCAATGTTTATCAAAAGCCGTGGCACAAGTAAAACCGCCTGGAATGTTCCCTCTTGTCCCTGCTCTACTCAGAAGCGTACAGAAAACTACAGCCAGATCTATAATTAACTCGGAGACCCACACAGAGTTACCAACACTGGGGACAAGTCGCTTAATTCCGTGTTTCTAAAGTAGCTTTCACTTGACTTATTTTAGACCTCTAGTATTCGTTTTTGTATTTGTGTTAAGAAAGAGACTTACCTTTTCAGTTTTTCTCCTTCCACTGTCACGAGCAGAGTTGTAGGGATGCCTTCTCCCCTGTCTGTAGTTTCTGTTTAGTGCAATTAATTCAGGAAGTCAGATCTCGCTTCAAAGCCTGGCACTGCTTCCTCTTAACTCGGTTAAATGGAAACTACTTCATTGCTGCATTTCTGCAAAGTCTTTTACAGGTGGGCGGCCACATTAAACGATAGAACGTGGCTGGAGCCCAGACGCGGTGCTGGCACCCAGCACACTGCAGACCACCATGCGCTTACTTAGTGTGATTAAGAGGCAGGTGTCTTATAAAGCATCACACCCTAAGATTGCTCTTCCTTAAGGAAGGTATAAAGCAAAGATTGGAAATTTCTGTAAGCGTAGCTGTTCCCAAAACGTGCTTTAGGATTACAGATGCTCTCCTCAAGGCGGACCCCTACATAAAGATCACAGGTGCAGCCGGAAAGACGTACAGCATTTCCACGGCCATCGAGGACATGGAAGCCTTCACCAAGCTCACAGGTGAGGCCTGCGTGCCAGAGATGGCTCCTCTCCGAGCGTGAGCTGTCCCTGCATTGCACAGGAGTTGGTTCTCAGACATTCACACGTGTTTTGGTTTTTCAGATGATTATATACTTTTGGATTTGAGTTTTATCTCTGTCTTACACTAACAAGTGACCCTGGCAATGTAATTTAACCTCTTTGAAATTTGAATTCCTTGTCTACAAGATGAGGGTAGTGATGTCTCTCACAGGTTTGTCGTGGTACTCAAATGAGTGTAGCACCCAGGAGAGAGTCGGCACGTAACTACTGAGCATTCTCTATTATTTAGCTTACGCTACACCTGAACTACTACCAGATAATGTCCAAAAAGAAGAAATGCCCGCTTCACCGTGTTTTCAGTGGAAAACTCGGATGCCAGGGACGTCTCTTTATACTTACGAGGAACAGCGTCTGCCGCTTAGGGTGGGAAGGAAAGTGATTAGACTTTGGCACTGCTTCTCCCATCCGGGAAAGTGTGTGGTGAAGAGTAAAGATCAGTAAAGCAACAGAAGCCGCCGCGGGTTAGGCCGCCACTTGCTGTATCTGCGTTCCTATTGGAGTCCTGGCTGCTCTGCTTCCAATCAGCTCCCTGCTAGGGCAGCTGGGAAGGCGGTGGAAGGCGGTCCAAGTGCTTGGGTCTCTGCCAACTGCGTGGGAGACCAGGATGGAGTTCCTAGTTCCTGCTTTCCACCTGGTCCAAACCCAGCCACTGTGGCATTTGGAGAGTGAAGCAGCAAAAGGAAGGGGTGTGTGTGTGTGTGTGTGTATGTGTATTACTCTACCTTTCAAATAAAAATAAACTTTAAAAAAAGAAAAATAAGCCACATGACCTAAGACATAGCTGAATCACTCTGCAGTAGCTTCTTGTCTCAGAAGTGGTCCCGGCATGGCCAGGGCACCAGTTGCACACTGTCTTTTTTTTTTTTTTTCTTTAAAGATTTATTTTAATTATTTGAAAGAGTTACAGAGAGAGGCAGAGACAGAGAAAGAGATCTTCCATCCACTGGTTCACTCTCCAGATGGTCGCAACGGCAGGAGCTGTGCCGATCAGGAGCCAGGAGCTTCTTCCTGGTATCCCACATAGGTGCAGGGGCCCAAGGACTTGGGCCATCCTCCACTGCTTTCCTAGGCTGTAGCAGAGAGCTGGATCAGAAGAGGGGCAGCTGGGACTAGAACTGGTGCCCCTAAGGGATGCGAGAGCTTCAGGCCAGGGCTTTAACCGGCTGCACCACAGCGCTGGCCCCAATGCTCATATTTTTAATCATTTTCTAGCCATAACTAAATAAAAAATCAGAGAAATACTAACTCTTCATATTAAATATCTGTGCACAGTGAGAATATATCAGTGTTTAAGGTTTATAATTTAACACCTGAGTTGACATCTTGCTTGTTAATTTATCTAATTTAGGTTGGATTGATGTCAGAGTTCAGGGGATGAGGTCATTGTTTTGATGTTTTGTCGTCACAGCATCATAGATAGCATTGTAGAAAACTAGTCTGTCCTCGCTATGTTGATAGGAATAGAGAAGGCTGTGAGAACAATCCGAGCAAGGTGGTGTATTTTTCATTTCTATTCATAGTGAAGTGATGCTGTATTTTGATATTATCTTCAACCCTTCATGAGAAGCCAGTTCTAAAAATTCACCTTGAGGTTATGTTTACCTTGAGACTTTCTTTGTGGAAAGACACAAATTCTGGATTTTATGCACTTTAGGGTTAACTGACAAAGTAACATGAAGCTATCCTATTTTAATATGCCCCTGCGGTGCCCACAGGCCACAGCTGTCACTCACGGCTCCATGCACCCCCGTGGGTTTCTCCCTGTCCCGCGAGGCAAGTGCACTGACCGTGGCCTCGGGTACCGCAGCAGCGTCACACTGTTGAGAATGGTTTCCAGTGCCTGCCGTCCATCGCCATCCTTATCTGTGGCGAGGTTGACCGTCTCCAGTCAGGCACCGTCCTGTAGGTCACTCACACTCTGGGTGGCACCGATGGGAACTTGCCTTGCCTCATCTACTCCAGACAGAAGAATCCCAGACAGAAGATGAGGTCACATTTTTGTACTCTTGCTATAAGAGTGTGGAAGAACAGCATGTGACCTGTACAGCTTTCCTCATTTAATATGAGGCAGTCTTACATTCCTTGCATATTATCATTTTTAAAAAATATTTATTTATTTGAAAAGCAGAGTGACAGAGAGAGAGAGGCAAAGTAAACCATCTGTTGGTTTACTCTCCAAATGCCCACAGTGACCAGGCCAAAGCCAAGAGCCAGCAATTCCATCTGGGTCTCCTACATGGATGGCTGAACCCAAGTACTTGCGCCAGCGTCTGCTGCCTCCCAGGAGCCTTAGCAGGAAGCTGGGTCAGAAGCAGAGTGCTGGGGATGTGGACCTGCACTCGGCAGGGGGTGGCATCCCCAGCAGTGTCACTGTGCTTGTGCCTGTTCCCTCGCATATGGTCCTGAGCGGTCACACAGTCCTTCTTGTCCTCAGCCACCAAGGGGAAGCAGGACTGCAAGGATCCAAGGTGACTCCGCTTACGTTTAAGAATCTGAAGTTTTGGGACCAATGCTAGTAACCCAGTGATGCAGTGGGTTAAACCACCAGTTGCAGTGCCAGCATCCCAAATTGGAGCGCCAGTTCAAGTCCTGCTGCTCCGCTTCCAATCCAGCTCCCTGCTGATGTGCCCGGGAAGACAGTGGAAGGAAGTGCTTGGGCCTCTGCCACTCATGTAGGAGACCAGGGTGGAGTTCCTGGCTCCTGACTTTGGCCTGGCCCAGCCCTGGCTTGTGGCCATTTGGAGAGTGTAGCAGTAGACGGAAGATGTCTGTTTCTCTCTCCTTTCTGTCTCTCACTCTGCCTTTCAAATAAATAAAAAATAAAAATCTTCATGTATATCTATTTGTTTTTTAGAATGCTTTTCCATGTTTCATTGTGAAATATTAAGAACATACAATAATTATCAGTGAATTTTATAGTGAGGGTACAGACAAGGTCCAGTGTGGGCCAATTTACAAAATTACCTGCCCTTTTCTGAAGAGTCAGCATCATAAAAGATAAGAGAATTATCTTCTAAAGATTTACTTATTTATTTGAAAGAGTTACAGAGAGGCAGAGAGAGAGGGAGAGAGGTCTTCCACCAGCTGGTTCACTCCCCTATTGGCCGCAATGGCTGGAGCTGCGCCCATCCGAAGCCAGGTGCTTCTTCCAGGTCTCCCATGTGGGTGCAGGGCCCCACGGACTTGGGCCATCGTCTACTGCTTTCCCAGGCCATAGCAGAGAGCTGGATGGGAAGTGGAGCAGCTGGGACTAGAACTGGTGCCCATATGGGAAGCCGGCACTGCAGGCAGTGGCTTTACCCCCTACGCCACAGTACCGGCCCATCATTTTCTTTTAATAACAAAACTTAGCAACAGAGCAGTGCTGTCTGTGTACTCATCGCCCAGCTCAGCAACAAAGCAGCGCCGTCTGTGTACTCGTTGCCCAGCTCAGCAGTCGCTGTCTGCGCTGCAGTCTTGTTTTACCTCCGTGCTTCCTGGCTCACACATGCAGTCCCTGAAGTGCATCCAGACAGCAGACTTTCCCACATCAGTCATTTTTGTTTTAATTTCACGCTGCTGACGGCGTCATGTGCCTGCATTTGTAAACCGCTTCTTGGAATTGTGTCAGAGACAGCAGGCTGTAAGTCTTTAAATCTCGTTTTCATTTACTATCACTGGAATTTCATCCACTTGACAGATAACATTTATCTGGAGATCTTATACTCCACGGATCCCAAATTGGCTGCAGCACAAGAGGTTCTAAAAAATATTGAATACCGCAAGCTCTACAAGTACGTGGGCGAGACCCAGCCCGGGAGCCCGAAGAAGAAGATTAAGAAGGTGAGCTGGGAGGCATCCGTCCACTGCTGAGAGCTGGCCGCGAGCTGTGTCCCCGGGGGAGGCCGTTAGCCTGGCCTGGCCCGGCCCGGGACTGTGAGCTCGTCACGGTTCTTTTCAGTCCGGCTTTACAGAAATACAGTATTTTCACGTCTGTTTCACAAATGGGGAAACTGAGGCAAGGGTGAGGCTAAAGAGCGTGTTCATGGAAGCACAGGAGTCAAACCCAGAGCTGCCTGACTCCAAACCTTTGCGTTCCCATCCCTGAAATGAGCGGGGCCTCGAGGTTTGTCTTGACCCAAGCTCAGGAAAACCAGTAGAAGGGGAAGGGCCAGGCTCCTGCCGCCGCGCCTGCCTCCGTTCCCGATCTCCCTCTGCCTCCTGTGGAAGGTTCTCTGTACCCCAGAGCCGCGTAGGAGTGGGGTGACAAGCACACCCCTCACAACCACTGCTGGGGTTACACTTGCTCCTGTTCTGTCAGTAGGTTAATGCTGCATTTTTCTCAAAATGCGAACATTTTATTATGAAAATAACTTTGTGTACAAACATGCTACAGGTGGGGGCTGTATTTGTTAAGAACGCCTCTAGCTATGTCTGTAGTTAAGTGCCGTCCCAGAGAGGGTACCCGGTCACAGCACAAACACCCGGTGCCAAAGTGCTGGGTTCTCACACGGGACGCCCGTCCTCTCCAGGAAGACTACGAACAGCTTCCCAAGGAGGTCGCCGACGCCAAGCCTAGCGACGTGCCACTGGAGGCTGAGATGAAGGCGGAAGATTTCATCGTGGACGTAAGTGGCTAGGCCGGGGATTTACCGAAAGGCGAAATCATTCAGGATAGAGCGCCTCCTGTTAGAAAACTCGCACGCGTTTATTATGGAAACCTGGGGAAACACGGAAAGGCAGAGGAAGGGGTTCACCTGTGGCTCAGCGAACCAGCGTTGGTGACCAGTTTTCAGATGGCGTGGTGCGGCGGGTTAGGCTGCCACTTGCCGTGCCAGCACCCCGTGTCAGGGTGCTGGTTGGAGTGTGACTACTCCATTTCTGATACAGCTTCCTGTTAATGCACCTGCGAAGGCAGAAGAAGATGGCCCAGGGCGTGGGCCCCTGCCACCAGAGTGGGAGACCAGGATGGAGCTCCTGGCTCCTGGCGTCAGACTAGCACAGGCCTGGCTGTTGCAGCCATTTGGGGAATGAACCAGAAGGTGGAAGATTCTCTTTCTCTCTCTCTCTCTCTCTCTCCCCCCTCTCCCTCCCTCCCTCTCCCACATTCTTCCCTCTCCCTCCCTCTCCCACCTCCTTCTCCCTCCCTCCCTCCCTCTCTCCCCCCCCACCTTTTCCTCTCTATTGCTTTCTGCCTTTCAAATTAAATAAATAAATAAATAGTTCTTTAAAATAATAATAAAAGCTGCTTTGGGGTATTTTGCCAATATTTTTAATGTAGTTGTCATGTGATATATAAAACATATTTGTTGATTTAAAATATTTTTTGATCGCAATATTTGCCAATTATTCATTTTTATTTTTATTTTATTTAAAAGAGAAAGAAGAAAAGACACAGGCAGACAGAGATCTCCTGTCTGCTGGTTCATTCCCCAAAAAGCCACAACAGCTAGATCTGGGCCTGGCAAAAACCAAAAGCTGACCCAGGTCTCCCTGCATGGGTGGCAGGAACACAATCATTCGAATCATTAGCTCTGCCTCCCAGGGTCTGCATTAGCAGGAAGTTGGATTCAGGAGCCAGAGCCGGGAATTGAACCCAGGCTCTGTGATATGGGAAATGGGCATCTGCACTGCTTGGGGAAACACCTGCCCCTTCTTTTTCCTTCTTTCCTTCCTTCCTTTCTTCTTCCTTTTCCTTTTTCTTTTTCTTTCTTTCTTTCTTTCTTTCTTTTTCTTTTTTTTTTTTTTTTTTTGAAGTTTTGTTTATTGGAAAGGCAGCATTACAGAGAAAGTGTTCATTCAAATGACCGCAAGGGCCAGAGCTGAGTCAGGTCAAAGCCAGGAGCCTGGGACTCCATCCAAGTCTCCCACTTGCAGGGGAGTACAGGGGTACAGGGGCCCAAGCACTTGGGCCATCTCCTGCTTTTCCAGGCACATTAGCAGGGAGTTGGATTGGAAGTGGAGCAGCCAGGACTGGAACCAGTGCCCACATGGGATGCTGGCTATAGCACCATGCCAGCCCCTTCTTTTACTCTTTTATTTCTGGTTTAACTCCTGAGCCTTTTGCTGTGGCCGTCACTGAACCAACAGCACTGTCGCCTGGACAGCCAGTGACTTCCTGTGGATGAGCAGTTTCAGTGCCCTCTGCTTCTGGGCTGCTCTTCCCCCTGGGATCTTCTTTCTGCCTGGCCCTGGTTGACTCCTACTCACCCAGGGAAACCACCTCCCAGGCAGACACTCCTGGTCATTCCCTGCGCCCCAGCTGCCGCAGGTCTGCTAGCTTCAGACCCCCTGTGCTTTCCTGGGGCAGCTCCGAGAGCAGCTGCAGTTCTTCACTTCCGCTCCCTCCTGTCGACCCTCAGGAGGGGCCGTGCGGCCTGGAGGGCCTGGGCTTGTATCGGAGGTGCTATCTTTCCAGTGCCCACCAGTGTCTGTCACATAGTGGGTGCTGCCTTTACACTGTGCTTCCCTTGAACACACCCATTTCCTGTCCCCCGGATTCGTCTGGGCGACTGCTGAGCGTGGCCACGTCCCAGGTGTTTGTATTCCACCCTGGGGAGCTTTGTTCCATTTCTCCCGCGGCCCCGACCACCCTGAATTCAGTTTTCATGGTCGTTAGGGGACTGCTTTTGTTCGTTTATTAAAGGTCATCAACATAGATTATGGGATGCAAGACAAGAATCCGATTGATCACGTTCGCTTCTACTGTAAGGCTGAGCCCAACAAACCCGTCATGATCACCAAAGGCCAGGTAAGCACGCGGTGAAGTCAGTGTGCTGCAGCGGTGTTGATGAGGCCGCGGGAACCGGCGCTGTGCAGGCCGGCAGAGCTCCAGGGAGAGTGGACAGGAAAGCAGACGCGTGTCTCGGCCGTGAGGCTGGACCACGTCAGATAGGCTGAGCGCCAGGGACAGTGCAGTTTTCGGTGGGGATGGTTGGTTACCAGTGGGCAGGGGCTGTAGGTGTGAAGTCACGTAAAGGAAATTGTGTGTTTGCATGTATTCCATACGTGAGAGCCATCTGCTGTATGTAAATCTTTACGCCTTTTACTAATGGACGTAAAATCATGGGACATTCAGCAACGTGGCGTTTCCCTTGAATTGTCTCTTCGGATGGTAACTGATATAAAACAGGAAGCAACAGCGGCGCCGCGGGGACTGGGGCCCGGCTGAGGTCTCTGACGTCAGAGTTCAGGGTGACAGTGAGATCGTCTCTTCCTCAACAAGGTTTCGCAGTTTCTGCCAGAAATATTCGCTGAGCAGCTGATCCGCGTGTACTGTAAGAAGACCGACAAACAGAGCTTGTTCGCCGCAAGACAGCACTTCGTCCACTGGTGCGCCATCCGCGACTTCACCAAGCCGCAGGTGCGTGGCTTCACATGCGCAGACTTTGCGCGTGTTTTTATTTTTAAGTGTAAAAAAAAAAAATCCCTTCTACCCGCTGAAGAAGTTCTCAGTTACATCAGAGCCATCTGCTCGTGATGTTAAAGCTAGCCTTTGGCTCTTGTGCAGTGAGCTCCTGCCGCACCAGTCAGGAGTGGGGCCCTGCTCGTCCTCGTGGTCCCCGTAACAGAAGTGGCAGGTGGCGCCTGTGCGGAGTGCGCTGTGCAGGGCTCTGGGGCGTCTCAGCCCATCCTGCCTCGGCGCTCCCGTCGGCAGAGAAGGTTACCAGACTCCCATGAGCGCTTCACTGCCTGAGGCTACATACAGCTGACCACAGGTTGTTTTGTTTTGGAGCTTTTTTTTAAGATTCATTTTATTTTGTTTTGAAGGCAGAGTTAGGGAGAGACAGAGATCTTCCATATGCTGGTGCACTCCCCAGGTGGCTGCTACAGCTGGGGCTAGGCCAGGCTGAAGCCAGGAGCTTCATCCAGGTCTCCCATGTGGCTACAGGAGCCCAAGCACTTGGGCCATCCTCTGCTGCTTTCCCAAGCACATAACAGGGAGCTGGATCGGAAGTGGAGCAGCAGGCAGAACTTGAACTGGTACCCATATGGGATACTGGCATTGCAGTCAGCTGCTTAACCTGCTACGCCACAGTGCCGGCCCTAACTTAAGTTTTTGTTTTTTAAAGATTTATTTATTTATTTATTTGAAAGAGTTACACAGGCCGGCGCTGCGGCTCACTAGGCTAATCCTCTGCCTGCGGTGCCGGTACTCCGGGTTCTAGTCCCGGTTGCTCCTCTTCCAGTCTAGCTCTCTGCTGTGGCCCGGGAAGACAGTGGAGGATGGCCCAGGTGCTTGGGCCCTGCACCTGCATGGGAGACCAGGAGAAGCACCTGGCTCCTGGCATCGGATCGGCGTAGTGCACCGGTCATAGTGGCCATTTGGGAGGTGAACCAAGGAACCTTTCTCTCTGTCTCTCTCACTGTCTAACTGCCTGTCAAAAAAAAGTTACACAAAGAGAGAAAGAGAGGCAGAGATAGAGAGGTCTTCCTTCTGGTTTTCTCAGCAAATGGCCAGAGCTGTGCTAATCTGAAACCAGGAAACGGGAGCTTCCTCCAGGTCTCCCACATGGGTGTGGGGGCCCAAGGACTTAGCAGGCCAAGCAGAGAGCTGGATCAGAAGTGGAACAGTCAGGACTCGAACCGGCACCCATATGGGATGCTGGCACTGCAGGTGGTGGCTTTACTCATTATGCCACAGTGCTGGACCCATCAACAAGTTGCTTTTTTAAAAAATTATTTGAAAGGCAGAGAGAGAGAGAGAGAGATCTTCCATCCACTGACTCACTCTCAAATGGTCACAACAGCCAGGGCTGGGCCAGGCTGAAGCCAGGAGCCTAGCACTCTATCCAGGTCTCTCATGTGGGTGGCAGAGGCCCAAACACTTGGGCCATTTTCTGCTGCTTTCCCAGGCGCATTAGCAAGGAGCTCGTAGCTCCTTGGTCCCGTGCGTCTCCCTCTCACTGAGGATGGCGAACCCGCGAGGCCACAGTAGTGTCAGCAGCAATGCCTGGCAGGTGCTGTGGGGTGGGACAGGCACAGAGCCTGAGTGGAGGGAAATGAGATTTCCCTGGGTGTGGGTGGCTGGCAGAGATGGACTTCAGGAACCGTGGAGGCTGAGAGCAGAGGAGTGAGCAGGGGCCGGCCAAGGTGGCGCAGGGGCTATGCTGAGCGGGGCACCAGCGGGGCGCCTTGGAGGAAGGGGCTGGGCTTTTCTGCAGAGTCCTGTGAGCTAAGAGCATGGAGAGCTATGGGGGGCTCATGAGCAGAGAGTGCATTTTTAAGTTTGCATTTGTCAAATACATTAGAGTTGAACTCAGGGTGAAAATAAGGCATTTTGGTAGCAATAGAGATGAGTTTGAGGCCAGACAGTGCTGGGAGAGAGCTAGATCTTCAAGGATGACTGTCATGGCCATCCAACACCCACGAGGGCAGACGGCACCGGGTCAGACCCCGTGTACTTCTGCAGGAGGAATTTCACGCAGGGGAGGAGACAGGAAAGTGCAGAGCTGAATGAGCAACCAGGACCGGCGACAACTAGGTTAGAAAGACCCAGGGAGCAGGTGCGGGGTCCAGGAGCGGCAGCCACCTGCAGAAGTTGCAAGCACCGAAGACTCACAGCCACTGCTGCCGGGCCCTGGTGGCTCGGCCTTGCTTTGCCCCTGGCCTCCCTCCTCTTCCCATCGGAAGGCAGTGGGCACAGGTGCTGGGGAAAGTAGTTTCTAAGAGCAGAATGGGTCTGGGAGCAGAGAGAAAAACGAGGAGCGTACTACCCTGCTGCGGCATAGAGACTTGCAGAGAGCCTTCCCGTCAACCAAGAGCAGGGCCACAAGTTCAAGAACAGGTCAGGCTGGGCCGCTCGCATTCTCTGCTTTCAGGTCCAAGCGGCGTTCACTTTGGGACTCTCCTGCATTTCAGAGGGGAGCAGCTCATTTGGCAGGAGCCCGTGCTCACTTTGTAAATTAAAAACTCAAGTTCAGTAGGTACATGCTGCTCCTCCCCACCTTTCCTCTTTTTGGGCCATCTGGTGGACCTGGGATTTATTGCAGAGGGGTGCAGTGCAGCCCTTCCTTCTGGACAAACAGGCGAGCGCCTGGGCTCCAGGAGGCCCGGGAAGGGCGGTGGTGTGTCTGCTTCTGTCTGTCTCTGAGAGCAAAGGCTGTCTGTCCTCACAGGCTCTTGGCTCAGGACTCTTGCTCCTGTGAGTCGGGCCCAGGGCACGTGCGGTTCAGGGCTCCCCAAGAGTAAGCGTCCCCAGGAGCAGGCTGAGTGCACAAGCCGAGCGCGCTCGGAGACCAAATGACGGAAGCCAGTTTTTCTCTGTTTCTCCCTGACAGGATGGCGATGTAATCGCGCCGCTTATCACCCCTCGAAAGCGGGAGTGGAACAGGGATCCAGGCGCGAGCCCCACCGGCAGCCGGGAGGCGCTCAGGTCCAGGGGCCAGCTCTTCCAGGACAAGCTGGTGTGAGTGCCGCAGAGGGCGTCCCCTGCTCGGTTCCCCCAGAGCCCTCCGTCCGGCCCTCCGAATGGACTGATGGTCACTGCTTCTCGTGTTATGTTTTGAACGTGCGCACATGCTCAAGCTAAGTGGTTTTAAAAGAAACAAAAAGGTATGTGGCCAGTCTTGCTATGCACACTGGGAAAAGCTGACATGGACTGATTTTAATGCTAAGAAAACCTTTCTCCCTCCGTAATCCATTTTCTTAAGATAACTCTTGTATCTACCCTGAGCGCTGGGACAGATGATTGTTGTTAACTTAGAAATGACAAAAGGCTGTACATTGAAATTAGACGTGGGATTTGTCTTGGATGGACGTGGTTAAAACCAGAACATACAATCCCAGCCCCCTAGGGTGGCACCTGTCGCCCCAAGTATGTGAATAGCCGTCCACAGGTAATCTACGCACAGGGGAGAGACACCCCCACCCTTCTAGCCCCCTCATACGCTGCCAGGTTGGGGTGACAGCAGGAGGCGAGGGCCAGGAGTGGGTCTGACTCTCGGAGAAAGGCCTGGGGAAGCTAGCGGGAGGGTCTGGGGGCTCTGGCTTCCTCCTCAGCGGAGCCCCCGGGACAGAGGGGTCCCTCGAACGAGGCCGTTCCTTGCGTCCGCCCCAGCTTCAGGTCGGGCAGTTTCTTTGTCTCCTGAGTGCTCGCTGCCCCAGTCCTGCAGGCCGTGAGCTGGGCGGAGGTCACCCCAGGAGCTGCGCTCAGCCCGTTCAGACCTAGGACTATGTTGTGGCTGCTTCCGTGCCCTTGGCAGGTCGCAGGGCAGACGCTGGAGCGCCCAAGCTGAGCTTGTGCCTCCCTAGCGGCTTCCGGTTGTCCCTCCCATCTGGTGCTGATCCGCCCAGGGAACGAGCCGGCAGCCAGGCGGTTGCAGTGGCTCTGACCACAGCCAGCAGGTTAGCTATGTCTTAGGGGTGCGTCACTTGGCACTGTATGAGGCTGCTTGAAAAGGTTCATGGGAAAATGGCATCAAAAAGCATTTGTTTTGGTGGAGAAAAAAGGCCAAACTCATGCACTTTTTTTCATAACACACATTTTCCATGAACTTTTGGAGGACCCCCGTAGAACCAGATTCTGTTCCGTCCACACCCACGGGCTGACTGTGGCTCAGAGCAGCACGGGAGCCCTCCACCGTGAGGCCCTGTGGGGGGCGGTGTTGACTCCTCGGCTCACAGGAGCCTCAGCCAGGGCGGCCCCAGCACGCGGCCACATCTGCTCGCCCAGCTGCCTCGACAACTTTCAGGGCAGCCAACAGTGGCCCTCAGCGTCCTGCGGCCAGCCCCAAGGTCACGAATGTAGTCTCTGCGGAGATCCCTGTGTTTCAGGGCCTGGGGCTGCCCGAGTGCCGTCGTCCCAGCACCGCACCGCTTGCTGGCCGAGGTGCAGCGAGACCGTGTCTGGTTTGCATCTTCTGTCACACGCGAGGCAGCTGCACTTTACGCCCGTTATGACTGTTGTGATGATGAGAACCGTGTGCCGCTTACCAGGTTGCTTTTAAAAAAAAAAAAAATTCTTGACTGTTTGTATAAAAATAGAGATTTTAACAACGTGGTCTCTGGAGTCGTAGACATTGTTGCCTTGAGACTGTAAATGCAACGGCAGGTTACAAGGACGCGATCCCCTGCCTGGGCTGGGCTGCTGCCATAAAGTGTCCTGAATGTGTCTGGGTGTGCGCGTGGCCGGGCAAGCCCTGGGCCGGGGCTGCAAGCAGCAAGGGTGTTGACGCGAGGCAGCCCGAAGGGTCCCCTGTCCCTGCAGAGACTGGCACTGGCGGCAGGGGGCGGGCTTCCTGAGGTTTCAGAACTGCTGATGCACGGAAAACAGGTCATCCTCTTTTTAAAAAAATAAAATAAAAACTAAGACATTTATTTCAAAGGCAGACTAATAGAGATCTTCCACCCTCTGGCTCACTCCCTAAATTCCCATAACAGCCAGGTCTGGTCCATCCAGGTTTCCCACGTGGATAGCAGGGCCCCAGGACTGCTCCCAGTACGTCCCAGATGGGTGCTGGATCGGAAGCGCAGGGTGTCCGGGACGCACACCAGGCACTCCGCGGCACAGCGTCCACCCGCCTCCTCTCTCAACCTGCCCTCGGGCCCCGTCTCCACAGGTTTCCGTCTCTGTCCAGATACGCGCGTTACTCATTCGCTGCTCCCCGATCCTGTGAAACGAAACGGTGGCTTTGCGAGCACCTGGCACGCAGGTGGCAGAGCAGCCACAGGGCCGGGGAGGCGGTAATGCCGCTGGCGTCTGTTAGTCCCGCCGGTGGAGTCTGGCTTTCGCAGGTTGGATGATGTTTCAATTAAAAGAACTTCCAAAGCACACAAGCCAGAGTCTCGTTTAGATAAGGGAATACACAGATGTGTGTGCCTCTATGTGTGTGCGCGTGTGTGTGTACAAATTGGCAGGATACACGTGCGAATGTTAGTGTTCGAGAAGGTGGTTCAGCCGCTTTAATTTCCGCTCCTTCCGGTTCCCACAATAAGCACGTACTATTTGTAGGACTCCTGCTAGGATGCTTTTCACGAGGGACTTTGTAGCTTCCGCTCCTCCGCGGTCACCTCCGCAACCAAGCAGTGCTTGCCCCGTCCCTTCTTGGGTCCCAGACATCGGGGGGGCTGGCCAGCAGTCACAGTCAATGCCAGGGCCCTCACCAGGCGCCGGGTGGGCTGCTCTGTGTAAGCAGGGCCTAGGCGGCCCCCTGAGCCTCAGCTCAACGCCCAGGCCTCCAGCTCCGTGACGCAGAACTGCTCGTGCCGGGCCAGCACCTCGTTGTTGAAGGTCGCGCAGGGCTGGCTCCCACCGTGATACAAGTCTCCGTCCAGCCACAGCCCGAAGTGGCCACTAAAGAGAAGAGGACAGTGCTGGCAAGGCTCACAGTGAGAGAGAGAGAGAGACAGAGAGAAAGGTCTTCCTTCCATTGGTGTACCCCCCAAATGGCCGCTACAGCCGGCATGCTGTGCTGATCCAAAGCCAGGAGCCAGGTGCTTCCTCCTGGTCTCCCATGGGGTGCAGGGCCCAAGTACTTGGGCCATCCTCCACTGCCTTCCCGGACCACAGCAGAGAGCTGGACTGGAAGAGGGGCAACCGGGACAGAACCATCGCCCCAACCAGGACTAGAACCCGGGGTGCCGGCGCCGCAGGCGGAGGATTAGCCTAGTGAGCTACAGCACGGGCCTAGAGTGTTTTTCAAAATACGCACGGGCAGTAGTGCAACCATCTGCACCACCCAGTTTTAGGCACCGGGACATTTTTTCTGGCAAGTGTTCAGCAGAGGCGCGAATCTCACGGCTGTGGACCCTGAAGGCCCCAAACTCCTTCAGAAAGAGGCCTCCTAAAGCCCCCCTAGCCTCCTGCCTTATCTGGAGCAGCCAAGCAGGACAGGAGAGGAGAGGAAACGGGACCAGGACAGACGACCCAAGACACGCACCTGCCGCTGCCCAGCATCAATGAGTCCAAGTCTCCTTTCACGAAGAAAGAGTTGCTTCCGGTCCACTTGAAGACCTGGGGAGGTGGAAGGGCTCGGGTTACCAGGCAGGTCTTGACCCCAAAGCTGGGGGGCGGGAGGGACTCGGGCTCTCGAGAGTCCTCCTGCCAGCATCCCTGGCGTCCGCCGCCTCATACCATCGTTAGAATTCCCACCGCCTGGAAGCCCCCTCATTGGAGGAATGGGAACAGACCTCGAAGGCTCCCTGTTTCCTACAATAGAGAGAGGAGTGGAGAAGCCCAGGGCAGGAGACGGGACCCATCTTGAACTCCACTCCTGAGTCTCCCTGCCTGTGCCCATCGGTGAGACGCCCCCTGACGGCGGCCACTTCTGCCTGGCCCAGCCTCACTCGCCCCTGTCCACGCTGCAGCTTCGCACCCTCCCCTGGCCTCCTGTTACTACGGGAACAGAAGTCACCTCCTTGCTGTAGCCCAGAGAGCTCTTCCCTCCACCCCCCAAGCACCCACGAGCCATCTTTCAGCCCAAATGACATCTCATATTTCCTGCGGCCGCCCTCCCCCTCAGACCTGGTTTTTATTTTTCAAATTCTTTCTGAGCTATTGGAAGGGCAGACACACAGTTCCCATGGCCAGGACTATGGCAGGCTGGAGCTGGGGGCCAGGAACTGGATCCAGGTCTCCCGCATGGGTGGCAGGGGCCAGCTATGTGAGCCATCGGCTGCTTCCTCCCAAGGGGCGCATGAGCAGGAACAGCTGGGACTGGCACGCAGACCCCCTGATACGGGTGTGCACATCGGCAGCGGCCTGTTCCGTGGTCCTGTCGTGATCGTCAGCTATATTCCTGGTATGTAGTTGAGAAGTTTGTTGAGTGAAGAAATCACTTGAGTCCAATCAGGCCAAGCTTTAAAGAGCCACAAGAAGGCCGGCGCCGCGGCTCACTAGGCTAATCCTCCGCCTTGCGACGCCGGCACACCGGGTTCTAGTCCCAGTGGGGGCGCCGGATTCTGTCCCGGTTGCCCCTCTTCCAGGCCAGCTCTCTGCTGTGGCCCGGGAGAGCAGTAGAGGATGGCCCAAGTGCTTGGGCCCTGCACCCCATGGGAGACCAGGAGAAGCACCAGGCTCCTGGCTTCGGATCAGCATGGTGCGCCGGCCGCGGCAGCCATTGGAGGGTGAACCAACGGCAAAAAGGAAGAGCTCTCTCTCTCTCTCTCTCTCTCTCACTGTCCACTCTGCCTGTCCAAAAAAAAATAAAAATTTTTTCTAAAGAGCCACAAGAATATAATCTGCAAGAGGCCTTCGCAAAGTTTATGGAAAAATGCAGATTCTGCAGAAACCTAGCAGGGATTTCACACCCTTTTGCACCCAAATAAACAAAATCCACTTTGAAGTACCCTCATATTGTTGCTTGTAATTCATTGCACAAAATTGCTGCAAGAAACCAGCTGGTCCAAACCAGAAGATGGGCTGATCAGAGGGGGTCCCGGGCTCAGAGGGCTGAGGTGACAGTAACCACAAGGAGGCAGAGCCAGTCACCCCTCTCTTCTCTCAGGGCGTGAGGGAGCAGACCAGGCCCTCGGTGCTGCCAGTAACAGAGAGTGGCCCACCTTCGGATCCTAGGGTCCTGAAGGGTGGGCGGGGAGACAGCCCCTCTCTGGAAAGCCCCAGCGTCACCCGGCCATGATTTTGAGCATATGTGTGCCAGGGGCCGCTTTAGGCCCTGGGAGAAACGGTGGACGCCAAGGACAGACATCTGTCGCATAGACTCATGTTCTCGTGAGGCGTGGCAGGTGTCAGTGGATAGGGAGTCGACACGTCCAGGGGTGAGTGTGGCCCTTTTCCGCCTCCCTGAGACAGTGGTCCTGCAGGAACCGAGAGCAGAGCCCTGTGGAGGTCCCTGGGAGGGTGTGCTAGGCAGAGCAGCAGGTGCAAAGGCCCCGAGGCGGGAGCAGCCGGGCGCAGAGTGAAGGAAGCGCAAGGTGGCAGCAGCTGGCAGGTGCAGGGCTGTGTGGGTCGCGTTCGCACTTTGCTAAGGCACACATGCCCTGACGCGGTCCTTTCACTGACAGCCGCAGGGGGAGCAGGGAGACCCAGTCGGAGGCAAGGGCCAGGCTGCCTTCCTTGAACCAGGGCGGCAGCAGAGGCATGGTGAGAAGGGGTGGGTGCTGGGTGCACGGAGAGCCCTGAGGACTCTGGCAGCTCGGCATGGGGGTGGGAGAGAGCCTAGGCTTGGGGGAGGAGCTTAGTGTTTGAAATCCAAGTGGAGCTGCTAGGTAGCAGCTGGCTGTGTGAGCTTGGGGCCTGGGGAAGAAGCCATGGCACTGGGGAGAGAGACCACCAACAGAGAAGGGAGCCTGTGGTGTGAGTTTACCTCCAGGGCTGTTCCATTCCCAGAGCGGCTCTGTGCGTGGGAGATGGTGTGGGACCTTTAAGGGGCGGGGGCCCGGTGGGCGGGTCCCCAGGTCTGCAGTCTATGGGAGGGAGCTGTTGGGAGAGCAGCTGACTGTGAGAGCCTGAGTCGCCCTGTGGTCTGTGACTCACACCCAGCTCCCAGCAGCCTCCAAGGCTGGGAGCTAAGGAATCCGCTTCTCCTTACAAAGCTGTAGCCTGCCTCGGGTGTTTCACTACAGTGCTGCAGAGCAGGCCAGGGCCGAGAGCCAGAAGCAGGCTTACCGGACATAAGCTGGGGGGAGGGGGAGGCAGCCAAAGGCCCTGGCAAGGAGTCCTCACTGGCCCCGCTCCCGTGCCTGGGAAGGTCGGGGGAGGAGCCTGGCTGATGGCAGCGTGGGGTCGGTGGGGGTGGACAGCTGAGTGGTCTCTGTGTGTCCTGGGGCTAACCAGAACTAACCAGAGCACTGGGACACTGCAAAGAGCCTGAACAAATCCTTCCAGACGGCGCGCTGTGCCCACCCAGGAAGATGCCTGGACTCCCCCCCGACCCCCACTCTTCTTTTTGGGTCCCTGGGTGTTTCTTCTCTGTGCCATCTGTGCCTTTGCACCTGCTCCTCCCTCAATGCTGCCTCTTCTGGTCTCTCAAGATGCAGCTCCACAGCTCCCCCTAGGGGAAGTCCGTCTCCCCACGCACCCCTCGCTTGTCCCCTGTGCTGCTCTGCAGCCGGGGCAGCTCTCCAGGGACCCTCCGGCTTAGAGTTGGTGCAGACGCCAGGGCCAGTGTCCGGTCTCGTTCTCACCAGCACCTGACTGGGAGCACAGGCCTGGCGCTCCACCTCTCTGCGCCTGTTTCTTCATCTGTCAGACGGAGCTGCACAGCCCTGCAGGGGGCACATGTCCCCCTTTTAGGAGAGGGGGAGTCGCTGGTTCCCGCCAAGCACGTTGCACTCCGTAGCTTTGCTCAGCGAGTGGCCAGGCACGGCACTCTGGGTGGAGGATGGTTGCAGCCTGCAAAGCCCTGCTTCTGGGCGCCTGGGTTTCCAGTCGCTGCCTCCCACGGGCAGGTCCAGGAACGGTCACATCTGCGCCGTCCGTCGTCAGCGTCCCTCCCTGTCCACCACATCTTGTCTTCCGACCCTGCGGCCTCGCTGCTCCAGGTCTGATGTCGGGGGTGGGGGGCGTCTGTCTCAGGAACCCCCGGCTTCCCTCCCTGCACATCCAGCCCCTGTGCCCTCACTCCCTTCAGCTTCCTTTTCCCTGTGCCAGAGCCCGGCCTGGACGAGCGCAGCCACTCTGCAGGCCTGGCCCAGGGAGCCGAGTGTCACCAGTGGGAAGCACGCGCCAAGGGCAGCCTGGCCTTGCTGGGCTCCTGAGCCCCAGCTTCCTCCGTGCCCCCACCCCCTGCCACCACGGGGACCCTCTGGCGCCTTCACCCCCATCCACACCACTAGCTGATGGCCTTACCGTGCTGTTCATCAGAGGTCCCGGACGTGTCCTCCCTCCTCCTCCTGCTCACCCTAGGGCTGGCCTGCACGTGGACCCAGCAGGCCCTTCCAGCCTGTGCCCTGTGTCCTGCCTCCTCTCCCAGCCGGGAACCCAACAGCCACATTTAAAAAAAATATATTTATTTGAAAGGCAGAGCCACACAGAGAGAGGAAAAGACAGAGAACACGAGAGATTTGCCATCTGCTGGTTCACTCCCCAGATAGCCACAGCAGCCAGGGCTGGGCCAGGCCAAAGGCAAGAGCCAAGTCTCCCATGTCAGGGCCCAAGCACTTGGGCCATCTTCTGCTGCTTTCCCAGGTGCATTGGCAGGGAGCTGGATCAGCAGTGCAGCAGCCAGGACTCAAATTGGTGCCCGTATGGGATGACATGTTCCAGGTGGCGGCTCAGCCCGCTGTGCCACAGCCCCGGCCCCAGCAGCCACTTTGTTGAAGATCAGAGGCTGGGGCTGTGGCACAGCAGTTTAAGTGGCCACTTGGGACACCTGCATCTTATACTGGAAAACAAATTCAAGTCCTGGCTGCTCCAATCCCAATCCAGCTCCCTGCTTAGGCACTTGGGAGGGTAGTGGATGATGGTCCAAGTGCTTGGGCCCCTGCCACCCGTGAGGGAGACCTGGATGGAGCTCTAGACTCCTGGCTTCAGCCTGGTCATTGTGGCCACTTGGGGAGTGAACCAGCAGCTGGATGCTCTGTCTTTCATTCTGCCGTTCGATTCTTTTTTTTTTTTTTTTTTTTTAATGAGTAGGCCCAGGGGCTCCTCTGCCCGCCGCCAGCCGAGCTCAAGGGACACCAGGCAGCCCAGCATGGCCGGCAGCGCTTAGGGCCGCTGAGCCCCAGGCGTGGTCCTCCCTAGGCCCTCCCCCGTGAAGGGTGTGAGCATCACCTTCAGCTGCGGGGAGAAGGAGAAGAGGAAGGTCTCTCCAGTTCCGTAGAAGCCCTTGCTGAGCCGGATGGCCGAGGAGGAGAAGGCGCCGAACATCTGGAGAGAAGAACGTGCCGTCTGCAGCTGGACGGGAGTCAGGAGCCCCCCAGCCACCCCCCTCCAGGTGTGGAAAACGGAGCCCATCCTGGGACAGCTGGGCGGAGCTGGGGATCCAGGCCTGCAGGCCAGCACGTGGCAAACTCACGGCGCCCCGCGGCAGGGCTGTCGCTGGCCACTGCCTGCAGTGTCGGGACCCTCCTGCTCTCGCTTAGTCTTGTACGAGGGCCCCGTGCAGGAAAATCACAAGTTGTACACAAGCAGAAAGGGAGGAAGATAGGGGAGCCACAGACCCCTGTTCTGTCTCCCCAGCACAACTCCTCTTAACCTCTGAGCGCGTTCCCTGCCAGTGCACACACTGAACGGTCAACTTTATTGATTTATTTGAGAGGCAGATACAGAGCACTCCCATCCCATGGCCAGGACCCTTGGGAGCCAGGAGCTCCACCCAGGTCTCCCACATGGGTGGCAGGGGCCCAAGCACTGGAGCCGTCACTGCTGCCTCCCAGGTCAGCTTTGGGAGGAAGCTGGAGCCAAGACTGAAACCCAAGCGCTCGGATAGGGGACGAGGGTGTCTCACCTTCTACTTTATGTATTTATATTTTTAATAGATTGTTTGAAAGTCAGAGAACCCATCTACTAAATTATTCCCACGTGCCCACAATAGCCAGGACTAGGCCAGGCCGAAGCCAGCAGCTCAGCCCAGGTCTCCCACATGTATAGCATCTGGGACACAAGGACAGCAGCCATCCCTGTGCCCCCCCCGCCCCCCCACGGTGCACCTTAGCAGAAGCTGGAATTGGGAGCAGAGCCAGGCATCGCTAGCTGCACTGTCATAGCTACACGAAGTACCGCCCATTGACCTCTGTTTTAAACACCCATGTCTGTGCATACTTTTATCGCAAAGAGGAGACCCTGTGTAATGCACTTAATGTAAGGTGCTTGTATTGACCAAGTTCAGCCATAGCGAGAAGTGAAGAGCAGGACCCGGATGCCCTGCACCTCCACCCAGAGTTGCAAATGTATTTGCCACGTTTGCTTTCTCTGCCTCTTCATGTGCTTCTCTGAGCCTTGGGAAACGACCCTCCAACCCTAAACAGTTCGGCTCCTAAGATGGGGGACTTTGTCTTTTTTTTTTTAATAAAGCATTTATTTATTAACTCTTCAATACTTTTTTTTTTTTTTGGACAGGCAGAGTGGATAGTGAGAGAGAGAGACAGAGAGAAAGGTCTTCCTTTTTTGCCGTTGGTTCACCCTCCAACCGCCACGGCTGGCGCACTGTGGCCGGCCCACCGCGCTGATCCAATGGCAGGAGCCAGGTACTTATCCTGGTCTCCCATGGGGTGCCGGGCCCAAGCACTTGGGCCATCCTCCACTGCCTTCCCTGGCCACAGCAGAGAGCTGTCCTGGAAGAGGGGCAACCGGGACAGAATCCGGCGCCCCGACCGGGACTAGAACCCCGTGTGCCGGCGCCGCTAGGTGGAGGATTAGCCTACTGAGCTGTGTCGCCAACCGGGGGACTTTGTCTTACGTCACCGTAATACACACTGTTGCATCTAAGAAACTGCACCGTCAGTCCTTCTGTTCTTGTCTCCAGCTGTCTCCTGAATGCGTTTCAGAGACTGTTTAAGGAGAAAACCTCGTGGCACTGCAGGTGAAGCTGCCCCCTGCGGCACTGGGGTCCCTTATCAGAGCGCTGGTTCTAGTTTGCTCCCAGCTAATGCACCTGGGAAGGCAGTGAATGATGGCTCAAGTGCTTGGGCCCCTGCCACCCACGTGGGAGCCCCAGATGGAGTTCCAGGCTCCTGGCTTCAGCCTGGCTTAGCCCTGGCTGTTGTGGCCATTTGGGGAGTGAACCAACAGATGGAAAAGCTCTCTCTCTCTCTGTCTGTAATTCTGCCTTTCAGATAAATAAAATAAATCTTAAAAAACAAAACAATAAAAAGGACACCGTGGCCCAGCTTTTCACCGTGTGGAGCCATCAAAGCTCCCTTGGCTATCTCCTGCTTGGGGCAAGCTAGCTTTCCTAGCTGTGGGGAGTAGGGTTGTGGGTTTTTTTGTTTTTGTTTTTGACAGGCAAAGTTTGACAGTGAGAAGAGAGACAGAG
The DNA here is from genome assembly GCF_051225735.1 of Oryctolagus cuniculus. NCBI lineage: Eukaryota > Metazoa > Chordata > Mammalia > Lagomorpha > Leporidae > Oryctolagus > Oryctolagus cuniculus. Next base: position 21,589,497 of record NC_142877.1, read on the forward strand.
AGAAAGGTCTTCCTTCCGCTGGTTCACCCCCCAAATGGCCACTACAGCCAGAGCTACACCCATCCGAAGCCAGGAGCCAGGCACTTCCTCCTGGTCTCCCAAGCGGGTGCAGAGCCCAAGCACCTGGACCATCCTCCACTGCCTTCCCAGGCCACAGCAGAGAGCTGGCCTGGAAGAGGGGCAACCGGGACAGAATCTGGCGCCCCGACCGGGACTAGAACCCGGTGTGCCGGCGCCACAAGGCAGAGGATTAGCCTATTGAGCCGCGGCGCTGGCCAAGGTTGTCTGTTAATACCAGGAGGAACTTCCTCCTGGTCCCAGTGTTGGGGCTCCATCCAGCGGGAGGGAGCTTCCCGGCCCTTGGGTGGAAGGGCTCATGCGAGGGTCCTCTAGGACCCCTGAGGTCTCTCCGGGCATGAACAGGTGCCTTCCACAGAGGGGCATCTGAAACCAGCTCCCAAGCCCGCTTCCTGCCACCCGAGTGCAAGGCTGGAGCCACCCACCACAGGGTCTCAAGGCAGGAGCCCTGTGTGGCAGCCGCCTCGCACCAGCTCGACCTCCTCCCCTGCAGCGGGGCTGTGTGAGCATGGAGGTGGGTGTGGCTCAGCTGATGAGGCTCCTCCCCCCAAGCACTGCTGAGGAGATGGGGCTCTGCATGTGTGGTGGGTGGTTTTAGCCTTAATAGCTGACTCCTCCCCGTTAGACTATCACCTCCAGGAGGCCTGGGGCCACTCTGAGGTCGGCAGTGTCCCATATCTACCCGGGCGCACTGAGGTGCTCCAGATACACAGTTCTTCTGTGAATTACGAGGGGAGGGCTCTGGGTGGGATGGGCCTCAAAGCCCTCATCAGCGTCCCTCCCGTGTGACTCCATCCATCGCCTCTGCCTCCTGGCCAGGTGTGCTTGGGAGCCCCCGAGAGCCACAGGTGAGGGCCCAGCGCAGCTCACCTGCCCGTCCTGGTCCCTCAGCACCAGCAGCGCCGGCCCGCCGTGGCCCTCCATCTGCCGGTACAGCCGCCGCAGGCTGAAGCCGTCCCGAGACGTGCAGAAGGCGAGACTCCAGGGGCGCCCCCTGAGCCTCGGGGGGAGGTGGAGGCTGAGCTGGGGGCAGAAGGCCTGCGGTTAAACAGCATGTCCCGGTGACGTCCATGCCCATTAGCAAGGGCCCTCAAAGACGGGGGTTCCTGGTCCCGTTTTACAGATGAGAAGACTGAGGCTCAGAGAAGCCAAACAACCCAAAGCCAGGATTTGCACTGAGGTCGGGACCCCCTCCCCGCGGCTGGCCTGGCCCCACCCCAGCTTCGGCTTCAGCGCCAAGGGCTTTGCTCTTTCAGAATCAGCTTCTTTCCTTGTCTCTGCCCTGCTGGTCCAGGGAGCACGGGGGCGCTAGAGTCACTGAATCATTGTGTGGAAAGGGAAAGGCAAGAGGGAAATGATTTGTGCAAGGTGATAGGGTGATCTGGGGACAGAGCAGCCGGGAGCCCAGGGCCCCCTGGGCGTGGCCTTTAGGCTGAAATCTCCGGACCACGCAAGATGCCCGAACCTGCCTAATCTCCGAGGCCCGCAGCACCTGGCTGGCCTCCATCAGCTGGGGCTCCTCCGCGGTTGGGGCTGGGGCTGGGGCTGGGGCTGGGGCTGGGGCCGCCGCCTTCTCTTCCTCTTCGTCATCCTCCTCCCCAGAGAGCGCGTCCTCCACTTTGCTGGGCTGTGGAGACATAGGGAGGCCTGGCAGATCACAAGCGGCCACTTCCTCCATCTCACTGGCACCAGAGCCTCGGGCCCCTGCAGCCCTGCCGCCCCCCGCCCTGTGACAGCCAGGACTGTGCCCTGGCTCCAGCTGCTTCCTCCCCAGCCCTGACCGCTGAAGGCCAAGGCTCACCGGCTGCTCAAATGGGGCTGCCGGCCCTGCGCTTGGTCCGCCTGTTTGTTCTGGATCCAGGGTGGGTGCCAGGGATCAAATTCAAGGCTGGGAGCAGGGAAGAGCAGGTGGCAGCTCAGCCCTGGGAGCTGCAGCCCTGTGTGTGTGTGTGTCCGTGTGTGTGCAGGAAATAATGACCTGCCCTGAGGTGGTGCGTGGTGCGTGCGGTCATGTGGGTCTGTGTAGAGTGGGATTTTCCACGTGTGTTGTGTGTTGGCTTGGACCAGGCTGGTGGGGCCGTCGGGGTGAGAGGTGTTCAGCAGAAAGTGGTTTGAGTGTGAGTTGGGATCGTGTAAATCTGTGTGTGTATCAGTGTGCATGCTCCGCTGAGCTTCCCCTCTGCAGTGTGTGTGTGCAAGCGTGTGTGTGCCCGGGTGCCTGCGCACCATGGCTCCCAGGCCGCTCACGGGAGGGGGTGAGACATTGGCGTCTCAGGACCAAGAGGCTGGGCGCCGAAGCCCCAGGGTTCAGAGTCGCTGCCGCTGTAAGGCCCCAGCCCGCTGGGAAGGAGACACATCTGCCAGCATCCCCCCCTAGCCAGGGGCCTCCTCCCGTGCCTCCCGCCCTCTCTGGCAGCCCGAGCAAGTGGAGCGGGCCCTTACCAGCCGAGTGTAGCGCCAGCGAGCCCCCTTCATGCTCCCTTCCGGTCCCAGCCGCCGGCAGTGAGTGAGCGAGCGCCCAGCCCAGCTGGGGAGGAAGCAAGGCCCAGAGGTGAGCGACAGGTCTGGGGCACGCCCTGCCGACCACGCCCACCCAGCTGCCCTTTGCCCCCTCTCCTTGCCACGCCTGGTGGCCCCGGGTGAGTCTGAGCAGCACGTGGATGCCATCTGTGATCCACTCGCCTCCCTGCCCTCCTGGCCGCCTGGCTTGGTGCGTGTGGCTCTTGGGCAGGTGCCGCAGGTCCCCTGTAGGGCCTTGGGCCAGACCACTTGCATCTCGGGGCCTCAGCTCCCTACATGTGACATGATGGACTGGATCATCCTGGAAATGGCCCCTGATTCTAGTGCCCCAAAGCCTCTGAGTGCCTGCGACAGAAGCAAAAACCAGACCCTTCAAAATGCCTTTTTTCTTAAAAATCTTTGGAGCCTCACCAACTCCAAAGTCAGGCTGTGCCATGGAAGCCAGGAGCCAGGAACTGCATCTGGGTCTCCCGTGTGGGTGGCAGGGACCCCAGTACTGGTGGCATTGCTGCTGCCTCCAGGGGCGGGCATCAAGGCCAGGCCCCTTGATCAGGGCGTGGGACCCCAGCAGCTTCTACCCACTAAGCCAAACACGGCCCCTCAATGGTTTTTCTGCTTTTTAAGAGTCCATTGTGGCTATTGTGAAAAGTCTGGGGAATCCAGAAAAGAACGAGGAATACAAAATATCTGTAATTCCATGTCTCAGAGATACACTCCCGCTGCCAACGCATGGCCCAGTCTGACTGCATGGAGGCCCGGGGTCACAGTGAGATGGTTTTATAAGATGCCTTTTCCACTTGACCACAAGCCTGGTGACACTCGGCGCCCTCTGAGCCTGATCGTGAACAGCTCTGTATTGTTCGTTGTAGGGCGTGCGTGATTTACTCCCCTCCTTCCTGTCGTCCGTGACCATGAGCAAACCTGCACTGAACTTTGTTCACATGTGATTACATCCTTCGCCATCTAGTTCATAGCTGGCTGTGAGGTCAAAGGGCACGCACATGGTCCTGGACATGGCCCCAACAAGGCCTTCCTGGTGTGTGTGTGTGTGTGTGTGTGTGTGTGTGAAGATTTATCTGTTTATTTGAAAGGCAGGTTACAGAGAGAGGGAGAGATCTTCCATCCACTGGTGCACTCCCCGCAGCTGGGCATGGGCCAGGCTCGAGCCAGGAACCTCATGTAGGTCTCTCACGTGGGCATGGGCTGCTGTCCCAGGTGCATCAGCAGGGAGCTGGATGGGAAACAGAGCAGCCGGGATGCTGGTGCTGCAGGCGGCGGCTTCACCCGCTGTGCCACAGCGCCGGCCCCTTCCCCGGTGCCTAAGGCTGACCTGGCTCCAGGAGCCTGTGGTGGATCCCAGAGTGACGTGTTTCTCATCATCGAGCTATAGTGCCTAGGGAGGCTGCCGTGCATTAAGGGGAAGGCGTGCACATAGCCGCAAGACAGCAGGTGCATTTGCTAAGACCACCCAGGCTCTGCAGTCAGGAAGCTAAGCCCCTTACTTGCTGTGTGACCTTGGGTAACTTTCTTCTGTCACCTCAGCTGTAAAATACCAATCTCTACCAATGTTATAAAGGAAAATTGTGGGGCCGGCACTGTGGCATAGCGGGTGGAGCTGCCGCCTGCAGTGCTGGCATCCCATATGGGCTCTGGTTCGGGAACAAACTGCTCCACTTCCAATCCAGCTCTCTGCTGTGGCCTGGGAAAGCAGTAGAAGATAACCCAAGGCCTTGGGCCCCTGCACCCATGTGGGAGACCTGGAAGAAGCTCCTGGCTCCTGGCTTCAGATTGGCACAGCTCTGGCTGTTGTGGCCAATTGTGGGGTGAACCAACGGATGGAAGACTTTCTCCCTCTCTCTCTCTCTCTCTCTGCCTCTCCTCTCTGTGTAACTCTGACTTTCAAATAAATAAATATTTAGAAAAAAAAAAAGGAAAATTGTGCCTAAAGAGCTGGCAGGCTAAGCCAGGCCTCTGTCCTCTGTCCTGTCAGTGCTGTGACCCACAGGCCCTGGTGTTTGGTGAGTGCTGGGTAAGCCCAGAGCCCACTGCTGTCCCCACACTGCTTCTCTGAGAGACCCAGGGCTCCAATCCCAGAGAAGTGGCCAGCAGCCTCCCCCCAGGAGCCCCCAGGACAGGCAGGCACGGCCATTCCCACGGTGAGGAGCTGGGGGTTGGGGAAGGGGAGGGAGACTCACCCTGCCGTGCCCTGGTCCTGGTGACCTCCTGCAGGCAAGTGTCCGCCAGCTCCGCCAGGGAAGAGCACACCCAGGACTGACCTGTCCACGGGCTGTCTGTGCGCTGGCCCTGGCCCTGGGCCCTCCTCCTTGGCTCTTATACCTGCCAGGAGGGTGTGTGGCCCGCCCTGGCCCTGCCCCTGCCCCAGCCCCGGTTCCAGCTGGGAAGGTCTATTCGTGATTATAGGACACCAGGAACTCAAATCCCACAAACACACACAAACAAGACCTGGTCACCCTCAGCCCAAGGCTGTGGGGCATACTCTGGCCCTCACCTGGAACTTCTCCCTGTAGCCAGCGTGCAGGCCCTGGTGCCTGCTACCCACCGCTGGAGACCCGGCCCTGGGCACTGCCTTTGTGCAAACGCTCTGGGAGACGCAGCGTGTGCAGCGGGGAGCGGGGCCTGGGAGCTCTGTGCTGTCTCCCCTCTCTGGCCTGCTGTGCAGCAGGTGCCTGGTTCACAAGGGACACACAGAGACTTCTCTGTCCCAGGCTCACAGAGGGACGTCAGTGACTGCTGTGTTGTTGGCTCACAAACTTCAAAACCGAGCCTCAGAGCAGGTGGCATCTGCCCAGGGCAGGATCCACTGGAGAACACAGCCCAAGCACTTCCTTGCTCTGCTGGGTGGCTGAGCCCGCTGGCCTACAGGGGGCCCGCTCCAGCTGTACACACCTGGAAGGCACCCACCCCTCCTGCTTCTGGTGGAGCACACTGGCAGCCTCAGATACCCTGCCCCCCCGCCCCGGCCAGCGCTCCCCCTGGACGCCGCAATGGCCGCTGTATTGTGGGGAAAACAGGCCAGCATGAGGCCCTGTTACCACCTCAAACATGGCTGTTGCAATCTGTGTTTCGGCTATCAACAGCACAGGGGTCACAGCCTGGCACCTCCTGCCCTCTCCCACCCTCCTTCCTCCCGGCTCACCACCTGACCCCTGGAAGCTTGGAGAGGCAGGGCGGTCTGCCCGGCTGCCCCATTCCGCAGTCCTCATGTCCAGGAAACCCAGCGTGTGGGTGGGTGGGGACACCCCGTGCACACAGCAGCCCCTAGAAGGCCTCCAGCACCCGGGCCCTGGCACCGCCCTTGGCCTGCAGGTTGCTGTCTCCTTGCTTCCAGGCCAGCTTCGCACCGCCTCTTTCAGATCTGCCGCTGCCCCGGGGCAGGGGTCTGGCCTCCTGGATTGGAATGCCTGGGTTCCAGTCTTGGCTCTGCTCCCCTCTGTAGCTCTGGGGAGCCAGCAGGTGATGGCTCTGTAACCCACACTGGAGAACTGGGTCGAGTTCCAGGCTCTTGGCTTTGACCTTAGCCCTGGCTGTTGAGGGCATTTGGGGAGTGAACCAGTGGATAGGAATTGTTTTTCTGTACCTTTGAAATAAAAAATGAAAAAATTTTAAAAGAACTGCAATAGAGTGGCTGATGTTGTGGCATAGCATGTTAGAGAACCACCTGTGATGCGGCATCCCATATGGGCGCGGGTTCGAGTCTTGGCTGCTCCACTTCTGACCCAGCTCCCTGCTAATGGCCTGGGAAAGCAGTGGAAGATGGCTCAAGGGCTTGGGCCCCTGCACCCGCATGGGAGACCTGGATGAAGCTCCTGGCTCCTGGCTTCAGCCTGGCTCAGCCCTGGCTGTTGAGGCCATCTGGGGAGTGAACCTACAATCAGATTTCTCTCTCTCTTTCTGTCTCTCCCTCTGTAACTCAGCCTTTCAAAAAATAATAAATCTTAAAAAAAAAAAAAACCTGCAATGGTCACTTCCAGGAAGCCATTTGAGTGACCAATGACCAATAAAGGGGGAAGGGGTGCCCCCTGGGCCGCCTATTCATGGGCTTCTTTCTGAGTGGGAAGGGGCTGATGTGTGCCTGGAGGTTATGAGCAAGAGCCTCCGCCTCTTGCTAAGTGTTGAGCCCGCCGGCACCTGCCGTGCGACGCCGGCAGGTGCCGGGGCTGGGGGAGGGTGGGAACCGTGAGGCCTGGGCCTCCCTCTGAGGGTCACGGGCGCTCCCTGGCATCCGGGTATCCGCTGGGTCCGGGAGTCCGCTTGCCGCCCTCCCCGCCTCCAGCCCTCTCCCCCTAGCCCTCTCCTTTTTGCACCGGGCGTACAGAGGCCACGCCCCTCACCGCACCACCCCGCTCCCTTCTGCCTGGCTCCCCACAGCCGGCCCCGCCCCTCACCCCTGCTCCCGCCCTCCTTCCTCTCTCCGCCTTCTCGCTCGCCCCTCCCTCTGACTCGGGCCCCCTGCAGCCTCAGGTCGCCCTGGGAGAGGGGCTCTTCCCTCTCCCTTCTCCTGCTACCCGCAGTGGCTGCGGTCGCAGTTCAGCCCTAGCTGCTCTGCTTCCCATCCTGCTGCCTGTTAATGCACCTGGGAGGCATGGAGGAGGCTCCATCGCTTGGGCCCCCGCAGCCACGTGGTGGGGGCCCGGATGGAATTCTGGTTCTGGGCTCCTGGCCCTGGTTGTTGCAGGCATTTGGGAAGCAAACCAGCAGAAGGAAAATCTCACTCTGCCTTGAATATAAATAGACGACATTTAGATGGCATCCGGTGCCATCAGTCTCAGTGACTGCCGTGCGGGGCGGGGCCTGGCTCTGACCACCCTCTCCTGCTCTACTCCCTTCTCTCGGCTTTGCCCAGCAGGCCCCGGGCCACGCTGGCCAGCCGGCTTCTCTGAGACTCGTCAGCCTCCTTTGCCCTTGCCGTTCCCTCTGCCTGGAATTCTCTTCCCTGGGTCTTTAAATGTCTGTTTAGATGTGGCGTTCTCAGACAGAGCTCCGTGTCTACCCTGTTTAACACGGGTTTTCCAGGGTGGGTGTCTGGTGCAGCAGTTGAGACACCACCTGGGACGCCCGCAGGTCCCATCCCAGTGCCTGGGTTCCAGCCCCAGGTCCACTTCAGTCTTTGCTAACATGCACCTGGGGAGGCAGCAGGCCATGCTCAAGTACTTGGATCCCAGGGGGGCCGGCGCTGTGGTGTAGTGGGTAAAGCTGCCGGCGGCGGCAGTGCCTGCATCCCATGTGGACACTAGTTCTAGTCCCGGCTGCTCCACTTCTGTTCCAGCTCTCTGCTATGGCCTGGGAAAGCAGTAGAAGATGGCCCAAGTCCTCAGGCCCCTGCACCCATGTGGGAGACCCAGAAGAAGCTCCTGGCTGTTGGCTTCAGATCAGTCCAGCTCCAGCTGTTGCAGCCATTTGGGGAGTGAACCAGTGAATGGAAAACCTCTCTCTCTCTCTGTAACTCTACCTTTCAAATAAATGAATAAACATTAAAAAGAAAAAAGTACTTGGATCTCTGCCACCCCAGGGGAGACCCAGATGGAGTTCAAGGCTCTTGGCTTTGTCCTGGTTCGGCCCTGACTGTTGTAGGCATTTAAGGAGTGAACCAGTGGATGGAAGATTCTCTCTCTCTGCCTTTCAAATAAAATGAAAACAAAATGTAAAAAAATAGTTTTTCCTACAAATTCTAATTTTATTTGTGGAATGAGAAAAACCTTTAATGTTCTTTTTTCTCTAAATCACCTTCTCAAGGCCAGTGCTGTGGTGTAGCAGGTAAAGCCGCTGCCTGCAGTGCCGGCATCCCATTTGGGCACTGGTTCAAGTCCCGGCTGCTCCACTTCTGGCCCATCTCCCTGTTAACACACCTGAGAAAGCAGTGAAAGATGGCCCAAGTGCTTGGACCCCTGCACTCACATGGGAGACCTGGAAGAAGCTCCTGGCTCCTGGCTTTGGTATGGCCCAGCTCTGGCTATTGCAGCTGCTGGGTCTTAGTCCACCCGAACGAGGATGGTCTGGGTCTGAAGAAAGGTAAGTGCGCCGCTCGCCCGTTCCCCAGCCTCCCAATCCAGGAGACAGTCAGAGGCAGCGGGGAGTCAAGTCAAGCAACCAAGAACTCAGTTTATTACGTGTAGCAAAGCCTTTTAAAGCACAAGACCGCAGGATTACTGGGGCAGGGCATAAGGACCAACCAATTACTTAAAAGTTCATTTTATGGGGTGACTTTTTACAGGACCAGCCATATGTCTGTACACTCATCATCAGTTGTCACCTCCCCTGATGCTGCGCAGCCAATCAGCTTTGGTAGCAAATGATTTTGGGCACCGCCCACTTTACTTCCTTTGGGCGCCATCTTTGAATTGCCTCCTGTGCCTAATTTCCCCACAGCAGCTATTTGGGGAGTGAACCAGCGGATGGAAGGCCTCTCTCTCTCTGCCTCTGCCTCTCTGTAACTATGCCTTTCAAATTAATAAACACTTTTTTTTTGAAAGGCAGAGTGGACACTGAGAGAGAGAGACAGAGAGAAAGGTCTTCCTTTGCCGTTGGTTCACCCTCCAATGGTTCACCCTCCAATGGCCACTGCGGCCGGTGCACTGCGCTGATCCAAAGCCAGGAGCCAGGTGCTTCTCCTGGTCTCCCGTGGGGTGCAGGGCCCAAGCACTTGGACCATCCTCCACTGCACTCCCGGGCCACAGCAGAGAGCTGGCCTGGAAGAGGGGCAACCGGGGACAGAATCCGGCGCCCTGACCGGGACTAGAACCCGGTGTGCCGGCGCCGCAAGGCGGAGGATTAGCCTAGTGCGCCGCGGCACCGGCTTAAACACTTTTTTTTTTAAGTTATGTTGTCTTGGAAGCTGGAGTTCGTCTCCATTCAGGTTCCATCATATTGGTCAACTTAGCAGGTTGAATGGGAGATGTTAAAGGATTTCATCACTTGGGAAACTCAGCACGTCTGTGTCTCAGGATCTGTGACGTAATCCTTACAGTCCCGCCAAGCTGCCTTCCATGTAGAGCCCAGCTTGCTGCAGCCCCATGGAGCAGCACCCCGGGCCCTGGGTACGAATCGACCCCAGCCTGCCACTTCCAAGCTGTAAGGATGCGGTCACGTACACTCCGTGGCCCACTGCTGTGTGGCAGGCAACCCTGAAACTGAGGCCAGAAACAGCTTGTGGTTGGGGCCAGGCTGGTAAAGGGGCTTCGGCTCCACTTGTCAGCGGGAGCTCTGAGGTGGGCTTGAGCCATCTGAAGCTGCCTGGTTCACAGTGGGGACCCGTGCTGGCGCTGGCCACCCGCCTTCCTGGGGCCGGCAGTCCCAAGGGGAGAGGCTGGGAAGCAGCTCCACTGCCCTTCCTGCCCTGCCCTTGGGAGCTGCAGAGCTGCACTCCCACCACCACGCTCCGATGGTCAAGGCAGGCAAGAGGCCCGCTCAAGGTCAAGGGGAGGGACCTCAGACCCCGGCCTCAACTGCAGGAGTCATGAGAAGAAGAGCAGTGGGAGGCTGGCTGAATCTGGAAGCTTCAAGCAGCCACAAGAACTTTCTCAGCCTTTCTGAGATTCTCGATTGACATGCTGAGCGCAGAGCCTGGCACAGCGTGGGCACCGCAGGCCGGACAGCCGCGGGGCTGGTCAGCAGCTGAGGATGGCCCCAGCTGGCGGCTGCACACAGCCAGCTCTGAACACCTCTTAGTGCTGTCCCTCGTCTGAACTGAGTCCAGAGCGCCTTCCCTTGGCCCCCCAGGCCCTGTTCTCAGGGCCCGCTTGAGTCCTGAAATCTAAAGAACCTCAAAGCAGGAAGGACTGAGCCCCCTGCCCAGCCAGGAATGTTAGGGGGACAGCTGACACAGCCAGGACATGGGCTCTGGACTCACAAGACCAGCAGTGTGTTCAGGAGGGGCCAAGCCAGCCTGGTGGGTCACAGCACACAGCACCTCCAAGCCCACAATCTTCATGGGAGGAGAAACTGAGGCACGATTGCCAAGAGCTACCCAGCTTGTGTGCCGACAGAGCTGGAGCAGCAGAGCTGGGAGGTCGGTGACATCTGGTGCAGGAGACCAGTCTGGGGACACTCGTGGGCCCTGCCCTGTGTCATTACCCACGGCGCCACATCACAGCTCAGCACCCTTGCCCTGCGCCAAGTTCTGGCACCCCACGAGAAAGCAACTTCGATCCAACATGGCACTTTTAAACACTGTTCATTTATTTGAGAAGGAGAGAGGAGAGGAGAGAGAGAGAGCTGCAGATCCCATCTCCTAGTTCGCTCCTCAATGACCACAATGACTGGGGCTGGGCTGGTGCCAGGGGCCAGGAGCCAGGAATGCAATTCAGGCCTCCCACATTATGGGTTCCTGCCACCACGCCTCCCAGCCTTCGCCTCCCAGGGTCTGCATTAGCAGGACCCAGAAGAACTTTGTGGCACTGTAGGTAAAGCTGCCACCTGTGACAATGGCATCCCATAGCCAGTTTGCATCCCATGTGGATGCCAGTTTAAGTCCCAGCTCCACTTCCAATCCAGCTCCCTGCTAATGGCATGGGAAAAGCAGCGGAGGATGGCCCAAGTACTTGGCCCCTGCCACCCATGTGGGAGACCCACTAGAGAGTATACCAGCAGATGGAAGATATCTCTGTAACTCTGTCTTTCCAATAAATAAATATTAAAAAAAAAAAAGAGCCAGAGCTGAGACTGGAACTCAGACACTCCCGTGTGGGATGTGGGTACCTAATCGCCTGGCCATGTGCCCACCCCCATGATGCATCTTTTCTGGTCCATTTCCTTCTGTGGTGTGAGCTCCGTGAGCTCAGGACCAGACAAGCCCACCGTGTCCCTCCGTGTCTCACCTGGTGTCTGTGCAAGCAGAGTGGGTGCACAGTGTGGGGGGTGGGGGCTGGGAATGCCCTGGAGCAGCAAACTGCCAGGCAGCCCTGGTTCTTTCTTTATTTAAAAAAGATTTATTTTTTATTTATTTGAAAGGCAGAGTTACAGAGAAAAGGAAAAGGCAGAGAGATCTTCCCACCACTGGTTCACTCCCCAGATGGCCAAAACAGCTGGAGCTGAGCCAATCTGAAGCCAGGAGCCAGGAGCCAGGAGCCTGGGCCATCTGCTGCTGTGTTCCCAGGCTGTAGCAGAGCGCTGGATCAGAAGTGGAGCAGCCGGGTCTCGAACAGCCACCCACGGGGGATCTGGCACTGCAGACGGTGGCCTTACCCGCTGCACCACAGCATGGTTGGCAGCCCAGCTTTTTACCTGGCTCTATGGGGAGCACCTGGAGGGGACTCACACCTGGACTGATGAAGTCAGGCCCCAGGTGTGAATTCTTTGCCTGTGGGGGTGATGGGGCAGCTGTGGGTGAACAGGTGCAGAGGATTAGGGAAGGAGAAGGGGGAAAGGGCAAGAAGAAAGGAGGGGAGAGGTGGGGAGCTGGGATGGGAGAGGCGGCTACGGGGGTGCCACGGCATTGCCCCAACCACGGGCCGAGGTGCAGCGGAGGACTGGCCCTGGCTCTGGCCTGCACTGGCTCGGTTGTGGGGCTGGGGAGGAGCAGGGGGCGGGGGGCGGGCACGGTGGGGCAGGAGAGGTGTCACAGACACCCCGGGGAAGTTCAGAGAAGAACATCAGAGAAGAACATCAGGGCCAGAGCGCTGGGGCGTCCGCGGCTCTTGTGCGACGTGCCGGGGTCTGGGCAGCTGTCCCCAGCCAGTGCCAGCACCCATCGGGGCCAGACCGCTCCGGAGGATCGCCTCTATTTCCGCCGTGCATGGCCTGACATGGGGTGGGCCTGGAATCACAGGGGACCCAGGCGTGCAGGGCGGGCCACACACTCAGGGAGCCTGGGGCACGGCCGGGAGATGCAAAGTTGGGAGCTCCATCCCCGCTAGCCGTGAGCGCATCGAGCGCCCCGCAGGCGTTAGTTTGCGCATCTGTGCGATGGGATCTCGGCTCTTGCGGGGCACGGTGAGGGGGGCGGAGTCCGCGCACGCTCGGAACAGGGCGCGGGGCTCGGGGCGTGCATGGATGCTGGTTCTGGCGTGCTGGGGTCCGCGCGGCCTCCGTCCGGGGATCCCCCATCCCGCCGCCCACACGACCCCGGCCCAGACGACCGGCGCAGGGGTGCCTCTGCTGGAGGCCGTTCCCCGGCCGGCAGGGGAGGGGGCGGCGGCGGCACCGAGGAGCCGGGAGCCGGAGCCGCGGCTGCCCGGGCCCGCCTGACCCTCGAGGGGGTCGCTGTTGCCTCGCAGATCCCTCTCCGCCGCTCCCGCCGCGTCCGCCTTTTGTTCGCGGAGCCGCGCGCCCCCGAGCCGAGGCGGCGGGGCGGGGAGCTGGCGGGGCTGCGCGGGGGGCGGGCCGCGCCGGGCGGAGCCGGGGCCCGGGCCGCAGCCGGACTCGGAGCCCGAGGGAGCGAGCGGCGTGCAGGCGGCCGGGGCCCGGGCGCGCTCCGGGGGCGCGGCGAGGCCGAGGGGGCGGGCGCCGGGCGGAGCCGGAGCCGGAGCCGGGGCGCCTGGAGGCGATCGGGCCGTGCTCTCCGAGCTCAGGGCAGTGCTGAGCCCGCGCGGCGGGGGTCGAGGCCGGAGCGCAGCCCCGGGGCCGAGGTGGGCCGAGCGGAGCCGCCTCCCGAGCGGCCCGAGCCGCGCGGAGACCCTCCCCGGGGACGCCGAGGCCGGGCGGGCCCGGGCCATGCGCGCCGCTCGCTGAGGCCCAGGGAGGCCGTGATGGAGGCGCCGGCGGTCGAGCCCCCAGCCCGGGGCTGCGGCCCCGCGCCCGCGCCCGCGCCCGCCGCGGAGAGGAAGAAGAGCCACCGCGCGCCGTCGCCAGCCCGGCCCAAGGACGTGGCCGGCTGGTCGCTGGCCAAGGGCCGCCGCGGCCCAGGCCCGGGCGCCGCCGCCGCCTGCAGCGCCGCATCCTCGGCGCGGCCGGACAAGAAGGGGCGCGCGGTGGCGCCCGGCGCGCGGGTGGCGGGGCCGCGGGTGGCGGGGGTCCGGGCCGGGGTCCGCGCCAAGGGCCGCCCGCGCCCGGGGGCAGGGCCGCGCCCGCCGCCGCCGCCGCCCAGCCTCACGGACAGCAGCTCGGAGGTGTCGGACTGCGCGTCGGAAGAGGCGCGCTTGCTTGGCCTGGAACTGGCGCTGAGCAGCGACGCCGAGTCGGCGGCCGGGGGCCCGGCGGGGGCCCGCCCGGGGCAGCCGGCGCAGCCCGCGCCCTCCGCGCAGCAGCCCCCGCGGCCTCCCGCCTCCCCGGAGGAGCCGTCGGTGGCCGCGTCGTCCGCGGGCAGCAGCCGCCTGCCGCTCAGCGCCTCGCTCGCCTTCTCCGACCTCACCGAGGAGTTGCTAGACTGCGGGCCCGGCGGCTTCGTGCGGGAGCTGGAGGAGCTGCGCTCGGAGAACGACTATCTCAAGGTGGGGGCAGCCGGGGGGAGGCGCTGGCGGGACCACCGTGGGGGTGGGGGACCGCTCTCACGCGCCCTCTCCCAGGGTACCCTGGATGGGGAGGGGAGTTTGGGAGAAGTGCCTTGGAGTGGGGGGTGGGGCAGGCCCCAGGGTGCGGGGCTCATCTGGTTTCCAGCTACTCAGGACCCCCCCCCCCCCGCCAGGACTTCGGGGACTCCGCTGGGGAGACCTGTGGCCCCCGCCTGCTAGGGCTTCCCCTGCTGCCGGCCTGTCCCGGCCTGCTTTCAGGGCGGGTCCAGTTTGAAAGCGTGACATCTGGGAACATCCCCTTGGCCCGAGTCCACTTCCGCCCCGGCTAACGGTCCCACAGCCTGGGAGGATGATGTCGTGGGAGAGGCTGGTCAGCGGCAGCTTCCTATAAATCCCAGGAGGCTGTCTCCTGCCGTCTCTGGGCCAGGCCTGGTGCTCACAGCGCAGCACTGGTGGGGATCTGTCCCCGTCCCGTGTTCCCCGAGGGGGGAGGGAAGCCGCCCACTTGGACAGGGGCATTTCCTTGGATGGGTGCAGACCTGAGTGCTCCCCTGGGAGAACCGACCTTGCTCTTGACCATTCGGTGGACACAGCACCTCCTGAGTGCCCCAGGCTGCGTCTGCCCACTGCCTGGCCCAGTGGCAGCTCCCTGGGACAGCCCAGCTCTTGTGTGTTGTCTTTGGCCTGGGCGGCTGGAAGCTTTGTGGAGCCCGTTGCCCCCAGCCCGGCCTGGTGTGGGAGGAGGCTGAAATGGAGAGCTCGCGTCCCTTGGCAGAGCTGTGGAGCTCCCAGCGTCCGCACCGGGCTTGCGTTTGTGTCTCTCCTGGCAGAATGGGCTTCTTCCTTGCTGGAGCACTGGGCTGGTGCTGGGCTGTGACTCTCGCCCTATCTCCCCAGCTCTGCACCTGGAGTGGGTCCAGCGAACACTCGTGGGGTCCTTCTGAATCGGGGCAGTCTACCCTCCCCCAGCCAGGCCTCAGTTCCCCCTCTGTGAAGCTCACTGCTGGCAACTGGGGTTCTGTCAGCTCCGACAATCTGCAGAAGCCAGGGGACCAGGGGGCAGCCCGGAACAGGCCTTTACGTCTTGCCCCCTTGATACCCTGAGTTGCCTCTAGTACTGGCTGCCTGAGTGTCAGAGCTCCTCACTCCGCCTCCTGGCCACGCTGCTTGTTCTGGCGAGGGAGGGGTCAGAGGCAGGGTCTCCAGGCCCTTGGCTTCAGGGTCTCCTTATGCAGTGACCTCCTGGGCTCTGTCGCTCCTGGGAAGTCTCAGGCTGTGCCACCCATGACTGTTAGATGGGTGCAGCCCAGAGTCTCACGGGCCAGGGCCCAGCTGGGGACATCCTAGTGCCCGGGCTGAGCTGAGCCTCAGTTTCCACCGTTCATCGATTGCTTTGGGCTTCTGGTGCGAGACTCTGGCCGCTCTAAGACCCCGGATCTGAAGCTTCCGGCCTGTGCTGGGGACGTGGCGTGGCGTCTCGGCCTGTTTTCACATTGGTAGAAGTGGGCGAGTACTGCACCTCTGCTCTGAAGGTTAGGTGAGCTCGTGTGCGTGGATGCCACGGGATGCCTGGCCCGCGGTGAGCCTCTGGTGGCTGTCACCGTGAGTGCCACCGGTGCCACCGTTCTCTTGTGGAGTGGGGCACGGGTCCGTGTGCACCTCTCTGCCGTGGACCTTGGCGGGGTGAACAGGTCCTGCCCTTCTGAGTCAGCCTGGACTCTCCAGGTCCTGGCCCCTCATTCACTTCTTCCTTCACCCATTGTCGACGTGTGGGGTACAGCCAGGGACAAGGGTGAAGCTTTGGGGGACGCGGGTCCTGCAGCCCAGTGCTCTGTGGGCCACACTCAGGGTGCAGAGGCTGCAGTGTGCCTGGAGCACCTGGGGGTGGGGGTGGGGGCTCAAGGGTGACACGGCGATGCCGACGGAGCATTCCAGGCTGTGGGGAGTGGAGTTCAAGAACCGTGCCGAGGCCAAAGCGAGGGCAGTGCCTGTGGGTGCGCGGCTGCCATGTGATAGTCTAAGGACTGTGGATGTGGCCTTGGAGGCAGGACTTGTGACGGGATGTAACGTTTTGTCCACTCCCCAGGTGGGCAAGCCGTGGGCAGAGCGGGGAAGGGTCTCAGCAGCCAGGGCCTGGAGCAAGAGCGTGCGAAACTCTCGTTGGGGCGCCTGCCCCATGGCCGCTGTGCTCTGAGGCCCAGAGCATCCTCAGGGTGGAGCCTGCAGGCCTCTGAGTGTGACGCTGGGAGCTGTCGGTCCTGGGGGCATCCTCGGAGGATGGCCCGCGCCCCAGAGGAGAACATGTGAATGAGGCAGCTCTCTCCCAGTGAAAAGAGAGAAGGCCATGAGCTCACTGTCACTTGAATTATTCAGAGGCTGGGTGACCTGGCACACTGGCATAGACCTGGGGTTGGCGGACGGCAGCTGTAAATGGTCCCAAGTGCTGCCGGCTGTGATGACTTGAACCTGAGCGGGTTCACTGGGAGGTTTGTGTGGAGGCCACAGCTGAGCTGCTCGACCATGACCTTGGGTTCCTTCTAGCCAAGGAAGCCTGCAGGTTAAGTGATGAGGTTCCGGGATTCCCCGCATGCAGGTTTGACTGCAGAGCTGTCAGCTGGGGTTCACCCTCAATCCTGGTGGTCTGAGATCTTGTGGCTCCCCAGCACCCCTACCTGTTCCCCACTGGGAGCGCACCAGGTGTGTGTGGAACAGTCCGGGAGCTGGGGCCCAAGGACCTGCTTTGACACCTGACGGGGCTTTGGGCAACTCGCTTGGCCTCTGTGAGCTGCCTGAACAACCTCACAGGATAGTCATCAGCAGTCAAGCATTCTGAATAGAGAAGACATTTTCCAAACAGTGGAATCCTGCGTCTCCCTGGGAGTTGTTATTCTTAGCCAATGAGCAGACAGGATGTCTGTGTCTTCCTCGTTCTCAGAGGAGCTGGGAGGGGGAGGGCCGGAGGCTGGATTTCCTTAGCATTAGAAGGGGGAAGGCCTGGGGCAATGCTGGGCTTCCCTGAGGATCCACGGGTCAGCGTTAGAAGCCTTAGCCAGTCGGGATGTCAGCTCAGACAAAGTTGCCATTATATAGGTGGGTACATGGAGGCTCCAGGTTATGCCGCCAGGATTCTCACCCTGGGTCCTGCCCTTTCTGCAGCGTGACCAGAACTGTGAGCTTTTGGTTGCTGATGGGACAGGCTGCAGGCTGCAGACTGAGACGGATGGGGCAGGTGGCAGACAGGACGTGCCAGGGGCCCGGAGCCTGCGGGCAGGGATGCAGGATGCGCACGTGGACAGGGTGCTGCTTCTGTAGAAGGGAGACGCAGAGCAAGCACTCAGTAAAAGTCAGGGCCCATCCCAGTACCACCTTCCCCTGACCTGCTCCCCTGAGCATTCATTTATTCAACACCCTTTCTTGGCTTTATTCTCAGTTTTGTTTATTTTTATTTACTTGAAAGGCGAAGTGATGGAGAGATTTGTGTGTATATATAGAGATCTCCCATCTGCTGCTTCACTCCCCAAAAGGCTGGGCCAGGCTGAAGCCAGGAACCTAGAACTCCATCTGGGTCTGCCCCGTGGGTGGCAGGGGCCCAAGCACTTGAGCCACCATCTGTGGCCTCCCAGGCGGAGCATTAGCAGGGAGCTGGATTGGAAGCGGGGGAGACTTGAACACAGTCCGATGTGGGCATTTCAAGCGGCCACCTAACGCATTGTGCCACAACACTCACTCCTTTCCTTTTCTTTTTAACTTATTTGAGAGACAGCTCCTGGCTGCTGGTTCACTTGCCAGATGCCCACGGTGGCCAGGGCTAAAGCGAAGGAGCTGGGGACTCCATCCAGGTCTCCAACGTGTGTGGCAGGAGCCTAGTTATTTGCCTGTTGCCTCTCAGGGACTGCATTGGTGGGATGCTTGAGTCAGGAGCAGGACTCGAACCCAGGCACTCTGATGGCAGAGATGAACATCTTCACCCCCAGGCTAAATGTCCGGGCCTCAGTATTTTCTGAGTGTCTCCCGGGTAGCAGTCCCTGCGCCGGGGCTGGACCCAGTGACTCCACTGTAAGCCCTTGGATGTGCACTACCTTCCTGGCTCCTAGCAGTGTAGGGGGAGGCACCAGTTTGTCACTGGGTCAGCAGAGCAGCTGGCTGGGCCCCACCCGCATCCCAGTGTCCCTGGGGCTGCTCTGAGAACCAGAGCTTTAAGAATCCTGTCTTGCTCCTGCCAGATGGAAAATGGATTGGAAAATGTGAGGCTGAGGCCGGGGGGGTGGGGGGTGGGGGGTGGGGGGTGGGGGAGGGTGTGCTCTCCTCTCCGCGGGTGCGGTCTTGCACACACAGATGTCCGCGTGTGCGCTGCTCCAGCCCGGAGCACTCACACGTTGTCTCCCTTACACCGCCAGCGGCACACCCACAGGTGCTTCCAGAAGCCTGCCTGCACACCCGCGGCAGGGCCCCGCCCCCTCAGCACACATCTTACTCGCCCAGGGTCAGAAGGACCCGGACTCGGACAGAGCTGCACAGCAGCCCATGCAGATGCCACACGCCCATGCTGGCGTCCATGGATGTGCATGGGTCCCGGCTCGCCTTGCCCCGGGAGAGCCGCAGGGACCTGCGCACCTCCCGAGGCTCACGGCCCAGGAGACACTGTGATGACAGCCACACCCAGGCGTGATCCACAATCCTAGATGCAGAAGTGGGAACACAGGCAGAGAGCTCAGGTGTGTCGGGCAGATGGCATTTGCCTTCGGGAGCTGGAGAACCAGTGGGGCACGCACACACGTGTATACACACAGCCCCACAGTGTGGCTGTGACATTTCGCCCCCATACAGAGACACAGGAAATCCCAGGCCAGGTCTTCCTGGAGCTAATGTGTACCAACTCCTGCTGTTTGCAGCTGCTCGGCTGGGGCTCGCTCCCACATGGCTGCTGCAAACAGCAGTGTGGCCAGGGCCTTGGTTTTATAACCTGGCCCAGGAGTGCTAGGAACCTGCTGGGGCTGGGGGTGCGTGAATGTTGCTGGCTGGTGTCCAACAGAGAGCCCCTGGCCCGTGCTGCCCAGTACTTGGGCCTGGGCTCGGTGGGACTCAGTGACACGCACCAATGGCTTGTCAGGCCTGCCTGTGGGACAAACTCTGCCCCTGGCAACTGCCTGCCACTCAGCACAATTTCCTGCCTGTCCTGTCTCCCCTTCCTCCCCCTGCTCGCTGCGGACTGTGGAGGGCACCCAGTTCTGGCCAGGAAGTCACGAAGGGGCCCAGAGGCGGTGTGGGCACTCGGCGCAGGGTGGGGTGGGGGGCTTGGCAGGCTGCCTGGCGGAGGAGGCATGCATTAGAGCTGGGGAGTTAGCCTTGAGTTCAGCCTTTGTGCCCAGCTCCTAGAACAGAGCCTGCCACACTGTAGGGGCTTGATAAGGGTGAGCGTGTGATTGAGTGGAAGGCCCAGTCAGGCCTGGAAGTGGTGCGGGGTGGGGGTGGGGGTGGGGGTGGGTCAGGCTTGGAATAAGAGCTGGAGGGGAGAGGGCAGTGGCGGGGAGCGCCCGGGAAGGGGAGTGGGGTCTGCCGTGGAAGCACATGAGTGCCAAGCAGGGCCCTGTGAATGCCAGCTGGGAGCTGCCCCCTCTCCCTGTGAATACAGCGCTGGGCACGAGGTCTGGCCAGCACCAGGGGCCCCGGGGGGAAGGAGCCTTTGGGTCAGGCTTTGGGGCCCAACCTCACTTTGTTGCCTCCTCTGTCTGCATGAGCTCCCTCTACAGGTCCCCACACCGGGCCTCTGCCTTCCCGCCTGTAAGATGGGGATTTATCGCTCTGCCCACCTTTTTTTAAAGGGAATGATCAGAAAGGGAAGGGCAGAGCCAGGATTCCAGCCTTGCCCTGGTTGCTCTTAATCCTCTTTTTATTTATTTGAAAGGCAGAGTCAGAGAGAGAGAGAGAGAGAGAGATCGATCTTCCATCTGCTGGTTCATGACCATGACCAGCTTGACCAAAGCCAGGAGCCAGGAGCCTCCTCAGGGTCTCCCACACGGGTACAGGGCTCAAGGCCTTAGACCATCTTCCACTGCTTTCCCAGGCTCATTATCAGGGAGCTGGGTCGGAAGTGGAGCAGCGGGGGCTCAAGCTGGTGTCCACGTGGGATGCTGGCACCACAGGTGGTGTCCTTACCCCCTGTGCCACAGCGCTGGTCCCGGTTTACCCGCCGCTTCCTTGCAGGGCACTGGGGAGGACTGGAGCTTGCTGTGCGCACTCAGCACCATCCTGCCATAGAGGAAGGGAGGGAGCCCCCAGGGCGAGTCCTGGCCAGCAGCCCGGCTTCTCCAGGGTCATTCTCTCGCTCCCCACACGGAAGACCTGATTTGCGGTCATGTTCGTGCTCCTTTGGTGCTGGAAGGAATTTGGAGCCGGGGTGGGGAAAGAGCCAGAGACTGGGCTGTTCTGGGCTAGGCTGGCCCTCAGACCCTGGGGCCCCAGGTCAGCGCCCTGAGCAGGTGGTGCTGGCGGCTCCGAGGCAGGCGGAGTGAGAGCTCATGGGAGCAGCAGGCCAGCCCCTTTTTAATCCCAAGAGCCAACAGGGATTAAGAGCAACCAGGGCTAGGCTGGAATCCTGGCTCTGCCTTTCCCTTTCTGAGCTTTTCCGGTCTAAGCCTCAGTCTGCTCATCTGTAAAATGGGGGTGTTGGTAGTGCTGGCCACCCCTCCCCCCAGGTCACTGTGGGGATTCCAGAGGAGAAAGTGTACGTGGGGGTGGGTAGCGGGGACCCTGTTCATAGTGAGGACTCCCTGGCCCTCAGCCTTGATCATTCATCATCTTCAGGCTCCTCTCCGACTCCCTGTGAGCCCTGGATCTTGGCAGCAGGGGCTGTACCTGGTTCTTGGGTGTGCTCCCTGGGTGTTGGCTGGAGGTGTTGTCTGGGAGGGGTACGTAGAGTGGAACTGCGCTGTGGGCGCCCCTCTCCCTCCCAGCCCCGTGTCGCTTCCCCGGTAGCCAAGGCCAGGCTCAGACTTGGTGACCTGGTGGTGCAGCTTTGCTGATGGGCAGCTGCCCGGGGCTCCCTCCTTGTAGGAGCCAGGTGAGTGGGCAACCCAGCCGCTCCGGCTCCAGAGGAAAGTACCAGGGGCCCTTCGCTCGGCTGGGGTTCCGAGGCATGGCACGCGCCATTTGCTTGGGGGCCCTGTCAGTTGCCCTGGCCCTCACGCTGGCTGAGCAGCCTGAGTGCCCCTGCCCCCAGCCTCCTGCAGCCTTGCCCAGCCCTGCCCCGCTTACGCTCCCAGCCTGCCCCACACACTGGGCGCCCGGCCTTGTGCTCTTCCCACCTCACCTGCACCCCTTCAGCTCCGCAGCCCTGTGTCATGTCGGAACCTTGAAGCTCACTGCGGGCGCCCTTGGGGCCGCTGCCACAGCAGCAGTCAGGGGATTGCATTTCCACACCAGGAGGGCAGGGACCATCCAGGGCCTTAGCCCTGGCCTTCTACACAGGCATCAGCCGAGGCTCGGAGAGGTGACGGGCTTGTCAGAAGTCGCACGGCGTTCACCGGCAAGGGGCAGACGGACTGGGATCTTGGGGTCTCTCCTGGAAGCCAGGCCTGAGCTCCAGCGGGGCAGGCTGGGGTGTCCTGCAGCGCCTGGCCGGGGCCTGAGCCACTCCCTGACCCTCAGAGCCGGCACTTTCCATCGCAAAGACCTCAGATGCCAGCGCTCTCCCCGTTAGAGATTTGGCTGCACTCCAAAGGCTGTTTGGGGAATGTTTTCAACACGGCCCGTTCCAAATACTGCCTTCCTTCCTGTCCACACAGCAAGGATGCCAGGGACTCGGTGGGCGCTCCCTGTCCTGAGCCCCCCTGGCAGTGGTAGCAGGGGCTGCAGGTGTCTCCCTGCCCTGCTGTGTGAGGCCTGCAGCTGGGGCAGCCAGGTGTGGCCTTGGTGGGCAGTGGTCTCCAGGCTTCTCCTCGCACCCAACACATGCTTGAGCCTGCACACGTGGGCACGCTGCTGTCCAGGGGGGAGCACCCGTGGTCTCCTTTGCAGAGTTCCCTCCTGAATGACCTGGGGCCTTTATCTTTCTGCGCCTCCGCTTGCTCATCTGTCAAATGGGGCTGGGGGGGGTGTTTGGCATAGCACTTATGGTGCTGCTCGGGACGTGTGCGTCCTGTATCCTGCTGATGCACCCTGGGAGGCAGCAGGTGACGGCTGAGTGATTGGGACCCTGCCACCCACATGGGGACCTGGATGAAGCTCCTGGCTCCTGGCTTTGGCCTTGGGCATGTGGGGAGTAACCCAGTGGATGGGAGGTCTCCTTCTGTCCAGAAGGCGTGGGGATGAGTGGAGCCCTCAGCACGCAGGGGCTGATGGCCCTGCAGGTTTGCTGTTGTCCTCGTCCCTGTTGGCTCCTTACGGGGACCTTCTAGTCCAGGTTACGGGAGCTCAGGCTGGACTTGACTCCTGGCCGTGCCAGCTAGCGTGTGACCCCTGACCTCTGGCTCCTCACCCGGCAGGTGTAGTGCAAGAGAGGAGAGGCGCGTGCTGCCTGGCACGTGCCAGCCCTCCTCTTCCCTGGTCGCTTCTGGCCTGAGCAGCGGGGGGCACCGTCTGTGTTCTGGGAACCAGGCAGCCCCGTGCTGGGGGCACAGGGCACTGGTTGGCATGTGTTGTATTCTTCCTTCCAGGACCTTTGCCCCCCCCCCCCACTAACCCAAAACCAGAGCCCAGTTTGCACCTAAGGAGGCTCCTGGTAGACAGGAGTGCAGAGTCCCCCCGCCCTGCAGGGCTTCGTGTCTCCTGGGGGACTCTGGCATTGTTCCCAACACTCTCGAGGTCTCAGGGTCCCCGCCCATGGGTTCCCTCCCCTGCCACTGGGCCTGGAGCATTTCCACGCGAGCTAAGAGGGAAGTGAGCTTTGCCGAGCCTTTTGCCATCCCCTCCCTGGGGTTCAAAGAGCGATGATGTCATCTGGAGCCTTGACAGACCCCTGGGAGACAGGCAGAAGGGACAGCAGATGGCTGCCTTGGCCTCTCGGGCGGGGCTGGCAGGCCGCCCCTGTGGTCACTGCTGGCCCACTCAGCGGGTCAGCCCTTCCGGGGCTGGGGTGAGTGGCCCAGGCCAGGGCAGGAGATGAGTGGCCTGGAGCCAGCGTGGCAGACGGGCAGGCAGCCTGGGCTTGGTCTGTGGGAGGGACCGTGGTGGCCAGGGCGGTGTGGGAGAAGGCGGGCCAGGCAGGGCCTCCTGCTGCCCCTGGAGTAGCTGCTGCTCGCAGAGTGAAGGTTCTGGGCCCTCAGCTCAGCTCTGTGGTTCTTCCTGGGGTCCGCCTACGGCCTGGGTTGGTGTGGTGCCTTTGCGTGAGGTCTGGAGTCTGGGGGCTGTGGCCCAGGTGCTGGTGGGCAGCAACTGGGCGCCTCTGGGGACATTGGCTTCTCAGAGTCGCAGAGTTTCCCCAGGCCAGCAGTGCCGAGTGGAGGTGGTTTGCGGCAGAGGGTGAGGTGGGGGGTGGGATGGTGACCTGGCTGTTCGTTCATTCAGAAGCAATTTGCTGAGCTGTTCCTGTGGGTGCCAGGCACCTGCTAGATTCTTCCCTCTAACATCACGTCCCAGTGTGGAGACCGACCTTCCTCCAGCAAACAGGCAATGAGGCTCACAAGCAGGCTTCCTCTGCTCCCGTGAAAGACACAAAGGGCTGGGATGACATCATGGGCCTAGACCAGTCTGGAGGGCTTCCCTGGGGAGGTGGCATTAACCTGGAGAGTTGGAGGTGGAGCCAGCAGTGCAGAGATGAGGACAGTGATAGCCCCGCTGAGGCAGTGGCAGGTGCAGGGGCAGAGGTTCCCAGGGGGCAGGCCGGCTGCTGGGGGCGGAGCCAGAGAGGAAGATGGGCAGTGGGTGGGGCCAGCTGGGACCTGGAGTCCTGTGATGGAATCGGGGTTTTGCTCTGAGGGTGGTGAAAAGTCATTGGAGGTTTGGTTCTGCTTTGCTTTGGGGAGTTTTGTTTGGTTTTTCTATTAGAGAGCAGAAAAACAGAAAGAGATTCCCTCTGCTAGTTCACTCCTAAATGTCTGCAATGAGCTGGGAACTCAATCCAGGTCTCCCACGTGGGTGACAGGGACTTGGCCACTGGAGCCATCCCTGCAGCTTCCCAGGGTGTGCACCAACAGGAGGCTGGAATCAGGAATGGAACTGGACTCAAATCCAGGCACTCCTACGGGGGGTGTAGACATGTTAGCCAGCCAGAGGTTTAGCTGCTGGCCAAATGCCCACTCTTGTTTGTTTTTAGGTCAGGTGTACTGAGTTACGATTTATATAGTAAAATTTACGTAGGCCACCATCTGCTGCCTCCCAGGTGCTTTAGCAGGAAGTTAGAATGGAAGCAGAGGGCCTGGGATGCAAATCAGTGCTCTGATATGGGATGCGGGCATCCCAAGCTGTGATTTAATCCTTTGTGCCACAATGCCCACCTGGTAGCATGAGTGTTGCAACCACCACCACCACCCAGATATGCAGAACCATCTAGGGTGGACATTTGGCACAGCAGGTAGGTTGCCACTTGACTGTTCTGCTATTTTTTTTTTTTTAAGATTTATTTATTTATTCGAAAGGCAGAGTTAGAGAGAGGCAGAGGCAGAGAGAGAGAGATCTTCCATCAGCTGGTTCACTCCCAAAATGGCTGCAGCAATTGGCTGGGCCAGGCCAAAGCCAGGAGTCAGGAGTTTCTTCTGGGTCTCCCACATGGGTGCAAGGGCCCAAGCTCTTGGGCCATCTTCCTCTGTTTTCCCAGGTGCATTAGCAGGGAGCTGGATCAGAGGAGGAGCAGCTGGGACTCAAACCGGCACCCATGTGGGATGCTGGCCGCTGCACCTGCCCTGTTCTGCTTCCGATCCAGTTTTCTGCTGATGTGCACCGTGGGAGGCAGCAGGTGGTGGCTGGAGCACTTGGGTCCCTGCCACCCTTGTGGGAGGGCCAGATGGAGCTCCAGGCTCCTGGGAGCAGCTGGGGGAACCCTGCACTAGAATTGGTGGCTGTAGGAGCCAACTTCCTCCTGCTTTCAGGAACATCCTGTCCCTCCCCATTGTCTCGGGGCCAGCGGGGCGCTGGGGCTGGGTTCAGACTGCCCATTGCCACAGCAGGTCCTCCTCTCTGGCACGTTCATCCCCAGGGCTCCAGTGAGCACCCAGACTCAGCGTCCCTCCTGTGCCCCTTGTGCAAAGCAGCATCATGTGTGTTGGTGTCAGATTCCCCCAGGAGCATCCTTTCCCGGAACATTTGAACGGGGTTGGAAAGCAGAGCCCTGCTTCCCCAGCTTTGGGGCTCAGTGGGAGGGACGGGGTCCTGCCCGCGGAGAGGAGAGCGGAGGCTCTGTTCCCTTCTGTGCCGGGGAACCCTTGCTCCCTGCCGAGGGGAGTGCCTGGGATAATGTTTTCAAGTGTTTCCAGTGAAATGCAGGCGTGAGGGTTGGGCCGAGGGTCATCGCCCCATCCTGTATTGGATTACCTGGCTTTGAGTCCTGGTTCTGGCTCACGATTCCAGCTTCCTGCTAATAAAGACCTTAGAAGGCAGCTGTGATAGCTCAAGTAGTCCCTGCTGCCCACGTGGGAGACTTGGATCAAGTTCTCTGCTCCTGGCTTCAGTGTAGCTTAGCCTGGGCCAGCCCCTGCCGTTGCGGGCATCTGGGGAGTGAATCAGCAGATGGGAGCTCACGTGCTGTCTTTCTCTGCCTCTCTAATAAATAAAGGAAAACTTTTAATCTTATTTTTAATTTTCTAAAGATTTATTTATTTGAAAGGCAGAGTTATGGGGTGGGGCAGGGGGAGAGCTCTTCCATCCGCTTGTTCACTCCCCAAGTGGCTGCGATGGCCAGGGCTGAGCCAGGCAGAAGCCAGGAGCCTAGAACTCCACCTGGGTCTCCCCAAGCACTTGGGCATCTTCCACTGCTTTTCCAGGTGCGTTAGCAGGGAGCCGGATTGGAAGTGGAACAGCTGGGACTCAAACCAGCATCAACATAGGATGCTGGCACCACAGACAGCCACTGTGCCATGACACCGGCCCCTGTCATACATCTGAGGGTAAATAATGCTTTGATATTTCTGCAACAGTTGTCAGAACCGAGTGCTTTCTGTGGCAGTCACGGGAGCTGCTGCTATGACCTTGTTTTGCGCTCAGGTTCAGGCTGGAGGGAGAGCTGGAGTTTAGAGGTTAGCAGAGGTGGAGGTGTGGTTTGCCGAGTGTGCAGACTCCCCGGATTCTGGTACAGAGGAACGATCCTGAGGTCCTGAGTGGAGGTGTCTCCCCCCCACAGCCCCCTCTCTGTGGCCACTCCCGCGGTGGGGCTCGGTCGCGGTCCCCTTCACTGTGGTTCTCTGTTCCTCTGCACAGCAGGCTGCTGCCCGGGGCTTGGGCTCAGGACGACGATTCCGATGGAATGTCTTTGTAAACTGGGAAGCCCTGTGCTGCCCTGCAAGGCTGTGCTATTCTTAGCAGCAGTGTGAGCTCATGTTTGGCCCTGCAGCCTGGCCGGGACCAAGAGACTCTTCCTGGCCAATTCCCCCAGGATTCCTGGGAACCAGCCCCCTGTGGGTGCAGCACTGCCTCTAGGAGCTGCTTCCTGCAGGCTGACCTCGTGGGTCAGCAGGCCGGGACAGAGGTCGCTGGTAGCAGGCAGCCGTGGTGAGCGGAGGTGCCCGGGGGATGGACCCTGCCCGCCCTCCCGGGGTGGTGTGAGGGTCTGAGACCAGCTTGGGGTCTGTCCAGGCTCCCCCTGGCCCCGGCTGTGGAGAGAGGCTGGGCAGGGGAGAAGCCACACTCGTTCAGCTGACCATGGACTGTGATGGGTGTCTGCTCAGTACCACGCCCTGTCCTGGGCAGTGCTGGGGACCAGACCCGAATCTGACCCAGCCCTTGCCTCCCCCACCCCCGGCCCAGGGGGCAGGGGAGGATGGCCTTGAAAACAGACAGATACCACCTAAAGTTGGTAGCACAAGGCACTGTGGCGTTCAGTGTGTAGGGTTTGAGTCAGGTGGAGAGAGGAACGTCCCAGCAGGATGCACTAGTTTACCAGGCAAAGGGAGGTAGCCTGAGGAACCCTGGAAGAAGAGCACATGGTAAGGACGCACCGGCCCAGGCCGCACAGCTTCTTTGGAACCCAGCCCTGTTCCTCCCTTGCTTTAGTAGCTCCAGGAAGCTCCCAAGCCTCAGTTTCCTCATCTGCAAAATGTGCCGATCTCGGAGTCGGTGAGCATTAAGCTGATCATCTATGGTGCATGCACTCCGCCTGGGCTGGGGCCTGCAGCAGGCGGAAGCTGTGGCATGGCCGGAGTCTGGGGCACATGCGGGGCTGGGCTGTCCAGGGCGATGGGCTCGGATGCCATACAGAAGTCTAGAAGGAGTGGGAGAGGGAAAGCCGTGTGCTTTTCCCATGTTTTCTCCAGTGAACAGGTTTTGCCTGTGTGATCAGTGAAATAAATCTCTAGACAGGGAAGTGCTGACTGCCCGGGCAGGAGCATGGGGGCCCATCCTAACCCCTGGCCTCCTTTACTCCCTCCTGCTTCCTGTCTGGGCTGAGTGGTCAAGGTGAGCTTCAAGGGCAGCCTTCAAGGGAAGGCTTCAAGGTGCCGGTCTGAGCTCCCTGGGACGTGGTACCCTTTCTGACCGTGGGGCCCCAGGCTCTGCCCCGTGACCTCTGCTGTCTGCGGTGGAGGCTGCAGTTTGGGGGTTCCCCGCCGACACTGGGGGACTCCCAACAACCTCTCTGTGGCCACGAGGTCTGCTGAGCGTGGTGAAGTTTTGCCCATCCCCACTTCTACACATTGCGGGTCTGGGGGTGGGAGAGGGTCGCAGGGCCCCTGAGCTGTCTGGGAAGAACAGGGAAATTTGTCTACTCTGCCCCCGGCCCCTGGCCGACCCCCACCCTCCACCCCAGCTGGGGTTGTCATCAGAGAGGTCCCATGGGATGTGGGCCTGGCTGCAGGACCGGGAGCCCTGGAAGATTCTTTGGCTCAGGGAGGAGAGTAGGGTCCTGCAGCCACTCTCCCCACCCCCACCACAGAGCCCCTGCGAAGCCACGGGGCCACCAGCATCTGCCGGGCGTGAGGGCCACAAGCCCGCCTTTGTCAGCGCTGCCCCTGGCGTGGGGCTGTGCCAGGAGGGGCTGGCCCGCATTCTGCCTGCAGCTGGGCAAGCCCCTGAGAGCCTGCCCCCGGGCCGCTGGCCACATCCTGCGCTGGCAGAGATGCAGGCCCCGGGGAGGCAGCTGCTTCAGGGTCACCCTGCGTCAGGCCCCCGGCTGAAGGGCGTTCTGATCTGCAGGTTTGGGTGGCAGGTGAGGGTTTCCAACCAGGGCCCCAGGGACGGCACTTGCACCCACTGTCATGCGGGCCCAGGTGGAGAAGTGAGACGTGATTTCTGTTTTCTGAACCATCTGTGTGATCATGTTATAAGTAGCAAAGTTACTTATTCAAACTTTTTAAAAAAGAAATACTTCAAAAGTGACTCCAGTGTGCTAGTGCAGTCCTCTGGCGAGATGTCAGCTCCCATGATCTACATGTCGTAATCTATTGGCTTTTTTTTTTTTTAAGATGTATTTATTTGAAAGGCAGGGGATGGCCAGCGCCACGGCTCACTTGGCTAATCCTCCGCCTGCAGTGCTGGCACCCTGTGTTCTAGTCCCGGTTGGGGCGCTGGATTCTGTCCTGGTTGCTCCTCTTCCAGTCCAGCTCTCTGCCGTGGCCTGGGAGTGCAGTGGAGATGGCCCAAGTGCTTGGGCCCTGCACCTGCATGGGAGACCAGGAGAAGCACCTGGCTCCTGGCTTCGGATCGGTCAGCGTGCTGGCCGTAGCGGCCATTTGGGGGGTGAACCAATGGAAAGGAAGACCTTTCTCTCTCTCTGTCTCTCTCTCTGTCTAAATCTGCCTGTTCAAAAAAAAAAAAAAAAAGCAGGGTATGGGGGGTGGGGGTGGGGGTGAGGGGTGATCTTCCATCCAGTAGTTCATTCCCCAAATGGCCGCCATGGCTGGGGCTGGGTCAGGTGTCAAAGCCAGGAACCTGGACCTCCATCTGGGTCTCCCGCATGGATTGCAGGGACCCAAGTATGTGAACCATCTTCCACTACTTTCCCAGGTGCATTAGCAAGGATCTGGATTGGAAGTGGAGCAACTAGGACTCGAACCGGCACTCACAAGGGACTCTGGCATTTCAGGCAGCAGCTTAACCCGCTGTGCCACAGCGTGGGCCCCGTCCTCCATCTGTGACTGCAACCCAGCTTCAGGAGTTTGCGCTTCCACATAGCTCATCCTGAGCTTGGGGTCCACTCAGACCCCCGCATCGTCCGTATCCCCAGACCCCATCAGTTTAACTGCAGAGAGAAGCGAGGTGCTTACACACAGGCCCTCGTGGAGGCCGGCTTAGCTCGGATTTAGCCGTCTGGCTTGTGTTTCCTGAGTGCTGCTTCCTTAATCCGCCAGCTGAAATGCACGTGGACCCCTCACTTCCTCATTTCTCTTAACTGCTGTGATCATCGACCGTCCCACTTCCTCCTCCTCCACTCTGCCCCTCGGCAGGGTGGTGGGCAGCGGGTCTGTGTGCGTAGGACAGTGGGGTCCCACAGCTGCTGCAGCGGGTGCTGGGGACAGACCCCAGGAGACAGGCTGTGGGGCCAGTGGGGACCGAGGCCTTCTGTGGGCAGTGGGGAAGCAGGCGCCTGTCGCCCCTGGAGCTGGGAGCTGGCTGCCAGGAGGCTGCAGGGGTCAGGGATGTGAAGGCCATGGTCGGCTCCCGCTGCCGCCTGCTGGTCTGCAGCACCGCTCCTCACCGCCTGAACCTCAAGACCCACCTGGGCCCCGAGGGCTGCTGGACAAGCCCAGGCCCTTCCCCTTGCCCTTGGCGAGCCGTCCTGCCAAGCTGACCTATGGCACAGGGGGCGGGCAGGTGTGAAGCAAGAAGCCCCCTGCTGGGGCGGGCACTGCCCTTGCCTCTCCCTGGCCCATGGCTCCCACTGTCCTTGGGGAGTCCAGCTCCCCAGAGCCTCTCTCCTCCCCGGGACCTGCACGGCTTGTTTCTTCTGCGCCCGGGCCCCAGCTCCCTGCTTCCGAAAGCATCACCCTTGGGTGGTGCCCAGATGCACGGCGTTGGTCACTCAGCCTTGTGACTCAGTTTCTCTTCCTAGTGTCATCTTTTTTTTGTTTGTTTTTAAAAGATTTTTTTATTCATTTACTTGAAAGGCAGATAGTTACAGAGAGACAGAGAGAGAGAGAGAGAGGTCTTCCATCCTCTGGTTCACTCCCTAAGTGGCCACAATGGCCAGAACTGGACCTATCCAAAGCCAGGAGCCAGGACCTTCTTCCAGGTCTCCCGTGCAGGTGCAGGGGTCTAAACACTTGGACATCTTCTGCTGCCTTCCCAGGCACATTAGCAGGGAGCTGGATCGGAAGTAGAGCAGTCAGGATTCGAATAGCCACTTCTGCATGGGATGCTGGTGTTACGGGCAGCGCCACAATGCCAGCCCCATGTGTGCAATGTTTCCAGGCTGTGCTGGCACCCTGAGAGCAGGTGTTATTACTCCCGTTGTGACTGCACATCTGTCGGGAGGCGTGGTCGTTACACATCGCGTCTGCTGGTCGCGCTGCTCACGCCTTGCACTTAGTGCCTAATGACCCGTTCACACTGGCTCCTCTGCTAGTACCTAGCCAGGCATGGTTGCATTCGCACGGTTAATACTGGTCAGGAGCCTGCTGGGCGCTCAGCCGTGGGCTGGGCGTGGACTGGCGGCAGGTAGCAGGCAACAGTGCCCTAGGTGCTCACGGTCTTGCCTAGAGACACACAGTAGGTAAAGGATTGCAGATGTGTGGCTGGCTGCGAAGGAGAAGTAGGGACAGCTGGTCACAGCGCTGCAGGAGCTGCCTTAGGGAAGTGAGCTCATCCTTCAACCCCCGCTCCTAAGACCCAAACCTGCACTCTTTCCCGCTCAGCCCTTCGAAGTGCTGTGTGGCCAAACATGTGTCCCCTGCCCTCAAATTGTCCCCCTGGCTTCCTTGCTGTGTCTTTTTTTTTTTTTTTTTTTTTAAAGATTCATGTATTTATTTGAAAGTCAAAGATACAGAAAGAGGATATACAGAGAGAGAGAAACACAGAGAGAGTCTCCCATCTGCCAGCTCACTCCCCAAATGGCCACAATGGCTGGGGCTGGGCCAGGTCAAAGCCAGGAGCCAGGAGTTTCTTCCGGGTCTCGCAGGTACAGGGGTCCAAGGCCATCTTCTGTTTTCTTGGGCCATAGCTGGGAGCTGGATCAGAAGTGGAGCAGCCGGGACTCCAGGCAGCACCCACACGGGGTGCTAGCCCTGCAGAGGGCAGCTTTACCTGCTGCACCACAGCGCCGGCCCCCCTTGCTGTGTCTTGATATACAGAGCTCTTTCCGGCCCCAGCCTTGGCACACATGCTGTTCCCTAGCCCTGGAATCATCTCTCCCTGGCTCTATGAGTGACTGTTTCTTTTTGTCTCAGATGTCCCTTCTTTACGGGTCCCCTCCCCCATCACTCTGTCATGTCCCCTGCCTAGTACCTAGCCCACAGTCTGAGCTCATAAATGCTGGCTGGCTGACTCTCCTACACCCCCAGGAGACGAGTTTCTTATTTCTGCTGTCACAGATCACTGCAAATTGGGTGGCTTCAAACAGCCCCGCATTACTGTCTTCCATTCTGGAGGTCGGAAGTCTGAAGATCAGGGTGAAGGTTTGGCATAGCCATTAAGACACAGGTTGGGGCACCTGCATCCCCTGTGGGGCTGCCTGGATTCAAGTCCCAGCTCCATTCCTGACTCCAGCTTCCTGCTAATGTGCACCCTGGGAGGCAGCAGGTGACAGCTCATGTGTTTGGGTCCTTGCCATCCACGTGGAGGACCTGAATTGAGTTCCCACCTTGGGCCTGGCCCAGCCCCAGCTGTTGCAGGCATCTGGGAAGTGAACCAGCAGAGGGGGGCTCTCTGTCTGTCTCTGTCTCTGTCTCTCTGCTTCTCAAATACATAAAATAAAAAGGAGAAGGCAAAGTCTGAACATCAGGCTGCAGGCAGGGAGTGTTCCCCATGGAGTCTCGGGGGGAGAAGCCTCCCCTGCCTCTTCCACCCCAGAGGCTGCCTGCATCCCCCGGCTCCTGCCCCTTCCTCCAGCTTCTCCTCCACGCCCCCTCTTGTAAGGACCCTTGAGATTACATGGGGTGGGTCCACCCACACAATCCAGCATGACCTGTCCCAGACTCCTTAACTGAATCGCACCAGCCAGGGCCATTATGCCACATAAACTGACGTAGTCTCGGGTTCTGAGGACTTGGCCGTGGGCATCAGTCAGGTCCTTTCACTTGGCCAGCACGCCACTGACCGTGCCCGCCCTCCCTCCACAGGATGAGATCGAGGAGCTGCGAGCCGAGATGCTGGAGATGCGAGACGTCTACATGGAGGAGGACGTGTACCAGCTGCAGGAGCTGCGGCAGCAGCTGGACCAGGCCAGCAAGACCTGCCGCATCCTGCAGTACCGGCTGCGCAAGGCCGAGCGCCGCAGCCTTCGTGCGGCCCAGACCGGCCAGGTGGACGGCGAGCTCATCCGCGGCCTGGAGCAGGACGTCAAGGTCAGCCCTGGGGTCTTCCCCAGCCACTGTGGTTGTCTTTGTTGGGGGGCAGTGGAACCACAAGCCTGTGTGGGGCCCGGGTCAGCTCTATGGCAAGTTATATATAGCACTTATTGTTTAAAGATTTATCTTATGTATTTCAAAGACAGAGTTAGAGAGAGGTAGAGACAGAGAGAGAGAGAGAGAGGTCTTCCATCCACTGGTTCACTCTCCAAAAGGCCGCAATGGCTGCAGCTGAGCCGATCTGAAACCAGGAGCCAGGAGCTTCTTCCGGGTCTCCCACACAGGTGCAGGGGTCCAAGGACTTGCGTCATCCTCTGCCAGGCACATTAGCAGGGAGCTGGATAGGAAGTAGAGCAGCCAGGGCTCGAACCCGACACCCGTATGGGATGCTGGCACAGTGGGGCTTTAACCTGCTGCACCGTAGCACCAGCCCCTGTATACCACTTTTCTGGGCCTCAGTCTGCTTATCTGCAAAGTGAGGATCCCTGGCCAACCAGGGATGCCCCCAAATGATAGCATAACCACTTCCACTGTGTCAGCTGCACGCCTGGTGCTGGGCTCTGAGCTGTCCCCACGCAGTCCCAGGGAGGCGGCTTTGGCAGGCTCAGGGAGATGGCCTGAAGTTGAGTGAGGCTGGTTCATAGCTGAGTT
This sequence comes from Oryctolagus cuniculus, assembly GCF_051225735.1. Taxonomy (NCBI): domain Eukaryota; kingdom Metazoa; phylum Chordata; class Mammalia; order Lagomorpha; family Leporidae; genus Oryctolagus; species Oryctolagus cuniculus. The sequence continues at coordinate 21,622,735 of NC_142877.1, forward strand.
TGAGTAAGCCACCTGTTTCTCATCGTCTGTGAAATGGGCTCAACGGCAGCCCTGCTTCACAGGGTTCTACGAGGAGTGAGTGAGATAAGGCAGTGCAGTGCTGCTGCAAGCATCCAAACACGCTAGCTGCAGGATCCTTCCAAAAGGTAGTGGAAAATGGAATTAAAAGGTAAGCTCCATGCAAACCCTTGGTGCACAACTTCTGAAGTCCGTGCACGTGAGATCTCCAACCAGTCCCTGAAGAGTGTGCGTTAGAAAAACGAGACGAGGGGTTCAACATTTTCTTGCACCAAAATAAATGTATGTTTTAGTTTCATTTTCCCACACACTGCATGAGGTGCCCTCTTAGGGTTACTCTTTCCAGTTCCAGGATGAGGAATCCAAGACTTAGAGCAAGGACATGGGTGCCCAGTGGTGGGTGTCCGACCTCAGGTGCCGCTCTCTGTTCCCTGCCTGTGTGCAGGGCCTGGTCCCTGTTCCCAGAGCTCAGTGCTGTGAGGAGGGGGAAGGCAGGGGCTGGGGCTCCAGGGAGTATTCCTGCCAAGGCCTGATGGATAGAGCCAGGCTTGGGGGCGGGGGGGGGGGGGCGATGGCTCCTGCCAGGGCTCAGGGGAGGGAGCAGGATGGGAGCGAGCCCTCCTCCAGGGATCCGCCCAGTCTTGCTGCTGGAAGCCGCTGGCTGGCAGATCCAAGCCCCGCAGCCCTTCCGGTGGAATAGGAAAGAAAACAAAGGTTCCTTACGATGCCCTGGGTGCCCTGAGAGCCGTGGTTTCAGAGGTGTCAGGGCTGGGGAAGCAGCGTGTGTACCTCCATTCAGTGGGAGCTTAGGGCTGGGGTAGACAGGACAGAAAGGGTTAGTGACCTAGTCCAAAGCGCGCCTCTGCCAGAGAGAGCAGCTCCCCCACCGACAGCTGCACGAGCATTCAAATTCTAACCGCTGGCAGACTGTGTGTGTGTGTGTGTGTGTGTGTGTGTGCTCAGCCAATCTGCACTCTGCTGGAATCTGCCTCGGAGCCTAGGTCATTGAGGATTTCAAGGAAGAACCCAACAACGTCTGAATTAAGAGAATGGAGGTGGTGGGTGCAGGGGGGCCTTGGCTGGGGCCTGGCTGGGAGCCTGGCCTCGGTGGGTGGGGCCGAGAGCAGCTGGTGTGGTGGGGAGGGGGCAGTGGCTCTCTGGAGTCTGGGTAGAGGGGAGGAGCCCCTTCTGTTGGGATTTGAACCAGCCAATCGGCGTCCCCCTTGCCTCCCTCCCCTCCTCCTCCCCCCCACAGCTGGAGGCAAGTTCTTCCCAGGGCTGCGCTGGCCCCTGAGTGCTGACTTCGCTGGGCTGGCCTGGGCTCTGATGGTGCGGGACCAGACACGACTGGGGCTACCCTGGCCTCCTCTGCAGCTCCTCAGTCCCCGCCTCGTGGGGCCTCCTCCGCTTGCTCTCCTGTCAGCTGTGAGGCCCAGACATTGGAGCTGCCATGGTTTTGTTGGGCGGTGGGTTATGGGTGAGGGGGTCATGAATGAAACCTCAGGCCTCATTCCACCACCCCTCCCCCAAGCCTCCCGCCCTCTGCTGCTGCTTCTCCAGCCCAGCATGAGGAGGGCAGGGCCAGGGGCAGATGTGGCCTGGGGTCAGCTCCCTCACGGCTCTGAGCTGTGTCCCCGCCATGGGAAAGGTGGCTCCTTAGGTGGCTGCAGAAAGCATCTGGCTCTGGTCCAATCCCAGGGTGACCGATGCGGGTGGCTTCCCTTCCTTCAGCCTCAGCTCCCCAATCTGTAAGTCAGGGGTGACATTTTCACCCCCCAGCCTGGCCAAGGAGGCTTCTTAGTGAGAGTCCCCTCCCCTTCCCGTGGTCCCCCTGCCGGGAGTGGAGCCCAGTGCTGTCAGCAGTGACCTCATGGCTGAGCGCATTTGTTTGTGCTCACACATTTGCTTTGGGGATTTGCTTTGGCTTCCGGAAGCCACAGCTGCCTCGCCTCCCCAGCGCTTTGGGGGTGGCCATGAAGATCCACCAGGACAGGCACCCGGGGCTCAGCAAGCTCCTGGCGTGGTAAAGCCCACCGCCGGGGCTTGTTAGCAATGCTTTTGCAGTGGATGTTGATGGCGTGTGTCTTTAAGCTGCAGGCTGGTATAGCACGGTCGGGTGGAGAGTAGGTGTGAGGGCTGAGGATTTTAATCTTGGTTCTGTAACTTCCTGGTTGTGTGACCTTGGGCAAGTGGCCTGTCTTTCTGTGCCTCAGAATGGGGATAAGAGCCCAAGCCCTTCCCGAGGGGATGGGCAGCTCGCTGATTCTGTGAATCACCTGTGAGGGTTGAGGGGCCCAGGCCACAGGCACCTACGGCCCCGTGTGGCAGCAGCTGGTGCTCTTTGCTCAGACTGGGGCACAGGGCAGCATGGGGACCTGAGATTGAGGGCTCTTTAGTCCACACTGAATTCTGCAAGCTGCCACCAGGGCTGGGAAGCCACGGAGAAACCATTCAGAATAGGAGGGAAGGCAGCTGGGGGCTGCAGGGGGCGGGCAGGGGTGAAATCCATGGAGTCACTCGTGAGCCCCCAGGAACCCACATGCACCTTGGCAGGGGCTGGCGGGGAGGGCCTGGCCCGGGGTGGTGGTTGGGGGAGCGCGTTTGGGAGAGGAGGCTTGGCTCCTGCAGCCTCCGTGGGAGGACAGTTGAGGAACCAGCATTGAGGGGGGCCATGTCCAGCCCCCTGCATATATCCAGTCATTCATTCATGTCCCTCCGGTCTGCTTGTCAGAGCCTTGGACCTGTCTGATTGTCCAACAGGCATTTATCAGCCACCAACTTGTGTGTGTCAGACCCCAGCTGCTGCTGGCACACCGAGATGAGAATGAGCCCAGGCGTGGTCTGTGGCCTTGACCCCTGTTCCCACCACTCTTGGGGAGCCCGGTGCCCTGGCAGGATGAATGAAAGAGTGAACCAGTGTTCATCGCATAGGCGCTGCCTGCCTGAACTAACAGCCCCCAGACTAGGGACCACAGGCTGGGGTTGGACGTTGCAAAACCCTGGGGTAGGGCCCTGGAGGCACAGGGGGAGCAGTGACCTCAAAGATGTATTAACAGTCCTGTGTTTCCCGAGCCCCTCCTGAGTCACGGCCGCCAGCCCTAGCATCGCACCATCGTTTTACGTCATCACCCTCAGCACGGACCTCAGGAGGCAGCTGTAGCTGCCCCCTTCTCCATAGAGGACGCAGCACGCTCGGCAGGGCCAAAGAAGGTGGCCTGGCCAGGACAGGCTGCAGCCAGGCTCGGGCCTCATGTGCACTCTGCAGAGTCCTCTTCTGATGGAGGGGGATGCTCACCCCACTCGAGAGGCCCAGAGAGGCCATGGGCGGGGCCGGGGAGCAGCCTCTGGCTGTCACTCCACATCTTCAGGGCCAGAGAGGGGCAGTGGGCAAGGGAGCAGGGAGGTGGTGCCCTGTTTCCTTTCTGGCCATTGTTTTTCCGGGCTGCCTTGCACACTGCCAAGGGGTCTCCACGGTGCTGGGCCGGGGCCAGGCAGAGGATCCAGCCAGGGGGAGCCCTCTTCCCTTGCAGCAGGGAGGAGACCCGTGGTCATTTCCGACACTGGCAGGCACGGGTGCTGGGCTGTCTGCCCACAGCCAGCTCCCCCAGGCCTGTAGGAGCAGAGGCCATGCTGGCCTCAGGCACGCCCGGGGCTGCAGCCCAGCCTGCGTGTGTGACCCCCAAGCCCACCATTTCCGCCCTGACCTTCAGCGTCCTTGTCAGTAAAATGGGGACGGGACTGGGTGAAGGTGCACTGGCCTCCCGTGCTCAGCCTGCAGGGCCAGGCCAGAGCGTCCTGCAGGATGGGGGTGCTCTTGCTGCAGACTCCGGGAACCGGGGTGCAGCCTGCAGCTGGGAGCTCTCTCTGTTGGGATGACCGGGACGCCTGCCCAGCCCTGTCGTTTCCAGCCTGTTCTGTGTCCCAGACAACTGGACATGGGGCTCAGGGTCACCTTGTGACCTCATGTCCCTCTGTGGGCTTCAGCCTCTCAAAGCAGCAGCCACCGCTCAGCTGGCACTCCCTACGGCAAGCGTCAGGCCAAGCCCTTTTGAGCTGTAGCTGATTGGTTCCTACTGCTGGGCTTGTGAGGTTGAGCCTGTTGTTACGCGCCCATTTTTTTTTTTTTTTTAAGATTTTATTTATTTGAGAGGTAGAGTCACAGAATAAGGGAGAGACAGAGAGAAAGGTCTTTCATCCTCTGGTTCACTCCCCAAATGGCCACAACAGCCAAGGCTGGGCTGATCTGAAGCCAGGAGCTTCTTCTGGGTCTCCCATGTGGGATGCACCCAGTTTAAGTTGAAGACTGAGTCACAGAGCTGCTGGCAAGGGACTTCCCAGGGTCGCCTGCTGATCCCTGGCAGAGGGGTGTCATGGCTCCTGGGCCACCCCCTCTGCTCTGGTTTCCACTGCTGTTCAGGCCCCTCCTTGGGGAGGAGCTCCTGGCTCTGGGAAGGGGCTTGGTCAGTGTGGGGCATCCTGGCCACAGACTGGACTCAGAGCTTTCTGGGGGGAACAGATGGGAGCATGGGGTTGCCTGGGTCTGTTGTGTTGGTTCCTGGATACGTGGCTGGCTGTGTGGCCTTGGTGAGCTTCACGACCATTTTGTGCCTCGGTTTCCTTATCTGCTAAGTGGGCGTGAGACAAGAGCCTGCTTCCTGGGCCTTCGGTGGGTGTCCCGGTGCGGGGTCGTCTTCCCGGCTGACCCTGCCCGCTCTGCACTCACCCAGGTCTCCAAGGACATCTCTATGCGGCTGCACAAGGAGCTGGAGGCGGTGGAGAAGAAGCGAGCGCGACTGGAGGAGGAGAACGAGGAGCTCCGGCAGCGACTCATCGAGACTGAGCTGGCCAAACAGGTGCTGCAGACGGAGCTGGAGCGACCCAAAGAGGTGAGGGCCCGACCCACTGTGTGCAGGCGGGAAAGGGGCGTGGCTTGTCGACTTTGCTCACTCCCAGGGACGCCTGTCCTGAGCACCTGCGGTGTACATTGGGTGCTGGACACTAAGGCTGGGTGGCCCACAGCGCAGGGCACATGCCACACGGCACTTTGATGCTGACACCTCTGACACTGGAAAGGCAGGGCCGTGGGGGTGAGCGATTGTACAGGTGAGGAGACCGGGGCCGCTTCCCCGCGTCGGTCTCAGTTTCTCCATCTGTGGCGTCGGCCCCTGTAATAACAAACGTGAGTAAGATGGAGTGGCTGCAGACCACCATGCAGAAGTTAGAGTCAGGTAGCGCCACAGCCCCTCCCCCACGTTCACCGCCGATCCAGCAGCCCCAGTCCGGGCACGTGGCCAAACCGTGGAAAGCAGGGACTCGCAGAGACATTTGCACTTCCAGGGTCACACAACGTTATTTCCTAGAGCAGGGGCGGGGAGCATCCGGCCCCAGGCCACAGAAGGCCTGCAGAATCGTTTGGTCTGGCCCTGCATGGCGACCACAGGGGGGGCTCGAGATTCAGTACATCTACGGCAGGATGGTTTTTTCTTTTTTTTTTTCCAAAGATTAATTTATTTATTTGAAAGGCAGAATTATGGAGAGGCAGAAAGAGGGAGAGGGAGAGGGAGAGGGAGTGGGAGAGGGAGTGGGAGAGGGAGAGGGAGAGGGAGAGGTCTTCCATCCACTGATTCACTCCCCAGATGGCCACAATGCCAGAGCTGCGTTGATCTGAAGCCAGGAGCCAGGAGCTTCTTCCCGGTCTCCCACGTGGGTGCAGGGGCCCAAGGACTTGGACCATCTTCTGCTGCTTTCCCAGGCCATAGCAGAGAGCTGGATTGGAAGTGGAGCAGCTGGGACTTGAACTGGCGCCTGTGTGGGATGCTGGTATCACAGGCAGCAGCTTTACCTGCTATGCCATGATGCTGGCCCCATCGCATAGATTTTTAAGCTGACCATTTGGTATGGCTATAGGTGATGTTATAAATATTCAAACGGCCAGAAGCAAAGTTCCCCACCCTAGATGGATGCAGGGTTTCCACTGAGGAGGGTGAAAGGATTCTGCAGGTGTGTGGTGTGGATGGTTGCCTAACACTGAATATAGCTAATGCCACCCAGTGCCTAAAAATGGCTAAAATGGGGGCCGGCACCGTGGCTCACTTGGTTAATCCTCCACCTGCAGCACCAGCATCCCATATGAGTGCCAGGTTCTAGTCCCGGCTGCTCCTCTTCCAGTCCAGCTCTCTGCTGTGGCCCAGGAGGGCAGTGGAGGATGGCCCAAGTGCTTGGGCCCTGTACCCGCATGGGAGACCAGGAGGAAGCACCTGGCTCCTAGCTTTGGATCGGTGCAGTGCCGGCCGTAGAGGCCATTTGGGGGGTAAACCAATGGAAGGAAGAGCTTTCTCTCTGTCTCTCTCTCTCACTGTCTGTAACTCTGTCAAATAAATTTTAAAAAATGGCTAAAATGTACATTTTGTATTCATATGTTACCTCAAGAAAACATGGTTAACTGGTAAGTTTTATACTAAGTATCCTTTACTACATTCAGATAAAATGGAAGCAGATGTAAGTGCATAGAATGAACTCCAAGATACTTTGTTTCTTTAAAGATTTATTTGTTGATTTGAAAGGCAGAGTTACAGAGAGAGGTAGAGACAGAGAGATCTTCCATCCATTGTTTTACTCCCCAAATGGCTGCAACGGCTGGAGCTGCACCTATCCAAAGCCAGGGGCCAGGAGCTTCTTCCAGGTCTCCCACGTGGGTGCAGAGGCCCAAGGACTTGGGCCATCTTCTGCTTTCCCAGGCCATAGCAGAGAGCTGGATCGGAAGTGGAGCAGCCAGGTCTCGAACTGGCACCCATATGGGATGCCAGCACTGCAGGCAGCAACTTTACCCGCTACGCCACAGCGCCAGCCTCTCCAAGATACATTTTGAAGCAGGAAAGGGAGGTTTTAGAGCAATGCATGCTGCATGCCGCACAGCACAGAGGATTCAGAGCCTGTGTGTGGGTGTCATTGCACAGCCACGGGCTGGAGGAAGCCGTGGCGGCCTGTGGGACAAGGAGTGGCCGCAGCAGGGCAGAGACCGGCTTGCACTTTGTGTCTATTAATGCTGTGTTTAGGGAGTTTCTGAACAATAAGAATGCACTTGGATGTCATTTGTGAGATTTTGGGTTTTAGATGGAGGGGCAGGCGTGGCAGCACAGCGGGCTTGGCAGCCACTTGGGATGCCATTCTCATCAGCCAGTGGGCATTGGGTCGGTCCACTCTGCAGCCGCTGGGAACCGTGCTGCTGTGAGCGTCCGTTCATGTAGGCGTTTCTGTGTCGCTCAGAGTCAAATTGCTGTAGCTAGGTGAGTGCCTGGGCTTGAGGCCCTCCTCTCCTGCTACTGCACACCCTGGGTGGCAGCAGGTGATGGCCCGAGTGGTTGAATCCCTGCCACCCACCTGGGAGACTGAGGTGGGAGTCCAGGCCCTGTCTTTGGGCTGGCCCAACCTCAGCTGTTGCAGGCATTTGGGGAGTGAACCAGCAGATGGGCGGTATCTATGTGTCACTCTGCCCTTCAGATAAATAAAAACAAATGAGCCTTCAAACAGGAGCCCCCGTAGTGCCGGGCACAATCGGCGCTCAGGAGACACCAGGGTCGCACCCTGTGAGGTCAGCGAGGCTACTCTGGCCTTCCTGTGTTGGGGTCATGGGCAGGAGATGGGGGGAGCCTGTGTTTATTTGTGGTTTGTCCTCTCCCTCCTTCCTCTTCTTCCTGACATGGTTTCTATGGAGACGAGGGTCCCTTAGCAGTCCCGTTGCTCTGCCTCTGCCATCCTGACGGGTTGCCAAGGTGATGCTGTCACCCGGCTGGGAACAGGAGCCCCTGGCCGGAGCTGATGCAGTTGCCAGGGAGATGGGTCTAGGCGAGATAGACAAGAGCGGCCAGTCCTAGCCGTCCTCTGTGGTGGCCCAGCTGGGCTTAGCTCAGACGTGGGACACCAGCCTGCCCCTCCGGCATCACTCGCTCTATGCGTTTTAGGCAGAAAGCCAGGGTCAGTGTTGACAGGGCTTCTCACGATCAGGCGCTGTGTCCGAGGCCCCCTCGGCACCAGGCGCGCCCCACGCGTGGCACACGCACCCTCACGCTGTCTAACCTTCCCGGGACACTGTGTCATGCTCTCTGTTTTGTGGGTGCTCTTCTTTTCTCAGCATTTTTTTTCCTCTTTCTATTCCTTTTTTTAATACTGTATTTTTATTTTGCTGTTACTTGACGCATAACAATTGTGCTTATTTATGGTGTACAGCACAATATTTTAATACATGTGGACAGCAAGGCTCACATCAGGGCATATCTGTCACATCGTTCAAAGCCCACTCTCCTCGCCACGTGGAAATACACAGGAAATTATTGTGTGGTGCATCACTCCCTTGCTGTGCAGCAGAACCCTGGCGCATGTTCCTCCTGGGTCAGTTTGAACCCAGTCTTGCGGTTTTTAAATCACAGTTTAATCCGCATGCCATGCATTTTTCCATTTTAAAGTGTGCAATTCAATGACTTTTTAATATATTCTGATGTAGCGCAGCCCTCACCATGATCTAATTCCAGAACATTTCCGTTGCCCCAGAAAGGAACCTCGCCCTGTTAGCGGCCCAGCCCGCCCCCTCTGCCCTCAAGCCCCTGGCTGCCACTAATCCACTTGCTGTCCGTGTGGATTTGCCTGCCCCGGGCATTTCATTCCAGCCCAGTCACCAGTACGTGCTTGTTGGTAACTGGTTCCTTTCACTCAAGGCTCAGCCACCCATGTTGGGGCCATGTCAGGACTTCATTGCTTTTTATGGCTGAATAACGATCCATTGTGTGTATAGACCCTGTTCTGTTTGTTCAGTCGTCAGCCCGCGGGCATGTGGGCCAGTGCACTTTGCAGCTGCGGTGCGTGGTGCTGCTGTGGGTGCGGGTGCGTGCGTGTCTGTGACGATGTGTGTTAAGCTCTCTTGGGGGTAGAGCCCCTAGCCGAGTTGCTGTCGATAGATGGGACTGGGAAAGGACAACAAGGCGACTCTCTTCCAGAGCCACACTGGCCCTCATGGTGGTGCCCCTGCCCTCCTTGCCCTACCCAGGGCTTCCCTAGGACCCTGTTGTGTCCTGGTTCTTTCAGGGGCTGCTCATGCCGATGAGCCCCTCCCTCTTGATAGGCTTCCCCCCTTGTGGGGGAGGAAGGTGCTGACGTTGGCTCAGATCCCAGTTCTGCTGGCATCCCCTGTGGTCTAGCCCTGGTCTGTATGGTGCAGGACGAGCCAATCTTGGAGCTGCAGTAGGCCTCGGTTGACTGGCTGGTTTTGAAAGGCAGACAAGCAAATGCACAGATCTTCCATCTGCTTGTTCACTCCTCAAATACCCACAACAGCTGTGGCTGGGCCGGGGGGAGCCAGGAGCCTAGACCTCAACCCAGGTGTCCCACCCTGGGAAGTGGGGACCCAAGTGCTTGAGACACCACCTCCTGCCTCGCGGGGTGCACATCAGCAGGAAGCTGGATCAGAGCGGGCCTGGACTCACACCCAGACTCTCTGATATGAGATGCGGGCATCCCCCACGTGGTGTCTTGACCAATGCACCAAATGCCCATCCCGGGCCTGGGTCTGAACCCTGCCCCCCCCCCCTTGCAGATGACCCTGGTGCTCAGGTTGGGTATAAGTGGAAATAGTAATGCCACTGAAGGGCTTGGAAAATATTTGCCCTTGTCCCATCACAACCCTGTTCAGCTGCTGGCCTCCAGGAGTGTTGCCATAGTTACTGTGTTCCTGCTGCCCCCTGGAGGAGCTCTCCCTGGAGAGCAGCTCTGGCAAAACCGTCCCTGTGCCACTTGGTTTAGGGCTCGTGTCCAAGCAGCTCTTTATTCCTTACTCACAAAGGGTCTCCCCCAGCCGGCAGCTCCACGGCCCCTCTGTCTGGTTCCAGCCACTCTGCAGGAAGAATCCCCCTGCTGAGTGAATTCTGTACCCACAGTCTGCCTGTGTTTCCAGCTGAGACCTTTCCTAACGTCCCCTCCACATCTGGTGGACCCCTGCCCAGCTCTGAGGCAGGCGGTTGGTTGTGTTCCTTGCAAAGCTGCCCCTCATTTCTTGGCAGCGTGGAACACGGCAGGTGGGCAAGGAGAGGGCCCCCAGCACTGTGCTGTCTGGGCTGGGCTGCCGTGGCTCCTGGGGAACGTGAGCTCAGGCTCCTAGTGGGGGCCCTGAGACCAGGGCTGGCAGGTGGGGAAGGCCGTGCTGCCTGCCAGGCCAGAGAGAGTGCCCCCGGGGCTGGACTCTTCCCTAGGCCTTGCCATCACACTCCTGCTGGTGTCCAGGAGCGACTACCACACCCTGCCCCACCCTCCTGAGGCCCTGGGGCCAGCACTTCTGCCTCTTGGGCCTGGATTGGCTTTAACCAGGGGCTCCACAAAGGGCCTGTGACATCAGTGGGATGAGCTGTCAGCACAGCACAGAGTGATGCTCACCTGGCGCACCTGGGTGAGCCGGCTTGGAGTGCTCCGTGCCTGGGGCACTGCATTCCACTTCATCCTCTGCATTTGAACCCTGTGAGCAGCAGAAACGATACAAGCGATACAAGCCTACAAGCCGTAGGTCCATAGAATAGTAGAATAGGAGGAGCCTTCCCTAGCCCCTCCTGCCGCCGCCTCCTCCTCGTCCTAGCCCAGGAGGAGCCATTCACTTCACATCTTTCCGGGCCTTCTCCATGCTCAGTGTTCTGATTTTTTAAACCCAAGATGCGAGTGTGCTGTGGATTCTGTTTCTGTTGCAGACAGAATAACATAGGCTAGTTTTTTTTTTTTTGAGTGCTAGATATTTTGAGGTTTTCTTCTGACAAAGTGCTTATTATAAAAATCAAAGATTACAGAATAAAGTAAACATGGCAAAGGAAGGGTTCAAAAGCACCGTCTGTTTCCATGCCTTAAACACAGAGCTCCAGCCCTGGGCTCCTGGGGGTGGGCGGGGGCTCACAAAGCTTGGTATGTTTTCTACAGTGACAATGTATTTTTGTGTATTCATTGATTTTTCAAATACATTATATAGTTTTTAAAATGTTTGAGAAGGAACAATCTGGAACACCATGATCCCTGTCCACTGCCCCAAGACAAGGTGGGGGTGAAGGTCCAGGTGTGGGTCTCTCGTTCTCACCCTGGCAGCACGTGCTATACGCTTCAGCTCCACACGCGCACACACGGATGTGCACACGTGGCCACAGCAGGGAGTGTGCTGCAGGCACTTTCAGTCACGCTTTTATTGAGCTGGGATTCACATGGCTTGAAGCTTGCCACTGGGGAGTGCACAGCTCAGTGGTTTACAGGATATCCAGAGCTGTACAGCCGCCGCCACTCCCTAATTCCAGAACATTTCTGTCACCCCCAAAAGAACTCCACTCCCATTAACAGTCACTCCGGGCTGGCGTGGTGCAGTGGGTGGAGCTGCTGCCTGAGGCACCAGCATCCCGGATGGGTGCCGGTTTGAGACCTGGCTGCCCCACTTCTGATCCAGCTCCCTGCTGATGTGTCTGGGAAAGCAGTGGAAGATGGCCCAAGTGCTTGGGCCCCGGCACCCACGTGGGAGACCTGGAGAAGGTTCTGTGTTCCTGGCTTTGGCCTGGCTTAGCCCCGGCTGTTGTGGCCATTTGGGGAGTGAACCAGTATGTAGAAAATCTCTCTCTCGGGCCGGCGCTGCGGCTCACTAGGCTAATCCTCCGCCTAGCGGCGCCGGCACACCAGGTTCTAGTCCCGGTTGGGGCGCCAGATTCTGTCCCGGTTGCCCCTCTTCCAGGCCAGCTCTCTGCTGTGGCCAGGGAGTGCAGTGGAGGATGGCCCAAGTACTTGGGCCCTGCACCCACATAGGAGACCAGGAAAAGCACCTGGCTCCTGGCTCCTGCCATCGGATCAGCGCGGTGCACCGGCCGCAGCGCGCCGGCCACGGCAGCCATTGGAGGGTGAACCAACGGCAAAGGAAGACCTTTCTCTCTGTCTCTCTCACTGTCCACTCTGCCTGTCAAAAAATAAAAATTAAAATTAAAAAAAATCTCTCTCTCAATATGTGTGTGTGTGTATGTATGTATGTATAAAACTCTGCCTTTCAAATAGTAAAAATAAAACCTTAAAAAAAAAGGCAAAACAGTCATTCTCCGTTACTCTCTACTGACCCACACAGCCGGTCACCCATGTTCTGTCTTTGTGGATTTGCTCATTCTAGACATTTCGTGTCACTGGAATCTTACCATACCTGGCCTTTTGTGCCTGGCTTTTTTGACCTCACCTGATGTGCTCCAGGTTGGGCGTGTGCCTGAGTGATAGCCCTTTCCATGGCTGGGTGACAGCCCGTTATGTGGCTGGGTGGTAGCTCTTTTGCATGGCTGGGTGACAGCCTGTCGTGTGGCGGGGTGACAGCCCGTTGTGTGGCTGGGTGACAGCCTGTCACGTGGCTGGGTGGCCATGTTTGCATCTACGCCTTAGTTGGGTTTTGCTCAGCAGGTTGCTTGCCTTTCACAGGGTATGTGAGAGACTACCTCATCAGTGGATCTCATCCCTCGGTCCTTTTTAATCCTCATGACCTCACTCGTCCTCGTGTGATGCCTGGGACCCCTCTGCGCCTTTAGAGACCCCTAGCTGGCCTCTCATGGCTTCGCTTCCTTCTTCCAGGGAGTCTGAGTGCCAGAGGGCGCTCTGGTCCCTCAGCCATGGCCCAATTTTACAGATGAGAAAATGGAGTTTCAGGGAGAAGAAGGGGTTCACCCGGTATCATGGGGTCCCTGAAACAGCTCAGCCTGGGCAGGTTCTCTCCAGTCTGGAAGGCTGCTGCCCACGCCACCAGGTGTCTCCAGGAGCCGCATCCTCAGGCCAGCTCTCCTCCCACCCTGGCCCCAGCGTCTGGAACGTCAGCCTCTGCCCTCCTGCCTCATTGGCGTTTCAGAAGGTCTCTAGGAATTGACTGGGCGTTAAGAGAAACCCAAGAGCCCTTTGGAAGTTCCTCTACCTGTCTCTCCCTGCACTTTAGGATCTCCAGGGAAGTCATTTCAATACTGACACCTGAGACCTGTGTGGTGGTACCTGGGGCCTTGCATCTTTTTTGCGTTTCCCAGGTAATTCCTAATTCTGCTGTGCAGCCCTGAGCTAGTGGAGGTACACTTTGCCCTAAGTCTTTGGACCTCCATGAAGAGCTGTGTCAAAAACTGGTCCTGAGTCAGTCGTGGATTTGCTGCCTGAGACGTCAGGCAAGTCTTTGAGCGTCTCCTTTTTCAGTTAAATGGCGCTTAGATTAGATCTGTGGGTCTCCCCATCAGGGTGAGTGTGGAACGTGTGTCGGGAGAATTTTGAGAAAGGCAGCACCAGCAGCCTGGCTTCTGTGCCAGCGTGAATGGAATGGGATGGGATGGATGGGATGGATGGGATGGATGGGATGGGATGGGATGGGATGGGATGGGATGGGATGGGATGGGATGGATGGGATGGATGGGATGGATGGGATGGGATGGGGTGGATGGGATGGGATGGATGGGATGGATGGGATGGGATGGATGGGATGGATGGGATGGATGGGATGGGATGGGATGGATGGGATGGGGTGGGATGGATGGGATGGATGGGATGGGATGGGGTGGGATGGATGGGATGGATGGGATGGGGTGGATGGGATGGGGTGGATGGGATGGGATGGATGGGATGGATGGGATGGGATGGGATGGATGGGATGGGATGGATGGGATGGGGTGGGATGGGATGGATGGGATGGGGTGGGATGGATGGGATGGATGGGATGGGGTGGGATGGATGGGATGGATGGGATGGGATGGATGCGATGGGGTGGATGGGGTGGATGGGATGGGATGGATGGGATGGATGGGATGGGATGGGATGGATGGGATGGGGTGGGATGGATGGGATGGGATGGATGGGATGGGATGGGGTGGGATGGATGGGATGGATGGGATGGATGGGATGGGATGGATGCGATGGGGTGGATGGGGTGGATGGGATGGGATGGATGGGATGGATGGGATGGAGTTTGGAAACAGCAAGACACTGAAACAGCAAGACTGAATTCTCCTCCGGAGGGTTTGAGCCATTTCGCGTTCTCGCTGGCAGCGTGGGCCTGCTCTTGTTTTTCTTAGCTTCATCCATAAAATCCGCTGTCAGATGTGCCCTTGCCGGTCTGACAGGTGAGAAAGGTGTCTCGGTGCGGTTTTGTTCTGCGCTTCTGCGTCAGGGTGGGCAGAGCACCCTCGTGTGCTTGGGGTCCCTTCACCCTCCTTCCTTCTTCACCGTCTTTCCTGCTCTGGCACAGCCTCCGCTGGGGCCTTGGCCTTTTGATTCTCTGTGAAGCTGTTTATGCACTCAGGGTCTCAACCCTTGTTGGTTCCAAATTGAACTTTTTCTCCTACTTTGTCATTTACTTACACAGTTTTCCTTAGGGTGTTTTTTTCCTTTCCTCTCCTCTCCTCTCCTCTCCTCTCCTCTCCTCTCCTCTCCTCTCCTCTCCTCTCCTCTGCTCTCCCCTCCCCTCCCCTCCCCTCCCCTCCCCTCCCCTCCCCTCTCCTCTCCTCTCCTCTCCTCTCCTCTCCTATTTGACAGATAGAGTTAGACAGTGAGAGAGAGACAGAAAGGTCTTCCTTCCGTTCGTTCACCCCCCAAATGGCAACTATTGCCGGCATTGCGCCAATCCGAAGCCAGGAGCCAGGTGCTTCCTCCTGGTCTCCCATGGGGTGCAGGGCCCAAGCACTTGGGCCATCCTCCACTGCCTTCCTGGGCCACAGCACAGAGCTGGACTGGAAGAGGAGCAGCAGGGACAGAATCCAGTGCCCATATGGATGCCGGCGCCACAGGTGGAGGATTAACCAAGTGAGCCACGGTGCCAGCCCCACTTAGGGTGTTTTTTTCCATGTAGAATTTGTGTAAGCAAATTTTCTTCCCAGTATACTAAGTGAACTTGATTTATTTTTCACTGACATTTAAAATTCTACATATTTATGGGGTCCCTTATGATGTTTTGATACATTTACCCATTGTATAAGATTTAAATCAGGGTAAACCTCTATCTTGGATTTTTTAAACTTTCCCTTTTCTTTAACTTATTTGAGAGGCAGAGAGAGAGAAGAGAGATTGAGTTATCATCTGCTGGTTACTCCCCCAATGCTCACAATGGCTGGGACTGGGCTAAGACCGGAGCCAGGAGCCAGGAAATCAATCCAGGTCTCCCATGCAGGGGGCAGGAACCTCATTCCTTGAGCCATCACCACCCTCCCCCAGGGTCTGCCTTGGCAGGAAACTGGAATCAGGAGGTCGAGGCAGGTGACAAACACTATAGCAATGCCTGCCCTTGCTTCTGGATTTTTTAAATGTTTATTTATTTTCATTTTTCATCTACTTGAAAGTCAGCTAGAGCGAGAGCAAGAGAGAGAAATCTTGCACTCACTTATTTACTCCCCCAAAGCCTGCAACAGCTGGGGCTGGGCCAGGCCGAAGCCACGAGCCAGGCACTCTATCCAGGTCTCCCACGTGAATGGCAGGGACCCACGTACTTGAGCCATCAGCTGCTGTCTCCAGGATGTACATCAGCAGGAAGCTGGATTAGAAGTGGAGGAGCTGGGACAGGCGCTTGGATGTGGGATGCAGGTGTCCCAAACAGTAGCTTCCCCTGCTGCAGCCCCATGCCGCCTGCTTCGGGATTTTTTGAGTCATTTATCATCAGTCTCTCAGGGCTGTTCCTAAACCTCTTGTGTAATTGTTGTTTGTTGTGCCCACATGTGTCTCATTTATTAGTCTTCCTTCTGAATTAAGCTTCCCACCTGCATGTCCAGCCTCTGTGGGCAGGCTTCCCCCTGGGATGGAGAGCGAGTGTAGGGAACAGTGCCTGCAGGAGTGAGGCAGAGGAAGAGGCACTGTGACCGATCCCACTGGGAGCTGTGGAGCCAGGAGGCCTTTTTGGCTTTGAGCACGGGGCATAGACCAGAACTTGGGTGTGGGCTTCATCGAACGAGTGCACGTGACCTTGGACAAGGCGGCTTCCCTCGGCCGCTGGCCACCACTGGGAGGAATGCTCAGCTGAAAGTCTTAGCTGGGGGAACGAGTGCATCATTCCTGCATCCCCCGCCCCCTGGCCCCCAGTCTGTCTCGTTCACTGCTGTGTTCTCTGCACCTCGTTGTGCCTGGCACGGAGTGGGGGCTCAGGAGGCCTCTGATGAGTGAACAGAACATCCCCAGAATTCCAAGTGTTGGCCCAGGGCAAGTGGCTCAGCCTGTGGGGGTGGGAGGGAGGCGGAGCCCGAAGCAGGTGTGTTCAGGGTCATTTCCATGCTCCTGCCTGTGCCCACTGGTGCCTGTGCAGCATCCTGGGTGGTCTCGAGGGCCACTGAGGCTCAGTAGTGGCAGTGGGACCCTCAGGGGGCCCCAGGCATCCAGACTGTTGGAAGTGCATCACTTTGCGAGATTTCAGCTCTGACTCACACTCTCTCTCTCTCTCTCTCTCTCCAGCATTCCTTGAAGAAAAGAGGAACCCGCTCCCTGGGGAAGACGGACAAGAAGCCTTCGGTGCAGGTGTGTCCCGGCAGCCCCCGCAGGCAGGCCGGAGTCTGAAGGCCCAGCCCACTCCACGTGGCCTGGGGATCACCCATCTCTCCCCGTCCCGGTCTCCCCGCTGCCCACTGCAGTTCCTCAAGCCACCCCCCGAGCCCAGGGCTCTCGCATGTTGACTCCCCTGGCAACAGCAGGCTGATGTAGCCGACAGTGTGGGTCTACTCCAGAGGTCCAGAGTCAGAGGTTCGGGCTTGAACCCAGCTCTGCCACTTGCTTGCTGTGTAATTGGAGCAATAACTTAAATTGTTCTGGCCTTGGTTTCCTCACCTGTCTATCTGGTGGCCTTGTTATAAGGAGTCGATCAGGTGCTGTTGTACAGGCCAGGCGCAGGCCACTGTCAACTCCTAGGGGCTGGGCACTTTCCTTTTTATTTATTTGAAAGGCAGAGTTACAAAGAGAGAAAGGGAGAGACAGAGAGGTCTTCCATCTGCTGGTTTACTCCCCCAAATGGCTGCAATGGCCGGGGCTTGGCTAATCAGGAGCCAGGAGCTTCCTCCAGGTCTCCCATGTAGGCCATCCTCTACTGCTTTCCCAGGCTCATTAGCAGAGAGCTGGATCAGAAGTGCAGCAGCCAGGACTTGAACCAGGCGCTGCAGAGGGTGGCTTTACCCACTATCCCAGTGCGCCAGCCCTGGGCACTTTCTATATAATATCTCATTTAATCCTCTCCGTGGCTCTGTGCAGGATGCAGTGTTACAGACGAGGAAGCCACAGTAGCAATGGCTGTGGTATCGGCAGTGGCATTCGTCCTGTTGGAATGTCACCTGCTCTCAGGGGTCTATGGCCGGGCCTTTGGGGGCTATGTGGGGGGGCTCCCTCTTTACTCCTCCAGCTCCCTGGGGGTGTAGGGCTGCATCTGATTCATCCCCCTGTTCCCAGCATGTAGTTAGCACTCCCGGAAATGCTGGGGCTGGCGCTGAGCCCCACCCACTAATTCTCTTGGGTGGTGTCTGGGGTCCCAGGAGGACAGCGCAGACCTGAAGTGCCAGCTGCACTTTGCGAAGGAGGAGTCGGCCCTCATGTGCAAGAAGCTCACGAAGCTGGCCAAGGAGAACGACGGCATGAAGGAGGAGCTACTCAAGTACCGCTCGCTCTACGGCGACCTGGACGCCGCGCTGTCCGCGGAGGAGCTGGCCGACGCGCCGCACTCGCGCGAGACCGAGCTCAAGGTGCACCTGAAGCTGGTGGAGGAGGAAGCCAACCTGCTAAGCCGCCGCATCGTGGAGCTGGAGGTGGAGAACCGAGGCCTGCGCGCCGAGATGGACGACATGAAGGACCACAGCGGCGGCGGCGGCGGCTGCGCGGGGCCCGAGGCGCGCCTGGCCTTCTCCGCGCTGGGCGCCGGCGAGTGCGGGGAGAGCCTGGCAGAGCTGCGGCGACACCTGCAGTTCGTGGAGGAGGAGGCCGAGCTGCTGCGGCGCTCCTCGGCCGAGCTCGAGGACCAGAACAAGCTGCTGCTGGGCGAGCTGGCCAAGTACCGCTCGGAGCACGAGCTGGACGTGACGCTGTCCGAGGACAGCTGCTCCGTGCTCAGCGAGCCTTCGCAGGAGGAGCTGGCGGCCGCCAAGCTGCAGATCGGCGAGCTCAGCGGCAAGGTCAAGAAGCTGCAGTACGAGAACCGCGTGCTGCTGTCCAACCTGCAGCGCTGCGACCTGGCCTCGTGCCAGAGCACGCGGCCCATGCTGGAGACGGACGCCGAGGCCGGCGACTCGGCGCAGTGCGTGCCCGCGCCGCCCGGCCAGGCGCACA
Source organism: Oryctolagus cuniculus (assembly GCF_051225735.1). NCBI lineage: Eukaryota > Metazoa > Chordata > Mammalia > Lagomorpha > Leporidae > Oryctolagus > Oryctolagus cuniculus. The sequence continues at coordinate 21,641,038 of NC_142877.1, forward strand.
AGGAGGCCGAGGCGCTGCCGGGGCTCCGGGAGCAGGCCGCCCTGCTCAGCAAGGCCATCGACGTGCTGGTGGCCGACGCCAACGGCTTCTCGGCGGGCCTCCGGCTGTGTCTGGACAACGAGTGTGCCGACTTCCGGCTGCACGAGGGCCCGGACAACAGCGAGGGCCCCCGTGACGCCAAGCTGGTCCACGCCGTCCTGGTGCGGCTGAGCGTGCTGCAGCAGGAGCTCAACGCCTTCACGCGCAAAGCGGACGCGGGGCTCGGGAGCGCGGGCAAGGAGCCCCCAGAGCCCTTCCCGGCGCTGCCCGCCCTGGGCTCCCAGGGGCCCTCCAAGGAGCTCCTGGTGGCCAAAGACCTTGGCTCCGACTTCCAGGTAAGCGGTGCCAGCCGTGCCCTCTTGCTTTTGTTGTTGTTGAACTTTTAATTGATTTTTGTTTTTTGGTGGGAACAAGAAATACGAGCACGTAGGAACACACAGCAGCCCTAGTGGTGCTTGTTCAGCTTGACAGAGTCATTCTGCTAGTGCGAACCCTGGTTAGGAACCCGGAAGTCAAGTGCATTATTACTGGGACAAGAAATGCCAAGGCAGCAGAGATATATTTTTCTTCCTGAGGGTACTTTCACAGGCTTAGCAGCACTTTGCAAAATTGCAAGACTAGAAATATATTTTGTGTATTCTTTCCTTTTTAAAAGATTATTTGGGAGAGACCAGAGAGAGAGAGAGAGAGCTCCTCCATCTACTGACTCACTCCCCACATGGCCAACATACCTGGGGCTGGACCAGGCTGAAGCCAGGAGCCAGGAACTCCATCCAGCTCTCCCATGTGGGTACAGGGGCCCAAGTGCTTTGGCCATCTTCCCTTGCTTTCCCAGGTGCAATAGCAGGGAGCTGAATCCAAAGTAGAGCAGCCGGGTGCCACAGAGCAGTAGGTTAATCCTTCGCCTGTGGTGACAGTAACTCATATGGGTGCTAGTTCTAGTCCCAGTTGCTCCACTTCCAATCCAGCTCTCTGCTGTGGCCTGGGAAAGCAGTAGAAGATGGCCCAAGTCCTTGGGCCCCTGCACCCGCGTGGGAGACCCAGAAGAAGCTCCTGGATCCTGGCTTCGGATGGCCATTGTGGCCATTTGGGGAGTGAACCAGTGGGTGGAAGACCTGTCTGTCTCTCCTTTTCACTGTCTTTAACTCTATCTAACTTCCAGATAAAATCTTAAAAAAAAAAAAAAAAGTAGAGCAGCCGGGACTCAAACCAGTGCTCATATGGGATGCCGGCTTTGCCGGCGGTTGCTTAACCTGCTGTTCCACAATGCCAACCCCCAAATTATATTTCTCAGGATAAAATTATATACGAACAGAGACCAGAACAAGCTGATCCATTCACGAATGTTCACAGAAGTCTTTAGACTGCACACGAGGCAAATTTGTTATTTTTGTACATGTTCTCAATTACACAAGCAAAAATAAGCCTGCAAACATCCATTTGGCCAGTAAGCTGAAGTGGAGAAAGAAGTAGGGCTTCCCTTAGCTTTTTTTGTTAAGAACTTTTCACCGAACCGTAGCACGGAGGACACAAAGCTCGTGCACAGCCTCCTGCGTTTTCCCACGGTGAACACACTCCCGTCATCGTCACTCAGCGTGGGAACGGGAGCCCCGTGCCCCCGCGCAGTCACTGACTGCCCCCGCAGGCAGCCCTCCCTGGACCCTGTGCTGTTTGTGTCTGAGCTTTGTCACCGGTCATGAGGTGCAGCTCCCTCGCACCTGGCTCTCTCCCCTCGGCCTCCTGTTGGGCAGGGGCACGGCTGTTTATTTCACTCCTGGCCCCATCCTGCTGAGTCAAGATTTCACAAATAACCCTTTGCTGTCGACAGATGCTGGCTTTGCCTTTTGACTGCTGTAATTTTTTTGGGGGGAGAGGGGCTGTGTTTTTGCAAAGAGACTAGGCTTTCTCAAGGTAGTGACCTTCCAGCCTTGGTGTCTGTAGCATACTGCTTACAAGAGTGAGAAGCAAAGGCATGTGTCCAAAAACAACCACAAACACAGCGGTATTGCAAAAGTAATATGTGAATAGAGCTTCCCACGGGTGGGAAGTAAAGAGATGGAAGCTTGGTCGCCTGCTTCCCACTCCCTGCTGGCCCCTCTGTTAACAGTCCAAGACCATTGCCCCTGCCCCCTGTGGCCACTTAAATTCATACAAATTACATGCAGTTGAAAGTCTGCTTCCTCGGTCACCAGTGGCCACAGCCCACGTGCTCGGTCCAGGGGCGGGGGTCTGGGATACTTCCTCCTCCTGGTGCCCCCTAAACCTTCCCTCAGCAGGCTGTGCTGTTCTCTCACCCCAGTGGTTTGATGTCATAGCTACTCTCGCATCACGGCACTACCCCCATAAGGCGTCTGGTGCTTTGTTAGGGTGCCCGCTCAGTGCTGGGCTGGGGGACTTAGTAAAGAGACAGGCACGGTTCCCGCTCCCCTGGCCCCCGACACCAAAATGCCGTGCGTGAACGTGAAGCTCCCCCACTGAGCAGAGGCTCTGAGGATGGCAAGGTGTAAGATTTATTTAGGGGCCAGCACTGTGGCCCAGCAGGTGAAGCTGCCCCCTGCTGTGGTTCAAGTCCTGGCTGTTCTGCTTCCACTCCAGCTCCCTGCTAAGGCACCTGGGAAGGCAGCAGAGGGTGGCCCAAGTACTTGGGTGCCTGCCACCCACGTGGGAGACCCTGATGGAGTTCTAGGTCCTGCCTTTGATTTGACCAAACCCTTGCTGTTGTGGCCACGTGGCTATTTGGGGAGAGAACCAGTGGGTAGAAGGTATTTCTCTCTCTCTCTCTCTCTCTAATTGCCTTTCAATGAAATAAGTACATTTTTAAAAGTATTTATTTATTTGAAAGACAGAATGATAGAGTGGGAGACAAGAGTCTCTCTGACCACTGGTTCCCTGTGACAACCCCTGCAATACCCAAGGCTGAGCCAGGCTGAAGCCAGGAGCCAGGCACTCCACCTGCGTCTCCGCGAGAGTAGCAGGGACTCAAGTACCTGAGTCGCCCCCTGCTGCCTCCCAGGTGCACTGGTGGGAAGCAGAGGTGGGCCTGCATCTCAGACGCTGTGGCACAGGGTGTGGGCAGCAGCTCAGCCCACTGCGCCGTGACGCCTGCCCCACTACATGGTTTTCTACACAAGGACCCTGACCTAGAGCCTGGGGTCAGCAGGTGGCTTTCCAGGGGAGAGGGCTCTGAACAGATGGGGCTATCAGCCCCTGGGAAAGCCCAGCTGCATCAGAGCACGGAGTGTCCAAGGAACCGAGCGAGGGGAGGGGCGAGGCTGGACCCCGACAGCATGGCGAGCTTCGGCCTTGGTCCTGAGAGCAGGGGCGGGATCTTTCCAGATTTAGTTTTCTTTTTAACAGCTACACAGTGCTGTCATTTCTTTATCTATACTCTGCTGACCTGATACGGGACTTTTAAGCAAGCAGGCTGGCCCGTGGTTCTTCCTGAAGTAGGAATGAGCTGGGGCTGCACCTGTGGAAGGACAGAGTGGGTGGACCCAGTGGTCTGTGCACGAGACAGACACCCACAAAGCAGTATTTTCCCTCTCCAGGCAAGCACTCACTGATGGCAGGAGAACCCTAACCTAACCTAACAGGGCTGCATGTGGGCTGAGAAGGGAACCCACCTGGGTCCCAGCGCTCGGGTGGGGCGGGGCTGTCTCCCTGGCAGGCCTCGGGCCCCTCCGATGGTTGTCTTGGGTCTCTCCCGCCTGCACCTCCCCGTGCAGCCGCCTGACTACAGGGACCTGCCGGAATGGGAGCCCAGGATCCGAGAGGCCTTCCGCAGTGGTGACCTGGACTCCAAAGCTGACCCCAGCCGGAGCTTCCGGCCGTTCCGAGCTGAAGACAATGACTCGTACGCCTCCGAGGTGGGTCAGGCCTGAGAGAGCCGGGGGCTGAGGCCTCCCCAGAGCATAGGGAACCGCGGAGAACCTGAGCGGGGATGACACAGGTTTCGGGCATTTCACTGGGTTCCAGGCCTCCTGGTTGCCGGGCAAAAAGGGAAGTGAGGAAGTTGGGGCCGTTCCTGTGATCGAACCCAGGGAAGCTTGCAGAAAAGCAGCTGAAGAAGCGGGTCTCTCCTTCTGTGCCGACGTGGCTCGGGAATTTAACAGCTCGCCTAACGGGGCAGGGAGGCAGCAGCCTCTGCAGCCAGGCCGCTCGGGCCCGCTGTGGCCCTGCTGTATACTGGTGGCGATCGTGGCTAAGTCCCGCCGCCTCTCCTCTTCCGCTTTCTCCCGTGCAAGGAGGGCTCTCGCAGGGCTCTTGGCAGAAGTGAGCACCCGAGAGCCCTTAGCTGCAGCCTGGCCCCTGCTGCGGGAGGACAGGAAGAGGGCACCTCTCCTGGCCTCGGGGGGCGGCTGCCCTGGACGGGGGCTCCACAGTAACCACAGTTCTCTGCACCTTGGGGAACTCTGAGTGGCCTGAGCCCCTACCCAGCTTACCCATAAGCCTCTTTGGCTCTTCCTCATGAACGGGAAGCAGGAAAAGGCTCCTGTGGGCTGGGCCAGATGTCCCCGAGACTCCTGAACCGCAGAGACCCCGGTACCCCCCACCTTAGCCCCCTTCTCTTCTGCACACCCCTGGGAAGCCAGCCTGCAGTGGTGAGGAGAGGCTCCCTCAAAGCTGATGGATCAGACTCTGAGCGAGCGAATCCGAGCTTCCTAGTAGCCATGGCAAAAAGCGGGTGGGGGAGAATGCAATACTTAGTTTTCATTTTATGAGAAAAGGAAATAGGCCTATCTCTACAGGCTCAGCTGCAGAGGACACCATTTCCTCCCTGGTTTAATTATTGTTTCCTGCAGCCATTCTTATTGTTTTTAAAGGTGCTTTTATTATTTATTTATTTGAAAGCGTTATAGAGAAAAGAAAGACAGAGAGAAGAGATATCTTCCATCTGTGTATTCACTCCCCAAATGGCTGCAACAGCCAGGGCTGGGCCAGGTAGAAGCCAGGAGCTTCTTCCAGGTCTCCCACATGGGTGCAGGGGCCCACGCACCAGGACCATCCTCCGCTGCTTTTCTGGGCTGTTAGCAGGGAGCTGGATCAGAAGTGGAGCAGCTGGGACTTGAACCAGCAGCCACAGGGGATGCCATTGCTGCGGGTGGTGGCTTTACCCACTGAGCCACAGCGCCAGCTCCCCTGCAGCCTACCCTTCACTGAGCAGTTACAATTGCCAAGCATCATGTGGAGCTCTGAATGCCAGGGGATTCCACAAAGGACAGGGATTTTTAAGTTAAATCCTGCTAGGATTTTTCATACGGGACAGGTATACAAGACACAGCTCATGGGTTTGCCATCCGTTGCCAAATTACTGTATCATTGGCTACGCAGGCACCTGCCATGCCGGTGGAGGTTTGTGCAGGGCTTGGGGCTGAGAGAGCTCTTCCATTGGCCAGTTCACTCCCCAAATGGCTTAACAGCCAGGGCTGGGCCAGGCTGAACCCAGGGTTCATCCAGGTCTCTCGTGTGCATGCAGAGGCCCAAGTACTTGAGCCCATCTCTGCTGCCTCCCGGGCACATTAGCCAGAGGCGGGATCGGAAGCGGAGCAGCTGGGGCTGGAACTGGCGCTCGGATAGGGGACGCCGGCACCCCAAGCAGCTTCTGAAACCGTGGCAGCACAGCGCTGGCCCCCACGCTCATCCTCTGCCCCAACTTTTACCCTCCCCCTCCTTCCCAGATCAAGGAGCTGCAGCTGGTGCTGGCTGAGGCCCACGACAGCCTGCGGGGCCTGCAGGAGCAGCTCTCCCAGGAGCGGCAGCTGCGGAAGGAGGAGGCTGACAACTTCAACCAGAAGATGGTGCAGGTGGGTGGTGCCCAGCAGTCCCCGTCCCTGTTTCCGCTTCTCCTGCCCAAACTGAGGGCGGGGTTATCAGAAGGTGAGAATGTCGGGGAGCCCAGGGCCCTGCTGGGATATGCTGACACTCGTGATGGTGCCTGGGCGGTGCCAGGCTGGAGTCCTGCCCATGTGACCCTGGGCCAGTCCTGTTTCCTCTCTGAGCCTCGGTTTCCCACCCAAAGGGCTGGCTGCTTGTCCGGATGAGAGGTCCATCATAGACAGCATTTATGAAGCTCCTGCTCTGTTCCTGACTTGTGCAACATGCTGTCCACACATGGTGTCCTTTAATCGTGATGCTCTGCCCTGAGAGATGTCCCCACTTTACAGATGGGGAAATTGAGAACCAGAGAACTGAGTGGTTTGCCCAGGTTGCTGGTCTCTGGCATTGCTTCCCAGGGCACTGCACGTTGGCCTGGCTTCCTCCACCCAGTCCCCTTCACTGTCCACATGGGTCACCCCTCCTGCCCTCATCACTCACCCTGGCAGCTTCCTCACTGTGTGGCGTGCAGTACCTGATGCCAGGGTGTTGTTATCAAACAGAGCTGGGTTTGAATCCCTGCTCCTTTGATCTGCGGCTGCGGCTGCTGCTGCTGGTGGTGGTGAGTTTTTGCCGCCTGGAGCAGCAGCAGGCAACACCTGAGCTGCTAGTGGTGGCGTCCCCAGCAGGGGTCACCAACAGGCCCCCTGTCTGAGGCCTGAAATGGGCTGGGGTGGGACTGGGCGTGCTCCAGCTCTGGTCTCCCGCCTGGCAGCTGAAGGAGGACCAGCAGAGGGCGCTCCTGAGGCGGGAGTTCGAGCTGCAGAGTCTGAGCCTGCAGCGGCGGCTGGAGCAGAAGTTCTGGAGCCAGGAGAAGAACATGCTGGTGCAGGAGTCGCAGCAGTTCAAGCACAACTTCCTGCTGCTCTTCATGAAGCTCAGGTGGTTCCTCAAGCGCTGGCGGCAGGGCAAGGTCCTGCCCAGCGAGGGCGATGACTTCCTCGAGGTACGCCTGGGCCTGGGGCCAGGGCGGTGGGGGAGGGGAGCAGCAATGCCCATCCACACTCCTCGGTGTCGGGGAGACACAGCGGCTTGAGTTCGGGGTGTCTTCCAGGTCCTGCGGGGCTGTTACACGGTGTTCAACGTAGGTCCCGTGCGCTCTTACTAAATCCTGAAAGACTGTGAATTCCAAACACTCCTGGCTGAGGCCTCTGGGAAGGAGTTACGCACCTGTCTATGACATCATCAAAAGATGTCTGATAGGTCCAGGGAGGGGAGCTGTTTTGCTGCCAGGGGCCATGTGGATATTTATAGCACATAGGCTTAACAGGTACCCCGCTCCGGATGTGTTGAATCGAGTCCCGCCTGTGGTTGCCTTGCGGGGCCAGACCCATGTGGACTTGGGTGTAGATTCGCACAGACCCTCTCCTCGCCCCCACGTGCCTCCCAAGGCGCACACTGTTGTTCTCCTTCCACCCTGGCTGCTCCTCCTCCGTCCCCTGGGCCGTTCCTCCTCACCTCCCTGACGTCAGTCACCGCCTTAACTCAGAGATCCCTCTACCTGCCTGCACTGAGCCCCTCGGGCCGTGGCTTCAGTGGCCTTTTCCAGTTTGGTGCTTCGGCCCCGGCGTCTCGAGGAGCCCAGATCTGCAGGCTTTGCCTGCGAGGCTCCCTTGCGTGTCTGGTAGCCTTCAAATAGTGCGTCCAAAGCCAGGTGAAGGCACTGCTTGCGATGCCAGCACCCGGTATCAGAGTGCTGGCTCGAGTCCCGGCTGCTCTGCTTCTGACCCAGCTCCCTGCTAATGCACCTGGGAAGGCCCGGGAAGACGGCCCAAGTGCTTGTTGGAGACCAGCATGGAGTTCCTGTTCCTGCCATCGGCCTGGCCTTTTGGGGAGCGAACCAGCAGATGGAAGATCTTTCTCTGTGTCTGCCGCTGCTGTTCAATAAGTAAATACATCTTTAACAAGGAATGACCTGTTCTCCTCCCCATACCCGCTCACCCCGTAGTTAATGGCGATTCCTTCCTGCTTAGGCCGAGACCTCGGAGGCTCTCACGGCCCTTCTGTTTCCCTCACAGACCCCATCTTGTAATCCGGGTCCTGCCCACTCTGCCTCCACGCTTGTGCAGATGCAAGCCCCCCCCGGCCCCTGCCCCTGGTCTAACCGCCATCACTTCCTGTCTGGCTCATTACTGTCCCGCCCTGGCTGCTCTCCCTGCCCCCCTCGCACCCTTCCACTGAGCCTCATGTGCTCAGAGGCTACAGGAGGTGCGTGCAGCTCGTACTCCCTGTGGGTGGCGCCCTGCCGCTGGGCAGGGTGGGCTCTGGTGCTGCCCTGGAGTCTGCCACCTCTCAGTGCGGCTGCTGAGACAGAACTCGTAAAGCTGAAATTCTGTTGCGCGTCGCTCCTCGATTCACACCCTCCCCTGGCTCCCAATCCACACCCTCGAGTCCCTACAAGGGCCTGGCCACTGGGGCATCACTACCCATCCTCTCTCCCTCCCTCCCCGGCTTTCCTCAGACCTGTTCCTACATCGGGGCCTTTGCTCCCGCTGGTCCCTCTCCCAGGAAGTCTCCACGGCTTATTCTCAGATTTGAAAGGCAGAGCCATCTTCCATGTCTTGGTTCGCTCTCCAAATGCCTGCAATGGCCAGGGGTGGGCCAGGTGGAGCCAGGAGCCAGGAGCCAGGAACTCCATCCATGTCTGCCGTCTGTGTGTCAAGGACCCAAGTACTGGAGCCATCACCTGGGTGTCTCCCAGGGTGCAGGAGGCTGGAGCCTGAAGTGGAGCCAAGACTTGAACCCAGGTATTCATGGGCTGCGAATGTCACCAAGTGACATCTTAACCGCTGCACCAAACACCCACCGCAGACTTGGCCCACGTGTCGCCGCCTTTGGATGATCCTCCTTTACCGCCCGCACGCAGCACGTGCAAGCCCCGTCCTGCCTCCCTCTTTCTCCGTAGCACCTGTCACTACGCAACTTTCAGAAAGTGGCTTCCCTCTGCTTCCTGCCCATTCCGGGCCAGGTCCCAGGTCTCCCTGGTCGGCCCCTGGACTCCTGGCCAGATCTGGCAGCAGTGAGCCCCTCCTCCTAGGAAGGGTCCCTTGTCTGCACCCAGCCCTTTGCTCTCTCACGAGGGTGCCTGTGGCCCTTCTGTTCCAACCGTAGCACCTGCCTTGGCCCAGCCCGTCCACGTGGTTGCCTCTGAGTAACTCCAGGATGGATGCCTTCTGGTCCTTGCAGAAGAAAATATGTAGCGGGGGAGGGGGAGGGGCGCAGCAGAGGCTGGCCGTCCTGTGGTCCTTGGCCTAGATGGTGCCCAAGGGCCAGAGTTCAGGTCTGGGGAGTCAGAGCTGGGCTTGGGTGCCTCCTGCTGCCTGGCTGTGCAGTCCCCTTTCTGTCTTGGCTGCTTGACAGTCTCCTCCCCTGGAGGCTGGAGCCCTGCTGAGTGTGTCTGTGTTAAAGATTTATTTATTTATTTCAAAGTCAGAGTTACAGAGACAGATCTTCCATCCGTTGGTTCACTCCCTAGATGGCCACAATGGCCAGGGTTGGGCCAGGCTGAAGTCAGGAGCCAGGAGCTTCATCCAGGTCTCCTATATGGGTGGTGGGAGCCCAAGCACTTGGGATATCTTTTGCTGCTTTTCTGAGGCCATTAGCAGGAAGCTGGATCATAAGTGGAGCAGCCCAGACACGAACCCGTGCCCATATGGGATGCCGGTGTTGCAGGCAGCGGCTTTACCCGCCAGCCCCCTGAGTGTGGCTTTAAACACTAGGTGAACAGCATGAAGGAGCTGTACCTGCTGATGGAGGAAGAGGAGATAAACGCCCAGCATTCGGATAACAAGGCCTGCCCGGGGGACAGCTGGACCCAGAACACGGTGCGTCCTCCGCTGCTCCTGTCCCGGCCCTTCAGTCACGATCCCTTCCTGGGGCTTCTCCCGCCGAGCCCTGCCCTAGGCACTGGAGCAGCAGAGGGCTACTGCCAGCACAGGGTGGCTGGGGTGAATGGCAGGGCAGGTACAGAGGGCCACACGAGGGACCAGTGTTCCATTTAGGGGGGAGGGGGTGGTGTCACACAGAGACTGTCCGTGGTGTGTGTGTGTTTTGTTTTTTTTTTTTTAAAGATCTATTTACTTATTTGAAAGTCAAAGTTATAGAGAAAGATGGGAGACAGAGAGAAAGAGATCTTCCATCTGCTGGTTCACTCCTCTGATGGCTGCGATGGCCAGGGCTGAGCCAGGCCAGAGCTAGGAGCCAGGAGCTTCATCAGGGTCTCCTACGTGGGTGGCAGGGGCAGAAACACTTGGACCTGTTGCCTTCCCAAGCCATTAGCAGGGAGCTGAATCAGAAGTGGAGCAGCTGGGACTTGAACTGGCGCCCATATGGGCTGCTGGTGCTGCAGATTCCAGCTACGACAATGCTGGGCCTGGTTGGTTTTGGGGTTTGAAGGGTGAGAAGGAGCTTGCCCAGTAGAGAATGGGGGATGTCACACTGGGAGTGCAGGGACATAGCAAAGTCCCCTGGGGCTAGCTGTGGCTTCGGATGTACATCGAAGGGAAGGACGTAAGGCTGAGGTCATACCAGGAGGGGCTTTGTGGCCTGGGGTCAGGGACCCTGAAGCCATAGATCAGAGAAAGCAGTAGGACCAGGCTCCCAGGGCTGTGCACTGTGAGCTGGGGTGGGTCTGGGCACAGGGAGGAGGTTCCGTGGACCAGGACAGAGACGCAGCCAAGGCAAGGCTCCTCCTCCCCATCTCGCGGGCACTTCTGAGGCCAGGCTCTGGGGTGAGGTCCCCCAGTCCGGGCGCCTGACCTAGGCCTTGTTCCTGTGTGCAGCCCAATGAGTACATCAAGACCCTGGCCGACATGAAGGTGACGCTGAAGGAGCTGTGCTGGCTGCTCCGGGACGAGCGCCGTGGCCTCACGGAGCTCCAGCAGCAGTTTGCCAAGGCCAAGGCCACCTGGGAGACGGAGCGGGCAGAGCTCAAGGGCCACGCCACCCAGGTGAGCCCCCACGTGGCACACACGGCTCCCCCTTGTCCTCAGCCAAGCCGCCGCCCATCAGATCAGAGCATAATGGCCCAGAGAGGGCTCAAGTCCTTCCTGGCTCACACAGCGAGGGCCCCAGAGACTGTGGCGACCGAGAGCTGGAGCTGGGGGAGGAAGGCGTGGGACGGGCGAGGGCCAGTCCCTAGTGTTAGCCGGATTCCTGTTGCCGGTGCCACCCCGCCTCGGACCGGGTGAGCGCTGCAGGAAAGAGACTTCTTTTGGGCCATGGTGCGGGAAGTGGCTCAGTCCTGAGGCAGCGCAAGGGCGGGAGACCGGGAGTGTGTGTGTACCACCTCTTCCCCCTCTTCCTACAAAGCCCCCAGGACTCACAGGCTCCACCTGATGACCTCAGCCAGGCCTGGTGACCTCCCCAAGCCCCTCCTCTAATCCTGGAGTTGGGTGAAGGTCCCACCCTCCCAGGCTGGAGAAACGCAAAACACACACAGGGGAACTCAGTTTTTTTCCAGTGTCACCCAGCTGCTAAGTGGTACATGAGACCCCCACTCACCAGGCCTCTGCCCCTGGCTCCCCACAACCCCAATCCCACCTTCTTCCCAGTTGTTAAGGGCTCCTGGCTTCTTCCCGGGGATACCAGGTCCCCTTCCTTGTTGCCCTGCCTATCTGCATATCTCACAGTGTCCACTGCCCTTAGTGCCTCTGTGTGCACATCCCAGTGTCCACTGCTCCCACTGTCCCCAGTCCCTCTGCACATCCCAGTGTTCACTGCTCCCACTTTCCGCAGTCCCTCTGTGTGCAGATCCCAGTGTTCACTGCTCCCACTGTCCGCAGTCCCTCTGTGTGCACATCCCAGTGTCCACTGCTCCCACTGTCCCCATCCCCCACCCCTGCAGGTGCTTCTCCTGCTAGGAACCTGACCAGCCCCAAGGGATTACCATGTGGCCCACAGCCTGCAGGTTGGGCTGCTGAGCTGGGGCGGGGGCACCTTTGCCTCTTGCCAGCCTGAGAGCTGGAGCCCACAGGGCCACCGTGCTGGAGTGACTCATATGGTGGCTGGGATGTCCCCAAGCAGGGCTTGTGGGGGACAAGGTGAGGTCCTAGATGGAGCTTGTTCCCTGTGAACCAGAGCCCATCCTGCTGCTCAGCTCTGGGACGGAAGCCCACCAGAGCTCCTGGTGCTCTGTAGGAAGCAGACGGCAGCTGTCTCCTTGCCGAGTTTCCATGAGGATCCAGAGCTGGGGCCTGCAAAGCACACAGTGCAGAGCTGGGCCTGTAGGAAGCGCCGGAACCCTTGCTGAGAGCAGGGGTTCGTTCTGAGTGGGGAGATGAGTGCAGGCTTCCTGGGTGAGGGGGCGTCCCAGGAGACCTTTCTCCTCTTACCCCTCTGCTGGGTCCGGGAGGGGCAGGAGGCCGGGGAGGGGCCGCCTGTGCCAGCTGCGGTCTGCTGCTTCCCGCAGATGGAGCTGAAGGCGGGGAAGGGGGCTGGGGAGCGGCCAGGGCCCGACTGGAAGGCAGCGCTGCAGAGGGAGCGCGAGGAGCAGCAGCACCTCCTGGCCGAGTCCTACAGCGCCGTCATGGAGCTCACGCGGCAGCTGCAGATCAGCGAGCGGAACTGGAGCCAGGAGAAGCTGCAGCTGGTGGAGCGGCTGCAGGGCGAGAAGCAGCAGGTGGAACAGCAGGTGAAGGAGCTGCAGAACCGCCTAAGTCAGGTGAGGCCGGGCCCTGCCCACGCTGGGCTTCATGTATTTACTTATTTGAAAGCCAGTTGCAGAGAGAGAGAGAGAGAGAGGTCTTCCATTCACTGGTTCACTCCCCAAGATGGCCACAACGGCCGGAGCTGTGCCGATCAGAAGCCAGGAGCTTCCTCTGGGTTCCCCACATGGGTGTAGGGGCCCCAAGACTCGGGCCATCCTCTACTGCTCTCCCAGGCCATAGCAGAGAGCTAGATCAGAAGTGGAGCAGCCGGGTCTCGAACTGGCGCCCATGTGGGATGCCAGCACCCAGGTGGCAGCTTTACCTGCTACACCACAGCGCCGACCCCCACACTGGTTTGAACTGCAGAGGAGAGTCACTATAGGAAAGTCCAGAAGGAGGCTCTCTGTCAGTCCAGCTGGACCAGGTGCACAAAGAGGTCCTGCTTTCAGGTCCAGCAAAATTGGGGGTATTTAGAGAATGCAGGAGGGTCTAGGCCTTTCTCTCTGCCTCCATTGCTCAGAGCTGCTTGTCTATGTTAGCCTTTCTCTTACGCAAGCTACCCCCAAATATGGCCACTGTTACTTTCAAGCTCATATCATTTTTTTTTAGATTTATTTACTTGTAAGTCAGAATTGGAGCGAGAGACAGAGAGATCTTCCATCTGCTGGTTCACACCCCAAATGACTGCAATGGCCAAGGCAGGGCCAGACCAAAGCCAGGAGCTTCGTCCGGGTCTCTGATGTGGGTGCAGGATTTGAACCATCTTCCACCACTTTCCCAGGCAAATTAGCAGGGAGCTGGATCAAAAGTGGAGCAGCCAGGACTCAACTGGAATCCATATGGGAGGCTGGCAGTGCAGATGGCACTTAACCCACTGTGCTGCAGGACTGGCCCCTCAAGCTCACACCTCACAGTTAGCAGCTGCTGTGAAACAGAGCCTTTTTCCATAAGGGCTCTGATTGGTCAAGTGTGAGTCATGTGCCTATTCCTGGAGCCTATCAAAATCCAGGAACAAAGAGGGAGGACCCAAGAGTGGTTCCTGGGAGAAAACTGGAGTCCTGGTGTACAGGGGATAGGAAAGCCCCCTTCCCCCCAAGATGCACGTTAGCAAGAAGCTGGATCAGAAGCAGAGTAGCTGATACTTGAACCAGGCACTCTGATATGGGATGCAGGTATCCCAAGCAGTGACAACCTGCTACGCCAAACACCTGCCCTTACTTTTTCCTCTCTTTCCCTTTTATTTTTATTTTATTTTTTATTTTTTTAAGATTTATTTGAAAGAGTTACAGAGAGAGGGAGAGACATAGAGAGATCTTTGATCTGCTGGTTAACTCCCTAGATGGCCACAATGGCCAGCACTGAGCCAGGCTGAAGCCAGGAGCTTCATCCAGATCTCCCATGTGGGTAGCAGGAGCCCAGACACTGGGCCATCTTCTGCTGCTTTTCCCAGGCCATTAGCAGGGAGCTGGATTGGAAGAGGAGCAGCCTGGACACGAACCAGTGTCCATATGGGTGGGATGCTGACACTGCAGGCAGAGGCTTTACCCACTATACCACAATGTCATCCCCTCTTTCTTTTACCTTTTATTCTAATTACATGAGTCAACATTTCGTCTTATATAAGACCCGGATACTTGTATTACAAAAGCATACATTTTATATGTATTTTATATATTTATATTTATATGTATTTTATATATATGTATTGACTTATTTATTCCAAAGACAGGGAGATGCCCTCCAAGGCTTGAGCCCGGCCTGGGATCAGAGCCAGGAGGTGGGAACTCAGTCCAGATTTCCCCTGAGTTATCAGGAGCCCGAGCACTTAAGTGCCGCCTCCCAGGATCTGCGCTGGTCAGAAGCTGGAATTGGGAGGGGGCTGGGAGTCAGATTCAGACAATCGGATATGCAATGCAAGCATAACTGGTCTCTTGACTGCCAGGCTGGATGCCTAACTCCCTTTTTTTGGTATGTAAATCTAATTTTTGTAAAGATTTACTTATTTGTTTGATAGAGTGACAGAAAGGGACAGACAGAGATCTTCCATCACTTGTTCACTATTCAAATGGCCACAAAGTCTGAAGCTGAGCCAGGCTAAAGCCAGGAGCCTGAAATGCCACCCGGGTCTCCCACCCGGGAAGCAGGGGCCCTAGGACGTGAGTCGTCATCTGGTGCTTTCTCAGGCTCATCAGCAGGGAGCTGGGTCAGCAGCAGAGTAGCTGGGACTGCGACCGGCTCTGACGTGGGATGCTGGCACCACAGGTGGCACAGTGCTGGCCCCTTGCTAATTTTTTTAAGATTTATTTTATTTATTTGAAAGACAGTTACAGAGAGAGGTAGAGACAGAGAGAGAGGTCTTCATCTACTGGTTCACTCCCCAGATGGCTGCAACAGCCCGAGCTACACCGATCTGAAGCCAGGAGCCAGGAGCTTCCTCCAGGTCTCCCACACAGGTGCAGGGGCCCAAGGAGTTGAGCCATTTTCTACTGCTATCCCAGGCCATAGCAGGGAGCTGGATCAGAAGAGGAGCAGCCCAGACTAGAACTGGCGCCCATATGGGATGCCAGAGCTTCAGGCCAGGGCTTTAATCCAATGCACCACAGTGACGGCCCCGTCTTGCTATTTAAATTTATATCCCTGGAGGGATTTTTTTGTCTACTTTGTATCATTGATGGAATTATAATGTCTGCATTATTCACTCATTGCCTGTTCCATGGAGAGCTGTTCACAGCAGAGTGCAGAGGCCTCGGTCAGTGTCGCTGTGCTTGGCACTCCTAGATTAGAGAAACCAGAATTTATTCCTCCACACTGACACAATCGTTTCCAGTTTCTTGCTGTTAAAAGCAGTGCCTCAGTGGACATCGTGGTGCACATTTTTTCCTGCACACGTAGGAATACATCCTTGGTAGGATGGATCCCCGGAAGTGAAGTGGCCAAGTTCAAGGGCAGATGCATCGCATGCATTCATAGCTGATGGAGGCTGTCAAGCCGGCTCTCCTGCAAGGCTGCTTTTTTCCCTCAGATTTATTTATTTATTTGAAAAACAGAGTTAAAGAGAGAGGGAGGGAAGAAGAGAGGGAGAGAGAAAGAGATGTCTTCCATCTACTGATTCATTCCCCAAATGGCCACAACAGCCAGGGCTGGGCCAGGCCAGAGTCAGGAGCCAGGAGCTTCCTCCAGGTCTCCCATGTGGGTGAAGGGGCCTGGGTCATCTTCCACTGCTTTCCCAGGCTATTAGCAGGGAGCGGGATTAGAAGTGGAGCAGCCGGGATTCCAGCCAGCGCCCACATGGGATGCAAGCAGCGGCTTAACCCACTACGCCACAGCGCCGGCCCCTCCTGCACGGCCTTGACCAGTTGCTTTCCCACCAGCACGAGGAGGAGAAGGGCCTGTTTTGCTGTGTTTTAGACGTGTCCACCAGCCCCCAGCGTAACGTGCTGTGCTTCTCTCTGTTTCTGATGCAGGTGAAGGTCTCTGGCAGCCTCGCCCGGTCACGGTCACTAAATATCATTTTCAGATGAGGAGACCAAGGCAAACTGACTTGCTCAGGGTCGTAAAGCGAGTGAGGGACAAGGCCAGAACTCCCAAGCCCTGCCCACTGCCCCACAGGCCGGAGTGGCCCTGAAGGTCACGCGCACCAGGGGCCTGTGCCTCATGATAGAGGGGCCCTGAACACTCCCTGGACCAGGTAGAAAGCAGATCCCTTTGCGCCTTAGACTAAATTCCTATCCATAAAAGACGCATTTGGTGCAGCAGTTAAAATGCTGCTTGGGACTCATATCAGAGTTCCTAGGTTTGAGTCTCAGCTCCGCTTCCAATTTCAGCTTCCTGCTAATGCACACTTGGGGGGGGCAGCAGGTGATAGCTCAAGTCTAAGGGTCTCTGTCACCCATATGGGAGAGCTGGATTGAGGTTTTGTTTTTTTTTTTTTTTTTTTAGAATTATTTCTTTGAAACAGTTACAGAGAGAGGTAGAGCCAGAGAGAGAGAGGTCTTCCATTCCGCTGGTTCACTTCTCACATGACTGCAAACTGCCAGAGCTGAGCTGATACAACCCAGGAGCCAGGAGCTTCTTCCAGGTCTCCCATGCAGGTGCAGGGGCCCAAGGACTTGGGTCATCTTCTACTGTTTTCCCAGGCCGTAGCAGAGAGCTGGATCAGGAGAGGAGCAGCCAGAACTAGAACCGGTGCCCATATGGGATGCCGGTGCTGCAGGCTGGGGCTTTAACCCACTGCGCCACAGTGCCAGCCCCTAGATTGAGTTATTGGCCCTTAGCTTCCGCCTGACCCAGCCTGGGCTGTTGCAGTCATTTTGGGAGTGAACCACAGGATAGGAGAGGAATCTCTCTGTCTCTCTCCGTTTCTGCCTTTCAGACAGACAAACCAATCAGTCTGAAACGATCCTAGGCCAAACTTCGCAGTTCTTTCAGAACAGCATTTTCTGGCACGTGGCACTTGGAGTGCTCCCGTGGGCGCGGCCCTGGGAGAGCCACACTGGGCTGCATAGCTGGGGTGCAAGTGATTTGTTACGGGATGGGGGAAGCTAGGACAGGCAAGGAGAAGAAGCCAAGCAAAGGGCAGCTTTCTGGCAAATTCCACCCTCAGCCTGCTCCCCTGGTAAGCTTGGGAGTATAAACAGGAACTCGCCCCCCACTTGACCTGGCCTTTTGTCTGTCAGTGACGCGTCCCCACTGCCCAGAGAAGGTTGCAGTGACAGATGGCTCAGACTGGGGTGCAGGGTGGGGGCGCACTGAGCCACAGGATCTGCCACACTGTCTTGGCTCATGCAGCTGCCCGGCCGTGGGCAGGTTCCTCGCCTCCTGTCTGGATCCTCTTCTGGGAAATGGGAATAAGCACAGTTACACCTACTTCATGCAATTCACCATCGTGTGCCTGCAAGTGGGTTCCATCGTGTGCCCCCTAGAGGCTGTGGGGCTTCAAGAGGGTGGCGAGCCAGAGAGCTAGAGGGAGCCTCGTGGCTCGGAGGGAAGGAGTGTGGGGTCCTCTAGCGATGGCCACCACAGAGGAGCAGGGCTGGGCGTCCCTGGGACTTCTCGCCACTCTGATGTGAGAGAGCTGCTGTGTGGCCATCTTGGCAGTTCCACGCACTGCAGCGTGACCGGACACTGCCTTGGATGCAGTGACACAGTCGGGAGGCTCACAGGACGGTCATCTCATTTCCATTTTCCCAGCCGCCTCCCCCACCCCAGGGGTGGCTCAGTGCTGCCCACTGAGACGATGGCTCCTGGTCCATGGTGTAGGTTCTCTGAGTGGCAGAGCCTGGTAGGACCCTGCCCTGAGTGGGGCCGGGCTCACCAGCGGTGCCTGCCACTCACCTGCCCTCTTGGTCCCCGCCCAGCTGCAGAAGGCTGCCGACCCCTGGGCCCTGAAGCACTCGGACCTGGAGAAGCAGGACAACAGCTGGAAGGAGGTGAGTGGAGTCCCTGCCGCCGGGGCTGTCTTGGGCCCTGGCTGGACTGCAGAGTCCAGCTCGTGGGGGATGGCACAGGAGCTGGCTAACCGGGCGGGGCCCGGGTCACACCCTCACATGGTGGCCCTTCAGCCCTGGGGTCTCTCTCCTGTAGCCAGTGGCACTCCCGGTCACTGCTGATGTCATCGTACCTGCTACACGGATGAGGACACTTGGGGCTGGGAGGTTCCGGGGGCAGCCCCAAGCCTGGCCTCCCATCCCCTTCCCTCCTTGGCACCCTGGTGGCCAGCGCTGACCCTTCCTGTCTACCCTCCTTGACAGGCGCGCAGTGAGAAGATCCACCACAAGGAGGCGGTGTCGGAAGCGGAGCTCGGGGGAACCGGCTTAAAGAGGTGCTGCAGTCCTGCCCCCGCTTGCCCCCCTCCCTCCACCTTGTCACCCCCCCACCCGTGTGTCCACCTCCATCTGCTGGGAGAGAGAGCACCTGAGCCCCTCAGGAGCTGGGCAGCCTGGCCACGGGCCGTCCAGCACGGTGGAGGACTTGCTAGATGCTAGGCAGGGAAAACCCGGGTCCCAGCTTTCTTCCCCCAGTGCGAGAGGAACTGATTGGCTCCCCTGGAATTCTTCGTGCTGCCTCTCGAGCTGGGCGAGTCCCGTCCTGCACGCCTCCCTGGGGTGCTTGTCTTTGAGCCCAGCCTTGTGCTGTGGCCTGGGGCCTCCGAGTCTCCAGGGACTGAGTCTGCAGCATTAGGAAACCTGTGAGGGGAACAGACCGGAACCAGCAGAGAAGGAATCGCTCTGCTGCTGGGTCCGGCTCTGCGGCTTGGCCTGATGCCCGGGTCTGTGTGTCCGGCATGACGAGCGGCCTCCTGGAGCTACCGGAGTCTCCTGACACGTGGGCCCCGTGCTCCCACACACCTGGCACTTCCAGTGCTTCCGGAGATGCACCTGCTGAGGCTGTGCTGGGCACGGGTGGCTTCTTAACTTTGGACTCCCCTAGAAGCAAAACTTGAGACGAGGATTCCAGTGCAGGAGGATCCGGGGTGCACCTGGAGGTGAAGCGGGGAAGGGAACGCTGTCAAGAAAAGGCATCTCCGCCCCAGGTTGTCCCGGGGCCGCCGAGCTCACTGTCACGGAGGAACTCTGCCAGGCTGGTGGCGCGTGCAGCCCCGAGTGCCCCCCCCCCCACTCCCAAACCCTCAACTGCTGTGCGTTCAAGGCTGTGTTCAGGGGCACAAACCACACGCAGTGTGTAGCTTTCTCTATCTGGAAGGCAGGTGTGATTCCCCGGCTGCACAAATGCCTCAGGTAGAGGGAAGCAGGTGGTCAGAGTGAGCAGACGGGAGTGCAGGGAGGATGTGGGCAGGGCACCAGCAGTGTCGTCCACAAGAGGTGAGCTGGATTCCCTGTCTGTGCCCTGCTGCCGTGCCTGGCCCGGGCAGGTCCATCGGCACTGTGCTCATGTACAGGAGCACTTCACAGAGTCTGTGTGGAAACAGAATTACAGGATGAGTTTCCTGGGGCAGGTGTGCTGGTACAAGGGGTCAAGCTGCCACCTGGGATGCCCACATCCTATGTGGAGTGCCCGGTTCAAGTCCTGGCTCCTCCACTTCCCATGCAGCTTCCTGCTAATATGACTGGGAAGGCAGCAGATGATGGCTCAAGTGCTTGGTTTCTGCCCCTGATGTGGGAGACCAGGCCAGGGTGGAGTTCCAGGCTCCTGACCTTGACCTGGCCCAGCCCAGATGTCGCAGGCGTATGGAGAGTGAATTACTGGATGGAAGAGCTCTCTTTCTCTCTCTCTCTTTCAGCCTCACCCTCACCCCTGGCAGTCTGCCTTTCAAAAAAGTATTTGAAAAAGATTTTATTTTGGTCCAGAAAAATCTCAAAACCCATGCACAGTTTTTTTTTTTTTTTTCATAATATGCATTTTCCATGAACTCTTTGAAGACCTCTTGTATTCATGGATTTCAACTTTTTAGGGGAATCAAAATAAACTTATGTTTAGTTGGTTTATTCTAATTATTTTGTTTTTTTTGCTTGAAAGGCAGAGAAACAGAGATCTTCCATTCACTGGTTCACTTTGCAAATGCCTGCAATAGCCAGGGCTGGGTCAGGCTGAAGCCAGGAGCCCCAGAACTCAATTCAGATCTCCCACGCAGGAGACAAGGACCGGAGTACTTGAGCCATCAGCTCTGCCTCCCAGGGTGCACGTTGGCGGGAAGCACTCCGGTATGGATGTGGGCATCCCAGGCAGTAGCTTAGCCACTGCACCAACTGCCCACACTAAATGTGTCATTAATTCCTACACCTGTGGACTTCTATACCTGGCCTTACGCTGCCACTCACACCACCTTTCCTCCTCCTCCGCCCTCCTCAGGACCAAATCCGTTTCTTCCATGTCTGAGTTTGAAAGTCTGCTGGACTGCTCCCCCTACCTGGCCGGCGGTGATGCCCGGGGCAAGAAGCTGCCTGCCAGCCCTGCCTTTGGCTTTGTGAGCACCGAGCCCGGGGAGCAGGAGAAAGGTGCCAAGGAGAAGTCCGGGCTCTCGCCCCTGGACTGCAGCCGCCTGGTCCCCCTGGCCTGCCAGGACCCCGCGGGCAGGCAGATGCAGCGCAGCTACACGGCCCCCGACAAGACCGGCATCCGGGTGTACTACAGCCCCCCGGTAGCCCGGCGCCTGGGCGTCCCCGTGGTCCACGACAAGGAGGGCAAGATCCTCATTGAGCCTGGCTTCCTCTTTACCACCGCCAAGCCCAAGGAGTCGGCCGAGGCAGACGGGCTGGCCGCGAGCGCCTACAGCCGGTGGCTGTGCAACTTCTCACGGCAGCGCATGGACGCGGGCTCCGGCAGCAGCCCCTCTGCGGCCGGGCCGGGCTTCCCCGCGGCCCTGCACGACTTCGAGATGTCCCGTAACATGAGCGACGACATGAAGGAGATCACCAACTGCGTGCGCCAGGCCATGCGCTCCGGCTCGCTGGAGAGGAAAGTGAAGAGCACATCCAGCCAGACGGGGGGCCTGGCCAGCGTGGGCACCCAGACCACCCGCACGGTCAGCGTGGGCCTACAGACCGACCCGCCGCGCGGCAGCAGCCTGCACAGCAAGAGCTGGTCCCCGCGCAGCTCCTCGCTGGCCGCGGTGCGCAGCAAGCAGCTCTCGTCCTCGCTGGACAAGGTGCACGCGCGCATCGAGCGGCCCTGCTGCTCGCCCAAGTACGGCTCGCCCAAGCTGCAGCGGCGCTCCGTGTCCAAGCTGGACGGCGCCAAGGACCGCAGCCTGTGGAACCTGCATCAGGGCAAGCAGAACGGCTCGGCCTGGGCCCGCTCCACCACCACGCGAGACAGCCCCGTGCTGAGGAACATCAACGACGGGCTGTCCAGCCTCTTCAGCGTGGTGGAGCATTCCGGCAGCACCGAGTCCGTCTGGAAGCTGGGCGTGTCCGAGGGCCGGGCCAGGCCCGAGCAGCCCAAGTACGGCCTCGTGCAGGAGTTCTTCCGCAACGTGTGCGGCCGCGCCCCCAGCCCCACCGCCGCGGCTGCCTCCGCGGGGGACGATGGCACCCGGAAGCCGGAGCCGCTGTCCCCGGCCAGTTTCCAGCAGCCCGAGGGCGTGGCCAGGATCCTCAGCAAGAAGGCGGGCAAGTCGGGCAGTAGCGAGGACAGAGCTGCCGCCGCCCCGCTGCCCCAGCTGGGGAAGGACAGCGGCCCCCGGGAGGGAGATGGCGCCACGGTCCTGCCCAACGAGGTAGGTGGCTGCTGTCCGCGCTTTTTCCGGTGAGGCGGTTTTGCTTACGAAGTCCAGGTTCTTTTGGTTGGTTTTTAAAATTTATTTTCATCTACTTGAAAGGCAGAGAGGAGAGAGAGATCTTCCATCTGCTGGTTCACTTCTCAAATGCCTACAATAGCCTGGGCTGGGCCAGGCTGAAGCCAGGAGCCAGGGACTCCACCCTGGTCTCCCATGTGGATGACAGGGGCCCAGGCACTTGAGCCGTCACCTGCTGTACCCCCGAATTCTGCAGCCCTCTCGTGCTTTATTTCTCTGCTCTCACCCAGCCGGCTGCCTTCTCAGCAAACCTTTTAGGGGTGGGTGTTTGGCCTGGTGGGTAGGCTACAGGTTGGGTCACTCGCATCCCATATCTGAGAGCCTGGGTTCAGTTCATTTCTCTGGCTCTGGGTCCAGCTTCCTGCTAATTGCACACCCTGGGATGCAGCCTTTTGGTCCAGTAGTTGGATTCCTTCTACTCATGCAGGAGACCTGGTTTGAGTTCTCAGCTCCAGGCTTCAGCCTGGCCTAGCCCCAGCCCCAGCCGTAGCAGGCATTTGGGGAGCAAGCCAGCAATTGGGAGACTTCTCTCTCTCTCTTTCTGTGTCTTTCAAAAATGGATTAGAGTCCAGTGTTGTGGTGCAGCAGGTTAAGCCACAGCTTGTGATGCAAACATCCCACAGTGGAGTGCTTGTTCAAGTCCTGGCTGCTCTGCTTCTGATCCAACTTTTTGCTAATGCACCTGGGAAGGCAGTGGAAGATGACCCAAGTGCTCAGTCCCCGGCCATCCATGTGGGAGACCAGGATGGAGTTCCTGGCTCCTGGCTTCAGTCTGGCCCAGACCTGGCTGTTGAAGCCATTCGGGGACTGAACCAGCAGGTGGAAGATCTCTCTCTTTAAAAACACTGAAATAAATCAAACAAATGTCACTGATCTCAGACCAGTTTTTGAAAATGTGAATTGGATAAATAATTTTCATTCGGTAGAATCCTACAGAGCCATTAAAAAGAAGGGGTTCTAGACATTCAAGTGGCAGAAAAGTGTCCCTGCTTGGTGGTGGCAAAGTGGGCTGCTGGGAACAAGGTCCTTTTGGTGGGCGGGTGGGTGCTGGGACTTTCCTCTCAGGTGCGGGACCAGGGACCCTGTTCACTTGCTGCTGTGTGTGATTTAGCACATGCTAGAATGAATGACCCATCCTGGTCTGGTGGGATAAAAACGATAAAAGAGGACTTGGTCCAGAGAGGGGTGGTGGCCTCTGAGAACTGGCCCATGGGCACTGTGGAGCCCCAGTTCCTTGTTGGCCAGCCGCCCAGCCCCTGGTGGCCAGCGCCTCCCGGCTCCCCATAACGTCTGCTCTCCCTCATCCTAGGATGCTGTCTGTGACTGCAGCGCGCAATCTCTGGCCTCCTGCTTCGCCCGGCCGTCCCGCTCCGCCATCCGTCACTCTCCCTCCAAGTGCAGGCTGCACCCTTCTGAGTCTGGCTGGGGCGGGGAGGAGAGGGCAGCCCCTCCGAGCGAGTGACAGAGCAGCCAAGCTCCCCGCCTCAACCAGCCCCCATCCCCGGATGGCAGAAGAACCAGCAGAGACCAGGCAAGGGGCTGTGCCCTCAGCATCTCCCAGCCCTGCAGGGACAGCAGCTGCGCCACCACCAGAGAGCGCTGTCACGTCAAGGTAAAGCGTGGTCTTGACCTCCAGCTTCCTTGGAGAACGCAGCGAGTAGGAGAAAGACCAGAACGGCTTCGGAAGCATCCACAGAGCGCGCCGCTGGGAGCCGACCCCCGAGTCCTGAGGGAAAGCCTCCCCTGGTTCCACCCGTGCCCACCTCTTGGAAGAGCTTGGGAAGGGCAAGACCCCTGGCCGTGCCCTTGGGGAACAGGCCCATAGGGAAGAACGGGCTTTGCTTGTAGGCTCACTCTCGTGGACTGGGCTGGGCGTCATCACCGTCCCCTCCTTCCCACCGCCAGCATTACCTCTTCTGCCCACCCTGCTGCTCTGGGTTTCTGGCACCCTGGCGGGGTATGATAGGGCGGGAGCCAAGGCCAAGTACCTGCTTGGAACCCTGGAGCCCTGGATCTCTCTGCCCGTACCTGGATGCAGCAAACACTGGGAGAGGGGGTGGGAATGGCAGGGCTCGGGGGCGGGTGGCCATTGGAATCGCCTCCCTTGCCAAGGTGATTGGAGGGGCCCGGTCTTCCCAGGAGCCTCCTGAGGACAGAGTAGGTAGAGTTCGTCTCAAGACCTGGTGCATAGATAAATGCCTACACACCCACTGCCTTGATCCATGGGGCCCACGTCCCTGGCTCCCTGGAAGGGGCACCATGTTGCCACCGTGTTTACATCCTGCAGCTGGTGGAGGGCTCAAATACTCCCTGTGAGAGACTCCCACTTGGCCAGGTCAGGCCAAGGAGGCTCCAGGAGGCCAATGCCCCGGGCCACAGCTATCGACTAGGGCCTGGAAACATTTCTTGTTAAGTTGTTTATTTGAATTTTTCTTTATATTTAAGGTGGTTTATTTTAATAATTTAATTTACCCCAGAGTCCCTAAGGTAATTTATTGGTGGTTAAGACACATGTCCTTGCCGCTGGGACAATGCAGGGCTTCCTCGGACGGAGGGGCGTGCCCAGGCTGTGGTCTCCCGGTTACTTTAGGAGGGGCCCTGCTGGTGCTCCCCGCCACTGCTGACCTTAGAGCATGGCTTGTGAGCCACACCTGGTACTCGCCGGCCCTGGCAAGGCAGAGGCCCCAGTCCCCAGACAGTCTCCATTTCCTGCCTCGTTTTCCTCCCTGCCTCCGACACACTTCCTTTTTCACAGTGAGTCCAGCATGAATTAGCAAGGCTCCATCAAGAGCATGGAGAACCCTCCCTGGTCCCCAGGTGAGAGCTCACAGGAAAACAGGACTGAACGTCACGAATGTTTACTGCAGCTTTGCACACGGATCTGAAAGCGCCCTGGCCCGCCTCGGTTCTCACCAGCCTGCCAGCCTCTTCACCAGCCTCTCCCCTTAGCCTTACAGCCTCCCACGGCTCTCCTGCCCTTGCCCATGGCCCATGGCGCTTCCAGAGCCCTCAGAAGGATTGCGGCATGGCTCATCACCACACGGAGAGGAGGGCCTCCCCCTCGGGGCCAGTGCGCCGTTTTGGCTGCACTCCCGCCTGCATACACACAGACGCACAGCCCTCCTGGGACTGGCTGGGAGTCCCAGGGGCTCTGTTAGCTTGCCACCGGGACTCGAGACCCTTGTGCTCCCATCACCCACCTGCCAGTTCCCAGCCTTACCTCTTCAGGGTCACCTGTTATCCAGAGTCCTTTGCTTCCATGCTCTGTCGACAGAGTGCCAGGGTCCCGTCAGTCCTACCAGCTGCTTCCTCGTGCCCTAGTGACTTGGGGGGCAGAGCAAGCCAGCCCGTGGAGCCACGGGTCAGGTCCCCTCTGGGATGCTGTTGCTCCCATCCACAAGGTCAGGGGAGTCCCTCCAAGGTCATCTCCAGGTGAGGGGATTCACACTGGGCCACAAGCCGCCAGAGGCCTTCTGCCACCTCCCAGAGCTGCAGGGGTCCAGGGAGCCACTGTCAGCCCTGGGCAGAAATCCGTGTGAGCCTTTGGGATGACTCAGCCTTACCATCGTCCTCGTGTGGGGTCACCTGCCGTCTCTGTTGTCTCAGCTCCAGCCTCCTAGTACCCAGTCTGTGCCAGAGGCTGCAGATCCTGGTCTCCGGTCGCGCCCAGGTCTCCACTTCCTGCACACCACCGTGCCAGGCCATGCCTCATGCTTCCTGAAGAAGCCTCTGGGCGGGGCAGGGGCGAGGGAAGGGGAGGGGGGTTTCTTGGGGATGACAATGTTACATGTAAATATCGGTTTGGTTTGATTTTTAGCATTTTACTTGGTAACTGGTTGTGTTTTCTTTTTTGGGGTGGGGGGTTGGTTTGTAATACTCTTTCGGAATGTAATTTCTAAATTTGTTTGTTGCTTCCACTGCCTTTGAAGTCTTAGTAACATTCCCAAAGCAGAAAACTGCCTGACCCACAGCGGGGATTGCCCTGGAGGACTGAGGTCCCGGGAAGGAACGCTGCCCTTCCTCCTTCCTCCCTTCCTGCTCCTCCCTAGGGCCCCCTCCCCATCCTCCCTCCTCCTCCTCCCCCATCTCCACTCTGTCTTCAACCAAAGTCCCAAGGAACCCCGGGGTCCCAATCCCCCGCAGAGCACTTGGCTCAGATCCGCATGGTTGGTTGGGAAGAAAAGGCTGAGCAGCCGGCATGGTCGACCCTAAACTGCGTGGCCTCATATTTCTTAAGTCCATCTTCTTCCCAGGGCCAAATTAGACCCTCCTGGGGACAGCGGTGACTGCACTTAAGAGGAAGATGAGAACACTTGGGTGCAGGCCTGTATACGCAGGGCATCAGAACCCAGTTCCCCCCAGCTCCTCCCCCCAGTTCTTTCCCCACCAACAGGTCTTGCTTTCTGTGGACTCAGAATGGGGCCAGCCCTCTGTTCTCCCCAGGGACACTCTCCTACTTGCTGGCCTCATAGGTAGCAACGATGAGGGCCCAAAGACTTGACCGTCTTACACGCTGGTGCCAGCGGGGCTCCACCATGGCCACTCCCATGCTCTGTTCATGGTTTCACCACCATGCAGTATCCTGGTTCTTCCCCGCCCCCATCAGCGCCCCATGCTCACACTGCCCCTTTGCTAACAACCACAGTAAGAATGCCCTCCGCACACTGCCCAGAGCACTTTACTATTTAGGAAACACCTCCTCTTCTCCAGAACCTTGACCATTAGGCCATCATTTGCTCATTATTTATGTATGTATTTATTTGAGAGGCAGACAGCCCCCATCCACTGGGTCACTACTCAAATGCCAGCAGCAGACAAGGGGGCACCCAGTCTGGTCTCTCTCTTGGGTGGCATCAACTTGATTACTTGATCCATCACCGCAGCTCCACAGGGTCCACATTACTTAGCGGGAAGCTGGAGCTGGGAGCTGGGTGGGGGCATTGAACCCAGGCTTGCAGATATGGAACTGGGCATCCTAACCCACACCTTAACTGTTAGACTAGACGCCCACCCATAGGCCACTGTTCTTAAAAAGAGCACTAGTCACACTGGGCTGGTACTGAGGGGACCTGGTCCTCAACCACCAAACTGTGATTTATTTTTAATTTAATTATCCCAACAATTTCAAATGCAGCAGAGACAATTTAGAATTTCAGTCATGTGTATTTCATAGGGCAACAAAAAGTTAAAAAGCAAGACAAATCCTTCTCCAAATGTACCTGTGGCGATGCCCATAATCCTGCAGTAAGATTTCGCTCTTGGCTTTCCTGGCAGCTGTGATGAAAAGAGAAGCACACCAGGTTTTTGTCACTGCCCTGTTTGTCCAGGAGACAAACTGTCCTGCTGGCTTCTGGCATGAGCCTTCAGAGGCCACCAAGCTGGTCGGTGCTTCCGCAGGTGACGGTAAGGTACAAGAATGTTTTCCAGGTGACCATTTTCTAAAAACAACAAGCTGCCACCAACTTGAATGACTGACCACGTGGCTAGCCTGTGTCTCTGTGTCCCCAGCTATGAAGTGGGGATAATGTCTTCTACCTCATGTGGCCGTGGTGAGGACCAAATGCAGTACTGTGCCTGAGGGTCCGCCTGAAACAGTGAAGGTTCTACAGCGATGCCAAGTGCTCTGGCCCCAGGGCTGCCACCCCCACCTCCTCGTGAGCCCTGGAGAATCCGGACCAGTGCCCTCATTTTTGTTGAGTTGTGCCAAAATATCCATAACACAATGTCAACTATTTTAACCATTTTAGAGTGGCGTTGATTGACGACGTTGTAAAGCCATCACCAGTCTCATTCCCTGAACTTTTCCATCTTCCCAAACTCTGCAGTTCTGCTCTCTGTTTGCCCTCCCCACCGCTGGCCCATGGTGACCTCGGTCCCACTTCTAGGAATCGGCCTCTTCCAGGCACCCCCGTAGGTAAAAGTCATACGACATTAGTCCTTTGTGTCTAATCCCCTTGTGTTTTCCAAGGAAAATTCACGCCCGGAGCAGGGAATGGCTCCCCCAAGGTCACACTGCAGGCCGGGGGCACAGCCAAGGGCAGACCCAGGTTTCCTACCCCGAGAAGGTCCTACGTCCCCAGTGGTGAGTGAGACACGAGTGAGACGCTGCCCTGGCGTTCTGTGATTGTGGCTGAGCCCCTGCTCTCTGGGCTCAATTTGTTCCCTACCTCCCACCCATCCTCTCCCTCATCACCTCCTTCCACAGCTCCCCTTCTTCTGCCTCCTCTTCTCTTTGGTTTCTGCCACCTTATGGGGTGGCCCTGGCCAATGGCTACACTTTCCTCTCCTGGGCCCCAGCTCTCGGCCCTCCTGGGACGCCCACCCCAACTCTGCTCCTTCTGGATTTTCCGTCATCTCAGCAGCCCTCCGTGCCCCCAGCTCACATCTCCACCATACCAGGGAAGCGTCCTGTCTGTGGTCTCCTAACTCCTGTGTTGGCTCACAGATCTGCTGGGCTCTGGGGTGCCGGGTTGCTTCATGTTGTGACTACTCACACCAGGGAAGCCTCTTTCCTTGTGTCAGGAGGCAGCAGCCTTGCCAGCGCTGCTTAATGGACCTGTCCTGCCCCTGCATCTCCCAGTTCAGAACCACATCCTGCCAGTCCCAGCCTCAAGCCACACTGTCTTCCCCACCCACAGCCTCCCACGGCACCCACTGCACTTTCCCCTGCCTCTTGGATGGCTTTGGTTGTAAAGCAGGTGCAGCCTGACTTGGATTCTTCTGTCCATCTCTGGTCATCTGTCCATCTGTCTCTCCATTGGACTTCCAAAACCGACTCCTCCCTTCCCCCTTGGGCCTCCCCTCCTGCAGAACAACTCGTCCTGGCTCTGGCCTTGGCCACTCTCAGCCCAACACTAGACAGTTTGCAGAATGCACAGACCCCAGACCCAGAAGTGACTGAGGATGTGGTGCTGGGCTTGAGTCGCTGGCTCAGGGCCCCTGCCCACCACCTGCCCTCCCTCAGCCTCCTCGGACACTTCTCTCCCCCCGTCCATCCATCAGCCTGGTTTCCCACTCTCCATGTCCACCACCGGCTCGCTGGGCACCAGGCCTCGTGGAGCTTTGCAGAGCTGAGGCAGTCAGGTCTGGAGACGTGGCCCACGTCTGGGCAGACCCCCTGACTTCTCTGGCCCTCCTAGTGTAGGATCCGATGGTGAGCAGGAGGGTGATCCTGTCAGCCCGCTGGGCCCTGTGTCCTGGCTCCTTTCAGTTCCACCGCTGATCTCTGTGCCTTAGTCTACTTCTCCGCACAGGGGGGCTCGCCCCACATCCATCGCCAGCTGCCTCTGCGGCTGGGCCTTGTCAGCTGTGGCCCATCTCTGTGGCCTTGCCTTGGGACAGGACACCCCTTCCCCTTCCAGACCAGTGGTTCTCCAGTTCTGTCCCAGCAGCAGGAACATCCCCAGGGATCTTAAAAGTGCAGATTGTCAGCCCCACCCAACACCCACTGAATTACAACTTCTGGAGAAAGGCCCGGCAAGCTGGATTTTAAGGAGCCTTCCAGAGGGTTCTGATACACGAGTTTGACAACTGCTGATTTAGGCCAGCAGTCAGTGCAGCCCGGGAGACTGAACACAGCCCAGGCCAAGAGCAGATGGAAAACAGCACCCTCACCTTGTGATTGGAAACAACCCCCCCCACCCCCCGCGCCCCAAACAACGCGATACAATCTCTTGCTGGAAGCTGGAGGGTCCACAGAAGACATGCAGGTTTTCCTTTCACTGTCCCTGGCCTGGTTCCAGCCCTGCTCACCTTCCCCATCTGTCTGGGTTTTAGGAAAGTTTGTGTGGGTGGTGCCAGCCAGGCAGGGGATGGAAGTCCTGGGGAGGGGGGAGGCGAAAGACCCTGTTAGTGTGTCTCTCGGGAACCTCACCATGGTCAGATGGCCTCTTCACATGGAAAGAACCCTAACTCCCAGGAAAGAAGCCTAAGTCCCCAGCTGTTCCTCCTCTTCCTCCCAGCTCCAGGGAGACCTTGCAGACAGTGCCAAAAAGCAGCCCCTCCCCCTCCAGCAGCCGACTTCCTCTTCCTCCTCCCGACCCCTTCCCAAACCCCCGCCAATACTGTGAAGCCCCCTTCTCACCCAGCCTGCTTTCCTGGTAAGGGTCCTGCAGTCGTGGGCCCTGGGGACCCCCATGGAAAGGCCCTTGGGAGGGAAGGGACCAAGGGCATCCTTGGGCCAACTGTGCGTCCCTCCTGTCTGCTGTCCTCTCCTCCCACTTCTGTCTTCAAGAGGCTCCTTCCCAGGATGGATCGGGTGTGAAGACAACCGCAGTCCCATCCACCAGCGCCCCCCGCCCCGTGTCGTATTTCAGACATGCGCGTAATTGTACAGTGTAAACTTACAAAGCGTTTTTAATGGCTGTAGATTGAAAATAAAGTATGTCACACAAGCACTTGTCATTGACTGCCCTCCTGTTGGCTCTCTCCTGCAGATTTATTAGAACATCTGAGGTGTTTTTTTTTTTTTAATATTTATTTATTTGACAGTGTTACAGAAAAGAGAGAGAGAAAGAGAAAGGGAGATATCTTCCATCCACTGGTTCACTCCCCAAGGCCACAATGCCTGAGTCTGGGCCAAGCTAAGCTGGGAGCCAGGAGCTTCTTTGAGGTCTCCAACATGGGTGTGTAGGGGCCCAAGCACTTGGGCCATCCTCTACTGCTTTCCCAGGTGCATTAGCAGGGAGCTGGATTGGAAGTGGAGCAGCCAGCACTCAAAGCAGTGCCCATATGGGAGGCTGGCACTGTAGGCAGAGGCTTAATCTACGCCACTGTGCTGGCCCCCTGCCAATTTAAAACCCAACTCCACCTCACCCGCCGTGGGCTGGGAAGGGGCACCCTGGAAATGCCACTGCCACTGGCGGGTGTGGAGTCCTTGGCAGGGGCCACCCATTGTTCTGACTGCTGACGCCCTGGCGCTCCCAAAAACGTGTGAAATGACCACTGGGGAACAAATGCAGGGCATTCAGAAAGAAGAAAAAGATTTAAACTTTACTACAAGACTCAGAAACATTTATCATTAAAAAAAAAAAAAGACATTTTAGGTGGGTGTTTTCTGTCGCAGTGAGGGACCGGAAACGGCCCCACAGAGGAAGGGATGTCTACATGGACCGAGGCTAAGATGCTGGCCAGGTGGAAGGGAGAGTGGTGTGCTGCAGGCAGGGGACTTCGGGGAGGAACAGCGCGTGTGGAAGCCTGGTGAGAAGAATGGAGCAGAACTGGGGAACCCAAAGAGCCTGGGTCTGATCACCCAGTGCCTCACAGGCAAAGAATGTTTATGTATCCTGTGGACAGGGAGAATTCAAAGCAGGGACTGGCCCCAAGTCAGAGCACACACTGGGCCGGGGCTCCGTGAGCAGTATTCTCAGCAGGTCCCAGGAGGGCCAGCCCTGGCTGGGCCACGGACAAACGAAGAACCGAAGAGGGGCCAATGCTCAGTAGGAACTGAGCCCAGAAAGTGATATTCGGGGCCCAACAGCGCATCTCTGCCTTCAGATGTCTGTTGGAGCCGGCAGGCTGGAGCCACAGGGTGCAAAAGCTGTCCAGGGACAACTGCTCTGGCAGATGACCCTGCTCCTGCTGCCGCCCCCGCTTTTAACCAGACCTCCAGTACTGGTGGCGCCCGCTGCCTCCCTGGGTTCTGGAGTCTCCAGGCCAGCAAGGGGCGGCAGGTTTTCAGTCTGGGGCCGCAGAAGAGGCCCCAGAGGTGGGTGTTTCAGCTGATGCCTTAAAGTTAGGGAGTTTCGCTAGGAAAAACAGCGACCCAGGCAAAGGGTTCGGCTTGACCAGAAAGATGAGATGTGGGGTGGGCAGAGCGGCTGCCAGCAGCTTGGGAGGGCGTGGCCTGTGACGAGGCTGGACGGGAGAGTTGCCAATCTTCGGCGTGTTCTTAGGAGGTCCCTGGAGAAGTCTCAGAAGAGGGGATAGGGAGGGGTCCACCGAGCCCAGAGCTTCAGTCCGTGGCGGGGCTGGTGGCCTAGGGACCCCCTCTGATGAGTTATATGCCTTTGCCAAGTATCTCGGGCCTGTTTTTCCTGTCTTAGAAGGAATCTGAGGCCCGATGGCGCAAAAAGGACGCCTCAGAGTTGCGGCTCCGCGGGGAGTGGCGGGGAGTGAACTGGGAATGCTGGTGACGTGGCTGACCGCCCCGGGATGAAAGGGCTGAGGCTAAGGCGGCGGGGCTGGGAAGAGCGTGGAACACCGGTGTGCGCATGCGCCGAGTCGCTGGCCGCCGCTCTGTGCGCGCGTGCCCGAGCGGCTGGCGGCCGCGCATGCGCTCTCGATTGGCGGGAGTTTCGGACGCCGCGGCGATGACGTAGACGGCGGGCTCCACACCCCGCTGATACCGAGGAGGACCGGCCGCAGTGGCACAGAGTGCTGGGGCCGCGGAGAGAGCGACCTGCGGCCTTGTGCTTCAGGAACGGAGGCCCTGGGATGGACGGGCGTCGCTGTGAGGTCAGGAAGTCGCAGACCTCTCCCCGGGTGTGCGCCCGCTCGCGCCGCACCAAGCAGCTTCCCTAGCGCCGGACCCCTGGGCCCTGCGCGAGCAGGCGCTGGGGGAGTGGGCCCGGGGGCGCTGCGACCTGTGGGGTGAGAGGAAACCCCAGGGCGGGCCGCGCCTTCCGTTCCGGCAGAGCGGGCGGTCGAGACCCCTGGAGAGTCAAAGGGGGTGGTCGCCGGCCCGGGTGCGAAAGTCGCCTCTCCCCTCCGGCTGGGCGCGTTTGTAACGAGCGTGGGTCCGGCTCTTTGCCCACTGTGAACCTCAGTTGCCCGGGCCGCCGCGCGCGTCTTTGATGGCACTTTGAGTCGTGCGTAACGAGGACGCAGATAAAGTGCCTCGGGGCCGGAAGCGCGCTTAACCGGTGACCATTGCTGAGTATGTGCCCCACGGTCGTCAGGGCAGGGGGTTTCGTGGTTCTGTTCCCCTCGTGTGGATCAGCACAGGCGTTTCTCTTTACGGCTTGTGCTGGGAGGGACGGGTGTCCCTGCCCTTGCCCTGTCCGTTGTCAGCGACAGGCACTAGGAAAACAATGCAGTCCAGCTGGGCAAGACAAGACGTGTCATCATTTCACAGCCAATGCCAGGGAGACCAAGGGGTGTGGCCACCAGCTGTGCCAAAGTGTTGAGAAAACTTCAGATTTAAGCTAGATTGGGAAGGAGGAGTAAGTTGTGCAAGTGTGAAGAAACCTGAGAAAGTTGGTGGAAATGTAGGATTAAAAGAGCATCTATATTGGTGCAAAAAAAATTTAAACCCATGCAGTTTTTTTATAATACGCGTTTCCCATGAATTTTTTAAAAAAGATACATTTATTTGAAAGGCGGTGTTACAGAGAGGCAGAGAGAGAGAGTAGTCTTCCTTTTTTTTTTTTTTAAAGATTTTATTTTATTTTACGATTTATTTTAAAGAGTTAGAGTTACACAGAAGAAGGAGAGGCAGAGAGAGAGAGAGAGATCTTCCATCTGCTGGTTCACTCCCCAGATGGCTGCAATGGCCAGAGCTGGGCTGATCCGAAGCCAGGAGCCAGGAGCTTCCTCTGGGCCTCCCACGTGGGTGCAGGGGCCCAAGGACTTGGGCCATCTTCTACTGCTTTCCCAGGCCATAGCAGAGAGCTGGATCGGAAGTGGAGCAGCTGGGACCCAAACCAGCGCCCATAAGGGATGCCGGCACTGCTATGCCACAGCGCCGGCCCCCCCATGAGTGTTTTGATGACCCCGCATGGATGGACAGATGTGTTTAAAGATTCAGAAGTAGTCCAGTGAATAGGAGTAGCGGGAGAGGGCAGAAATGGGTAGATTAGGACCAGCTTATGCGGGGTGTTGGATGCATTTTGGAAAAACCTCTGCAGCTGTCTTTAAAGAATGAAGTGGGAGGAATAAAGTTGGATGCAGGAAAAGTGGCAGAGACTGTTAGATGTTCATGGACGAGGGGACAGAAATGATGAGGCTGAACTAAGCTAGTAGCTGGGAAAGAGAAAAGATTTAGAGATAACTTGAAGAACATATAGGACTTTGGATCTAGAGAACTGAGTAGTAAGTAAAAGGACGATGATGTGATTTTTTTTACCTTGGAGGACCACATTGATCTTAAAGCCATCAGCTGAATCAGGGACTTGTCACTTACCTGGAATCAGGCAGGGTGTGTGTTAAGTGAATAGGAACTTGCAGCAGTAAGTTCTGTGGGAATTCAGAACGGGAGGCGATGAGCCCTGCTGATGCTCTCTGTGGAGGAGGGGGGTGAGGACATTTTGGAGAGCCTGGGAAGCACAGGCCTGTTCCGGGTCAGTAAAGCCCTGTGAGCCTGGAGCTGCACTGGGGAGAACAGGTCACCCCGTTTTCCTGTTTCAGAGCCCTCCATCCAGGATGGCATCAGTGACTGGAGCAGAGACGGTAGAAGGTGAGTACTTGCTGTGAACGCAGTACGGCTCACCTTGGGTTCCGCTTCTGGGCTGTGCCTGCATCCTGTCCTGGAATCACATGTTCATGTACTGCACAAATGCTTTTCTGTGCTCTGAGAGCATACTCGTGCACTTTCTTTTTCCACCTTTTTGCTCAGATACTTACTTGTGGTGGGTTTGATTTTGTATTTTTTTTTTATAACAAATGCTAGAAGAGGAACCAGTGACGTCCAAGACCCATGGTCATCCATTGGAATCAAATCTCAATCCTGTGGAAGCCTCCCTGGAGATGACTCGAGATGTTGCCAAGGAAAGAATTCATCTTGGGTCTAGCCCTGAAAAGTGGGCAAGTTGTGATCTCAGCCACCAGGAAGCACTTCTGTCAAAGTCCCTTCGTTTGTCCCCTCAAGAACAGCCTGCCCTTCGTCAAGATAGGAGGCAGTCCTGGCGGCGAGCAAGTATGAAAGAAACAAACCGGCGGAAGTCACTGGCTCCCTTTCACCAGGGCATCACAGGTGGGGTGCTGTGTGCACAAGACAAGGAGGGTCCAGCTCAGAGCAGAGGCAGGCAAGAGTGGCAGCAAGATAGTGGAATAGCTCTGACTTTGAGCAGATAGATTCACCTCTCTGAGCCTCCGTTTTCTCTTCTATAAAATGGAGATAATAGCACCTGCCGGTGGGATACTCTGTCTCTGAGTACTGATGTCAGACACCTAGTAAGTGTTCAGTATTATTGCTATTTAGATCATATTATTAGCTGTCATGAACAGAAATTCTGATTTCTAATTGTTCACCATCCACCTCTGCTTTAAAAATTCCTTCCTGAGACTTTGTGCCTCATCCCCTAATGTGGAACAGAAGGAGGAAGACTTGAATCCTGATTAGCCTTCAGAACCGGAAATGCCTGAGCGAAGGGGCACATAAAAGTAGTGAGAGTGAAAACCTGATTTTTTAGGGCTGTTGTATTTGACTGTGATTTGTGTGAGTTTGAGTTAGCAACAGCCTCGGGGCATCAAGGTGCAGGGTATGACGTGGAAAGTGGAACACAGCCCTGAAGAATGTGCTAGCTGTGTGACCTTGAGCTGACCACTTCCCCTCCTTGGCCTGAAGGTCCTCATTAGTACACTGAAGCGAAATAGGGTTATGTGTGAGGAGATGAGTTGACGCAGGAAGCCCTCAAATGTTAAACTGCTGTGATTACTTTAGAAATAATTAAGTTTATTATTTAAGAGAAACAGAGCTGTAGTCTGCTGGTTCATCCCCCAGATGCCCTCAATGACCAGGGCTGAACCGGGGCCACAGCCAGAGCCGGGAGCTCAGTCCAACTCTGCCATATGGGTGGCAGGACCTAATTACTTCAGCTGGCACCACTTCCTCCCAGGGTCTACATGGCAGGAAGCTGGAGTTAGGAGCCAGATCCAGGAACTGAACGCAGGCACACTGATTTGGGATGTGGTGCCTTAACTCCAGGCTAAGTGTCAGCTCCCTGTTGTGATCACTGTAATGTATTACCTCACTTACAGGTGGTCTGAAGGGCAGCAGACAGTCTGGGTAGCAGAGCCTACTGAGCACATCAAAAAGTTGCTGCAGGCCGGCGCCGCGGCTCACTAGGCTAATCCTCTGCCTAGTGGCGCCGGCACACCAGGTTCTAGTCCCGGTCGGGGCGCCGGATTCTGTCCCGGTTGCCCCTCTTCCAGGCCAGCTCTCTGCTGTGGCCTGGGAGTGCAGTGGAGGATGGCCCAAGTACTTGGGCCCTGCACCCCATGGGAGACCAGGAGAAGTACCTGGCTCCTGCTATCAGATCAGCCCGGTGCACTGGCTGCGGCGGCCATTGGAGAGTGAACCAACGGCAAAAGGAAGACCTTTCTCTCTGTCTCTCTCACTGTCTACTCTGCCTGTCAAAAAAAAAAAAAAAAAAAAAGTTGCTGCCTCAGTGCCCGTGCACTTTACTGCCAACCAACACGTGCCAAGAAAACAGTAGTAGTTCTCCAAGATTAGCCCTGTCTTCATCTGCACTCCAGAGTGTTTAGAGTTAAAATTCTGTATAACAGAAAAATCACTAATGTAATGAGATTGGTTATTCTTGGCCACCTGCCAGGTTTCCTTGGTTATAGACAGGAAGTATCCTGTTTTTGACTAACAGCAGTGAGAATTAGTCCAGGAGACAAGAGAACTTGAAAAACACAGCCAGCTGGAACTGGATAGCAAACTGACATGAATTTTCTGAATTCTCAAAGCAGACTTCCTCTGTTGTATAATGTTTGTTTTTGAATGGACATTGAAAAAAGTCTACTATCTTGAAATTGTTTGAGGTCTCAGTGCCCAGCCAGTTAAGCCTCGTAACCCTCTGTGTGACCTTGGCAAGTTGCCCATTACCCAGCCTTTGTGCCTCAGCTTGATGATCTGTCATCAAAATGGAACTGGCGAGATACTTGCCCCAAATATTAGTGAGATGTGTATAGTATTTAATGAAATGTCTTTTATGTTATAAGTGTTCAGCACATGTTAGTTATTTGTTAATCTTTTTATTAGATCATTAGGGTGAGGGAGTATGGGCTTAGAGGGAAACACACAGAGCTTTGGGACCAACTTGGAGGTGGATTCTGGTTCCACCAATCCATGGCCTCAAATCATTTCCCCTCTGAGCTTCAGCTTCCCTGTATGTAAAATGGAGCTCACGGTTTGTAAGAGGATTCCTAATCTGATGTATTTAAAAGCACACTTCAGTGCCTGCCATATAAAACTGTTCAAATGTCCCCATTTCCTTCATTTGAATAGTGAATCTGAATCAATCATCAAAAAAAGTTGAATTATTTTTTTACCTTGTTTAACAAAACAATATGTAGTACATAAATTCTATACATTTTTTTAAAGTTTGGGTGCACAAATGGCTAAACTTTATTCTTCAGTGACCCTGGAAAAATCAGAATTCTCTCTTGTTCAGAAAAAGGAGCTTCTTTCCTTAAACTGGATTGCCTCAAGGAGGACGTTTTTCAGCTTTGCTGCTTTGCTGACTGTGTAAGTGTGTAAGCCTTAACCGTGGCCATGTTCTGTGTTAGAGCTCAGCAGGTCCATCAGTGCCGACCTCGCAGAAAGCAAGCGGCTCAGCTGTCTCCTGCTCTCCAGTTTCCAGGTGAGATTCCTGGACAGGGCAGTGCTTGCTTTCATTCTTTCCTCTCTTCCCTCCCTTAAACTGCTATTGTGACAACTTCAAAGAGATATCCATACTGTGTGAGGAACCAGTTAAGATTAAAAGATATTTTTCTCTCTGGTTGGGATTAATTTAAAGGCCAAACTTAATCCCAGCAGCTCATTTCTTCCTGGGCTGAGTTCTCGCAATTCTCTTGGTGCTGCTGCTGCTGACTGAGGAGTCACTTGTCAGAGATCTGCTGGTATGGATGTTGCCTAGTGGCTGCCAGTGATGGCAATTCAGAGTGGGTGGAGGTAAAACTAACTGATAGCAGGCCTATGAAGCCCGACCGCGTGCTAACTGGTGTCTGAGCCACGTGGTACAGTTTAAGTTGTGAATTATAGGCTGACTGGCACAGTGGGCCTTCCACATCCAGAAGTTCCTCATCTGCAGATGCAGCCAACTAGAAATCCAAAATGTTGGGGAAAAAGTTGCATCCGTCCTGAACGTGTTCAGACCTTTATTATTATTCCTAGATAATATGGTAACTACTGATAAAATGTTTATATTGGGTAGTGTAAATAGTCTGGAGATGATTTAAAGTATATGAGAGGACTTGTATAATGTCCACAGATTTTTATAACTTAGGGTAGGGGTGGGGAGTCTTGGAGCGGGTACCCCATGGGTACTGAGGGATGACTGCACTTAGGTCAGTTTAGCTGAGCAAGTTCATTTGTGTGAATTAGATGGTCTTTTTCTGGACCAAAAATAAGAATGTATAGTCTGAGTAACAAAAGGTTTTTCTGATCTATTTATTTGTTTATATGAAAAAATCCTAAGTTTAAAAATTAAATCATGTTTAGTTTCACATTTATTGAATATCATAAAGTTACATGAACTTCACACTGTCCTGCAAAATTGTGATTGTTGTACTGAAAATGCTTTTCTTTATTTAGTTCTCTGTTCAGAAACTTGAACCTTTCCTAAAGGACGCTGAGGGCTTCAGTCTTGAAAGTTTCAGAATGAAAGGTGAGTTGATCAGGGCAAAGTGAATTTTGCCCCTGGGCTGCTCCCTCCCTGAAGGTCAGCTAAAGCCTACCTGGCAGCATCACCATTTATAGGGGCTACTTCCTCGTCAAATAAGCTCCTGGCTGTTTTGTTTGTTTGCTTGTTTTTTAATTGATTTAAAAAAAAGGAATATTATTTATGAAGCTTAGAAGGTATGGAAGTGAAAAGTAATCCTCACTTCCACCCCTCCCCCAGTCACAGCTCCTCTCCTAGAGGAACTCCTGCCAATTTGTGTACCCTTTCAGACATTTATTGCCTTTCCAAATATCCATTAAAATCATATGAATATATAACCTGTGTACTTTTCTTGTTAGGTTAAAAATCTTGCAGCTTATTCCATATCCAGAGAGTTGCCATAACATTTTGGTAGCCATATATATGCCATTATAGAAAGGAACCAGATTTTACTGAGCCAGTTCTTTACTGAGAGGCTTTTAGGATTTTTCTGTCTTTTGCTATTACCGTGAATAATGTAGTTAATACCCCATTTTTTCTTTTTTTACAAAAGCCTTTTGGCACATAGACAAGTGAAAATAAGATGAAGTCCTAGAATTGGAACTGACTATGCCAAATGAAATGATAGAAATTGCCAGATTGCCTTCCTAAAAGATTAGATTAATTTATTCTCTGACCGGCGATATGTGCAAATACTTGTTTCATATTCTCACCAATAATTTTATCAAACTTTAGATTGTCTTACTATTTGATAAGTGATAGATGAAATTTTGTAGTTTCAGTTTCAGTCTTTTTAAATAAGATTTTATTTATTGGCCGGAGCCGTGGCTCACTAGGCTAATCCTCTGCCTAGCAGCGCCATCATACCAGGTTCTAGTCCCGGTCAGGGCGCTGGATTCTGTCCCGGTTGCCCCTCTTCCAGGCCAGCTCTCTGCTGTGGCCAGGGAGTGCAGTGGAGGATGGCCCAGGTGCTTGGGCCCTGCACCCCATGGGAGACCAGGAAAAGCACCTGGCTCCTGGCTTTGGATCAGCGCGGTATGCTGGCTGCAGCTGCCATTGGAGGGTGAACCAACGGCAAAAGGAAGACCTTTCTCTCTGTCTCTGTCTCTCTCTCTCTCACTGTCCACTCTGCCTGTTAAAAAAAAAAAAAAAGATTTTATTTATTTACTTATTTATTTGAAAGGCTGAGTTAGAAAGAAAAAGATCTTCCATCTACTCCCCAAATGGCCACAATGGTTAGGACTGGGCTAGGCAGAAGCTAGGAGCCTGGAATTTCTGGGTCTTACATAGAGGTGGCAGGGGCACAAGCACTTGGGCCATTCTCTGCTGCTTTCCCAGATGCATTAGCCAGGACTTGAACTGACACTCATATGGGATGACAGCTTGGCAGGTGGCAGCTGGACATCTTTGTTCCTTTGAAGAGGATAAGCATTTTTAAAAAAAAGATTTATTTATTTGAGAGGCAGAGATAGAGAGGGAGAGACAGGTCTTCAAGCCACTGGTTCACTCAACAAATGGCCACAATGGCCAGAGCTGGGCTGATCCACAGTCAGAAGCTTCTTGGTCTCCCACATGGGTCCAGGGGTCCAGGTTCTTGGGCCTTTCGCTACTTTCCCAGGCACATTAGCAGGGATCTGAATCGGAAGTGGAGCAGCCAGGACTCAAAATGGCACCATATGGGATGCCAGTACTGCAGGCAGCATCTTTACCTGCTATGCCACAGCTCCGGCGCCTCAGCTGAATTTAACAGTGCCCTCTCTCAAGTACAGCAGAGACTTGCAGAGACCTGTTTTCACCTTATCCCTGTAATTTTTCATTTGCCTCCAGTATTTTTCATTACACTCTTGCCTGTTGCCTATCTTCGGCAATGTTTTCCCTTCCAGTGCCAGCAGTTCCCTTGAAAAGAGGGAACTGTCAGTGCAGATATGCCTTTTTGACTGGTTTTTCACTAGTAATGCAGGAAAGCAGTTCTTACAAATGTCAAGAAGAGGAATTGTCTTTCACTTTATCCGTACTTGCTGGAGGAAAAAGATACCATCTCCCTGCCTACCTATCGTCAGGTGGTTGAGGAGCCAGAATGCAGCGGTGGTCCCAGACCTGAGACACCTTCAGGATGTCATGTCTCTGTCAGCAGCCCCTTGTGAAAATGATGTTCTTTCTGTTTTGTAATATATAAACTTATTCTCTCCAGCGTCTTCTCTTTCTGAAGAATTGAAACATTTCACAGAGAGACTAGAAAGTGATGGGACTCTACAAAGATGTTTTGAAGATTCAGAAAGGTAAGAGCAATTCCCTTCCTTTTTTTTTTTTTTTTTCTCTAGGACTTATTTATTGGGGCTGATGCTGTGGCATAGTGAGTAAAGCTGCCCCCTGCAGTGCTGGCATCCCATATGGGCACCGGTTTGAGTCTCGACTGCTCCACTTCCAGTCCAGCTCTCTACTATGGCCTGGGAAAACAGCAGAAGATGGTCCAAGTCCTTGGGCCCCTGCACCCGTATGGGGAGACCTGGAGGAAGCTCTAGGCTCCTGGCTTCAGATCAGCGCGGCTCCAGCTGTTGTGGCCAATTGGGGAATGAACCAGTGGAATGGAGGACCTCTTTCTCCATCCATCCCTCTTTCTCTCTCTCTCTCTCTCTCTCTCTCTCTCTCTCTCTCTGTGTCTCTCTCTCACACTGTCACTGCCTGTCCTTCTCTATGTAACTCTGCCTTTCAAATAAATAAATCTTTAAAAAATAAAATGGAGGCATGTATTGTGTGCAGCAGGTTATACCAC
Organism: Oryctolagus cuniculus; assembly: GCF_051225735.1. NCBI lineage: Eukaryota > Metazoa > Chordata > Mammalia > Lagomorpha > Leporidae > Oryctolagus > Oryctolagus cuniculus. Next base: position 21,682,171 of record NC_142877.1, read on the forward strand.
TGCTTAGGATACCCACATCCTGTATCAGAATGCTAGTTTTTAGTCCTAGCTAATCCACTTTTTTTTTTTTTTTTTTGGACAGGCAGAGTGGACAGTGAGAGAGAGAGAGAAACAGAAGCTTTTTTTTTTTTTTTAAAGATTTGTGTTAATCTCTTAATTCTGTCTGTTTTGCAGAAAAGCATCAGATTTGTCTCTGGAAACTTCAGTGGCTGAGATGAAAGAATATATAACAAAGTAAGTAAAAATGAATGAAGCTTTGTTGGGAAATTTGTTCTCCATCTGGGAAAATAACTAAACCTGGGTAAAGTTAATGGTAAATATTGTGCTTCAAAAGCAGAAGTTAGAAGGCTATATACTGAGGGTCTGGCACTGTGGCGTAAAGGGTAAAGCCACTGCCTGTGATGCCAGCATCCCATATGGGTGGTTCAAGTCCTGGCTGCTACATTTCCAGTCCATCTCCCTGCTAATGGCCTGGGAAAAGCAGCAGATCTCTGTTTCTAAGTTTGGCTTTTTAAAATAAATGAATCTTTGCCGGCGCCGCGGCTTACTAGGCTAATCCTCCGCCTTGCGGCACTGGCATACCGGGTTCTAGTCCCGGTTAGGGCGCCAGATTCTGTCCCGGTTGCCCCTCTTCCAGGCCAGCTCTCTGCTGTGGCCTGGGAGTGCAGTGGAGGATGGCCCAAGTGCTTGGGCCCTGCACCCCATGGGAGACCAGGATAAGTACCTGGCTCCTACCATCGGATCAGCACGGTGTGCCGGCTGCAGCGTGCCGGCTGCGGTGACCATTGGAGGGTGAACCAACAGCAAAGGAAGACCTTTCTCTCTGTCTCTCTCACTGTCCACTCTGCCTGTTAAAAAAAATATTTAAAAAAAATTTATTTAAAAAGAAAACAGGCTACATATTGAGTTTTTTTTTTAAACAGTGGCATTTGTTGATTTTTAAAAAATGTTTATCTACTTGAAGTGCAGGTACTCCGATATGGGATGAGATGTGGGCATCCCAAACAGCAGCTTTAATCCACAGCACCACAATACCCACCCCCATGTTGAGATTTCTGTGGGCTCTGCTGGTTGCCAGTTTTATAGAATGGAGTCTAGAGAATAAAGATGTTAATTTGATTTTAAGTGCTCATGTTTGATTTGGTTAAATTAATAGCCTTTGAATCAGCTGTGCTTTCTAATCCTTTAATGAATCTTTTATTTGTGTTTTATAACCAGATTATATGCCTAATGTGCTTACTGTTGCCCTGAGTATTTCAGAATGAGATGATCAACTGAACTGTTTTCCCTCTGGTTCTGTAGGTTTTCTTCAGAGCGTCAGACGTGGGATCAGCTCTTGTTGCACTACCAGAAAGAGGCTGAAGAGATGATATCCAGGTTAGATCTGTGAAATGGGAATCAGAAGCTATCTTGTTACTCTGTGGGGTTGACTTGAGTTTAGTTCAGTTCTTTTAGCACAAATTGAACGATGAATTCTTTCTCACAGGCCAGTCAGCTCATCAGGATGCTGAGAAGTATAGATTAGCACTCTTTGACCATAAATGGACAGTGAGGGAGAAGCAGGGGAGAGCTGGTGTCACTGGTTTTAGTCCAAGAACAGAATTGTCTCTGTTTTGTGTTCTTGGCAGCCATTTGACATCCTGGAAGAGACAGACACATCTCTGCCTTGTACGTGGCAACCTGAGACCGGGCCAGGAACTGTGGTCAGGAGAGTTTAATGAGCACATGGCCTTTGAGCTGCAGGTAGGGGAGACATCACTGGCCAGGGCCTTGTGGAGATACAAATACAGGAAAGGCAGCCGTGGAGAAAGGTGTAAGGAAAGAGAGGCTCTTTGTCTGGGTCTTGAGTCAATACAGAATAGGACTGTGCTAGCATTTGATATAACTGAACACACAAGCCAGTGGGTTAAGCTTTTTATCCAAACAATCTTGGCTAGAAACCGAACTACAAAGTGTTAGCCAAAACCCTAATTGCGGAACTGGTCTTTCTGTAGAGGGGGGGCTTTGAGGAACACATTCTACAAAACTGTCCCAGTGCAAGCAATGGCGATCATCATTTTATTCACCCCTTACAGATTCCATTTGTGGAAGATAGATAACATGTAAGATGGCAGCTTTAGAATAAAAACTTTTGTATCAAAGCTTACGTGTTAGGGTGGATATTTGGTGTAGCCAGTTAAAATACCACATCCCAAGTTGGGGTGCGTGGGTTTGAGTCCTGGCTCCCCTTCTGATTCCAGCTTCCTGTTAATGTGCACCCTGGGAGACAACAGGTGATAGCTCAAGTACTTCAGTCCCCGCCACTCACATGGGTGAGCCAGCTGAGTTCCAGGCTCCTGGTTTTGGAACGGCTCGGCCCTGGCTGTTAAAGCCAGGCATGTAGGTGGTGAATCAGTGGATGGGAGATCTCTCTGACTCTGCGCCTTTTAAAGAAAGTGAAAATAAATAAAAATCTACCCCTTATATGCTAAGGGGATTATTTCTGAAAGCAGACCGTCTGTTTAGCTCCTAACTAAATACTCCTTAGTTTTGTGACCTTGGGCATGCCACTTAATCTCTGAGTCTGAGGGTCTCCCATTTGAAAATAAGGATAATATACATCATTGGGTTATTTTGGTAAATGAGGTTGAATGGAAAGTACCTAGCATGTCTGGCACCTACCAAACATTTGGAAAATGCTGGTAGTTGCTGTAAGGGTCATCATCAGTTCTCATGAACGCCATTCTGTTCATTTAATAAGATAATTGAAGGGGCCATTGTAGCCTTTGCGTTCAGATAGAAGCTGTGGTGGCTTCACTCTGCTTCCTACCACCCTTTTTGTGTAGGGACCTTATTGTTAAGTGGAGTCAACCAAACTGAAGTTTCTGGCATTTTTTTGAGTCCAGTGATATAAAAACATTGATACTAGTCATACGTTTCGAAGAGAGTCCATAGGTCTCTGATAGCATGGAAGAATACTGACTCAAGCTCACGGTGGCTACTTTGAAGGGAATCTTTGGTGGAATGCCTTTGGCACAGTGCTTGGGACACCTGCGTTTCATGGCAAGGTGCCTCAGTTCAGGTTCTGGCTTGCCTTCCAATTCCAGTTTCCTGCTAACGTGCATCCCAGGAGGCAGGTAGTGGCTCAAGTACTCTGGGGCTCTGCATCCATGTCGGAGATTCAGGTGGAGCTCCAGGTTTTGGCTTCACCGTTGCCGTGCCCTGACTGTTAAGGCATTTGAGGAGTGAGCCAGTGGATGGAAGAGCTGTCTGTCTCTGTCTCTTGCTTTTCAAATAAAATGAAAAATAATAATAAAATTTTTAAGGAAGTTGTGGAGTATAAAATGATTATAAAATTCCTTGAAAGCCCTATTTTTTTTTTTTTTTTTTTAAGAGGATCAACTGAATCCAAAATTACTGAAATCAGAGTGGAACCTGCAACGTATAGTGGGTCTTCCCAGAGTGAAGTTCTTAATACAAAACCTGACTACCAGAAAATACTGCAGAACCAGAGCAAAGTTGTTGATTGTATAGAGTTGGTGGTAAGTCAGCTTGTGTTTGTTTAGTTAATAATCAGCTTTGCTACCCTGTCATCCTTGGAAATTAAAAGCCTGATGGGATAGGTGTTGTGGTGTAGTGGGCTTAGCTTCCTCTTAGGTCGCCTGCATCCCGTAGCAGAGTTCCTGGTTTGAGTCCAGGCTACTCTATGCTTCCAATCCAGCTTCCTGCTAATGCACCTGGGAAAGCAGCAGAAGATGGCCCAAGTATGTGAGCTCTGAATTGAGTTCCTGGCTCCTAGCCTTTTTTTAAAGATTTATTTTTATTTTATTTGAAAGAGTTACAGAGAGAGGTAGAGCCAGAGAGAGAGGTCTTCCATTCCACTGGTTCACTCCCAAATGACTGCAATGGCCAGAGCTGAGTTGATCCGAAGCCAGGACCCAGGAGCTTCCTCTGGGTCTCCCACATGGGTGCAGGGGCCCAAGGACTTGGGCCGTCTTCTACTGCTTTCCCAGGCCATAGCAGAGAGCTGGATTGGAAGAGGAGCAGCCCGGACTCGAACTGGTGCCCATATGAGATGCCGGTGCTACAGGCTGGGGCTTTAACCCACTGTGCCACAGCGCCAGCCCCATGGCTCCTAGCTTTGACATGGCCCAAACCTAGTTGTTGTGGCCATTTGGGGAGTGAAACAATGGATGGAAGAGTTCTTTTTTTCTCTCTCTGCCTTTAAAATAAATAAAATATTTTTTTCTTTCTTAAAAGATAGACTGGGTCTGACCTCTTTCTGCTCCCTCCCGTTTGTGCTCCTTCTTGGCCACAGCTCACCAGAAGTCATGACCTGGCATCCTGTTGGCAGAGATCAAGGGGGGTGGGCTTCCTTGGCCAGAGAGCGGCCAGGAGAAGAGTGTGATGTGGCTCTGGAGGAGCAAACATGAAACGCATGGTGCAGCACTGCAGGCTGAGAGAATAGCAAGCCAGGCTCCTGAGCAGGAGCTTGCGCGGTGGGTTCCAGGAACAGCAGAGAAGCCTGGGCCTTGGTGGCCTCACAGCTCTTTGGTCTGCAGATGGACGAACTGCAAGGATCCGTGAGGCAGCTGCAGGCCTTTATGGATGAAAGTACCCAGTGCCTCCAGAAGGTGTCAGTACAGCTCGGTAAGTGTCTCTGAGGGCACCAGGCTCGGGCTGTTTTCTGTCTGATAGCACTGGGATGCAACCTGCCCATCAAAGCATACAGTCCCAGAGGGCAAGACCTCTCTCCGTCTCACTCTGGTGATTTGTTTTTCTCTCCACAATAAGTTGGATGTTGTGGGTACTCAGAGTCAGTGAGAACTTCCCAGTGTCAATTTCACAAAAGCACAGTAGACTCTCTCCATAAGTATGGTGTTGTTTTGGTGAGCCCAAGGCTTAAGAAATTCCCATTGCCTAATCCCTCTCTCTGTTTCAAGAATGCACTGAGTACCACTGCTGCTGCTCCGCTGTCACTTTTCCTGACCTGCAGCCCCGCGTTCTCTGCTGTACAACCATCCTTCTCGTATGTGTCTCGTGTGTGCTGTGTGTGTCGTGGTGGTAGTGGTGACTGGCTTTCCCACCCAGACTGCCCTGTCCTGAGGTCAGAGATGCTCCTGTTTGTCACGGTAATGCCCCTCAGTGCCTGGCACAGTGTCCACACAGTCTGTTAGCAGCACGTGTCATGTGAATTCAATTGCAGTCTGTTTTGGCTCCTTTCCTCTGCAGAGAAGAAAAGCATGCAGCAGCTGGATTCCTCTCCAGCTCGGAAACTGCTCAGGCTTCACCTCCAGAGCCCGCCCACCACACGTGGCTCTAGACCTCGTCAGTGACCGCAGGCGGCTCTTCTGCCCCGAGACAGTCAGGGAAGAGGATGAGAAGAGTGGCCCAGCACATGGCGACTGCGTGCCAGTCTGAGCTGGAGACTTCTGCCCAGTCCCTCTTGAGGATAACGGGCTGAATGGAGAGCACTTGGACTTTATTCTAAAAGTGATGGAATTTATGCATCCTGAGGAACGTTACAGAGACAGCTTTTCCAGGAATGTGCAAAATCTTGAAGCTTGTTTGAGGTGACCTTGGGAACTAGGGGTCCAGTTTCTCAAGTGTCCTTCGTGGTCAGAAATCTTCATGCTGTTCTTCAGGCTTTGCAATCCAGACATTTAGGACCAAGTATAATGAAACACGTTAGGAGCTGAGTTGGGTTCTGGTCCTAAAGGAATAAGACTGGTTTTCCAGCACGGCTGTGAAAGTGGTCAGAGATGAGGAGCTGAGTCTCCACTGTTGGGAAATGCATGTGTCTTTGCGAGGCATCCGCTTGGAAGGGAGCTCCGCTCATTCTTTTCTCCATGTCATTCGTGCTTTACTTTTTAACAGCCAGTTGGCCTCCAGAATTCTAAATTCATGGCAAGAAGAGGATCGGTACTACTATTAATTGTTCTTTGTATTTGTGAATAATCTGCATTGCACTAGTGCATGCAATTAAAGTTTTCCCTTGCTTTGTGTATGTTTTGAGCATAAACATTTTTTACATTATTATTATTTCATAGAACAGACAGAGAGCTCCTATCTGCTGGCCATTTAGGGAGTAAGCCAGTGGATGTAAGACCTTTTTCTCTCTCTCCCTCTCTCTTGTCTGTAACTCTGCATCTCAAATAAATAAATCTTAAATGTTGGCCCAAGCACCAGGGAGAGGTGATATCGCCTTGCATTTTTAATTTATCTTTTTTTTAATTTGACAGAGTTAGAAACATTTTAAATTTTTTTAAAGATTGATATGTTTTATTTGAAAGGCAAAGTTATAGAGAGAAAGAGACAGATCGTCCATCTGCTGGTTCACTCCCAAAACAGCTGCAACAAGTACAGGAGGCCAGTGTTGTGGTGTAGCAGGTGAAGCTGAAGTCGGACACTGGTATCCCCTATGGGCACCAGTTCAAGGCCTGGCTGTTCCACTTCCGTTCCAGCTCCCTGCGGATGCTCCTGAGGAAGCAGCGGAAAGTGGTCTTCAGTGCGTGCACCCCTACCACTCACATGGAAGACCCAGAAGAAGCTCTGGGCTCCTGGCTTCAGCCTGGCCCAGCCCTGGCCATTGCAGAGATTTGGGAAGTAAACCAGTGGGTAGAAGGTCTCTCTGTGTCTCCCTCTCTATGTAAAAGTACAACAACAGGACTTGAACTGGAACCATGCATCACTGGTGGTGGCCCAACCCACCGTGCCACAATGCTGGCCCCTTGCATCTTTTGAAAAAGCAAAAATTTATTTTCATATGGTTGAAAGGCAGAGCAACACGAAGAGATCTTGCATCTGTTGGTTCACTTCCCAAATGCCTGCAACAGTGAGGCCTGGGCCAGATCCAAGCCAGGAGCCCAGAACTCCATCCAGGTCTCCGATATGGATGGCAGGGCCCCAAGCACTTGAACCACCATCTGCTGCCTCCCTGGATGCCATTAGCAGGAAGCTGCTGGGTTGGAAGTGAAGCCAGGACTTGCGCCAGGCACCTAAATACGGGATGTGGGTGTCCCAAGCAACAGCTTAACCTCTGTGCCACAATGCCTGCCCTTTCTCCTTGCTTCGACATACTTTTGTTATTTATTCATTGGTGTGCTCATATTCCCAAGTCCCTGCTGGGTTCAGTTCTAGGAACCCGGAAGAGACCACAACACAGATGCTTGCGATGCTCACTGTCTTTGAGATCCAAGAAACGAAGAGGAAGCTCCACGGAAGAGATGTTTTAGCTGACTTAGGAAGGATGGAGTTAAATGGAGTGAGTATTTCAGGCAAAAGGAGTAGCATTTCCAAAGGCTGAAGGAGAGAGGGCAAGTGGAGCATTCTGGGACACTAACAAAAGACTAGACAGGAGTGCTGAGCACCAGTGGAGGGGTGACCTGGGGTAAGGATAATAGAGAGTTATTACAAGGCTCTAAGAACAAAGAGGCTCAAAACATTTTTAAAGGCTCGCTGCAGCTGCTGTGAGAAATAGAAGCAAGCGAGGTGTAAAAAAAAGTGGGAGAAAGCACTGGGCTACTGCAGTGATCTGCGTGAGAGATGACAGCTTGTGCTAAGTGTCGGCAGTGCAGGAGCGGGGTGGGACTGCCTGTGTTGCTCGTGGTGTCTGGAACATGTAGCATATGACCTATTAAAAACTAACTTCAGCATGGCAGTTTGCTGCAGTTCAGATGCCACTGGGACACCTGCTTCAGAGTGACAGTCCTCTGCTACCAACCCAGCTTCCTACTAATGTGTACCCTGGGAGGCAGCAGGTGGGGCCCTGCCACCCACATGAGAGACCTGACTGGGTTCTGGTATCCTGGCTGTGGCCTGGCTCAGCCCTGCTGTTGTGGGCATTTGCGGAGTAAACCCATGGATAGAACTCTTGTCTCACTTGCTATGATTGAGCAAAAGGTATTTAACCTCCTGTCTGTAAGGTTGGAAGAATAACAGACACTCTATCACAGGGATGCTATAAAGATGAAATTAAGTAATGCAAGATTAACCCTGGGGTATCGACAAGCTGCAGTGCTGGAGGCTTGAGCAACTGGTTCAGCTCGGGCCAGTTAATGAAATGGGGAAGCTGAGGTACCAGATGGGATGTCCACTAGACTGTCTGGTGTACAAGTAGAGAACTGGGTAGAGAAGTCTGGACATGAGGCAAAATTTGAGAATTACTGATGTGTAATTACTGAAGACTTGAAAATGGATAATGCGTGTACTCTGCTGAGTAGAGCAAGACGGGAAATGTTGGCCAGCCTCGCAGAAAACCAGCATTTAAGAATCAGGAGTAGGGGCCAGTGTTGTGGTGTAGCAGGTAAGCCACCACCTGTGACACCGGCATCCCATATGGGCGCTGGTTCCTGTTCTCGCTGCTCTACTTCTGATCTAGCTCAGAAAAGCAGTAGAAGATGGCCCAAGCGCTTGAACCCCTGCCACCCTGTGGGAGACTTGGATGAAGTTACTGGCTTCCACCTGAGCCAGCCCTGGCTGTTGCAACCATTTGGGGACTGAACCAGTGGGTGGGAGATTGATCTCAATCTCGCTAGCTCTGACTTTCGAAAAAATAAATAAATTTAAACAAACAAAATCAGGAGTGGCATTAACTGCCTGCTCTTTCAGAAGCAGAATAGTGTCGTGGAGAGAGCATGGAGTTTGCAGTGAATCTTCATTTCCTTTTTAAAGATTTATTCATGTATTTATTTGAAAGAGTTACACAGAGAGAGGAGAGGCAGAGAGAGAGAGAGAGGTCTTCCATCCACTGGTTCACTCCTCAATTGGCCGCAACGGCCGGAACTGCATCGATCTGAAGGCAGGAGCCAGGAGCTTCTTCGGGGTCTCCTACATGGGTGCAGGGGCCCAAGGACTCGGACCATCTTCCACTGCTTTCCCAGGCCACAGCAGAGAGCTGGATCGGAAGTGGAGCAGCCAGGACTCAAACTGGCGCCCATATGGGATGCTTTACCCGCTACACCACAGTGCCAACCCCAATTTCTTTTCCTCAGCTGTAAAAATGGGGATAAATCACTTCTCCAAAGGTGATTATACCTTTCTCCATTGTATTTGTTACATTGTATTGCATTTTTATAAGGATTTTTTAAAAATCAAGGATAAGAAGTGTGCTTAAGGAGCTGACATGATGCAGCAAGTTAAGCCACAACTTGTGAAGCTGACGTCCCCTATCAGTCTGCATTTGAATCCTGCCTGCTCAGCTTATGATCCAGCTTCCTGCGCATGTGCCTGGGGAGGAAGCTGAGGATGGCCCAAGTACTTGGAACCTTGGTATAAGGAAAAAGGTCTCTGAGGCAGTTAGGAAAAAGAAAGTGGATCTTGGGCAAATTCTAGAAAACTCCCTCTGGAGAATCCAATTACCCACCCCTTTGAGTTAATAGACAGACTGGGAAGTCAATCCAAATACAACCTCCTACTGAATGCAGCAGGTGAAGGGCCAGGATGTTACCGATAAGGGGGGAGGAAGGAGAAAATTACATGAAGGAGGCCAACCCACCAGGCTCAGCTTTTGTCACTTACTGTAAATGAACCTGCTTTTTGCTTTTGCACTCTCTTTGGGATTTTACTCTCTATTTCTGTACTGAGCAGTACACTGACAAGGGGAAGCAGCTCCCCATACTCCACCCACGTAGATCTGGCTGGGCCCAGGCTGTTGAGGCCATGTGGGGAGTGAACCAGCAGAGAAGACATTGATTTTCTCTCTCTCCCCCTTTCAGATAAATGTTTAGATTGTTTTCAACAGCTACATATGATAGAACAAAGGGAGTATTGGACTCTAAGCATTTTATATGCATACTATTTAGTCCTTACCACAGTCTCATAACTTAACAATTTTTTTATTGTGATGAGGAACACAAGCATAGATAGCTTACTGAGGACATAGAGTAGCAGAGTGGACTAGAACCAGTATGGCACTCAGTAAATGTTAGCCGTATAACAAAGGGCTGTGCTTAATTGATAATAGCTTTACTCAAGTTTGGCTCAGGAATTGTCCTCGGTGAATAGCAGTGTTACCACTGCCCTCTGGGAGGTCTGTTGATATTTATTTGTTCCTTTTTCCCTGATTTTGTTAAAAGAATATCACTTTTAGCAGTGTTACTTGTATAATCGATCAATAATAAATAAGCCCTTTAGGGGAGAAATTGTGTCCTGCACGTTTCGGCGTTATTATTTAAATAGATAATTACGCTTCGCGTGGGCCATCCTCCAGGGAGGGGCAGTGCAGCGCCAGGGGTCCTGTCACAGCCCTAGGTGTTAGGAGCCCCAAGTCTTGGGTTTCGATTTTGTTTACTGCGTCCACTCACTGGTCAGTAAGCCTTCTTCCACGCGCCCTGTGGCTTCGGCTGCGTCTCTGGACCGCCTTAGGAAGAGGATGACACTCTGCGAGGCTTCCTGCGGCCTTCGTGGGGACGGGACTCGGAGAAGGGGAGGAGGCTGTGGCCGCACGTACCCTGGCCGCTCCGATTCGGATTTCAGCCGACTCCGCAGCAAGAGAAACTACATCCAAGATGGCGCCCCGGGCCTTCCCCAGCGCCGCCACCATCTTCTCGGTAGTTCCCGAGGCAGGCAGGAGCAGCGCGCCTGCGCGGCCCCGGCATCCTCAGCGCGCCTGCGCGGCCGCAGCGCCTCCCCCGCCCCTCTCGCCGCCGCCGCCGCCGCCGCCGCTGCTGCTGCACTGACGGCGGGTGCCCGCGCCTCAGGTGAGTGAGCGCCTCAGCCCGGCCCCCGGGGGGCGCGCGGCGCCGCATGCGGGGGCGTCTCTCTTCTTCCCTGCTTCTTCCCCGCCTCGTGTGCGCCGCGCGGCGGGGGCTGGGGGCCGGCGCTGCCAGCCTCCGTCGAGCCCCCGGAGCCCTCCACCCCGCCCGCACTCCGGACCTGGGTCAGCCCGGCCCCCCTCGGCCGCTCCCGGTGCCCACCTGCTTGCATCCTCTCCGGGCGCCGCCCGGACCCGGGGCCGCGGGGACCCCCTGCGAGTGCGACCCCTTCTCCCGCTGTGCGGGTGGCGGAGCTCGGTGGGCCGCGGGCTCTCCTTGCACCCGTGCAGGCCCGAAGCGGCAGCGGGCACCCGGGGGCGGGACCCCGCGACCACCTGGTGGGAGATTGGCCTCTGAGCTCCACTTTAAGGCAGCGGAGGAAACTGAGGCACGGAGAGGCGAAGTGCGGTTTCCAAGGTCACGCGGCTGACAAGTGGCTCTGCCGGCTCTGGGGCCAGTGCACTTGGAATTTGATCTCGGACCTTAAATTTTTTTTTTTTTTTTTTTTGAAATGCACTTGTTACCTCGAAAATTGTTCTTAAACGTCGCTAAAGCAGGCTACAGATCGGGTGTGTTCTTGCTGTCGGAGTGCAATGGAGGTGTTGCTGTAATGAGGATAATAATGACAGTAGCGTGCTTGCTGTGTGCTGGGATCTTGCTAAGCATTTTGTTAAGATGATCTCCCTTAATACCACAGGGCTTCGCAGTCCACTGCCTCCCCCCCCCATTCCCCCCCTGCAGAGCTGGCCTCCCTGTCACAGGTGGACCGGGAGCCTCCCAGTTCGGGAGCGGGGAAGCTCTGGGTGGCAGCTCCCGGCGATGCCTGCCTGCATCCGGACTGCCCCCCCCCGCCCCACCCGGGAGCCCCCAGAGCGTGCGGTGAGCCTTCCTCTCCCAGCTTCCAGGACAGCAGGTCTGGGCTCCCCGGGCTGGCTGGGCTTGCCGGTGACAGAGCAGATTGGACTAGCGCTCACCTCGTCCTGGGATTTCCTGGCTCAGCTCCAGCTGGGCTTGAGCATTTTGGTATTTAAGATAAAAAGAGAAAGAGCACCGACCCGGGGTGCCGAGGCTCCTTAGGGAGCCTCCCTCCATGTAAAGTCCCAAGTGAGCAGCTGTAAAAATATGTGACTGTTTCACCCCCAAAATAACTAGTTCAGGCTGCCTTTTTTCTCCCTTAGCAAATCCTCCTCCACACTTCAAAGACTCCACTAAGTCACCACCTTCCCTATGAGCCCTCGACTTGAGGTTCCCAGTCGTGCCCTTGCGGAAGGGGGCCATCTTTGCAGCCCCCGAAGCCTCGCTCCTAGCAGAGCTTCTAAGACTCGGGCAGTTCCCGCGCTGCCTCGCACTACGCAAAGGGTGGTGGTCTCGCTGCCCGCCTGTTCTTCATCCTCGCCCCCACTTCCTCTTTGCTGCCCTCCCTTTAGATTAAACTTCTGATCCTGACCTGCCACTCAGAGACCTCAGTCCACCTTGTGGCTGGGAGTTTGCAGATGACGGTCTTGCGTGAAGACATCTGTCTTTTCCCCAACAGCCCAGTTGGCGTGTGCCACTTACGTGGACCGGGCAGGCTTGCCTTGCGTGTCGTAGTAGGGTTGCATGAAGCTGTGTGGCCCTTGCGCATTCGAGATCCATTTGTACTCTTTTGCTTTATGTAGCTGACTACCTGGAGTGATATGAATCAGTTATTATTGTATATCATTTCTTAATATTTAAGAAATACTGAAAAGGGCCCTTCAGGAGACAGCAGAGTGTATAGGTTCTCTCTATAAATGAGTCGTCATACAGAGTTTTTCCAAATAATTGCAAATATATTGAGCTGTTACTGCACATGGGTGGTGCTGAGTTTGGTAGGAAAGTCATAGTTGAATAATATGTGGTTCCTGTTGAAAGAGCTTGCTATCTGATGGGGAAATACTATATTTTTTAAGATTTATTTATTTATTTGAAAGGCAGAGTTACAGAGAGGCAGAGAGAGAGAGAGAGAGAGAGAGGTCTTCTATCCACTGGTTCACTTCCCAGTTAGCCGCAATGGCCAGAGCTGAGGAGATGCGAAGGCAGGGGCCAGGAGCTTCTTCCGGGTCTCCCACGTGGGTGCAGGGGCCCAAGGATTTGGGCCATCTGCTGCTGCTTTCCCAGGCCACAGAAGAGAGTTGGATCAGAAGTGGAGCAGCCAGGACTCGAACTGGTGCCCATTTGGGATGCCAGCACTGCAGGTGGTGGCTTTACCTGCTATGCCACAGTGCCGGCTCTGGAAATACCATATTCTAACTAAGTCAGTCTAGAAATGACCTTGTTACTAATGCAAGCAAAGTAATGTGCTTGTATTATGGAATAAGATATTTCATACAATCAGGTATTACTCAAGTTGAACAGAAGCTTTATGTCCATCTTTTTCACTTTTGTAGCCATCACTCTGAGAAGTGAACTTGTCCAAGGTTGCAGAACTAGGAATACAAACTTTATTTATTTATGTATTTATTTAAATTTATTTATTTGAAAGGCAGAGCAACAGAGAGAGAGAGAAGTCTTCTGTCTATTGGTTCACTCCCCAAATGGCTGCAACAGGCAGATCTGGGACCCATATGTGAGTGGCAGGAGCCTAAGTACTTGGGCCATCTTCCACTGCCTTCCTGGGTACATTAGCAGGAAGTTGGATCTAAAGCGGGGCAACCAGGGCTCAAACCAGTAAGTATTACAAGTGGTGGCTTAACCCACTGTGCTACAGTGCTGGGGCTGTACAGACTTCTGAGTTTTTGTTTATTTTTTTCAAGCTTTGAAAGGCAGGGCGACAGAGAAAGCAGAGACAGAGCTCTTCCATGTGCTCATCACTGCCCAAATGCTTCAGCAGCCTGGGCTGGTCCAGAACAAAATCAGGAGCTCTCTCCGGGTCTCATATGTGGGTGGCAGGGAACCAAGTGCTTGAGCCATCACTGCCTTCCAGTGTGCGCATTAGCAGGGCGCTGGCGTCAGAAGCAGAGCTGGGATTCAACCTCAGGGACTCCACTATGGGATGAGCGAGTCCCAAGTGGTGTCCCAACTGCTACATCAAATGCCTGCCCTGAAACTCAAGACTTTTTGTTCATGAAAGGTTTATTGGTATTTCTTCTCTCAGTGAACTAAATCTTAAAGACATTAACCAGCAACTGTATTAAAATTCCATTTGTGTACCTAGAAAAGGGATGGGGTAACAGGTCTAAAAAATATAATTCATGTCTCCAAAGAGCTTATGGTCTACTGAGGAAGAGTAAAGAACTATTCCCTGACGTTGAGCACAAGGAGCTTTGGAAAATGGAATAGAGATGTTTATTTTGATATACAAATTTTAAAATTCATGCATACTTTTTCACAAAATATTTTTCCGTGAAAGTTTTGATGACCTCCAATATTTAATTGTTAAATTTTATGGTAGAGGCCGGCGCCGCGGCTCACTAGGCTAATCCTCCGCCTTGCGGTGCCGGCACACTGGGTTCTAGTCCCGGTTGGGGCGCCGGATTCTGTCCTGATTGCCCCTCTTCCAGGCCAGCTCTCTGCTGTGGCCCGGGAGTGCAGTGGAGGATGGCCCAAGTGCTTGGGCCCTGCACCCCATGGGAGACCAGGATAAGTACCTGGCTCCTGCCATCAGATCAGCGCGGTGCGCCAGCCGCAGCGCGCCAGCCGTGGCGGCCATTGGAGGGTGAACCAACGGCAAAGGAAGACCTTTCTCTCTCTCTCTCTCTCTCACTGTCCACTCTGCCTGTCCAAAAAAAAAAAAAATTTTATGGTAGAAGGACTAGGTATATCATGGGAGTTGGGGAAGGGACCAAGGGGTCAGTATGAGCTGTGGTAGCGAGAGCACTTTGGGGACAAGTTAGGACTTTCTGGACTGTGACAAATTGATAAGGTCAGCTTCAATAAAAGGGCAAGGAAGACATTTTGAAGTGAGTGGTAAAACAGACAAGATAACAATGCCTGCCATACTTAGAGAACTGTGAAACACGGAGACTTGACTGCATTAGATCCGTGGTTCTGGAGAGCTTATTAAAACCTGTACTGCAGGGGCAGGTGCTGTGGTGCAGTGGGTTAAACTGCCGCCTGTGATGCTGGCATCCCATGTGGGCACCAGTTTGTGTCGCATCTGCTCCACTTCAGATCCAGCTCCCTATAAATGCGCCTGGGAAAGCAGCGGAAGATGGCCCACGGGATGCCTGCATCCTGTATCAGAGTGCCTGGTTCAAGTCCTGGCGACTGCTTCTGATCCAACTTCCTGCCAGTGCACCTAGGAGGCAGCAGGTGATGGCTCAGGTACTTGAGTCCTGCTGCCTACATGGGAGACATGAATAGAATTTCTGGCTCCTGGCTTTGGCCTGGCCACGTCCTGGCCATCTGTGGGCATCTCTCCTTCTCTCTCACTCTGTGTCACTCTGCTTTTCAGATAAATAAATCTTGGAAAACAAAGCATTGCTGGGTTCTACCTCCAGAGTTTCTGACTCTTATCGCTCAAGCATCTGTAGTCTCCTAGACCCAGGTGATGCTGATGCCTGTTGGTCCAAGGACCACACTTGAGGAACAACTTAATTAGGAAGTTGAGAGGCTAGAGGCCGGCACCGTGGCTCACTTGGTTAATCCTCCGCCTGTGGCGCCGGCATCCCATATAGGCGCCGGTTCTAGTCCTGGCTGCTCCTTTTCCAGTCCAGCTCTTTGCTATGGCCCAGAAAGGCAGTGGGCCCCTGCACCCACATGGCAGACCAGGAAGAAGCACCTGGCTCCTGGCTTCAGATGGGCGTAGCGCCGGCCGTGGCGGCCATTTGGGGGGTGAACCAAAGGAAGGAAGACCTTTCTCTCTGTCTCTCTCTCATTGTTTATAACTCTACCTGTCAAAAAAAAAAGTTGAGAGGCTAGAATCAGAAACTGTCAAAGAACTTGTTCCCGGAAAGTGTGTGTGTGTTATATACTAGCATCAGAGAATTCTGGAAAGATACATACCAAACTGTAGTAGCGGTCACTTTTTGTAGTGGGATTTAGGAGTCTAAGAATCAACTTTTAACCTGATACCTTTATATATTTATATAACAAATGTATATTATTTTTGCATTGTGCACATTACTGCTTTTGTATTTTAAAAAAGAAAAAATAGAATTTTTTTGAAGATACACACTAAAATATTTATGGACTAAAAAAAGAGCTTGCTGAAGTAATCCAGTATCAGACATTTTCGTGTCTGTTCTATGCCAGATGCTGCCGGCTCCTGGAAGCACAAAGCCTTTGCGAAAGCTGGCGGTCTGGTGATCGCGATGGGCAGATAACTCCTCTGCTTGGTATCATGTGAGCCTCCTAAGAGCAGGGACCGGGGCTAGTTCTGTGGTCAGGTGAAGGCAGGCATCTGGTAAACGATGGAATGTGCAGATCCAGGCAAGAAGTGAGGACATTAGGGGAAAAAAAAAAAAAAAAAAAAAAAAAGGCCGCATGCAAGATGCTGGGGGAAACATTGAGAAGCCCAGATAGAGATAACGACAGGATGCATCAGGAAGGACTTTGAAGTCCCAAGACTGGTAAATTTGGCGTTTATGGCAGAATTGTTTGTCAGGTTGTCTATTTTGATAACTAATCCCCCTCTTTAAAAAAAAAAAAAAAAGCTGCATGAAAACACAGGAAAAAGTACCTAGAGAGTGAGCATTTAGCTCAGCGGTTAAGATAACTGCTTCCTACATTGAGTACCTGGATTCAGTTCTCTGCTCTGTCTCCTGAGTCCAGCTTCCTTCCAATGCAGACCCTTGGAGGCATGGTGGTAATGGTGCAAGTAACAGGGTTCCTGCCACGTATGTGGGAGACCTGGACTGCATTCCAGCCAGGCTCTGGCTGTTGTGAGCATTTGACAAGTGGACCAACAGATGGGAACTCTCTCTGTCTCTTTGCATCTCAATTAAAAATAAATCAGCAGATAAATTAATAAAACCTTAACTTGGACTGGCGTTGTAGCATAATTGGTTAAGCTACTGCCTGTGGCAGAGCATTCCATATGGGTTCCAGTTCACATCCCATCTGCTCTGCTCCCATCCAGCTTCCTGCTAATGTACTTGGGAAAGCAGAAGATGGTGCAAATGCTTGGGTCCCTGCCACACATGTGGGAGACCTGGATAAAGCTCCTGGCTCCTGGCTTTGGCCTGGTCCAGCCCTGACTACTGTAGCCATGTGGGGAGTGAATAAGTGGATGGAACGTGTGTGTCTGTCTGTCTGTCTTTGTCTCTTTCTAACTCTG
Source organism: Oryctolagus cuniculus (assembly GCF_051225735.1). Taxonomy (NCBI): domain Eukaryota; kingdom Metazoa; phylum Chordata; class Mammalia; order Lagomorpha; family Leporidae; genus Oryctolagus; species Oryctolagus cuniculus. The sequence continues at coordinate 21,699,142 of NC_142877.1, forward strand.
CCTTTCAAAACAAACAAACCTTACCTAGGGTGGGTGTTGTGGTACAGCGAATTAAGGCACCACTTAGGATGCCCCATCCCGTATTGAAGTGCCAGTTCAAATCCTTGCTCTGCTTCCAATCCAGCTTCCTGTTAATGCACCTGGGAAGGTAGAGGATGATGGTACAGGTACTTGGGTCTCTGCCACCCATTTGAGATACCCCAGTGGAGTTCCATTCTCTTGACTTCAGCCTGGCCCAGTCCCAGCTGTTGTGGGTGTTTGAAATGTGAGCCAATGGGTGGAAGATCTCTCTCTTGCTTTCTCTTTCTTGTTCTGTCTTCTTCTCTGTCCATCTGCTTTTCAAATCAATCAATCAATCTTAAAAAAAAAAAAAAAAAAAACTTACCTAGATTGAATCTGAGTGTTTAGATTTCAGGGCTTTCTTTCCTAAGTGAAAAAAAATCTTTTAAATCACACTACTAGTTATGTTGTATTTATACTCTTTATACTCTTATTTTGTCATTAGTATTTTATTCTATGTTCATGTGAAATTAACTGATAGATGGAGGATGTTTCAAATACTTAGAAAAAAAATGGTGTTATGTCATGATCTTTTCAGTGAGAGAGATGGTACAGTTAACTCAGAATTCTGTAGTGTTTCCCATAGTGCCTAACAGAGCTTGACAGTGAGTATCCACTGTCCTAAATAAGTATTAGTTAGTGGTGGTTGAATGTGGGTGTCCTGACTGGAATATTAGTCATTAAGTCAAATGCCTGCCCCTGATGTTTTATCATTACAATGCTTCTTCATTTTTAAGCCTGAAGTTTCATCTCATGGATAAAAGATACTTGAGTGCTTTAAAAAACTGCGAGATCTTAGCTCCAGAATCATTGTAGATTAAACCACAGTAGTTTAATCAGGATGGTGGAAGAGTAGGTATTTATTTACAAAGTACAGAGCAAGGAGCCAGGGAGCTATCACTTGATTTCGAGGCTGCCCAACAGGTTAAAGTTAAGGTTTTATGGACTGAAGTTGGGGCTGAGAAGAGCTCATGTCCAGATTCCTGTTTGGTCAGTGATGCTCATGGCTTGTTGTGACTGGGCAGCAATGTCATGTTCTTCAAGGAGTGTTTGTAATGGTCAAGTGGGCTTCAGTTGGTCTAGGGGTTACATGCAGGGGGTAGTTACATTCTGCCCAGACCTGGAATTCTAAACAAATCCCTCGAAACAATACTGGCCAGCAGGGTTTTATCTATCGGAAAAGCAAATGACTCTAAGTCTTGTAGGGCCAGCTGTACCACTCCCTCAATTCAGTGAATTCCTTTTGATAAGTAGTTAATCCTAAAGGACAGGCAGGGACACCTCAGGCTAAGGGAGACAGACAGAAGCTGATCCCTTATCCATCAGGGATATTTGTTTAGGAGCTCCATAGTGCTGGAATGATATTAACCAAGATGTTGATTAAAATGGACCCTGGGGGACCGGCACTGTGGCATAGTGGGTAAAGCCCACTCCACTTCCGATCCAGCTCTCTGCTATGGCCTGGGAAAGCAGTAGATGATGGCCCAAGTCCTTGGGCCCCTGCACCAATGTGGGAGACCCAGAAGCAGCTTCTTGCTCCTAGCTTTGGATCGACACTTAGCTCCAGCTGTTGTGGCCATCTGGGGAATGAACCAGCGGATGGAAAAAGACCTCTCTCTCTCTCTCTCTGCGCCTCTCTGTAACTCTGCCTTTCAAATAAATCTTTAAAAATAATAATAATAAAATGGACCCTGCTTGATAGATAGTCCAAAGGATTGGTTGTTTTGCCATTATCCCTGGATAGTGATAGACAGTCCACAGGATGGATTGTTTTCCTATAATCCCTGGATAGGTGTTGGTCTCTCCTATTAAAGTAGTAATGATAATAATACCTAAACTTTTTCTTTTCTTTTTTTTTTTTTACAGGCAGAGTAGATAGTGAGAGAGAGAGACAGAGAGAGAAAGGTCTTCCTTTGCCGTTGGTTCACCCTCCAATGGCCGCCGCGGCCGGCGCGCTGCGGCCGGCGCACTGCACTGATCCGATGGCAGGAGCCAGGAGCCAGGTGCTTTTCCTGGTCTCCCATGGGGTGCAGGGCCCAAGCACCTGGGCCATCCTCCACTGCACTCCCTGGCCACAGCAGAGGGCTGGCCTGGAAGAGGGGCAACCGGGACAGAATCCGGCGCCCCAACCGGGACTAGAACCCGGTGTGCCGGCGCCGCTAGGCGGAGGATTAGCCTAGTGAGCCGCGGCGCTGGCCATAATACCTAAACTTTATATGGTACTTTTCAGTTTTCAAAACTTTTTGATCATTAAGATCCCGGGAAATGCCAGTAACTAAGCCTGAGGAAATAAGTGGAGGAATTAATGGCAGCTGGCTTCAGGTGGGGACAGTTGTATGTGGAGGCCTGTCCAGGCTCTGCATGTAGACTGCTCAGGTTCAGAACCTTGCTCTGCCGCTTGCTAGCTATTTGACCTTTGGCAGATTACAAAACCTCTTTCTTCATCCATGAAATGGAGGGGATTATAGTGCCTGTCTTATAAAATGTGTTGGGAAGTAAAATGAAATAATAAGTCGGCCAGTTGCTTGTCCTGGTGCCTGGCAGTAAGTTGGGCCAGTGTGGATGTGAAGCCCTGTATCTGGGACTCTTGTTGTTTGCCCTTATCTCACGCAGGGTGTCTTGAAGAACAGGTTGTTTTCAGTGATCTGACAGCTGGTAGGAACCCAGAGCCCATCAGGAGCACGTGCCAGGGCTTTGCCATTGGTACTTTCCCAGTGTCCTGAGCTGCTTCCTTCAGGGGTGGAAGGTGAGGGTCGTGACCCCCACTACAGCTTCAGTTGCTTGGGTGTTTGGAAGTGAAAGGAGGCTCAGAGGTGGGAAGTGCTTAGTTCTAGTAGTTGACTGCCCCAGGACCCTGGGTGAGTCAGATGAATAGACTCATGCCCGATTTGGCGCTCTCTGCAAACCTCCTGCTGGCAGCCTGCTGCCTGAGCCCAGCAGTGGCACGCGGGAGGTGGGCTACAGAAAGGGTGTGGATGGACGTTGTCCAGGGCTGTTTGCTGTAAAAAGGAGGATCTGAGCAGCTCCTTTGTCACCCCTCACCAGCACACCTTTGCTTGTGTAGACGGGGGTTGGTGTATCAGAGTATTTCTTCTGTTAGGGGCCCCCTGACTTTCCCTTCTGCAGTGAAAAGTCTCCCTGGCTGAGCTGTATTTTAAAGTCTTTGTTTCTCCCAGAGGGTGTGGTGGTTTGGCTGTTATCTGGCTTCCTGGGGAGTCTCCTGAGGGCCTTTGCTTTCCTAAGGGCCCCCAGGAGACAATGATGAAACCAACATCCATTACCCCAGACACTTGAGGGGATGCTTAAGTCAATACTCTTATGATTAGATTAATTCAGGTTTTAATCCTGATAAAACAGAAGAGCCAGGTCATCAGATAATTGTGCTGCTTATAGACTGAAGTATGGAATTTAGCCCAGTACCCTGGGCTTCCTTTCAGAGCCTGGGCTAGGAGTCCAGATGCTACTCCCAGCTCCACACCCAGCTAGCTATGCGAATTTAGGCAATTCAGGTAAATTTTCTGGGCCTCTCTTCTCCCCAGCGGATGAGGGTGTTACTCTATACCAGAGGTTCTTAGCCTTAGATGCCTTTGAGAATTCTCTGTGGAACTGCAAACCCCAATACCTGGGCCCCACCCTAGCCCAGTTAAATTGGATTGTTAGGGTTAGGGTGGGGACATTGATGCTAGACAGCCTCCCGAGTCTAAGTGTAGCTAAGCTAACTACTGAACCAGATGACCAAGCTTTAAACTGCTGGAAAAGGAGCAAGAGGTTATAACGCCCAGCAATTAAGACATCCATGTCCTTGGGCCCCTGCACCCATGTGGGAGACCCAGAAGAAGCTCCTGGCTTCAGAATGTCCCAGCTCTGGCCATTGGGCTGTTCAGGGAGTGAACCAGCAGATGGAAGATTCTCTCTGTCTCTGTCTCTGTCTATCCCTGTAACTCTGCCTTTCAAATAAAAAATAAATCCTTTAAAAGGGTTCAAATCCTGGCTGCTCCACTTCCAATCCAGCTCCCTACTAATGTGCCTAGGATAACAGTGGAAGGTGGCCCAAGTGCTTGGGCCCCTGCACCCAAGTGGGAGACCCAGATGAAGCTCCTACCTTTCAAATAAATAAATCTTAAAAAAAAAAAAAAAAAAAAAGACCCATGTCCCACATCAGTGCCTGTCTCTGGCTCCTGACTCCAGCTTTTGCCAGCACAGACCCTGGGAGGCCATGATGATGGCACAATAGTTGAGTTCCTGCCACCCTCATAGGGGACCTGTGTTGTGTTCCTGGCTCTCAGGAGTTCTCTCTCAAATAACTTACTTAACATTAAACAGATGAAAGAGTTAAACTGCGTGTCTTCCACACTTTGCTGTCGACACAGTGAAGTCCAGTTCCGGTGCTCTGCATCCTGACCCAGCTGACCAGCGTTCTGGTGTCTCCTGGGTGTATTGTGTGCGTGTCTTCCTCAGCTCAGATGTCCTCACCTCAAGTCCTCTCCTCTCTTCCAGTTGTCCGAAACATGTTCTTCCAGCGTCCTCATTTCTTTGGACAGCACATGACAATCCTGTCCTCAGTTATTTCTCCCGCCTCTGTGCTGGTTGCAGGCTTCACTTAGCTCTGAACACCTGTTCTGAACACTCAGTGCAGTGGAAGACATGATCCCTCCAGCAGTGTCCTGTCCTCTTGGGAAGCTAGGTTAGAAGGAGATAGCCCTGGTGTTACTTCCATCCTATTAAACATCTACGTGATACTGTGTTTTGTTGGCTAGCTTATAATGGGTGTGTGTCTTGTACTGGTTGATGGATAACAAGGTCTGACTTGACTCCAGCTGTCTTTTTTAGTCTATCTCCTGTTTCACATAGAAACCTGCTCTAGCCAAAGTATAACATTTTCATCTTCTTGCCTTTGCCTTTTTATTGAAAGGCAGAGAAGATGAGAGAGATGAGAGAGATCTCTCATTCACTGGTTCACTTCCCAGATGCCTGCGACAGCCAGATCTGGGCCAGGCTGAAGCCAGGATCCTGAAACCCAATCCATGTTTGCTATAAGGGTAGCAGGGTCCTAGCTACTTGAACCATAATTTACTGCCTCCAGTGTGTACATTAGCAAGAAGCTACATCAGAAGCAGAGTAGCCTGGACTTGGCGCAGGTCCTCTGATATGGGATACGGGATGTCCCAAGCGGGACTTTAACTGCCGCACCAGACACCTACCCCTCATCTTCTTGCCTTTAAGGTTATCTTGCCTTCCTAGAATTCCCTCTTACTCTTCTCTCATCCTTACTTTCAGGAATTTTATCCATCCTTCAAAGTGCAGTTCAAATATTACCTTCTCCATGAAGCGTTTTCTCAGCACCACAACCTGCACTGACTGCCTGTTGCCCTTCACCTCTGTAACCCTTAGAGCAGTGATTCTGGGGGTTATTATGCCGCACACAGGATAGTCGGCATTATATGGAGGTAGTTTTTATTGGTAACAGCTGCGGGGGGAGGTGGCCTCTGGCATGTAGTTGTGGAGGCCGGGGATGCTGCTAAACATTCTGCGAAGGGGCGGCATTGTGGTTCAGAGGTTAAACTCGCTTGGACGCATGCATTGCGTGTTGGAGTGCTGGTTTGCATGCTAGTTTCTCTGTGCTTCCAGTCCAGCTTGCTGTGAGGCGGTAGATGATGACTGAAGTACTTGGGCTCTGCCACCTGTGCGGAAGACCCAGATGGAATTCCAGGATCCTGGCTTTTTTGTCACAGGCATTTTGGGAGTAAACCAGCAGATAGCAGATTCTCTCTCTCTCTCTCTCTCTCTCTCTCTCTGCCTTTTAAGTAGGTTAAAGTAAACATTTGTAAAATTCTGCAATGCACAGGACAGTCTCCCTACAGCAAAGAATTGTCTGGCCTAAAATATCGGCAGTGCTGAGGTGGAGGAACTGCCTGGGAGCCTGTCTGGTTCGCAGGCTTAGGAGTCTGCTGCCTTGCACTGCGGTGATGTGTTATAGATCTTATCTCCCCAGCCAGTTGAATTCATGGTTAAAAACAGTAAACTTCTGTCCCAAATCTGTGTGTCAGCATTTAGTCCCAGGGCCTGGGTCCTAGCCTGACTGCTCAGTGTAACTTAGGACCAGAGATAGAGGTCCTCGGTCTCAAGAGGATGCCACTGGGTAGGTAGTCTGCGTTTCATCTCTCTCCACTCCCAGATCTTTTCTTCTGTGATAATCTGGGAAGCAGTGTGGCATGGGGCATCGAAGGAGCATTTGGGATCTGAAGACCTGGGTTTCAGTTCCAGCTGTGCCATTTATTTGTTGTAATATTTACATCAAACTGTTCCACCACTTCTAGCCTTGGTTTCTTTGTTTCTGTAATAGTAATAATGCCAGGGGCTGGTACTGTGGCATAGTGGGCTAAACCTCTGTCTGTGGCACCAGCATCCCATATGGGCGCAAGTCCCAGCTGCTCCTCTCCCAGTTCAGCTCTCTGCTGTGGCCTGGGAAAGCAGTAGAAGATGGCCCAGGTGCTTGGGCCCCTGTACCGGGAGACCCGAAGAAGCTTCTGACTCCTGGCTTTGGATCAGCTCAGCTCTGGCTGTTGTTGGCCATTTGGGGAGTGAACCAGTGGATGGAAGACCTTTCTCTCTGTCTCTCCCTCTCTGTGTCTAATTGTACCTCTCAAATAAATAAAGAAAATTTAAAAAGTGATGATGCCAGTGCCCCAGTATTTTACCTCACAGTGCTGTTGTGACCATCAGTGAAATATTAGATGTGAAAGTGCTTTGTAGATTATAAAGTTCTTTTTTTTTTTAAGATTTATTTATTTATTTGAAAGAGTTACAGAGAGGCTGAGAGAGAGAGAGGTCTTCTATCCACTGGTTCACAGCCCAGATGGTTGCAATGGCTGGAACTGTGCCAATCTGAAGCCAGGAGCCAGGAGCTCGGGCCATCTTCAGCTTTCCCAGGCCATATCAGAGAGCTGGACTGAAAGTGGAGCAGCCAGAACTCGAACTGGCGCCCATATGCGATTCCAGCACCACAAACAGCAGTTTTACTTGCTACGCCACAGCGCCAGCCCCTGTAAAATTCTATAAGGATTACTCAGTTTAGCAGGTGTCTATCAGTAAAAAGAGAGGATATGTCTAATTGCTGTAGGAGGTGTACTGAACATCTTAAGCCAGACCCCGGCCACTCTCTGTTTTGTTTTGGGTTTTTTGTTTTTAAGGATTTTATTTGGGGGTGATGCTGTGGCATAGCGGGTTAAGCTGCCGTCTATAGCGCTGGTTTGAATCCTGGCTGCTCCACTTCCGATCTAGCTCCCTGCGAATGGCCTGGGGAAAGCAATGGAAGATGACTGAAGTCCTTGGGCCCCTGCCACCCACGTGGGAGACCTGGAAGAAATTCTGGGCTCCTGGCTTCGGCCTGGCCCAAGCCCTGGTTGTTGAGGCCATTTGGTGAGTGAGCCAGTGGATGGAAGATCTCTCTCTCTCTCTCTCTCTCTTGCTCTCTCTCTCTCTCTCTCTCTCTCTTTCTCACTCCCTCTCTGTAACTCTTTCAAATAAATAAATAAATAAATAAAGTGAATCCATTGGTTTACTCCCCAGATGGCTGCAGTAATCTCGGCTGGGCCAAGCTGAAGCCAAGAGCTTCTTCTAGGTCTCCCACATGGGTAGCTGGTGCCCAGGAACTTGGGCTGTCTTCCGTTGCTTTCTTGAGCACATCAGCATGGAGCTGGAGTGGAAGTGGAGCAGTCAGTGCTTAAACTGGTGCCAGATAGGATGTCAGTACTGCAGGCAATGGCTTAACCTGCTATGCCACAGTGCTGGCCCTTGAAGATTTATTTATTTAAATATTGTATTTATTTATTTGAGAGGTACAGTTACAGACAGAGGGAGAGACAGAGAGAAAGGTCTTCTGTCCACTGGTTCACTCCCAAATGGCCTCAACGGCTGGAGCTGCGCGGATCTGAAGTCAGGAGCCAGGAGCTTCTTCCAGGTCTCCCATGTGGGTGCAGGGGCCCCAGGACTTGGGCCTCGTTCTACTACTTTTCCTGGCCATAGCAGAGAGCTGGATGGGAAGAGGAGTAGTCAGGACTAGAACCGGTGCCCACATGGGATGCTGGCGCTGCAGGCGGAGGATTAACCACTGCACCACAGTGCCAGCCCCAAAGACTTATTTATTTATTTGAAAGGCAGAGTTACAGCGAGAGGAGAGAGAGAAAGGGAGGGGTAGAGAGAGAGACAGAGACAGACAGACACATCTGTCTGCTGGCTCACTCCCCAGATGGCCTCAATGGCTGGGGCTGCTCGAGGCCACAGCTAGGAGCCTAGCACTCTATCCACGTCTTCCATGAGTGTCTGGGTGGCCGGGGCCCAGACACTCAGGCCATCTTCCACTGCTTTCCCAAGCGCTTTAGCAGGGAATGAAATTAGAAGTAGAGCAGCTGGGACTTGAACTATACTCACACGAGATGCCAGCATCACGGGCAGTGGCTCAACCCGCTGCACCACAACTCTGGCCCCTTCCTGCAGTCTTTGAACAGTAACTGCTTCAGCTCCGGCTGACCCCTTTTAGCTCGTTCTCCCTGTATGCTGCCTCTGTTGCCTCCATTCTGTTGTGGTTCTGTCTGCAGTCTTGCCAAAACCAAAAGTGATCGACTCTGCTTCTAGAATACAAACTGGTGGCCAGGAGTCAGATCGTCCTAGTGGAGAAGGCCAGATTCCCTTGGCTGTGGGAGAGAGCTACAAAGCAGGACAGCTGCTAGTGTAGTTTCAGAAGCCAGTACTGTCTTTCTAACAAAGCAGTGTTGTCAGGCACTGACCATCTCAGTGACCTTTCTCTGACTAAATGGCCTGGTCCTCATATCACTGGGGTCAGGCCAAGTGCACCCTCTCACTGATTTGCCTGGTGCCTCTCAGCAAGTCATTGGACCTCACCAGGATGAGAACAGGGTGACCTCAGGGCTGGGTGCTCACCCTGGGGAAGAACTTGAAGTTCTGCATTCACAGGGCCCTTTGCTTCGCTGAATGGCAGCCGCCTCAAGTCCCAGCAAGGTCACCAGGGCCAGCACCTTCCCTTGACAGAGAAGAAACTGAAGCCAAAAGAGGGACCCCCCCCCCCCCAGGTCTGGAGTCCGCTTCTGCTGGGCTGAGGGCACTTTCCATGACTGTACTTGGAGTGAGCTGAGGATTCCACTGAATACATCACTGCGCTTTAAACTGTGTTGCAGAGCCCTCGTGGGCTCGCTGCTGCTTCAGCCTGAGCGCCTACACTTTTTCTGTTTGCTATTTCAGATTGTTGATGCAAAACTGAAGTCACTGGTCTTGATATTTAAAGGCCTTCTTGGCAAAGAACACTGGTGTCTCTTGGCCTCCTACTGACATTTTTGCTTGCACTTAAATTCAGACATGAAGAGGTGCTCGGCGTGCTGGCGTGCTTTCAGCATGGAGAACTGAACCTCACTGTTGTTAGATTTCAGCACCGCTGACTTCCACTGTCAAGAGAAGCGGCCCTTTGTTGGTCCTCAGCCTCTTTCCCGCTTCTGCATTTGACAGCCCCTGTGCCCCTGTGGATGAATCCCCCTGCTCTCTTGGCGTCCGTGGCATTTTACTCTCCGGCATCTAGCACGTGTGCTTTCTCTCTCTCTGGTTCTCCGTTCCTCCCCTCCACTAAGTCGTGCTTCAGAGGAGCCGGTGCGCGCCGCCACCCGTCTCTGCTGTGACCAACTACAGGTTGACCCCCTGATTCTCACTGCTGCCTGCTGTGCTCCCATCTCTCTTGGAATCCTCACTCAAATTGATTTTCCCGTCAGTTTTTCTGTGACTCTCAGCTCGCCCATTTCCACTCATTGGGCCCTCATTCTTTATCTCCCTAACCAGAAACCTTGGCAAAATCGAACTCTTCTCTGACATTGTTCTGTTTTCACCAACTTTCTACCTCAGATTTGCCTTTTCCTTTTTAAAAAACTTATTTATTGGGGCCGGTGTTGTGGTGTGGGTAAAGCCTCCACCAGCATCCTATGTGAATGCCACTTCTAGTCCCAGCTGCTCCAGTTCTGATCCAGCTCTCCTATGGCCTGGGAAAGCAGTGGAAGATGGCCCAAGTCCTTGGGCCCCTGCACCCACGTGGGAGACCTGGAAGAAGCTCCTGGCTCCTGGCTCCTGGCTCCTGGTTTCGGATCAGAACTGTTGTGCTCAATTGGAGAGTGAACCAGCGGGTGTAAGACCTCTCTCTCTCTGCCTCTCCTCTCTCTGTGTAACTCTGACTTAAAATCTTAATCTTAAATTAATCTTCAAAAAAAAAAAAAAAAAGACTGTCCTCACCCATAACTGACCATGTCCCAGGTCCTAACAAGATCCCCGTGTGACTGCACATTAAGGTTTGGTTACCAGGTGGTAGCTGGGGTTTCATTTGTTGTCTTGGCTCACTTTGGTTCTCCTTGCCCTTCACTAGCCACTGAGAAGTGAGGGCTCTCACCCTGGTGTGATGACTCAGACCTTCATTTCCCAGTTGTCTGAGTCATTATTGGTAGGCACAGGATTGGTGGCAGCTGCAATTACCTTTACTCTGGGGGTGCCACAGTATGGGTAGAGAGAAAGAAACTTGCTCAGGTCCTTGCAGTCAGCGGGTGTTGCCTGGCATAGTGGGGGGAAACGTTTTAAAGTTCCTGCCTTGTTACTTAGGGGATTTCAGTGTGAACTGAAGACATCTGCAGGAGAGGATTGTTAGGAGGATTAGCATAATGTGCTGATATGATCATTCCTGCACAGGGTAGGGACTGACCTCTGCCCCTTCCCCTTCCTAGACATTTGGCTCCAGGTTCACTTCCACTGTTTGAAGGGGCTGGCTTCTCCGTGCCAGAGCCTCACCCTTCCTCATTAGACCAGGAAAAGGGCAGTACTGTTGACTGCAGGTTGCAAAATTCCCACTGTTAGCCTTTTGACAATCTTAGCCCTTAGTACCAGCCGTACCATTAGTGCAGATGCCGGAACTGCAGACCCGAGATCCCCGGGAGGGAGCTGGGCTGTGCAGCTGCGGGAGCTGGAGGTGGAGTTTTCCACCATGTGATCTTGGTTTTCTTGTGGATGTTATAAAACTGCTCACTGGCAAGGGCTCAAGACAGTGAGAACTGAGCAAAAGTTGAGTCTCCAGAAGAATGCACTAGGTCCCCTGATATGTGGAAGGTGAGTGTCCACTGTCCTCTCACCAGTTCCTCGGTCACAGTGGAGCAGCTTCGTTCTTGGCCTCACTCTGCTTGGGCCCCAGCTGATAGGAGCAGCCTTCTCTCTTAATGGTTGTCCTTGTTTCAGTGGCTGCTGGTGCACACATTGGATTTTTGTATTCATCTTTAAAAGCAGGAGAATATGTAGATGACAGTCACCCTGGATCCCGAGGGCACCTTAGGTCCTGGCCCCAGGCTCCTTGGCAGGCCCACCCACTCAAGTCCCATTTGAATGAATAGCTTCTTCAAGTGTCCTGTTTTCTAGTGAGTAAGTTAAAGTAGGGAATAAAATGGGCAGGTTGGAAAAATAATTTCAGGAAATTACAATTTCATATGGAAAAAAAAAAAACAAAAAGAAGAAAACTAAAGTGGTTATCTTTTTCTTTTTCTTTTTTTCAAGTTTATGTATTTGTATTTATTTGAAAGGTAGAGCAAGAGAGATCGGTCTTCCATCTCCTGGTTCACTCCCCAAATTTTGGCAACAGCTGGGGCTGGGACATGCCGGAAACCAGGAGCCAGGAACTCCATCCAGGTCTCCCGGTGGGTGGCAGGGACCCAAGTACCTGAGCTGTCGTCTGCTTTCCAAGGTGCCCATCATCCAGAAGCTGGGTTGGAAGCAGAGGCAGGATTCCCTCTTCAGTACTCAGAGGTGGGATGTGGTATGCCCAGTGGCAGTGTAACCCTCTGTGGCACAGTGCCCAGCCTAAAATGCTCCTCTGTGGATAGACTGACTGTGAGTAACATATCTTTGCTTTATTCTGTGGTTTCTGTTTTCTAAAGTGAGCAATGCTGTTTTTATTATAGGAGGAAAAGACTCTTAAATTACCATTTCCTTTTTAAATATTTTTTATTTATTTGAAAGGCAGAATTACAGAGAGAAAGGGAGAGACACACAGAGGTCTTCCATCTGCTGGTTCACTCCTCAGGTGACTGGAACAACTGGGTTGGGCCAGGCATCAGCCAAGAGTTAGGAGCTTCATCCAAGTCTCCCACATGGGTGGCCATCTTCTGCTGCCTTCCTAGGCACATTAACAGGGAGCAGGATAGGAAGTGGAGTAGCTGGCGCAGGAACTGGCACCCATACAGGATGCCATCATTGTAGGTGGAGACTTAACCAGCTGTGCCACAACACTCGCCCCCTTAAATTACCACTTTAAATATCAGATAAGTAGTAAAGTGTCAATGAAAAGTAGCAGTTTATTATTTAATTAATAAACAGAAAGTCAGTAGATCCCAGAGAGGCCAATATTTTGAGAGTTAAGTGAGTACTGTGAAACAGAATTGTAGATGCTGCCTGAAATTTGTTATGTAAGAATCAAGGCCATCTAATTTTGTTTTGAAATGTGACAGGTATGAAAACAAAATAAAAATTCAACTTCTGGGCATTCAGTAGCTCAATCAAGTTAATAGGGGGCCTGGGACCTAGGAAAAGTACTGTCTTATAGAGAGATTAAGTTTCATCCAGTTTATGCTAATAGGTGGCTCTTGTGTTTGAAATGCTTGTGATTAACATGTGGTGTCTGAGTACTCCCAATTCATGCTATGGTCCCTGGAATAAATTACAATGCATTGGTTTGCCCTAATGTAGTCATAGTTGAGACTTTAGTTCACTTTAGTGTGTTGGTCAGTAGTGGCTAAAGTGTGGCCTGGAACACTTCCTTCTGCACGCCATCCGTCCTATCACTGGAGGGGAGACAGAAAAGTAGATTCATAGAATAGACCAAAAAAAAAATTTTTTTTTTAAAGCAAGATTTACTTAAGTCAGAGAACTCCGGCAGAGTGGCCTGGAGTGGGGCTCCAAGAGAGGAAAAACCTGAAGGGGCTGGCAGTACTGGGATTTTTTAAGCACAATTTTGGAGAAGAAACTGTCAATCAGTACAAGGTAGGGACAAAACCATCAAAAGACCTAATTTACATTTTTTTTTTTACCCTGTCTGGCTTGCTCATGATAAAACAAGAGCCATCAGAAGGGGGGCATACCTAATTTGTTTTACAGTAAACTGAGAGCACAAAAGGAATCATCACGCCCTTGCTATTCTCATGGGACCAGTACCTTTTGAAGGCTCTCTTTGATTTGTACCAATCAAAGGTAATTGACCTTTCTCTGAACTTCTGTGTCCCTTCTTTTTATTTATCGTTTTATGAATTGCTGTCATCTCTCTATTCTTGACTAAGCTCCTGGGAGGTAAGGACCTTTGTGTCTTCCATAGCGCTTTGCCCAGTGGATACTCAATAACTGTTTATTAAATGGCTAAATCCTCAATGCATTGAATTAGAATTTTTCCTGAGTTGATGATGAGTACTGGGCAAGGACAGAGGGATGGAGCCTGGAGCTTTAAAATCTCAGTGGGAATCACTTGCTGGCAGCATTCAGTGTTTGCAGCCTATTGCCAATGCTTCCTGCACAGTGCATGGAGAAAAAATTTATGGTTTATTATCCTGCCTGCCTGCCTCCCTCCAACTTCCCCCATCTCTCTGAACAACCCAGTCTGCTCCTTCTCTGTATTATCTATTGGTTGTCTATTGCTGCATAAACAAATCACTCCAAAATAAAAACACATTTTAAAAAATTTATTTTATTTGAAAGGTAGAGTCACAGAGGGTGACACACACTCACACACACACACACACACACACACACACACACACAGCTTGCATCCTCTGGTTCATTCCCTCAATGGCTACAGTGGCTGGGGCTGGGCCAGCCTGAAGCCAGGAGCCTGGAACTCTATCCAGGTCTCCCACATGGGTAGCAGGGGTCCAAGCGCTTGAGCCATCTTCCTCTGCTTTCCCATGTGCATTAGCAGGGAGCTAGATAGGAAGTAGAGCAGCCAAGACTCAAAGCAGTGCTCATACAGGATGCTGGCATTATAGATGGTGGCTTAACCTACTACATCACAATGCCAGCCCCCCAAACAAAGCTATTTATTATCTCTCCTGTTCTTAGATCAAGAATTAGGAAGCAGGCTTGGTAGGGTGGTTTTGGCTTAAGGTCTTTAAAATGCAGTCTCTAGGACTACAGTCGTCCAAACTCTCTTTTAAAAAAATTTTATGTGTATAATTATATATATAAAGGCAAAGTGACAGAGATCTTGCTCCCACTGGTGCACTCTCCCAGACCACGATGGCCATGGCAGGGCCAGGCTGAACTCTCCTGGTGTCCCACTGCAGGTCTAATCATGGTGCTGGTCAGGCCTATCCTCTCATCTGGAGCTCAGCCAAGGGAGAGTGTGCTTCTAGGCCCCTGTTCCTTGCAGATTACTGGACTGAGGGTCTCAGTTTCTTGCTGTCTTTCAGTTATAGATTCCTTGTCCTCTTCAAAGCCAGAGGGAAGAGGCTATCTCTGTACAAGACAGACGTTACTGTATTATGTAATGTACTTATGCCCATTCCATCACTTTGCCATATTTTGTTGGTTGAAAGCAAGCGCAGGTCCCAGCTATACTTAATTGGGGCTGGGGAGGGGGGTGCTGTGCAAGGCTGTGAATGCCAGGAGGCAAGGCCCACCGAGGCTGCTTTAGCATCTGCCTGCTGCGGCCGTGTCTTCAGCACCGTGAGCTGGGCAGCCTGCCGTGAGCTCTGATGTTTGAGTGAGTTTTAGTTTAGTGCTCCTGTTCTGTTTCCTGCTCCTGGCTTACGCCGTCTTCCTCTGTTTCAGAGTTACTAGTCTACTCTCGCTTCACCTCCACTCGTAGCCGGCCTCATGGATGAACTTCAGGATGTGCAGCTCACGGAGATCAAGCCACTTCTCAATGACAAGGTAAGGACCACTCTGTTGGCACTAAGTACAAGTCTTTTCATCTGATATCAGTTCTTTTTTTATGTCATCTCAGTCGTAAATAGCCCCAAATATATGTAGCTTGACTCTCAGTGGAGGGGATACTTTAAAAAATTTATTTCTTAAGTCCTTTTTTGATGTTTTCCCTCCCTTTTCTTTCTTCCTACTTCACTTTTCAGGGGTCAAATTCAGCCAAGTTGTCTTTGATGTTTTCCTATTTATAGATACAAATGTTAAGGGAAAAAATAATATGGCAAAGTTAAGTAGGTATTATAAAGTAGGATTTGACCATGAATCTGGGGGTCCTGACAGGCTGCAACACTCTCCCCAAAGCTTGTCAGGTCTGTGATGAGACTTCCCGTCACCATCATGGTTTCATCAGGGACATCAGCAGTGTCCCCCACTTTTATATTAGTGTTGGAGGACCAACTGTGTGACGGGTGGCATGGATGATGGCTGCCAGGACTCGCAGGTGAGGCGTGGGCTGATAGGAGTCACCAGGAAAGGAAGGAAGGCTCATCTCCTCCTCTGTCCCTCTGTGTTCAGTGAAAGGGTCTGCAGTTTCCTGTTTCCCGGTGTCTCCTCTTGGTTTATTGTCATTGTTCCCTATTAAAATACTCTCATAGCTGGGTGTTAATGAGTCAACAGCATTCTTTCCTGGGAGAAATGTTGACAGACAGCAAGGAGAGAGCTGGGTGAGGTTGAGGGGGCGGGGGGTGACACCAGAAGAGGCTGCTGCTCACTGTCCTTGCTGCCGGGAGCGAGGCCCTTCACCTTCCGGGGCTGCTGATCTGTGCTGTGGTGCTGATTTGCTGTTGCTTCCAGCCAGTTCTGTCTTCATCCCTGTCACTTCTCTCAGTTCTCCTCCCACCCCTTCCTTTATCTTTCACTGGGCATCTTCCTCCTTTGCTTGGCAAATTGCACATTTTTAAAATCCCCATATAGTTTCTCCTGCTGCTTCCCCTCCTATTTCCGGAAATCTCTCTCTTAAGTACCATCTTTTTTTAGTATGTGAAGGAGTATCCCAAAATGTTGTGCCATGAAGCAGAGGAAGGGAATAAAACCAGGATCTGTAAACATCATGCATAGCCAGGGCCGGCACTGTGGTGTAGTGGGTTAAGCTGTCACCTCTAGTGCTGGCATCCCATATGATGCCGGTTCAAGTCTCAGCTGCTCCACTGCCAAACTAGCTCCCTGCTAATGGCCTGGGAAAGCAGTGGCGGATGGCCCACGCACTTGGGCTCCACTCCTGCTCCTACATGGGGGACCAGGAAGAAGCTCCAGAATCCTGGGGCAGAGTGGGAGAGGGGGAGAATGCTGTGACACAGTGGGGTAAGCTGTCACTTGGGATGCCCACTTCCCATATTTGAGTGCCTGGGATCCAATCCCACATGTGCTTCCCATCCGCTTCCTGCTAACATGCCTGGGAAGCAGCAGATGATGGCTCAAGTACTTGGGTTCCTGCTACCCTTATGGAGAACAGGATGGCGTTCCTGCTTCCTGGCTTCATCCTGGTCCAGTTTTGGCTGCTGAAGACATTGGAGGGGGAACTAGTAGATAGACATTCTCTTTCTTCAGGGGCTGGCATTGTGGCACAGTGGGTTAAGCCTCTGCCTGCATCTCATATGGGCACCAGTTTTGCTCCACTTCTGATGTCTGCTCCACTTCTGATCCTGCTCCCTGCTAACATGCCAGGGAAAGCAGCAGAAGATAGTTCAAGTGCTTGGGCCCCCCTCTGCCACCCATAAAGAAGATCAAATGGAGTTCCAGGCTCCTGGCTTAGGCTCGGGCCACCCCTGGCCAATACAGCCATCTGGAGAGTGAACTAACAGATGGTAGATCTCTCTCTCTCTCTCGCTCTCTC
Organism: Oryctolagus cuniculus; assembly: GCF_051225735.1. Taxonomy (NCBI): domain Eukaryota; kingdom Metazoa; phylum Chordata; class Mammalia; order Lagomorpha; family Leporidae; genus Oryctolagus; species Oryctolagus cuniculus. The sequence goes on from NC_142877.1 coordinate 21,716,030, forward strand.
TCTTTCTAACTCTGCCTTTCAAATAAATAAATAAAAGAAGTTTTCTTTCTCTTTATGTCTCCCTCTGCCTTTTAAACCAATAAATACATTTTTAAAAAAAACCATTGTGGTATTTTGTTATGACAGCCCAAGTATATTGAGACAGCGAGCAATGTCACTTCTTTTTTAAGGATTTATTTATTTATTTGAAAGGTGCTTGACAGATAAAGAAGGTGGGGTGGGGGAGAAGATGTTCCATCTTTTGGTTTATTCCCCAATGGCTATATAACCAGTTCTGGGCTAGGCCAAAGCCAGGGACCAGGAACTCCATCTGGGTCTTCCATGTGGGTGGCAGGACCCCAAGTACTTGAGCCATCATTTGCTGCTTCCCAGATGCATCAGCAGGGATCTAGATCCAGAGTGGAGTAGCCAGGACTTGAACCTGGATTTTGACATGGAATGCAGACATCCCAAGTGTTGGCTTAACTTGCTGTGCCATAACGCCAGCCCTGCAGTGTCTCACTTCTGGTGTCTGTCATCTCCACTCTGATTTGCCTGTGATGTTCTTACCAGTTCCCCACCTGTGCTTTGCTTCTTCCCTCTCCCCATCTGCACACATGAGAATTCTCTGCTCTGACCAAACAGGGAGATAGATGGGAAGCCTTCTGCATGTGACATTCCCAAACAAGTAATTCCACTCAGTTAGCCACCCTCCCCCTCCCCAGTGTGTAACTGCTTCTGCCTGTGCCCAGCAATGGGTGCTTTTGTGACTGTTGTAAAAGAGATCATAACGATAGTGCTTGCACTCACTGTTGCATTTGATGCTCCCGGCAGCTCAGTGAGGTTGGGAGCACAGATCAGTTTATTCTCATGTTATGAATGAGAATAATGAGGACCAAGGCTGAGAAAGGTGAAGTAGCTTGCTCAGGGTGAGTTCCTCAGAGTACTGTCCCAGTCTGGACACCGCTGGTGTTGGGACTGGATAACCATCTGCTGTGGTGCACTGCTGTGTGCGTTGTAGGGCATTTAGCAGCTTCCTTGGCCTCTACCACTGGATGCTGATGGCATGGCACTCCACCCACAGTTGTGACAAAATGCCTTCAGATGTCGCCGGATGTCCCCCGGGGACCAAGTCGCCATGGTTGAAAACCACTCACAGGGAGGAAAGCGTCCAAGTTTGAACAGGAGCAGATGTATTATGGTTTCTTTTATTTTATTTTTTTCTTTTATTTTATTTTTTTTTTTTGACAGGCAGAGTGGACAGTGAGAGAGAGAGACAGAGAGAAAGGTCTTCCCTTGCCGTTGGTTCACCTCCAATGGCCGCCGTGGCCGGCGCTGATCCAATGGCAGGAGCCAGGTACTTATCCTGGTCTCCCATGGGGTGCAGGGCCCAAGGACTTGGGCCATCCTCCACTGCACTCCCTGGCCACAGCAGAGAGCTGGCCTGGAAGAGGGGCAACCAGGACAGAATCCGGCACCCCGACTGGGACTAGAACCTGGTGTGCCGGTGCCGCAAGGCGGAGGATTAGCCTAGTGAGCTGCGGCGATGGCCCTGTTGTTGCTTGTTAAACACCTTTTATATGCCGGGGGCCTCACATAGTTCCCTCTTTTTTTTTTTTTTTTTTTTTTTGGCAGGCAGAGTGGACAGTGAGAGAGAGAGACAGAGAGAAAGGTCTTCCTTTGCCGTTGACTCACCCTCCAATGGCCGCCGCGGCCGGTGCGCTGTGGACAGCACACCGCGCTGATCCGATGGCAGGAGCCAGGTACTTCTCCTGGTCTCCCATGGGGTGCAGGGCCCAAGGACTTGGGCCATCCTCCACTGCACTCCCTGGCCACAGCAGAGAGCTGGCCTGGAAGAGGGGCAACCGGGACAGAATCCGGTGCCCCGACCGGGACTAGAACCCGGTGTGCTGGCGCCGCAAGGTGGATTAACCTAGTGAGCCGCAGCGCCAGCCATAGTTCCCTCTTACAGTTCTTAGAGGATCCCTTTGAGGCAGGTGGCAGCGTTCCTCGCATAGCAGTTGTGAACTGACGGAAAGGCTGCCTTGCCCAGTCATTGAGTGGCAGAGCTGGGACTGAAACCAGGTTTTCTGGACTCTGACACCTGAGCCCTTTCTGCTTTTGCTGACCCTGTAGATGTTTTGGCATCACTTTCTCTGTAGGAGAAACTTAGAGGCGTGTTTCATCTCATCTCCTCTCTCTCTCTCCTTCCCCTCATAGATACACTGCTAACCAGAGAGGCTGCTGTGCCCTCCAGGCCGCAGGGAGCTAAAGGAAGTGAGGGATCTGTCCTGAGATGACTGGAGGGAGGCATTTTCCATAGAGCTCTGCTCGTGCGGTTTGTGTTAACTTGCCTCGTGTCATCTGCTGGTAGTTTTCCCACTTTATTTTAGTGCGCCTGTCATTTTGTCTCCGGCTCAGAGGTGCAAGATGTGGGCAATTTCGCTGTGCTTGTTTTATTTGAAAGGAGGGTTCATCTACCATCTGCTGCCTCTCTGCTGGCCGATTCACCCTCCTCAGCCAGCAGACCCAGCAGCAAGTGGGAGAGCTGGCTGTGCTTCACCTTCCCTGCCTTCCTCTCCCTGCTGTGGTTCAGATTCTGTGGAGCCAGTGGATGCCTGGAGCCAGGCTTGGGAAGACAAGTCTACAGCCACAGCTGGCTGCCGGAGAACTGAGGACATGTCCACCTCTAGCCAGGAGAATGGAAACAAGCCGTTTACTTTGTTTCGGTGTTACAGTAGAGAGTGAGGTCATCCTTACTGGGTGTTTTCCTTTCTGCTAGTGACAGGTAAGCAGGGGAGAAGATGCTGCGGCTGGAAGGAGGGAACCCCCAAGCATCGACATTTTTCTCTCTTCCAAGAGAGCAGAGGCAGGTGAAGGATTAGGGCCAAAGTCACTTAAAAAATTGCAATCAAAGCCATTTATTTAGGCAGGCATTTGCTGCAGTGGTTAAGGTACTACGTGGGCACCTGCCTCTCATCAGAGTGCCTGGGTTCAGTCCCTGGCTCCGCTCCTGATTCCAGCTTCCTGTTAATGCCACCCTGGGGGGCAGCAGGTGATGCCTCAGCTACTGGCATCCCTGCTACCTGCGTGGGAGACCTGGATTGAGTTTTAGGCTTCTGGCTATTGTGGGCATTTGGGGAGTGAACCAAGGGATGGGAGATCTGTCTCCGTGTGTGTCCACCTTGCAAGTAAGTTTAAATAAATTTTAAAATAGAAGTCTAAAACTTTTATCAAAGATATTCAGGAAGTGTTATGTAGTGTGAACTAGTGGGTGGGTTTCCCCTAAAGTGCGAAGAGGTAATTGTCACACCTGTTGTCTGAAGTGCTCTAGATGGGACTACAGCAGGGAGTGAGCCCCTCAGCAGGCAGCCCAGGTGACTCTCAGTCAGAAGAGGCCAAGCTTTAGTCACGGCTCAGCAGGCTGCCCAGGGAGTTTTTAAAGTAGGGTCCATGAGCTGTGATGTTTACCTAGTATGTTAGTGTAGGAGTTTGTCTTAGAGTTGAAGTTGCACTTTTTTTTTTCTTAGCAGTTTAAAGTTGGTTATCTGACTGTAGGTAGTTTAATACAAGTATCTGACCTCTTTATGAACTTTTTTTTTTTTTAACAGGCAGAGTTAGACAGTGAGAGAGAGAGACAGAGAGAGATGTCTTCCTTTTTCCGTTTGTTCACCCCCCCAAATGGCCGGCGCACTGCGCCAATCCAAAGCCAGGAGCCAGGCGCTTCCTCCTGGTCTCCCATGTGGGTGCAGGGCCCAAGGACTTGGACCATCCTCAACTGCACTCCCGGGCCACAGCAGAGAGCTGGACTGGAAGAGGAGCAACCGGGACAGAACCAGCGCCCCAACAGGGACTGGAACCCAGGATGCCGGCGCCACAGGTGGAAGATTAGCCTAGTGAGCCGCGGCACCGGCCTTTATGAACTTCTTTGTGACATGTCATTTTCTTAGTACTTTTTAAGGTAATGATTGTTATGGATAGATAAATACATACCCCCCCACACACACATTTCCATAGTTTTTGCTCTTGCCTCTGGATTATCAGGTTGAACAGATTTTTGCTTAAAAATGGTTTGAATTCAAGTGTTAGCACCATAAAAAATGGTTTACTGATGATTGTAAAATATTGATTTATCCTAATTGATTATATTGGTCTTTATTATTAAAATTGGGTTTTGTCTGGGATTATATAGTGCTTTAGATTTCACAGTCCTCCATTTTCCTACCTCTTTCTGTTGGGGAAAATAGTTGTCATTTTAACAGAAATGCTGTCTTACTCTCTGTGACAGCTTTGGTTTGGAACAGGGCGCTTCTAAAGCCTTTATTGTCGTAACCGCTGGTTCTCCCCACTTCAGTTGCTAGCACTTCAATCACAAGTAAACCTTCCTGCTTAGTCTCCGTTTCTTCCTCAAATTGAGAAATGATGTTTGTGGCTGTACAGGTGTCAGGACTGGGGATAGACTAGTGGTGAATCAGAATCAGGCCCCTGCTTCAAGTTCCCAGAGCTGTAGCTTTGCCCGCAGTGTCTTCCCGTTGCTGTTCTAAGGTGTGTCATCTTCCCTAACATGTCTGTTCCCTCTGTCTGTTGAAACTATGGATGTGAGTGAATCTCATGTTGAGAAAGCATCTGTCTTCCCCCAGCAGTTGCTTGTCTTTTTAAGTTTCTTCTACATCCCAACCTTTTTCTTTTTCATACTTGCCTTTATTCATTAATCTGTTCTCAGTTGGTTTTTGCTTATCTTCTAGGCTTGTAATTGAGAGAATTACTTCTCATCTTCCTTTTAAAAAAAGATTATTTATTGGAAAGGCAGAGCAACAGAGAGAGAAAAATTATCCATCTGCTGGTTCACTTCCCAGATGGTCGCAGCACAGCTGGGCCAGGCCAAAGCCAGGAGCCTGGAACTCCATTCGAGTCTTCCACATGGGTGACAGGGGCCCAAGCACTTGAGCCATCCTCCTTTGCTTGCTTGCTTGCTTGCTTGCTTGCTTTTTTTTTTTTTTTTTAAGATTTTATTTATTTATTTGTGAGGTAGAGTTACAGATAGTGAGAGGGAGAGACAGAGAAAAAGGTCTTCCTTCCTTTGGTTCATTCCCCAAAGGCCACAACGGCCAGAGCTGTGCCGATCTGAAGCCAGGAGCCAGTTGCTTCTTCCCGGTCTTTCACATGGGTGCAGGGCCCAAGTACCTGGGCCATCCTCCATTGCCCTCCCAGGCCACAGCAGAGAGCTAGATTGGAAGATGGGCAGCTGGGACCAGAACTGGTGCCCATATGGGATACCGGCGCCTTAGATGGAGGATTAACCCACTGTGCCATGGGGCCGGCCCCTTTCCTTTGCTTTCCCACGTGCGTTAGCAGAGAGCTGGATTGTAAGTGGAGCAGCCAGCACTCAGACTAGTGATCTGATATGGAATGCGGGTGTTGCAAGTGGCAGCCTAACCCGCTACGTAACACCAGCCTCTCGTCTGCCTTCTGGAGCTGCTCTGTTTACCTTCTGTATTTGGCACTGAGGCTTCACCAAGTAACACTCCCCTCTCCTGGCCTCTATCTTGGTCTTTTTCATGGACTTATTTTCATCTTGTTCTCCCTTTAAATTATTCTATAATTTTTTCTGTGAATTCCTTTCTGTTGTTTAAGTCTGCTTAGTGCGAGAATGTCTCTGAATATGGAGTTAATGGCATCTTTGAATTGTGTAGAAGGAAAAAATCATCCACAGCTTGAAATTTCGTTTTTGTTAGAAACCCTGTGTGCTGTGAACATCTGAGACAAATAAGTCTCTAGGGAAAGGCCCTAGGAAGTCTACAACCTTTCAGAATGACCCAGTGATTATTAATGAGGTTTTTAAAAGTGGTTGTTTATTTTTAACTACTTGAAAGGCAGTGACAGGGGCAGGGGGTTGGGGGAATGGGTGTGTGGGCCAGTGGGTTGCCACTTCGGTTGCCCCCATCCCATATCGGAGTGCCTGGGGCCTGGAAACAGTAGGAGATGGCCCGAATATTTGAGTCCCAGTCACCCATGTAGGAGACCAGGATGTAGTTCCTAGCTCCTGGCGTTGGCCTGGGCCAGCCCTGATTGTTGTAGGCATTTGGGGAATGAACCAGGAAATGAAAGATGTGTGTGTGTGTTTCCCTCTCTGTGTCTCCCTGTGTGTGTGTGTCTTTCAAATAAATAGATGAGTAGATCTTAAACAAGAAATCCAAGAAAATGAATAGTAGTCTTCCCCAAGTAATTGGTGCCATTTATCTAAGAGTGTAGCTGTATACAACGGATTAGGAGCATGTGGTTGTTTTTGCTGTATACTCAAAAAACCGAGAGCTTGGCTGCTGGAGGAATCGCTTCTCTGCTTTTGCCGTTTCCCTTTGTGCACATCTCAGAGCCTCAGGGCCTCACAAAATGTCTCATGGCCGCGAGCACAGGGATGTGAGGAAGGAAAGTCGTGGTGCAGCGACAGCTGCTTCCCAAAGAGCTCAGCAAAACGTGTGACTCTGTTCCCCTACTGAGATGTTAGTTCCGACTGCAGTGTTCTCTCCTCTCATGATTGCTAAAGGAACCTCTCTGAATCCTGTGGAATCAGAGCCCTATCAGGGTCTCTGGTGGTTTGTTTGTTTGTTTTTAGATATATTTATTTATTTGAAGGGCAGAGTTGCAGAGAGGCAGAGGCAGAGAAAGAGAGGTGTCTTCCATTCGCTGGTTCACTCCCCAGTTGGCAGCAATGGCCAGAGCTGCACCAATCTGAAGCCAGGAGCCAGGAGCTTCTTCTGGGTCGCCCATGCAGGTGCAGAGGCCAAGGACTTGGGCCATCTTCTACTGCCTTCCCAGACCATAGCAGAGAGCTGCATCGGAAGTGGAGAGGCCAGGACTCGAACTGGTGCCCATATGGGATGCTGGCACTGCAGGCAGCAGCTTTACCTGCTACGCCACAGCACCAGCCCCTGTGTATTTATTTGAAAGGCAGAGTTGCAGAGAGAGAGAGAGAAATCCTCCATCTGCTGGTTCACTCCCCAAATGGCCACAACAGCTGGAACTGGGCTGATCCAAAGCCAGGAGCCAGGAGCTTCTTTTGGGTCACCATGCAGGTATAGGGGCCCAAGGACTTGGGCCATCCTCTACTGCTTTCACAGGCTATAGTAGAGAGCTGGATCAGAAGAGATGCAGCCGGGACTCAAACCAGTGCCCATGTGGGATATGAGCACTGCAGGCGGTGGCTTTACTCTCTATATACCACAGTGCTGGCCCATCAGGATCTGTCTTGACATCGTGGTAAATCATCCCTCAACCTTGTATTGCAAAGTGTGAGTTGTAAACATATTTTTTTACCATACCCAGTCCTTTTGCCCCTAGTTTTCTAATTGCAGAAGGGGAAGTACCTTCTCATTACAGAAAAGTATTAAGAATATTGTAATCCCTCATAATCTATGCAGAAATAGCTGCTAGTGTTAGTGCTTTATTCTTTTTTTTTTTTTTTTTTTTTTTTTTTTTTTATAGGCAGAGTGGACAGTGAGAGAGAGAGAGAGATCTTCCTTTTGCCGTTGGTTCACCCTCCAATGGCGCTGCGCTGATCTGATGGCAGGAGCCAGGTACTTCTCCTGGTCTCCCATGGGGTGCAGGGCCCAAGGACTTGGGCCATCCTCCACTGCACTCCCTGGCCACAGCAGAGAGCTGGCCTGGAAGAGGGGCAACCGGGACAGAATCCGGTGCCCCAACTGGGACTAGAACCCGGTGTGCCGGCACCACAAGGCGGAGGATTAGCCTACTGAGCCGTGGCGCCGGCCAATGCTTTATTCTTTTAATGTGGTTGCGGTGAGACTGTAAAGAATGTTTCGTATCCTGCTCTTCTGTGACTTGATGACCATATCCTATCCTAAACTGGAATGCTGTCAGGTTTTTTGGCTTTGACCCAAAGTCTTAACAAAAATCCCTCAACATTTAATTTTTTTATATTGGCTTATTCATTTTACAAATGTCCAGGCACCTGACTTATACCAGGCTCCATGCTGTGTTTGGAGGAGGTACAGGTTATATCAGAAACTGGAAAGTCACTGGCTGGTCATTTCTGTTCTACTGACACCACCTACACTAGTTCATAGGAGGCTTTTCCCTCTTTCTCACGGTCTAACTGGAAATTAAACACAGTGACATCACTTGAAAAAAATGTTTTTGGGGCAGGCATAAAAGGTAAAGCCACTACCTACCATTCCAGTATCCTGTTGGGTGCTGGCTCATGTCCCGGCTGCCCCACCTCTGATACAACTCCCTGCTAATGACCTGGAGAAAGCAGTACTTGGGCCCCTGCTACCCACATTGGAGACCTGGAAGAAGCTGCTGGCTCCTGGGTTCAGCTTAGCCCTACCCTATCCATTGTGGCCATCTGAGGAGCGAAGCAGTGGGTAGAAGATAACATCCATCCCCCCCCCCTCTGTAATTCTGACTTTCAAATAAATAAATCTTCAAAAATTTTTTTGTTTATTTTTATTTTATTTGAAAGGCAGAGGGGCCGGCGCTGTGACATAGTGAGTAAAGCCGTTTCCTGTAGTGCTGGCATCCATATGGGCGCTGGTTCAAGTCCTGGCTGCTCCACCTCTGATCCAGCTCTCTGCTACAGCCTGAGAAAGCAGTAGAAGATGGCCCAAGTCCTGGGGCCCCTGCACCTGCATGGGAGACCCTTGCTCCTGGCTTTAGATCAGTACAGCTCTGGCTGTTGCAGCCAACTGGGAAGTAAACCAGCAAATGGAAGGCCTCTCTCTCTCTCTCTGCCTCTCCTTGTCTCTCTCTGTACGCTGACTTTCAAGTAAATAAATAAATCTTAAAAAAAGAAAAAAAGGCAGAAAGAGAGAGACAGAGATCTTCCATCCACTGGTTCACTCCCCCAAATGCTTGCAATAACCAGGGCTGTGCCAGGCCAAAGCCAGGAGTCAAGAACTACATCCAGGTCTTCCACATGGTGGCAGGGGCCCAAGTACATGAGCCATTAACTGCTGCTTGCTAGGGTGTGTATTAGCAGGAAGCTGGAGTGGAAGCAGAATAACTGGGACTCGAACCAGGCACTCTGATATAGGGTATGGGCATCCCAATGACAACTTACACCTCTGTGCCACAATGACTCTGTTAAGTTCTCAGACATCTCACGGGGCCAGGGAGTGCCATGGGAGAGGATGCTCCTGTTTTCCAGTAGCGACATTCCTCGGAAATGTGCTGCCCAGGCCCTCGGCCCAGTCTTGCAGTTACCTGTGCCGTGGCTGCAGCAGAGTTTATTTTTCCGAATTCAGTTTCATTTCGGGAATAATGCTTCGGACTAGCTGTCTCTTCCGTTCTCTTGCCTGTTCTTCGTGGTGCATCAGTCTCTGCATGGGTATCTATTGTGACTTTCCTGCCACCTTTAGAGAATCCAGGGCTGCTCACTTTAACCTTACTCCTTCAGAAGCTTCTGGTCTTCAGATCAGTGGACGTTCCCGTGGTCGTGGGAGAGTTCTGTGTCTGCACTGCCCAATAATACGAGCCTTTGAAATGCGGCTAATGCAACTGAGGAACCGCATTTTTAATTTTAATGAATTTAAACTCAAATTGTAACATGTGGCTCATGGCTACCATATTGGATAGTGCAGCTCTAAATCATCCCAGCTGACTCTACTGGTTTGTCCCACAGGAAGGATGGTTTGGCTTTTTTGGGTGTTTGTGCCGCTCAGGACTCTGGTTTTAACCTATTTTACTAGCAGCATAGGTGACGGGACCCAGGACTGCTTCTAGGGGGGGTCTTCTTGACGGGGAATGCCCGGAGCTTCTCAGGAGAGGCAGCTTTTGCGAGTGTGTCTGGCAGCAGCTCCATACGTTCTGGACGGAGGAAATAGGTTATGATTTCTAAATAAGGAGCGCTTTCCTCAGGGGAGGGGATTCCACCTGATGAAAAGTCAAGTGAAGAGGTGTTTTTGTTCCCAGCCAGATACATCATTTGTTAGCTTTTTCATGCTGTGGCGTCACCCTTGACCCCGCCTGAAATGTTGCTCAGATGCCTCTGAGTCATTGCCACTGATTTCCCTCTTGATCAAACGTTGCTGTAATATAGCCCATTTGAGAAGTTGGATGAATTCTCCTTGGATCCTTTGGCTGTATTCTGCTATTCAATGATTTGTCCTTTTTTCCTATTAGAATTTTCATAGGGTAAAATAGATATGCCAGTGTTTGGAACCCTGCCTTTCTTCTTCATTATATTTGAAGTCTTTTTTTATTTATTTATTTATTTTATTTTTTGTTTGTTTAAAAGGCAGAGTTAGAGAGAGAGACAGAGAGAAATCTTCCATCTACTGGGTCACTCCCCAGATGGCCACAATGGCCAGGGCTTGGCCAGGTGAAAGACATGAGCCCAGAACCCCATCCTGGTTTCTCATGTGAGTGGCAGGACCCAAGCAATCCTCTGCTGCCTTCCCTGGTACATTAGCAGAGAGCTGGATTGGAAGTGGAGCAGCCAAGACTCAAACTAGCACTCCGATGGGGGATGCTTGCATTATAGGCAGCAGCTTAACACCCTGGGCCGCAATGCAGCCCCTCAAGTCTTCCCTTTCTGTAGCTTTGTTCTCTTCCTCATCCTTTCTTTTTTTTTTTTTTTTTAATTTTTTGACAGGCAGAGTGGACAGTGAGAGAGAGAGACAGAGAGAAAGGTCTTCCTTTTGCTGTTGGTTCACCCTCCAATGGCTGCCGCAGCCAGCGCGCTGCAGCCGGTGCACCGCGCTGATCCGATGGCAGGAGCCAGGTACTTTTCCTGGTCTCCCATGGGGTGCAGGGCCCAAGCACTTGGGCCATCCTCCACTGCCTTCCCAGGCCACAGCAGAGAGCTGGCCTGGAAGAGGGGCAACCGGGACAGAATCCGGCGCCCCAACCAGGACTAGAACCCGGTGTGCCGGCGCCGCTAGGCGGAGGATTAGCCTAGTGAGCCGCGGCGCCGGCTACCCTCTTCTTGAAAGTTCTTCCTGCTGTCCTTAGGTAGGGATGCACAAAGCTGCAAGCTTTGTTTGTAAGAGAACTGGGTTCCTTTCCTTGTCCTCACCGTATGTCACCAAAGCATGATCTTACCTAACACCTTTTAGTAACCCGCCCTGCCTTGGAGGCCTTTTGATGAGAACCATTTTTAGTTTTATGGCAAGCACAGGCTGTACATACATTGCTTTCACTGTGAACTGAATTTGCTGCACATTTGCGGGAAGCCACGAGGGGAAACTGACTGTGTTTTCTGCCTTCTGTTGACAGAATGGTACTCGAAACTTCCAGGACTTTGACTGTCAGGTAAGGCCTGTGCCAGCACCGAGGAGGCTGTGTACGGCTGTGCAGTGCTGCCCTGCCCTGGGTCAAGCGTCTTTAATATGATTTGCTGTCATGTTCAAAAATTGCCTTCCAGGCACCAGTTTTATGTTGGTGGGTTAATGGGTTGAGCTCTTTGTGATGCAGATCTTGGGTCTCCCACATGGGTGGCAGATCCCAGTTACTTGAGACATCACTACTGCCTCTCAGGGTCCACATTAGCAGGAAGCTAGAGTCAGGAGCGGAGGAACCCCGTACTCTGATATGGTATGTACCAGATATGTTTTTTTTTTCCAGATTTTTAATTTATTTATTTGAAAGGCAGAGTTACAGAGAGAGGCAGAAAGAGAGATATATCTTCAATCTGCTGGTTTACTACCCAAATGGCTGCAGCGGCTGAAACTGAGCCAATCTGAAGCCAGAAGCCAGGAACTTCTTCCAGGTCTCCCACATAGGTGCAGAGGCCTAAGGACGTGGGCCGTCTTCTGCTGCTTTCCCAGGTGCATTAGCAGGAAGCTGGATCAGAAGTGGAGCAGCCAGGTCTTGAACCAGCACCCATATAGGATGCCAGTGTCACAGGCGGAGGCTTAACCTGCTATGCCGTAACACCAGCCCTTAGCAGGCATCTTAACTAGTATCTTTTGGTTTTTTTTTAAAGATTTTATTTATTTATTTATTTGAGAGGTAGAGTTACAGACAGTCAGAGGAAGAGACAGAGAGAAAGGTCTTCCATCTGCTGGTTCACTCCCCAAATGGCCACAACAGCTGGAGCTGAGCCAATCAGAAGTCAGGAGCCAGGAGCTTCTTCTGGGTATCCCATGCAGGTGCAGGGGGTCAAGTGCTTAGGCCATCTTCCACTGCTTTCCCAGGCCATAGCAGAGAGTTGGATTGGAAGAGTAGCCGGGACTAGAACCGGTGCCCATAGGGGATGCTGGAGCTGCAGACAAAGGGTTAACCTGTGCCACAGCATTGGCCCCTTAAGTAGTGTCTTAACCGGTAGACTAAATGCCTGCCCCTGGTGATAATTCTTATTCAAAAAGTTATATTTTATTTTTTAATAAATAGTGGTAAGTGAAGTTTGTGTTTAGTTGTTTTTAATTTGACCTGACTTATAATTTGGATCCTATATTGAACCAGTGGAGCTTCATTGCTATTAATATTTTATATGGTTTACTTAAGAGATCATTTGAGAGAGAGTAACAGTAAAATCCAAGATGAGGGACTCCAGAAATGCTATATCACTCTTTTTTTTTTTTTTTTTTTTTGACAGGCAGAGTGGACAGTGAGAGAGAGAGACAGAGAGAAAGGTCTGGTCTTCCTTTTTGCCGTTGGTTCACCCTCCAATGGCTGCCACGGCTGGCGCGCTGTGGCCAGCACACCGTGCTGATCCGAAGGCAGGAGCCAAGTACTTATCCTGGTCTCCCATGGGGTGCAGGGCCCAAGGACTTGGGCCATCCTCCACTGCCTTCCCGGGCCACAGCAGAGAGCTGGCCTGGAAGAGGGGCAACCGGGACAGAATCCGGCGCCCCGACCGGGACTAGAACCCGGTGTGCCGGCGCCGCAAGGCGGAGGATTAGCCTATTGAGCCGCGGTGCTGGCCGCTATATCACTCTTACTCAAAAGTATGGAAGTGTTTATTTCTATAAAATTGAACACCCCCCCAAAAAAAGACAATTGGAATACAAAGAGTTACATGTTTATTGCAAAGTAGTTAAGGATATGCCAAAAAAGAACTGTCACCTATTATTTCGCCAATGTTAGTATTTTGATATAGTTCCTGGATTTTCTCATACATAAATATAATTATATAGAAAATAAAATTGAGTTTTATAAATATAAATATGAGTCACTTTTTAATATTAAGGCTTAAAAATAGTCTGGCCAAAACCCTGATACTTTGGGGGAGGCTTTAATATAGTAACATGTTCAAGTGGAACTTGCAGTTCAGTTCTGACACAAATGTGCTGACGGCAAGGGTTTGTGCTGTCATGCGTTTATCACTGCCCTCCAGTGCACAGAAGCTTTGGGTTATGCAGGAGGAAAACCATAGCTCCCTCTCTGCCCCTCCTCCCACCATTCCCGAATGCTTGCCTTCATTCTAGTCTCTGTGAAGGGCTTGTGTGCTGTTCAGGAGCCAAGGAGCAGCAGGGTCAGGAGACCAGCAGCAGGCTGATAGGAGACCCAGGAGGTAGGATTGTGATGTGAAATGATGGCCTGGTTTGCCTGTAAGCTTCCCAGAAGCCACTGGGCTGTTCTTAGGAGACCAAGCAGAATAAATCGGCAGCCAGCCCTGTCACCACTGGACAGGCATTCACTCTTGGTGCTGGCGGTGTCCACTAGCATAGCCGTGGCGTGGACGTGAACTGAAGCCAGCTAATCTGGCTTCCTTCAGGTCTGAGTCTTGACTAAGAAAAATCTTAAAGGAATCTTTGATGCTGTACCGGGGAAGTAATCTTAGTATGGTTGACTAAGAAAGGTATAATCTTGGTTCCTTGGTTGTCCTTAGTGACATCATTGCATATACTCCTCTGAGGCAAGCAACAGTTCTGTTATGGATATTAAAAGTCGTGAAGGAGGGACCCGCGCTGTGGTGTAGCAGGTTGAGCCTCCACCTGCGGCACCTGCCAGCATCCCATATGGGTGTTGGTTCATGTCCTGGCTGAGTCTTGGCATATATTGTCAAATCACCTTCTACTTCTACCAGAGGGGTGCTCAGTAAATACTAATGGAGAGCAAAGAGCTGCCCTCTGCCAGGGCAGAACCATGAACCAGGCTGATCGTGGGTGGAGCTCTTGCTCCTAGGGTACTCCAGGCACCACTGACAGCTGAGTACTTGCATGCTGCTGTTTAATTGCAGTCGCTCTTTAGAGGACTAATGGGTAAAACCCAATCTGTGGGAATTGGTTTTGGAACTATAATTCACATGTATGTACATGTACTTGCCTCTGCAAAGGGGCTTTAGAATGTGTGTGTATATATAATATGTGTGTGTGTATTTGAAAGAGTGACGAGGAGAGAGAAAATCTTCCATCTGCTGGTTCACTCCCCAGATGGTCTCTAGCAGGCACGTTAGTGGGGAGCTGGATCAGAGGTAGAGCAGCCAGGCCTCCAGCTGGTGCTGACATATGGAATGCCACATGGCAAGCAGTGGCATAACACAGGTCTCCTCAAAGGGGCTTAAACAGCTTTAAACCCTAGCAGATCTCTTAGTGAATGGGCATTGTTACAACATAAGAATTAAGTGAAATGGATATCCTGGAATTTCCTTCAAAGGGAAGGGAGAGGTGATTGGTGAGAGCTGGATTCAGTCTGTTAGAGCCAGAGTCAGTGCTCCTTTCCTGGCCTTGCAGACTGTCCTAGATGCCTTCAGCCTCATGTCCCACTGGTTCCCTTCTTGTGCACTGCCCCCACCCACCGTGTGAAATTATTGCTGACCCACCCCCACTTCTGTGTGCTTTTCATTCTTTGCTCACATTTCCTCCCCTTCCTCAAATACATTTTTAAAAATAATTTAGTAAGGAAATACGATCTACTGATAGAAGACTGACTGTGTTTTCTGCCTTCTGTTGACAGAATGGTACTCGAAACTTCCAGGACTTTGACTGGAAGTCAAAGTTTAGAGAAAAATTCTTTTACTGTGGCATTCAATGAAATGCAAAGAATTTTACCCTCCTACACAGGTATAAGATATTTGGGGGTATTCTATCAAACATTCCTATATAGCAATAACAACTAGGGGGAGGCATGTGACACAGCAGGTAAGATACCAGTTGGGACGGCAGCATCCTCTATCAGAGTACCTGGGTTCACGTCCTGATTCCACTTCCCATTCTCATTCCCATTCCAGCTTCTTGCTGCTAATGCACATTCTAGCAGGTGATGGCTCAAGTACTTGGGTGCCTGCCACCTATGTGGGAGACCCAGATGGAGTTCCTGGCTTCTGCTTTGGCCCGGCCTGACCCAGCCCCAGCTTTTGGGGTCATTGGGGAGTGAACTAGTAGATGAGACAGAGATCTCTGTATCTCTCTGCTTTTCAAATAAATAATAAAAACTGTACCCAAGGATCATACAGTACTACTTATTGGAAACAGGATAAAATTCCATACTAATAAAAATATTGACATTCCCTAAAGTACAAATTGTCATTTAAGTTTACCTAAATTATTTTAGATTGGCCAGGGGAGGGAACAAAATATTAACAGACATGAAGTGATCGTAGCTCTGCTGAGTTTAGAGAGATTGGATGAGTCAGATCGATCTTCTGATGACAGCTCAAGAATAAGGACTTGGGAAAAGGTGAGAGCTGGTTATTATCAGATAGTGATAATGTCCTACTCTTAAACCTAAACTCTTTTTTTAAAAGTTTCTCTTCACACCAAGGTCAATCATTTTTTTTAAAGATTTATTTTATTTATTTGAAAGACAGAGTTACAGTGAGAGGTAGAGACAGAGAGAGAAGTCTTCATCCGCTGATTCACTCCCCAGATGGCTGCAACGGCCAGAGCTGTGCCGATCTGAAGCCAGGAGCTTCTTCCAGGTCACCCATGTGGGTACAGGGGCCCAAGGACTTGGGCCATCTTCTACTGCTTTCCCAGGCCATGAGAGAGAGCTGGATCGGAAAAGGAGCAGCTGGGACTAGAACCAGTGCCCATATGGGATGCCGGCGCCACAGGCGGAGGATTAACCAAGTGAGCCACGGTGCCAGCCCCGATAATGTCCTACTCTGAAATATTTCTCTTCACATCAAGGTCAATCCTTTTTTTTTTTTTTTTTTTTTTTTTTTTTTTTTTAAGATTTACTTATTTATTTGAAAGTCAGAGTTACAGAGAGACAGAGGCAGGGGGAGAGAAAGAGAGGTCTTCCATCTGCTGGTTCACTCCCCAGATGTCCAAAGCCAGGAGCCAGGAGCTTCTTCCAGGTCTCCCACACGGGTTTAGGGGCCCAAAGACTTGGGCCATCTTCTACTGCTTTCCCAGGCCATAGCAGAGAGCTGGATGGAAAGTGGAGCAGCCAGGACTCGAACCGGTGCCCATATGGGATGCCGGCATTTCAGGCAGCAGCTTTACCCTCTACTCCACAGTACTGACCCCACTACATCATTTTTTAAATTTTTATTCATTTTTATTTGAGAGAGAGAGAGAGATTTTCCATCTACTGGTTTACTTCCAAAATGTTCACAATAGCTGGGGGTGGATCAGGCTGAAGCCAGAAGCTGGACTCAGTCTGGGTCTCTCATGTGAATGGCAGGGATCCAAGTACTTGAGCCGACACCTGCTGCCACTCAGGGTGCACATCAGCAGGAAGCTGGGATTGGAGGCGGAGCTGGGACTCAAGCCCAGGCACCGCATGGAATGCAGGTGTCCTCGAAGTGGCATCTTTTTAAGATTTATTTATTTATTTATTTGAAGAGTAGAATGACAGAGATAAAGAGAGAGAGCATCTTCCATATACTGATTGACTCATCAGATGTTTACAACAGCTGATGGCTGTTTTTGGCAGAATCTAGAAGCCCTGAGATCCATCAGTCCTCACACAGATGGCTCCAAAGCACTTGGGCCATCCTCTGCTGCTCTCCCAGGCACATTAGCAGGGAGCTGCATTGGAAGTGGTGTAGCCAGAACTCGGAACTGACACCCCGAGATGGGGTGCCAGCATTGCAAGTGGTGGCTTAACCCTCTGGGCCACAGCACCTGCACCCTAACTAGCATCTTAACCACTGTACCAGACACTCATCCCTTTAACCTAAATTCTTAAAAAGACTACGTCTTTCATATCTTTCATATGTCAGCCCTGTATCCTTTCAGTTGTTTCATAAGACTGGAGAATAAAGTACCTAAGGTAGCTTTGCAGATGGCAAATAATTGGTGCTGGGGGGAAAATCTGTGTCCAGAGCTGTGAAATGCTCCCTTGGGCTGTGCCCTTTGAGCAGAGGCTCTCATTGTGTGTGTCCCCTCCAGAATGCAGAGTCGGAGTGAGATAACTCAAGAGAGAGCCTGTGGAACAGATGTCAGTGGACAAAGCAGAGGACTGCAGCACCTCCCTGCTGCAGTGGCCTGACGTTGGGTCACCTCCGCAGCCAGGTCTCTGCAGCCCCTCTCCCTGTGGAGTCTCGTTCAGTCAGTTCATACACAGAGTCACGGAGGATGTGTACACGAGTGCCCCTGATTGTGACTGCCTCCCATCTCTTCCTTCTTTATTGCCATAAGAACGTTTGCCTTCACTACTTTGAAAATGAAGAGGAGCTTTTGAGACATTGACACTAAGAGCTGCTCCAGGGAGGACAATGAACAAGGCCTAGGCCCCTTGGTGCATTGATAACCTTGTTTCTTACATGGTTTGAGGACATGTTACACTTAGGTGGGAACTGAGATCTCCTGAAAAATTGAGATTTTGAAAGCAGCCAATTTAGGTCTGAATTTCATCTAGATTACAAAATTATGAAAAAGTAGTGACCTTGCCTGATTCCCTCATCTTCTTTAAAATGTTCTCTTTTATTCCAACTATTCTGTCTTCCTTTTCATCATCCATCTCTGGACCTTCCCTGACAACCCCCTATCTACCCTGCTGTACACACCACACACATGCACACACAGGCAGAGTCACTGTCAGTTACCTGGCCTTGGAGCTATCTTGGGTCCAAAGTATAATCTTGTATTTCCCTCAGTTCTTGGTAGTAGAGCTGAAGCTAAGCTGGAATATTAAGCAGGACTCTAACTGGGGTCTAAATATGACAGAATGAAGCTCCAGCATACAGGTTGTTGAGGTCACAAGGTGTTGGACACTCTCTTGAACTAGGGTCTCCAGTAGGGTCACCCAGAAAACCGTTCTCCTTCTCTCTCCCTCTATTCTTTCTCACTCAAGAAACCAGTGTAAACAGACGCTGAAGCCTCCTTGGGTTCCCTTTCAGAATCCATCCCCAAAACCAGTGTACATTCCTTCTCCTCTTTGTTCTTACACTTGAAATACATGTTTGTCAACACAGTCTGTTGTGTTGCTTTTTAAAAATTGGCATAAAGGGGGGCCGGTGCTGTGGCTCACTTGCTTGATCCTTCGCCTGCGGTGCCAGCATCCCATGTGTGCGCCGGGTTCTAGTCCTGGTTGCTCCTCTTCCAGTCCAGCTCTCTGCTGTGGCCCGGAAAGGCAGTGGAGGATGGCCCAAGTGCTTGAGCCCTGCACCCACATGGGAGACCAGAAGGAAGCACCTGGCTCCTGGCTTCGGATTGGCTTAGCTCTGGCCGTGGTGGCCATTTGGTGGGGTGAACCAACAGAAGGAAGACCTTTCTCTCTGTCTCTCTCCCTCACTGTCTAACTCTATCTGTCAAATAAATAAAGAACAATGTATTCTTTAAAAAAGAAATTGGCATGAAGCGCTGGTGTGGTGGCATCATGGGTTAAGGCACCACTTGCGACACCAGCATACCATATCGTAGGGCCAGATTGAGTCCCACCTGCTCCCTTTGCAGTCCATCGCCCTGTTGATGCTCATGGGAAGGCAGCAGATCAAGGCCCAAGTGCTTGGACCCTGGCCACCCATGTTGGAGTGGAAGGAGTTCTGGATACCTGGTTTTGGCCTGGACCAGCCCCAGCCATTGCAGCCATTTGGGAAATGAGCCAGCAGATGAAGGACTCCCCCCTCCCCAGCATTGTCATTCTGTCTTTCATATAAGTAAAATCAATCTTTTAAAAATAAAAAATCCGTGCTGGCGCCATAGCACAGTAGGTTAATCTTCTGCCTGAGGTGCCGTCATCTCATATGGGCCCCAGTTCTGGTCCCAGCTGCTCTTCTTCCAATCCAGCTCTCTGCTATGACCTGGGAAAGCAGTGGAGAATGGCACAAGTCTTTGGGCTCCTGCAACCACATGGGAGACCAGGAGGAGGCACCTGGCTCCTGGCTTCAGATCGGCATAGCTCTGGCCGTTGTGGCCATTTGGGGAGTGAACCAATGGAGGGAAGGCCTCTCTCTCTGTCTCTCTCACTCTCTGTAACTCTACCTCTCAAATAAATAAATTTTAAAAACTAAAAAATAAATAAAATTAAATTTAAAAATCAGCATCAATAGTATATTGCGGGGCCGGCGCTGTGGCATAGTGGGTGAGGCCACTGCCCACAGTGCCAGCATCCCATGTGGGCGCCGGTTCGAGGCCTGGCTGCTCCACTTCGAATCCAGCTTTCTGCTGTGGCCTGGGAAGGCAGTGGAGGATGGCTCAAGTCTCTGGGCCGCTTTACCCATGTGGAAAACCCAGAGGTGAAGACCAGAGGTGGCTCCTGGCTCCTGGCTTCAGATCAGCACAGCTCCGGCTGTTGCGGCCATCTAGGGAGTGATCCAGTGGATGGAAGACCTATCTGTGTGTGTGTGTTTGCCCCTCTGTAACTCTGCCTTTCAAATAAATAAGTAAATCTTTAAAAAAAATAGTATATTGCATACAT
Source organism: Oryctolagus cuniculus (assembly GCF_051225735.1). Taxonomy (NCBI): domain Eukaryota; kingdom Metazoa; phylum Chordata; class Mammalia; order Lagomorpha; family Leporidae; genus Oryctolagus; species Oryctolagus cuniculus. Next base: position 21,735,722 of record NC_142877.1, read on the forward strand.
GTTTCTGCATCTTGCTCTTTTACTTAGCTTTGTGTTTTTAAAGCATTGTATTAATGCTTATACTTCTAATTCATTCATTTTTTGTCTTTCATCATGAGTAAGTAATAATTCATTTACCAGTTTTCCTGATGATAACCATTTGGGCTGTTGACTGAAATGTACTTCTGTGTGCACGTCTTTCTGTGTGCATGTGACCATATTTGAGAATTTCTTAGTAAAATTGCTATAGGGTAGGCACGTCTTAACTTTACCAGGAATAACTAAATTGTTTTCAGGGTAGTTGTTTCAGCTTACATGCCTGTCAACGTTGTGTGTGAGTTCTTGTTCATCAGTGTCCTGGCCAACACTTGGCGTTATCTGACTGAATTTTTGCTGTCTGGTGTGCGTGGAGTAGCATCTCATTGGACTTAATGTGCACTTTCCAGACTGCTTAGTGAAGTTCAGGTCTGTCTTAATTTTTCTTTCACAGCACACTGTGTGTGTGTGTGTGTGTGTGTGTGTGTGTATCTCCAGCTGAACATCATCTCTGTAGAAGCAGGGATCACATCTCTCTGGTTTACTGTTTCCTCCCCAAAGCTCAATACGAGGTCTGGAGTATAGATAGAAGTTAATAGATGAACCAGTGGTCAGGGTCCTGTAAGTCTGACATTACTAAAAGAGAAATGCTCATACAATTATAGGGATTTATTTCCTTATATTCCTCTTATCTTAACTCTATAATTTATTTAATGACCAGCTCCTAAAACCCAACTCTATACTTGCTTCATTACTTTTTTTTATTTTTGTTTATTTTTTTGAGAAGCAGAGACGGAGATCTCTGCTTCACTCCTTAAATTTCCAGGGCTGAGCTAGGGCTAAAGGTGGGTGGTGGTGAGGTAACTGAAGGGAGGGCCTATAAAACAGATGACAGTGGACTAAAGCAGAGGAGTTGGCAGCATCTCCCTCCCTGCAGTCTCCTGGCCATTGGGTCCCCTCCACAATCCAGGTCTCCCGTGTGGGCAGCAGGAACCCAGCCACCTGAGCCATCACTGCTGCTTGGGGTACTGCGCTGAAGCCAGGAATTGAACCCAGGCACTCTGAGTGGGGTGTCAGTGCCTTCACCACTAGACTAGATGCTGCCTCGTCTTCCATTTCTTATTTCCTTCTTTCAGTCCTTTGAATTAGCTTGAATGAGTAAGGGGTAACAGCAGTAGAGAACTGAGTCACAGATAGTTTTATTTGATAGAGATACCTCTCTGTACCAGCCTGGGACCTGTGATTTGAGATCTGCTGGTGTCCAATTAGCCTAACAGCAGAGCAGCCAAAGCTCCAGAGAGGTTCATTATTAGATAGGAAGTTAAGTTAGAGGCCCTTTGCCTCGGTTGGGATTCTTACTGACAGAGTTAATCTTGTCTAACTTAATAGAAGACTTTGAGACAGGGGTGGAGTTTGTCAGCAGGAATTCACTAGAGTAGGCATGATAATTTCTTACTTTTGAGAATATCAAAGTTGAAGAAAACCAGAATACATTTCAGTTAACTTTTCTATAGGCCTTTTATTTTCTGCCCAATCATTCTCTGCCTCAGCCACTCAGCAACTCTGACTTTATTCAGTTCCTGAGCTCTGCTCTGAGTACAGCATATTTTTCCCTGCCTAGTTTTGGGGTATAAGGGAACAAATCTGCCTAGTACAGCTTAAACCAGAGGCAGTCAGGGGTGTTTTAGAAGTTAAAAACATACATAGCCAGAACCAGAAATTATTGTAGTAGAAATGCCTGCTAAAAGATCCCAAGTTTACTTCTCTCTTTAAGAGAAGAATCGCGGGGCCGGCGTGGTATAGTGGGTTAAGCCATGCCTGCGATGCCAGCATCCCATGTGGGTGCCGTTTCAAAACCCGGCTGCCCCACTTCTGATCCAGCTCCCTGCTAATGTGCCTGGGAAAGCAGTGGAAGATGTTCCAACTCCTTGGGCCCCTGCACCCACCTGGGAGACCCGGATGTAGCTCCTGGCTCCTGGCTCCTGGCTCCTGGCTCCTGGTTCCTGGCTTTGGCCTGGCCCAGCCCTGGCTGTTGTGGTCATTTGAGGAGTGAACCAACAGATGGAAGATTTTTTTTCTCTCTCTCTCTGCTTCTAAGAGTGACTTTGAAATAAAATAAATAAACTTTAAAAAAAGAGAGAGAGCCAGGTCTGTTATAGAATTTGATTATTCCAATTATAAATTCCTAGGGAAGGACGCTGGCCCAGCAGGGCCCGATGCCTGCCTGACTCCAGCTGTGGCGACAGGGTGATGTTCTGCAAACTGCAGTTGAGGGCCAGTCCTGTGCCATGAGGATGACGCAGAGGGCCAGCTCCCAGGAGAGGGGAGAGACCCTAGACAGATGCACTCCTAGGGGCTTACTGAAGTCATCAGTAGCTGAATTCACAAGGTTTGAAGTCTCTCTCTCTTTAAAGTTTCTATTTATTTTATTTTAGTTGAAAGGCAGAGATACAGATACAGGCAAAGCAAGATCTTCCATTGGCTAGGTCACTCCCCAAATGCCTAAACAACCAGGGCTGGGCCAGGTCAAATCCAGGAGCTGGGAACCCAGTCCAGGCTTCCCCCATAGGGTAGCAGAGACACAAGGATTGAGCCTTTACCTCCTACCTTCCACGGTGTATATCAGCAGAAAGCTGGAATCAGAAGTGGGTCTAGGACTCAAACCCAGCTGTCTCAAGCTGTGTCTTAACTGCTGTGCCAAATGCCTGCCCCCAGAACCTCTTTTTTACCTAGTAATTACTTGGTATCTTCTGTTTCCTTAATTTTTTTTTAAGATTTATTTATTTATTTGAAAGGCAGAGAGTTACAGAGAGGCAGAGGCAGACAGAGAGAGAGAGAGATGGAAGTCTTCCATCTGCTGATTCACTCCCCAAATGCCTGCAGTGGCAAGATCTGGGCCGATCTGAATCCAGGAGTCAGGAGCTTATTCCGGTCTCCCACACGGGTGCAGGGGCCCAAAGACTTGCACCATCTTTTACTGCTTTCCCAGGCCATAGCAGAGAGCTGGATGGGAAGTGGAGCACCCGGGACTTGAACAGGCGCCTATATGGTATGCTGGCACTAGAGGTGGCGGCTTTACCCACTACACCACAATGCTGGTCCCTCAATTTTACTTCCCTCAAATCTTACCTGGCTCCTTACCCAACTTCCTGATCTTTTCATAGCCAGTTATAAATGTATTATCAATGGATCTCTGACTTCCTTGACTTTTAAGATTTATTTATTTATTTGGAAGCCAGAGTTTTGAGAGAGGGAGAGACAGAGAGAGAGGTCTTCCATTTGTTAGCTCATTCCTCAAATGTGCAGTGGCTGGAACTGGGCCAGGGCCAAATTCAGGACCTTCATCTGGGTCTCCCATGTGGGTGGCTTCTTTCTGCTGCTTTCCCAGGCATATTAGCTGGGCGCTAGATTGGAAATGGAGCAGCTGGAACTTGAATTGGCACCCATAAGGGATGCCAGTGTCACAGGAGGCAGCTTAACCTACTATACCATGATGCTGGCCCCATTTTTTTTTTTTATCATTTATTTATTTATTTGAAAAGCAGAGTTTCAGAGGGAAGAAGAGAGAGAGAGATCTTCCATCCATCTACTGGTTCACTCCCCAGATGCCTGTCCAGGTCAAGGCCAGAAGCCAGGAACTCCATCTGGGTCTCCCACATGGGTGGCAGGGACTCAAGTAGTTGGTCCATCATTCGCTTTCTTCCAAGCACATTCGCAGGAAACTGGATTGGAAGCAGAGTAGCCAGAACTCTAATTGGCACTCTAAATTGAGATACAGGTATCCCAAGCAGCAGTTTAACCTACTGAGCCACAATGCCTTAAGTAAACTTTAGGGATGACAAGATGTGTTTTTCCTCTCATTTATTTATTTGTTTAGAAGGCGTAGAAAGTGGGAATGTTATGTGTAATGTAGCATCTCTCTGGTATGCCTGTAGTTCATTAATGTGTCTTGCCCTGAATATGGGAAGTGGTAGTAAAGCAGGGGTTGTGCCACTGTGGCAGCCTGAGACCTTGTTTGTCCCTCTGCTGAGACCTCATGTTTTCTCGTTACAGGAACATGACATAGAAACAACTCATGGTATGGTCCATGTCACTATCAGAGGCTTGCCAAAGGGAAACAGACCAGTTATACTGACCTACCATGATATTGGCCTCAACCGTATGTATTTAACTGATTTTACGTCTTTTTCATTGTGATCTTTGCATGTATTTTGAAGAAACACAAAAAATAGTATTTTACTAGAGCAGAGGTTTTCCCGTCTCTGCCTTAATCTTCCCTCTTTGATGAAGCATTTGTTCATGGTATGGTTAAAATCCCTGAGGAGTGTGCCGGGGAGTGTGTTTTGGGGGATCCTGGAGTTATAGTTTACCTTCTTGTCACATCTGCTCAAGCACTGAAGATTTTACAGATTAAGAAAGTACAGTTGAACTCGGGTTTCCTCAAGTCAGGTCTGTATTCTGGTGTTTTCATGCTTCAGGTTATAATGGAAATTCAGAGTTTGAACTTCACGTTGTTATTAGCTCTTCAGTGAATTAGTGAAAGTATTCTTACAATAGCTATCATCAGTGACCTTAAGAGGGCTTCTCTAGATGGTACAGATTGTGCGCTCCTGATTGTGCGCTCCTAATACTAAAATCCAAAATCCAAAAGTAGGGGCTGACATGACGCCAAAGGTGGAAAATTCCACACCATCCTTTTGTTTTCTTTCTTTAATTTGAGAGGGAGAGTGAGCAACTGAGAGAGCACCTGTCCACTGGTTTGCTCCCCAAATGCCCACGACAGCCAGGACTGGACCAGAAAAAAGGTGGAAAACTGGAACTCAGTCAACGTGTCCCATGTAGATGGCAGGGACACAACTACTTGAGCCATCCTTGCTACCTCTCAGGGTGCACATTAGCAGGAAGCTGGAATTAGGAGTGCAGCTGGGACACGAACCTGTGATACGGGGTGCCAGTGTCCCAAGCAGCGTCTTCACCATGTGCCAAATACCCACTCTGCATTATCTTATAATTCTATTTTTCCATGAACTTCTTGAAACCTCCTTGTTTATGAAACATAATGAATATCATGTTTAGACTTTAGTTACATCTGTAAGGTATCTCATGAATTTGCAAATATTCAAAAATCCAAAAAATTCCAAAATCTGAGACATTTCTCATCCCAGCATCTTGGGTAAAGTGTTCTCAACCTGTAGTATAAAATCCTGGCTCCAGCCACCGGCACGTGGACTCTGTGTATATGTATTTTCATTTACGTGGTTCTGCATTTCAGAGGTGGCCTGGGTCTGAGTCTACAGTGCTAGAGCTTTTGTAGCCGCTTCAGTAGGAGGAGTGATTTAAGCAGTTACACCAAGAGGGTAGGTGAAGCTGTAGCCCCTCCCTGTCCCCTAGCCATTTTGCCAAGAGGCAGACTCCCATGTGGTCATGGAAGCAGCTCAACACACTCCCTCTCGCCAGGCACTTAGGGTTCAGTCAGGGTCTGTGTCAGACAGAAGAGTAAGATGCATGAGAAAATAGAGCATTATGGGTACAAGCTGATTTTGTGCAACACCAAGAAGCCAATAAACATCAGCAGGGTGGTTTCCACTTTAGATATTGTGCAGAATTGAGAATGAGTTGTTTTCAAGTCGTTAGGATGTTTCATTCAGCCTTTAGGGCAACTTGAGTCAGTGGGATTGTTCAGATGCCTCACTCAGTGGAGTGGCGATTAAATGGGGCATCAGGAAGAGGGAACGGGAGAAGGGAGTGCCTGTGACTCATGGGTGCTTTTGCTCTTGTAGATAAGTCCTGTTTCAATGCATTCTTCAACTTTGAGGATATGCAAGAGATCACCCAGCACTTTGCTGTCTGTCACGTGGATGCCCCAGGCCAACAGGAAGGTGCACCCTCTTTCCCAACAGGGTAAGGCCACGAGCAGGATTTATGGGAGACACATCCAGAGGCTAATGACTGAACTCCAGGGGAGAAGTAGCATGTGCTTTATCACAGCCTCCAGGTTAGACTTAATGACCCACCATGCTGCTTTTCTCCCCTCCTTGATCTAAGAGGCCTTTTAGGTGCAGTCCGTTGAGGCAAACTGCATGCTTTTCCGTATCCAAGAATGGCTCTCCACAGCAGGGACCGGCCTCCCTGCCATCCAAGACATAGGTGTCTGGGACATTCGCTCCTCACTCTGATCTGTCTCCTCCCTTGTCTGTTTCAAATCGGGCATTTTTGTGTCTCTCCCTAAAACTCCCGGCTACCTGACCCTCAACTCTGATCTCCCTGAGCTTCCCTGTGAGCCCCTCTCCATGCTTAACTCCCAGTCCCATGTCGAGAATTTGAATATCTGTGTATCTTAAAGGCTGCCCTGCCAGGCAGAAGTGTAGTCTTGCTTTGACGCTCTTCATCCCAAGCCTGCTGTGCATGGTGGAGTCACAGGCTCCCTATCTGTGCCCGGGACAGTGTGCTTGTTCTGAGACACTGGGAATTGGAGAGGGCACATGCTGTGGGTGTACTGTTTACTGGAGAGAGCTGCCCTTGACTGATGGCTGCTGTGGAACAAACCAGTGCAGATACATAATTGTTAACACGAACTGTGCTGTCCCACATACTGTTTTAAATGCTTTACATTTATTAGCTCGTTTAAAAAAAAATTTTTTTTTTGAAACAGAGATAGAGATTGAGAGATTGATCTCATCTGCTGGTTCTCCCTGCAAATGCCCACAACAGCTGAGCTGGGCAGACTGAAGTCAGGAATCCGGAATTCTGTCTGGGCTTCCCATGTGAGTGGTAGGGATCCAAGTCCTTGAGCCATCACCTGCTACCTCACAGGATGCACGGTAACAGGAAGCTGGAATTGGAAACAGAGCTGGGACTCACACCCACGCACATTATTATGGGATGTGGGCATACCAAGCAGTGTCTTATCCACTGCACCAAACACCTACCTCTATTAACTGATAATCATCACAAACCAAATAATAGCTTTACTGTTAGTCCCATTCTACAAGTGAGGAAACTAAGGCCCCACAAAATTAAGTAACTTGGCTAAGGTTACCCTTCAACCTGAGAAGTCTAGGTACAAGATCTGTATTGAAGGGCCGGCGCTGTGGCACAGTGGGTTAGGCCACTGCCTGTGATGCCAGCATCCCATATGGGCACCAGTTCAAGTCTTGGCTGTTTCACTTCCCATCCAGCTCCCTGCTAATGTGCCTGGGAAAGCAGCAGAAGATGGCCTAAGTACTTGGGCCCCTGTACCCGTTTGGGAGACCAGGATGGATTTCTAGGATGCTGGCTTTGGCCTAGCCAGTCCTGGCTGTTGTGGCCATTTGTGAAGTGAACCAACAGATGGAAGAGCTCTCTCTCTTTTTCTGTGTGTGTGTGTGTGTGTGTGTGTATTTGTGTGTCCTCTTCTCTCTGTAACACTTTCAAATAAAATAAATAAATCTTTAAAAAAAATAAAAACAAAAATCTGTGTTGAGGGGCCAATGTTGTGGCACAGCAGATTAAGCTGCCACTTGCAACACTGGCATTGCATATCCGAGTGCTGAGTGAGCCCTGGCTGCTCCACCTCCCTGCTGTTGTGCCTGGGAAGGCAACAGATAATGTTCCAACAGCTTGGGCCCCTGCCACCCCATGAGAGACCCGGATGGAGCTCCTGGCTCCTGGCTTCAGTCTGGCCTAGCCCTGGGTGTTGGTAGGCCCTGGGGTAGTGAACCAGCGGATTGAAGATCTCTGTCTCTCCCACTGTGCCTTTCAAATAAATAAATAGATCTCAAAAGAAAAAAAATCTCTGTTGGCTGTTTCCAAGTTACATGTCTCAAATGCAAAGTGCCAGTGATCCATTTACATACAACAATATGTAGATCCAGGAACAGGCATTATGGCACATCAGGGTAAGCCACCACGTGCAATGCCAGCATCCCGTATCAGAGCCGTAGTTTGAGTCCCAGCTCCTCCGCTTCCAGTCCAGCTTCCTGCGAATGCTCCTGAGAAGACAGCGGAAGATGGCCCAAGTACTTGGGTTCTTCCCATCCACATGGGAGACACAGATAGAATTCCTGTCTCCAGGCTTCAGTCTGGCCTAGACCTGGCTATAACATCCATTTGGGGAGTGAACCAGCAGATGAATGATCTTGAGAGAGATGGGGAGAGGCACACAGAGATTTTCCACTTGCTGGTTCACTCCCTAAATGGTCACAACAGCCAGATCTGGGCCAGGCCAGAGCTAGGGGCCAGGAATTTCATCTGGGTCTCCTACCTGGATGACAAGGACGCAATCTGTTGCCTTCCCAGGTGCATTAGCAGGGAACTGGATTAGAAGTGGAGGAGCAGGGACTCAAACTGGCATTCAGTGTAGGATTCCAGCATCACAAGTGGTGGCTTAATCTGCTGCACCACAGCAATGGCCCCTTAAATAAATAAATCTTTTTTAAAAAATATTTAGGTCCAGGCCGGCGCCGCGGCTAGGCTAATCCTCCACCTTGCGGCGCCGGCACACCGGGTTCTAGTCCCAGTCGGGGCACCGGATTCTGTCCCAGTTGCCCCTCTTCCAGGCCAGCTCTCAGCTATGGCCCGGGAGTGCAGTGGAGGATGGCCCAAATCCTTGGGCCCTGCACCCCATGGGAGACCAGGAGAAGTACCTGGCTCCTGCCTTCGGATCAGCGCGGTGCGCCGGCTGCAGCGCACCGGCCACGGCGGCCATTGGAGGGTGAACCAACGGCAAAGGAAGACCTTTCTTTCTGTCTCTCTCTCTCACTGTCCACTCTGCCTGTCAAAAAAAATATATATATATTTAGGTCCAGTATACCTGTTTTGTAGACAGATGGTTCAAGAGCATTTCACCCATTGAAGTGTTCAGAGACCAGCTGACTTAGTGCGATGTGGAGCAGATCCTGCTCCCTATGCAGTCCCTTCCACCTCTGGTTCTGTGACCTCTGTGGATGCTCCTGCTTTTCTTGGGTTCCTGCTGTAGATCCATTCCTGGGCTTCCCTGACCAGTTTTGATCAGATGGTTCATATCATGAATCAAATTCAAAAGCAATTAATCAAATAACTGTTATCCTATGCTTAAATACAACAAACAAATGCCCATGCCGAGGAACCCAAGATTTGATCAGTTTTCCTAGGTTGAGTCGGACTTCGTCTGGTTTTCATTTAGCTGGCTAAGTATAAACAGTAGACCAAGAGCCACCTCCTGAGCTGACTTAGTGCTAGAAATTTCCCGAGCCTGGGCCCCAGTTGAAGTGATTGTTAGGGATTTGGAAATAGCCTCAGAGAAAAGCCATATTAACAGTTCCTTTCATGTGGCTTCCTCTGGTCCCAGAAACATGTGGCTTCCTTTACTTTTTCCTCAGCATGGCCGTCGTAGAGAGTTACACAACACACCACAATCGCTTCCAGGCACAGTTCCGCCTTTGAGCCCGGGATAAAAGGGAGTGCTTTCCTCCAACACTGTTTTCCGTCTCCAGCCTTCTAGTAACTTGGAACTGTGGGTGCTTTTTAATTCAGAAGGTGTCCTCTATTTCAGGTACCAGTACCCGACGATGGATGAGCTGGCTGAAATGCTGCCTCCTGTTCTCACCCACTTAAGGTAGGTTCATTCTTGAGTCTTTCATTCTCTACTTTGTGTCTGTTCCAGAGGGTATGACGTGAGCAACACAGAATAGTCACTATCCTCGTGGAATTAGTGGGGGAATAGCAAGTAAGCAAACAAAGAATCAGAGGAAGGTAGGACACTGTGGTAAACAGGGCAAGAGCTACACCTCGGCCGGCACCGTGGCTCACAAGGCTAATCCTCCGCCTGCGGCACTGGCACCCCGGGTTCTAGTCCTGATTGGGGTGCTACATTCTGTCCTGGCTGCTCCTCTTCCAGTACAGCTCTCTGCTGTGGCCCGGGAAGGCAGTGGAGGATGGCCCAAGTGCTTGGGCCCTGCACCCACATGGGAGGCAGAGGGGAGCACCTGGTTCCTGGCTTCAGATTGGCGCAGCGCGCCAGCCGTAGTGGCCATCTGGGGGGGGTGAACCAATGGAAAAGGAAGACCTTTCTCTCTCTCTCTCTCTCTCTCTCTCTCACTGTCTATCTCTGCCTGTCAAAAAAAAAAAAAAAAAAAAAAAAAAAAAGGCCAGCACCGCAGCTCAATAGGCTAATCCTCCACCTGTGGCGCCGGCACCCCAGGTTCTAGTCCCAGTCGGGGCACTGGATTCTGTCCCGGTTGCTCCTCTTCCAGTCCAGCTCTCTGCTGTGGCATGGGAGTGCAGTGGAGGATGGCCCAGGTCCTTGGGCCCTGCACCCCATGGGAGACCAGGATAAGTACCTGGCTCCTGGCTTCCAATCAGCGTGATGCGCCAGCTGCAGTGCACCGGCCACAGTGGCCATTGGGGGGTGAACCAACGGAAAAGGAAGACCTCTGTCTCTGTCTCTCTCACTGTCCACTCTGCCTGTCAAAAAAAAAAAAGAAAAAGAAAAAAGAAAAAAAGAGCTACACAGCAAGGCTGGTTAGGGAATGCCTCTAAGAACACGCCATCCTGGCCGAGCCCTGGAGGATACAAAGGACCTTAGACAGGGAGCCCAGCCTGGGCAAGAGGGTTCCAGAAGACAGGGTGGTTATGTATGTCCAGAGTCCTGGAGCAGACGAGCAAGTGGAGCAAAGGCAGGACGAAATCAGGAAATAGTACGGAGATTACTTAGATCTGACAGAGCATATCAGAATTTGTGGTTTTATTCTAAGTATAAAAAAAGAAATTGAAGGATCTTAAGCAGGGCAATGACATCTATTTCTTTAAAAATGACTATTCTAGGTGTGTAAATTGTATAGCAATAAGACCATTTAAATTTTCTTAAAAAGATTATTCTCTTTGTGGAATAGTTTGGAGAGAAGAGTAAGGAAAAAAAGCAGAGAGAACAGTTGAACTGTTACTATAGTCCTGGCAAGAGATGATGATAACTTCGTACTGGCTACTGCCAAGGGACAGATGGAAGTAGGTGGGAAAAAATGGAAGTGTTCCGGATGTGAGCGCCGCAGGACTGCTGACGACTGGGTCACTGAGTCGAGGGGACACTGCGGGTGGCGCCCAGGTTTCAGTCTTGTCTACCATTCAGACCAACTTGAAGGAAAGAAGTGGTATCCAACTTTGCCCTGTTTCTCACAAGTAGTAAATGTTAGAGCCAGGACATGAACCCAGATTGCATTTTCTTTTGTCATACAATGCTGTGCACCCATGAAGCTGACTCTGTTGATTGTCCATGTCCCATTCGCAGCCTGAAAAGCATCATTGGGATTGGAGTTGGAGCCGGAGCTTACATCCTCAGCAGATTTGCAGTAAGTAGTGGAGGAGGTACCTGACTCGCGTTACTACTGCGAAACGAGACGTTCAGGCATGATTCTGGGTCTTATGTCAATTTTTTCTGTAAATTCTTTGAGTTCCAGATAGAAGTTTTTCACAAAACCTTGCTTTGTACTTTTGGTACTCAAAAAACCACAAATGAAGGCAGAATGTTGTCAATAAAAAGTAAGTAAGTAGGTTATAGTTTTTGATGAAAATCCGTGTAGTAAGTTTGCGGGAATGTGTTGGGCTTAGTGGTTGAGCCACTACTTGGGATGCCTTCACATAAAATAATTTTTTTTTTTTTTTTTTTTTCAAATTAAGTAGGAGGGCTGGCACTATCGCATAGTAGCTTAAACATCTGCCTGCAGCACCAGCATCCCATATGGGCGCTGGTTTGAGACTCAGCTTCTCCACTTCCAATCCAGCTCCCAGCTGATGGCCTGGGAAAGCAATGGAAGATGGCCCAAGTGCTTGGGCTGCTGAACCAACATGGGAGATCAAGAAGAAGCTCTTTTTTTTTTTTTTTTTTGACAGGCAGAGTTAGACAGTGAGAAAGAGAGACAGAGAAAAAGTCTTCCTTCCTTTGGTTCACCCCCCAAATGGCCGCTGCAGCAGGCGCGCTGTGCCAATCTGAAGCCAGGAGCCAGGTGCTTCCTCCTGGTCTCCCATGTGGGTGCAGGACCCAAGCACTTGGGCCATCCTCCACTGCCTTCCCGGGCCACAGCAGAGAGCTGTACTGGAAGAGGAGCAACCAGGACAGAATCCGGCACCCCAACCGGGACTAGAACCCGGGGTGCCGGCGCTGCAGGCAGAGGATTAGCCTAGTGAGCCATGGCACCGCCAAGAAGCTCTTGGCTCCTGATTTCGGCTAGCCCAGCCCCAGCCGTGTGGCTGTTTGGGGAGTGAACCAGTGGATGAAAGACCTCTCTCGCTGCCTCTCCATCTCTCTGTAACTTTGCCTCTTGAGTAAAAAAAAATCTTTTACAAAAAAATTAAATGGGAACGGTTGGGGCTAGTGTTGTGGCGCTGCAGGCTAAGCTGCTGACCATGATCCCTGCATCCATGTGGCACTGGTTCAAGTCCTAGCTGCTCTACTTCCTATCCAGCACCCTACTAATGCATTTGGGAAAGCAGTGGAAGATGACCCAATTCTCGGGCCTCTGCCACCCATGTAGGAGACCCAAATGGAGTTGCTGGCTCCTGGCATCAGCCTGCCCCAGCTCTGGCTTTTGTGGGCATTTGGGGAGTGAAGCAGTAGATGGAGGGAGGATCTTCTCTCTGTCACTCCACCTTTGAAATAAGTAAACAAATGAGTCTTTTTTTTTTTTTTTACAAAAATGATTTATTTACGTATTTATTTATTTGAAAGGCAGAGTTATAGAGAGGCAGAGAGAAAGAGAGAGAGAGAGGTCTTCATCTGCTGGCTCACTCCCCGGTCGGCTGCAATGGCTAGAACTGGGCTGATCTGAAACAAAGAGCTTCTTCCAGGCTCCCATGCAGGTACAGGAGCCCAAGGTCTTGGACCATCTTCCACTGCGTTCCCAGGCCATAGGAGAGAGCTGGATCGGAAGTGGAGCAACTGGGAGTCGAACCAGCGCCCAAATGGGATGCCAGCACTGCAGGCGGTGGCCTTACCCATTACACCACAGCGCCAGCCCCAACAAATGAACCTTTTTTAAAGAGAGCATTCGTAATAATGTATAAAATTTGTATATACTATAATTAGCAAAAAAGTTTGTATGTAGTTTCACATCAAGTTTGTCATAGACATAGGAAAGAACTAGGAAGGAAATGTACAAAATATTAACAGGGTTGATGTGTGGTAAGATAATAATATTTTATTTCCTGTTTTTTCTGATTCTGCTTTCTGCAGTGAGCCTAATCAGGGTAATTGGCAAGGAAGTAAGCTAGAAAGTTCTGAGTTTTCATGGAAACTCTTCTGTTTCGGGATCTTTTTCTTGTAATTGATGTCTCCTGGAATGGCAGCACCCAGTGATGTGGTTTCAGAAAAAAACTGCAGAGGTCTTGCTGGGAACCAGATGCCTGATTGAGCAGGCGACCAGAGCGAAACGCTCATTCTGTTTTCTGTCTCACCTTTCAGCTCAGTCATCCAGAGCTCGTGGAAGGCCTTGTGCTCATTAACGTGGACCCTTGCGCGAAAGGCTGGATTGACTGGGCAGCTTCCAAAGTAAGTCTCAGATGCAAGCTTCCCTCGGCCCGTCTCCTGTTCCCTGCTCAAAACAGCTTAATTTGTTTATTCTTTGGAGTATATATGCAGTTAAGGGCAAAAACTTGGCAGATATTTACAGGTCAAAAACCACCACTCCATCTGTTGTTTCCCACACCCTAGAGATTCCCCTTGTGCCTTTCCCTGGTTGATATTTCCCGTCCTTCTCTGAAATAACCTTATTCTTACTTCCCTCACCTCAGATTGATTTTCCCTGTTGTTAAACATCATATAACTAGAATCAGACCTTATGTATTCTTTTGTGTCTAACTTCTTTAATTCATCATTGTGTTTCTGAGATTCAACAACATATCTAACAGTAGTGCTTTTTTTTTTTCTAGGCTTTACTTTTTGTTTATCTTTAATTGGCAGAGAGACAAGAGTGAGCTTCCATCTGCTAGTGCACTTCCAAAGTTGGGAGACAGCAGCTCGGGACAGGTCTTCTACATGGGTGCTAGGGACCCAATTACTTGAGCCATCACCACTGTCTCCCTCAGTCAGGAGCCTGAGGCGAATATTAAACCCAGTGGTCCAATATGAGATGCAGGCATCTTTTTAAAAAAAAAAGATTAATTTATTCATTTGAAAAGCAGAGCTACAGAGAGGCAAAGGCAGAGAGAGAGCGAGAAAGCGAGATCTTCCATCCTCTAGTTCACTCCCCAAATGGCTGTAATGGCCTGAACTAGGCCAACCTAAAGCCAGGAGCCAGGAGCTTCTTCCGGGTCTCCCACGCAGGTGCAGGGGCCCAAGCACTTGGGCTATCTTCTACTGCCTTCCCAGGCCATAGTAGAGAGCTGGATTGGAAGTGGAGCAGCCAGGACTTGAACCGGCGCCCCTATGGGATGCAGGCACTGCAGGCAGTGGCTTTACCTACTACAACACAGTGCCAGCCCCAAGCACTTGTTCTTGAATATCCTCTGTGAGGTGCCTGTTCAACTCTTTGTCCACTCCCCATCCATCCTTGTTTTAAAAAGATGCACTGTGTATGCATCCTTTGCTGGGTATATGTATCTCAAATATCTGTCCCTGGTCTGTGGTTTTCATTTTTATTCTTTTTGTTTTTTAAAAAAGATTTAATTTATTTATTTGAAAGAGTTACATAGACAGAGTTCCATCTGCTGGATCACTCTCCAAATGGCCAAAGCAGCCGGGGCTAGACCAAGCTGAAGCTAGGAGCCTGGAACCCCATCTGGTCTCCCTTGTGGGGGTAGTGACCCAAGTACTGGAGCCATCCTCCACTGCTTTCTCAGGTGCATTAGCTGGTGGCCGGATCAGAAGTGGAGCAGCTAGGACCTGAACCAGTGTTCACATGGGATGCCAGTGTTGCAGGAGGTGGTTTAATCTGGTGTACCATCACACTAGCCCCCACACTTTTTTTCTTTTTTTCTTTTGACAGGCAGAGTGGACAGTGAGAGAGAGAGACAGAGAGAAAGGTCTTCCTTTTCCGTTGGTTCACCCCTCAATGGCCGCTGCAGCCGGTGCACTGCGCTGATCTGAAGCCAGGAGCCAGGTGCTTCTCCTGGTCTCCCATGCGGGTGCAGGGCCCAAGGACTTGGGCCATCCTCCACTGCACTCCCAGGCCACAGCAGAGAACTGGACAGGAAGAGAAGCGACCAGGACTAGAACCCGGGGTGCCCACCAGGACTAGAACCCGGGGTGCCGGTGCCACAGGCGGAGGATTAGCCTATTGAGCTATGGCACCGACCACTTTTATTCTTAATAAATGAAGTTGAATAATGAATGAATAGCACAGGTTATCTGTGCTATTGCTCCCAAAATTTTGGGGGTGGTTGAGATCTGCTACCTGGAAAATGAACGAATTTGACCTCCAAAAGTTGTTCAAGAAGCCAGCAGTGTGCAAAGTGAGTTAAATGTCTATGCCACAGCACCAGCCCCATAAAAATAGATCTTCTAAAAAAAATTGATAATGCCTTTCTGGTATGTGAGAACATTAACACTTGCCTGAGTACTCTCAGTAACACGTAACAACCTAATAATACTTATAAAACTTCAGATTTATGAGCATTTATGAATGTTTGTGAGTACTCAAACATGAAGTTGAGAGTGGTTGTTAATTCTAATTACCTTTCATTTATAAGCTGTGGATAACTCATAACCCGTATAAAGATGATTGGGGAAGCATTTGGCCTAGCAGTTGGGATGTCGCCGTTGCATCTCAGAGTCCCTGGATTCAAGCTCTGGTTGCACTCCTAATTCCAGCTTCCTACTAATGTGCACCCTGGAAGGCAGTAGGTGAGGCTCAAGTACTTGGATTCCTGCCACCTATGCAGGAGGCCTCTATTGAGTTCTCAGCTCCCAGCCTCAGCCTGACTGAGCACCTGCCATTGTGGGCCTTTAGGGGGTGAACTGTCAGAGAGGAGCTCTGTGTCTCTCTACAGATGTTTAAAAAAGAATTAGAGGACTTCTATCTTCCTTAGTCTTTCTGGAATTATATGATCCTGGTCTGCCCACGTCTATATGTCTGTCTTCCTCACTCCTTAAGATTTATTTAGCTTATCTGAAAGTCAGAGTTACACAGAGAGGAGAGGCAGAGAGAGAGAGAGAGGAGAGAGGTCTTCCATCTGCTGGTTCACTCCCCAATTGGCCACAATGGCCAGAGCTGCACTGAACTGTCGCTCCCCCATTCGCGGAGGAACGACACAGGACCCTGCGTTGTTCTTTTGTCTGCTCGGCCCTTCCCGGGTTTGCTGCTGGTCCTTCCCGGGTTGGCTGCCGACCCCTCCACCTCTGTGGAGGGGCAGTACCCCCTGCCACTTTCCCCACTTCCGCGGAGGAGCGGCACACCGCCGGCCGGCTCTCTCGGGGGCTGCTCAGGTGTTCCTTCAGGTGTTCCCCGTGCATGTTGTCTCTCTCCTCCTTTATAGTCCTCTTCCACCAATCCCAACTCTGCTACCCACACGCCGAGCACGCTGCTCTCCTCCAATCAGGAACAGGATCAGCTCCTGCAGCTTATCAGTCAAATTGGCGAGAGGCAGCTGCGTAGAAGTTTACTCCTCCCCAGCGCCATATTGTGGGAGAGCAGATGCATAGAATAAGTCTTAATTCCAGTAACTTAGTCTAGTCTCAGTTGCTCCCCACACTGAACCACAGCCAGGAGCTTCTTCTGGGTCTCCCACGTGGGTGCAGGGGTCCAAGGACTTGGGCCATCTTCTACTGCCTTCCCAGGTCATAGAAGGGAGCTGGATCGGAAGTGGAGCAGCCAGGACTAGAACCAGTGCCCATATGGGACTCCAGCACTGCAGGCAGCGGCTTTACCTGCTACGCCACAACACTGGCCCCTCCTCAATCCCTTTGTTCCCACCCCTAACTCAGTATTTTACCTCTGACCCAAGTCAGAGTCCAGTTCAGCATAAAACCAAGAGAAAAGGCTTAAGGGGAGTCAATAATGTAATGTGAGCTTGGAAGTTTTTCTGAAAATAGACTGATAGTCTGCAGACTTATAATAATTTTATAGACCTGGAGACGTATCATTTGAAATGGGAAGAATTAGGAACAAAATACTCAAAATGCAAGAACATTCTGTAATCATAGCTTTTCTCCCCACTTTCTGAAATGAAGATAGCAAAAACTGAAAGAGAGGAAAGAATTGTTTGGTTCTGTCTCTGGAATGTCTTGAGAGTGTTACAAGTTGAGTTATCAACCATCCATCTCGTGTGAAGGCAGAAATACAGGCAGGAATGATGCAGCAAATAGCCACAAGTTCTGGGTCTCAAGTTTTCAAAGAAGAAATGTCAGCATCTCTTCTAGCCTCTGTTTCACAGGAGGCACTATCATTACCTGGAAGGGAGACCTAGTTTTCTTCTGACTGTGGTTCTCATGTGTCTTTGAAACCACCATCTCATCAAAATGTACAACACGCATTGTGGGAGATCTCTTGGTACTGAAGGCTAATGTGTACAGACTATGGTGCAACCTTCTCCAGGGGAAAGCTTGGTCCTTTTGGTATGTGCTTCCTCTCTTGACACAGAGTTTATCTTTTCAGCTCTCAGGACTGACAACCAATGTTGTGGACATTATTCTGGCACATCACTTTGGGCAGGTAAGTTCCTGTTCCACCTGGGAGAACTGTGCATATCGTCTTCACAGAACGAGTGAGGCTGAGACGTGCGTGGTACTGCCACGGCCAGCCGTGTGCCACATGGCCCTTGGCATTTGGAGAGCTGAGAGAAGACAGCAGCTCCCCCTCCCCCCACCTCCCTGTAAGTAGGGTGCCATCTGTTAATGTTTGACAACATCACGTGCCTCACCCAACATCTTGAGAGCCATCAGGAGGTCCTGGGAAAGGCTTCACCGAAATAGAAATTTCGGGGGGGGGGGGAGTGAAATGTGGGTGCTTAAAGAACCCCAGAGATTATCTTGTCCGCCATGAACTGGTGAAGACACTGACAGTCGACAGAGAAGTGATAGTTATATGCATGTTTGTTGGGTGTGCCTGTGGGGAAGGCATCCCTCTTGGAAAGGGAAAGGGAGGGAGGTGAGCTGGGGCAGAGTGCTGGGAGTCTGTGAGCAGTGGGGTCGGAGAACTGGGAGCCTTCCAGAGTGGGGAGGGGAAGGCAGTATGGAGAGCAGGAATGGGAGCTCAATTAGAGTCTGTGTTGTTCATTTTAAATATTATATGACAGGAAATGGTAGGTGTGGAGAGAACTAGCGTTTATTTATTGAGTACTGTTTTTTATGTGCTATGGACTTCAATACGTGCTTTATGTATACAAACCCTGTGTTTTTAAAATAGGTCTGTTAGCCTGAATTTTTTTTTTAAAGATTTATTCATTTATCTGAAAGTCAGAGTTACAGAGAGAGATCATCTATCTGCTGGCTCACTCCTGAGGTGGCCACAACAGCTGGGATGGGCCAGGACAATGCGGGAGCCAGGAGCTTTGTCTAGGTCTCGTACTTGGGTGGCAGGGATTCAAACACTTAAGCCATCCTCCACTGCTTTTCCCAGACCATTAAGCTGGGGCTGGATCAGAAGTAGGACAGCCAGAACACGAACTGGCACCCATATGAGGTGCTGGTGTCACAGGCGGTAGCTTTACCTGCTGTACCACAGTTCCGGACCCCAACCTGATTTTAAGATGGGAAAATTGAGAGTCCCAGCGAGTCAGCATAATTTGTCACTGGCTGGGGGCTGGCGTTGTGGCACAGCAGATTAAGCTGCCACTTGGAGCACTGGCTTCCAATATGGGTTCCACTTCAAGTTCCTGCTGCTTCATTTCTAATCCAGTTCCTGACAGTCTGCCTAGGAAAGCAGCCAAAGATGACCAAGTACTTGGGCCCCTGCAGCCATGTGGGAGACCCAGAGTTCCAGGCTACGGGCTTTGGCCTGGCCCAGCGCTGGGCACTGTGGCCATTTGAGGAGTGAACTAATGGATGGAAGCTCACTCTCTGGCTGTGTGTGTGTGTGTGTGTGTGTATGCATGCATGCGTAGGTCACCCACTCTCTCTAACTAACTCGGCCTTTTAAATAAATAAATTAAAAAAAAAAAAAGAAAGAAAGAAAGAATTGGGGCCAGCAATGTGACACAGTGGGTAAAGCCATGCCCTGCAGCACTGGTATCCCATATGGATGCTGGTTCAAGTCCCAGCTCCTCTACTCCCAGTCCAGCTCCCTGCTAATGCACCTGGGAAAGCAGCAGAAGATGGTCCACATACTTGGGCCCCCTGTACCCTATGGGAGACCCAGAAGAAACTCCTGGCTTCTGGCTTCAGCCTGGCACAACCCCAGTTGTGGCCGTTTGGGGAGTGATCTAGTGGGTGGAAGATCTCCCTCTTTCTCTCTTTCCTCTCTCTCTGTAACTCTACCCTTCAAATAAATTTAAAAAAAATTTTTTTAAGATTTTTATTCATTTATTTGGGAGGCAGAATTATACACAGAGAGAGGGAGAGACGGTGAGAAAGGTCTTCCATCCGCTGGTTCACTCCCCAAATGGCCACAATGGATAGAGATGGACCAATCCAAAGCCAGGACTCAGGAGCTTTTTCCGAGTCTCCCACATGGGTGCAGGGTCCCAAGCACTTGGGCCATCTTACTGCTTTCCTAGGCCATAAACAGGGAGCTGCATTGAAAGTAGAACAGCCAGAACTCAAACTAGTGCCCATATGGAATACCAGCACCCCAGGCAAGACTTAACCTATTATACCACAGCACCAGCCCCAAATAAAGAAATTGATTGCTTGATTGACAGAGTTATAGACAGTGAGAGAGACAGAGAAAGGTCTTCCTTCCGTTGGTTCACTCCCCAAATGGCCACTACGGCCGGCGCTGTGCCAATCCGAAGCCAGGAGCCAGGTGCTTCCTCCTGGTCTCCCATGTGGGTGCAGGGCCCAAGCATTTGGGCCATCCTCCACTGCCCTCCCAGGCCACAGCGGAGAGCTGGACTGGAAGAGGAGCAACCAGGACTAGAACCTGGCTTTGTATCAGCACAGCTCCAGCTGTTGCTGCCAGTTGGGAAGTGAACCAGTGGTTGGAAGACCCCTCTCTCTCTGTGCCTCTCCTTCTCTCTCTGTGTAACTCTAACTTTCAAATAAATAAATTAATTAATTTTTTAAAAATGGAGAGTAGTTAGGACTTACCTGTGGTCTCTCGTTTTGAGTGCTGGTTAGTCAATGACGAGTAAGATCCCCTGGGGGACAACCTAAGACAGGCACAGCTGCATACGGAGACCACATGGAAATGGGGTCAACAATGGTATGACCAAGAATCAGGCCTCCCGTTGCTCAAAAATAAACGAAAAGGGGGAAATGTGGTGGAATGAGAAGGTGAAAAGGTCATGCCAAGATGGCCACTGAGGTGAGAAGGTCATACCAAGATGGCCGCTGACGACAGAAACTGCCTGGCAACAGGTCGTGATTGGATGGCTTCAGAAACCACATGATAACAGAGCCTGACTGACAACAGGCTGTGATTGGATGGTTTCAGAAACTACCTGGCAGCAGAGCCTGACTGGCAACAGGCTTTGTTTGGATGGCTTTGGAAACTGCATGGCAACAGGCTGTGATTGGTTAGGGCATAGACCACCCCTTGACCAGATTGGCTGCCTTGGCTATATAAGCAGCTGTAGCAACTGAAATAAACAAGTTTGCGGGCTGCTCACCTCTGGCCTGCTTTCACCTGACTCCTGGGGTCTGTGTGGTGACTCCGAGCCTCTTGCCCCCACCACGCTCCTCCTCTCAGAAGGAATCCTCTCAGAAGGAATCAGCTGCAACACTTACCAGGTGCTCCAGTGTGGGATACGTGCACCCCAAGTGGCAGTTTAATTTGAGGCGTTTACAACATCTGTCCAACAGATTCCCATGTATTTTGGATTAGAGAAGCTCTTTAAGGCTTCTAATCAAGAATTCACCCAGGTTTTTCTTCTTAGAGAATCTGGTTTTCTTCCAGCTGATTCCTTTAGGTTTGGCTCCATATTGTCATCTCTGTAATTGAGGTGTAACTTCCATAGAGTGTCGTGCACGTGCGTGCGTCAGTGACCTTTCCCTTCCTATACATTCCAGTAGCCACCATGTAAATCAAGATGAGAACGTGTCCACCACCCTCTTCCTCACCGATCCCACGCCCCAACGTGTTCTTTCCCTCCTGATCTTGAACTTCGTGTCAGTGGGCTCGCAGTGTGCACTGCTGTGGGTCTGGCTTCCTTTGCAGGGCATGCAGGTGACATTCATCCCATCACGCCATGTGTATTAGTTCTCCATGACTGTAATGGAGTCCGTTACAGCTTTCTAATTCCACCATTTATTTATTCTCATATGACTGAGCATCTGGGTTGTTTCCAGTCCTTTGTTTTTTTTTTTTTTTTACTATTATAAATAAAACTGTGATAGACATTATGCATCTCTTTTTGAACATATGCACTCAGTTCTCTTGGCCTCTCTCTCTCAAAATATGCATGTATTTCCGCTTGTTGATTTCTCAGTTCTAGGCACTATCTGTGAACTTTTAACTATGGGAGGTAGTTTCTTTCTCTTTGGTGCACACATCCTGTCCCTTGACACACATTTGTATTTCCCACTCCATGCTCACAACATAACCAGCATTTTTGATTAAGTATTATTCAGAGCTCGGCCTTGACCACTGTCTTTTTCTTTTTGTTGTTGTTGTTGTTTTTATTTTTATTTTTTTTGACAGGTAGAGTTAGACAGTGAGAGACAGAGAGAAAGGTCTTCCTTTTTCCATTGGTTCACCCCCCAATGGCCGCTACGGCCAGTGTGTTGCGGCTGGCGCGCTGCACTGATCTGAAGCCAGGAGCCAGGTACTTATCCTGGTCTCCCATGGGGTGCAGGGCCCAAGGACCTGGGCCATCCTCCACTGCCCTCCCAGGCCACAGCAGAGAGCTGGCCTGGAAGAGGAGCAACCGGGACAGAATCCAGCGCCCCGACCGGGACTAGAACCCAGGGTGCTATTTATTTGAAAGGCAGAGTCACAGAGGCAGAGAGACATTCACTGGTCACTCCCTAAATGGCCACAACGGCCAGAGCTGGGCCGATCCAAAGCCAGGAGCCAGGAGCTTCTTCAGGTCTCCCACACAGGTGCAGAGCCATCTTCTGCTGCTTTCCCAGGCACATTAACAAAGAGCTGGATTGGAAGTGGAGTAGCCGGGTCTTGAACCTGTGACCCTATGGGATGCCAGAACTACAGGCGGCTTTACCTGCTACACCACAGTGCCGGCCCCAACTACTGTCTTTTTCTATAGAATATTTTGTGCTTTCTTGAGTTGTTTTTATTTTTGTTTTGTATTAATTACTTACTATTCTATGTGTTATCAGTATTTCAGATGGTCCCCTCTGACTAGGTAAACTCCATATTCAATACATTCAAGCACATTAAGCAAACTGATTTTCATGTTATTGAAGAAGTCTCTCCCACAGCATTCCCACTGCTGTAGTGTATGCTGATTTGATAATCGGTATCAATTGGCCTCTGTGTATAGGCCCCTATGTTATTTGCGTCTTTACTGCAGGCTGAGACCTATTAGCTCAAAAGCCTTCCAGCACTGAAATTAAATTCTCACACATCAAGTTATTTGAAAAATAGCTCAGCAATTTAAGACGTTTCTTGGGGCACCTGAATCTCAGAGTGCTGAGTTCAAGTTCCAGCTCTATATCCCATTCCAGCTTCCTATTAATATGCACCTTGGGGCCAGCACCACGGCTCACTAGGCTAATCCTCCGCCTGCAGCGCCGGCACCCTGGGTTCTAGTCCCGGTTGGGGTGCCGGATTCTGTCCCGGTTGCCCCTCTTCCAGTCCAGCTCTCTGCTGTGGCCAGGGAGTGCAGTGGAGGATGGCCCAAGTGTTTGGGCCCTGCACCCGCATGGGAGACCAGGAGAAGTACCTGGCTCCTGGCTTCAGATTGGCACAGCGCCGGCCGTAGCGGATTGAACCAACTTGGGGATTGAACCAACGGAAAAGGAAGCCCTTTCTCTCTCTCTCTCTCTCTCACTGTCTAACTCTGCCTGTCAAAAAAAAAAAAAATTTAAAAAAAATTTAAAAATATGGACCCTGGGAGGCAGAAGATGGTGGCTTAAGTAGTGTGTCCCTGCCACCTGTGTGGGAGAAATGGGTTGAATTCCAGGCCCAGCCTGGCCCAGCCCTAGCAATTGTGAGCATTTAGAAAATGAAGCAGCAATTGGAATTAGCGTGTGTGTGTGTGTACATACATGCTTTTCAAATAAAATAGAAATACATTTTTAAAAAATGTTAGTAGCCCAAGCAGTATTTTAGCCATTTAGAGCCCTTATGCTTTACATATCCTTTAAAGCTTCATCCTGTGTCTGCTAGCCACTGGTCAGATGGAGCCTCTTAGTTACAGCACCCTAGAGCTACTGTGGCTCTTCAGGGGCCTCTCACCCAGGGACTCCTCCCATGCTGCTGAGTTGTGTCACCCAGACACAAGAGCCACCTCTCCAGTTCTCCTGTTCCCCAGGAGTTCCCTTGTTCTCCCCTTCTAGACAGTGGCCTTCCTGCCATGTGAGCTTCTGGACAGTCTTGTTCCATGAGGGACTTCCCCTCTGATACAATCTGTCTATACACCACACAATGAAATTTGCATAGGGGCCAGTGCTGTGGCACAGCGGGTTAATTTCCTGGCCTGAAGCGCTGGCATCCCATATGGGGCCGGTTCTAGTCCCAGCTGCTCCACTTCCAATCCAGCTCTCTGCTATGGCCTGGGAAAGCAGTAGAAGATGGCCCAAGTCCTTGGGCACCTGCACCCACGTGGGAGACCCGGAAGAAGCTCCTGGCTCCTGGCTTCGGATTGGCGCAGTTCCGGCCGTTATAGCCAATTGGGGAGTGAACCGTCGGATGGAAGACCCGTTTCTCTCTCTCTCTCTCTCTCTCTCTCTCTCTCTCTGTGACTCTCCTCTCTCTGTGTAACTGTGACTCTCAAGTAAAAAATTAAAAAAAAAATTTTTTTTGACAGGCAGAGTGGACAGTGAGAGAGAGAGACAGAGAGAAAGGTCTTCCTTTTGCCGTTGGTTCACCCTCCAATGGCTGCCGCGGCCGGCGCGTTGCAGCCAGCGTACCAAGCTGATCCGATGGTGGGAGCCAGGTGCTTCTCCTGGTCTCCCATGGGGTGCAGGGCCCAAGCACTTGGGCCATCCTCCACTGCACTCCTGGCTACAACAGAGAGCTGGCCTGGAAGAGGGGCAACCGGGACAGAATCCGGCGCCCCAACCGGGACTAGAACCCTGTGTGCCGGCGCCGCAAGGCGGAGGATTAGCCTAGTGAGCCGCAGCGCCGGCAATAAAATAAATCTTTAAAAAAAAAAAGAAACTTGCATATTACTATCTCTCACGTTGTGCATTATTCCTTGATCAGCCCCAAATCCCTGAAGCCCTCTATGTTACCTTATTCGCCTGTTCCACAGCTGTTCTCCTTTCTTTAATTATAGCCTTTTTGTTGGGACAACAGATAAGATGCCACAGGGGTGGTTCCAGTAATGGGGAGAACTCCTGAGGGAGAACTGCACTGAGATCCAGGCTCCTAGCTTCAGCATAGCCCAGCCTAGACTGGGTGGCCATTTGAGGATGAACTAGTGGACAGAAAATCTCTGTTTCTCTGTCTCTCTGCCTTTCACATAACATTTTTTTAAGATTTGTTTATTTATTTGAAAGAGTTACAGATAAAGAGAGAGATCTTCCATCTACTGGTTCTCTCCCCAAGTGGCTGCAACGGCCAGGGCTGGTACACATCAAAGCCACGAGCTTCATCCAGGTTTTCCACTTGGTAACAGGGGCCCAAGGACTTGGGCTATCTTCTGCTGCTGTCCCAGGCACATTAGCAGGGAGCTGCATTCGAAGTGGAGCACCCAGGACACAAACCGGTGCCCATATGGGATGCTGGCATTGTATCCAGCTTCTAGTACTGCTATTTGATTTGTAATTGTTGCATGAAATCAGTTTTGTATGTATAAATAGGTAAAGCACTAGTTTTATAAGTGAGGACATAGATAAGTTAATTATATAGATTGATGGTTATTAAAAGAAATGTTACCTTCTATTTATTTTATACTTTACAGTTCATGTAACTTATTTAATCTTAAAACAGTCATGTCATGTAGCTGGTCATTATCTTCAATTTACAGACAGTATCTTTATTTTTATGAGAAATAGCAGAACATTAAAAAATAATAACACAGGTAAGGAAACCAGCATTCCGAATGGTTAGAAGACCCAAGTTCTGTGGCTGGTACTTGAGTCTATGATATGTTCTCTGGTACCTGACACAGAATGTGACACTGAACCTGTCTGATGCCAATTAAAAAAATGTTTGCCCTTGAAACTGCCCAGTTATCATAAGCAGCAGCATTTGGCTTTTGGTTTGAAAATGTCAGCCACACAAGGTGGACTTGTTCTGTAGCTCAGAAATTGAACTGTGTCTTTCTTCAATTGTTCTAGGAAGAACTGCAGGCCAACCTGGACCTGATTCAAACCTACAGATTGCACATTGCCCAAGATATCAACCAAGAAAACCTGCAGCTTTTCCTGGGCTCCTATAACGGGTACAGTTACTCCCTGGTGCTTCCTCTAAATGTAGACTAGGTCCAAAAACACAGTTGACATCTAAGGCAGAGAGGAGGGGCTTACACTGCTTCTCCCAGCGCTAGGGGTGGGATCGACTTCCAGACCAGCGCTTTCTCGAAGAACGAGTGCAGAGAGCTGTTCTGGGATGTTGAAGTACCACTTGTAGTCTGACGTGTGTTGAGACAAAACGTACTTAAGTTAGGTACACACACAAGTAATCGGAAGTAGCACAGGAAAATGCACCGGGGTGGGGGTGGGGTCGAAGGAGAGGAGCCTTGGGCTTTGGTTTAGTTTCCCTTGCTGACATCTTGTCATCAGGCAAAAGTAACGCATGGCCACTGAATTACAGAACTCACTGTCGCGTCTCCCCGCCCCTGAGACAGGGAGAGACAGAGTCAAAGAGTGGGTTTTTATTGTGGATCCAGCTTCTCCAAAGTGGAAACATTGGCTTCTTCTGACTTCCTGGGAACACGGGAAAAGCTTGAGGATCTGGGTGAGCTGTGCCTTACCCAATGTTACGCAGCCAGGAAGGAGCAAAACCAGGTTCCGATTCTGCTCTCTAGCCCTTTGGTCTTTTATACCAAAGTCTCCCTACTTCTAGTTGAAACCAGAGAGATCAAGTCCTATGCTGAACGGTTACAGTAAAACACCTGTCCAGAAAAGTATGTCACTCCCGCTTCTTAAGGAGTTTGTTTCTTTGAACTAGTTTAGTTGGAAGACTAAACACTTAGGAGTCGCAAGTCCCAGTTGCTTCCTCTTCAGTCCCGTAGGTCTCCCGAGCTCCACCCCAGGGCTGAGCCAGGAGCCAGGCTGCTGCCCGAGGCAGGTGGCTACCAGGAAGCAGCATGCTGGGCTGTTAGGGAAAGAGAATGTCTGTGTCCTTGAGAGATGCTGGGTTTCAAGAGCAGGAAATAACCTGAGTCGTTGTGACGTTCCTGAAGGGGCATTGCTTCTGCTCTGTTTTTCTAGACGTAGAGACCTCGAGATCGAAAGACCTATTCTGGGCCAAAATGATAACAGATTAAAAACACTGAAGTAAGTGCCTCTGGTGCCCCCACGGAACTGCTAGATGTCTCTGCATGTAGTGGACTGAGCGTTGCTGGAGTGTGTGTGCTGTTTTCTGAATGCCACCTGTTCTTGCTTGTACCTAGATGTTCCACGTTACTGGTGGTAGGAGACAATTCACCTGCTGTTGAGTCTGTGGTGAGTACGCCCTTAGTGTGGAGACGAGTGAGAGTAAAGCGTGCTGAGGCACGGAGAGCACGCTGCTCTCTGCCAGAAACTGTTGCCCGTACTAGTGTGGTGTTCTGATTATACACGTTATGGTTTGCTCTCTGCTACACATTTGGAAAATTACTTCCTCCTCAACCACTAAGTTCCATAAAATTGTTTCCTCCTTTCTTTTTTCTTAGGTCGAATGCAATTCTCGCCTCAACCCCGTCAATACAACTTTGCTGAAGGTAACGTCTCCCCCCTTGCCAGCCGGCTGTGAGTATGTGAGGCTGGGTTCACTGTGATAGTTCCCCTTTATGGGTCTCGCGCGCTTTCTCAGAAGCCGTTTATCCTGAATATATTCTCATTGTAGAAAACAGAGAAAGCATGAAGAAGAATAGAAATTAACATTACTTATAATCCTGTCCCGACGGTAACCTCTAATAAAATCTTGGTGTCGTTTTCCTATACATTTTTATATCATTAACATCAGAGGACATTTGTGGCCCTGTCACTTTTCCTCACTTTTATGACATAAGCGTGTTCCCATGTCATTAAAACCTTCATGAGCATTATTTAATGTTGTGAGAATTAAGAAAATGGATGGAAATGCTTTGCTTGCTAAATCCTGTTGTATCAGTAAGGAACTTCCCAGTAACTTTCTAATGATGAGGCAGGATGCACTTTCTTTCTCTTAGGGCAAGTTTAGACTGATGTCCTAGGCTTGATATCAAGTTCCCCCTCTTTCGAGTGTACCCCAGGCAAGAGTTGCAACCTGGTATGGTCTCAGCCTCACATCTGCCAAGCTGTCTCACGGAGCCGATCCCCTGGTTGGAACTGGGACAACTGTAGATCTTAGTGCGAGTCTTTTGTTGCCTTCTGCTACGTTTTCAGTCCAAACCCCGCTGCTGTCTTCCCTCTCTTTGAAGTGTGCTTGAAAGGGAGGTGTTGTCACCAGAAGCAGCCGTGGTTCTGAGAAATACATCATGAGGTTAATGCTTTGAGGTGACCAAACTCAAAATGTTTTTGGCTCCAGGAGATTTTCACAGCAGGTTTGAATCAATATTCAAAAGGCTAAAACTGAACTCT
This sequence comes from Oryctolagus cuniculus, assembly GCF_051225735.1. Classification (NCBI taxonomy): domain Eukaryota; kingdom Metazoa; phylum Chordata; class Mammalia; order Lagomorpha; family Leporidae; genus Oryctolagus; species Oryctolagus cuniculus. Next base: position 21,763,614 of record NC_142877.1, read on the forward strand.
GCAATAGCCGTAGACATGGTTATATTCTGTGGGAAACCATGCAGCAATGCAGTGAAATGGGTAACTCCCACGGCAGACTGAACTGATCCTCAGACAGTCTGATGGGTACCAGTCTTAGCTTCTCTGCATAGAGGCACTGCTTTCTAGTTCTAATCGGGTTTCAGCTCCTGAACTTCAAGAAAACACAGCCTGGGGGTCAGCATTAGGGCACCACAGTGCCAGCACCCCTTACCAGAGTATCATTTCAAGTCCTGGCTCTTAGGCTTCCAATCCAGCTCCCAGCTTGGGCTCCTGCCATCCATGTGGGAGACCAGGATGGAATTCCTGGCTCCTGGCTCCTGGCTTCGGCCTGGCCCAGCCCTGGCCATTGCAGACATTTGGGAAGTGAACCAGTGAATGGAAGGTCTCTGTTTCTGTGTCTCACTCTTTGTTTCAAATAAATCAGTCAGTCTTTGGATAGAGAGGAAGAGAACACAAGCCTGTACCATTTTCCTGCTTTGTGTTTGTCAGCTTGTCTCTTATGCTTAGTGTTTCCAGGGGTCGATCCGGGCCAGCCTTCAAGGGCCTTACCCTCTCCTAACTGAGAGACTCCTCCCCAGAAAAGTGTTTTTTTATGTTTTTATGCCTACATAGTTTGTACATATTTGTGAGGTACCTGTGGTATTTTGATTCGTACATACATTATATGGTGATCTAATCAGGGTACTTATCATACACCCATTGCCTTAAACATTTATCATTTCTCAAATAAAGCTTTAATGCCAGTAAATTAAACCATAGGGTTCATATTCCTTTAAAAATTGCCAGGCAGCTCAAATAGGATATTCTCTGAGCATAGGGAACATCTCAGGGAGGGAGAGTGAGCTAGTGGGTTTCCATCATGCCTAGAAACTGTGCTCCCTGCAGAGTTGCAGAGTCTGTGTCGCCTGGGAGCGTGTTAGCAGGGAAGTTCTCAAGTTGTTTTGCTTTTATTGGAAGGCCAAAAGACAGAGATAGGGATAGACAGAGATTTCCATCTGCTGGTTCACTCCCCAAATGCCCACAACAGCCGGCGCTGGACCAGACCAGTTCTGGAAGCCCGGGGCTCAATTCAGGTCTCCCATGTGGATGGCAGGGACCCAAGTACTTGAACCATCACCACTGCCTCCCACATCTCTGCATTGGCAAGAAGCTAGGGTCAGGAACCAGAATCTAGGCACTCCGGTATGGGATGCAGGTATCCAAGTCAGTGTCTTTTTGTTTTATTAAGGTTTTATTTATTGGTTTGAGAGGCAGAGTCACAGGCAGAGGCAGATAGAGGAAAATACAGAAAGGTCTTCTATCGGGGCTGGCGCTGTGGCACAGCGGGTTAAAGCCCTGGCCTGAAGTGCTGACATCCATATAGGCGCCGGTTCTATTCCCAGCTGCTCCTCTTCCCATCTAGCTCTCCTCTATGGCCTAGGAAAGCAGTAGAAGATGGCCCAAGTCCTTGGGCACCTGCACCCGTGTGGGAGACCCGGAAGAACCTCCTGGCTCTTGGCTCAATGGCTCCAGCCATTGCGGCCATCTGGGGAGTGAACCATCGGATGGAAGACCTTTCTCTGTGTCTCTACCTCTCTCTGTAACTCTTTCAAATAAATAAAATTTTTTTAATTAATTTATTTGACAGATAGAGTTAGCCAGTGAGAGAGAGAGAGAAAGGTCTTTCTTCCATTGGTTCACTCCCCAAATGGCTGCCACTGCCAGTGCTGTGCCAAACCGAAGCCAGGAGCCAGGTACCTCCCCCTGGTCTCCCATGTGGGTGCAGGCGCCCAAGACTTGGACCATACTCCACTGTCCTCCCGGGCCACAGCAGAGAACTGGACTGGAAGAGGGGCAACCGGGACTAGAACCCGGCGCCCATATGGGATGCCGGTGCTGCAGGCGGAGGATTAACCAAGTGAGCCACGGCGCCGGCCCCCAATAAAATAAATCTTTAAAAAAAAAAAAAAAAATCAAAGGTCTTCTATCTACTGGTTCACTCACCAAATGGCCGCAACAGCTGGAGCTGGACTGATTCAAAGCCAGCAGCCAGGAGCTTCTTCTGGGTTTCCCATGCAAGTGCAAAGGCCCAAAGACTTGGGCATCCTTCACAGCTCTCCCAGGTGCATTATTAGGGAGCTGGATCAGAAGAGGAGCATCTGGGAAACGAACCAGCACTCATATGGGATGCCAGTGCTGCAGGCAGAGGCTTAGCCTACTAGGGCACAGAGCCGGCCGCCAGTGAGTGTCTTAACCACTGTACCAGAGACTACTCCAGAAGTAGAAGTTCCTAAACCCCAGCCTAGACCTCTTGACTCAGAGTCTCTGGGGCAGGAACCCGTGAATCATGAGTTTTAACAAGTCCTTGAGGGGCCGATGCTGTGGCGCAGTGGGTTAAAGCCTTGGCCTGAAGCGCCAGCATCCCGTGTGTGTGCCGGTTCTAGTCCCTGCTGCTCCACCACTTCTGATCCAGCTCTCTCTTATGGCCTGGGAAAGCAGTAGAAGATGACCCAAGTCTTTGGGCCCCTGTACCCACATGGGAGACCCAGAAGAAGCTCCTGGCTCTTGGCTTTGGATCGGCGTAGCTCTGGCCGTTGCAGCCATCTGGGAAGTAAACCAGCGAATAGAAGACCTCTCTCTCTGTCTCTACCTCTCTCTGTAACTCTGTCTTTAAAATAAATAAAATAAATCTTAAAAAACAAACAAACAAACAAACAAAAAACTCAAGTCCTTGAGGTAATCCCAGTGCACACGAACAAAGCCTAGGAGAATACCCAAGAAACCCTTGCCCAGGAGAGAGTAACTGCTGTAAACGTTCCTGCAGTGGGCAGCAACGAGGGGCCTGTGCGTGCGGGTCTGCTGAGTGTAGTCTCAGCTCCTGACTGGAGAGCTCCCCGTCATCAGGAAGGTGACGAAGGGTGGAAGGGGACATAGAAACGTGACGCACTGCGATGGTCGGGCCATGTGGTTCAAGGACCCCAAAAGCAACATTGCTCAGGGACAGGCAAAGCTGTGGTTGAAAGCAGCAAATAACTCCCCATCACCCCAGTGGAAAATGCCTTCCAAGGGCCTAGAAGCCAGGCCTTGCGCCTGCCTGATAAATAAGCATTGAGTATTTGTTTCAGATTTGTCCCCAGGGTGATTGTTAAGATCTAAGTCTTCATGTAAGAATGCTTTAAATAGATGTAGACTTGGGTGCAGTTAATCATTAAGGAACCTGGAGCAGGCATTTGGCAAGCGGTTATGATGCCAGTCTCTACGCCTGCATCCTGTATCCGAGTGCCTGGGCTCAAGTCCCATCTCTGCTTCTGATGAGGATCGAGTACCTGGGTCCCTGCCCCCTGTAAATGTTTAAAATTTTAAATCAAAACAAATTAAGGAACCTAACTGTGCCCTGTTGCAAAAGATTTTGGAGGTCAGAATGTTTTCCTTAAGTTTAAGCCCCAGCTAACCTCCGTGTTCTTCCCGTTCTAGATGGCAGACTGCGGGGGCCTGCCCCAAGTGGTCCAGGTAAGGACGTTCTTGTCAGCGCCCATTCGCTTCTCCCTGTGTGCCGTGCAGAGATTAATGCCTTGTTGTTCTGTCCCCCAGCCTGGGAAGCTCACGGAGGCCTTCAAGTACTTTTTGCAGGGAATGGGCTACAGTGAGTAGTATCCGACTTTCTATCTAGCAACAATGTATGGAAACGGGGGGTCAGTTTGACATCCAGGAGCCCCCAGTTCTTGGGCATGCCCCGTGGGCTCGCCAGCCTTAAGCAGAAGCCAGAGCACAGAGCGCTCGTCTGTGCGCATGTGTAACTGTTAAGCCCTTGCCTTCTGTCAGCCACTGTGTGCTCTGACCTCACAGGTAAGTTCTGGGATTCGTCCCATTTTGTAGAAATGAGCTCAGAAGGGCTCAGCTCATTGCCAGGGTAACCAGGGTAACGCACAGCCGTGGTTCAGTCTGGCAGTCCGACTCCAGGGTAACGCACAGCCGTGGTTCAGTCTGGCAGTCCGACTCCAGGGTAACGCACAGCCGTGGTTCAGTCTGGCAGTCCGACTCCAGGGTAACGCACAGCCGTGGTTCAGTCTGGCAGTCCGACTCCAGGGTAACGCACAGCCGTGGTTCAGTCTGGCAGTCCGACTCCAGGGTAACGCACAGCCGTGGTTCAGTCTGGCAGTCCGACTCCAGGGTAACGCACAGCCGTGGTTCAGTCTGGCAGTCCGACTCCAGGGTAACGCACAGCCGTGGTTCAGTCTGGCAGTCCGACTCCAGGGTAACGCACAGCCGTGGTTCAGTCTGGCAGTCTGACTCCAGGGTAACGCACAGCCGTGGTTCAGTCTGGCAGTCTGGCACCAGAGCCCCCGCTTTACCCCTGAGTCTCAGACTGTCCTGGCTGTGACTCTGGACTGCTGATTGACACTTCAAGGCAGCTGATTAGTCATTCCTGGCCTGGGGACTCCGGGGAGGAAAGGCAGTGCCCCAAGAGATGAACTCACAAGTCCAAGGACATGTCTACGTCGTACGCTGCTGTCCTGGTCTCGTATGATTAGACCCCTGAGCCATGTCATTTGTCTTAGAATGTCCACACTTGCTCCCTTCTGGGAGTTGTTGTAAGAAGAAAAACCCTGTCACCCAGAGCTCTTTACCCAGTGGGGTCATCCTCCTTCTGTCTTTGGCGTCAGTGTGGATAATGGCCACTGGTGACCCTCTTGGTCAGCTTCTCTGGGTGGCCAGGCCCTGGGTGCAGCCCTGTACCTGCTGCATAGCCCATGTATGTCTTGTCTAGAGTGGCTGTGTCGTCCCTGTCTATGAGCTTCTACCAACCGAGCCCACACCCTCCACCCTCGGGCTCACTGGGAGGAGCACAGGTCCCTCTCCTAGGCTCCTAGGAAGCTGATCATCCAGTCCTATTCTGACCCAAAGCTGATGGCTGTTTACCATTGGGAAAAGAACAGCAGAGGTGATACTGAAGCATTCTCTGGGACCCTCCAACAAAGTATCCCTGGCTTGGAGCATCCTGTCAGTGTGTGCGAGGCAGCCGAGGTGGCCACTTGGCACTCTCAGGTCACTAACCTGCCTTTTCCTGTGTCCGTCCTGCTTCCAGTCCCGTATGTGCAGCTCAGTCACCTGAGCACCGAGTCAGGTACCTTCCTCTGTGCTGGCCCCGCCCTGCCTCCCAGCCATGCTCTCCTGGCTGCACTGGCTGCCTGCAGCATGCCCGGGTTTTCCTGTGCAGTGAGAGCCCGATAGAACGTGGCTCATTGTGCCCCAAGAGGTCCAGCCAAAGGTCCCCCAGGAGGAAGAAAGGGCCCGGTTGTTACGGCCAAGCCGCCTCTTGTCATCCTGAATCCAGGATCGCAGCAGCAGCTGACTCAAGTCACAGGGCCCCTCTTTCTCCACCACCTGTGTCCTTGGGTTAAGCCCCAGACCCAGGTCCATAGACAGCCTGTACAGAGGAGGGTGGGAGCCGGTGCCCAGAGAGCTCCGTACCTGGTGGCATCTTTTGACTCTAGGGTTGAGATGACAGTGGGGAGTGGCTGGGGCCTTGGGAGGATGGGCAGGGAGGTGATGCTGGGTGAAGTCCCTGTCCAGGCCCAGCAGGCAGGACCCGAGGATCAAGGCAGGGGCAGAACAGGAGACCGATGCCAGAGCTTTTCCCGCCTCCCCTCCACCACACCGTCCTTCACGTCTGCCCCAGGTGAAGGGGCGCCTGTGGACACGGGTGGTAGTCTCGTTGTATCGGGCTTGCACTGTGTCTGTGAAACACCCTCCTACTTACGTGGTTCATCTTTTCCTTTGACTTAGTCTTGCATGCATTGCCACTTGGTCACCTGTTTGGTTCCCAAAGCCTCCTTCCTAATCACTGTGTGAGTGGCGTGGGCGTAGCTGAGAGGCCTCCTGTGCACCAAAATCAGCTGAAATGCAGCCAGATCCGAGGAAGTAGAGCAGCCTCGCGAACAGCCACTCACCTAGAGCAGATACACGAAGTGGGTGTGGCTGTGTCTTGTCCCGGGTGTTGTCTTCAGTGGGCTGGGAGAGTGAAACAGGTAGCCTTTGAAACGTGTGATTGGTTGAGCTCAGCCAGGGCGCCCTCTTCCAGTCCTGTTGGTTCTGTGTTCCAGTTCCGTCTGCCAGCATGACCCGGCTCGCCCGATCGCGCACCCACTCCACCTCGAGTAGCATCGGCTCTGGAGAAAGCCCCTTCAGCCGCTCCATCACCAGCAATCAGTCAGATGGAACCCAGGAGTCCTGTGAGTCCCCCGATGTCCTGGACAGACACCAGACCATGGAGGTGTCGTGCTGAGCAGACACTCCTCCACTGGACCCCGCACGGCCACCCTCTTCAGATGCCCACTCCGTAGTACATTTCGCCCCACGAGCTGGCCTCTGCTCTCTGACCCATGCATGGCCACTGAACCTCTCTAGTAGCCAGGTGTGTCATTCCTCCCGCCCAGCGCCTCCCTCTTTTGTAATGTACCAAGGACCACGCCCATGCCGTCGCTGTACCATTCCGACATCTTTAGCCGATCCAAGCGCCACATCTTCTCTTGCCAGCTTTTCCCTGTGCTCCCTCAACTATGTAAGCGATAAGATTCTCTAATCCCACTCGTGTGTGTGCGAGCACGCGTGTCTGTGTGTGCATAGTTCTGTGATTTTAGACATGCTTTCTCGTAGCGCTTCTGCAGAACACAGAAAAGGGACTTCTTTTGCATTCTCAGTGTTGTTTTTCAGGGAAGTGTGTGAAACGTTGCTAGGTGAGTAGGCCTAGAATTCGCAACTCGGTTTCGGGAGAGAGCAGTTCAGAGGACGCGGGAGATCCAGATCACTGGGACCAGTAGTGGGAGAGTGCCTGTCCCGTGGGGAGGCAGGCAGGTGGCCATCCCCTCCTCTGTCTAACTGGATGCACGTGTGCTGTTCTCTACACAAAAGGGAGGGGTGCATCCCACTAGAAAGCCATGGACGCTGAGGTCCTGATACGACAAGGAGTAGGGAGTGTGGCTTACTGACGGCCTCTCAGCACAGGAAAGCCAGGAGCAGGATGTTAGGCCTGCTCTCCGCAAGTGCTCACCAGACAGCCACACGTCCACAGAGCACCTGCCAGGCTGTGGTGGACACTGGCTCTCCATCCCTCCGCCCCAAAGCAGGGAGAGGTGTGGCCTAAAACTCGAGTAGATGGGGAGGCGAAGGTGAGGAGAGACCAGCCACAAGCGCGGTCACGCGTGATATGCCGCAGACGTCATGGAACCCACCTCAGAGAGATCCTGAATCCTGTGAGCTCCCTGTTCTAGGAGGGAAGGGGCCCGTCCGGAGGGGCTGCCCCGTCCGCTGTTACGGGAGGGGCCAAAGCCAGCCAGAGAGGACTGCTGGGACGAGGGGAAAGATCCGCGAGAGCAGCTGCCGGGAGCGTCCGCTGTCCGCTCGGGCCACACGGACCTGGACCTCGGGAAGGGGCTTCTCAGACGCACTGTCTGCTTTCTGCCGAGATAGGAATGCGTCGCTCTGCCAGAGTGCAACTTTTTACTGATTGTTAAATAAAGCTGTACACGTCTCCTTGTTACCTGACTGCTGGTGTTCATCTGTCAGCCGCTCGGGGCTCAGGGAGGGGCTGAGCTCCTGTGCACTGGTTCTCTGCTGGGCTCTTCCCCGTCTGTGCTCACCTGTCCCACCCCGTCACACTGTCCACTTCCAGGCAAGAGGTGGAGCCGCCGGAAGAGTAATTTGCCCAACTGCATACAGCCAGTTCCCGGTCGGGACCGAGTCCCTGCTCCGCCTCACATCCTGTCGCATGCCCCTCGGTGGAAAATCAGAGCCCAGCAGTGCTCTTGATGGCCTTGGGAAGGTGCCCCCACCTCGGTTCCGCCGTCTGACCACCGGCCTCACTCGGTGACAGTCTGCAGCTGCCTGTCAGTCAGACCAGGCCCCAGTCTGCAGTGTGGTTGTTCGCCCCCGTCAAGAAGAACCGCAGGAGACCGGGGGCTGCCGCCGCTGGAAGCACAGGCAGGCTGCTGGGCGAGGGATGGGCCGGATGCCACGGCCAGGGCCACGTGGGGAGAGGAGTCACGTGCCCGTGAGCAGCTAGGTGGCCACGCTGGGCCCCACAGCCTGGAGGCAGGAGTTGACGGGGTGGCCCTGTCACTCATACACGCGCGTTCCTGCAGCCCTTCCAGCCACACTCAGCATGGTGGTCCCTGCTCTCCCTCCTTAGCCTGTGCCTGGAGCCCGGCCCCAGGACGCTACCCGACTGGTCCTGCCTCCCTCCCTCCTTCCTCCTCTGCTCACACTTCCTGTCTTCCTCGTAAGCTGCCGCCTGTAACTCCAGCATCTCGTGGGCGCCAGTTTGAGTTCCCGCTGTTCCACCTCTGCTCCAGCTCCCTGGGGAACTTCCGGTGGTTTTTTTTGTTGTTGTTGTTTTTTGTTTGTTTGTTTGTTTGTTTTTTGTTTTTTCCTTCCCAGGCACATTTGCAGGGAATTGGGTCAGAAGTGGAGCAGCCAGGACTGAAACTGGCTTAGGCCACAGTGCTGCTACACCAGTCCCAGTTCCAAGCCTCTGGCCGTTGCTTGATCTTTCTGTGAGCAGCTCCCAGCTGGGAACCCACCATGAGCTGCCTGATTAGGACAAAAGCTGCTCCCATCAGCCAGGAATTCCTAAGGATGTAGAAGCTGTGGGTCAAGAATTGGGGTCAAAAACAAAATATTACAGCAAAAGACACCGGCTACAGCCCTGCTGGCTATGGAGCTATAAGGGTTTTGGGAGCTCGATGGGCACCAAGGAGGAAGACCTGTTCATTTCTTGTAGCTCTGAGGCTGATCTAGAATGTGAACTTAAATTCCTAGGTGCTCCCCTAAGTGGAAGAGGAGAGCTGTGTGGGGGAACTCTTGTGAGAAGCAATCAGAGCTGCTCCGTCCTCTTCCTGCCTTGTTCCCCTCGGGGCTCAGTCTGCCTGTCAGGTAAAATGGGTGTGATGGGCGGAGGTCCCCTGTTCAGTTCCCCCCCACAACCTGGGTGGACTTCCTTACAGAGGGTGTGCCTCCCTGCCAAGTGCCTGCACAGTTACCTGGCAAACCAGGCTTCCCCAGGAGCAAGGGAGAGACGGGCAGGAGCGTGTGTAGCTGGCAAAGGGCTGAGCTGGGTCAGGAGCCATTACAGCGCAGCAGGCCATTGTGTGCTGTAGAACCGGGCTCTGCAGGAATGCGGCTGCCTGGCCCGCCGCAGGCAGCAGGTGGGCGTGGCTGAACTTTAATGAGCTGCCAGTGGAAGGCGGCAGGAGGCTGGAAGGCCAGTCTGCCCATTGATTCTGCTTCCTGGGTCAGTGATTGGCCAGCTTGGGCAGGCGTTAGAATCACCTGCAGTGCTTGTGAAACCAGAGCCGACCCCACTCCCGAGGCTGAGTGGCAGACCTGAGATGGATGAGGCCTCGGAAGGGCGTCACAAAGTCCCAGACGCTGCTGTGGCTGCTGGTGGGGCTCATGGACTGATGTCCGATCCTGCGGTACAGAGCGTGGCCCCCGCCTGGGAGCCTGCTATACGTGAGGACTCCTTGGGGCAGGTGCTGGATGCAGTGGTTAGGTAGGACTACTGACATCCTGCAGCAGAGTGCCTGATTCTGGCTTCCTGCTAGCGTGCCCACTGGGAGGCAGCAGAGATGGCTCAAGTGCTGGAGTCCATCCCTGCCACTCACGTGGGAGACCCAGATGGAGTTCTAGGCTCCTGGCTTTGGCCTGGCCTGGCTCCCAGCTGTTGCAGGCATTTGGGCAGTGAACCAGCAGATGGAAGATCTCTCTCTGCCTCCCAAAGTTTAAAAAAAAAAATTAAAAGCATAAACTTAAACCCCACCCCGGCCTGCTGCATCAAGCCTGCAGTTTAACAAGATCCGGGTGATTGCTGAAAAGTTGGGGAGGCAATGAGATAAAGTACTCCTAGGCTCCTGGTGCAGCGATTTGGATTCAGAAGACGTGGGAGGACCCCAGAAGTTACTAGAATCAAGCTGCCCCCTCCCCCTCCCTGTGATCGTTCATGGTCAGGCCAACATGAGAAAGTCCTGCTCGCTTACCTCGGTTCTGGGCTCCTGAGACAAGACCAAGTCACAAAACCAGAGAAAAAAACACTCCAACTCCAGGATCGTGACGAGGCAGCTGCTCCCCAGAAACAGGAACTCGGGGAAGGTGGCCTCGATGGTGTGCGATGCCGTCAGAGGAAATGAGTGGTTGTGAGCTACAGAGGGTGCAGACAGATGGGAGCCGGGCCTCCAGTCCTGCGCCGGGCTCCGTGACAGAGCCCTGAGTCCCCTCTCCTGGCCCAGCTGTGCCCGGGAAGGCTGCCCGGCTGAATCCCGAAGCAGCACAGGGCTCCTGCCTGTCCCCGGTGGGCCACCTGCTGACCACAGGCAGATGCTGAGCTGCCCATTCCCTGAAGATCTTCCCAGGCCCCGAGGGTGCGCGGTGTCCTAGGACCCAGGACGTGGGCAGCCTTCCTGAGGACCTTCCTGAGCCCAGATCTGTCCAGCCGAAGCATACGTCTCTGCTGAGCCCCTCGGAGCCTCTGATGACGAGAGAGCGGTAAGTACGCGGGCAGGTGAGGAAGAGGGGGAGTGGGCTCTTCTCGCAGCTGGGAGACAAGCTCACGGAGAAGGGACAGGAGCTCTGCTGAGGCTGTTAAAGATGACTCGGAAGGAACTTGGGTCTCCTGCCTGCTCCTTCTAGCCCCGTCTTGGTTCCTGCGATGTGCTGTGTGACCCTAGGCCCCTCTCTGGGCCACAGTGAGCACGAGGGCTCTGGATCCCTGGACCTCGTCCAGCTGCAGAGTCCACAGTTCTCCCAGAAGGGCGAGATCTTCCTTCAGCTCAGCCCAGATCACAAAAGCAATGCGAAAGCCGGGGCCCCTGGTCCCAGCACTGCCCTCAGCACTCGCAGCGTGTGAGCACCGGGGCCTCCGCCCTGGGGTCTGAAACGGGGCCGGGGTGCAGGTCTCGGTGGCCTCTCGCTCGTTCTCTCCTTCCACCCACGGCCCGGGTCCCCTGGAAAGGGCCTAGCACATGGTAGGCCTGCCCAGATGCTCGTGTGCCTAGAGATGAGCCAGTACCTCCAGCAGGCCTGCCCACAGCAGTGCCTGCTCCTGGCCCCGGGAGCTCCCTGGCTGTGAGTGGAGCAGGGGCAGGGGAGGGGAGCGGCAGGACCCAGGGCGGCTTCGGGTGGCCCTGGGCCCATCCCCCTCTGCCTGCAGCGGGAAGTCTCTGGTTGGTTGCATTGAGGGCTGTGGTCTTGCTGGAGGAGGGAAAGGAAGCTGAGCCTTACACCCTCTGAGCCGAGCCCCTCTCGTCACCCCGGCACCCTTCGCGTGGGTACGGCCATCCCTGAGCCGCAGCTGCGAGGCGCACAGCTGAGCCTGGTGAGTCTGACCCACACAGGTGGTCCCTCCCTGTGGCCTCCGGCTCTAGTCTGCACCAAAGCCGTGCCCCCCTTCTTAAAAGATTTATTTTATGTATTTTGAAAGGCTGAGTTGCAGAGAGAGAGAGGGAGAGACAGAGAGATCTTTCATTCTCTGGTTCACTGCCCAAAATGGTCACAGGGCTGGACCAGGCCAAAGCCAGGAGCCTGGAACTCCATTCAGGTCTCCCACATGGGGTGGCCGGGGCCCAAGCAGTTGGGCATCTTCTGCTGCTTTCCCAGGTGCATTAGCAGGGAGATGGGTGGAAAGAGGAGCAGCTGGGACTCAAACCAATGCCCACATGGGATGCCAGCATTGCAGGTGGTGGCTTAACCCACTCTACCTCAATGCTGGCCCCTAAGACAGGACCTACACAGACAGTTCTGTCCCGGAGACCATGGAAGGCACTCTGTGATAACAACACCAGAGCTCTCGTCCCAGCAGTGTGGGGTCAAAGGCAGGGGAGGGGCCCACTGTGTTGCCAGCTCCTTTGGTGAGCTGCTCCCTCCTGGGCTCCAGCATTGGCTGGTACCTGGCCCAGAGCAGCACCTCGGAGAACACTGGGTGAATCGAACCAAACTGGGATAATTAAGAAATGCAGAACATTTGGTTGGAGCCGTGGCGTAGCAGGTAAAGCTGCCTCCTGCAGCACCGGCATCCCATATGGGTGCTGATTCCAGTCCTGGCTGCTCCACTTCCAATCCAGCTCCCTGCTAATGAGCCTGGGAAATCAGCAGAAGATGCCCCAGTGCCTGGGCCCCTGTACCTGCATGGGAAGACCCGGAGGCTCCTGGCCCTGGCTTCAGCCTGGCACAGCTCTGGCCGTTGTGCCCATTTCAGGGGTGAAACAGCAGATGGAAGATCTTGCTCTCGCTCTCGCTGTTGCTCTTCCTTTAAAAAATATACAAATAAAAAATGGGGCTGATGCTGTGGCGTAGTGGGCTAAGCCTCCGCCCTTGGCTCTAGCATCCCATATGGGCGCCAGTTCTAGTCCCAGCTGCTCCACTTCTGATCCCACTCTCTGCTATGGCCAGGGAAAGCAGTAGAAGATGGCCCAAGTCTTTGGGCCCCTGCACCCGTGTGGGAGACCCAGAGGAAGCTCCTGGCTCCTGGCTTTGGATTGGTCCAGCGCCAGCCGATGTGGCCATTTGGGGAGTGATCCAGCAGATGGAAGACCTTTCTGTCTGTCTCTCCTTCTCTCTGTTACTCTACCTCTCAAATGACATCTTTTTAAAAAATAAATAAAATAAACACAGAATGCACCCTTCCCTCTTCCCACACTAGTGTTTAGAAAAGTCGGTACCACCCTAGAAACCTGGGGATTTGAACTGATCTAACATACTTGTCCCAGAGCTAATCATGGCTTCTGCCCACCGGGTTAGTGGTGTTCAGTGCCTCTGTGTGCCTCGCCAGGGCCTGAGGAAATGGGAAAGCAGCTGCTCTCCTCCTCCTGGCACTGCAGGATAGTAAGGGGTTAAACTAAGAAGCAAGGGCCAGCACTGGGCGCAGTGGTTAAGTCTACGCCCCATGGCGAAGTGCAGAGGTTCAAGCCCCAGCTCCACCTCCGAGTCCAGCTTCCCACTCGTGCACCCGGGGAGGCTTGGGCCCCTCCGGCCACACGGGAGACCCAGGCTGAGTTCCCGGCTCCTGGCTTTGGCCCGGCCCAACCTAGACATTGCAGACATCTGAGGAGTGAACCAGCAAGTGGAAAATCTGTCTCTCTCCTTACAAATAAACCTAATTGTTACAAATTTGTAAACAAATAAGCACACTAATCAATGAATAATTAAAACTTGCAGAGGAACACAGAGGGAACCGAGAGGGAAGGGAGCCCCCCGAGAGGCCTCTGGTGGAGTGAGACAGGAAGTGCTGGCCCGCGGCCTGCCGGCTCTCTTAGCTCTTGGGCCGGATGTTGGGTGCTGTTATCCCCATTTTTCAGACGAGGGAAAGGAGGCACGGAGAAGGGAAGAGTCATGACAGCCAGGCCCCCTGAGCCTGGCCGGTCGGCACTGACCTACAACCTCCCAGCCACCGTACCGTGCCCTGTGACGGCTCAGGGTCACCTTTGCTTGTGACACCAGCTCCCGAGACCCCTCAGGACCCCCTTGCCCACCTCTGTCCCTAGCCTAGGGTCCTGGTGTGCTGGGGGGAGAGTGAGCTCACTGTCCTGCTTCTGCCCCCTGCCACCCAGGGGCAGAGCCCGGGCCCAGGCCAGGGAAAAGGTTCCAAGTGAGCCACAGGAATTCAAGGGAGCCGCCAGCAAAGCGGGGGGCTTAGGGGAAGCTTCCTGAGGAGGGGTGGGCTCCAGACCGGCCTGAGGGGGAGGAAAGGGCACGCGCTCCGGGGATACAAGCGAAGAATGGAGCCGGCGCAGAGAAGCTCATCCGTGGGGCAGGAGGCCCCAGGACCTGGTGGAGCAGCTGGTGCGTGGGCCTCAGGGCGGGCGTCACCCCCTCCGCCAGGCAGGGCAGCTGCGCCGAGCCGGGCGGCGGGCATCCCCATCGCAGCGTCTCTTTCAGGTTCCTCCCGGAGACGTGCCTCTGAGCGCCCTGCTGCGGAATGATGGGGAGTCTGCCCAGCAGAGGGAAAACCCTGCCAAGTCCAAGCTCAGACCCCTCTGCCCAAGGCCGAGACCCTGTGGCCCTGCAAGCAGGTAGGCCGCGGGGCTGGGGCAGCCAGGCCCTTCCTGGGCCCCGCAAGGCTGCACGGTCCCACGCTTTACTGTGAGCCTTCCTGACCACTCACCGAGCGCCTGCTGTATACCAGCCCCTTCCCACCCTGCTCTGTGGGGCCTGTGGCAGCAGGGAGACATTTAACAAGCAGGACAATGAGGAAGTGGGAGAGAGAGGCGCAGGCACTGACTGGAGCAGTTACCCAGGAGGGCCTGCTGCTCCCTCCTCAGCTCATAGGCTGAGCCTGCCAGCCGCAGTAGCCATGAGCCACGTGCGGCGGCGCGGTGCTGTGACACAGTGGGCTGAAGTGCTGCTTGTGATGCGGGCACCCCGAGTGGGCGCCGGTTCAAGTCCCAGCTTCTCCGCTTCCAATCCAGCTCCCTGCTAACGCGCCTGGGAAGGCAGCTGAAGATGGCCCAAGTACTTGGGTGCCCGCCACCCATGTGGGAGACCTGGATAGAGTTCTGGACTCCTGGCTTCAGCTTGGTCCAGCACTGGCTGTTGTGGCCATTTGAGGAGTGAACCAGAGGATGGAAAATCTCTCCCTCTTCCTCTCTGTGTTGCTCTTTCAAATGAGTAAATTTTTCTGAAATAAATTTAAATTAGAAAAAAAAAAAACTATCTCAGCCCGGTTAGCCATGGTTTGAGTGCTCAATGGCTGCACATAGCTCATGGCTACCTCACTGGACAGCACCGAATTCTAGAACATTTCCGTCACCTAGAAAGTTCTGCTGGACCTAAGGTGCTGTGAACAGTGGGCGGTGCATTGGCTGAGCTGACAATCATGATTTTCTTCGTCCTGGCTTAAAAATAATAATAATAGACAAATAAATGAGGACAAGTGAACAATCAATATATCTTAGAAGTTCTAACATCTTGATGAAGAATCTATGGCCCTAGGTCTCTTTCTTGTTCCTCAAAACAGCACACAAATCTTTTCTCAAATCTCATCAGCTCAGGTCTTGGGGTTTTCCAGAGACACAGAATCGAGGGGCCAGGAGTGTGGCCAGAGGGAGGGGTCCTGCCCAGGAACTGGTGCCCGTGGAGCCGGCTGCGAGCCCAGTCTCTTTGCTCCCAGGATCTCAGTCTCCCCTTATTTGGGCCTGCAGCTGATCGGGGAGGGGCCTGTGTCTCCAGCCTCCTGCTGTAACACAGCTGGACTGGTGGCCGGCTATCTGGGTACTGTGGCCTTACCACAGGGACCCATAAGATGAACTGATAACCAGGTCCCTCGGCTCCAAGCTGCACTGCAGGAGGCAGGACCGAGCCGCCTGGACATCCCTGTCTGGGGGGGGCTGCTCCACCTGAACATTCCTCCCCCACCCACCCCGCGGCCGCCCCTCCTGCCATGGCTTCCTGCCCTCTCCTCAGGGCAGGACCCCCCCATCCTCCTCCCCCCAGTACCTGCCTCCCTGGGCCCCGCTGGGGACTGTGGCTGGGAGGCAGCTGCAGCAAGGGGCCTGCAGGAAGGGCCCTGGAAACCACAGCCCCCCCACCCAGTTTCCTCTGGCAGCCGTACTGTACCCCTCCCTCCCTCCCTCCGGGTCTCCAGGGCAGGTCTGTCCCCGTGGGAGAGGGAGTCTTGGGCATCCTCTCCCGGGGCCGTTTGTCCATCAGCCTTGCACCCCTCTGAGATCTGCTGAGGCTCTACCACATGCCAGGCCATTGGGTGGGACGTGGGGACGCGGCGGTGGGCAAGATAGGCACAGCACCCGCCCTCAGAGAGAGCCGCCGAGACAGGCGTTCAAGCGCTGATGAAGGACAGCTGTGTTAGAGCTGCATGACTGTGTGAGGAGGGACTTGGAGGACTTCCCCATGGAAGCGGCGCTCCAGGCCAGGCCAGGGAGCAGCCAATGGCATTTGCCCTCTTGGGGTGCAGGTGCAGGGCCAGGGCTGCGGGGAGGGGAGGGTGCTTGCAGCCCGCTCTGCTCCACATTATCCGAGAATCGGTTACTGCGTCTCTGGCCTCCCCCCGCACCGTGGGCTGTCCTGGCTCGGAAGAGGCTCCTGGGCTCCCAGGAGCTCCAGCCTGCGTTCCCCGGGGGGATCTCCACGAGGGTCTGGGAGGAGGTATAGGAAGCGGTGTGCTTCCAGAGCGGGGCTCGCTCCTTCCGGAGAGGCCCTTCAGCCGCAACCTGGGTCTGTGTCTGGCTGCTCCCCTCCCCCACCTCGTGGAGCCCCAGAGTCGCTGGTACCCGATTGCTTTCTTGCTGCCCTTGACCCCTGCTCAGAGCTTCCTGCATTCACCTGCTAACAAGCCTGTTTTTCAAAGACCCGTGCAGAGTGGGTAAGGACGGGAAAGTGGCGTGCACCAGGGCCCCACAGGCAGAGGATGCTGGGGGCCGAGTCCCGAGGTGGGCTGGGGATGCGAGGCCTGTGCTGATCCAGCCCCATGCACCCGACGCCCCGCCTCGCAGCCCCCACATGCTCAGGACACTTCTCTGCGTAGCGGGGGGCTTCGTCTCCCTCGGATTCTGCGACCCCAGCCAGACGTCTCTACCTCCCCCTCTGAACCTCGGCCTGCTGGGGACCAAGGAGTCTGTGTTCTTGCTGACAAGCATGCTGCTGTCCAGCCCCAGTGCCCCTGCCCAGGCCCGAGACGGGGTGCGGGGTAAGCACTCGCTGCCCTGCTGAGTGCCCCCGTGGAAGCCGCAGGGCCGCCTAGACGCCCCATCTCACTGTAGACGTGAGGCCCAGTCAGCTGCTGCCCAGAGCTCGCCTGCAGGGCTGACACAGCAGGTGCTCTGCGAGTGGTGGCAGGGAGGACGGGGACACTTGGCTGGGCCACCCATACCTGCGGGCCCCTGCACTGGGCCAGGTCTTAACCATGGGCCTACGGGTGGCCCCTCTTCTCCACCTGCTGCCATGGACAAAGGCCATGGGAAAGGCACAGCACTCTGGAGTTATAAAGCTGTGCCGTAGGGGTCCCCTCCAGGAAGCAGAGAGGCAGGGGTGCAGTTCCCACTGGGCACGACAAGGAAGTGAGGGGAGAGGTGGGAGGGAGGCCTCGTGCTCCTTCTGTGCTCATGGCAGCACCCCCAGGTGACTGGGGGCCCTGGCCCCAGCTGCTGGTCTTTCCCGAGTTCCCCAGCCCTCAGAGCCGACCTCAGCACCCAGCCCATCAGCACCCTGCAGAAGCTCAGCTCCACGCTGATGCTTAGAGCTGTAGGTTCTGAGATTTATTTTTTAATTTTTAAAAATATTTATTTTTAAAATTTCATTTCTTTTAGAGGCAGGGAGAGACCTTGCATCCTTTGGAAGCCAGCACAAGCAGGGCTGGCCCAGGGTAAAGCCAGGGGAACGCAGTGTGGGTCTCCCGCCTGCCGCTTTCCAGGGTGTGCATTAGCAGGAAGCTGGAGTCAGAGCAGAGTCGGGACTGGAACGCAGGCAGGACAGGATGAGGGCGGCCTGAGTGGCAACGCCTGCCCCTTGGCTTTGTTTTTGGAGCAGCAAAAACCCTTTATCAAAAATTCTGCAAGGGGCTGTTGCCAAGGATCCTTTGCCTGTTGCCATGTGAACTTGAGGCCTCTGTGGGGATCTCAAGACCTGGCTGAGCAACCCCGGGGCCTGCAGAACCCTGGGAGAGCTTCAGATTTCAGGGAAGGCGGGCGATGGGAAGGGATGCAGGCTGGAGCCCTCACGTCTGGAGGGCAGGCCGGCCCAGTCCTAAATTAGATTCTAGAGAAGCCCACAGATTTGGACTCAATGCCAAGCTCACCAGACAAAACCAATATACAGTTCAGCCACAGCAAGCGAGCTTTGAGAAAAGGCTGGGACCAGTTAACCGATTAAAACAATCAGTTAGTTAAGCTGTAACCAGCTGACTGGTTGATTGACTAGACGGTAGCCAGTTCAACTTTATGCGCACGTCTGTTTTCCTATAACACCCTCAGTGAGGCTGGCTGCGTCCCTCGGGGCCTGCTCTTGTCCTGGGAGCTGCCCTGGTCACGGCGTGTGTTACTGTGCTTTGCTTCGCGTACATTCGCGTAGGTACGTTCTGAATTCAGTGGGCCTAAGGAACTGTCCTCCTAACGAGGGTAACTCTCTGTCCCCTCCGTCTAGGGAAGAGCAAGGCCGCAGCCGTGGCCCTGGGCAGCTTCCCGGCAGGCAGGCAGGCCGAGCTGTCGCTGCGACTGGGGGAGCCGCTGACCATCGTCTCCGAGTAAGTCCGTGCCCCTGGCTGCCCGCAGCTGCGCTCCTGCTCCAATCAGAAAAGGGCGAGGCAGGCAGGGCGCTCACCCTCGACACACCCCGGGGAGAAGCAGGCGGGTGGGGGTGCCTTGCTTGGGTCACGCCCACCTGTCACATCCCGGACCCTGGGATGTGCGAGGGAGCCTGGGAAACCGCGGGCCGGTGGCTGCAGGATCCAGCCCATGACGGTCCGTGCCCAGGTCCCGGGGCCCTCTGCTTTCTCTGTGCAGGGACGGAGACTGGTGGACAGTGCTGTCAGAAGCCTCGGGCCGGGAGTACTGCATCCCCAGCGTCCACGCGGCCAGAGTCTCCCACGGGTGAGTGCCCAGCCCAGCCCGGCCTCCAGGGAGCACCCTCACTCTGTTCCCAGGCGCAGCAGCCGAAAACCTGTTCCTGCTGGGTCAGCGGGAGGGGTCAGGGAAGGTCCCTGTTGGAGAACACTGGGAGGGATGTGTGGGGGCCGGGGCAGCCTGTGAACACGGCCCGAGGCCAGGAAACGGGGGGGGGGGGATTCTTGGAAAGGCGAAGGCTTGGGAACCAGGCTGCAGGGGAACGGAGTCGTGATGGGAGAGGCTGGGTCCCTCCCCTGGCACCCCCAGGCCCCTCAGGAGTGGGTTCTGCAGGCAGAGAATGCTGAAGCTGCGCCCTTGGGCTCCAGACCCGGAAGACAAGGCTGGAGGAGCCCTCAGGCCCCAAGCCCAGCTCTCCGTGCTGCAGAGAGACCTTGGGGCCCAGAGAGGAAGGGAAGGGAGGGGGGCCTTTGCAGGGTCACACAGGGGCAGAGGGTCCCAGAGGTGCTGACCCCTGCCCCTTCCCCCCAGCTGGCTGTATGAGGGCCTGAGCCGGGAGCAGGCTGAGGAGCTGCTGCTGCTGCCTGGGAACGCTGGCGGGGCCTTCCTCATCCGGGAGAGCCAGACCAGGAGAGGTGGGTGAGCGCGGCCGGGCGGAGGGCTTCCCGTGTCGGCGCTCGGCCCAGCCTGTGCTGGAGGGGATGGGGACTGCGTGGAGGAGTGGCTGCGAGGTGGTCGGGAGGTGTCTGCATGGGGGCCCAGGCAGTGAGGCTGAGCAGTGTGGACCAGCAGGGGCCGGAGCAGCCCGAGAGGCAGAGCCTGGGACTGGGAAGCTGGCGCTGGCCCCCTGCAGAGGCGCGGTTGTGCCGGGTGTTCGGGGGAGCGAGGCACTGCGGTCCGGTGACTCCACGTGTGCTCTGTGGGGAGAGTCCTGTGCCGGCGTGGGACCTGTCAGAGCCGAGTCCCGGGGAGCGCGGAGACTTCCCCACGCAGCCCGGGGTGAGCTTCACTCCACGTGCGTTCAGCAGGGGCTGCTCAACCCCTACACTGCGGGGAGGGAACTAGACAGCGGCCCGGGCATCTATGGGGTGGGGGTGGACACGATCCTTGCTCTCGGAGCTCCCTGGTCACTGTGGCTGGAGTTCCATGACACACACTTTGGGAAACAGTGTTTGAGATTTGCACTGATGCCGGGGCTTGTCCTTCTGCTGGGGTGGGGGTGGGGGGTGCAGGACCAGAGAACCTGGCCTTGGAGCTGGTGCGGACCCCCTCGCTGCTGCTGCAAGGGCTCACCCTCAAAGTGGGTGTGAGCGGCCCACAGCAGGGTCCCGGCTCGGCCTGCACCTTGGCAGCTGGGACTTGTCACCATGCAGTCCCAGGCCCCCGCCCCGGCCTCCGACACAGCACGTGAGCATGCTGATGGGGTCTTTGTATCCTGGGTCCGCAGCTGGTTGGAGCTGGGAAACCATCAGAAGTCCTCGCCCTGCTCCTCACCTGTCCACCACATACACTGACTTGGAGACCCCCGAGGGGGAGGGGCACGGCACTCCTCCCACGCCTGGTGCAGGACCCCGGCCAATAAAAACTCCAAGTGGATCATCTCGGGTGGTCCTGACTCCATCTGAGCTGGGCCTGAGTTCCGTTAAGCAGGGGCGAAGGGGGATATGGGCGGATTTGAGCAGCCTCAGCGCTCCCCTTAAATGCTGTAATGACCCTCTGGGGATTATACTTTCAGTGCCCCTATTTTCCAGATGAGAACACTGAGGCTTAGTGAAGACAAAAAAAATCTGCCTGAAGAAACACAGCTAGTAAGTCCCAAGCCAGAATTCAAACCCAGCCAGGATTCCTCACAGACCAGATACCCGAGAGAGGCCCACCCGGGCAACCAGGGGGGAACTGCCAGGGCCAGGCCAGGGAAGGGGCGCCCGAGGGTGAGGACAGGCCTCCTGGCACCTGGCCTAACTTGAGCTTTGTCGAGCCATAGGGTCCTTGGATCTCTACCTCGGTTTCCCTCCTGGGGCACCTCCAACTTGTCTTTGCCTTTCCAACCTTGGCCTGGGGGGCACCCGGAGCTGACCTCTCCCCAGCCCCTCCTGCTCACTTCCAGGCACCCTCGTCCTCACAGCCTGGGCTTGCTGTGGCGGGGGAGCTGGCCCCAGTGCAGCGGCTGCAAACAGGAAGCCACAGCGGGGACAGGGCCCTGCAGGCCGCCCCGGTGAGCATGAGAAGCCGCCGGAAGTGCTCCGTGCTCGGCGCCCCACCCCCACCCCACCCCACCTGGCCTGGTTCAGCCCCAGGAGTGTAGTGACCTGGCCTTGTTGCTGCTCTGCCCCGTGTGCGAGGGAGGGAGAAGGCAGATCAGGGGAGCGAAGATCTCGCAGTTTCCATGATGACTGGCGGTGAGGTCTCCATGGCCAACAGCAGGCGATGCAGGTCCAAATGCAGGCCTTGTCATGGAAAGGGAAGACCCCGCCCGTTCCCTAGGAAAACGTGGGCTCCCCTGGGACTTTGTTGATTGGAAAGGCAGAGTGACAGAGGTCTTCACTCTCCTGGTTCACTCCCCAGAGGCCAGCAACAGCCAAGGCTGGGCCAGGCCAGAGCCAAGAGCCAGGAACTCGCTCAGGGTTTCCCCTGCGGACTGCGGGGACTCCAGAGCTCAGGTGGTCACCTGTTGTGTCCCAGGCACATTGGCAGGGAGCCGGCTTGGACGTGGAGACTTGAAGTAGCAGCTTTAACCTCACCACAACGCCCGCCCGCCCGGCACTTCGAGCCTCTCACTTGGGGTGATCTCTCACTGTCAATCGCAGGCCGTCTGGGCCAGTGGTTAGATGCCCGTGTGTCTCAACCTGGGCGCATGAGAATCAGCAGGGGGACCTGTTGACCGCTGGGCCCGCGCCCAGGCCGACCCGTAGGTCTGCTGCGGGGCCTGAGGAATTTTCTAAGAGTGCTCAGTGGTGGTGCTGCCGGGCTAGCCCTCGGCCTCAGGGGAGCTGTGTGGACTACACGACTGCATCTCGCCGCAGAGGCTCCGATCGAACTGGTGGGGGAGCCCGGGGCCCCCGGGTGTTGGTGACGTGCAGCCTGGGCCGAGCGGGAACCGGGGTGTGTGTGTGTGTGTGTGTGTGTGCACGCGTTTGTGCGTGCACGCGCAGGACGTGACCGAGGTTGCTTTGTGCCGTGTGGGTCAGCTATTTTGAAATGTGTGCGAATTTAGGCTGTGGTTTGTGGTCAGTAGTAGTTTGACCCCAAAGCTCTAGGGGCTCGAGGACATTGCAGGAGGGTGGTAGGGAACGCGTCCACAGCACAGGCATGGGGCCCCACCCCAGGCCTGTGGGATGCGGCTGCTGGGGGCAGGGCCGACCTGTCTTCTTCGGGCTGGCTGAACGGCCCCTCTGTTCTCTGGAGTTTGAAAACAGTTCCCCTGCGGGGAGCCGGGGTGGAGTAAGGACAGCTCCTGCCTCTGACTTGCGTTGTGGAGCACCCCCTGCTGCAGGGGTCAGAGAGTGACTTAGGGCCCTGGGGAAGGGGCTTCTACAAGGGTGTGGACCACAGAGGAATCCTACGTCCCTCAGTCTGGGGAGGGTGCCATCTCCCTGCAGTCCCCCCGCAGAAACCTGGCTGTGTCCTGGGCCTGGTGCTAGCCCGTGGCCTGGCTCAGCGAGGGCCTTGAAGCCTTAATCCATGAAGGGGCCCCCAAAGACTCGGTGGAGGTCACGGACTGCTTCAGGGGCCAGCGCCAGCGTTGGGTGCCGCACGCCCGGCTCACCTCCCCGCAGCGCTGATGCTCTGCTTCGGCACCGTAGGGGACCGATGAGCAGGGGCGGCTCCTGCTGCTCATGCCGGGGCCCTGCCCGTGCCGTCACCGGGACCCCTCACCGAGCAGCTCCTGGTCAGGTCCGCTAAGCTGTGGGTCCTGTCCTCCAGCCACAGACGGTGGCGGCTGCAGTGTCTGGCATCCCTGAGCTGTCGGCTCTTGGAGTACTCGGCAGAGAAGCCAGGCCTGCATCCCACGGTGGCTCCCAGCCCTCTCCCCTCCCTCCTATACCATCATCAGAACGCCCGGGAAGCTCGGTGCCCAATCCCAGAGGTCCAGGTGTGAGGCTGCCTGAGCCTGCCGGAGCTTTCTGGAATCCAGGAACTTGTACTTTGCCCTTTGTCCCAGGGCCCTGCAGTTACTCTTTGCTTGCGGTTCCCACGGCAATTTGAAAAGACCTCTGTGTAGCTACAGTCAATTTCTTTCTTTCCTTTTCTATTTATTTGAAAGGCAGAGCATTAGAGAAGGAGATAGGATTTCCATCCACTGGTCTCTCCCAGTGCGGTAACAGCCAGGGCTGGGCCAGGTTGAAGCTAGGAGCCTTCAACTCCAGCCAGGTCTCCTCCATGGGTAACAGCAGCCCAAGTCCTCCGGCCACCACCTACTGCCTTCCCAGGCACATTAGCAGGGAGCTGGATGGGAAGCAGAGTAGCCAGGACTCCAACTTGTGCTTTGATAACGGGATGTGGGTTGCAAGCAGTGACTTAGCCCACTGCGTTGCAATGCCAGCCCTATAAATTTATTTCTTAAAATCTGGATCCATGGTCTGATGAGAATTCCAGAACTAAACACTTGTAGCGAGGACCATTAAACCCCTGGCTGTGGGACGTGCTGGCAAGACAGGACTCATGTCCCTGGAGTCTTGCGTTCCTACGGTGGCTGGGCCCGGGGCCGTGTCTGGTACATAGGAAGTGCTTGGTGGCTGTTTACCCCATAGGTGACGGAGGGAGCACATGTCTGCGTGCAGAGGAAGAAGGGCCGGGGCAGCCCGTCCCCCAGGCAGGAGAGCTCAGGCCGGTTTTAGCATCAGGTGGCCAAGGACAGAACCAAAGTCACCTGGGCACCGTCCTCAGCACCCAGACATGGCATCTGTCGGCCAGGGCTCTTTCGCCCCTGTGGCGCTCAGCAGAGGCCGGGTTCCAGGGCCAGGCAGGGTCCAGTACCTGTCCAATATGTCTGCTCCAAATGATGCAACTGGATTTCCCGAATCGATCCCAGCACCGCCTGTGCTCGGACAGCAGTGGGAGGGCAGCAGTGTCTGTTACCAGGGCACTGATTGTAACCAGCGGCTCTAGCGTGGGTGCCGCCAGTGCCAACCGTGCCAGACACTGATGTGGACACTGGCGATTCGGCGGCACGGACAGCAAGGTCTGTGCCCACAATCTACTGGCAAGGTGGACAGCGAACAAGTTACAAAGTGTCTGGTGGTGGTATATGCCCTGAGGAGAACAGAGCAGGGTTCAGAGGACCGGCGCGCTGGGACTCATGGGAGCGCGTGTGCACAGGCCGCAGCCCGCGGCAGGACCAAGGAGTCAGGTCGAGCAGGGCCTTTCCAGGGCTGTGGGCTTCCGGGGAGAGGGTTCTGGGTGGCAGTGGCATGAACTTGACCCCTGCACCGCCGTGAGGGGAGCGTGCGCTGGTGGCCAGGCGGGAGTAGGAAGCCGTCGCAGGGCAGAAGTGGCCTGGTTCTGAGCAGAGACCACGGGGCTTTCTGTCGGCCGGGGGGACGGAGGGAACAGGAACGGCCAAGTCGAGTGTCTGGGCTTGGTGATGTGCTGGTGAGAGGCAGCACTGCTCGCTGAGATGGGAACATGGCGGCAGGGTAAGCCAGAGCCACCTCCTGGCCGCTCATGGTTGCTGTTTCACAGGGGTGGGGCTGAGAGTGGGGTAACAGATGGGGTGCTTGGTGCCTCACGGTGCAGGGGCTGCACACGAGCAGGCGAGGAAGGCGGTGAGGGCTGTGCAGGTGCACACATGACAGCACAAGCAGGGATCAGAGGCCCGAGCAGGGTCTGTGGGCACCGGCTCCGAGCCACACGCTGTGCCTGACACTCGGGCTTCACCGCCCGAGTCCTTGTGGTGACCTGGTGAGGCTGGGACGGTTATGGCCCCTGTTACAGCTGAAGCAGCAGATCGGAGGTCAGACAGTGTGACGTAAGCCAGG
Source organism: Oryctolagus cuniculus (assembly GCF_051225735.1). Taxonomy (NCBI): domain Eukaryota; kingdom Metazoa; phylum Chordata; class Mammalia; order Lagomorpha; family Leporidae; genus Oryctolagus; species Oryctolagus cuniculus. The sequence continues at coordinate 21,788,152 of NC_142877.1, forward strand.
GAGCGTGGGGCAGCAGGGCTCTGTGTGGGAGCTGAACCCGGCCAGTCTGGGTCGGGAAGGAGAGGTCTCGGAGCTTGGGACTGGCGGGAACACACACACAGCAGGGACACTGGGCGTGTGGGGTCGGCAGGGCTGGTTCTCGCCCCTGAGCTCACCAGCCACCTGCCCAGCGTGGCTACGCTCTGATTCTAACCACTGCGATGCCAGTGGCCGGGGCGGTGGCTGAAGAACCACACACAGGGTCTAAGCCTTGGTCACTAGTTCCACTGGGTGGGCTGGCTCCCGGGCCCACTTCTAGGATTGTAACCCTTTCTCCGCTTCACAGCTGCTTCAGGGATGTACCGCTCAAGAAGAGATAATTTTTTAATCTACTTATTTAAAAGGCAGAGTTGGCCAGTGCCATGGCTCAATAGGCTAATCCTCCGCCTTGCAGCACCGGCATACCGGGTTCTAGTCCCGGTCGGGGCGCCGGATTCTGTCCCAGTTGCCCCTCTTCCAGGCCAGCTCTCTGCTGTGACCCGGGAGTGCAGTGGAGGATGGCCCAAGTACTTGGGCCCTGCACCCCATGGGAGACCAGGATAAGTACCTGGCTCCTGGCTTCGGATCAGCATGGTGCGCCGGCCGCGGCAGCCATTGGAGGGTGAACCAATGGTAAAGGAAGACCTTTCTCCCTGTCTCTCTCTCTCTCACTGTCCATTCTGCCTGTCAAAAATAAAAATAAAAATAAAGTAAAAGGCAGAATGACAGAGATTGGAAGAGACAGAGATTGTCCATGCACTGGTTCATCCCCTAGATGGCCACACAGCCAGGGCCGGGCCAGGAACTCCGTCTGGATCTCCCACGTGGGCGGCAGGGACCTGGACTATCTTGAGCCATCTCCTGCCTTCTGGGTGCATGAGAGCTGGGCCAGCAGCAGAGCAGCTGGGCACAAACTGGCACTCTGATAGACGCAGGCGTCACGGCAGGGCTTCAACCGGCTGCGCCACAGCGCCGGCCCCTAGCCGGGGTCCTTTAAAGATGCGGTGATGCGGAGCAGAGTCGTGCGTCTCCCTGCCGGTGGAGGCCCTAGTCCATACTTCTCCAAGTGTATACATTTGGGGTCACCTTTTTAAACTCACTTCTTAGTTTTAGGTGCCTTCTCTAAATTCCATAGAGCTTGACCAGTACAATCACACTGTCTTTCATTAAAGACAGATCTACTGTGTACATATTTATTATATGGCACAGAGAGATGGATCAGGAGCAAGATCTCTGGGCCGGCGCTGTGGCGCAGTGGGTAAAGTCGCTGCCTGCAGTGCCGCCATCCCATATGGGCACCGGTTCAAGTCCCGGCTACTTTACTTCTGATCCAGCTCCCTGCTAATGGCCTGGGAAAGCAGTGGAGGATGGCCCAAGTCCTTAGGCCCCTGCATCCGTGTGGGAGACCCGGAAGAAGCTCCTGGCTCTTGGCTTCAGATTAGCGCAGCTCTGGCTGTTGCGGCCAATTGGGGAGTGAACCAGTGGATAGAAGACCTCTCTCTCTGTAACTCTGACTTTCAAATAAATAAATCTTAAAAAAAAGGGGGGGGGGTGGCAAGATCTCCCATCCACTGGTTCAGTCCCCAGGTCAGTCTGGTAACTCTCAGGTGTGGTTTTGCCATTGGGCCTGGCGATTAAGGGGCCACGTAGGATGCCTGCATCCCAAATAGGAGTGCCCGATGCTCAGCTCTGCTCCTGAATCCAGGAAGTGAGTAATGCAGGCCTTGGGAGGGGCAGGGATGGCTCAAGTCGTTGGTTCCTGCCACCGTGTGGGAGACCTGGGTTGAGGTCCTGGCTCCTGGACGTTGTGAGCATTCGAGGAGGGAACCAGTGGCCAGGAGTGCACATGCTGCGCTCCCTCCCTCCCTCTGCCTCTCCGATTAAAACATAAAATAATATTAAACCTTAAAATTTTTTTGCTATAACTTGAAGGACTGTTGTGTCTTTGTATATGTGAGGAACCTGAGCTAATGGTTTTCTTATAATGCTTTTGTCTGGCTTTAACATATAGGCAACGCTGGCCTCATACAGTGAGTTGAGAACTGTTCCCTCCTGTTTTCTAAGAGTTCCTGCAGAACTGGAAGTCGTCTTTAAGTGTTTGATAGGAAGCCTTCTGGACCCAGAGTTTTCCTGTGGGAAGTTTTAAAATTATGAACTCAACCACACTATAGCTATAGGGCTACTTGTATTTTCTAGTTCATGTAGAAATTTGGATCATTTATATCTTCATAAGGAATTGGTCAATTTCTTCAACTTTGTAGAAGTAGCTGGAATAAAGTTTATAATATGTCTCTTTCACTTTTTTTTAGAAGAAATTTATTTATTTGAAAATCAGAATTACAAAGAGCGGAGAGACAGATGTTCCATCTGCTGGCTCACTCCCCAGGTGGCCACAACAGCTGGGGTTGGGCCAGGCTAGAGCCAAGAGCCAGAAGCTCCTTCCAGGTCTCCTATATGGGAGACCCACACTTCTATCATTTTTAATATGGGACGGACATGGTGATCAGTATGTTAAGCTGTTGCCTGTGACACTGGCATCCCATGGGGGGCTCTAGTTCAAGACCCGGCTGTTCACTTCACATCCAGCTCTCTGCTAATGCACTTGGGAAAAGCAGGAGATGGCCTGAGTGCTGGGGCCCTGCACCCACATGGGAGACCTGGGAGAAACGTGTGACTGCAGTTGTGCCGTTTAGTGAGTGAACCAGAGCATGGACGATCTCTCATTCTCTGTGTCCTTCCTCTAACTTTGCTTTACAAATCTTTAAAAAGGAAAGGAAGAAAAGAAAAGTAGACTACCAGATGTAAGAGAGCCTAGAAATAAATTCATGCATTTAAGGCCAAGTAATTTAAAAAAAATTTCTTTGAAGCCAGCGCCCCACGGCTCACTAGGCTAATCCTCCGCCTTGCAGCGCCGGCACACCAGGTTCTAGTCCCGGTCGGGGCGCCGGATTCTGTCCCGGTTGTCCCTCTTCCAGGCCAGCTCTCTGCTGTGGCCAGGGAGTACAGTGGAGGATGGCCCAAGTGCTTGGGCCCTGCATCCCATGGGAGACCAGGAGAGGCACCTGGCTCCTGGCTTCAAACCAGCGCGATGTGCCGGCCGTGGTGGCCATTGGAGGGTGACCCAACGGCAAAAAGGAAGACCTTTCTCTCTCTCTCACTGTCCATTCTGCCTGTCAAAAAAATTTTTTTTCTTTGAAAGGCAGTTACAGAGAGGCAAAAGCAGAGAGATCTTTCATCCACTTGTTCACTCCCCAAATGGCTGCTATGGCCTGAGCTGGGCCAATCCAAAGCCAGGAGCCTCCTCCAGGTTCCCATGTGGTTGCAGGGGCCCCAGGACTTGGGTCATCCTCTGCTGCTTTCCCAGGCACAATAGCAGGAAGCTAGATCAGAAGAGGAGCAGCCAGGACTCGAACCAGCACACATATGGGATGCTGGCGCAGCAATGGTGGTTTAACCTACTACGCCACAGCACATGCCCCAGTTAAGTGACTTTAAATAAATTCATTAAAAACTTAGAGGCAAAGAGACAAGTAGAGACAGCATGATATATAGAGATCTTCCCAAGTACCCACAGTGGTTGGGGCTGGGCCGGGGGGAAACCCAGGAGCGAAGAATTCAACCTGGTTCTCCCACACAGATGGCAGAAACCATCACTTGAGCCATCACTGCTGCTTCCCAGGGTCTGCAATAGCAGGAAGCTGGAGCCGAGCCAAGAACTGGACAGAGGGGCCGGCGCTGTGGCCTGCGGGTAAAGCCGCCGCCTGCAGTGCCTGCATCCCGTATGGGTGCCGTTTTCAGTCCCAGCTGCTCCACTTCCAACCCAGCTCTTCTATGGCTTGGGAAAGCAGAAGGTGGCCCAAGTCCTTGGGCACCTGCACCCATGTGGGAGACCTGGGAGAGGCTCCTGGCTTTGGGTCGGCTCAGCTCCAGCTGTTGTGGCCAATTGGGGAGTGAACCAGCAGATGGAAGACCTCTCTCTCTCTCTGCCTCTCCTTCTCTCTCTGTGTAACTCTTTCAAATAAATATTTAAAAAAATTGAAGTGATACGAAGCCGGCCCTTTAACTGCTATGCTGATCACTCATCCTCCCTGTTGCCCTCCTGAGTGTGGGATCTCTAGCCCCCTGCCTCCACGTCGTTGGTATAGGGAATTTTTATATGTGAGGGCTTTTTTCCCGTGGTCAGTCTAGTTTGAGGCTTATTGCTTTTATTGATCTTTTCCTCCCCAACTGGCCACAATGGCTGAAGCTGAGCCAATCTGAAGCCAGGAGCTGCTTCCGGGTCTCCCACGTGGGTGCAGGGGCCCAAGGACTTAGGCCATCTTCCACTGCTTTCCCAGGCCATTAGCAGAGAGCTGGATCGGAAGTGGAGCAGCTGGGACTCGAACCGGCACCCATATGGGATGCAGGTTGCAGCTTTACCTGCTACGCCACAGCACTGGCCCTGGTTATTAATTTTTAACATTTCTGTTGAGGTCACAGAACCTTTTTTCTTTAAGATTTATTTGAAAGGCAAAAATTTGAGAGGAAGACAAAGATTTGTCTGCGGGTTCACTTCCTAAAAGGCCACAATGGCAGGGGCTGGTCCAGGCTGCAACCAGGAGCCAGGAGCAGCATCCGGGTCTCCCCCACGCGTGGTAGGCACCATCTTCCGCTGCCTTCCCAGACACACTGGCCTGGAGTGGTCGGGACTGGAACAGCCACTGCCATATGGGAGGCTGGCATTGTAAGTGGTGACTTACCCTGCGCCACAGCCCTGGGCCCACAGAACATACATTTAATAGCTACAATCCTTAACTTTTTATGATCTATAGTGTATCTTGAATATTCCATGTGCATTTGAAAGAACGTGTATTACAGCTTTTGGGTGCAGTGTTCTATGACAAGCTGTTTGAGGATATTCAAGTTTTCTCTTTGGATTTTTCAGTCCTGTCGGTTACTAAAAGGAGGCTGGGACTTCCTTAAAATTCCGGCGCCCATCTCTTTGTCAGTTTGCTTTACATACGAGAATAAACTGCATGGAGGGGCTGCTGTTGTAGTGCAGCGGGCTAACCTGCCACCCGTGACACCCGTATCCCATATCCAAGTGCTGATTTGAGTCCCAGTGCTCCTCTTCTGGCCCAGCTTCCTGCTGACACACCAGCGGCAGATGCTGGTCCAAGTGCGAGGAGACCCAGATGGAGCTCCTGGCTCAGGGTTTCAGCCACTGGGGAGGGAACCAGTGGATGGAAGACCTCCCTCTCCTCTGTCACTCTGCCTTTCAAATAAATAAATCTTAAAAAAAAAACTTAATGAAAATTCATGTTGTGAAAAAAACCCTACACATGCATGAGTTCCAAACATTTTTGTATGATTATTTAAAAAAGAAAAACATATTGGAGAGAGCTTCCATCTGCTGGTTCATTCCCTCAATGCCCTCAACAGCCAGAGCTGGGCCAGGTGGAAGCCAGGGAGCCCAGTCGGGGTCTGTCACACGGGGGCAGGCGCTGCAGGCCGGCGCTTTGACCCGCTGTGCCACGGTGCCAGCCCCCATACAGATGGAAGAGCACAGGGATGCTTCCCACCCTGGCCTCCCTCCTCCCTCTCTGTGTAAGCGATGCCGCTGTATTTCTGCCGTCTCTAAGGTGGTGTGCCGAGAGGGACTGCGGTTACATCGTCAGTGCAAGCTCACCCCGCCTGGTTAGCTGCACACACCAAACCGGCCTGCGCTCGTTTCCCCTTTCCCACGGCAGGGAGTCACTGCTCCTCCCGGCCTGGCTCACGTAACCCATTTCCCACCCCGACACTGGTGCCCCGCAGTGTTCAGTGACAGCCACCACTTCCTGTTCGTGCACAGAGAGCTGGCCCCTGCCCACGGGCCGTGCTGTGACTGCACCTCATCCTCGCGAGGCCTCCCTCTGCCCAGCGCCGGTCTCTTCTGTCCAGGCCCCACGGCCACGGCTCCCATCTTTGACCTCACTGCCCCGGCCCTTCCTCCCCAGGCTGTTACTCCCTGTCAGTCCGGCTCAGTCGCCCTGCATCCTGGGACCGGATCAGACACTACAGGATCCAGCACCTTGACAACGGCTGGCTGTACATCTCGCCGCGCCTCACCTTCCCCTCGCTGCGGGCTCTGGTGGACCACTACTCAGGTAGGGCCGTGCCCTGCCTGGGGGCTGGGGGACAGACAGTTGGGCCCGCAGCCAACTTGCCCAAGGGAGACTGCAGACAGTCCCTGGGCCAGGAGACTCAGCCTGGGAGCCCCACCTTCATCCCAGACCGGCAGAGAGGCCAGAAAACAGCGGTGCGAGCCCAGGCCGGATCCCGGCCGCTGCCGGTTTGGCTTCAAATCCCCTCAGGCAGGCTGAGTGCTCTCTGTGGGAGGCAAGCTCAGAGCTGTTGCTGTGGCAATTCCGTACCATAATTCTTCTTGGCACTTCCGGGTGCCTGTCCTGTCACAGGTATCAGGGGACAGCCAGCAGGGACGTGTGAGGGGCGCGGAGAGGGGGAGCCCCATCGCGGGACCACCGGTCGGGGTGTCTGGGGTGGCGCCCAGGAGGCGGCTCCTTCCTAACCAGAATCAAGGGGCCCGGGAACCGACGGGCCTCTGCGCTGTCACCCCGTGACCGTGCTGCGTACCCCGGCCCCCGTCTGCAAGCAGCCAGGGAGGGATGCAGGGCTGAGGCAGGGCCGGGCCACGACATCAGGGCGCCGGGTCTCTTCCTCAGAGCTGGCGGACGACATCTGCTGCCGCCTCAAGGAGCCCTGTGCCCTGCAGAGCGCCGGCCCGCGCCCCGGCAGGGACAGGTCCCTCCCTGTGACTGTGCAAAGGGCGCCCCTCAACTGGGACCAGCTGGACAGGTAGGTGGCCTCCTGGAAACAGGGAGGAATGAAGACCTGCCCCTGGGACCGTGCAAGGCGGGGTGGGCCCGAGGCGGCCAGGGAGGGGCAGCCTGGACAGGAAGAAGTCCTGAGGGCCAGGGCCTTGGCTGAGGGGGACAGGGCACCCTCTGCCCCTGCTGGCAGGAGGCACGGGGAGCAGAGACCACGAGGCGGCGGCGCCCTGACCGGCTCTGTCTCACACAGCTCTGCCCTGTTTTCTGACGGGTCGGCTGCCACCGGCCAGGCGTCTCTCCTGAGCGAGGGGCTCCGGGAGTCCCTCAGCTCCTACATGAGCCTGACGGACGGCTCCCTGGACGACGCCAAGGCCCACAGCAGAGGGCGCAAGGGGAACCCAGACTGCAGCACGTAGAATTCGAACCCAGCTCAAGCAGACCGAGCCCCCAGAGGTAAGGCCCTGCGCTCCGCTCCGTGGTGGGTGGGCCTCGGGAAGCCGCCGACCTCCTCCGGGGCCGTCACCTCCATGGCAACCCGAGTCCGAGCAGAGTGGCTTCCCCTGGGGTCGGCAGCTCCACTTTTGGCCCCTGCTTGCCGAGGCCCGTTCACCAGCCCCAACTAAATATAACCCGGGTCAAGCCCTCCCCGACACCGCCCCCAGCAGGCCTGGCTGTGGCCCAGAAGGCAGGCACACTGAGGGCCCAACGGCTTTTACCCCGGCAGCAGACCCTGGGTTGCCGCCTCTACCTGACCCCATCCTCACGTGGCCCCCATCAAGCTCCTTCACAGTGCCAGCTCTCAACCCCCACTTCCTTCTGTGGTTTGTCATTCAAATCTGGCCGCACAGTCACCCCAGCCTTGCCATCTTGTGGCCAAATGCAAAAACGACACTTTGAGTCCAGCCCGGGCAGCCACCCGCAGCGCTGGGCAGGCCGTCCCGGAGGGGGGGAGCCTCTCCCTCCACAGCGCACACCAGCTCCAGCCCGACTCCCTGCTGCGTGCAGATGGGGCCTGGCTGCTGGGGAAGCAGGGCGGTGGCTCCCAGGGCTTGCTCATGAGTCCCGAGGCTACCTGGAGGGCGGGAGAGGGCGGGAGAGGCGTTACCAGGCATCTCAACAGGTTCTCATTAATTAAAGATTTGATTTATTCAAGTATCTGAAAACATTCTACAATGGAAACTGTTATTAGATGCTGTTGTACTGCGCTACGGACCACGCACATACTGCCCGACTGACTTCAGAAGACTTGAAACGCCACTGATAGTTTAAAAACTGTACAGCTGACGGGAGACCGAGGCAGACGACGATGCTTCATCCAGATCCGGGGTGCGGCGGGCTGAACGGCGGCTCCACCCGGCAAACGGCTGTCTCAGACGTGTCCAGAAGGAATGGGCGGGGACGGCCTCACTCACAAGTGCTTCCCGAAGGTGAATGGTTCCTTAAAAAGTCTCAGGTCACAACCCTTGCAGAAGAGACACCCAACACACTGACTCTCGGTCCAGGAAACACGGTCTTCCAGGTCCCACGTGGCTGGGGTGGCCCAACAATTATGCTTCTGTGCTGTAACTGAGAGGGTCCTCTGGACGGGGCGGGGAGCAGGTGGGAGCTGTGCAGCCTCAGTCATAGTGGATGGCAGTGTAGAAGATGATCCAGATGACCTGGAGAGCAGGACAATGTCACAGCCAACGGGGTCCCCACAGCCCGATTCCACACACAAGCAATGCCACGTGAGAATGTACACACGGGCGAGCCCCAGGAGCAGCCGATGCAGAATCTGCTTGCGAGTCCCCTGTATTCCCAGAGACCCCTGCCAAATGGCAACCTGCGCCCCCAAGTCCAAGTAGAGCTCCAGTGTGGAAGTGATCTAAGTACAGACTACTGTACGACCGGCAGGTGTAGGGTCAGCAGCAACTGGAAACCCCACCATCCCGTCAGAGGGTCTCACGGCTGGAAAAGATGCCCTGATACCACCCTTCAAAGAGTTAATTTGTTAAGAAGTTAACTTTGGAACAGAATTTCTATTCCAGAGTGTACAAGCCAGAGCTTTGGGGTTTGGTTTACTCAGCTGTAGAAACATCACCACTGATCCTGAAACACCTAGAGCAGAAAGTCTGTCCATATTACTGGTTCCTTCCCACGCCTCCCCCTCCCCCAGCCACTGGCAACTGCGAATTCCATTTTTGTCTATGGATTTGCCTATTTTGGACATTCCGCACAAATGGAACCAGACACCACCGGCTCCTGTGTCTGGATTCTCCCACTTGGCATAAAGTCCGTCCACGTGGCATCCGCAGTACTTCCTTATCCACCCAGCAGCTGGGTGCGTGCACTTTTCGGCTATTAAGGCGAGTATCAGAAGTGTGTTTTTGAAGGCTCCCAGTGTACAAGCCTGTGTAGCCAGGGTTGAGAAGCCTTAGCTGAGGGTGGGCCCTGGATGTGCACACTGCGAGGTGCCCTCTGGCACCTGGGCTCGAGAGAGGCCTGTGAAAACTGGCACTCTGGTCGTACGATCCAACCAGTGGACTCCTTTCGAATAACTGACACTTCCTAACGAACGGTGCCTGTGGTAACTACCTGTGACACGTACCATGAACAAGGCAAACGATGTCATAAACCCTTCTTTCGTGAGCTCCCACGTGCCGCCGTATTCTTCCTCGTCGATCTGCAGGTAGTTGCTGAAGTAGAGGTACAGGACGCCCGCATTGATCAGGCAGAATCTGCAGTGAGGGGAGACAAGTGCCAAACACACCGTGAGCTCCGAAGAGTCAGGGCTCCCTGTGGCTCTGCTCCTCTGGGTGGTGTGCGCAGACTGCAGAAGTCCAGTTTGGGAGCCAGGTGTGGGCCGGGAGACTGGCGTAGGCCTGCACCCACGTTTTAGGACGTGACAGCAAACAGCCTGATATCAGGGACCAGGTAAAGCAACTGAACAAGGAAAGAAGCCTCAGGGGCTGGGCGTGCGGGGCACAGCCGCCACCTGCGACACCAGCATCCCACATGGGTACCTGCTGGTGTTCCAGCTCCCTGCTGAGGGCCTGGGAAAGCAGCAGAAGATGGCCCAGGTGTTCAGGCCCCTGCCACCCATGTGCGAGACACGGACAAAGCTCCTGGCTTCAGCCTGGCCTAGTGCTGGCTGTTGAGGCCATTTTGGGAGTGAACCAGCAGATAGAAAATCTTTTAAGAAGTATAATCTTGGGGCCTAGTCAAATCTGGCCACCTTCCTCTGACAAAAGTTCCAATTTGCACAGGCTGACTTGGTTCGCCCGGAGACCAGTGATGGGAGCTGGGACTGTGAGGCTGGGCTACGCACTAAGCAGAGAGGGAAACTCACTCACCAGACGGTGGTCAAAGGCGGAGGCAGGCCAGAAAGGGGCCTGGATGGGGGACTTTCAGGACGGGTGCAGTCCTGGCTCATAAACAAGGGGACAGCTGCACAGTGGGGGAACGAGGGGGGGGGCAGGAACAGGAGACAGACTGACCCTCGATGGTTCTAAAAATTCTATGCTGGGGGGCTGCCATAGTGGGTAAAGCTGCTACCTGCAGCGCCAGCATCCCATGTCCCGGCTGCTACACTTCTGATCCTGCACCCTGCTAACATACTTGGGAAAGCAGATGAAGATGGCCCAAGTGCTTGGGCCCCTGTACCCACATGGGAGTCCTGGAAGAAGCGCCTGGCCCAGCCCTGGCTATTGCGGCCATCTGGGGAATGAACCAGTGGATGAAGATCTCATGCACTCTCTCCTCTGTATCTCTGCCTTTCAAATAAATCTTTAAAAAATTCTATGCTGAAAACTCCACTTAAGAATTTTAACAAGTAATGGCTCACTAGCAAATACCCTGCCTTCAGGGCCAGGCTACACGACCACTCTAACATTTGCTCCTGCTGCCAAAGTTCAACAGAAACTCGGTTTAAAAACCATTTCACAAGCCGGCGCTGCGGCTCACTAGGCTAACCTCTGCCTGTGGCACCGGCACCCTGGGTTCTAGTCCCGGTTGCTCCTCTTCCAGTCCAGCTCTCTGCTGTGGCCCAGGAAGGTAGTAGAGGATGGCCCAGGTGCTTGGGCCCTGCACCTGCATGGGAAACCGGGAGAAGGCACCTGGCTCCTGGCTTTGGATCAGCGCAGCATGCCGGCCGTAGCGGCCATTTGGGGGGTAAACCAACAGAAGGAAGACCTTTCTGTCTGTCTGTCTCTCTCTCACTGTCTAACTCTGCCTGTCAAAGGACATTTCACAAGCACTCTCTAGCACGCACTAGTCACGTGCCCCACTGTGAGACTTGGAGGCAGGAGGGCACCGGCACGGCCCTGCTGGTGCTGCAGAACCCCACAACCAGGGCAGAGACCAGTTCTCAGGCAGTTAGAGAGCACAGCTCCGAGGAACGGTCTCCGCTCACCAGGCGCGTCTCGCTGGAGGCCAAGCTGGGGCAGGAGTGAGCCCCACCCTAGGCCTGTGCAGGTAACACCCGAGCCCTCCAAGTGCAGGAAGAGGCCCCGCCCAGGCGCTCAGGACTCGTCTGCAGCAGGAAACCCTGGCTCTGGCAGGACAGTGGGGCTGAATCCCAGAAAGCAGGCAGCGCTGTGTGCTGAGGGTGAGCCCGCCACGTGCGCCCCTCCACGTGCACTCTCCCCCTTCCTGTTTCCTCAACAGCCAGGCGGGACTGGGGCAGAGACCAAGCACGCCACTCAGCAACTGACCCACACCGTCTGTCTCATGTCCTTCACCTGTCAGTCATGCTTACAGACCCACTCAGCAGAGCAGGAAGCTGAGTTTCAGACAGCCCCCCGTTATGTAGATTCCAGATGTGGAATCCGGGGCTGTCTATGATGTGTGGGCACCGAGCTAGCTCCAGCCCTTGCTATGTTACTCTCAGAGAAACCCCTTAGGAATCCACAAGACCAGAGGGGTGCCAGGGCTGAATTAGCACTGTTCTCCTGAACCAAGGGGCCTCGGGGTGCCCTTCCCCGGCACCCTCCTGCCTGCAGTTTCTCTCCTGGGCAGCCGAAAGGCAGGCTGGGGACGGACCAGCACTCCGAGGATGTACCCATGCCGCCTCAGTCCTGCGCTCCTCGCTCTCGGTCTCCAGGCGACTGCTGCCAAGGGCAGATGCAGCAGACACTCACGCGCCCTTGCACAAAGGCCTTGCTCAGTGTCACAAAGCAAAACACCTTTGCAGTCAGGAGGGGCTGTGCTACAGCCCCCCTCATCCTGCTTCACTTCCCGTGGTGTCAGTACCCGGGGCCTGAAGATGCTGAAGGGGAGTTCCAGAAGTAACTGCAGCGTCCGTTTCAGGAGGGCCCGGGACCCCACACTCGTGTTTTTTTGTTTGTTTGTTTGTTTTTGGACAGGCAGAGCGGACAGTGAGAGTGAGAGAGAGAGAGAGGTCTTCCTTCCATTAGTTCACCCCCCCAAATGGCCACTACAGCCGGGGCGCTGAGGCTTACGCGCCGTGCTGATCCGAAGCCAGGAGCCAGGTGTCTCTCCTGGTCTCCCATGGGGTGCAGGGCCCAAGCACCTGGGCCATCCTCCACTGCACTCCCTGGCCACAGCAGAGAGCTGGCCTGGAAGAGGGGCAACTGGGACAGAATCCGGCGCCCCGACCGGGACTAGAACCCGGTGTGCCGGCGCCGCAGGCGGAGGATTAGCCTAGTGAGCCGCAGCGCCAGCCCTGCACTCGTTCTAAGGAGGGCCCGGGCTGCTGCGAGTGTGCGAGGGGAGGCTGTGATCCATCCCCCGGGTAACGGGGAAACTGGTCCACACTTTTTGTTATCCCCTGAGAAAGAAGACAACTCAAACGCTTGCACTTTCACCCCTCTGGCCCTAAGGTAAGGGAGCCCGGGACCCCACTCTCGTTCTAAGGAGCACCCAGGATCCCGCACTGTCCCACTTGGTCCTGCAGGGAGCAGCACCCCACCCCTTTGTCCAGCACCTCTGCGCTGTGCTGGCCACCTGCATGCTACTCACACTGTGGGGTGGCTACTAGTTCAGCATTCCCAAAGGCCTGACCCCACAGGGGCACGACTGGGAGAGACAGAGCCAGGACGCGCTCGTGTCTAGGAGGTGGGCGAGGGGGAGGGGCAGGAGGATGTCGGACCACCTGCTTCCCGGTCGCCCTGCTGTACACACGTTCTCCCATCTCCACCCTCAGACACCAGGCCAACGCGGCGGCCACCCAGTTTTGAACTGTGAACCTGCAAAACGGTGAGTGACAATGAACCACCTTGTCTCAGGTACACGTCAGAGTGACAAAAAGCTGACTGCTATACCAGGAGCTGGCTGGGCGACCAGCTCGGCCGAGTGTCGCAGGGCTCACTTAGTCACGGCGCGAGGTACAGGAAAGTGACGCCGGCCGTGCCATGCACGGAGGAGCGGCAGAGGGCTGCCTGTGAGCTGTCTCATGCTGTCACCGGAATGAGGGGAGTCCACGAAGACACGGAGAAAGGCCGCGCTCGCACCTTACAGCAGCTGTCAGAGCGGCCCTGCTTTCTTAGTTATTAGTTCTCACTGTGCCAACGTCTAACTCACAGCGAGCTTTAAGCACGGAGCTGGCACAGGGAGGCTGTCCAGTGCCACCAGCAGCTGCGGGGGGGGGGGGGGGCGGGGCGCCTGTGATCCATCCCCCGGGTAACGGGGAAACCGGTCCGCATTTTTTGTTATCCCCTGAGAAAGAAGGCAACTCAAACGCTTGCACTCTTTCACTCCTCTGGCCCTAAGGTAAGGGACACCGGGAGGTGTGCGCAGCCTCGGAAGAGCCAGGTGGTTCTCCAGGGGAAGGTGGCCGTCTGCGCTCCCTTGTGAAAGGACAAGGCACATCCACCGCTCCCATAGCTTGCCCGCAGGTCCCAAGACAACTCCGGCCCATCTGGCGGGTACGGGGCTCACGGGCAGGACTGGAACCGAGCCACGACCAGGGGCTGGTGCCAACCGTGATGCCAACTGCCACACGAGCGAAGTCAAACGTGGAGGACCCAGCCCCCTACTTTTTGGCTGCTTTAAAATGCAGGGACCTGACACAACTTCAGCCAAAGCCAAGATTCGGTCGTCCAGCACGGAGCCAGGCAAAGGAGATGGTCACCAGCTACGGACGCCATTCTGCCGCGACTCCCGTAAGCACGTGCGTGCCACTAGCAAGCCACACAGCGTCCTCTTTCAGGTCCCTCCAAAGCCAGGGACGGAGGGACTGGCCCGGCCTTCAGGAGGTAGCCTGCCTGGACCAGACCCACGACAGCCACCATCCATGCGGGCCACCTCTTCCCTCACACACACAGCTCCAAAGCAGCAATGGCTTTTCCATAAAAGGAAAACAAACGTCTGTGGAATAAGAAAGGAAACCACAAAAAATGCAAGCCAGCCCAGACTTACCCCGCGATTCCCAGGAAGCCCCGCAGTGGCAGCACTCCCCACACGACGCCCAGGACCACGGCGATGACCTGGCGGGACCAGTAGATCACATCCAGAAACTCATCCTGCGGGAGGGGAGGCACGGACACAGCCGGGTGAGCGGGGGTGAGCCAGGGCGGGCCGGGGCAGGAAGCCGCCCTCCAGGGCTTCTTCCCCAAGCACCCTTCCCTGTCCAACAACCCGCTTAACACCTTCAGGGACCCCTGCCAACATTTCAGAGATGCCACTTACTTTTTCGAAAGCGAAATGGCTGGCAGTGACACGGCTGACAGTTAACCGTGCTGCTGGCCACAGGGCTACAGCTCGGCCGAGCAGGGGAGACCGAGACGGTGCCCCCGACAGAGCGCTCCTGGCACCACCCTTCGGTAAGTCACTCAGGAGAGCCGGCCTGGAGACAGAAGTGCTGGAGGCAGGGGCAGCCTTATCTACACTGCGCAGGGCACGGGAGACTCGGGTTTCTGAACCGCCCTAGATTCCAGAAACCAGGCCTTACGCTCGCAGAGAAAGAAATGACACAGCAGATCGGCCACAGCCTGCAAGTTTTGCAAGAACTGGGCAGGGCCGGGGGCAGACAAGGGCACCTTCAGGAAGCACCTCCCTTCCCCCCTCCAGGAACTCCAGGAAGGGAGATCCCTTTCAGCGGTGCAGGAAAAACCAAGGAAAGATGGCAAATATTCTCTCCGTGCTGCCTGGGGCAGCGCCTTCCAGAGCACGGAGCAGAACTGGGGTGCGGCCCCAGTCAGGTGACCAGACCTGAGACCCCACCTGCTGCACGCAGCCCCACTCGCCATGGCAGCTCACCCCCAGCCAGCCTCGCCACGGGCCCCGGTACCGACCAGGCTGCTGTCTGGGCTCAGGCCTGCGTTAGGCCGTAATCTGGGGAACACAAGTAACTGACACAAGCTCCCACTGGGACTACAAGGCGAGGGCCGAACCGAATTCGGCCCACTCGTGCCACTTGGCCCCCCGCTCTGCCCGCGAGTGACGAGTCCTCAGTCCCCGGCCTCGTGTCCAGCGGATTCCCCCTTAGGCAAGCAGGGGTGCCAGCTGCGGGCCCGCTAACTTCGCCCTGACACCTGGAACCAGAGGTCCCAACACCCTACCGAGTCCCGCCCGGACAGAGGCCGGGGGCAGGCCCAGGCCCGTCCGCCCGACCCCGAGTCCCAGCCTGCGCCCCGGCCCGTCCCACCGCACCTTGTCCTCCCAGGCCGCGTCGCTCCGCAGCACCTTGCTCCAGACAGATACTTTGAGGGCCCCGTTGGCCAGCTGCGGCTGCGGCGGCTCCTCCTTCCGCCGCCCGCCGCTCATCCTCCCGTCGCGCCGCCCGGGCTGGGCCTGGGGCGCGCGGGCCAACCCGAAGGGAGTCGGGATCGGGGGTCGCGGGTCACGACACGCGGGACGGCAGCAGGCTCAGTGGTTCGGTCCTGCGGCGCCGCTACAGTTCCTCCCACTCGGCCAAGCTGCAGGGCTCCGCTCGCTGCCCCGAGCAATCGCCGCGGAAGGAGGGACAGGCTGCGCTGCGCGTCCTCCCGTCGACGTGCCCACGCAGCCAATCGGCGGCCACGCAGCCACCCGAGGGCGGGCGCCACCGCCTCTCGGCGCATGCCCACTACACGTAGTGGAAGTGACGGTAAGCTTCCGCCAGGCATGCCGGTACGGTGAGAGGAAAGGGACAATCTTGGGCGGGATGGCGACGCCGAGCGCGAGGAGGCGCTGCACCGATGGAGGACCAGTGTCCGCGGAGAAAGGGGAGGCTGGACGTGAGCGTCGCCCAGTCAGGCACAGCTTGTTCCCGGGAGCAGCCGGGTGGAGGCGGCTTTGCGGTTTACTCGCGCGACGACGCCACACCTTGCGCCCTGGGAGCCCCAGGTCGCCCCGCAAGATTGAAGCCTGATTGTTTTCTGCCCTGACCCAGCGGCGCCTGTAGCACCTAGTCCGAGGCGTTGCCTCTGACGGTTAGCGCCTCGTCTGCCCAGCGCCCTGGTCCTGGCAGCCGGGAGCCCGAGACCCCCAGAGGGGACCCTGGGGGGCAAGCTGGGGCGGGCAGGGGCGAGAGCACGCCCCTCCTTAGGCATGTGCGGCTGCGGGTCACGGGCGCTTCTGGACGTGCGGCTACCGGGTCACCTGCGGCCCTGAGCTGGGGACGCGACCCGCGTCCGTGTTTTAACAACTCCCGGGTGCAGCCGTGGGCACGGTGCTGTCTTGAGAGACCCAAGGCACGTCGCTGTTTTTTTGTTGTTGTTGTTGTTTGTTTGTTTGTTTTTTAAGAATGCTTCTTGATTATTCTTAGCTGTTAAAGCCTTTGAACATTGGCTCTTTTAAACATCTTAATGTTTATTTGTTTGAAAGGAGAGAGGGAGAGAAAGAGAGATCTTGTCTTCCATCTGCTGCTTCATTCCCCAAATGCCCACAACAGTTGGGGCTGGGCCAGGCGGAAGCCAGAGCCGTGCTCAGTGCCAGTCTGCCACGTAGGTGGCAGGGACCCAGGAACCTGAGAGTCCCTTCTGCGTCCCAGGGTGTGCATTGCCAGGAGGCTGGAGTTGGAAGCAGAGCACTCCGATATGGGATGCAAGTGTCCAAAATGGCACTTAGAAAATTATTTAGTTATTTATTTGAAAGGCAAAGTGACACAGAGAGAGAAGAAACTTCCATCCACTCCCCAAACGGCTGCAATGGCCAGGGCTGGTCCAGGCTGAGGCCATCTGGGTCTCCCACATGGGAGACAGGGGCCCAGGCACTTGGGCCATCATCCACTGTCTTTACAGGCACTTTAGCAGGGAGCTGGATCAGAAGTGGAGTGTCCGGGATATGAACCAGTGCTAACATGGGATGCTGGCATTGCTGGCAGTGGCTTAAACATTCCTCCACAATGCAGGCCCCCCCCCACCCGGGCCCTGTGCCAACTGACACCTCCTCTCTTAAATTTTTTTTTTTTTTTTAAAGATTTATTTAGGCCGGCGCCACGGCTCAATAGGCTAATCCTCCGCCTAGGGGCGCTGGCACACCGGGTTCTAGTCCCGGTCAGGGCGCCGGATTCTGTCCCAGTTGCCCCTCTTCCAGGCCAGCTCTCTGCTGTGGCCCGGGAGTGCAGTGGAGGATGGCCCAAGTGCTTGGGCCCTGTACCCGCATGGGAGACCAGGATAAGTACCTGGCTCCTGCCATCGGATCAGCACGGTGTGCCAGCCGCAGCGTGCCAGCCGTGGCGGCCATTGGAGGGTGAACCAACGGCAAAAGGAAGACCTTTCTCTCTGTCTCTCTCACTGTCCACTCTGCCTGTCAAAAAAATTTAAAAAAAGAAAAAAAAAGATTTATTTATCTGAAAATCAGAGTTATAGAGAAGGATAGGCAGAGAGAGAGGTCTTCCATCTTCTGGTTCACTCCCCAGATGGCCACAACGGCTGGAGCTGCGCAGATCTGAAGCCAGGAGCCAGGAGCTTCTTCCAGGTCTCCCATGTAGATGCAGGGGCCCAAGCACTTGGGCCATCTTCCACTGCTTTCCCAGGTGCATTAGCAGGAAGCTGGATTGGAAGTGGAGCAGCCAGGACTCGAACCGGTGCCCATATGGGATGCCTGCACTGCAGGGGGTGGCTTTCCCCGCTATGCCACAGCGCCGGCCCCTCTCTTACCTCTTAAGCTTCAAGTTTTAAAGACATCGACAAGGTCAGCACCTCCTTTGGGGCAGGTCAGGTGGCCATGCTCCATGTACCTGGCTTGATTCAGGCCCCAGCTCCTGATGGTAGCTTCCTGTCAGTGCAGACCCCGGCAGGCAGTGAGGATGGCGTGAGTAATTGGGTTCCTGCGCCCTGTGTGGGAGACCTGGATTGAGTTCCTAGCTCTCAGCTCCGGGCTTCGGCACTGCACAGTCCCCAGTGTCATGGGCAATGGAGGAGTGAACCAGCAGTCGAGTCTGTCTGCTGCGCGCCTTTGCTGTCACGCAGGTGGGAAGAGTTGGCTTTCCTCGGCTTGATAAATCGGAGTTGTCCCTGGGAGCAGGGGCTCTGCATTCCTGCCTACAGTCACCGGCTCACTCAGTGTGCAGGAGTCCCCTGGGGAAGTGTCCCACCCCTTAGCTCCACCCCCACAGTCTGAGTAGATGAAGTGCAGCCGGGCCCGCAGGTGAGGTCCCTGTAACACACACTCGTCCATCTGGACGCGGTGGAAGAGCCAGATACTTGCAGTCCAGCTTCCACGTGGGTCTTGTTTGCAGCCCTGCAGCTTTTCTGACCAGATCCCACACACCTGCCCAGCCACGTGCAGCGGTGGCGCCTGGTATGGGAGCATCCGCGGGTATAAAACCTCTGTCACAGGTTGGCGGATGCCACAGCTCTGCAGACACAGCGGTCGCGCCACCGCGGGATGCTGGAAGAACCCTAGCCCAAAGCTGCAAGTAAGTGTTTGCTTTGCTGAGGCTCTGAGTGAAGACTGCCGCGGTGGGGGTGGGGGAAGACAGTTCCAGAGGAAGAGGGAAGTGAATTTTTAGGGAGATGAAGCTTTGTGGGTTCATGGTAAGAAATGAAGCCGCAGGTAGGAGGGTTAGGGAAAGGGAATCAGGTTTGCATCCCAGAACGAGTGCTCTGTGAGCAAGCTCTGGGTGCGACAGTTCAGACGGTCATGCCACCTGGGCCTTCTGCAGCCCACCTCAGAGTGCCTGGGCGTGCGTCCTACTAATGCACACCCTTGGAGCAGCAGGTGGTGGCCCAAGGACTTGGGTCCCTGCCACTCATGGCAGAGACTTGGCCTGAGCTCCAGGCTCCTGGCCCTGGCCTGGTACAGTCTTGGCTTTTGTAGGCATTTGGGGGCAAACCAGTTGGTGGAAGTGTGCTTGCTTGCTCTCTCTCTCTCCCCGTTTACCTTTTGAATTAAATAAAAACACAAATTTTAAAATAAGGCATTTTTAAAATATTTTTTTTTTCTTTAAAGATGCTCCATCTGCTGGCTCACTCCCCAAATGGCCCCAGCGGAAGGCAGGAGTTCCTTCTGTGGGTGGCGGGGGTCCAAACACTCAGGTCCGTTAGCAGAGCTGGTAGAAAGCAGAGCGGCCGGGCCTGGAACCTGGGCTTGGGTATGTGGCGCCAGCTCTGCAAGCAGTGACTTGACCTGCCGTGTCACAACACCACGCCCAGGATGTCCCCTCTGCCGTGCAGCCGTCACCGTCGTCCCTTCTCGGTACTCTTCCATGGAGTACCCAGGTGAGTGCCTGTGTCAGATCCGAGTGGGGCTGCGAGGGCCGGGGCTGGAAGAGCACTCATGGAGCCCTAGGTCGCTGGGAGATTGGTTATTCAGTCAGTGTGCCAGCAACAGCAACGGCCCGATAAACAGCTACGAGCTGGCTTTTAGAGAGGGTTTGCACAGTGGTGGCCACCAGCCCAGCAGTTCCCCAGCAGAGAACGTACCGGCCACCAGGGCCGGCCCCGGTGTCACAGACAACAGTGTAGAACTTACACAGTCAACCTCTTCATGGGGACTTCCGTGTGTTCCAACAACCTGCTGCACAAGAGCTCCTGTTTCTTTCTCTGCAGTGGCCTGGCTACATCGTGAGGCATTTGTCCCTTGTGACTGGTTTTTCTCCTAGCGTGTCATCAAGGTCACGCGTGCTGTAGCATGTTGGAGCTTTCGTGGGGAAGGCCCCGTCATACTCTGATGTGTCGGCGTGTACAGACCACGTTTGGCCTATGCATTCATCTATCTTTGGGGGCTGTGTTTGTTGCGTCTACTTTTTGTCTGTTCTGAATAATGCTGCCTTGAATGTGGGTGTACAGGTGTGCTGTGTCCTGGCTTTTGGTTCCTTTGGATTTGTACCCAGAAGTGGAATTGCGGGGTCATATTGTCCCTGCATTTGTAATTTTTTCAGGAACAGCCACACTGTTTGCCATGGCAGCTCCACCATTTACCTTCCCAGCCGTGGTGCCCAGGGTTCTGACACCTGTTGTCTTCTGGTAGTCCATGCTGAGGGCTTGGGTGTGCATCTCCCTGACGAGCGACAAACAGCCACCGTGTGCTTATTGCCATCTCCATATGGGGGAAATGTCAGTTCACGCCTTCGCCCATTTTTGTGTCTGGCTGTTTGTTGCAGAGTTGCCTATGCTGGATATTATCCTTTTGTCATACACAGTTTGTAGATTTCTCTCCCACTTGGTGGGTTGCCTTTGTCCTCTATTGATGCTGCCCTTTGATGTACAAATTTTAAATTTTTTAGAGAGAGAGAGATCTTCCATTTGCCGCTTCACTCCCCATATAGCTGTAACACACAGGGCTGGGGCCAGGCTGAAACCAGGAGCCAGGATCTTCTTCCCGGTCTCCCATGTGGGTGCAGGTGCCCAAGCACATGGGCCATGTTCTGCTGCTTCCCCAAGGCCATCAGCAGGGAGCTGGATCAGAAGTGGAGCAGCTGGGTCAAACTGGTGACCTATGGGATGCCAGTGTCCCAGGTGGTGGCTTCACCTGCTATGCCACAGCACTGGCCCCGAAGTCTAACTTCTCTATTTTTTCTTTTATTGCTTGTGCCTTTGGTGTCATAGCCAAGAAATTCTTGCCAAATCCAATGTCATCAAGTTTTCCCTCTGTATTTTCTTCTGAAAGTTTCATAGTTTTAGCTTTCAAATTTAGATCTTTGATTGGTTTTGACTTAATTTGTATGCATAATGTTAGGTAAGCATCCAACTTCATTTTTTTTTTTTGTTTAATATTTTACTGCCTTTGTTTTAAGGGATGCTGGATTTCCACTTACAGGAAGTTACTTAAGAGTTTGCTAATTTAAGAAATTATCAGGGAAATGTCACATAACCTGGCTGTGTGTCACGCTTGGCCAACAGTTTGGTCTCCCCCAACTCTGCTCACTGTGTCCAGTCTGGTAGTTTTCTTCAACTGCAACTTCTTACCTAAGGCCTTGGCTGTGACCCTGGCTGCTTCTACACCCACGGTGTGGCATTCCAGACACACAGCCTGCAAGCCCTCAAGTTTTCAATTTCTTTAATCACATCTTTGGCATCTTTTGCAGTGTTGAGTTTGAGTCTCTTGCCCTTGACAGTTACTGCTCTCGGCCTCCTGGGTTTTGGCCAGGATCTCTGTTAGCATGGAGATGTCTTCAGAGGCCACAGTGGTGGGCTCCCCTGAAGATCTGTATCGGCTGAGCGCAGGATCCAAGTCAGGTCAGGCTGGGGTGGCAGCCTCTGGGCCCAGGGGTCCTGAGGACCAGCTTGCTTGTCTGTCTACTCACAGGGGTGCTCCCTGTCCCTTCTGTCTCCTACGCCTCCTGCTCTCCACATGGTGGCTCCAACTTCATTTTTTTTCCAAAGGATTTATTTATTTATTTATTTGAAAGGCAGAGTTACAGAGAGGCAGAGGCAGAGAGAGAGAGAGAAAGAGGTCTTTCATTTGCTGGTCCACTCCCTAAATGGTCACAATAACTGGGGCTGGGTCAGGCCAAAGCCAGGAGCTTCTTCTGGGTCTCCCATGTAGGTGCAGGGGCCCAAGCAGTTGGGCCATCTTCCACTGCTTTCCTAGGAGCATTAGCAGGGAGCTGGATCAGAAGTTCAACAGTGGGGACTTGAATCAGCACCCATGTGGTATGCCAGCGCAGCAGGCCAGGGCTTTAACCGACTGTGACACAGCACCGGCCCCTGTATGTCTCTTTATGCTAGCACCAGCACCATACTGTTTTGATTACTGTAGCTTGTAATTTTTTTTTTCCAAACAAATCTTACAGGGTTGGCATCATGACATAGTGTAGTAAGCCCCCACCTGCACTGGCTTCTCATATAGGCGCCGGTTCTAGTGTTGGCTGCTCCTCTTCCCATCTAGCTCTCTGCTAATGGCCTGGGAAAGCAGTGGAGGATGATGGCCCAAGTGCTTGGGCCCCTGTACCCACCTGGGAGACCCGGAAGAAGCTCCTGGCTTTGGATCAGCTCAGTTGCGGCCATCTGGGGAGTGAACCAGCGGATGACCTTTCTGTCTCTCCTGTGACTCTACCTTTCAAATAAATACTACAAAAAAAAAAAAAAGAAGTTGTGTACCGGGGGTTAAATGCTTTATAGACAAGTATAGAACCTGTGCTAGAACCAACCTACGTGTCCTCGTCTTCTTCCTCATCTTCCTCCTGTGCGGTGGGTTTCCTGGAAGTCTGAGTCCTCTAAATCTGTTCTTTCAGGACGGCTTGGGCTTACTCAGGGTCCCCTGCATCTATATAAATGTTAGATGAATTTTTCTGAAACAAAAAAGTCATTGTTGGGATTTTGGTAAAGGATAGCAGGGGTGGCACCAGCTTGAGGTAGTGCCCCCATCGTTAGTCTTCTAATCCATAGACACTGGGTGTCCTCCATTTGTGTCTAACTTTTGAATTGTTTTCGGTTTACAAGTCGTTTTCCGCCTTAGTCAGTTCCCAAGTATGTTATTCTTTTCACTGCTATTGTAAGTGAAATTATTTAACCTTTTCAGATCTCCCACTGTTAGTGTTAGCAATTGATTTTTGCATGCTGATTTTGTGACTGATAACCTTGCTGAATTTATTATTTCTGATAGTTCTGTGGAATCTTTACGGTTTTCTAAATAAAAAAACACATTATCTTTGAACTCAGGTAGCTTTACTTAGGAAAGAAACAAAACAAACAAACAAAACCCACGGGACCCCGCACTATGGAGTAGCAGGTGAAGCCACCTCTTGCAGTGCCAGCATCTCACATGGGCTCCGGTTCACATCCCGGCGGCTCCACTTCTGATCCAGCTCCCTGCTGTGGCCTGGGAGAGCAGTGGAAGATGCCCAAGCACTTGCGTTCCTGCACCCACAGGGTAGACCCAGAGGAAGCTCCTGGCTTCGACCTGGCCTAGCCCTGCTCATTCTGGCCATCTGGGGAGTGAGAAGTTGTGTTTTCATTTTTTCTCTTTTTAAAAGATTTATTTATTTGGAAGAGAGACGAGGGAGGGGACACATCCTGCATGTGCTGGTTCACTCCCGGATGGCAGGCAGAAGCGAGGAGTCAAGAGCTCCATCAGCGTCTCCCTCGGGAGCGGCGGGACCCAAGTGTGGGGCCGTCTTCTGTTGTCCCCCAGGCACGTGAGCAGGGGGCTGGCTGGGAAGAGAAGGTTCCAGCCGGCACCAGCTCCAGAGTGCTGCAGTCCCCAGTGCTGGCTTAACCTGCTGTGCCACCATGCGGCCCCTGTCGCGAGGGTCTCGCCCTACCTGTGGCTGAGGGAGGTCGCAAGGGTCCTCAGCTCCTGCACTGCCCCCAAGTTGCAGAGCAAGTTGGAGGCTCTGGAGGCCCGGAAGCCGGACGTGGGCGTCTCCTCAGCTTTCCAGGAGCAGACAAAGCCAGGGCGGCAGCCCTGCCCACAGGTATTCGTGGGACTCAGCCGTGTTCCTTGTCGCCCTGTTTTCAGGGAGTGGGGGGAACTGGCTGAGGCCCCGAATCCTGGTGACAGTGAACATCGTGGGTGGTCTGAGATGGAAAAGCTGATGAAGTGAAGAGATTGAAGTAGGACAGATGCCTTCTAGAGGCTGGCTGAACCGACACCATCTGCCGAGGCCGGCCGAGGCCGCTCCCCAGCCAGCCAGCCAGCCAGCCGCCTGCACCGGGAGGGGGGTGGAGAGGAAGGGGAGACCGAGGGAGGTGGGGGAACCCGCACCACTGAGCGTCTGGTGAAATAGGGGTGTGGCTTTGTGGTCTGGGTTTTTTTTTTTTTTTTTTTTTTTTGGCCTACAACACACCATTCCGCTAGCACTTAGTGAGCTCTGGCTGGGTGCTAGACACTTTTTGCTCAATGTCTTACCAACCAACATTTGTTTCCTCAAATAAGCAAATCAAAGGCGTGTCCTAAACGAGGCCATTGAGGCTACTACAGGATAGGTGGACTGTGTTCTGGCTTCAGCGGGGCCCTGGCCACATCATCTGTCAACTTCCGTTACCCAGAGTGCTTGCTCATTCCAGCGCTTGCCAACTTAACTCATGCAGAAAACAGTTTTGGTTTCAGTTCTTCAAAAAACATCTGTGAGCAGGCAGCGCTCCTCGGGAGGCTGAGCCACCAAGCGCCGCCCCTTCCGAGGGGAGTCCACAGAGCACACCCTTCCAGCACTCGCCAGCCAGGAAGCCAGGAGGGAGACTAGAACCTGGTGCTGGGGCTGTTTAACCCAAGGGACTCATGTGGGGAGGCGCCCTCTGCAAACCCTGAGGGGTCACAGAGAAGATGGGGCGGGGCTCGGCCCCCACCACCCACTGCTGGGCAGCCGTGTTGGCAGGGGGTCAACTGCCCATCAGCAGCTCCAGGAGGGTCTGGGCAGACAGCCCATCGTGACCTGGAAGCTACACAGGCCTGCGTTCAGATGCTGGCTCCCTTCTTACACTGGCCCGTGTGAATCCAGGTCCTTCCCTGGGGCCAGGTCTCACGGAGGTGCGGGAAATGAAGAGCTATGGAACCCTGCAGGCCGCAGGCACGTGGCCAAACCCTGCTGTCCACCCCAGCACGAGGCCCCGGCTGCCAGAGCTTGGGCTACAGTTGCTCTGCTGTCACTCTGACCCGGTGAGGACACACCGCCTGCCTCGCGCAGGCAGAGGGGGCTGTACTGGCTTCACACTGCAGCGCCCACTCTGCTGGTGTGCAGCTGCGCTCTTCCCCGGCCCCCAAGCGTCACTCCTGATTCCAGGAAAGCCTGGCGCGGCTTGGGCTGCCTATGTCCCCTGGGGCTGGGCACTGTGGTCAGTGAGATTCAGAGCGGGCGGTGGGGTCACCAGGGACGCAGGCAGGTGGGGCAGCCTAAGAGCTGAGAACAGGGCCGGTCCCAGAGCCACCCCATGTCAATTAAGAGCCCTGTTTCTGTTTTACAAAAACAAAAACAACTTTATTTGACAAAAGACAAAAACAAAAATTATTTACAGTAGTTCTTTGCTCAAATAATTCAACGGGACCACTGTGCTTCTCCTCCAGGTTTATCTTGCAACCAAACCCAAGCAGGGGCTGCCCCACCCCAGACACCCCATCTTCAAGGGGGGATGCCAACCAGAATTCAGCAGCATGGCTCCACCCCCTTGCCCTTCCACCACTCAGTGCACCGTGGGAGGGGAAGCCCTGGGTGGGGGGGCCCAGCACCCCCCACCACAGGCGTCCTCAAGGGTCATCCAAAGCCGGGCTTGCGCACACGGCTGGGTGATGAGAATCCCTGACCCCCCTGGGGCACACACACAGAGGGCTCAGGAGGAAGAGGTCAGAGAGGCCAAACAGAGAGCAGAATTCCTGCTCCTTAAGTCAGCGATTCTACTCAGGAAGCAATGGATGGGCCAGGCCATCATGGGGGAGGTCACCCCAAAAGGGGACAGAACACATGCTGCTGCCTTTGTCCCAGTCAAGCTCACCCAGGAACCTCCTGAAGTCCCCCTTGTGCCTGACCCGGGAGTTTCAGAGAACAGCGTTCTTCAGAACAAAAACATCTCGGCTAATAACCTAAGTTAGTGTTTCTTAGGGTCCATGATGGAAGACGGGGTCTGCTGCTGTTGCAGACTGTCAGCAGTGGCACAGCGCAGAAGAGGGGAGCTCGCGTGGGGGGCCCTGCAACACTAAAGAAAGGTGCAACAGACCCAGGCCGCGGCGGGCTGCAGCCCAAGCACTGCTGCCCGCTGGCCCACCACCCAGGAAAGAGCCCGGCCGCAGCTGGCCACTAGGTGGCTCCCTTCTCTCCAAGTAGCAGGCGCTGGGGATTTCCATCGCAGCCTCCCTAATCCACGTTCCTAAAGGAATTCAAAACTCAGGCTGCAGGGCAGAGTGTTCAAGAACAAAGAAGGGGAATGTTAGAGAAAAAAACTCACTGTCTTAGTCTATGCTTACTTTCCCCACCCCACCCCCAAACACAGTCAAAACAAACACAAAACACCAAACGCCTCTCTGGTTCAAACACGCTTCTCCCTTCTGTGCCCAGGGAGGTTTAGGGCGATTCTGGTGGACTCTAACTTGGGGTGGCTCCACCCCCTGCTGTGCCTGATGCAGCAGAACAGGCACCCTGAAGATTTCTTTTTGGTAACCCAAACCAAGTCAACCATTTGGAACTTCCCACTGCTGCAGAGATCAACATGGTCCCGAAAATGCAAAGACTCCCTCCTCGTAGGGCGCCCCCAGGCAGGGTGCTGGGTCACCCCGGGCTCACAAGACTCCATCACCAAGGCACTCTAAGTCCTACGCCCGGGCTACCTACTCCCCTGACGCGAACCACAGCAAAAAGGAAGGATAAACAGCTTAGCGAAGAACTGAACATTCAACTGGAGTCGGTTCTGTTCCATCTGCTGGGTGCCTCTCCTCTGCTCACGCCTGTGAACTTGGCATGTCCACACCTGGTTTGACAGAAGCAGCACGGCTCAGGGGCGGCTTGGACCCAGCCCAGGCCTCAACCTGGCAGGTTCCTGGAGCCCAGCCCAGGAAGCCAGGTTGAACACGTGTGTTCCAGGGGTTCTCTGGAGCAGCAGCAGCAGCACCATGCCTGTCTCTGGTCTCTTGGTCTCACCACGGGGAGGAGTCCGCAGAGGAGAGGGCCCCGCCCAGGGCAGGGACGCCTGCTGGCGCCCTCCTGCGGAACCCCTCTGGGCAGAGGAGATGGTCCCGACGTGTGGCAGTGATCCAGAGAGAACCCTCTGTGTGGAAGGGAAGCAGACGGCACCCCAGGCCAGCCCCCTGCTGCAGGTGCCTACTTGGGGTTCTCAGAGACTAGCGGGATGGGGGTGTGCAGCAACGGGGGGGCCGGGCCCTGCTGCTTCTGGAGCTCCATCTCGGCAGCCCGCTGCAGCGCCACCTCCACCAGCAGCTGGAAGCCGCTGAAGTCCTCCTTGTCCTGCTCTGGGGGCGTGGGCGGCGGCGTGTTGAACAGTCCCCCTGTGGGGCTCCCGGCCTCAGCCCTGGTCAGCAGGGTGAGCGTGCTGCCGGGGGCCACTAGGGACTTGGGGGGCTCCAGCTCCCCCTGCGGGAAGGGGGCTGCTGGCTTCTCCCCCTGGCCTGAATGGAGAGGCACGGAGCACACGGACAAGGAGAGCACATTGGCAGGGGCTGGCACGGACACAGCCAGCACAGAGGGGCTGCTGCCCCGCGGGAGGGCCACGTCGGAGGTCTTCCCTCCACGGCGAGAGATGGTGAACTGGTTGGGGTCTTTGCCATCTTTCCGAAGCATGTCTGGGAGAAGCCGCCGCCGGGCGTTGATGAACCAGTTACATATCTGGAATGAGTGGGAGAGATGGCGGTCAGTTCACTCCATCCAAATCAGGCGCGAAGCCCTGGCTATGTGTTTCCAGCTCCAGAACACAGCGGCCAGCAACAGACCTGGGACGTGGGAGTTGAATAGGAAGTCACAGAGAAAACCGCAACTGTGCTTTGGCCCAGGAAAGGGAGGGGGACTCCGGGAAGGAGTCTCGATTCTGCTCTTACCGTGAGGCCACAGGGAGAGCGGCGGCTTAGGAGGGAGGAAGAGGCAGGAGCAACTTGGAGGAGAAAGGCTTTTGTGGCTGGAGCTTAGAGGGGTGACTAGAAGTGACCTCTGGGGACAAGTCTGGAAGCAGGCAAGCAGGTGGGTGGTTCAGGCTACATTAACAGAGGCAGTTGGTGAGAGATGTTCATCTACTGCAGAAGGCGGGACCTGCTGCCGGGCTGGGTGTGGGGCTGAGCTGCCGTGCCGCACTCCCAAGGAGTCATACTGAAGGCCAAACAGAGCCGCCATGGAGGCAGCAAGGGGCTCTTGGTGGACGGGGCAGGCTCTGTGGCGCAGGCGTGAAGCTGCCACGTGGGACACCCACCCACAGCTCACGTGGGAGTGCCTGGTCTGAGGCCCAGCTGCTCAGACTCCGATCCAGCTTCCTGCTGATGTGATCCTGGGAGGCAGATGCTGATGGCTCAAGTCCCTGTGTCCCTGCCACCCACGTGGGAGGCTGACTTGGAGATCCAGGCCCCTGGCTTTGGCCTGACTCAGCCTTGTGTGTTGCAGGCTTCTAGAGAATGAACCAGTGGCTAGAAGAACTCTCTCTGCCGCTATGTCTTTCACATAAATAAAACAAGTAATTTTTTTAAACCGAAAGAGCATTGTTTCTGAGCAGCACTGAGATTAGCTGCCTCCAACTAAAGATGTGTTCAGCCACTATTCTTAAGTCAGCTTCCTAAACACTGCCACTAGCCTTGACCCCGTTCCCATCTGGCTGTTTAGACCAAGCTCCCAGGCTGCATGTGCGGGGGCGAGAGTCCTCACTGTTAAGTGGTACACCACAAAGCAAGGCAGGTGTGGTGTCAGGACACACCCAGTACCCTGCCCGCTAATATACCTAGGGTTTCTTTATCTATGTATTTGCTTTTTTAAAAATTTATTTAAATTTAAAAATTTATTTGAAAGGCAGATTTACAGAGAAGCAGAGAGCAAGAGAGAGGTCTTCCATCAGCTGGTTCACTTTGGTCGGAGCTTCTTCTGGGTCTATCACGTGAGTGCAGGGGCCCAAGTACTTAGGCCATCTTCCAGTGCTTTCCCAGGCCACAGCAGAGAGCTGGACTGAAAGAGGAGCAGCCAGGACTAGACCAGCGCCCATGTGGGATGCTGGCACTGCAGGCACCAGCCCCTGTATTTACATTTTTCTTTTTAAGAAAACTTTTATTTAATGAGTACAAATTTCCTAAGTACATAATCTATATTTAGGAATACAGAATTCTTCCCACCATACCTACCCTCCTACCCTACCTACTCCTCCCACGCCCAGTCCCATTCTCTATTAAAGATTCGTTTCCAATTAACTTTACACACAGAAAAACAACTCTCTACTAAGTAAAGATTTCAACAATTTGCACACATACACACAAAATATAAAAACTGAGAACAAATTTTACAGTTAACTTTCATAATACAACCTGCTGAGGACAGAGGTCCTGCATGGGAAGTAAATACATAGTGACTCCTGTTAATTTAACAACTAACACTCTTATGTATGACATCAGTGATCACCTTAAGCTCTTGACATGAGCTGCCAAGGCTATGAAGCCTTTTGAATCCACAATCTCCAGCAGTATTTAGACAAAGCCGTAAGCAAAGTGAAAGTTCCCTCCTCCCTTCAGAGAAAAGTACATCCTTCTTTGAGGGTCACTTCTTTCCACTGGGGTCTTACTCAGAGATCCTTCATGTATGACTTTTTTTTTTTTTTTTTTTTTGCCAGTTTTCCATGCCTGAAATGTTCTGGGCTTTTCAGTCAAACAAGAATGCCTTAAGGGCTGATTCTGAGGTCAGAGTGCTATTTATAGTGACTGTCATCCTGAGCACTGTGTGGGTTGCTTCCCATGTTGGAACACTCTCCTTTTAAATTCTACGTATTGTTATTACAAGACACTTGGTCTTATTTATATGATCCCTTTAACACTTAAGATGGCATTATTACCACCCAGCTTAATGGGCTTTGGAGTAGCTGTACCCTTAGAAGTATGTCCATAGGAATGTATGCAGAACTTTACAGCTCCTTACTCTCTTATTCCCACTCTTAATATTTTACTGGGATCTATTTTCACTTGACTTTATCCTTGTATTTACTTTTAAAAGATTTAATACCTACAACAGCTGGGGCAGGGCCAGGCTAAAACCAAGAGCCAAGAACTCCATCCAGTTCTTCATGGGTGGCAGGGGCCATAGTCCTGGAGCCATTAGCTGCGCCACCCCCCCCCCACCACCCCTTTTGTGCATTAGCAGAAAGCAGGAAGCGCAGCCAGAGCCAGGACACAACCCCAGACACTCCAACGCAAGACTCTAGTGCCTCGAGTCCCGCCCTCATCACCCATCCCTGGGTGTCCCAGTAGTTGCTAGCTTCTCAGCTCTCCAGTCTGGCCTCTCCAATGGGTATCAGTCTTCAAAATGCCAGGGGTGCCATTCCTGCTCCAGGAAACTGCCATTTGTCTTCTGATACACAGGATCAGGGCCAGACTCAGGGTTGGGCCCTGCTCTCTTCTTCAGCACTTTTTTTTTTTTTTTTTTTTAAGATTTATTTATTTATTTGAAAGTCACAGAGAGAGAAGGAAAGGCAGAGAGAGAGAGAGAGGTCTTCCACCCACTGGTTCACTCCCCAACTGGCCGCAACGGCTGGGACTGCACCAATCCGAAGCCAAGAGCCAGGAGCTTCTTCTGAGTCTCCCACGCAGGCACAGGGGCCCAAGAACCTGGGCCATCTTCTACTGCTTTCCCAGGCCACAGCAGAGAGCTGGATCAGAAGTGGAACAGCCAGGACTCAAAATGCCACCCATAAGGGATGCTAGAACTGCAGGCGGCGGCTTTACCCGCTATGCCACAGCGCCAGCCCTTCTTCAGCACTTTCATACCTTCTGTGTACCACATTCCCTTCTTCTCGAATGCCCTCTTCTCCACGTGGGGAATGCCAACCCTGAGGAGCAGGGTGGTGATGCCAGAGACCGGACCAAACAGGGGACATGGAGTCCAAACACACTGCTGAGTGCCCGGGGCTGGCATGGGCCAGGTGTAATCTCTTCATAGAAAGGTAAGTGACACCATGAGGGCAGGCGACAAGAGTTCAGGGACAGTGTCTGCACAGCTGAGGGCGGCATCACTGACCGTCAGGAAGCCTGAGCACCTGACCCTTTTCCCCCTGTTCGCTGCTCTCAACAAGCAGTACGCCTGGCCAGAATTTAAGTGGGCAAACACAAGCCCCTGGCATCTGAAGTCCTTCTCTTGCCTGTCCTCCACTGAGGGCCACCATGGGGGAAAGGCCTAATCACTTCCCCACCACTCCGCAGGGGAGGAGACATACGGCCTGCCAGTTAAGACACACACATCCCGGTGCCGTGGTGTAGCGAGTGGTTAAAGCCACTGCCTGCAGTGCCAGGATCCCATATGGGACACCAGTTGAGGTGCCCGGGAAAGCAGCAGAGGATGGCCCAAGTCCTTGGGCCCCTGCACCCACGTGGGAGACCCAGAAGAAGCTCCTGGCTTCGGATCAGTGCAGCTCCGGCCATTGTGGCCATTTGGGGAGTAACTAGCAGATGGAAGATCGTTTGTCTCTCCCTCTCTATCTGTAACTCTGCCTCTCATAAATAAAATCTTAAAAAAAAAAATAAAAATAAAAAAAAAAAAAAAAAAAAAAAAAAAGACCCAGACAGAGGTGTGGGCGCAGAGCCAGGCCCTCCTGTGTCCTAGATGTCTACAGTTTCTCCGGCTACTCTGAAACACTGAAAGCTTGCTGGGAGCAAGGCTGTGGCTCAGTGCTGAGAATCTCCAATGCCCATAAAATGCTTCCTTGTGACTGTGCCACTTGGCGAGGGGCGGTCTCGGTCTTTCTGGACTACAGACTGCAGTGCCCTCAGGCTGCAGAGTTGTCTGGTCTGTTTATTTGGGGTTTTGAATAAAGTCAATTTAGAATTTTTTTAAAGAAAGATTTATTTAATTGAAAGGCAGAGTGACAGCGAGAAAGATCTTCGATCTGCTGGTTCATCCATAAAGGCCCAAACAGCCAGGGCCAGCCAGGGCCAGCCAGGCTTGAAGCCAGGAGCCTGCAGCTCCACCCAGGCCCATGTCAGGAACCCAAGAACTGGGCCGTCTTCTGCCGCCTTGCTAGGTGATCAGCAGGGAGCTGGACTGGAAGCAGAGCAGCCAGGATTCAAACTGGCCCTCATGTGGGATCCCAACATCACAGGCAGTAGCTTAATCCACTGTGCCACAATACTGGCCCCTGTAAAAGCTTTCTAGAAGAAACAGGAGGAGCGGGTGTTGGGGTACAGCATGTTATGTTGTTGCTTGGGATGTGCATGTCCCCCCAGTGGCATGCAGGTTCAAATCCTGCCCACTCCACTTCCAACCTAGCTCCCCACTAACATGCCCGGGAAGTAGTAGGTGGCGGCTCAAGTACTTGAGTCCCTGCCGCCCACATGGGAGGCCTGGATGGAGCGCCTGGCTCCTGGCTCTAAGTCACACTCTAGGTCCCTGGTTATTGTAGCCATCTGGGGGAATGAACCAGCAGACAGAGGATCTCCTCCTGTCACTCTGCCTTGCAAATAATAGATAAACATCTAAAAAAGAAAATAAACTGCCCACTTGTAGGGCAGGGTACGGGTGTGGCAAGGTGGACATGTGCACATCCAGCCATCGTTCCAGGAGCCGCTGCTAAGGATACTTTGCCAACTGCTGCCACTTGCTGGGCACTGTGCGGCTGCATCAGCCCTCTGAGTGTGCCCCACTCCCACTTCCCTGGTGAGCACTCAAGGCTCAGCCTGGCGAAGTCAGCCAGCAGAACCCAGGAGCGGGGCCTCACTGTCCTCCCTGCGATGGGCGAGCGAGGGCCTCGCAGCTTCTGAGGCTTCTCGCTCACAGGACCTGAGCCCTACTTGGTGCAATGCCAGCTGTGGCCGCGGGGGAGCGCTCTCCCCAGAGCCCACTATCTTCCCAGTCAGGAGCTGAGCCCTGACCACACAACTAAGCATTGACCTGGACAGGGGAGAGAGAGCGGACAGCATCAAAGACGAGACTTCTGTAGAGAAGGGGTCTGAATGGCTGGGAACTAAAGGTCAAAAAAATAGCCAGCCAGGGCCAGCACTCTGCAGCGCCAGCATCCCATAGAAGCATGGGTTGAATCCTTCTCCGATCCAGCTCTGTGCTGACGGCCCGGGGAAGCAGCAGATGGCGGCCCAAGTCCTTGGGCCCCTGTACCCACGTGGGAGACCCCGAAGCTCTTGGGCTCCTGGCTGTGGCATGGCCCAGCTCTGGCCCTTGCGGCCATTTGGAGCATGAACCAGCAGATGGAAGCTCTCTCCGTCTTGCTGACTTTCAAATAAACTTATCTTTTAAAACAAAAGAAAAAACAGCCAGCCTCACAGAAAGCTGAGGAAACGAGTGTTCTACAAAGAGCAGCAGCAAATGCCAAGGTCCTGAGGCAGGACGGGAGGGGAACGGCAGATAATGAACTCAGAGGCGCAGGGCTACGGCCTGGTCCCGCCTTGGCCGTTGCAGCCATATGGCAGTGACCAGCAGACGGGGGACCTCTGTCTTCCCTTGTCTCTCTAACTGCCTTTTAAATACATGGCAGAAAGGCAGGGCAGGGGCAGGGCTAACCCTGGAGGCCAGAACCCCATGGCACAGATACGCGGTCAACAGCGGCTTGAGGGAAGCATCGCACTCCAGGTCTCTCAGTTCCCCAGCGGATACTTGCGGAGCCTGTACTGAATCCCAGCTGCTGTGGGGGACAGACAGGAGCCACCCCGGCCCGCCCGCCCGCCCGCCGCGTGCCGGACATGGGCACCGTGTGGGCTGTGGCGATGCCTAGCATTCCTGCGGCACCTGCTGAGTGCATCAGAGCCCCGGGGCTTCTGTCCCTGCCCGACACAGGCTTCCTTCTTGGTCCGCATCTGTACAAGCCCTGGGGCACCACCTTCCCACGGACTCCATCTCCGTCTCTACGCCGGGAAGGGACGCCCTCTGGTGGAGCCGGTGCCCAGCGGGCTGCAGCTGCAGCCACCCCACAGGTGCACCTGGGAGCCAGAGGCCTCGGCAGCCCTCCCCACTTTCTCTGTTGGAGCCTGGAAAGCCCCTGCCCCTGGGGGGGGGGGTGCTCAAGTCCCCCTCCATCACCTCCCAGGGAACATCAGCAGCCCCAGCAGGGGGCCCTGACAGGAGGCAGGGCTGAACAGCCGGGTGAGGAGGCGGGGACAAACTCATCAGCATCCCCGATACCAGCGCAGGGTCACACCAGCCACCTCACGGGCGGGCGCTGCCTGAGGGGCAGGACCGGTGTCCCCAAAGCATTACAGAGATCAAAGGTGGCCAAGCCAAAGTCACACAGCCTCTGAGTGCAGAGCTGGGAGTCAAGCCCGGCTCTCGACAGTCAGTGCTGTGGTGCTGAAGCTGCCGCTCGCAAAACCTGCATCCCACACTCAAGTGCGGGTTCAAGTCCCAGCTGCTCCATTTCTGATCCAGTTCCCTGCTAATGCACCTGAGAAAGAAGCAGAAGATGGCCCCTGCACCCACGTGAGACCCAGACGGGAGATCCTGGCTCCTGGTTTCAGCCTGGCCCAGACCTGGCTATTGTGGTCCTGTGAGGAGCGAGCCTGCAGAGGAGAGCTCTCTGTCACTCTGCCTCTCAAAAAAGCACCCAACTCTTTAAAACAAAACAAACCCAGGTCTCCGGGCTATAGGGTGCTCCTGCTTTGCCTCCTACCAGAGGGACAGAAGCGCTGGCTCCACATCATAACCTTGACAGCACGCATGGGGACACCAACAAGCATTCCCAACAGTCACTGCTCATGGCCTCCACTCAAGAAGGAAGACACTTGGGATTTGCCGAAGGTCACCAGTGCGCGCCCCTCACCAGCCCCTCTCCACCTCGAGCGGGATGCAAGGGACACAGCAGGGGAGTGGGGGGCAGTGACCTGGGTCCAGTGTGGCCAGGAGAACGGTCCCAGAGAGGGAGGCGGGTGCCTACTGCCAGCTGCGTGGGCGCCTCCCTCGGCACTCCCCGCCCTGCCTTCTCAGCCCACAGAGCTGTGCGGCTGAGGGACCGGGCAAGGGGGCAGGAGCGGGGCCAGCGCTGCCGCTCAAGGTCCTTCCTTAGGGAGGTGGCGGCCTGGCTGCGTGGGACAAGCTGCTGCCGTCAGTGTGCTGTTTATCAGTGGCCGGGCAAGGACGCGGGCGGAATCCTGTGGCTGGTGGGGGATGCCAGCAGCAAGCACGGGGGCGGGCGTCTGAGGAAGGCAGACGCTGGGCTTTCGTTCCCACGACTCAGGGGACAGCTAGCACAGGCCATTCCCAAACAGCTCGGCCCTCAATCGCAGGCCACTGCCTTTCCTGGTGCCAAAGCATCAGAATCACCTTAGGAGAGATTTTAAAAAACCGTTCAGGGCCGGGGCTGTAAATGGCGGGTAAAGTCACCACTTGCAGTGCCCCCATCCCATACGGGCGCTGCATCCCGGCTGCCCCTCTTCCAATCCAGCTCTCTGCTGTGGCCTGGGAAAGCAGTGGAAGGTGGCCCAAGTGCTTGGGCCCCTGCACCCATGTGGGAGACCCGGAAGAAGCTCCTGGCTCCTGATCAGCTCAGCTCTGGCCATTGCAGTTACTTGGGGAGTGAACCAGCAGATGGAAGACCTCTCTCTCTCTGGCTCTACCTCTGTAACCCTTTCAAATAAATAAATATTTAAAAAAAAAAATCTCAAAAACACGTGGAGATGTAAGGCCTCGTGGTGGTGGTGGGGAACCACAGGCTGCCTGGGGGCCTGGCCACCCCAGCCTCGCACCAGGAGGGCTGGGCGGCTGGGCAGGGCCCACAGTAGGCCTCGTGGAAGCTGCACCTGAGGGGCCACCTGCAGCCGTGAGGAGGCCGCGTTTCCGGCCTGCAGCCAATGTCAGAGGTTAGGAGGGCCCCGCGCCCCCCCCCAGGCAGCCCCAAGGGAACCAGGAGAGCAGGATCTCCTGCAACCCCCACCGCCCAGGCACCGAGGGCGTCACGGGGACCTGTGAAAATCCTTCACAAAAGACTTTTTTGGTCCTGCCCAGCAGACTGCCCGGCCCGGGGCGAGCCCCAGCACACCGGGTGACTTAAGTGACTCATTGACTTGCTAATGAGACCGCTACCGGGCGGGTTACAGGAGACAATCAAAAGAGACGCCCCGGGGAGAGGTAAGGAGGCGGGCCCGCTCTGCCGCATTCACTCACTTGTGTGGATATCCGAGAATAAAAACCAGGATGCCTCCAGGGGCTCGGTTTCCTAGCGGAGGAGCCTCCACACCCCCTCACTTCTGCAGCCCTGCCTCGCAACCGCGACAGCCCTGGATGATTTCCTGACCCCCACCTCCCGGGTCCTGAGTGTCCAGCCCGGGCTGAACACTGTAGCCACAGCAATGAGCAATCCAGGTCTCTGCCCCCACCCTTCCAGACTTGAGTGACAGCTAAAATGAAACCACAGCCTTGTGCCACCGAGCCCGCCCCAGCCCAGCTGCTGTAGGAGCACCGAGCTGGTCCAGGGGCCCAGGGAGGGAAAGGGTCTGGGCGCTGCCCAGTGTGTGCAGCAGGAGCCTGCGGGCCAGTGACCCAGAACCAGAGACCCAGGAACCAGGGCACATGATGCCGTCAGTAGGCTGGCAGGTGCCACTGGAGGGCTTTAGGGAGGGGAGTGACCAGTGGTGGCCTG
Source organism: Oryctolagus cuniculus (assembly GCF_051225735.1). Taxonomy (NCBI): domain Eukaryota; kingdom Metazoa; phylum Chordata; class Mammalia; order Lagomorpha; family Leporidae; genus Oryctolagus; species Oryctolagus cuniculus. The sequence continues at coordinate 21,824,480 of NC_142877.1, forward strand.
GATTGGTACGGGCAAGAAGCCACATTCTAGTGGCCTTGCAGGGTGTGTGCACAGAACTGGTGACTGGCCACGGGAGCTGAGGGGGGCAAGCCCGAGGAAGCGCTGAGAAGCGGAGGGTCAGCTTGCAGGAGTCACCAGTTAAGGCAGCCTGTTGCAAACACCAGCTGGTGCCTCCTTGACTGGAGGCCACCAGGGCTGCCTGTGGATCTGGGGGTTCTGAGAGATCTGTGCTTGCGCCGCCCTGGGGGTCTGCGTTCTGATCACTGGTGGGTACATGACAGGCTTTGGAGAATAGTCAGCACACGGCCCACCGGTTTCGATGAAATGCAGGCAAGCAGGACTTCACCGTTCCCACAGTTACACACTTTGGGAAACGATTTGGTTTGACATTCGGGTGTAAGAGCAAAGGCAGCGGCTGGCTTCAGACACTGCTTGCAACGCTGGCATCCCACATCAGCACCAGAGCTAGTCCCAGGAGATCCGTTTCTAATGCAGCTCCCCGCCACTGTGCCTGGGAAGGTGCAAGAGACAGGCCACCTGCCTGGGCCCCTGCCTCCCAACTGGGAGACCAGGATGGAATTCCTGGCTCCTGGCTTCAACCTGGCTGTTGCGGCCATCTGGGAAGGGAACCAATGGATGGACCCCCCCCCCCCAGCTCCACTTTTCAAAAAAATCAATCTTATAAAAAGCAAAAGGAAAAAGAAATTGTAAGCCTGTTGTTATGTCTGTACACACTTAAGTGCTGGACTGAGTCCCAGCTCTCCACTTCCATCCAGCTCCCTGCTAAGGCTCCTGGGTAGCGACAGATGATGGCCCAAGTTCTTGAGCTCTGCTTTCCCCGTGCTTGGCTTTGGCCTGGCCCAGCCCTGGCCGTTGTGAGCATCTGGGGAGTGAACTGGAGGATCGAAGATCTCTCCTTCTGTCACTCTGCCTTTCCACTAGATAAGTGAGTCTTACAAAAAGAGGGGCGCATTTCTCTTCTGAGGACTAGTGCTCCCAGCAACATCAACCGCCAACAGCACTGACCAGCAGGGGGACAGATGAGGCCGAGAAGCCGCTAAGGAGGGTGGACTCCACCCTAAGGACAGTGGAGAGTGTGCTAATGAGATCTGTACTCTGGGGAGAAAAGGATGGACCGAAGGAGGGCGGCTGGAGGCAGGGCGCCCAGTCCCGGGGCTGTCCAGGGAAACCTGGCCGTCAGGCCCTAGGCCCATGCAGTTCTACACGCTTTATGTTCGAGGGCACCTGTGCCTTGCCTGGTCTCGGTGCCCTTTGTCCCAGCAGCAGCCATTTTTGCAAACATCAGTGGCCTAGTCTGGCCAGCTACCCCTTGGAACCCAGACCCCTATCTGCCCTTCCCACGCTGGAGGCATGGAGCTGGGCACCGCGGGGTGCTGGGAGGCAGCAGGTTAGTGACAGCGTAGGAGCTAGGTAGGGAGGAGAGAACCAGAGGGGCGGCCCTACCGGAGCCAAGCACCTGACAGCCTGGAGGACCTCTCAGCCGGCCCTCTCTGTCCACATCCCCATCACAACAGTCCCGGTCCCTTCTTCAGATGAGCAAACAGCGGGGTTCAGAGAGAAGACAAGCCACGGCCAGGGCCTGCTCTGTGCACGAGGCGGCATCGAGTCAGGATCTGCACTCCAGCCCCTCCGCAGACCAGCTGCTGCCGCCAGCAAGCAGTCAGGTGACCAGTGCTCCCTGGCTGAAAACTCTCTCCACTGAAGACAGAGGAGCTGGGGAGCCGGGGGGACAGCAGGGGCTGCAGAGTGGGGAAAGGAAGGAGGGAGGGCCTGCGACACAATGGACAAGGAGCCGGCCATGAAAGGACAGAGGTGGGGAGAGGCTCGGCAGCCCACAGAGGGCGTAGCGGGTGGCCAGGGTCAGAAGCTGACCCGTGCGCTATGCTGAGGGCCTACTACGTGTCTCCCCGGGAGGAGAGACACACACTGTGCACAGGCAAGGGGTGGTGGGGGGCATCCTGCCTCAGCTCCACCAACACAGGGCAGTCACCGCAGGCAACATCAGGGCGGCTCTGGAGCTCCGGACAGAAGGGGAGGCGCCATCTCCAAGTACCCCCGCGACATCCGGTCATGAAGTCCTCCTCCCAACAGGGAAGAGGGAAACCCTCGTTTTACAGGTGAGGAATCGAGACCCAGCAACAGTGGGATTGGAACCCAGACCCCCTGTCTGCCCTTCCCATAAACGTAACTGCAAACCAGCACAGCCAAAACCCCAGAAACTCAAGCCCTCTCAGCCCCTCCCTGGCCTCTAGGCATTCCGGTCAGAACTCCCCAAGGACCTTGGTTGTTCCACTTGAGCCAGGAAGAGCCCCAGGCCCATTGGGGAGGAGCCTGGCTCTGTGTTTGGGGCTAGAGGCCCAGCGTTTGGTTAGGCCCGGCATTTGGTTAGGCCCAGCGTTTGGTTAGAACCGCGGCAGGCGGCCAGCCCTGCTCACCTGCAGCACGGAGAGGTTGGTCTGTCCCGAGAGGCTCAGCTTCTCCTGCTCGGAGGGGTAGGCGTTGTAGCGGTGCAGGTAGAGCCAGTCCCGCAGGATCTTCACCGACTCCTTGGGCAGGTTCCCCCGGCGCTTCCTCTTGCCGGCCAGGGACAGGAGGCCCTCGTCTTCGCCCAGGTCGCTGTCCGACATGGCGCCTGAGGGCTAGGCTGGGGGTCTGCAACAAGTGCCACAGGGAAGGGTCAGTTACCAGAACTGCCTCCAGGCCTGTTGCTACCCTCCCAGGCCACCTGCCTGGCTGGAGGTGAAGTGGAATGACCCTCCCCCCACCAAGAAAGGAGAGCCTGTATCCACTCCAGACCTTGCGCACACGTGTGCAGCCCAAAGGGAGAGGCGCTCCAAGTGCCCACCAGCAGACTAAGGGCCAAAGATGCACCAGAATATTATTTGGCCCCAAGAAGGTGCAGAGCCCTGCTACCTGCTCCCACAGCGCCTTACAGCGAGCGGAAGCGGCCGGCCCCCAAAGGCCACATGTTGTCTGATGTCATTCAAAAGGCAGCTCTACAAACAGCAGGTTCATGAGTTAGGTGGGGCTGGAGCACAGGAGGGTGATGGCTCAAGTAAGCAGGGTTTCCTTTTTAAATATAATTAATTTACTTCCACTTCATTTGAAAAGCAGAGAAAGATCCTCCATCCGCTGGTTCACATCCCAAAACCCAGCAATAATCCTGGCTGGTCCCCCGTGCGTGGCCAGTGCAGGTGTCAAGGACACAATACTTGGCCATCATCTGCTGCCTCCCAGAGCACGTCTTTTTATTTGCCGTTGGTTCACCCTCCAATGGCCGCCATGGCTGGAGTGCTGCGGCCCGCGTACCGCGCTGATCAGAAGCCAGGTACTTCTCCTGGTCTCCCATGGGGTGCAGGGCCCAAGCACTTGGGCCATCCTCCACTGCACTCCCTGGCCACAGCAGAGAGCTGGCCTGGAAGAGGGGCAACCAGGACAGAATCCGGCGCCCTGACCGGGACTAGAACCCAGTGTGCCAGCACCGCAAGGTGGAGGATTAGCCTAGTAAGCCGCGGCACCGGCCCAGAGCACGTCTTAGTAGGAAGCTGTGATCAGAAACCAAACCCAGGCAGGCATCCCAAGTGGTGGCTCCACCACGGCAGCAAAGGCCCAGCCCCAGAGGTTCTTTGCGAGGTGATAAAATTGCCCTAAAATTGCAGTTATGAACCTGCTAAGAATCACTGAAGTGTGTACTTTAACTGAGTAAATTGTCTGTCATAGCTCAATAAATCTGCCGTGGTGGGGGTGACCCCACCTCCAAGATAGGTAGGACTCCCCAACCACGCCTCCCCGGGAGTCGCACACTGCAGGCCGCGGCGTGCAGGCAGCAAGCTGGCCAACTCTTCAGTCCCCACTCCGCACCCAGCAGAGACGGCAGTGCTAAACCTGCTGGTCACTTAGACGTTCTCCTCTGCCTGCTCTGCCCACTTGGCTGTGCCACCCTGGGCCACTGTCCTCTCCTCTGTGCCCGAAGACCCCTCCCTCACCTGTCAAACCACTGCCTGATGATCCCTGATAACCTAAGTCAGCTGCTGGCAGCCCAGACTAAGTCCTTGTTCACACATGCAACAGAGATTTACATTCTAAAGGCAAAAGTTCTGGCCAAGGGGATGCCAGAATCTCAGGGCCCCTCCCTTCTCAGCCCTTTAACAGCTCCCCAGCAGGCTGAGCCAGCAGACCCTGGCATTCCCAGGTTTTGTTTCCTGGACTTGGGCCTGAGCCCAGATCTTCCGGCCAGCTCGGCCAGGCTTTCGAGGGAAGGGTCCATGCTCCCGGCCAGGCCACCTGGAGGTGGGGACCGAGGACGGCACCAGCAGGCTGCTTTCAGAGGTCAGATCTTTGCTGGTGGCCAGGGCAGCTGGGATCTGGGCTCAGGGATGCGGCCCTGGCACTCCCCCGGAAGCTTACTCAAGGTTATCTGGATAAATTCCACTCTGGCTGCCAGCCAACTCCCCGGCCGCACGGTTCCAGGGGTGGGCCCTGGAGATGACCCCCTCAATCTACACCAGCCTTTTCCCCTGGGCATCCCACACCCCACTCCCAAACACACACTCCCCAACACGCCAGAGAGCAGCGCTGTGACACCCGGCTCCCACCCAGCGCTGCAGCCCTCCAAGTTCCATGGACACGTCCCATTACACGCAGCTCGCACTCCCCCCAGCTTGCGCCAGCTGTGAACCCCCCCACACCCGCACCCCCCAACTCCGGCCGCTCCACGCACCCACGCCACAGGTTCCCAGACTCGCCGATCGGCAGCAACACCCCCGGACACGACGCCCCCTGCACGCCCCCACGACGCCACCTGCAGCCACTCCCGCAGGAACTTTGTGACAACTCCCCCAGCTCGGCCCCGACACTCCCGCCCGCATTCCCAGCCGTTCACACAAAGCGCGCAGCCTCCCCCGCCGCCCGGCCCGAGCCGGAGCACATGGCTCGCGGCGAGGACGCGGAGGCGCTGGGGGCGCCCGCACCCCCAGCCCCTCGCCCCGGTCCAACTCGGTGCCGCGGCTCCCCCCGCAGGCCCTCGATCCCCGTGGGGCGAGCGCTCCGGAAGAAGACTCACATGTCTGTCCCGGGGCAGGAAAAAGTTTGGTTCCCACCCCCTCCCCGGCCGCTCTGCGCTGCCGACTCTTCGGGGCGCGGGGCCGGCGGAGCGTGCGCGCTCGGCTTTGTGCTGCGAACTCGGCCCGGAGGGGGAGGGGAGGAGAGGGGAGGGGAGGGGGCTGGGCTCCCACCTCCGCGCCGCCCCCCCCCCCAGCGCCCAGACTCCATGTTGGCCGCCCCCTGCCCTGGGGGCTGCGCGCTTCCCCCGCGGGAGCTCGGCTCACCCTCGGCCTGCCCGCGGCTCCCGGCGCGCACAAACTTTCTCCGGGTCGCCGGCCCCACGCGCCCCGCTTCCCCGGCCCGCCCGGGAGTGACAGATGCCTCGGAGACAGACTTTCCTTTGTTCCAAAGGAAAGGGGAACTCGCGCGGGCTCCCCAGCCCTCCCCGCTCGGGGCCCTTCCCGCTGCCCCCACCCCCAGCTGTCACTCTCGGCGGCCCCCTCCCCGGCGCGGCCACCGGGAGGGGGGGGGCCCAGCCGGCGGTTAGCAACGTGCACTTTTGAAACCAAACAAACCCGCCCCCCGCGCGCTCACTCCGGTCCGGGGCATGGGCGGCCTCCTCCCAGGGTGGGATCCCGGCGAGCCGGGCAACCCCCCCCTCCACGACAAGGGCCCCGAGCGAGCGTCCTCCTGGGGGGTCGCAGAAGCCTCCCGGCCGGCACCCCGCGGCCGGGACTCACCCCGCACCCCACCCCCCGCGCGCCGCGCTCCCGCACCCTCGGCCGCACGCGCCGGACGCCGCCCCCTCCCCCGCCCGGCGGAGCCGAGGAAACTTTCCAAGTTGCCCGCGAGCCCCCCGCCCCGCCCCCGCGCCCCGCACTGACTCTCGCTAGCGGCTTGCGGTCCTCGCGGCCTGGCGCGCGGCGCGGGGCGTCCCACGGGGGGCGGGGGCGCCGGGGGAGCGCGCCGCGTACCTGCCGGGCCTGACACCCGGCCTGACAGCTCGCGGCTGGAAAGCACCTCGCGGCCTGACGTCAGATCCCCTCTCCTCCCCCACCCGCCCGCCCGCGGGCAGAAAACAAACTTTGTGCGGAGCGCGGCGAGCGACGCCCACCCCCCGCGGGGCGGGCCGACGGCGCCGAGGGGCTTCGCCCCGCCCCCCGCGCCCGGAGGGGGCGGGGCCGCCGGGCACCTTCTTCCTGCGCCCACCCCCACCTCAGGAATGCCGCATGGCCTCCGAGGGGGAGCGGTGGGACCTGGGCTCGCCGCCGTCCGCCCGGGGGCAGGAAGTGGCCCGTTCCTCCTCCCGGAGAGCGTTTCCGGAGCGCCTACTGTGTGCCCCTCGCCGGGCCGGGGTGGGGGGCCTCCCGTCACCGGCTCTCCGCGGCCGTCCCCGCTGCTGCGAGGGGAAACTGAGGCCCACCGGGAAGGGCCGGGCCCGCGGGCGACGCCCGTCCTGCTCTGTGGGGACACGACGGGGTGTGAGGGAGACCGCCTGGGACGACACCCCCCCAGCGCGGCAGGCAGGGGCCGCCTCAGGTGACCCCCGGGAGCCGGCTCGGGCCGTCGTGTGTGAGTCGCCGGCTCACCCTTTAGCCGCCGAGACCGGCTGGGCCGGCCGGTGTCACGAGGTCAGCCAGCGTCCCTCCGCCCGAGCCCCCGCCGGCCCTGCACCCGCACTCGGTGAGATACCTGCCGGCCCCCGCAGCTCAGCAGGGCCTGTGGCGGCGCTTGGAAATCGGCCTGGAAGGCAGCTTTTGGTCGTTACTGCAGTTTAGCCAGGATGCACTCTACCAACAAAAAACACGAGTTCCCCCCCAAACACGCCGCAAGCCCATCAGAATGCTGGTTAAGTGACAATTAGGGGCACCTGGCCTGCCCTGCAAATGAGTGCGCAAGGCCAGCGCCAGCCCCAGAACGGCAGGGGCGGCGCCCAGTGCCCCCATTCCCCAGGTGTGGGCCCTGAGGCCCACGCTGGCCGGCACGGGTTCCTGGCTGAGTGGCGCTCGGCCCACAGCCCTGAGAGAGGAAGGGGAGGGCTGGTGCATCTGAGGGGAGACTGCGCCATGGCCGCTGGATCGCGGGTGGCGGCCTGGGATCCCAGGGGCTGGGACCTCCCCCACCCCCACCTGTGCAGCTTGAACTCAGCACCCGGCCTCCTGCTGGAGTGCGGGAGGTGCAGACGTCCCTTTCTGGGGACCCCAGAGATTCTGCCCGTGCGGACCAGGGAAGGGCCCAGGAGAGCTGGGTTTTGTCAGGAGCCTCCTCCCCTCCGGACTTCCGGGAGGGGACGGGGCTGGCTGTGTGGAGACTCCCAGGTGCATGAGCACGTGGCGCTTCCGCCTAGTGACACGTGGGCGGTGCGCGCTCTAAGCCAGTCACTCCGCTCGAAGACCGTGCTGGGCAGCGCTTGTCCATTCTGGAGAAGCACAAGCAAGGAAGTGCCCCTGTCCGGGGCTGCTGGCCCAGCACCTGCCGCCCGAGGTGGGGGCTGTGGTTGCGTGAGTCCCAGGTGTGTTCACTGATTGCGCCCAGCGGCCTGTTGGAAGGGTCTTTGGGCACCGGGAGGACGCCCACCGGAGAGCGTCTAACAAGTAAGCTATTTTATTGTCATTTTTCTCGCATCCAGTTTGACACACGCCGTCTTTCTAAATTAAAGCAAAAGCAGAATATTGCAGTGATGGGACACCCTCTCCCCCATGTGTCCCCGAGGGAAGGGCGGACTTGCCTGGTAGGAGCCTGAGCTCTGATTCCTGGTTCAGATACCGGACCGGGCTGGCCAACTCTGCCTCTCTGCTGAAAAACCCCACCTCAGAGGCTCTGCGCCTGGGGCGCCGCGTCGTCCTGTCAGTTTCTGGTTCAGATGAGCGTGGCTCACCACGCCGGCCTTGCCCTTTCTGGAAGCGGCGTGAGAGCCAGTGTTCGCTGAGTCGGCCCAGGTGAGCCGCATCTGTGTCCCCGAATGGGAGAGAGGGTGCATCCTGTGAGGCCAGGAAGAACACGGAGCTGAGTGGGGGGAGTTGGGAAGGGGGTCGGTGTCCCCGCCGTGGTGCTGGGGGCCAGGTGGATGTAGACTGGCCCCTGAGATCAGGCGCCTCGTGGCTGTCCCGTGGGGTTTCTGGTGCGGATTTCTGCTCTGCCTGCAACTTCCCGGCATCTGATGGGATAACAGCAGGTGGCTCGGCTTTCTCCCAGCTGTTGGCTCAGCTTTCTCCCAGCTGTTGGGTTTTCACTCATTTGCCAGTGCCTGGGGCTGGGGAACCCACCTGGGCCTTGCAGACCACTCTGGGGAGCGGGAGTGACTGGCCCCGTGATTTAGGCGAAGGCTGCAAATGCAGGCTCTCATTTGTGGAAACCTCAGGCTCAGGTAAAAGGCAGAGGAGGCAGTAGGCGTGAAGGCGCCTGTGAACAGCATTATCTGCCGGCAGCAGAGCAGTGCACCTGCTGGCCTGGCCCTGCCTCTGACAGGTGTGTGGTCTTCCACTCGTCCGGCACCCAGCTTTCTCGGTCATGTGAAGAAAAGGGTTGGACATCATAAACTTACAAGTCTCTCCCTCCCTTGGCCTTCTGTCATCTCTGCTGGAGGGCTCTGAGAGATGTGCCAGCTCACCCACAGTTTAACTCACACTGGGGGTTTCCCCCGGTTTTGTTTTTGTTTTGAAGATTATTTATTTCAAAGGCAGAGTGACAGAATTCTTCGGCCCACTGGTTCACTCCCCAAATGCCTGGAGCAACCGTGGCTGGGCCAGGCGGAAACCAGGAACCAGAAGCTCCATCCGGATTGCCGACGTGGGTGCAGGGGCCCAAGCACTTAGGCCATCTTCTGCTGCCTTGCCAGGTGCCTTAGCAGGGAGCTGGAACAGAAGTGGAGCAGCTGGGATTCTAACTGGCCTCTGATATGAAATAAGGCATTGCAAGGGTGTAGCTTAACCAGCTGCACCGCAGGCACCACAGTGCCGGCTCCTGGGAGTCCTACTTTTTGTTTGATCTTTGCTGGTGAGGAATGTTGGAGTATTACCTAATAGTGGTTGTGTCTTCATTGTGACTTTTTTCTTTTTCTCTTCCTTCCTTCCTTCTTTTATTTCACAGAGACTCTCAGGGAAAGAGCGAGTGAGCGAGCTCCCATCTGTTAATCATCCCCCATATGCCCATAGCCGAATGGCCAAATGTGCCATAGCCAAGGCTGGGCCAGGCCAAGGCCAAGAGCCTGGAACTCAGTCCAGGTCTCCCTTGTGGATGGCAGGAACTTGAGTCGCCACCTCTCTGGGTTTGTGTTAGCAGGAAGTGGGATTGGAAGCAGAGTAGCTGGGCCTTGAGCCAGGCACGTCCATATGGAGTGTAGGTGTTCTCAGCGTGGCTTACCAGCTGGCGCAGAGAGTGTGCCCAGACTCGGGCTTCCTGCTCATGCGCGCCCTGGGAAGCAGCAGGTGATGGCCCGAGTGGTAGGGTCCTTGCCCCCCTGGCTGGCCTGTGTGGGCATTTAGGGAGTGAGCCAGTGGACGGAGTGCCCTCTCTGCCTCTTAAATATTCTAACATTACAAAAGCAAATACGTTGTGTGCCTTATGGCAAAGGAGAGGTGAACAAAGGCCCAAGTAAGTTCCCCCGGTGCCGGGCCCTGGCATCAGCGGTAATGGCAGTTAGGTGTATGTGTCTGCATCTTTCCCACGTTCTCCGGAACGCAGGGAGCCACACAGGTCCCCACACGTGTTTCTTCCCTGTTGCTCCCTCTTACGGATACTTTTTTCCCCTCGATGTTCAGCAGGCCTGCAGTTGCTACGTACCAGTCTTTGCAGTTGGAAAGATTTCCTGAGATGGTCTCGGGTGGGATTACTGGGACGAGACGTGTGGACGTCACTGCACGCTCCTGTGTGTGCCCTGGCTCGAGCGTTCTGTCGCTCAGTCCCCAGCCTGGCAAATGTTCACACTTCTGCTTTGCTCTTCACTCATTTGGTGAGTGTGAAATAGTTCCTTTAACCTGCATCTTCAGCAATTTTTCATGAGATTAAGAGCTTTAACAATTCTTAATTATTAGTCACTTGTCACTGAACCATTTCCAAATCTTTTGAGATCTTTGTGATTTTTTTTTTTACTTGCTGCTTTTTTGTTTGTTTTTTAAAAAAGATTTATTTGAGAGTCAAAGTTACAGAGAGAGTGGGAGAGACAGAGATCTTCCATCTGCCAGTTCATTCCCCAGATGGCTGCAATAGCCAGAAGCCAGGAGCTTCCTCCGGGTCTCCCACGTGGGTGCAGGAGCCTAAACACTGGGGTCATCTTCTGCTTTTCCAGCAGCACTAGCAGGGAGCTGGAGCAGAAGTGGAGTGGCCAGGACTCAAACTGGCTCGCATATGGGAGGCTGGCACTATAGGCGGCAGCTTTACTTGTTTCACCACAACACCCACCAAGACTTGCTGCCTTAAAAAAAAAATATTTGAAAGGCAGATGACAGAGAATGAGCACTTTTTCACTCCCCAGATGCCCTCAACAGCCAAGACTGGGCATACCAAAGTCAGGAGCCCAGAACTGAATCCGAGTCTCCCACTAGAATGATAGACACTCAAGCAATGCACCTTGGCAGGAAGCTGGATAGAGTGGAGGAACCAGGACTTGAACCAGGCACTCTGAGATGGGATACAGGAATCCCAAGTGGCTGTGTCAAATGCTTCTGTCCTATTTTAACCTTTAAAAATTTTTTATTTGACAGAGTTATAGACAGAGAGAGAGAGAGAGAGAGAGACAGAGAGAAAGGTCTTCCTTCCATTGGGTCACTCCCCAGATGGCCACTATGGCCGGCGCTGCACCGATCTGAAGCCAGGAGCCAGGTGCTTCTTCCTGGTCTCCCATGAGGGTGCAGGGGCCCAAGCATTTGGGCCATCCTCCACTGCCTTCCCGGGCCACAGCAGAGAGCTGGACTGGAAGAGGAGCAACCGGAACTAGAACCTGGCACCCATATGGGATGCCAGTGCCGCAGGCAGAGGATTAACCAAGTGAGCCAAGGCACCGGCCCTTAAAATTTTTTTAATATTTGAAAGTCGGAGAGGGAGAGGCAGAGAGAGAGATGTTCCATCTGCTGGTTCACTTCCCAAATGTCCTTAACAGCCAGGGTTGGGCTAGGCCGAAGCCAGAGCCAGGAGCTCCATGCAGGTCTTCCACCTGGGTGGGAGACCCGGAGACCCGGAGACCTGGGCCACCATCCTCTGCCCTCCCAGGCGCAAAGGCAGGGAGCTGGATCGGAAGTGGAGCAGCCAGAACCCGAACCGATGCACACGTGGGATACCGATGCCACAGGCAGTGGCTTTGCCTGCAGCACCACAGTGCCAGCTCCTGTTTTAACCATTTTTAAGTGGCATTAAGCACATTGACTTTGTCCTGCAACCATTGCTACCATCCTCTTTCACTTTCTCAGACTAAAATTCTGTAACCATTAACCCTGACCTCTTCATTCTCCCTGCCTCTGACTGCTGGTAACCTCTTTTCTGCGTTCTTACATTTGACTATTGTAGGTAACTTTTTTTTTTTTAAACAAATGGATGGTACTTTTTTTTTTTTTAATTGATTCCTTTATTTGAGAGGCAGAGAAAGGGATCAATCTTCTATCCACTGGTTTACTCTCCAAATGGTTGCAATGGCCAAGACTGGGCATGCTTAAGCTAGGAGCCAGCAACTCCATTGTGGTCTCCCATGTGGGTAGCAGGGACCCAAGTACTTGGGCCGTTTTCTGCTGCTTTCCCAGGTGCCTTAGCAGGGAGCTGAATCAGAAACTGAGCAGGGCTGGCGCTGTGGTGTAGTGAGTAAAGCTGCTGCCTGTAGTGCCAGCATCCCATATGGGCGCCAGTTTGAGTCCCAGCTCTCTGCTATGGCCTGGGAAAGCAGTAGAAGATGGCCCAAGTCTTTGGGCCCCTGCATCCTCATGGGAGACCTGGAGGGAAGCTGCTGGCTTCTGCCTGGCCCAGCCCTGGTCTTTGCATTCATTGGGGGAGTGAACCAGCAAATGGAAGACTTCTCTTTCTGTCTTTCTCTCCTCCTGTCTGCTTCTACCTCTCTCTAACTCTGCCTTTTCAAATAAATAAATAAATCTTTTTTTAAAAACAAACAGCTGGGACTTGCCCTGGCACCCTGATACGGGATGCGAGTGTTGCAAGTGGTGGCTTAACCGTTGTGCCACAGTGCTGGCTCCTATAGGAAGTTTAGGTAAATAGAACCACATGATATTTGCCCATTTGTGACTGGCTTCTTTCACTTAGCGTGTGTTTTCCAGGCTCATCCACGTTAGAGTGTGTGTTAGAATTTCATTCCTTTTTCAGGCTAGAAATTCTCTATGCATTTACCACTTTCTGGCTGTTCGCTCGTCCAGCAGTGCACACTGGGGCTGCCCCCACCTTGGGGCTGTTGTGAGGACTGGGAGTGTGAACGTCTGTGTGCGAGTGTTTGTGTTCCTGTTTTCAGTTCTTTTTGGCGTATACCCAGAAGGCGTTGCTCCATTGTCTCTCAGCTTTCAGTATTGCAACTGGGAAGTCCCCAGTCTTTCTGTTGACTGAGCGTCTGTATGTGACCCACTTTTTCTTCTCTAGAACTTTCTAGAATCTGTCCTCAGTGGATGGGCATTTCTTGATGATTCACCCTGATAGCAGCTTTCTGCATTGTGCTGGGAGCCCAGTGGGGACAGGGCTGAGGGCTCAACCAGCAGCAGAACGAGTTCATGCCTGCCGGGCCAAAGTGCGCACAGGAGTGCCTCCTCGCTCAGTTGCGGGTCACTTCTCCCCTCCTGTGCCTGATGCCTGCCTCCCTCTGCCGCCTTCCAGAGCACCTTACTGGGGAAGGGGCTGTGGCCCAGCAGGTGGAGCCACCGTTTGTGACGCCAGCATCCCACGTCGGAGTGCCTGGTATGAGTGAGTCTTGGCTCCTCTGCTTCTGACCAGCTCTCTGGTTGTGTGCCTGGGAAGCAGCAGATGGTAGCTGAGGTTCTTGGACCCCTGCCACCCACATGGGAGACTGGGATGGAATTCCAGGCTCCCGGCTCCAGAAGCCCGGCCCAGCCCTGGCCACTGTGACCTTTTAGGGAGTGAACCAGTGGATGAAAGATGGAGATTCTCTTACTCTCTTTCTCTGTCTCTGTCTCTCTCTCTGCCTTTCAAATAAATAAATAAAGGCAAAGTGCTAAGTAGACAAAGAGCTACTCCATCCGCTGGTTCACTCCTGAAATGCCTGCAGCAGCCGAGTCTAGACTGGGCTGAAGTCGGGGTCCAGGAGCTCCATCCCAGGGTCTCAGGTGCGAAGCGGGGGTCCGAGTACTTGAGCCATCTTGCGCTGCTTTTCCAGGACTCAGAGCAGCGCTCTGATATGGCATGCTCGCGTCATAGGCAGCAGCTTAACCTCCTGCACCGCAACGCCGGCGTCTCCGGTAGCCCAGTTAGGTGCCTGCGGTGAGGCAGGGTCTTCAGTTCTTTCCTCGATGGCCTCCTCGTGGTCCTAACACCCTCAATTGACGAGTCTGCCTTTCTCCAGCCGGTTCATCCAACACCAAATACAGAACTTGTGAGTCTGCTCCCGAGGTTGCTGTCTCCCTTTTTAAAGTTAATTTATTTGAAAGGCCGCGTGACAGAGTGAGAGGTCCTCCCCCCTGGCTCACTCCCAGGTGCCCTCCACAGCCGGGGCTGGGTCAGGGGAATGCTGGGCAGAGGTGGTGACGCAGTACTTGGGTTCCTGCCACCCACGTGGGTGGGAAGCCTGCATCGAGTTCTGGGTTCCTGCCGTTAGCCTGGCCCAGCTCCCGATGTGAGAGCTTTTGAGGAGTGAAGCAGCCACGGGAGAGCGCTCTCTAAGTTTTTTAAAGATTTGTTTATTTGAAAGGCCGAGTTATAGAGAGGGAGAGACACAGAGAATGAGGGAGAGAGAGAGTGAGCAAGCTTCCATCTGCTGGTTCACTCCCCAAATGGCTGTAACAGCCGGCTGGGCCAGGCCAAAGCTGAGAACTGGGAACTGCGACTGATTTTCCCACATGGGTGCAGGGACCCAAGCCCTTGAGCCATCCTCCGGTGCTTTAGGCGGGGAGCTGGCTGGGAAGCAGAGCAGCTGGGACTGGAGCCAGAGCCCACGTGGGATGCCGTTGTCGCAGGCAGAGGCGTAACAGACTGGCCACAAGCTACACGGGTATCCTAATAGGTAGGCTAACTGCTAGGCCAAAGGCCCACCTCTGCATTTTTAGATACATGAGTTATACTTCTGTTTATAAAATCACCATCACTGTGGCCCCGTAACGTCCACACGAAAGAGTTCCCCGCCAGGCTGGGAGAGTGGGATGAGCCTGCGATCCTGGGTGGGAGTCTGGTCTGGGGACCAAGAGTTTGAGGAGAGGATGGGAAACAGTGCGTGAGGGCGTAGGACCAGGATGGGAGAAGTCGTATTCAAGAACCAAGGATGAGATTCCTGAAAGTGGTGCGGAGCGCTTGCTGAGTGAATGAACAGACTCTTTGGTCCTACTGGGAAGGGAGGGCCAAGCGGAGGCCACCCTCAGTGTCCAGCTCAGTGGAGGAGGAGGGATGGCCTCTGCAGACACAGAGCATCTTGGGAGGGGCAGCCCTTCCTCTGTAACCCCTCCCTCCGACGCTCTCCTGCCCCGTCTGAGGGTTGGGAGATCAAGCAGGTGCAGGAGTCTGACCCCCCTGTTTTAACTCTGTTTCCTAGAGGTGTGGTCCTCCATGGGCTGCTCTATCCCTTTGAGCCCCAACTGCTTCACTATAAAGCGTGGATGATATCCTGTTTATCTGCAATACTTGAATACTTTAAACAGTATTCAAGCTAAGTACTTGAGCTATTACTGCCGCCTTCCAGGGTGTGCATTGCAGGAAGCTGGAGACAGGAGCTGGAGTGAGGAAGTGAAGCAGAGGAAGTGGAGCCTCAGAGAGGTTGAATCTCTTGCCTCATGCTATCCTGCAGCGTAGTGGAGCACCACAGATTCGCACCAGGGTTACTGGTCCCAGAGCCCACACCCTCTCCCATGCAGGTGTTTTAGTAGGAGCTCTTTTGAGTTTTGTGACTCTGGAGATACGATCCTGACTGCCAGCCACTTTATTGTCTTAGAGACACTTCAGAATGCCTTCAGATGGCACCCTTTCTCTCCTTCAACATCATGCAGCCTCCACAATGTTATTTGAACTCTGGAAAGTGGCTCTTTAGAAGATGAGGTGTGAGAGACGTTACTTTCCATGAACAAGAAGCTGGATTACAAGAAGGAGCAGAAAAACACAGAGTGGAGAAGGCGGCACACTGACCGTCTCTGAAGGGAAGTCGCCGCGATGGAGATACTGTGGAGGAATGAGCGGTGATTCCAGTTTTGGTTCTGGCTGTGGATTATGAAGCGTGACATCTATGCTGGATGTTTTTCTATTAGTTTTTGTGAATAGCCTTGACCCACTAAGGTTCATTGTGCATTGTAGGACTGGAAAGCTAAAAGTTTTGTTTCCCAGTTTACCGCATCAGCAAGTTCTTGGTCTATATTTTCCCACTGTGAGGCATGTGTACGAGTTTGGGAAAGCAGAAGAGAAAGGAGTCACTGATCTCCGGTCGCCCTGGCAGGAAGATGGGTGAACATCAGCAGTTGACAGAAATGAGGTTTTGCACCAAAGGCCCTGTACAGCTTCCTTAGTAGTAGCCATTCTGATACTAATGGGACTGTCTTGGGGTTCTTTTTTTCTTTTCATTTTTTATTTATATAAGGTGAACAAATTTCATGTGTTTCATAAATACAGATTTAGGAGCACAGTGATACTTCTCACCCTGCTCTCCCTCCCACCCATGTTCCCACTCTCCCTCCTCATTCCTTTCTTTTTCTTTTAATTTTCAGTTTATTGTATAATCATAAGCTTAACCGCAAAAAAAAAAAAAAAAGTATTCAAAAGGCAGAGTGATGGGGGTGGGGAGAGCGAGCTAGTGAGTACTTCCATCTGCTGGTTCATTCCCCAGATGGGCCTATCAGCCAGAGCTGGGCCAGGCTGAGGCCAAGAGCCTAGAACTCCGTCCAGGTCTCCGATGTGGGTGGCAGGGACTGGAGCGCTTGGGCCATCATCCACTGCCTTCCCAGGTGCATTAGAAGACGCTGGATCAGAAGCAGAGTACAATGTACATGTACATGTACCATGTACAATGCGGGTGTCCCAGAGTTCTATCCAGCACCACAATGCCGGCCCTGCCACCTTCTTGGTTTTTTTCTTATTTAAAAAATTCTAAATTTATTGATTTGAAAGGCAGAGGAAGAGAAATATTTTCCATCCTCTGATTGAATCCCCAGATACCTGTAACGGGGCTTATTGCAGGATCAGGCCCAAATCCAGGAGCCTGGAACTCCGCTGTGACTCCCACATGAGTAGCAGGCACCCATGCACTGGAACCGTTACCTGCTACCTCCCAGGGTTCGCATCGGCAAGAAACTAGAATTGGAAATGAGCCAGGACTTGAACCTCGACACTCTGATGTGGGCGTCCCCAGCAGCCTCCGGACAGCTGCACCAGGTGCTCACCCTGGTTTGCCCCCTCTGTAGTAGCTGTGTCCTGCAGTTTCCCTGCTGCCCTGTACAAGCGCTCATGTCGTGGGTGAAGAGATGTGCAGGCTGTGGCTCTCAGTACTCCACACTGGAAAATGTACGTTCTGGAGGGCTCCAGGGGCCTGGGACTCTGGGCTCCTTGACAGGACAGTTCAGCATCTTAGAGCTAGAGGCACCTGTCCGCTAGGGGGACCTTAGAGGTCTCTAAGGGGTGATTGGCGTCTGTGCTGGGAACCCTGTCTGGAATTGGCTGCGTGATCTTGGGCGACCCCTAATGGCGAAGTGTAGCAACACATGACATCTCCACAGGATGCACTGTGCAGCTTGTGTCAGGTTTCATTGTTTTTTTTTTGTTTGTTTTTTGGTGGGGGCTTTTGCTGTAGTTACAATACTGTATGTATTTGCCAACAAATTCAGTATGTTTTATTATGTACAGACTAAATATTCTTTTTTTAAAAATTTATTTTATTTACTTGAAAAAGTTAAAGGAGCTAGTACTGTGGTGTAGCGGGTAAGGCTGCCACCTGCAGTGCCAGCATCCCATATGGGTGCCGATTTGAGTCCCGGCTGCTCCACTTCCGATCCAGCTCTCTGCTATGGCCTGGGAAAGCAGTAGAAGATGGCCCAAGTCCTTGGATCCCTGTACTCATGTGGGAGACCCAGAGGAAGCTCCTGGCTCCTGGCTTTGGATCGGCACAGCTCTGGCTGTTGCGGCCAATTGGTGTGTGAACCAGTGGATGGAAGACCTCTCTCTCTCTCTGCCTTTCCTTTTCTCTGCCTCTCCTTCTCTCTCGGTGTAACTCTGACTTTCAAGTAAATAAATAAATCTTAAATAACAACAAAACACAGAGTTACGGATAGAGATAAAGCAAGAAAGAGAGAGGTCTTTCCATCTGCTGGTTCGCTCCCCAAATGGCCACAACTGCCAGAGCTGAGCCAAGAGCCTCCTCTGGGTCTCCATGTGGGTGCAGGGACCCAAGCACTCTGAGCATCCTCCACTGCTTTCCCAGGCCATGGCAGAGAGCTGGATTGGAAGTGGAACAGCCAGGACTTGAACTGGTGCCCATATGGGATGCCGGCACTGCGGGCTGGGGTTTTAACCCACTGTGCCACAGCGCCGGCCCCAGATTGAATTTTCTTCATTCCAACATGCTGGGGACCAGAATGTTTCAAATTCTAGATTTTTTTGATTTTGCAATATTTTCAAACATACAATGAGATATATTGGGAATGAGACCCAAATGTAAAAATTAACTTATGTTTCATACATAGTGTATTCATATAGGCTGAAGGTAATTCTGTAGATTTTTATTTCACCTGCCTGCTTTAAAACTTTTGTAAATTTTTCTTTTAATATTTATTTATTTTATTTATTTGAAGGGTAGAATTAGATAGAGGGATGGGGGAAGAGAGAGAGATCTTTCATCTGCTGGCTCACTCCTCAGATGGCCGCAACAGGCAGGACTGGGCCAGGCCAAAGCCAGGAGCCAGGAGCTTTTTCCGGGTCTCCCATGTGGGTGCAAGGGCTCCCTGCTTTCCCAGGCCATTAGCAGGGAGCTGGATCGGAAGTGAAGCAGCTGAGATTCCAACCGGTGCCCATATGAGATGCCAGTGCTGTAGGCCGCAGCTTAACCTGTTACGGCACAGCTCTGGCCCCTCTAAATTATTTCTAAAAAAAATTTTTACTTGAAAGGGAGATAGAAACAGAGAAAGAGATGGAGAGATATTCCATCTGCTGGTTCATTCTCTCAAATGCCTTTAGCAGCCAGGGCTGGGCCAGGCCAAAGCCCCCAGAACCAGGAACTCCATCTGGCTCTCCTGTGTGGGTGGCAGGAAAATAAGCACTTGGGACATTATCTGCTACCTTCCCAAGTGCATCTGCAGGAAGCAGCACTGGGAGCGTGGAGTAGCCAGGACTGGAACCAGACCCTTAGAAATGGGATGCGGGCAGCCTGACCCACTGTACCATCATACCTGCTCCTAAGCTAGTTTTTGCTAAAGGGAGAGAGAGAGAGAGAGAGAGAGTGAGGCTGTTCTGTGCTTCACTTCCTAAATTGCTACAGTGGCTAGGAGGGGGCTGGGAGGGGGCTGGGGCTGCGGCTGCGGCTGAGAGCCAGGAAGTCCATCCAGTCTCCCACATGGGTGGCAAGGACTCGGGTGTTTGAGACAACATCTTTTGCTCTCTGGGTGTGTTAGAGGAAGCCGTATCAGAAACAGAGTTCTTAAGACTTAAATAGGTGCTCCGACACAGGATGCGGGTGATCCAACTGAAGTCTTTTTTTTTTTTAAGCATTTATTTGAAAGGCAGAGTTAGGGATCTCCCATCCTCCGGTTCGCTCCCCAGATGGCCACAACAGCCAGGGCTGGGCCAGGCTGAATCCAGGAGCTTTCTCTGAGTCCCCCACATGAGTGGCAAGGGGCCCAACTACTTGGGCCGTCGTCTTCTGTTTTTCTCGGCGTGTTGGCAGGGAGCTGGACCAAAAGTGGGGCAGCTGGGACGTGAAGTGGCACCCATATGGATGCTGGTGTTCAAGGCAATGGCTTAACCCGCTACACCACAATGCCGGCCTCTCAACTGATGTCTTAATTACTATTAATGTCTTAGTGCCCACCCCTGAATGAATTTTAAGTCAAATTAATGAAAGGATAAATGTGTATTTGGGTCATTTCTAAGGGAGATATAAAATTGCACGACTGGCTATGAAGCATCGTGTTAATGTGTGTGTGCCTTTCTTTTCTACCTCAGAGTAGCTGTACTTTGGGGTCATGTTAACAACAGTGTTCCCTCTGTACTTTAGGAATGTAGAGAGGTGATGTGTGTGGCTCTGTTAGGTGGATTATGTTGGTTGTGCTTTGCTGATCAGCTGATACATTTGCACATGACAGTTTTCTGCGAGATAAAATTTGGTTAAAAGTTATAGTTGCTGTGGATGATTAAGACCACACTGAGGGGGCCGATGCTGTGGCGTAGCAGGTAAAGCCGCTGCCTGCAGTGCCGGCATCCCATATGGGTGCCAGTTTGATTTCCGGCTGCTCTACTTCGGATCCAGCTCTCTGCTGATAGTCTGGGAAAGCAGTAGAAGATGGCCCAAGTCCTTGGGCCCCTGCACCCATGTGGGAGACCTGGAAGCAACTCCTGGCTTCAGATCAGTGTAGCTCTGGCCGTTGCAGCCATCTGGGGAGTGAACCAGTGGATGGAAGACCTCTCTCTCTGCCTCTCCTTCTCTCTCTGTGTAACTCTGCTTTCAAGTAAATAAATAAATCTTAAAAAAAAAAAAAAAAAAAAAAAGACCACACTGAGGAGGAGCCGATGTGACACAGCTGGTGTCCCGTGTTGGAGCTCTGGTTTCTCACCCAGCTCGCCGCTAATGCACCTGGGAAGGCGGTACATGGTGGCCCAAGTGCTTGGACTCCTGCCACCACATGGGAGACCAGGATGGAGCTCCCGGTTCCTGCCTTTGGCCTGGCCCACCCCAGCCATAGCAGCCGTTGGGGGAGTGAACCAACAGATTGGAGATCTTTCTGTGTGTCTCCTTCTCTATGTCATCTGCCTTTCTAATAAATAAATCTTAGTCTATAACAGGAATGATATCAATATCCGACTGTATCAGTCACTGTGACAGGTCTTTGAACCAGACAGTAGCTTGTCTACAGGGAAGCATCTGATGTTTCTACAAAGTCGAAGTAAAAACACAAATATGGAAAGTAATAAAAGACTTCGAGTATTTTTTTTGCCTTGATGTATAGTACATGCAGATAACTGGTCTAGAAGTTTGTCAGAATTTTAGAAAAGCTTATTGAGTTTCAATAAATTTATTAAAAAAGCTTGTGAAGGGGTTGGCGGTGTGTCACAGTGGGGTAAGCTACCACCTTTGACACCAAAATCCCATTTGGGCGCCAGTTCAAGTCCCAGCTGCTCCACTTCCGATCCAGATCCCTGCTTATGTGCCTGGGAAAGCAGTGGAGGAGACACAGTACTTGGGCCTCTGACCTATGTGGGAGTGAACCAGTGGATGAAAGACTTCTCTCTCTCTCCACCCACCCCATCCCTCCCTCCCTCCCTCCCTCCCTCTCTCCCTCTCTCTCTCCCTAACTCTGCCTTTCAAGTAAATATTAAAAAAACAACAACTTAATACTGTGAAATGTCACATTAAATGATTGTTTTGTTTCATCTACTTGAAAGGCAGGGGGTGGGGAAGGGCGGCCAAGATCTTCTATCCAGTGGTTGACTTCCCAAATGCCTATAGCAGCCAGAGCTGGGCCAGGCTGAAGCCAGGAGCCAGGAACGCCATCCTGGTTTCCCAAGATGGCAGGAACCCAACTCCTTCAGCCGTTGCCTGATGCCTCTCAAGGTGTGAGTTAGCAAGAAGCTGGAATCATGAGCAGAGTTGGGAACCCTGGCACTCCGATATGGGATGGGGCATTCCAAGTGATGTCTTTTTTTTTTTTTTCCCAGTGTTTATTTTCATCTACTTGAAATAGAGAAAGATATAAGGAAAAAGGAAGGAAGGAAAGAAATAAAAGAAAAAGATCTTCGATTTGCTGGGTCTCTCTAAATGCTTGCAGCAGGCAGGGCTGGGCGAGACTGAAGCCAGGAGCCCAGAATCCCTTCCAGGTCTCCCGTGGAGGTGGCAGAGACTCCCAGGTGCAGTAGCAGGAAGCTGGCTCAGAAGGACCACAGCTGGGACTCCAGTGGCATTATGATGTGGGATTTGTAAGGCAGAGTTAGAGAGAGGAGAGAGCTTCCATCCACTGGTCACTCTCCACCTGGCAGCAATGGTCGGTGCTGGGCCAGGCCAAGCTAGGAACCTGGAACTCCATCCAGGTCTCCCGCTTGGCCATCTTACACTGCTTTCCCAGGTGCATCAGCAGGGAGTTGGATTGGAAGTGGCACAGCTGGGACTTGAACTGGTGCTCATGGGATGCCAGTGTTGTAGGGGGCAGCTTAACCCACTGTGCCACAATATTTGCCACTAGAGTAGTAAGTCTTGTTTATTATCATGGCATCATAATGTTTCTTGATTTTTCAAAAGGGAAGTCTTCTTCCTTCCTTCCTTCCTTTCTTTCTTCTTTTTTTTTTTTTTTTTGGACAGGCAGAGTGGACAGTGAGAGAGAGAGACAGACAGAGAAAAAGGTCTTCCTTTGCCATTGGTTCACCCTCCAATGGCCGCCGCGGCTGGCACGCTGCGGCCGGCGCACCGTGCTGATCTGATGGCAGGAGCCAGGTGCTTTTCCTGGTCTCCCATGGGGTGCAGGGCCCAAGCACTCGGGCGACCCTCCACTGCACTCCCTGGCCACAGCAGAGAGCTGGCCTGGAAGAGGGGCAACCGGAACAGAATCCAGCGCCCCGACCGGGACTAGAACCCGGTGTGCCGGCGCCGCTAGGTGGAGGATTAGCCTTGTGAGCCACGGCGCCGGCAAGTCTTCTCTATTCTTTTTAGAAGTTGACATGGTGATTTGTGGGTCTTATTTCTTTTTAAAGATTTTATTTATTTATTTATTTGAGAGGTAGAGTTAGAGAGGGAGAGACAGACAGAAAGGTCTTCCTTCCGTTGGTTCACTCCCCAAATGGCCGCAATTGCTGGAGCTGTGCCGATCCGAAGCCAGGAGCCAGGCGCTTCCTCCTGGTCTCCCATGTGGGTGCAAGGCCCAAGCAATTGGGCCATCCTCCACTGCTCTCTCAGGCATAGCAGAAAGCTAGATTGGAAGAGGAGCAGCCAGGACTAAAACCGGTGCCCATATGAAATGCCGGCACTGCAGGCAGAGGATTAACCTACTGTGCCACGGTGCTGGCCCCGATTTGTGGATTTTTACTCTTCTCTATTTTTTTTTTTTTTTTTTGACAGGCAGAGTGGATAGTGAGAGAGAGAGAGACAAAGAGAAAGGTCTTCCTTTTGCCGTTGGTTCACCCTCCAATGGCTGCCGTGGCTGGCGTGCTGCGGCCGGCGCACCGCGCTGATCCGATGGCAGGAGCCAGGTACTTATCCTGGTCTCCCATGGGGTGCAGGGCCCAAGCACTTGGGCCATCCTCCACTGCCTTCCTGGGCCACAGCAGAGAGCTGGCCTGGAAGAGGGACAACTGGGACAGAATCCGGCGCCCCAACCTGGACTAGAACCCGGTGTGCCGGCGCCGCTAGGTGGAGGATTAGCCTATTGAGCCACGGCACCGACCTCTTTATTTTTTTTAAAACATTCATATTCATTCTCTCTCTCTCTCTCAGATTTTTGGGGCCAGCGCCATGGCTCACTTGGGCCATCTTCCACTGCTTTCCCAGGCTGTGAGCAGAGAGCTGGATCGAAAGTGGAGCAAATGGGGCTCGAACTCAACACAGGGGATGCCGGCACTGCAGGCAGAGGCTTAACTCCACCACAGTGCTGGCCCCTCTATGTATTCTTTAAGATAATATTTTTCAAAAAGAATACTTGCTGGAATGTAAATTGGAGTTATCCAGAATTTATACATGACTTAGATAGAATGGGTACCTTTTAAATTGGGGTGCTCCATCCATGAAAATATGTGTTTTTATTGGTGTCTTCATTTTATTGGTGTCAGCCACTGTCTTTGGGGCCAGTGTTGTGGTGCAGTGGGTTAAGCTGCTGCCTGTGTTGCCAGCATCCCATATGGTTACTGTTTTGAGTCCCAACTGCTCCACTTCCGATCCAGCGCCCTGCTAACCTGCCAGGGAAAGCAGCGGAAGATGGCCCGAGTCCTTGTCCCCTTCCACCACGTGGATACTCTGATGGAGTTCCAGGCTCCGGGCTTTGGCCTGGCCCAGCCCCAGCCGTTGCAGCCGTCTGGGGAGTAAACCAGTAGATGGAAGCTCAATCACTCGCTCGCTCTCTCTTCCTCCCTTCCCCCCTCCCTCCATGTAACTCACCTTTCAAATCAATAAATCTTTAGGGGAAAAAAGCCACTGTCTTATACATTGCCATCATGGAGAAATCAACTTTTACTCTAACAGTTGCTTCTAAGATTCTTTCTGTATTTTTGGAGTTTTTCTATGATGTGTTGAGGTGTGGCTTGCTTTCTTTCTTAACTATTTATTTGAAAGAAGAGAGAGAAGGAAAATCAGTCTTCCATCCTCTGGTTCACTCTCCAAATGGCCACAGTGGCCAAAGGCCAGTCCAAAGGCAGGAGCCAGGAGCTTCTTCCAGGTCTCTCATGTGAAGGCAGGGGCTCAAGGACTTGGGCCATCTTCTGCTGCTTTCCCAGGCCATAGCAGGGAGCTGGATCAGAAGCAGAGCAGCTGGGACTTGAGCTGGCACCCACATGGGATGCCAGCACTGCAGACACTGGCTTAACCCAGAGTGACTTAACCCGCTGGCCTCTGAATGCTTGCCTTTTTTCTTTTTAAGATTTATTTATTTATTTGAAAGAATTGCACAGGGAGGAGATGCAGAGAGAGAGAGAGAGAGAGAGAGAGAGAGAGAGAGAGAATGAATGTCTTCTATCTGTTGGTTTTATTCCCCAGTTGGCCACAATGGCCAGAACTGAGCTGATCTGAAGCCAGGAGCCAGGAGCTTCTTCCAGGTCTCCCAAGCAGGTGCAGGGGCCCAAGGACCTGGACCATCTTCTGCTTTCCCGGGCCATAGCAGAGAGCTGGATTGGAAGTGGAGCAGCTGCGACACGAACCGGCGCCCATATGGGATGCTGGCACTGTAGGCGGCAGCTCTACCCGCTATGCCGTAGCACCAGCCCCTGAATGCTTGTTTTTTAATGTTGAGTTTGTAGTAAGTAAGGCCTTGGTCAGATACGTGGCCTGCACATATTTCCTCCTAGTCTGTAGTTTCGTTTCTTTTTTCTTTTCTTTTTTTTTAAATTTGACAGACAGTGAGAGAGTGACAGAGAGAAAGGTCTTCCTTCCGTTGATTTACCCCCCCAAATGGCCACTACGGCCGGAGCTATGCTGATCCGAAGCCAGGAGCCAGGTGCTTCTCCTGGTCTCCCATGCGGGTGCAGGGCCCAAGCACTTGGGCCATCCTGCACTGCCTTCCCGGGCCACAGCAGAGAGCTGGACTGGAAGAGGAGCAACTGGGACTAGAACCTGGTGCCACAGGCAGAGGATTAACCAAGTGAGCCACGGTGCCAGCCCCCTGTAGTTTGTCTTGTTATTCTCTATATAGGATCTCACAGAGGAAGAGTTTTTAATTTTCATGAAGTCATTTGTCAGTTTTTCCTTTCATGGACCATGTTCCAAAAACTGTTGTCCTAGGTTCCAGAGATCCTTATGTTTTTGTCTAAGTGTCTGGTAATTATATGTTTTATACTTCAGGCCACGAACCATTGGGGCCTGATTTTGACAAGGTGGGAAGTGTAGGCCACAGTCCTTTCTTTGTGGGGAAGAGGCGGGAGGTCCACGGACGTCCATTTTCACCAGCAAAGCAAGCTGGACACAACTTGTGTCTGCCTCTGGGTTCTCTGTCTCGTCCCACTGTGGATCCCTGTCTCCCACCTTTGCTTTCTTTTTGAAAGGCTCCTGTGTCTGAGGCCGCATCGTGGCGCAGTGGTGCTGCCCTGCCTCCCTCTACAGGGACCAGGCGCCCCCTCCCCCGGCTCTGAAGGGATGGGGCTGTGCCCATTCCCTCCTCTCCCCTCCACCCGATGATGCGAGCCCGTCTATCGGGGCTGGAGGGGAGAAGGCCTGGGACGAGACTGCACACAGGGCTTAGGACGTGTTCCTGCCTTCCCCCGGGAAGGCCCTTGGGGCCTCTCTGGCTCTGCCAAGAGGGTTCTGGGACCCTGGTGTTGGGTGTGTGTACCCAGTGCTCTGGGAGTGTCCTCCTTGTCCCCTGGGCTCTCAGGGCTGGCAGCAGTGTGTGAGGGGATGAAGGCTAAGGGCAGCCCTGGGCCCTGGAGGCCACAGCCTGGGGACGGGGTTGAGTGTGGCTGGGGCAAGGCTGGGACAGTTTTGGGCCTGGTTTGAAACCCCTCTGGGGCTGGCCCCATCTGGAGTCGAGGTCAGGGGCCTGTGGGGCTCAGCCTGGCGCCGTGGAGTGGTGTCTCCCGGGGCTGTGACAGGGCCTCCTGGGCCTCTGCCACGTGTGCACGGCTGGCTCTGGGCAACCTGTTGACCTCTGCTGCGGGCCGCTGGGACATGTCCTGCCCTCCCCGTGGCCCGGCCCCACAGGGGGACTTGAGCCAGTGCTCGCCCTTCTCTGCCCGGGTCCTCAGCAGGTACCTGAGCCCCTCTGATGCCCAGCACGGCTGTCAGTGGCGCACAGCAGGGACCCTGGCCCCCTGGTGCAGAGGTGAGCTGCACAGGGCCGAGGTCTGTCTGAGCTGGTGACTGCGCACCCCACCTCCACCCGAGTGACTGCAACGCTCCTCCCACTGCCCTCAGAGCCCCCCATGCTTCCAGGACCCCTGCCCTCCCAGAGCACTGAAGCGACTCAGAGATGCGGGTTCTGGGCCTCAGGGAGTGTGACCTTGACCTGTCCTGAGGCCCACAGCTGCCTGCGGCCTTGTCTGTGGCAATTCCTGTGGGTCCTCCCACTCTGCCTCTCCCTCCTATGGGCCCTAAGAAGGCGACAAGTCCTCTTCCCCGCTGTCGGTTGCCCCTGCTGGTCTGGTCTCAGCTGAGCACGGAGCCCCCTCTGCGGAGGACTCTGCTCCTGGGGCTCAGGGACCCCCGGCTGGAGTATCCACGTCCTCCCCGGCCGGGGAGGGAGCCTGGGGGGTATCAGGGCACAGGGCTGCCGTCCTCCCTCCCCAGCCACAGACACCCAGACGCGGAAGCAGTGCTCAGCTTCTATTGGAGACCCCGCCTCCCCGGGGACAAACATCCCGGACAAGCCCCTGTGAGCCCCCTCCCTGGGGGCGTGCACTGTGCTCTGGGGGCCCACAGGGCATGGGGAGGGAAACTGTGAGGGGTGCAGTGACGTGTTGGACCCAAGGACGCAGGGCTCCTTCCTCCCTTGGGCAGCCCAGGGGTGGGCAGGCCCCAGCTCTCTCCCAGGGCTCTCCCCTGGGCCTCCTGGTCTGTCTCCCCAAGGGTGGCCCTTCCCTGGAGGGGTGCGGCGCCTGCCTCGGCGTGGCCGGCCTGTGCCCTTGCCCGGTACTGCGCTTCCCCTGGCCGGGGCCCTCCATGGGAGCTGCGACCCCAGCCCTGGCAGGAATGGTGCTGAGCGTGTCCTGGAGGGCTGTGGGGTGGCGCAGGTGCAGAAGTGCATGGGGGCAGGGGGGAGGGGGCTCGTGGGAGGGGCCAGGTGCCGAGGGCTCAGTCGTCCTTGTCCTTGGCACCGTGTTTGAGGATGCGGGTGAACTCCACGTAGTTGAAGTTGCCCTTCTTGTCGATGGGCGCCTCGCGGTACATCTCGTCCACCTCCTCGTCTGTGAAGCGGTCCCCCATGGTGGTGAGCAGCTCCCGCAGGTGGTCCTCGTGTATGAAGCCTGGGGTGGGCCTGGGTCCGTCAGGGCAGGGTCCCCTGGCCCTGGGCGCCCAGCAGCCCTTGCAGCCTCCCGGTGGGGAGGGCCCAGGACGTCCCACTGCCTGCGTTTGAACACTGGTCCCACGTCTTGGGAGCTGTGGGGCCTTGGGCAAGGTGCTCGAGTCCCTGCGCCTGCTTGATCTGGCAGGTGGAGAAGGAAGTCTGCCAGCCTGGAGGAAGTCGGGTGGGTGGCTGCCTAGGGCCCTGTGAGATGTCAGGGCTCCGGCCATCGCTGTGTGCGTCCCCAGGGAAACTGGCTGGGGGACAGGCTTTGGGAAGACCCGAGCGTGGGCTGGATTCTGCACCCTGATGGCAGACCAGGAGCAGTCAGGGGTAGGAAGCCTTCGTGGACATGGGCCGCCTGGGTCTGGCATTTTGGGGGGACAGCAGGAAGCCGTGGTGGGACTTGTGGTGTTCTGGCAACAGAAGGTGGGGCACGCCCACACCCAGGGATGCCCGGCCCCCCCCCCCCCCCGCCTCGCCCGGCCGCGCTGACCTGAGGCCTCCTCATCAAAGCAGGCGAAGGCGTTGCGGATGACGTCCTCGGGGTCGGTGCCGTTCAGCTTCTCCCCGAACATGGTGAGGAACATGGTGAAGTTGATGGGCCCCGGCGCCTCGCTCATCATGCCCTCCAGGTATTCGTCCGTGGGGTTTTTCCCTGGGGCAAGTGTGCCATTTATGCTGCTGTCCCCGCCTCTCCACGCCCTCCCTGTGCACCCGGCACACACAGTCCTCTGGTCGGGGTGGCAGAGCCGGGCAGTGCCCCCTGAAGAGGGGGTCGCAGCGACCGCCGGGGCCTACTGCTGTGTCCGCGTGCACCTGCCTCTCTGCGTTTGACTCTGACCACCCCGTGGGGCCGGCGTGCTGAGCCCTGCCTGAGGCACACAGCCGGCACTCGGAGCCAGGCAGCCCGGCCCCACGTGTGAGGCACGTTCCCAGAAGCAGTTGAATCGCTGCCTTTTCACCTCTCGCAGGCTGGGGTTTGAATCCCACCTCCATGCCTCAGCTTCCCCTATCCTGAGAACCGTGAACACAAACACCATAAGGGCTGCGTGCTCGTCACAGTGGCTGGCCCAACCCTTGGACTCAGGAATCCATTTCTGGGTTCACAGCTCTACCATTTAGTCGCTGTATGACCTCAGGCTGATCACTCAACCTCTCTGAGCCCATTTCCTCGTTGGGAAAGCCCACCTATCCAAGAGGACCACTCTGAAGTTTAGGATGACAGCTTCAGGGCTTATTAGTATTTTATCTGCTGTTCTTGTCTCTCCTAACCTGGGTGTGACATTTCTCACTGGAGCCGTGATAGGTCTGCAGACCCCAACTTGGGCTACAACAGTTTTCCTGTGGTCCAGGGCCTCATGGGCGGGGCGCTGCCTTGCAAAAGTGATCGAGTCTTCAGGTCCTTGTCTCCTCTGAGCCTCAACCCCTCACCCATGAGGAGGGGCTGTGACATTTGGGTCCCAGTGCAGCACCTGGGGCAGTCACCGTGTGGGAGCCCTGGAGTCCACTGCCAGGGCCATGGGGGAGGAATCTTCCGTGAATGTGGGCTGAAGCTGGGAGAAGCTGGGCCCGAGGGAGAGGACGGTGGTCCGTGGCAGCCCTCCACTCAGGGTTGCCCGGGCCCCACCAGACGCTTTGTGGGGACACGAGGGCCCCGATCCGTTAAGCAGGAGGGAAGTGGGCAGGGCTGTGCCAGGGGCTGGGGCTGAGGGTGCTGTCTGGTTGTCTGTGGCTAGCACCCGGGGAGCAACGGGGCCAGGCCTCGCCTCGGCCTCCGTGAACTGGACGTGATTCCTGAGCTAACATGCTGGGGGAAGTCACTGCGGTGGGGGTGACATCCCCCCTGGGCCTCAGTTTCCCCAAGCTGTCCCTTGGCGGCTGAGCCCTTTCTAAGACTGAAATGCTGCACAGATCTGCACTAGCCAGTCCCACTCGGGTCGGTCTCCACAGGTTCCAACCTTGCATGGTACCTCGGTCTCCCTGTCTGTGAAACGGACACGGCAGCCGCAGCCACCCCCTCGGGTGGGACCTGTGCTCTCCACGTGCCGGAGGTCCCTGGCCCACCCAGGCCTAGCCCTGCGTACCCAGCGAGGCCAGCATGTCGTGCAGGTCCTCCTTGTCAATGAAGCCGTCACGGTTCTGGTCGATCATGTTGAAGGCCTCCTTGAACTCCTGGATCTGGGACTGGTCAAACATGGCGAAGACATTGGACGTGGCCCGCTGTGGCCGCTTCTTTGTGGTCTTGGCCTTGGCCCGCTTGCTGGACATCTTGGCTTCAGGTGGGTGGGGCTTCCCTGCAAGAAGAGGGCCAGGATAGGGAACCTTCCTGCCTCGCACAGAGTGCATTTCCGCTCCGGGCTCCTGCCAGGCAGCCCTTTGTGGAAGCAGGCTAGCACAGGCCCTGTGGGCTCCTGAACCGCCTCCCCGCTCTGAGCCCGAGTCCGGATCTGGGAGCAGGGACATGAGGAGCGCCCAGCAGGAGGGCTTCATAGATGTGCCTGGTGCAGAGTAAGCTATTTTGGCTGTGACTGGGTAACAAACTTTGGATTGGGCTCGGTGCCAGCCATGAACGGGCTTTATCTTCTTGAAGCCCTGACAGTGTTTGCACTGTGCATCTCGGTCCAGTGCCGAGGTGGGCTGACACGTGGGAGGCAGCTGGGGCCCCGCCTGGCCTGGGCAGCCTTCCAGGCTCCCCTGGCCCCGTGGGAAGCGGCTGGATCAGCAGCCCTGCGTTCCTGACATTCCTTGTCCGCCTCTACAGCCTGCTCCAACCCTGGGCCTGACCAGCCCCAGGTTGGTGGCAGACTGATCCCGGAGCTCCCCAGGGCCCATCCTGCGTGAGGCCCCCACGCTGGAAACCCCAGCTGCTTGTTGCCCTGTGCAGACCTGGCCCCTTAACCTCTTAGCCCCCAGCCAGTTCTCATCCCATCCAGGCCCAGCCCCGCACCTGTCATTTTGACACTCTTGAAGGGTCTTGCCTTCCCCTAGAGCAAGTCTGGGCCCCCTCGGCGTCACCCTCGGGGCTCTGGGAACCCTGACCCTCTCTGACTGGCGGCCGCACCTCGGCCTCTCGTGACCTGTGATTGAGCCACCCTGGCCTCTGGCTGGTCCCCAGCCACTTTGCTCCCGGGTCTGTTCTGCAGCCCAGCTCTGGGACATGCCCGCAGAGCTGTTTCTAGGTGCGTCCTGACAGTGGGCTCCCACAGGTCTCTCCTCGCCACGGGGGCGCCTGCACCCTCCAGTCTGCTCCACTCACAGCCTGCAGTGTGGTTTCTGCTGCCTCCGTCATGCAGGTGGGGAACCAAGACTTGGGGCCTGCGAGGGCCCAGGATGACTGCCCCTTCTTTGCTCTGCCCTCAACCCCACGGTCCAGCCCACAGGAGGCCTCTGCCTGTGTGGCTGTGAGCGCTCCTTGAGCAGTTTCCAGGCCTTCACCCCCAACTCTCCTCAAGTCATCTTGGGTCTGCGAGATCTTAACCCCGGGGCTGGGCTCCTGGCCAGGCTCAGCAGGTCCCTAGGGCCGCCCCACCGCGTGGTTAGCAAAACAGGCCCAAGAATGGAAGAGGCGTATCTGCGACAGGGGTGGGGGCCAGGTTTGGCTGGATGGGCGCAGTCTTGGCCCCTGGTGTTCCCAAGGCCTGAACAAAGGAAAACCACATCCTGAGAGGCTGGCCTCGGGCCTGTGGCAGCTGCGGGCCCGAGGACTGTGTGTGACCAGGCTTGTTCTGGAGACGGGGTCAGGGGTAACAGGGCCCTCAGCCCTGGAGCCACCATCTGTCCCTCCAGGGGGAAGGTCCGTGACCCCAGGGTCAGACCCAGCCGGTCCTGGGCCTGTCTGTGACCAGATGGCACCTCTCTCCTGTGGTGTCTGAACTCCCACCACACCAGGCCTGGCCCCAGTTAGCAGTCCCCGGGCTGGGCAGCGCCAGCAGCCTCTGGTTCAAGGCTGAGTTCTCCAAGCCTTGAGTCCTTGTCCAGCCCCCTCGGAGTGAGTCCTGCAGGGGTCTCAGCAGGCCTTACCTGCCTGCAGGCACAGCTGCGCAGGGGTGGCCCAGAGAGGGGGAGCTGTGGTCCCTGGCTGTGGGAGGGTCCCTGGTCTCCACTCCTGCCGCCCGCCCCAGGCTGTGGATGCCCTGGTGGAGGAGTGTGCAGCCTGGATGGGCTGTTTCTTCATCCTGTGCTCCCTCCCTGGCACCCGTGCCCCCCGAGGCCATCTCTAATACCTTTACAGAGGGGCGCAGCCTGGACTACAGGGTCCCCAAACCCTGAACAGCCCCCCATTGCCCAACAGGCTCAAACCCCTTTTAGCCACCCGGGGACCCCAGACCCTCCATCTCCTGCCCGGACCGTCTAGACCACCTGCTCTAGACACCCTGGCCCTGGCCCTGGGCGGGCTCCCACCTGGTGCGGAGAAGGTGTTCGCAGGGAGCGCAGAGCCGGAGCGCGGGGGAGCTGGCCTGGCGGCTGGGTCCGGGTCCGGGTCTGGCTCTGTCCGGGGGCGGGGCTGGGGCGGGGCCTGGCGGCCGGGCCTTACAAGGCAGAAGAATGCGCACGGCGGGGGCGGGGCCTCGGCGGCCCGCCCGGCCTTATTTGGCCTGGACCCATAGACTGGACGGGCGGAGGTGTGCCTGGACCCCAACTTCCCCGCGGGTCCTTGTCATCCGGGGTTCCAGTTTCAAGGGCGGGTGGTGCTGGGGCAGAGGAGGCAGCGGGAGCGGCCTAGCGGCGGGGGAGAAGGCGCGCTCCGGTGGCTCCTTGCTCTGCAGCGGGGCAGGCAGCGCACCCAGGACCCTACTGTCTCAGACCCAAGCTCTAGCTCCCCCCTGGATGCCAAGCCTGTCCTGGGGAGGGCGGAGTCCTCCTGCGGGTCCTGCAGTGTCAGGGCGGCCGCCCGTGTGGGGCGGGGACCCAGAGACCCCGCTCTGGAGGCTGTGGTGGTTGTGGCGGGAAATGCCTTGACCCAGCGGCTCCAGGCTTCGGCGGGGGGAGGGGAGCTGGCGGGGCGGAGATGACCTCCCGGAGCGCGGGCGGGCAGGCAGGCCAGGAGGGGCCCGGAGCAGGGGGACAGTGTGCGGGGCTGTGCTGTGCCGGGGGTCTCTGGAGCCACGGGGAGACGGGGCTGGGTGGGGGCGGCTGTGGGTGGAGTGGGTTTGGGGGATCAGAAATTGTTTGGGACAAGTTAGTTTGTAAGTCTTTTTAGTTTGAAATTTCAGACTTAGAATGAAGTGGCAGGAGTCATGCAGACCCGCCTGTCGTCTGCAGCTGCGGGTGCAGCCAGAGAGCCCCGACCGTCTCAGTGAGTTTCGTCCTAAAAAGGAGATTGTCAGGTGTCTGCGAGGCCGCAGCGTGTACGGCGTTGGCCCGGCTGGGCCCGTTGTTCACGGAATGCGGTTGACAGGAATTGTTCTGGCCCAGGATCCAGCCCAGGCACCTGCTGGCGTGGGGAGGAGCTTCTGTTCCGAGTGCACCATCCTTCCCCGGCAGAAACTCCCTGTCTCCGCTGGCACCTGCTCGCTGGCTCGCTCTCGCTGGATTTGATTACTCCAGGGGCTGCATGTGAGGTTTGAGAGATTCATGGAAAATGTGTATTAAGAAAATGCAGCAGGTTAAGCCACTGCCTACAATGCCAGCATCCCATATGGGCCTGGGTTCCAGTCCTGGCTGCTCCACTTCCGATCCAGCTCCTTGCTGCTGGGCCTGGGAAAGCAGCAGAGCACAGCCCAGGTGCTTGGGCCCCTGTAGCCGCGTGGGAGACTCTGACGGAGCTCCTGCCTTCGGCCTGGCCCAGCCCCAGTCCTTGCAGCCATATTGGGAGTATGGAAGTATTCCAGTGTGTGGAAGGCCTCTCTCTTTGTAACTCTGCCTTCAAAATAAGTAAACAATTTTTTAAAAAAGAAAATATGCAGAGATTTCAATTTTGTGTGTGTACAAAAATAAGGTGGTCTTTTAATTTTTCCATGAGCTTTTTGAAATCTTGTGCGAGAGGAATCATCCAGTATTTGTCCTGTGGCTGGCTTATCACCCCACATGATGTCCTCAGGGTTCATCCACGCGTGGGCCAAGGCCCCTTCAGTTTTAAGGCCGAGTAGCATTCTGCTGTGTTCAGTGGCCACGGATCCTGTCTGCGTCCGTCCCTGAGAGGACAGACGTCTAGGCTCTCCCACTCCTTGGCTCTTAGTAACTGTGCGGTTATCCCTTCAGTTCTGTGGGGTGCAGCCCGGAAGCGGGTTGCTGGGTCACGTGCTCTCTATCCTTTGAGGGGCGTCAGCAACTCTCCCAGAGGGCTGCTCCGTTCTCCTTCACTCCTGTCCAGGGCACGAGAATCTCACTTCCTCACCTTCATGCTCATTGGTTGTACAGTTTGTTTATTTATTTGAAAGAGTTGGAGGGAGGGAGAGAGAGAAGGTGCTTCCATCCCTGGTTCACTCCCCAGATGGCCACAACAAAGCGGCCAGCACTGGGCCCGCTGAAGCCGGAAGCTGGGAGCTTCATCCTGGTCTCTCGCGAGGGTGCAGGGGCCCAAATACCTGCACCGTTGTCTTTTCCCAGGCCATCAGCAGGGAGCTGGATCGGAAGTGGAGTAGCTGGGACATGAACTGGTGCCCACATGGGATGTCAGTGTCACAGGCAGTGGCTTTACCCACTACACCACAACATTGGCTCTGTGCCTTTTATTTTTCCAAAGATTTACTTATTTGAAGGACAGAGTTACAGAGAGAGAGAAAGAGAGAGGGAGAGAGAGAGAGAGAGAGAAAAGTCTCCCACTGGTTCATTCCCTGAATGACTGCAATGGCCAGAGCTGAGCTGTTCCAAAGCCAGGAGCTTCTTTGAGGTCTCCCACATGGGTGCAGGTGCCCAAGGACTTGGGCCATCTTCCACTACTTTCCCAGGCCATAGCAGAGAGCAGGATTGGAAGTAGAGCAGCCGGGACTCGAACCAGCATCCATATGGGATGCCGGCACTGCAGACCGGGGCTTTACCTGCTACGCCACAGTGCCGGCGTTCAGATGTATCATTTGTAATTTTTCCCATTCTATGGGTTTCTGAGGTTTTTAAAGAAAAACTTAAATTGATATAATTTACATATAAAAACATACATTTTTAAATTTTTTAAATTTATTTGACAGAGTTAGTGAGAGAAAGAGAGAAAGGTCTTCCTTTCCGTTGGTTCACCACCCCCAAATGGCTGCTACGGCTGGCGCTGCACTGATCTGAAGCCAGGAGCCAGGTGCTTCCTCCCGGTCTCCCATGCGGTGCAGTCGCCCAACCACTTGGGCCATCCTCCACTGTCCTCCCAGGCCACAGCAGAGAGCTGGACTGGAAGAGGAGCGACCAGGACTAGAACCCGGTGCCCATATGGGATGCCGGTGCCACAGGCAGAGGATTAACCTAGTGAGCAATGGCACCAGCCCCCAAAGCATTCATTTTTAAAACATACTTATTTGAAAGGCAGATTTAGAGGGACAGGGAGAGATGCATCTTCCATCCACTGGTTTACTCCCTAAATGGCCACAATGGCTGGAGCTGGACCAAGCCAAAGACAGGAGCCATGAGCGGCTTCTGGGTCTCTCACGTGTGTGCAGAGCACTTGGGCCATTTATTGCTGCTTTCCCAGGCACATTATCAGAGCTGGATTGGAAGTAGAGCAGCCGGGACTCAAACTGGTGCCCAGTGGGATGCCAGTGCTGCAGACAGGGACTTAACCCACTATGCCACAGCGCCAGCCCCAACTTTCATCTTTAGAAGAGTGTGATTGAGTGGTTTTAGTAGATCTACAGAGTTAGACAACCATCATCACTATTTAATTCCACAACATTTTTATCACCCCAGAAAGAGACCCTGTGCCCTCCCCACTCCCAGCCCCTGGTGAACACAGGTCCACTTTTTTTTTTTTTTTAAAGATTTATTTATTTATTTGAAAGAGTTGCACAGAGAGAGGAGAGGCAGAGAGGGAGAGAGAGAGATCTTCCATTCGCTGGTTCACTCCCCAAATGGCCGCAATGGCTGGAGCTGTGCCAATCCGAAGCCAGGAGCCTACTCTGGGTCTCCCATGTGGGTGCAGGGCCCAAGCACTTGGACCATCTTCCACTGCCTTCCTGGGCCACAGCAGAGAGCTGGCCTGGAAGAGGGGCAACCGGGACAGAATCTGGCGCCCCAACCGGGACTAGAACCCGGTGTGCCAGTGCCACAGGCGGAGGATTAGCCTAGTGAGCCGCGGCGCCGGCCCCCAGGTCCACTTTCTGACTCATCTGTTTGTTCACGCTGGGAATTCCATCCAGGTGGAATTGTCCGACACGGAACCTTTTGTGTGTGGTTTCTCTCGCTCAGCCGAATGTTGCCAGGGTTCTCCCGCGTCGTAACACGCACCACTTCATTCCTCTCACTGCGGAGTAGGGATAGACGGTTTTTCCTGGTTGCGAATCCACGTTAGTGGACGTTTGGATTAGCCCCGCTTCTCACAGGTGAAATGCTGCCATGGGCATCGGTGCACGGCTTCTGTGTAGATGCCGGTTCCGTTTTCCCGGCTGCAGGTGCTGGGGGCTGAGTTTAACCCTTTAAGGGAACTTCCAGACTGTTCTGCAGTGCTGTGATGGTGTAGTTTTCAATGTGCAAATCTGATTCTGTTCAATTTGTTGCTAAGTAGCATATGTCCGCGTTTCCTTCAGTTTTAGGGCTGACCCCGTGGTCTGTTGTGTATAGACCACATCTTATTTGTGCTTTTGGTGCCATTGCACATGGCATTGTTACTTGTTTCACTTTCAGTGTTCATGGGTAGTTGAATGTTCCCACTCCAGAGTTCTGAACCCAGACGTGCATTCTTTAGCTCCCTGCGCCAGCTGGGTTTCCTGCAGTGTAATTCTGGTCACACTGGGGTTAGCTCCAGGTTTAGGGCCCCCGGCCTCCAGGACTGCCTCGCTCCAGCTGCAAGTATGAGGTCGCCAGGTGACCCACACTTCTGTCCAACTTGGCTACAAGTCATGCATTCCTCCAGCCCTCTGGCAGAGTTAATAATTTGTTAGATGCTCATAGAACTCAGGAAAATAGCTTGCCTGCTATTTCCGGTTCATCAGGAAGGAAGGAACTCAGCACAGCCAACGACGAGAGAGGCACAGGGAGAGCGGGGAGCTTCCTCAGCCTCCCGGCACCCTGGCTGCAGGGAGCCCCGGGGCGGCCTTGAGATGCGGCTCTGATCCACGAAGCCCTCAGCCGTGGGTGCCAGCTCCGCATTCGGCTCCTCCTCTCCTGGAGAGTGGGGCAGAGGCATGAAAGCTCCACCCCTCCGAGCCCCCATCCTGCAGCCCTCGAGGGCCCCCAGCCACCAGTGCCATCATGAGCATGCAAGAGACACTGGCTACTCGAGAAACCCTGAGAGTTTTAGGAGTTGTGTGCCAGGAACAGGCACCAAGACCAAACATGATTTTTTTTATTATATATTTATTTATCATATAATATTTATTTATCATATATATCATAGTAGGGACATTCAGTGGATGTTCACACATCGGGGTTGTAACCAGCAACCTAATCAAAGTCACTCATTTACTCCAGAAGTCCTTGTGCACATAGCCCAGGGTTTCTACGTGAAAGTCGCGTTGTCTTGTTAGCTCCAGGTACAGATGCGTTTGCTTCCTGCTTTCCAACCTGGATGCCATGGATTTGCTTATGTCTGTTTGTAATTTTTTTTTTTTAATATATATTTTGACAGGCAGAGTGGACAGTGAGAGAGAGAGAGACAGAGAGAAAGGTCTTCCTTTGCCGTTGGTTCACCCTCCAATGGCCGCCACGGCTGGCGCGCTGCGGCTGGCGCACCGCGCTGATCCGAAGGCAGGAGCCAGGTGCTTCTCCTGGTCTCCTAATGTTTGGCTTTAATGAACTTGCCTCACTGCCCTGGCTGGAACCTGTGGCACGGGGCTCCACAGCAGAGGTGAGGAGGACACGCCGTGTGGCTCCTGACCTTGGTGGGGGCATTGGCTGTGGGCTTTGCTATGGGCGCCTTGTGTAGCTTAAGGAAGTTCCCCCTCCTCCCGCTTGGCTGAGTGTTTGGATCCTGAAAGGGTCTTGGCTTTTGTCGAATGCCTGTTCCACATGCACAGCGCTCCGACGGTCTCTGTGAAGTTGGGACTGTTCTTAGCTCTTCTTCGTCCCTCACGGTTCGTATTTCTCATGCGGCGGTGTTGCCACCTGGTGCTCCAGGTCACCTGTGCTCGGCAGCCGTGCTGTGTTGCTGTCCACCCGTGCTGTCATATGTGACCTGTGTTCATCTCCATCCACACGTGCCGTCATGTGTGTGACCTGTGTTCGTCTCCGCCCACCCGAGCCGTCATGTGTGTGACCTGTGTTCGTCTCTGTCCACCCTGCCATCATGTGTGTGACCTGTGTTCATCTCCGTCCACCCGTGCCGTCAGGTGTGTGACCTGTGTTCGTCTCCGTCCACACGTGCCGTCAGGTGTGACCTGTTCGTCCTCCACCGGGTGAGGTGATGGACGCCGCCAACATCGGCCGTCAGAAAGTTGCTGCTTTTCCCCCGTGTACAAGAGGGCTTCAGAGAGTTCATGGAAAACCACGCGTGGACTTCACGATTTTAATTTAAAACTTTCAACTCCATTTCCCACAAGCCGTTTGAAGGGCCCCCGTCATGCTGATTAATGAGAAGCTGAGGTGTGTGGCTTGGAGGCCGCCTCGCCTCGGACCGGCTGGCTCCTCCCGCGACAGCTGCCGCTGCCGTCTGCGCTCGGCCCAGCCAGTGCAACTGTGGGACCGGAAGTCGCTTGTTGGCGTCCATGTGGAGGAGTGGGGTGAGAGGGCAGCTTTCAGGAGACACAGGTGGTAGATTGAGGTGCACGAGCGGCCGGGACCTGGAAGGTTAGAGCCTCAGGGCAACCGGGAGTCCCCAGAAGCCCCCGCCCGGGCTCTGCTGACGTGTTCTGGAGACGGACCCTGGAGCCGGCGGCTCCGTGGCGGCGGGGACCGGTCCTGCCCTGTGAAGGCAGCTGTGGCATGGCGCTCGCTGCACCCTGGCTGCCACACCTGGGAGGACTCCTGCTCACCCCTCAAAGCCCAGGTCACCTCTGCAGAACCCCCGCCCCGGCCGGCCCAGGAGCTGGTTCTTGAGGCCCTACTGTGTGCACGGCACTCGCTTACTGCCCTCGGGCAGGCAGCCGTTCACACGGGCTCAGTCACACACACACAGGCATCGTCGAGTGTACAACACAAGGAGAAGGACTCCGAGTGTGCAGCGGTTGTCAGCACTGCCCGGGCCGGGCCGAGGGCCTGGAGGGGGTTCCTCCACGAGCTCGGGGAAGGACACACACCACCTGCCCTGGTGGCAGAGCTGGCGCCCCGGACGAGGCCCAAGGTGGCCAAGGAGTGGGGCGCAGCAGGTGGGCTGGAGGAGGGGCAGCTGGGCAGGCGTGTGGATTCGGGCCCGAGGGTGCTGTCACTCAGCTGGCACGGGAGCATCGCGGGCTGTGCTGGTTTGGCAGGGCAGCCGCGGGGTCGGACGGCCAAACCCACTGCAGCTGCGGGGAAGCATCTCCGTTGTCTGGGCTCAGCAGCACGGCTCCAGCGGGGGCGGCAGGGCCACCGGCTGCAGTGGCTTTGTCCTGGGCCCAGGGCTGCACCTGGCACTGACTCGGCGGCTGTCTATGCGCTCTGCAGGCCCGAGTCTGGGAGCTCGGGGGCCCTGGAAGGGAAACCTGGGCTTCCTGCCCCCTGCCCTATGGCCCGGTGCAGGCTTCCCAGCCTCCTGCTGCCCGTCCCTGCAGCCTCGGGGAGGGCGCCTCCTCCCCACCTCTGTCCTGGGTCCTCTCTCGTTCCCTTGGGAACTCATCTTTGGGAAGCTACTGCCAGCCCTACCCCTGGAATTGAGATGCCTTCCTGGTAGCGGGGTGTGGAGAGACGGGGCACCATCGAAGTCGTGCGCTGGGCAAGGCTTCTGCGAGTCCAAGTCGCGCAGCGTGCTGCAGGGTACGCGGGGACTTCAGGGACGTCGCAGCAGCAAAACCACGAAGGTGGGAAACCGTTTTTGATTGAGAGGTTACGGACGTGGTGCCAGGGCTGTGTCAGCCTTGTTTGTGTCTTGGGTGGACTAGGGCCCCTGGAGTGACCTGTAGGTAACAGGTGGGCTCCTGGCACCTTCCCAGGGAAAAGGTTTCTGCCTGGGACATGCTTTTTTTTTTTTTTTTTTTTTTTTTTTTTTTAAGAGTTACTTATTTGAAAGAGAGATCTTCATCCGCTGGTTCACTCCCCAGATGGCTGCAGTGGCCGGGGCTGGGCCAGGCTGAAGCCAGGAGCTCCTTCCAGGTCTCCCATGTGGGCAGTGGGGTGGCACCTTTACCCCTTGTTAAACGTGAGGGTGGTGATGGTGTCGTGTGGGAATGTCCTTGTGTTGGAGCTGCGTGCTGCCCACTGGGGTGGACTATCCTGGCATCTGCCACCCCATCCTGTGGTTCGGGGGACCTGTCCACACCTCCAAGAGGGATGGTGTAGACGTGGCAGAAACGCTGGCCACCGCTTCTGGGGTAGCTCACAGCACTGATCCTTCAGCGTGGGGGTTCTGTCTGCTGCTGTGCTGGGGGCCCACGACACTGCCCTGATGTGGTGCTTGTTGCACAGAGCGGGACCCTTCCCCGGGACCCTGCGCTAACGCCCTCCCTGCCGCAGCACACACACTGAGGCTCTCGAAGGCTGAGAGCCCACTCCCAGGTTCCCGGGCGACTGGGTGTAGAGCTGGGCCGCGTGGCTTCCTCCCTGGCACTCGCACCTCTGAATGCTGGGCTCGCTGCTGGAGGCAGAGATGCGGACCTGGCCCACTGCAACCCGGAACCCCCTTCCTTACCCTTCCAGTACCCCCCGGCTGAACTCAGAGCAGGGGTCGGTCCAGGAAGGCATCGACACAGGAGTAAATGAGAGCCCCTGAGGGCCCCAGACTCTCAGCCACAGTAAGTACTGGGCTCCAGGGACTGCCCACAGTTGGGAGGACACCCAAGGGGCCCAGCTGGGGGAGGGCTGGGCAGCTTCAACAAAGCCCCTGGGAGGTTGGAGCTGTGTCCCTTGGCATCTTGGCTGGGTTGGGCCAAGGGAGGAGACCTGCTGTCTGGCTCCACAGCCAGGCCCCCAGGAGCTGGTACCTCCAGGCCCCTCTGCATCTCGCTCTCCACGCCACTGCCCCTCCCACAGTGGGTTAATCCCCTCAGCCCTCCTCCGACCTTGACCAGAATGTTCTTGCCCACCCTGGGTTCCTAGGGCCTCCCTCCTGTCGTGGACTTGAACTCGTGTGTGCGTGTCCCCTACCCAGCCTCCCCGGAAGCCGGCGCTGGCGGCAGGTGGGTGCTCAGTAAGTGTACTGCTGAGTGCCCCCAGCTGCCAGGGCGGGGGCAGCTGCTGGGGGGGGAGGAGAGCAAGCGTCCACCCCGGCTCCGGGCGAGCGGCTCTGTCTGAAGCATCCGTTTGGGACAGGATGGGCCGTTTCCCAGGTGAGGGGACAGGACTGCAGCGTGCGCTCCCAGGAGGGGCTCTGGCTTGGTTTGCGGGGCAGGGGGGGGGGCAGCTACTCCCACCTTGCTCATCCCACCAATAAGACCATGAGCCCTTGGTACACGTTACCTCATTTATTCTCACAACATGCCTGTGAGGTAGGGAGGGGCTGGGACTGTCCCCATGTTACAGAGGAGGAAGTTGAGGCACACAGAGGTCGAGTGACTTGCCCAAGGTCACACACGGCGGCCAAGCTGGAATGGGGCCCAGAGCAGGCCCTGGGTTCCCCCTGCACTGGACACGAGGACGTCTCCCATGCCGCTGAGTCGTATACACAGTATAGAGCAGCCCCTCGTGTGCTGAGCTCACTGCTGGGCTTGGCCCTGGCCTTGCCCTCCCTACCCCGCCCCGCAGGCCCAGGCCTTTGCAGCTCAGGGCTCAAGACACCCTAGGAGTGGGGAAGGAGGGCAGGCGAGAGAGAAGGGTGATCTGGGTAGAAAGAACAGAAAATCAGAGGCTGGGCAGACAGGCCCGCGGTAGGGGCAGGGCAGGAGACCAAAAAAAAGGCTGCTTACACACAAAGTATATATTTTTACACATACTTGTACACACACCTAGATATAGTACATGTAAAAATATATGCTATTCACACCCCCGCCTCCTGCCAGGTGCCCCGAGAGCCGGTGGCGGCGGCGGCGCTGGTGGGCATGGGTGGGCAGATGGGCGTCTGTTAATATACACGCGAGGGTCTATGTGCATATGTACACATACGTACAGACACGGCGCGGCCCAGGACAGGCAGCCCCCTGGAACCCGGGGCCCGCCACTCTGAGTCTTCCATTTCCTTCCGCTGAAGGAAGAAGGGCTGGAGAGAGGACAAAGGCCAAAGCCTGGAGTGACACCGCGGCCTCTCGTTTCCGCCCCCAGGGACCGAAGCCTTCCTCGCGTGCTCAGAGGCGGGGGCAGCTCCGTCTGTGTGCGTGTGTGTGCGTGGTAAGGGAGGGGACGCATGTCCATCTCTGTCCTCTGGGCCCTCAGCCACCACGAGGGCTGAGAGCACAAAGCTGCTAGCCACGAGGGGACCCCCATGTGATCTCTGAAGGGAAAAGAAAAATGTAAGAAGGAAACGGAATCCAAGGTCGGCGCGGGGGAGCCAGGAGGGGGCGTGGCCGGCGCCCACGGCTGCCCCGGGCGTGGTCGTCCTGTACCGAGCTGGTCGGAGTCCTGGGTCGGCAGCCAGGCGGGAGCCGCAGGCTGAGGCCGGGCGGGGCGCTGCCGCAGTCCGTCGGTCTAGCCCGCCTCGGCCAGCAAGAGGAAACGAGTTTTTAGTTTTGGGGTTGTGTGAAGTCTTCATAACTAAAGCTGGGAGGGACCCGAGAAAGCCAAATTGTGAGCCCTTGGATGCGTCAATTTCAAAGTTGGCTCAGGGTCTCTAGAGAACACAGCCGTAGGAAAGGCTGAGAAAAGTGTCCCACGCATGTAGTGTGTGTGTGTGTGTGTGTGTGTGTTTTAATGGTCTGAAACCGTCCCCCTCCCTCTCCACGGTCTCAGAGCCGGGTCTGGGCCTCGGGGACGTAGATCTCGATGCTGTCTGCGCTCTCCGTGGCCGAGTTCTGCCGCACGGACGCCGCCCGCTTGGCCGCCAGCAGTCTCTTGCGGGCCTCCTGACGCTGCTTGTCCCCCGCGTCGGAGGCCTTGTCACGGCTCACTGCCGGCCGGGACTTGGCCGGCTTCTTTGGGACTGGAGGGGGTGGTTTCTTCTCTTCCTTTAGTGAGACAGTGAGGAGGGAACAAAAATAAAATAAAGGTGCCACCTTTTATGTGGCACTAACCCCACTATATGCCGGCGGCCAGTCTCCCATGCCGGCCTCCCTCCCGGCACTGGGCACAAGCAATACACATCTGGAGTCAAGAAGCCACAAGAAGCAATGATAGTGGGAAAAGCACAAGGCACAGGAGCAAAAAGCAAGCTGAAGAGTCTAGAATGTTCTAGCACATGGACACATCACCTGTCCCCACCCCGCTTTGAGCCACTGGGAGTCTGGGATGCAGGCAGGAACAATCCTGCCTCACTGGACCCAAGTCCAAGCTCACATTTTACCTACTACCCCCCCCGGGGGGGGTCAGAACTTGATGGGGGGCACTCTGGGCTCCCCTGGCTTGCAGGCAGAAACCTGAACCTGAGGGATAAGGCTGGCCCCCAGAGGGAGGCGGGCAGAACTGGGAGTGCAGGCCCCAGGAGGAGGGCCCACTTGCTGCCTCCAGAGCTCTACTGGGCAGGGCTGTGGGCAGGGGTCTCCCAGGAATCCCCTCTCCTGGACATGCAGGGCGGGCCAGCATGCTTCCGGGGGCAGCCTCAGCTACACGGAGCGAGCGACGTGCCGGACGAGTGCCAAGCATGGACCCAGCGCAGTGATGGACGTGAGCCCCAGCTCAGAGACGACACACGGAGAAGGGAGCCAAGCAGCACTGACCGATGTGGGCAGCGTTACTGCCGACCAGGAATTTGTCCCTGGACTTCCCCTCCGCACTGCTCCATGCTCACCTTCCTCTTCTCGGGGGTCTCCACCAGCTGCCAGCTGTTGGCCTTGAGGTGGTAGAGCTCATCAAACTTCATGCTGATGTCCTCGATGGACAGCTGCAGCAGGTCCCAGAACCCTGCCAGGTCCTGGGCTGTTGGGCGTGGGTTGGCGTCAGGGTTCTGTGGAGCACATGGCGATTAGTGGGGCCTGTCCTGTCCCCCACCCCAAGCTTGGTACCCCCGTCCCCTTGTCCTCAGCGTCTGGGTCAGTCTCTGCAGGAGTGAGGGAAGCCAGTTCCTGGGCAGGGCTTGCCCTAATGCTGAGGGGCTGCGGGGAGGAGGGCACGCGGGTCCCGACTGTACACGACGAGGCAGCCAATGCGCCGAGCAGGGGAGGCGGACACTCACGGCCATGGTCTCACACGGAGGCAGGCCGGTGCTTCCCTTCCCTTCTGTTCCACAACCACCCCAAGATACAAGCAGGTCCTGAGACAGACCCTCCCCGTGCCCTGGGGTCCACACTCCTGGCTCGTTGGAGAGCAGTGTCCACAGGACATCCCGTCCGGGCCTCCCCCAACAGGTGAGGTGCGGGCAGGAGCCTCCCAAGCCTAGTGGTGGCTTCCTTCAGTCCTCACCTTGCATGTCACCTTAGAGACAGAACTAAACCAGTGCCACGGGGCTGAGCTCCAGGCCCAGCAGCCAGGACAGGCAGGTGCTCCCCCTCAGACGGTATCTGAGAGGGCCCCTGGCTGTCCCTGTGCCAGGCACGGACAGCGCTGCCGTCAGCGCTACAGGCAGCAGCCCCTGCTCTCCCGGGGCGCAGAGGCTCCGCCCCGCTGTGGAGGAGGAGGAGCCCACTCACCAGGTTCTGCTCGCAGAGGCCCCGGAACTGCTGGAATTTCTGTGACATCAGTAGCTGGGCGCTGCCCACAGCACTCAGGACTTTTCCTAAGACTGGGAAGGAAAGGCAGAGACACTGAGCAAGGCATGGCGAGGGGCGAGGGCACAGCTCCCCGGCCTCCCTCCCGCCTCCCCCGGCATCAGCTGTGATTTCCAGGGGGCAGAGGGCCCGCCCTCACTGAGATGCGAATGACAGACTGAGCCCCATCCGCGGCTCCTGAGGCCATTGCGTGCAATTTGAACCCCGAGCTGAAATGGAAACAATTTTCAGAAGAAACAAATCCGATCAGATTGAGTATTTCCAAAAGACTGAAGCAGAAGTCAAAAGTCTTCCCAGAGAAAGGAATCAGGCCTAGGTCGTTTACAGGTGAGGATCTTAAAGACTTCAAGAACAAATCATTCCTGTCTCATACATTCCAACTGTTCCCGAGCTTCAGCAAGATATAATCAAACAACCCGACAGTTATGAAGTGTTTAGCCGTGAGTACAAGGCTGATCC
This sequence comes from Oryctolagus cuniculus, assembly GCF_051225735.1. NCBI lineage: Eukaryota > Metazoa > Chordata > Mammalia > Lagomorpha > Leporidae > Oryctolagus > Oryctolagus cuniculus. The sequence continues at coordinate 21,868,908 of NC_142877.1, forward strand.
TTCGGTGCGACTCCAGTTTTCAAGTGGTGGCAGGAAGGCAGTACTGTCTCCCAGTCTGAGAGGGCTGCACATCCTCGAAAACCAACACGCTAAGTCGCTGGGCCGCAGACTGTCTGACAAAACCCCGACGTTATCCTCTTAAGAAGGCTGCCAAAGAGCCGGCAGCACGGCCTGAGGGGAGGGCCGCCTGCTGCAGTGCTGGCATGCCATGTGGATGTCCGTTCCTTCCACTTCTGATCCAGCTCCCCGCAGGCAGGCCGAGTGCTTGGACACCTGCACCCCCGTGGGAGGCCTGCATGAAGCTCCTGGCTTCAGCCTGGCCAAGCCCTGGCCATTGCTGCCACATGGGGAGTGAACTGGTGAATGGAAGATCTGTCTCCCCAACTCTTTCAAATAAGTAAATAAGGCCTTAAAAAAGGCTGTCAAGTCTGGTGACAGTCCTAGAAGGAGGGCTGTTGGGGTTACAGATGTCAGAGAAAGGGGAGAGTTTCTGAGTTTCCCAAGGGACAAACATACTTTGAGGGGGATAAAATCTTACTAGAAATGGTACGCGCTGTAGCAGGAACTTCTTTGGAGCTGGCTCAGCACCGTGCACAGCTGAGGAGGTCTGGCTCTGCCCAGGGAGAAGACAACTCCGGCAGGCACCCGCGGCGGGAGGCTTCCTGCTGCCCGGGGACTGGGGAGGCAGCGTGGGTCCCTCCCCACGGCGATACACTTTCAGGAGTTTGTGGAGGAAGATTTTGCCTCATTAAGAAACTGAGTACAAAGCAGCTAAGCAAACATGCTGCAGGAGCAGCAACGGCAGTGAGTGTTTGCTGGAGAACCAGCCAGAGAACAGATGAAGACTGCACGTGGGGGAAGAAAGAGGGAAAGCGCTAAAATGGGAACTGTTGAACCCGGAGCCGGAGAGAAACCCGGCCACCACGGAAACGAAACAGGCTCTGCTGGAAGTGGCACAAAGATTAAACTTGAAAATTCTCCATGAGTAAGGATGGAGAGCAGGACTGAAGAAGACTCCCCGCTCCCCCAAATGCTTAAACTGCCCGATTAATAACATTTTTAAAATGAATAACCCGGGGATGAAAGGCACGCCCCCGCCCCAGATGCAGGGATCCCCAGGGAGTCTCTGCCCTGCACGTTTGTTTAGAGGCAGTGTGATGCATGTGTCAGGAGACGCTGAGAGACTGAGAGGCACGGAAGAGAAAGCACGTGTATCCATCAGACATTCGAGAAGAAAACAGAAAAATACATCGTGGCTAAGAATGGTCCAGAACTGGCAGATGACAGCAATCCTCAGGAAGCCAAATCAACCCCAAGCAAAATCAAAAAATATGTGTTTACACTAAAACCAAAGACAAAGCTCTTAAAAGGCAGCTAAAAAGGTTCTAGGAGAGGTTTTTTTTTTTTTTTTTAAAAGCTGCTTAGGGAAAGAGATCTTTCATCCGCTGGTTCACTCCCCTCATGGCTGCAATGGCCAGTGCTGGGCCAGGCAGAAGCCAGGAACTGCTGCTGGGTCTCACATTGAGTGGCAGGCACCCAAACACTTGGGCCATCTTCTCCTACTTTTGCCGGGCCATTAGCAGGGAGCCAGCTTGGAAGGAGCAGCCAGGACATGAACTGGCGCCCGTATGAGATGCCAGCAGTGCAGGTGTGGTTTAACCTGCTATGCCACAATGCTGGCCCCCGGCTCATGTTTTTCAACACCAACATAATCAGGTTCCAGTGGGCATCAGACACGGCAGTGGAGTTGCCGCTGGTGTCACCTGCACCTACACTGGAGTCCCTGGGTTGGGAGTCCCGGCTGTTTCCAGCTTCCTGTAACGTGCACCCTTGGAGGCAGGCCACAGGGGAGGACGCAGGTGCCCAACGTGGGAGACCCAGATTGCATTCCTGGCTCTTGGCTTTGGTCTGGCCAGGTCCCGGGTGTGGCAGAGATTGGGAGAGTGAATTAGAGGGTGGAAAATCTGTCTCTTTGGCCTTCAGAATAAAACTTAAACTCTAAGAAAACAGTGAGAGTGTAATAGTAAACCTGCTTATCTACTGAAGGCAAGCATTTCTAAATGACTCACTGGTCCAGTGAGTGGAATCGCAGGGGGAGCTGCACAGCCTGCACAAGGAGGGCCACAGCCTGACACCCCGTGTAAGAGTGATGGGCGCAGTGCTGTGGCACCGTGGGTCTTGTCCCGGCTGCTCCTCTTCCCGTCCATCTCTCTGCTGTGGCCTGGGAGGGCAGTGCAGGATGGCCCAGGTGCTTGAGCCCCTGCACCTACGTGAGAGACCCAGAAGTTCCTGGCTCCTGGCTTCGAATCAGCTCAGTTCCAGCTGTTTCAGCCATTTGGGGAGTGAACCAGCAGATGGAAGACCTCTCTGTTCCTACCTCTCTGTAACTCTTTCAAATAAATACATCTTTTAAAAAAGACATTAATGGGCCGGCGCCACGGCTCACTTGGCTAATCCTCCGCCTGTGATGCCAGCACACTGGGTTCTAGTCCCAGTTGGGGTGCTGGATTCTGTCCCGGTTGCCCCTCTTCCAGGCCAGCTCTCTGCTGTGGCCAGGGATTGCAGTGGAGGATGGCCCAGGTGCTTGAGCCCTGCACCCGCATGGGAGACCAGGAGGAAGCACCTGGCTCCTGGCTTCAGATCAGTGCAGTGTCGGCCATAGCAGCCATTTGGGGGCGGTGAACCAACAGAAGGGAAGACCTTTCTCTCTGTCTTTCTGTCTACTCTGCCTGTCAAAAAAAAAAAAAAAAAAAAAAAAAAAAAAAAAAAAGACATTAATGGAGGAACAATACAATTAAAGAGGTGACAGGCAGTAGTAATTAATGAAACGAACAAACCACCTGCTGCCTCCCAGGGTGTTCATTAGCAGGAAGCTGGAATCAGAAGCAAAGCTGAAACCTGAACGCAGGCACTGCAGTATGAGTTGTGGGCATCCCAAGTGTGGACGCTATGGGCACCAGTTCACCCCCAAAAGCAAAATTGTTACATGTCACAAATCCAGTAAGGTACTAAAATAGTAATATAATTCTGTTGGGTTTATTTCAGGAACACAAGACTCATTCAAAACTTAAAATTTCAGTGACTTCTGATTCTGGCCACAACAAACTAACTAGTACCAGACAACCTGAATCCTCCCACCAAGAACAAGAAGAAGCCAAAGACAACCAGATAACTTGTCAGTCACAACTACAAGCCTCTTCTATTAGGAAAATTAGCAAAGCAACCGGACTCAGAGGCCAAGAGCCCAGTGGGGAAGGAAATGGCACTCGGGTCTAGTGTTCTGTAATCCCCCACGCACCGCTCGCGTTCAGGCAGCACAAGACAGAGGCTGAGCACAACTTAGGGCAGCTCCACCGGAAGAGAGAGAGGAAACTGGAATTCAGAGCTACCAAGGGAGAGGCAGCACCTGCAGTATTCATGAAAGCACATTGGGCTGCGCAGCGCCTCCACAAGTCCAGACGGATGAGAGGGAGAAGCGAGCTCAGCCATGCAGGGGCTCTCACTGCACTTCCTGAAGAAGGCACATCAGGATTAAGGCTGAGCCGAATGGAGGAGCTGGCACCAAGACCCAGCTCATAATCAGCTCAATTCCTTTCAATTAAATTGATCCAGTCTTATTCTAATTGTTTGCAAGCAGCATAAAATTTATCTTAAAAGAGCAGAAAATTATGCTAAACTTCCAATTATCTTCAGAGTTTCCATGTACAGTTTCTACAGTTGATCTTAGCCAAAAGGCCGAGGAGTGATCATGTAAGGTTTCTGATGCTGAATAAAAATGACCAGGCACACCAGGAGACAGGACCAATGCACACAAAAAGAGAAAAACAGAAAAGATCTACAGGATTCAGAGTTATTTGACGAAGGCTTTAAAATAACAATGAATACGTACAGCAAGACAGAAGATAAAGAATTTCAGCAGAGAACCAAAATTTGTCAAAGTATCAAGTGAAAGGTCTGGGGGCTGGTACTGTGGCGTAGCAGGTAAAGCCGCCGTCTGCAGTGCTGGCATCCCATATGGGCGCCAATTGGAGTCCTGGCTGCTCCACTTCTGATCCAGCTCTCTGCTATGGCCTGGGAAAGCAGTGAAGAATGACCCAGGTCCTTGGGCCCCTGCACCCATGTGGGAAGCCCCGGAGGAAGCTCCTGGCTGTTGTCTTCAGATTGGTGTAGCTCCGGCCGTTGCAGCCATCTGGGGGATGAACCAGTGGATGGAAGACCTCTCTCTCTCTCTCTCTCTCTCTCGCTCTCTCGCTCTCGCTCTCGCTCTGCCTTTCAAGTAAATAAATCTTAAAAAAGCAGATTTGCAAATTCCATCCCATCCAATAGTTTTCTTAACCAAACCATCTGCAAAATATCTACAGCAAACACCATACTCAGTGGCACAATGTTAAAAGCAATTCCTTATTTACAGATCAAGAAGTTAAATCAACATATCTGTGTCTGTTGTAGCACTATTCAGAATATCCAGTTATGGAATTAACCTAAGTGCTTTCTGATGGGTGGATGAAGAAAATGTGGTATATTTATACAACGTTATATTATTTAGCCATAAATAAGAGGGAAATCTGTCATTTGCAGTTGGATGAACCTGGAAGATGTGTTGAGTGAAATAAGCCAAACACAGAAAGACAAACACTGGGGCTGGTGCATGTGCCGGCATCCCATATGGGCACCAGTTCAAGTCCTGGCTGCTCTACTTCCAGTCTCAACTCCTTGATAATGTGCCTGGGAAGGCAATGGAAGATGGCACAAGTGCGTGGGTCCCTTCACCCACGTGTGATACTGGGAAGAAGCTCCTGGCTCCTGGCTCCTGACTAAATTTAGATTTAGTCAGATTTTTTAATTTAGATTTAGTCAGAGTTACAGAGAGAAGAGGTGCAGAGAGAGTTGGTCTTCCACTCGCTGGTTTACTCCCTAATTGGCTGCAATGAGCAGAGCTTCATTGATCAAGAGCTAGGAGATTCCCACGTTGGGCAAGACCTTCGGCCACCTTCCACTGCTTTCCCAGGCCACAGCAGAGAGCTGGATCGGAAGTGGAGCAGCTGGGACTTGAACTGGTGCCCATATGGGATGCTGGCACTGCAGGCAGCAGCTTTACCCACTACACCACAGTGCCGGCCCCTCAACCCCAGCTATTGAGGCCATTTGGGGAATAAACCAGCAGATGAAGATCTCTATCTCTGTATCTCTCTCTGTGTGTGCCTTTCAAATAAATATTAAAGGAAAAAAGCAAATACCACATATTCTTTCTCATGTATATGCAGAAATTAGAGAAAAGCACAAGTTGATCTAAAAAGTGTACTAGACACTGGGAAGAGCAGGGCAGCGAGAGGAGAGGGAGGCTGGATGACGGGTATGGAGGCGTGGTTAGACAGAGCCGAGTTCTGGCGTTCTACGGCACAGTGCAGTGACTGCACTTCACCGTGACCTACTCTGTATTTCACAGGACTAGATGAGAGGCGCTGAAATCTTCCAACATAAATGACAAGCAGGAGATTATAATTACTGGGTTTTCCTCAATACGTGCAGTATGACTTATTCGGAATATCACACTGCACTCTACAAATAAGTGCAATTTTAGAGGTAAATAAAAATGTGTAAAACCCTTTAAGAATGTAATTTTTTTTCAACTCTTAGTATAGTAGTCTGTAGATATAAAATCAAAGAAAAGTCAAGAGCGTTTGATCAGAAACAGGAAATGTAGTAACCAAAGACATCACTGGAGGCAGGTGTTATGGCACAGTGGGTTAAGCCTCTAATTGTGATGCAGCCATCCCATATCAGAGTGCTATTTCTAGTCCCCACTACTTTCCCAATCCAGATTCCTGCTAATTCTCCTGGGAAGGCAGCAAATGATGGTCCAAGTACCTGGGCCCCCATACATGTGGGAGACCTGGGTGAAGTTCCTAGCTCCTGGCTTTGGCCTGGTCTAGACCCAGCTGTTATGGCCACTTGGGGAGTGAACCAGTGGACAGAAGGCACTTCTGTCACTCTTGCGAATAAGTAATCTTTTTTTTTTTTTTTGAAGATTTATTTTTGATAGAGCTACAGAGAGAGATCTTCCATCCGCTGGTGTACTCCCCAGATGGTCCCAACAGCCAGCACTGGGCCAGGCTGAAGCCAGGTGCTAGAAGCCCCAGGCCTAAACACCTGAGTCATCTTCCATGGCTTTTCCCTGGAGGGGCTGGATTGGAAGTAGAACAGCTGGGATACACACTGGCCCATATGGGAAGAATGCTGGTGTCACAGGTAGTGGCTTCCCCCTATAAACTGCAATACTGGCCCCTGAAATAAATAATCATTTAAAGAAGTATCACTTATAAAGCATCCCTCCAAAGTTAAAATACTAATCTAACATCTAAAAAAAGTACAGGGGGCTGGTGCAGTGGATTAAACCCCTGGCCTGCAGTGCTGGCATCCCATGTGTGTACTGGTTTGAGTCCCAGCTGTTCCACTTCTGATCCAGCTTCCTGCTGAAAGCCTGGGAAAGCAGTAGAAGACGGCCCAAGTCCTTGGGCCCCTCCACTGACGTGGGAGACCCAGAAGATGCTCTGGCTCCTAGCTTTGGATCAGCTCAGCTCCAGCCACTGTGGCTATTTGGGGGAGTGAACCAGTGGATGGAAGACCTTTCTCTCTCCCTGGCTCTGCCTCTCTCTCTCTAATTCTTTCAAATAAAGTAAATCTTTAAAAAAAAAAAAAGGTACAAAACGTTTGTGTGATTCTGGCATCACATATGAATACCATTTCAAGTCCCAGCTGCTCTGCTTCTAATCCTGCTTCCTGCTGATGCACCTGAAAGCAGAAGATGGGTCCACAGTACTTAGGCTCCTACCACCCACCTGGGAGACCCAGATGACACTCCTGGCTTTGGACTGGCCCAGCTCTGGCCCTTATAGCCATTTGGGGAGTGAACCAACAGACAGAAGATCTGTGTCTCCCTAACTCTGCCTTTTAAATAAGTAAATAAATCTTTTAAAAAATCTTATTGCAAAGGTACTACACTGTCTAGTTCTCAAATAAAAATCAGCAAACTGGATAAAATCCACAACCCAGGTGTATGTGGACTATGAGACCTGATGAATAAGGACAGTGTCAGGTTGAAAGTCCGACTGGAGAGTGAAACAGCAGACACGCCCGAACCACAGAAGGGCTGCTCCAGCCGTGCTCACTGTCCAGATCACCACCCTCGGGCCAAGGACAGATCCACACTGGAAGCCCAGAGTGCACCACTGCATGCTCACCAGGAACGTTCCCATTTCATTTTCTAAAAACGTGCATGTCTTTTTTTATTTTTATTTTTTTTTAAGACTGATCTCTTTGAAAGAATTACAGAGACAGGGAAAGAAGAGATCTTCCATCTGTTGGCTCATGCCCCAAAAGGTTGCAAGGGCCAGGGCTGGGCCAGGCCAAAGCCAGGAGACAGGTGCTTCATCCCAGTCTCCCACATGGGTCTAGGGACCCAAGCACTTTGGGGCCATCTTGTGCTGCTTTCCCAGGCACGTTAGCAGGAAGCTGGATCGGAAGTGGGGCAGCCAGGACCTGAACCAGCGTCCATATAGGATGCTGGTGCTGCAGGCAGTGACTTGACCCACAATGCCACAGCACCAGCCATGGAGTATCACAATTTTACACAACGTACCTAATATATTTTTACAGTATAAGACGTCAAATTTGACACACTTTTAAGGAGAAATGGCCAAACTCAACATTTTCTTTTTTTTTTTTTTTTTTTTTTTTTTTTTTTTTTACAGGCAGAGTGGACAGTGAGAGAGAGAGACAGAGAGAGAAAGGTCTTCCTTTTGCCGTTGGTTCACCCTCCAATGGCCGCCGCTGCAGCCGGCGCACCGCGCTGATCTGATGGCAGGAGCCAGGATCCAGGTGCTTTTCCTGGTCTCCCATGGGGTGCAGGGCCCAAGCACCTGGGCCATCCTCCACTGCACTCCCTGGCCATAGCAGAGAGCTGGCCTGGAAGAGGGGCAACCGGGACAGAATCCGGCGCCCCGACCGGGACTAGAACCCGGTGTGCCGGCGCCGCAAGGTGGAGGATTAGCCTATTGAGCCACGGCGCCGGCCCAAACTCAACATTTTCTAAGATGTGGTGTGCTAGAGACACACTCCCTAAATACAACCCCATTACACTGAAAAGAACATCAAACCCCACAACTCCTGGGGCCTGGCACGGCCCCTCCAGCTGTGGTTTTCCCTCCGTGGCCGATACTCCTCGGGCAGGGGCCATCCTCTTCCCACACTGCCCCAGCTCTGCTCTCCCCCACCTGCTCCCTCTGAGGCCACGTCACTGCTCCTTGGACACAGCTTCCTGCCTGTTCCCACTTCAGCACAATGCATTTCCCCTCTAACAAGGTCAGCTCAGCAACGCACAGACGTGCTTGGATTGTTCCATTATTAAAACCCCAGCCCTCTCCTTTGACCCTAAGTCTTACCACCTCTCCTCTCTGTGGCCATGCAGCATCAATGGAGTCCATGCTTGATGTGGCCAGTTAGGCTCCCCCCGTCCTCTCCTGTTCTTCCAACCAGGCCGCCCTGCCCCCCGTCACACCGTGCCATGCCTCGGCAGCCTTACACAGCCAACTCCCTCTTTTTTTTTTATACAGGCAGAGTTAGAGAGAGACAGAGACAGAGAGAAAGGTCTTCCTTTCCGTTGGTTCACCCCCCAAATGGCCACTACAGCCAGTACGCTGCAGTGATCTGAAGCCAGGAGCCAGGTGCTTCCTACTGGTCTTCCATGTGGGAGCAGGGCCCAAGGACCTGGGCCATCCTCCACTGCACTCCCAGGCCACAGCAGAGAGCTGGCCTGGAAGAGGAACAACCGGGACAGAATCCGATGCCCCAACTGGGACTAGAACCTGGTGTGCCAGCGCCACAGGCGGAGGATTAGCCAAGTGAGCCGCGGCGCCAGCCAATTCCCTCTTCTTGAAAACTCAATTCTATTGGTTTCCAGCTGCCCTTTCTCTGACCTCACTGTCGCTTCCCCCTCCCCACCGCGAGGACCCCCATGTCAGGCGCAGTCCTTGGATTGCTTCTCTGTTCCTTAAGCAGTCTCATCTCATTTTGTTCTCAGTCTGAACTCCGATAAACCCCAGGTGGACCTGTCCCCACAGTCGTGAACAGCTAACCGCCTGCCTGCTTTGGTACCCCGAAGTCTAATAATGCACCTTAGATTTCACTTGCTCCAAGCTGGACTCTCGACACCCAGGCCTCTGTCATCTTCCTCACCTTGGTGGCAACTCCATTCTTTTGGCTATAACTCCAGACCATTTCGACTCCTTCACTTTCACCCGTGTCCAGTCTCGGGAGATCCTGTTCTGAGTCCGACCCCTTGCAGTGCACTGCCACCACCTTCTTCCTTCTCCTCTCACCCTCCTGTCACAGCCTCCTGACTCTCGCCTGTGTGCCCTGCGCTCAGCCTCATTAGGACACGGCAAGCAGGTCAAGCCTTTAAAGATAGAGGTCCAACTGCAGAACTGAAGTCTCTCCACCCAGGGCAATGGCAGGTCTTAACAGTGGCCTCCGACGCCATCACCTGTCTTCCTCCAGGCTCACGGCTGCAGCCACTGGCTGCTTTCCCTCGGCCATGGACATGTCAAGCATTTGGCTGCTACAGCTGTCTGCCCAGCTGTTCTCTCTCAGGCAGGTTATTTTGTTGTTGTTGAAGATTTTTATGTTTGAAAGAGTTACAGACACAGAGAGATATCTTCCGCTCACTGGTTCACTCCCCAGATGGCTGCAACGGCCAGCGCTGAGCCAGGACAGAGCTGAGCGTCTTCCAGGTCTCCCATGTGGGTGGCAGGGGCCCAAGCACTTGGGCCAGCTTCCATTGCTTTCTCCAGGCCATCAGTAGGGAGCTGGATCAGAAGTGGAGCAGCTGGGACATGAACCAGCGCCATGTGTGATGCTGGTGTTGCGGGCAGTGGCTTTCCCTGCTATGCCACAGTTCTGCCCCATCAGGCTGGCTCTTCTTCCCACAACCCTACAGTCCCCTCCCTCTGGTTTCTGCTCCAAGGTCACCCTAGCAGGAAGCCTTCCCTGCCTACCCTCCAGGGGACAGTAACTGCACTGCTGCCAGGCAGTGCTCACCATCCTGCTCCTACCTGCAGCCTTTTTTCTTGACCATGGGGTTTACCTTCCCTTCCCAAGATCCCAAGTCCCACCAGGGACAGGACTGTCTTCACTGCTCCTGGCATGTGGTGCTCAGCAAACACTGACCTGTCTCTCTCTGTCTCTATCTCTCTCTTTCAAATACATAAAATAAATCTCTAAAAAAACTGAGACACAGTTTTGAATATCTGATATGATCTCCACATTTTTAGGAGCCATTTTTTCCCTGAATACCTGTATCATGTTGCTTTGCAGAAAATCAAAGCACTCAGAAAACACTGGTTTTGGATAAGCATCCTACCAGGAATAAGGTAAGTGTTGTAAATGAGCAGCGGTCGGGACCGAGAAGGGACATGAACTGATTGTTCCCCTTTGTCCTGAGCTTCTGGTTGTGCAGTAAGACCAGAGAGACACAGAACTGCCATTATTAGCAAATAATATAACACTCATGCTGTAAATATGAAAGAACCGATGAGGCAGGGCCTGATCCACACAAAATTCCTAAAGCCAACAAACTGAACTTGCCCAGCTAGCGACGAAGACATCGCTGCTTCTGACAGCTGCCTACCTGGGAAATGAGTACCCTCAAGACACCCCAGAAACCACAACCAGCATGCATACTCCCCACACAGGGCCCCGGTGCTGCCATGGCCCAACTCCCACAGCTGCAAACTCGTACTGGACACCTGGCTGCATTGGTGACGAACGGTGTCTGAGCTGCCCCTGGGCAGGACAGTAAAAGCAACATTTTGTGGGCATGCTGACCATCGTGGACCTTGTCAGCATCCTGCACCGCTGCCCTAAGTCAGCGTTGGCACAAATCTCTGAGCGAGAAGAAAAGGAGACAGGGGCTCGGGAAGAAGTGTGCCTAGAAGACTCTCCTAAACCACGTCTGCCTCTCCCCCGATGCCAGCTTGTTTGATACCCTCTCTTTGGTAATTCGAAACAAGATCCACAGGGTGCGAGTTACTGACCTGGAATCAGGCAACACCTTGTCCATCCTCACCCGCAAGCACATCCTTGTGTTCCTCAACTTGTTTCTCACTCAGCTCCCCAAGCCAGACACCACATCCAAGCTTCCGGAAGAGCTACAGACTGGCACCTAGGCATGGCAACTGCAGTCCATGTGGCTCCAGGCATCTTTGTCCAGCATCGAGTCTCAGCCCTGCCAGTGGTGGACACCTACTCCAAATTCAGTGCAAATTGAGTCCGGCAGCGGCAAAAACCTACAGTGACCCGGGTGTGCCCGGGACCGAAGCCCTACAGCACTGGTCACACCATTTTGAGGGTGTCCTGAAGTACTACCTGCATGAGACTCCAACACCACTGACAGGCTGCCGCAGGCAGAGGCCCACCGACCTGTCAAGGTGGATGAGAACTATCTCTGACACCCCGCAGGCCCTGGTGCTCCCAGGAAGAGAAGCCACCCTGAGTGGGGGGACGAGGAGTCCGATAGCACCAGGGGATGTGCCCACTTACTGCCTGCGGGAGCTCTGGGAATCGAATGAACCCCTGGGAGAATTATGAGCGTTCACGGCGCAGGAGCCCCTGCCCTTCTCCCTGGGAGCTAGGGAGGCACAGGGGAGGAACAGGTTTTTGACGGCCTTACTCTCATACATACTCAAGAAAAACTTCTAGCCTCCGAGACCCAGCTCCTGCTCTTGGCCATAGCCCCCTTCTGGGTGATCTGTGGCTCTGTGCCCCTCTGGCAAATTCTGATCTCTGAAGAGATCCCAAGACCTCACCTGCCGACCTCTGTCTCTGCTGTGACTCTGCCCTAAGATAACCGCACAATGGCACTCGTTATAAAGATGTTTTCATTCATCCTGCTTTGTGCTGTATGGAGGGGGCTGAGTCCACCTGGTGACATTTCTTCCCATCACGCAAGTGAGGAGGAGACTGGAATCCCTGTGCTGTGTTCATGTGGAGGGACACAGGCAGGCAGGAGAGGAGGGTGGGAAAGTTGGCCGAGGTCATCGCGTTTCATGGCAAATTAATTAGATGACAATGATTTCTTCATGGTTAAAACAAAAACTAACAGCTACACAAGGTTGGGGGACATAAATTCAACACACAAGGATTAAATATAATTTCTGTCTGTTAGCATTAATTAGACTAGGCACACATTAAAAATGATCCCTTTCACAAGACAAAAACTAGAACAAAGTACTAAGAAATAAGCCCAACAAAAGCATGCCAGAGTGTCACAGAGAAATGACCAGACTTGAATAGCATATGAAAGGAGGGAGACCTGAGTGAACGGAGACATAAAATTTATTTCTAGCTGACGACTCAGTTTCACACGTACCAGTTACTTCCACATGAATCTATAAATTTGCTCTATTTCCAGTCAACATCCCTATGAAAATTCTGAGGAACTAGACAAGTTAACTCTATAATTTATATAGGAAGAATGAAGATGTAAGAAGAGTTATTCTTTCTGTACAGAAAAGAATAGGGAAGGGAGACCCACCCACCCCACCACGCTCCAGGGCTGCGTCGTAACACAGAAGCAGCCAGCAGAGACGGCAGCCCAGAACACACGTGCCTGTGTGGAAGTAGACAGCTCGCATCACTCATCAGCGAGGAAAGCGAGACTTCAACAACCAGTGCTGTGAAACAGGCGTCCCCCAAAATAAGTAAAATGAGACCCTGGAATATGCAAATCAACTGCCCATGGATTAAATACCTAAACAGGAAAAAACAAAATCCCAAAACTTGTAAGCCATGAAAAATGTCCAGCTACTTAAAAATTAAACAGAAAAAGAAGTGTGTGAAAAGGACACAGACAAGATAAAGGGCCCTCGATTCAGTCAAGGAGGGAACGCAGACTCCACTCCAGGGCAGTCTCCCACGCAGGCTCCCGAGAGCCCCGAGCAGTGAGAACGCGCACTCGGATCTCAGGGAATAAGCTGTGTGACTGCATCTGTCTGCGAGGGTTTTGGTTTTACTTCATTTTTAAAGGATTTATGTATTTGAAAGGCAGTGTTAAAGAGAGAGAGGGAAAGGGACGGGGGAGAGAGAGGCTCACTTCCCAAATGGCTTTAACAGCTGGAGCAGGGCCAGATAGAAGCCAGGAGCCCAGAATTCCACCTGGGTCTCTCACAGGAGTAGCAGGGGCCCAAGCACTTGGGCCATCTTCCACTGCTTTTCCAGGAGCATTAGCAGGGAGCTGGACTGGAAGTGGAGCAGCGGGACTCGAACAGGTGCTCATGTGGGATGCCAGTGTTGCAGGCACTGGCTTAACCCACTGCATCACGACCCCGCTTGTGGGTTCTAGTCACTGGCACAGGGTGCTGAAATCTGGAGTCTGGGTTCAACAGCAGGGCCTGGGGTTTGGCTTTCAGGCAATGTCACACTGGAAGGGCACCCTCATGCTCGACACATGGCATCATTTCCTCGGAAGGTGAGCATCTTCAGAAAAATCAGAATGAAATGTAACCTGGAAAAGTTTAGGACAACCAGGCGCACTGGGTCAGCACTCTGGATGGAGCTTCCTGTGACCTCACCCTCTTCTTGCTCTCACCACCTGCACTGCTCAGCACGCCAGCACTGGCACTCATGGCTAGTGAGCACCCGGGATGTGAGGGGCCGAACTGAGATACGGTGTAAGAGCAAAAGAAATCGATTTGAATTGTACAGGTTTGGTATAGAAAGAAATGTAAAATAGATAAGTATTTTTATATTTAATACATATTAAAATATTACTCCTAGGGCCGGCACTGTGGGGTAGCGGGTAAAGCCAGTGCCTGTAGTACTGGCATCCCATATGGGCCTCGGTTCTAGTCCGGGCTGTTCCACTTCCAATCCAGCTCTCTGCTATGGCCTAGGAAAGCAGCAGAAAATGGCCCGAGGCCTTGGGCCCCTGCACCTGTGGGGGAAACTCGGAGGAAGCTCCTGGCTCCTGGTTTTGGATCGGCACAGCTCCGGCCATTGTGGCTAGTTGGGGAGTGAGCCAATGGATGGAAGACCTCTCTCTTTGCCTCTCCTTCTCTCTCTGTGTAACTCTTTCAGTAAATCAATCAATCAATTTTTTTTTTTAAAGAAATACTACTACCTTTGGATGGATAGATATGTTTTGGTATAAAGAAATAATTACTGGGGTAAGCACATTAAATTTTACCTTCTCCTCTCGTCCTCCCCCTACAGGCAGAGAAAGAGACAGAGAGAGTTCCCATCCTCTGGCTCTCTCCTGAAGGCCTGCAATGGCTGGCACTGAGCCACAGTCTAAGCCAGGAGCACTAACCAGGTCTCCCCCACCAAGATGGCAGGGATTCAGCCCCTCAAGTGATCACCACTACAGCCCAGGGTCTGTACTGGAGGAATAGACTCAGGAGCCAGGCCAGAAATCAAATCCCCACCTGCTGTGGGACGCAGGTGCCTTCACATGCTGCTTCTCCTCCGCCCATGGGGCTCTCCGGCTGCTGGGACCACACTGCGGCTCCTGCACTGTGTGCTGCTCAGCACTGCCCTGCGTGCTCTGCACTGCGGCCCCAGAAGCAAAGGCAGAAGCAGGTGCCCTTCCTCGCCCTGCTCCTGGAGTGCCCCAGAGAAACTGCAGCATTCTCCTCTGTAGATTCTTTCTTTCTTTCTTTCTTTCTTTTTTTTTTTTTTGACAGGCAGAGTGGACAGTGAGAGAGAGACAGAGAGAAAGGTCTTCCTTTTGCCGTTGGTTCACCCTCCAATGGCTGCCGCGGCTGGCGTGCTGTGGCCGGCGCGCCGCGCTGATCCGATGGCAGGAGCCAGGTACTTATCCTGGTCTCCCATGGGGTGCAGGGCCCAAGCACTTGGGCCATCCTCCACTGCACTCCCTGGCCACAGCAGAGAGCTGGCCTGGAAGAGGGGCAACCGGGACAGAATCTGGCGCCCCGACCGGGACTAGAACCCGGTGTGCCGGCGCCGCAAGGCGGAGGACTAGCCTAGTGAGCCACGATGCCGGCCTCCTCTGTAGATTCTGACATTTCAGGGTCCTCTCCCAAGGAAAGGGTCAGTTTGTGACCCAGTCACCCTACAGCAGGGATTCTCAAACCCTGATGGGTGTGTGATTAGAATTCAAGATGTTATTAAATTTGGCAAAAACTACTACGGGGGCTGGCACTGTGGTGTAGTAGGTTAAGCCTCTGCCTTCAGCGCCAGCATCCCATATGGTCACTGCTTTGTGTCCTGGCTGTTCCACTTCCAATCCAGCTCCCCGTTAATGGCCTGGGAAAGCAGTGGAGGATGTCTCAAGTGCATGGGCCCCTGTACCAACATGGGAGATCTGGAAGAAGCTCTTGGCTCCTGGCTTTGGCCTGGCCCAGCCCCAGCCATGGTAGCTGTTTGGGGGAGTGAACCAGTAGATGGAGACCTCTCTGTGTCTCCCTCTGTCTGTGACTGCCTCTCAAAAAAATCTTAAAAACAAAACAAAGCAAAAAATTCCACTTGGGATGTTACATCCCATATTGGAATGCCTGGGTTCAAGTCCCAGGTCTGCTTCTGATTTCAGCTCCCTGATAATGTACATGGGCCTCTTCTACCCATGCAGGAGACAGATGGAGTTCCTGGCTCCTGGCTTTAGCCTGGCCGAGTGCTGGCCATTATGGCCATTTGGGGAGTGAACCAGCTGATAGAAGATCTCTTTTTCTGTCTCTCTCTCTCTCTGTCACTCTTTCAAATAAATAAATATTCTAATGAAGCTTTTAAAAATTGAGTTAATCATTGTTTTAAAAAAAATATTTATTTGAAAGGCCAATTTACACACACAGAGAGATCTCCCATCTATTGGTTCACTTCCCAAATAGCCGTGATGACCAAGGCTGGGCCAGGCTGAAGCCAGGAGCCAGAAGCTTCTTCTGGGTCTCCATGTGGGTGGCAGGGACCCAGGAACCTGGGCCGGGCTCCACTGCCTTCCCAGGCACATTAGCAGGGAGTGGACCGGAAGTAGAGCAGCTGAGACTCCACCCGGCAGTCATATGAGATACCAGTGCTGTACTCTGCAGCTCAACCTGTTGTGCTGCTGTACCACAGCACCAGCCCCAGAGTTAATTTATTTAAAAGGAAGGGAAACAGAAGCAAGGCAGAGATTTTCCATCTGCTAATTCATTCCCCAAATGCTCATAATAGCTGGGGCTAGGCTGAAGTCAGGAGCCTAGAACTCCATGGTGGTCTCCTACATGGTAGCAGGCACCCAAGGACTTGAGCCATCAGCTGCCACCTCACAGGGTGCACATTAGCAGGAAGCTGGAATCAGAAGTGGAGCTAGGACTTGAATATCCCAAATGGCATCTTAACTGCTATGCCAAATGCCAGTCCCAGACTCTTAAGTATAAATAAATAATCAAAGGTCACTAGACATTCTAGGAAACCCTGTAATGTACAACATGAGTGGAAAAAGGAACCAGAGAAATAGAGCCAACACAGAGGCACATGAAAACAAATGCATACAAGTCTCAGGGAGTGGAGAAGGTGCTGTGCCATACAACAAGGAGCAAGCGCAGGAAGGAACAGAATCAGACTATTAGTTCTTATACAGATGGCCACACTAGACACTTGACGGTCTGAAGATAAACTAATTTCAACAGCTTTCTTCAACAAAGATACACAAATAGCCAACAAAAAATCTGCAAAGATATGCAACACTGCTCATCATCATGGAAATGAAAATCAAAACCATAATGAGATACTACTTTATAGCCTGTAGAATGGGTATAATCAAAAAGACCAACGATTACATGTGTTGGTGTGGATATCAAGAAATCAGAACCCTCATACACTGCTGATGAGAACGTTAATTTGTGTGGTTGCTTTGAAAATGTTTGGCAGTTTCTCAAAAAGTTAAACACAGAGTTACCATATGGCTCAGCAATTCCACTCCTAGGGATATACACAAAAGAAATGAACATGTAAGTTCATTCACCTAAAAATTTACAAAGGTTGACAGCAGCATTATCCGTACTAGCTAAAACATGGAAATGATCCAAATGCCCATCAACAGATGAAGTCATTAATGAAATATGGCATATCTATGGAATGAAATGTTATCTGTCTACAAACAAGAATTAAGTACTTGTAGATGCTGCAAGATGGAGGAACTTTGAAAACACACCGCGGCTGGCGCTGTGGCATGGCGGGTTAGGCTGCCGCCTGTGACACCAGCATCCCATGTGGGTGTCAGTTTGAGTCGCAGCCCAGCTCCAGCCATTGTGGCCATTTGCAGTGAACAAGAGGATAGGAGACCTCTCTGTCTCTCCATCATTCATCATCATTGACTCTACATATCAAATAAATAAAAATAAAATAAAAAAAAGGTCCTGAGAGAAAATTATTTCAACTTTACATTGGTTTTACTTATATTACATATATTCATACACATACTTAAATATTTAATTTACACTTATTATTTTTAATTTTGTACCCAGCCAAAATATGTGAAATTGCAAAATTTCTCTCCAAATGAAGATGTGCTCCAATAATGTGAGGGACTAAAACCCAGAAAGCAGAACACAGGGTGTTCACCACAGGAAGTGGCCAAGGGCAAGCCCAGGTGAGAAAGGGGAAGTCTTGGTAGAATAACCAGACAGCAGGCCCAGGAGCAACCTGGCCAGACCTCAGCAGAGAGCAGCAGAGACTTGGAAAACATACAGAATCATGAGGTTATCTGATGTGTTTGTGTATTTGGAAAATAGTATTGATGAGGGTTGACAGATCTAGTAGATAATGTAGAAAAATTACAAATAAGGATTTCATAAATGGTGTGTATAAAATGAGCCAACATTTTAGAAAAAGCAAAATATATAAGAATAAAATAGATGAGGTGCTGTAATAAACATTTTTTATCCAATCATAGTCAACAGAAGCACTGGTTGTTATTTAGCCAAAACCTGTTATGTAATACAGGGAAGTTGGGCATGCCAGGTGGAGTTTGTGTGCTGGGCTAACCACTCATGTATCATAGCAGGAATCGAGGGACAATTTCAGAGAGGAAATAAAAAGCAATCACATTCTAGAAAAGAAATATGAAGGCAAACACCAGTCCATACAGCTAGCCACAGTGACAGTGGGGACTGGCCCAGGGCAGGGACTGGGGCTTTTTTGTTAGAAGACTTTAGTGCTCTCTGATCTTTGCCTGTTTTGATTTTTTAAAAATTTTATTTATTTATTTATTTGAAAGGCAGAGTTGTAGAAGGAGAGGTCTTCACACCCCAAATGGCCACAATGGCCAGGGCTGGGCCAGGCTGGTCCTCCCAAGCACCTGGGCCATTTTCTGCTGCTTTCCCAGGCACATTAGCAAGGAGCTGGATGGGAAGCGGAGCAGCCAGGACTTGAACTGGCGCCTATATGGGATGCTGGCACTGCAAGCAGTGGCCTAACTCACCACACCACAACGCTCACCTGTTTTGATTTTTCAATCTGCTGCTGTAAAAAGTTATTGGGCACACACCTCACTACAGTTCCCTGCACATCAAAGCTGGGAACCAGCCTGGAGGACAGCAAGACTGTGACTACAGCACACTCTGAATCATCAAAGGGTTCTCATGGGGGGCCCACCCATCAAGAATCAGTGGGATATGAAGACTTGTCCTTCCTGAACCTTCTGTGGGGGAGAAACTGGGAACCCAGCGATGGCTTAACTGAGTCAGTGAGGGCGCCAGCCTGGAGCTTCCCGGGGGCCACCTCCAAGCCTCCCACTCTCCCCAACCACCTGTGTGTCTGGCTCCCTGCATATTTCTAGCTCTTTCTTGAACTAATTTCTCACAACAGTCCTGGCACAGACAGAAACGAAGAGGAAACGCAGGTGACTTCTGTCTCACCCATAGGCCATTCTGCCTACCTTGTGGGGCCCACTTAGATCCCCAGGGCTGGCCACCAGGTGCACTCAGTCAGGAGCTGCTGGAGAAGACAACGGTACCAACTGGCCACGTCTAGGTCTCTGTCAGGCCTTTTGCCTGCACTGCCACATCCAATCCCTACAACACACTTATGCAGTTAGAGAAGGACTATGCTATTTCAAAGACCAGGAAAGTGGGCTCAGAGAAAATTGGTCAAGGTCATTTCAGAAATAAGGGATAAGCTGGGATTCAAAACCAGCTGTGGCTGACCTCTGCAGCCTGCACAAGTTGTAGTCGTGGCCAAATAGCCTTGCTGGAATGAGGTCTAGTTAGGTAGGCAGATGAATGGCACCCAAGAAGCAACGAAAGACCTGGTAAGTTTACCAAATCAGCCTAAGAAGGGGAGCGGAGAGACCTGGCCCTCTCAGCTGCTCCGAGCCTGGATGGCCCACGGCAGAGAACCAGCCATGCACACCTGGGCCCCTCGCCCAGCACCCACCTTCTTCAGAGAGGTTGTTCTCTTTGGTCTCCTTGTCCATCTGGCAGCACCAGCCTTCTAGCCGCTCCGTTTCTGCCTGAAGTAGCTTCAAGAACCAGTAGCCGTCCCGGCGGCAGGCCCCTGGCTGGGCAGGCTCTGCCGGGGAGCTGGAGGAGGTCTCGAGCCAGGGGTCGGGTGGGGGCAGCGAGGACGCCTCTAGGGCAGGGTCGCTGTTGTCTCCATAGGAGAGGTTGCGCTTGATCTGAGCAATCTTGGGGGCCTGCCGGGGGCCGGCATCGATGCTGATGGAGTTGGGGTGTGGGGTACAGTCCGGGAGGCTCCTCTCTGATGACTTACAGCTCGAGTCATTGGCATCCTGGGTGTCCGAGTCAGTGTCCCGTCGGGAGGACATGCTGTGAGAGGGGGCGCTGCTTCTGTGGGTGGGGATGGATGAGGTGGGGACAGGAAGGAACAAGTCACCAGGAGGATCAGAGGCCAGAGGCCACTCCAACCCGGACACACGGGAGACAGAGAAACAGATGCATCGTCTGCTCACCATGCGCCTGAAGCGGGTCCCACAGCCCCCATCTCATTCTCGGCTCAGCCCTTGCCCCGCCCCACCCACGCCCACACGCACACACACACACAAGGACAAGGTCATAAGGTTGCCTGTTTACTGCAGTGGGGCCAGGAAGACCACCAACATCAGGGTCGCTGGGGCCTCGTCCCAGCCCAGCCCTGGCCCCGCGGCTGACTGGTCTCACAGAGCAAGTGCTCGTCTGTCCTCCCGCCCGCCCCCTGCCCAGCCTCCCACGCCTGGGCCACCGCCCGCACCTCAAACCCAGCTTGAGTATTAGAAATCCAGCAAGGAGAAGTGGGTTAGGGAGAGCAGGAGAGGTGAGAGCAGAGGGAGGGAGCGGGGAGGGGAGAAGCAGCCGCCACCTCTTCCGACTTACCGCCAGTCGTCCTCTACCTGAACCCCGATGGACTGGAATTTGGTAGCGGGACTGGGCTCCTCTTTTGGCACTGGCTGAATGCAGTCAACCTTATTGGAGGACAACGACAGCAACGGCACGGAGACAGAGACAAAAATAAAAAACAAACACCACACTTGCTGCTGAAATTCACATTAGTGGGACGACGCAAACGGACATGTGGACAGACAGACACGAGGCATGCAGACGCTGCACGTGGGCCCGAGGCCGGACCAGGTTAAGCCGGGCACTGCTCATTCGCGCGGAGGCGGGAGGTGGGGTGGGGATGACTGGCTTTCCCTACTCTGAGGAGGGTGCCATCACATCGATCGCTTTGGGTCCGTTGTCCTCCGAGAGGTGGGAACCGTTCCTTCTAGTTCTCTCCTTTACACACATCAGAGAGAAGAAAAAAAGGACGAAAGAGAAAGAAAACACACACACACACACACACAAAGCCACAGCCGTTATCTGGTGTAGTCGAAGCTGGGGGCTGTCTTAAGGCAAGACCACTCCCCCAACCCTGAGGCTGAAGCCTGGAAGGGCAGACTGGAGGCGCCCATACCCAGGGCAACATTTGACAGCAGTTCTGGATTTGAGAAGGGCTCCCAGGGCAAGAGCCAGCAGAGTCCCTGGAGACTACGAGAGGCCCTCGCTGGGCCTCAAGCACACTTGGCTGAGGTTACCTTTGGCACTGGATGGCCCTGGGAGGGCCAGCGCCAACTCCAAGGCTGACACTCTTTCTAAACTCCTGTGAAGAGGAAGAAACAAGGCGACAGTGATGCCCTGGGCCCGCCCTTCTCCTCTGGGACAAAGTGCCTGGCTGTGGAGTGGTCAGGCCAGCCTTCCCACAATCGACCCTGGGCTTGAGGCACCGAGGGCAGGGTGACTCTCAGAACCCGGGGAGCTCGCGGGCCTCTGACCCTCACGGACAGAAGCAGGGCAGGGAGGCAGCTCCCCCTTGGCAAGTGCCAGACCAGGGACTGCGGCGTCAGTGGATCTGCAAGGAGAACATGCAGCGGGGGCAAGGGGCGTCCAGGGAGAGGGACCCCCAGGATGGGCTCACTCCTTATCAGTGTTGCTTCCTAGGTGGAAAGAATCAAGGGTATTCCTAACTCTTCCTCATGCTCTCTGGGCAGGCAGGAGCACTGGGTTTGACCAATGAGAGGGTGGGGCTGTCCAAAGACATGGGCGTCGTCAGACTAGGCTACTCGGCGCGTCCCTGAGGACCCCATCTGGACTGGTGCTACAGGGGCCTGGAAGCAGCAGCCCCGTTGGGCAGAGCTAGAACACAGACAGGAGGGTCTCTTCTTGCACAAAGATGGGCAACTAAAGCCCAGAGCTTTAGTTTCTCTTGGGAGAAACAAATGCAGGCAAGTAGAGAAGTTTCCCAGTGAGCCTTCTCTGTCTCACCTAGGCCCCGTTTGTCTCTCGGGTTCCTTCTGCGTTCCAGCACTTTGTCAACAGCTTGGCCAGCCCTAAGCCACAACGCATACCACCTTGGTCGAACCCCTGGGTTTGGGAGGGCACTGCCTCTCCCCTGCCCCAGGCACGCTCCACTTTAGTCTGAGAGTCCAGCCAGGTCAGGAGAGTCCTCTCATTTTAGATTTAGTGCAATTCTTGAAAATGACAAGGTAGGGTCCATGCTCTCCCAGCTCAGCTGGCAGAAGACAGATCACTGATATGGGGTGCATGCCGGTGGTTCCATGAAGCAGTAGGTGGCAGAGGGAGGGGGCTGTACTCCACCCTGCTGGGGGCTATGGCCGTGTGCTGAGTTTGGTTTCTGGAAGGACCTGCTGGCTTTGGCCTCTTGGCCCTAGGGAATGATCTGCCTGGACCCTTTCCCATAGGAGGGAGGCACTGGGACTGGCATCACCCAAGCTACCTACCTGTCTCCAAGGCCAGAGAGGGCTCTGGGAAAAATTCCCCACGAGGAACCCCCATGGTTCAAGAGCACTGAGTCCGGGGCCCTTGGCCAATCGTTGTTTATACTCCATGCTGCTCCCACCGCAGAGTGAGGCTGTAGCCTCCACACCCGAGCTAACCCTTGATTAGAGACTGTTAAGCCAGTCCTACCTCCCATGGGTCGGCTGGTAGGGCAGAGGGTGGAGTGGACAGACAGACAGTGGACAGGCAAACAGTGGACAGATGGCTGGCTGAGTGTAACTACATTCACTGGACAGCCCGCTGGAGGCAGGAACACACTCCCAAGGCTGCAGAGTGCAGCACAGGGAGAGGGGAATGCGAGGAGGGTATGGCCACGGTGGAATCTGGTTCAGCCACTTGAGGCTGATCCCCCCAGAATAGACACACAAACCACCTTTTCCCAGGAGACCTAGTGGGCCTCACCAGATGTAATTACACGCAGGCAGGTGCACGGAGTGGACTGAGGACACAGAGTGCAAAAGGAGCCCCTACTTGTATTCCTATCGATGACAGTTTCCTTTTGGGGATGGCCTCAGGGTGGGCCTCGGAACTGGTCAGCGTCCCTTGTTCACCACTCTTCAGAGCTGCATGTTTTAGGGGTGGCTCCGGGGCCTCAGGGGCTGAGGTGACTCCGCCCCGTGTCACACTGGGCGGTCGAGTGCTGCTGTCCAGGCTGTCCGATGAGTTGCTCAGGCCCGACTGGCTTGTAACCTCGCTCTTGTGGTCCTGGCTGTCCAGGTAGGTGTCCTGGGCGGACTCGGTACTGCTCTGGACCGTGACTGAGATGAACGGCTTTGATGTGGTACGTGGAGGGACAGGTGGCGGGGTCTTCTTATATGCCACTAGGCATGATGAACCTGCACACAGGGGAGAGGAGGGCAAGAGCAGGTGAGAAACTGAAGCCTCCAACCCCTTCAAGCCCCTTCCAAGGCTGAGGCTTAACCTGGCCCTAGCTCTGGCCCCAGCCCTTCCCTCAGTGAGCAGAAGGAGGCTGAGACATAGCAGTGACCAAGACACATCCAGAGGCTCTGCCCACCCGCATCCGAGGCCAGGTCTAGTGGGGGACGCCAACGCTAACCACACATTCCCCCACCTTGCAGTGAGAGCTACCAAGCAGCTGGGGCATGGTGCTAGGAGGCTGTGAAAGTACCAAGGGGAGGCAGTGGCCAAGACAGCTAAGGAGTGGAGTGGCTAACCTTGCCTCCCTCCAGGTCACTGAGAGACCCACTGCTCCCCCTGGACTTTTCCTTCCACTCCACCACCCCCAGCCTCCCCATCTGCCGTCCCCACCCGTCTCCTCCTCCTCTTGGGAAATGTGAATCAGATGAGAAGACCGCCATCTGCGTAGTTGCTTGCTGTGACTTCACACCACAGCTCTCCAAGACCTGACCACTGAGGGACACCAGGGTAAAAGGTACCTGGGATCCCTTTATATTTTGTTCTTACAACTACCTTTGAATCCGTTACCTAAAAACTTCATTTAAAAAACTCGTGCATCTGTCTGCTTACTCAGTAGACATTCATGTGCTGGGCTCCAGGAGAACCAGGAGCCCACACCAGCGGAGCACCAGCTGTTCAGCGAGTGCCACGAGACAAGCCCATGAAGCTGGAGCCAGACTGCTCTGGAAGCTGTGAGTCAGGCGCATTCACATCACACCCACCCACTCTGTCCAAAATGTTCCCGTCCTGCTCAGGCCTTGAGAAAGCTCCGGGAGCCTGTGGACACACCTGCAGTCTGATCAGCGGCCAGGGAAGGGCGCTGCATGGTGGGACAGTCACCTCCCTGGACTAGCAGACAGACAGCAGGGGAGCAGGGCCTAGGGCAGCAGGAGCCTCTCCACTTGCCACCCGGTGAGAAGGGACAGGCCGGCTCAGGGGAGATGAGCTCCCGTGCGAAGCACGCCTTAAGGCACAGGTTGACAGCCGAAAGTGGGGCTAAGCTACACCCAGCAGCTTTGTGGCTTTGTAATTTAAGCTTCGCGGTGACTCTGTGAGGTAGGGATCATGAGTCTATCCACTTTACACATGGGACCCATGAGGCTCATAGTCTGGAAAACTTTGCACAGCATTGCCCGTGGCAACATTATGTGTTCGGCCAAACAACACTTCACTCTGCTCCTCAGGTCTCGGCCCCTCCCTGCTCAGCTGGGGCTGCATTTGTCTGCAGCCTTCACTAATGAGCTGGGTCTGGCTTCCAGGCCCTGGTTCTGCCTCAGACAAGCACTTGCTTGCCCTGGGAACTTTTCAGTACCCTTGGGCACAGTCACATGGCCTGAGACAAGAGGCCTTTTCCCATCCTTTCTCCCACTCAAGGTTAGGTGTGAGCCTTCCATCACTACAACTGAAATCTGTTTTCCCCGCTTGCCTGAAATTCTACCATTTGAGAGTCGTTCCTTTGGTGTGAAGGGTCCTGGGCAAACCTGAGTTCAAACCTCAGCTGTTAGTTAACACTGTGTGGCTTGTACACAGGGACCGATCACAGAGGCTGCATCACAGACGCTAAGGCTCAGCCAGGCTCACATGGCTCTTACTGGTTTCTGGCAGAGAGAACTGGGCCAAACCTTTACCAGTCCTCAGCTGCTGGCAGGGAGGCTGGGCGCGTAGTCTGCAGTCCAAGGGCACTCCCCCCAGAACAGACACTTAGAGTGCTGAAGCCAGCGGCCACCGGAGCCTGGCAGACAAAGCCAACTCCCAAGATTTCAGGAATGTGTGTTTGTCCTAAAGGTCCCAAAAGAAGCAGGGTTTCAGTGGGATCTTCCACCCTAGATCAGAACCCGTTTGCCTTAAGGGGCAGTGGTTATGTGGAGGAGCCGGAATGGGGCTCTGAGCCGGCTGGGGCTGTGTGAGACTCCAGGCAGGGTTCGTATCATCTGCAGGATGTAGCTGGGTCTGACCCAGCTGTGAGAAGTCAGTGTGCACAGCATTTGCCAGGATCTGGTGGGGAAGAGGACTTCCTCTCCCAAGAGACAAAGGGGCTGCCCAGGCTGAGTGCTGCTGGAGCCCTGGAGGGCCTGCGCTCTGGTGGAGGCAGCCAGTCTTCACAGGGAAAGTAAACCAGGGGGAGGCCAGGCCAGATGTGAGAAGAGCTTATCTTGGCTTCTCCTGGGGCACAAGTTGCAGCCAGATAAGTGGTGTGACTAGCAAAGAGGATCTGGGGCAACGGGGGCTCTCTAAGGGACAAGAGGATGGGGCGTGACTTGTACAGGACAGTTTCTCATCCATGAGTGAATGCAGGCAACATGGGCCAACATCTCACTCTAGCTACTTCTTGCAACCCAGGGTCTTCATCCATGCTGCTCCTTCCACTGGAAGGCTTGCCTCAACTCCTCACGTTTCAAACATCTCCTCCAAGAGGCCTCCCAGGAATCTCCATCCAAGTACTCTCCCACTTGCACTCACTCCTTAGAGTTCCAGGGCAGCTGGGGGAACTCTGTCTGTGCCAGTGCTCTCTCAAGCCACATTTGATGAATGAGAAAATGAATCCCATTATGGCAACAAAGACCTTACATGCCAAAAAACGAGATTATTTGGCCATGGGGAAGACTCGCAACACTTTAGTGTACAAGGTTCTAGGCCCCCTCCCCAGTGCAGAGCCCTCTTCTGCTTGGTCCCCGCCCACTCATTTCTGCAGCTTACTCTCCTGGCCCTCCCACCCCTCAGCGCGCCCCCTCCAGCTCGGAGACCACACACACCAGCCCTTCATGCATCAGGCATGCCATGCACGTGCACTTGCTCCTGCTGCAACCCTGTCTGTTCCTCCCAGCCCTCTTCCCCAGCTCTCCCCGGCCCAAGCAGAGGCACCCCTCTTCTTTCCCCGTGCATCAGCTTTTGCACTCAGGGCTGCTGCAGCCCAGTGCCAGCCCAGAGAAGAGCCATCATTTCCTGACTGAACCTCAGGGCAGGCCAATGTACCAGACACCCAAGATGTTGGAACTCGCCAGCCATGCACTCTCCAGGATACGAATGCCATCCTCTCTGCCCTGGAGAGATACCCTATGTGCCACAAGTTTCAACAGGGCACATGGGTACAACTCCTTATCCATTCAGACAGGGAAACTAGTGGGTGAGCACCTAAAGACTGTGACTGCCTCCCTCAGCTGGTTCTTGTGCATACTTCAAAGATCCCAAGTGCAGCACCCACTAAGGCACCTGTCCCTGTGGGCTGCCTACTTGCCTATCTCTCTTACAACCAACAGGTGCCTAATGCAAAAGCTCAGACAGGAGCCCCTGTGTGACAGCTTCTGTCCAGCCCAGTTCAGCCTTCCTGCTCCACATCGCTCAGGGCCTTGCTTCTTCTACACAGAAGCCCCCTTGCTCATTATCTCCACTGTCTCCAGATTCTACCCACCAGAGGCCAGCATTCTGACACAGTGAGTTAGGGTGCTTCCTGCAGCACTGACATCCCATAAGTCCCTTATGAGTTTAAGACCCAGCTGTTCCACTTCTGACCCAGCTCCCTGCTACCAAGCCTGGGAAAGCAGTGGAAGAGGCCCAAGTGCTTGGGCCCCTGCAGCCACATGGGAGACCTGGATGGAGTTCCAGACTGCTAGCACTGGCCCAGCCCAGCCCAGCCCAAGTCGTTGCAGCCATTTGGGGGGGTGAACTGGTTGATGGAAGATTGGTTTCCCTCTAACTCTGCTGTTAAATAAATAAAATAAATCATTAAAAAATAAATAATAAAAAAGACTTTATCTACTCAACTACATCTACCAGGTCTGAACAACTTTGTTTCCACATTTTCCTTTTAATGTTAGGGTGTACACAGTGGCCAAAGACAGCCTCAGATGCTCACATGTGGCCTTGGTTCCATCTCCCTGGGGATCTAGGGAACACAGAACCTGAAACGCCTCCTTGCCATTACCTGGGGGGCCGGGCTAGGCTCGGTCCTGTGGCCCGGCATGGTACTCATGCTTGCTGGCTCCCAGAGGCCTGAGCTTGGCAGGGGAGATAAAGGAGAAGGGGCCTGAAGTCCATAAGAGGAGCCAGGTCATGGGGGCCACAGGCAGTGTGGTGGCCATGGCAGCAGGCCTTACAGAAAAGGCAAGGGCCGAGCTGGAAGCCCACACGAGTGGCCAGTGCTGGCTTCACAGATCCAGACTCCTTTAACCCCTTTTCTGGCTCTGCCAAGCTGGGAAAAGCACTGTCAGAGGAGGCGCTGAGGACTCCAAGATCCCACCTCCTCTCCCACACAGTAAATAACCCAGCAAATCACGCAGCTAAATCAAGCAACTCATGAGTGCTACCGTAAAATCAAAACACAGTGGCTCTCACCCACCTAGCCCCAGATTCTTCCCTCCCCTCACAGCAGGGGGAGCTTGGAGAGAACCCCAGCAGCTAAGTCAGGATGGGGGACTATTCCCCTGAACTGTCTCCCCATTGGCAGCTCACGTGGCTCCCTCCTATCCCTTTGCTTCAGTCTGACTGCTGCCTCCATGCTGTGCCTCAAGAGTTACCAACGTCAAACTGGCAGCGCCTCTCATGCCAACAACCTGCCAAGTCCCTCCAGCGACCCTCTGGGCTCCCCACAGCCAGACCCTTCTCTCCCATCCTTCCCCGGACCACCCACACTGCTGGCCCCTGGCCTTCCAACCTTTTGTCCTGTCCTTCTTGCCCCATTCTGCCCTGGCCATCTGAGGAAGCCAACCATGTCACTACTTTGTTTAAAGTCTTTCAGTGTGGCCACAACTCATCCCACAGACTTGGAACAAACCCATCAATGGGGGCATTCAGAGCCTCCAGAATCTGCACCTGCCTCAGACCTCAAAGTCCACAGAAGCCAAGGACACAAAACTCAGGGAGCTGGCCACGTCCTCAGAAGCTGTCCCACAGGCAGGCTGTCCTCTTTGTAACAATTCCACGCTAACAGCTGACATACTGAGCACTGACACTGTTTTTAATTCATAGACTCTCTGGGGTCTAAGCTGACCTACTCGCTTAGATTTACTTGTTACTGCAAAATCTACATGTAAGGGGCTTTCATGGTCATACGTAGACACGTGGGCCCAATGCACACATTTGCAACTGAGGTCCAAAAACGTGACATTCTGCCTTCTCTTTTCAATTCTGCTACTGTAAACAAGTGTTTTCGTGGTCTACTTAGGGCTATGCTTTTCCCATTTTGGGCTTTTTATTGGGGAAATCACTATTCAAAATGACCCCTTAGTATAGGCTGAACACCTAGAGTTCTAAGTGCAGACAGGCTGCCATGTGCCTTTTGGAAAAAGTATGTGTGCTAGACAGGCTCCATTCGGGCCTGAGTCATAATGCTGTTGGCCAGGAGTTCGATGTTAATGGATCAATATAAGTATTAAGAGTCTTTACGCAGAATGCACATAACACAAGGTTGTGTATCGATCAGATGGTGGAAATGTGACCTTCCGGGAAGAGCAACGCTTTAGTGAGCAGTGAGTCAGTGTCAGTGCTGGAATCCTCAGACCAGTGTGGATGAGGTGGGGTCTGTCATGGCTCCCTTCTAGAGAGGCAGAGGGGTTCGCCCTCTGCCACTCCTGACAGGGCAGTGTCAGGGCCTAGGCTCTGCCTCTCGCTCCTCCAGTGCACTAGGTCCGTGGGCACAAAAGTGGGGTGTGCTACTCCATGTGCGCTGTGCAGGAGCCAAGGCGATGACACACGAGGTTCTGCATAATGGGGGGTGGGCCCAAGCCACTCCTTGGTTTCTGAGTAAAGGAGATGACAATCACCTCCAGGGAGACAGTCTGGGGTTTTTCTAGAAGATGTCACTGACTGGGTCACTGAGTGGCAAGGAACTACAGGGCTCTCTGGTGAAGGGACCCTCTGTGAGGGAGGGGCAGGGCAGGGGCAGTCCAAGGCACACTTGAGTGGCTACACTGGTGGAGGGAAAACAGGGTTGCTCCCTCCCAGACAGGGTTCTCAAGCTTCCCAGGGCTGCAAGGACAACAAGAAGAGCATTCCTCATAAGGTCCCACAGCCAGAGTACCTCACAGCACCAGGCCCTGACGGCCACGTGGAGCACGTATTCCCACTATCAGCCGGAAGGGCCAAGGTCAAGTCCAGGATGAATTGGAATCTTCTCCTCCCCGCCACCAGCTTGTTCTGCCAGAGAGCAGACTCCACATGCTCGGTCACACGCTCCGCAAAGCCTCACGCCTCTACTGTGAAAGCACGTCTTACAGAGACCACCTCTCCACTCCCCAACAAGCCTAGTCATTGTCCCACTCCGGCTTCCCCGCCTTATCACTCTAAGTACTGCGGGAATGCTTTAAAGCACATTTACATTACTTCTCTTTCTAGACTTTTTTCAAGACTCCCGGTCCTTGCAGAAAATGCCACACTGCTCCCCTCGGCCTGACACAGGCACTGGCCCGGACCACTCTCCAGATTCAGCTCCGACAGGGTCCTTGCTCACCACACTCCAGCCTCCAGTCTCCTTATGATCATGCAAACACTCCATGCTTGTTCCACTTCAGGCATGAATGCTCTGCCTCAGGGCCTTTGAGCCTGTCACTCCCTCTGTAAGAGCCCCCCACTCTGCATGCTGCTCTTTCTTATCCTGACTTCAGATCTTAGCTCAGGGGATCCAGTTCTCAGTGAAGACCCCCAGGCCCCTTCTCAACAGCTGTTAGATTCGAGCACTGATCACTTATTTTCAGTTTGCTTATCTTTTGTCTCTCCCCTACTGGAGAAGATCCTGAGGGAAAGGACCTTGAATGTAATTATTATGCTATCCCAGCACCAGGCCCAACACATGGCTGCGCTCCATAAATACTGAATGAATGAATGATTATTTGGCAAGTGGGTAACTGAAGTTCAGGGAAACAGAATGACTTATTCTGGCTCTAAGTTGGACTCTAACACCCAGGGCCAGGGCTTTGAAATCCCTTCAAGTCAGCCCCCTCCCCAGTTCCCCAGGAGCACAACTTGAAGTACAGCAGTGAGGCTGTGGGAATGAGAGCTCAACAAACCCTAAGCACCTGGTGTTGGAAGTTGGAAGTTGAAGAAATAACCATTTCTGAAAGGGGGCAGAGAAATTAGGCAGTGCTTCTTCTACACACTCTCCAGGCAAGAAGCATCCGGAACGCAGACTTAAAAGAATCATTACTGAGTGTGGCTGGGCCAGGTGCTGCTTTACCCAGACACAGCTCTGGGAGGGGAGCTAATTATTACTGGTATTTTATAGATGACAGTAAGCTTGCACTCGCAGGAACCACAGTGCAGGAGCTCCGCTCTGTGAGGCCAGGCTGACCATGGGGAGCTGTGTACCTATGCAGGACCTGAGTCCTTCAATCCTCCTGGGCTGGTCTCGGATGGTGGTCACAAGTTCAAACGTCTACAGGATGTTTAACCCCCTGGCCCAGAGCCGCCACAAGGAGACCTGGGCCCAGCATTGTTGGAGCTGCCACATGTGCCAGAAATCTGATTTTATAAAAATACATAAAATGTCCAAGTTTTCAGATGGCATTAATTCCCACCTTAAGAAACACTGCACAGAGAGGGCCTGCCAGGTACGGAGGCCTGTGCCACACAAGTCTACAACTGCTGCAGCCACTGTCCTGGGACTTCCTCGTTCCATCTGGGGTTCTGGCCCCTACGCTGCTGCCCAGGAAGCTCATCACAAGATCTTCCCTTGGGGAAGGCAGGTGCCTCATGAGAACTGTAGAACGCAGGCAGCCAGGAGAAACATCTTAGTCCTGGCCAGGCAGAAGCAGACAAGGTGCTCTGGTCAGCAGGCCAGGTCTGGTTTCAGTATCTTGGCACCAGTGCACAGGTGGCAGGAAAGCACCGTGGGAGCACAGATGGTCATTCTTTGTGAACCTGGAGTGCTGCCTAAGAGGGACCTGCTCAGCTGCCAGGGCAAGCAATGCTCTTTAAGGGAGCTTTTCACACCCTCACTGGAGTGCAAGGCCCTTGGGAGAGGGCGGACCCGCAGTTCACAGTTCCAGGCAACTGGGGGTGTGAAACTACTGGCTGGGAGCTTTCAGAAGCTCAGCATTGCCCGCTGACCAAGGGATGGACCTGAACTGGCCTAGTAGGCAGTGCTTTAACTGTATGAGCTCACTAACTCTCCAGCAGGCCTGTCACTCCCATTCCAAGGAGGAGAAACACAGAGGCTCAGAGAAGCGGACAGCCCACACTCACTCAGCCAGTACGTGGAAAGCCAGGGTTACAGCCTAGGCTTTCGGAGCAGAGCTAGCACTTTTGGTTACTACTTAATCCCACTGCCAGGGCCTGGCTGAGATCTTGGCCAGGCCAGTTCCCTAGGCTTCATTCCTAGGGTCCTCAAGCAGTTTTAACTGCTCCCTCTGAGTGGCTCCATCTGGCCATGAAGACAGAACCCTAGCGCAGGGCTAAAAACTGCATGCTCTGCCTGTGATCACGACTTCCCACTGCTCTTCCCCGGGCCTGCTCTTTGACCCTCTTGCCGGAGTTCTGGGTGTGGGTTTCCCAACCACACAAGAACTCGCCAGCGTGGTTGTGCTGCACCATAGCTGGGAAGTAAGGTCCAGAAGGGTGGGGCCCTTGTCCCTGTCACACAGCTGGTTCACAGGGCGCTAGGATTGGAGAGATGACGGGAAGCCTCTGAATTCCAAGACTGCAGAGTGCCCAGAAGACAGTCTAGGCATTTCAGTCATTTCTAAACCAGAGTCTGGAGACCTCGAAGGGAACCTGGAGACAGCTCTTTGGACTCCCATCCACTGAGGTTCCTCAAATCAGCTCCACTTGCCTTTCTTCTCCACAAACAATTCCCATGTTGCTTTGAGACCCTCTAGGAGTTGTGGGGGGAGTTGGGGGGAGAGGAACCTGTTTTCTGCCAGGAGCCATCTGGATATTTATAACCTCATTCATGGACCAGTCAAAGTTATTAACTTAAGAATTAGCCTGCTGCAGATTTATTGAATTTCAAGTCTCTCTTGAGGTTGCCTTGACAGGGCCACACCAAATGATTTCACGGCCTCACGTGATCTGCAGGCCAGATGTTCCCCACCCTTGCGCTGGACACATCTAAAGCTCTCATGGTACACACGAGGAAAGCCAGCAGGAGGGCATCTGCACTCACAGAGGCTCTGAGTGGCAGGCTGTCCCATTCCTCCCAGCCATTCAGGGGGGCAGCCACCTGTGGTTGAGCCCTGCTTCCTCCAGCCTCTGACCAGGCACCCTCCCCTCCAAGACACATTTTCATCAGTACAGCAAACGATACAATAAGCAGCCTGTTGGGCAGTGGTCACCTCTCACCTGCTGTGCTGGAATTTGCCACGACTATCACCTTGTTTATTCCCAGAGACCCTCTGACAGCACCTGCTCTGCCAGTTATCTCTGCTCAGAGGTCCCTGCCCTGCCCCTCAGAGTCCAGGCTTTGAAGTGACGCTAGCTCTTCAGCTGCAGGTATTATGACTGTTCTGTGTGTCAAAGCTATAACCAGTAGTTGAGGATGTTCAAGAATAGGAGATGGCCAGAGTCTATTTGGCCAGCTGAGGGGCTGGGGGATTGAAAATGCAAGATGGGGTTTTATAAATACTGTTTGGCTTTTCCAATACTGGCTTTGGCAGGTGAACCTCACCACTACCTTTCAAAGCTCTGGGGTTCTAGAAGCCCAGTCTGGAAAGTACTACTTAGAAAAAGCCTCCAGAAACTACCCTTACTTCTGGAAGACTGATGTCATGCACTGGGGGTGGGTCACAGAAGCCCGGCTTTTCACAGGCTGTCATAGGCCAAGCACACCTCGACTGCTGGCCTCATTCATCATTCTGAATGACCAAGCGGATCCCAGAATAGAAAGGCACTGTTAACAGGCTCATTCACTGCCTGGAGTGACAGGTGGTATATCGGGTGACAGAAGCAAGAGCCAAGAACCCTGGGCAGCCAAGAGATGGGATGAAATTAACTGCAGCAGGACTTAATGGGGAAAACCGTTGAGTTCAGTTTAGGTCAGCAGAGGCAATGCTGCCTGCCTCTGTGCCAGGCAGGCGCTGGGGAGAGACAGGAATGGAGACAGCCCTCTTCTCAGGCTTATATTATGATCCTGGATTTGCGATCTTAGTAAGACAATGACATTAGACAAGCAGCACATGTGGAGAAATGCCTCATGGGGGCTGGCATTGTGGCACAGCGGCCACCTGCAGTGCTGGCATCATATGGGGGTGCTGGTTCAAGTCCTGGCTGCTCCACTTCTGATCCAGCTCTCTGCTATGGCCTGGGAGAGCAGTAGAAGATGGTCTAAGTCCCACCCATGTGGGAGAGAGACCCAGAAGCGGCTCCTGGCTTCAGATCGGCCCAGTTCCGGCCATTGTGGCCATTTGGGGAGTGAACCAGCAGATGGAAGACACCTCTCTCTCTGCCTCTCTGTAACTCTGCCTTTCAAATAAATAAATCAAACTTTTATATTCAAAAATGCCTTATGGACTCCCACTAATCACAGTCATTATCTAAGCCTGCACCAACAGAAGAAAGGCCAGGGCAGACTTCACTGAATACTGGGTTGTCCCAGAAGGGCTCTAAGTGATCTTAGGGCAAGGACACTGTCAAACTGCAGCCACAAAGGCAGAAGTCTCAAGCCCAGCCCCTTACAGCAGCTGCTTATTTAGATGGGGGAAGTGAGGCTCTGGGCCCAGGGCTGGCTCCAGGGACTTGGGATGACTAGTCCTTGTCCTCTAGAGTCTCACAGTCAAGTGCAGGGATGACAGTGAACTGGTTCCTCAACTGACTGGGCACTGGGGCAGGCATGTGGCTGGGACTGACTCAAGAAGAGTGGATTGGTGTGTCTGACATAAACTTGTCACAAATGGGCATGTGACACAGGTACAACATAAGGCATACCCAGTCTAACACAGGGGTGGCTTGGGCAGAATGACATGGGTCAGTCTGGAGACTGCGTTTGAATATCCACAGGACTGAGTCACATACACACGTGACCCACAGGGTCACACTACAACCAGCAAGGGAAGGAAAGGTGGGGTTGTTAAGGACAAGCAGATTTTGCCTCATTTTAAAGAACTGTCTGAAACGCAGAATTGGCCCAAGGGGGAAGAGGGGTCTGGAGGCAGCCGGCCAGGCCAGACTCAGGCATTAAGAGGTGTCGGGAGGGGGACTCAAGCCCCTAGTGAGCATTAAGATTCTTCCCAACCCCAAGATGCTCTTTCTTTGCCCTCCTACGTAACACACAGTTCCAGATGTGACACAAGACATCATAGTGTGTCACTGGTAGTTCAAACTTCTGTTAGCAACATAGGGAAAAGGACAGAGGACCTGCTCATCCAGCTGAGCCACACGGAAAATGACCCAAGACTTGACCCCTGGGCCTCAGCAGCAAACGGCAGGCTTACAACACCTTCACCTGGAAGGCACCTACTTCAGACAGCAAACCCATGATGAGTGAGATCAATAGACACCGGCTTCCTTCTCCCCTGAACTAACAGCTTAGGACTTACAGAAACTACCTGTAGTTAGCAGTCCCTGAGGCACGTTTTTTAAAGATTGATTCATGTGAAAGGCACAATGACAGACAAAGGGTAGGGGGAGGGGAGAGGGAGAGAGGGAGAGAGGGGGAGAGGGGGAGAGGGGGAGAGGAAGGGAGGAAGGGAGGGAGAGAGGGAGGGAGGGAGAGAGGGAGAGAGGGAGAGAGGGAGGGAGGGAGGGAGGGAGGGAGGGAGGGAGACATCTTCCGTCCGCTAGTTCACTTCCCACAATGCCAGGGCTAGGCCAGTCTGAAGCCAGGAAGGAACTCCATCAGGTCTTCCATGTGGACAGCAGGAACCCAAGTACTTGAGCCATCAACTGCTGCCTCCAAAGTGTATTGGCAGGAAGTTGGACAGGAAGTGTGAAGTAGACAGGACTCACACCAGGCACTGTGATATAGGACATGAGTGCCCCAAGAGGTGGCTTAGGCTTAACTGGCTGTACCACAATGACCACTCTGGGAGTCCCTAAGCTTGCGTACTGGTTCCAGCACACATGCGTTCTCTCACACGTTGGCTCCACAGCCCTCAGTTTCTCCCATGTACAAAATGAGAGCAATACTAGCTTGCCCTCTCCCCTGCCTTTCAGAACACAGGTGAGAAATTGCAATTACAAGAGCTCAAGGGGCTCACACTGCTGCTGCCCAATCTCGGGCCCTCCAGCAACTCTGCAGGCCAGAGGCTCAGGTTTCTGGCCCAGGGCAGAAGCAGGGATCAGAACTTTCCAGGGGCTGGGTTGAGAAGGTTCAGGCCCCTGCCTAAGAACTCACAGCTGTCCACTCCTCCACACTGTGCTTGTACCAGCACCAGCCCAGCATTTTAGTGTAGTGACCACAGGCCTTCTCTCCTCTCCCCTTCGTACCAACACATCCTGCTCTTTCAGGCCTCTGCACCGGCTGCTCTGAAAAGGCAGGCTTACAGAGAGGGGGGGAGACAGAGAAAGAGATCTTCCCTCTGCTGGTTCACTCCCCAGTGGCCACCAGGACCAAGGCTAGGCCAGCCAAAGCCAAGGGCCTGGAATTCCATCTGGATCTCCCATGTGGGTGAACTGGCTGAACATCAGTGGCTGAAGAATCACTGCTGCCCGAGGTCTGTCACATGCTCAAGAACTGGTGGAGCTGCAGCAGCTCCCAGGCCGAGTCCTAACACCGGCATCTTGTATTTGAGCCCCCAAGAAGGCGTTTCGTGTTCCCCTCGTGCTGCTAAGGAAAGTGGAGGTGGCCGGCGCCACGGCTCACTAGGCTAATCCTCCGCCTTGCGGCGCCGGCACACCGGGTTCTAGTCCCGGTCGGGGCGCCGGATTCTGTCCCGGTTGCCCCTCTTCCAGGCCAGCTCTCTGCTGTGGCCAGGGAGTGCAGTGGAGGATGGCCCAAGTGCTTGGGCCCTGCACCCCATGGGAGACCAGGATAAGTACCTGGCTCCTGCCTTCGGATCAGCGTGGTGCGCCGGCCGCAGCCGTGGCGGCCATTGGAGGGTGAACCAACAGCAAAGGAAGACCTTTCTCTCTGTCTCTCTCTCTCACTGTCCACTCTGCCTGTCAAAAAAAAAAAAAAAAAAAAAAAAAGAAAGAAAGAAAGAAAGTGGAGGCCCAGTGTCACACAGCAAGTCCCAGTCTATCTGCTGAGTGAGCGCAGCCCCACGGGTTCTAAAGGCTGACTTCTAGAGACTGACCTTCTCAGCATCTGGTGTCAGCAGTAGAAACGCGGCTCACCTCAGCAAGACCGACAGGCGTTCTCGCAGAGCTGAGAAGCTGCTGTTGAAAGACACGCTTACCCTCCACCTCTGGCTGGGGGAATCTCACTTTCAGACCTCGAGCCCACCCGACACCCCAAAGAGCACTTGGGTGACAGCAAGCCGACCTTACCTTGACAACTTCTACCCCTCAGGGAGGTGCTGTGCCCTGATGTTTTTGCCAACACACTTTCCCAGGCTTCAGGCTGTCCTGCCAGGCTCTTTACACTCACAAAGAGACCTGTGACATCACTTGCTCCTCAAACAGCTAGTGCTTCCCTCCTAGTGCTGCCACTCCTTTCTATTAAGTAGGGGCCTCGCTGGGTTGTCATGGCACCAGTTTCATGTGGCATGCTACTTCTGGTGGACCAGGAGAGCCTGCCTGTGTTGAGAAGGCTCCTGAAGCTGTGTCTGGAGTCAGTGGGTGTGCTGTGGTTGAAGGATGCCATGTGCCAAGCACAAGGTACCCCTGGGCAAGATGATCATCACAGAAAGTTTTCACACTACTCCTCGGACACAGAGCCTTCATTCTTGATTCCGCACCAAAGCCTTCCTGTGCCCCACTCCTCCACTCTTCTTCCTTGCAGGCTAGAGCTTTGTGGGCTAAGTTTAATATCCAGTAAGATGGAAAAGCAACTGTCTTCCACAGTCCACTGACCAACAAGGAATCTCAAATAGCTGCAACCTGTAGAGTGAGATTGGCTGAATTTCAGCTCACTTTGTCAGTTAAGTTTTGCTGTAAGACCTTGGATAAGTAACTTTACTTCTGGGTCCCAACTACATGTATAAAGAAATTCTATTTTCCTGACATTTGAACACTGTGCTAGTATTCTATTTTTACTGCTTATTTTCATTTTATTTAAAAGGCAGACATGCACACATACACACACAAGGTGGGAGTAGGGAGAGAAACAGAAAGAGACATGAGGGACAGTACTGTGGTGTAGCAGGTAAAGCCGCCACCTGAGCTGCAAGTTCTAGTCCCAGCTGCTCCACCTCTGACCTAGCTCTCTGCTGTGGCTTAGAATAGTAGTGGAAAATGGGCCAAATCAATGGGCCGCTGCATCCACGTGGGAGATCCGGAAGAAACTCTTAGCTCCTGGCTTCGGATTGGCACATCTCTGGCTGTTGCGGCCATCTGGGGAGAGACCAAGAGGATGGAAGACCTCTCTCTCTCTCTCTCTCTGTGTGTGTGTGTCTCTGTCTCTGTCTCTACCTCTCTGTAACTCTGCCTTTTAAGTAAATAAATAAATCTTTTTTTTTTTTTTTTTTTTTTTTTTTAAGATCAGATCTTCCATCCTGTGGTTCACTTCCCAAATGCCTCAAACAGCTGGGGCTGGGCCATGCCAAAAGCTGAAGCCTATAACTCAACCGGGGTCTCCCACCTGGATGGCAGGGACCCAAGTACTTAAGCCATTGCACAGCTGCAGGGAACTAGAACTGGAAGTGGGGCTGAGACTGGAGCCCAGGCACTCTGATACGGGACATGGGTGTCCCAAGTGGAGCAGCTTTAACTGCCGTACCAACGACCTGCCCTCTGTGCTAGAATTTTTTTTTTTTTTTTTTTTGAAAGGCAGAGTTAGAGAGAGAGGAGAAGGAGAAGGAGAAGGACAGAGAGAAAAAGAGAGATCTTCCATTCACTCCCCAAATGGCTGCAACAGCCAGGGCTGGGTCAGGCCAAAACCAAGAACCTGGAACTCCATTCAGATCTCCCACAACATGGGTGGCAGGGGCCCAAGTATTTGAGCTGTTTTCCATGTGCATTAGCAGAGAGCTGTATTGGAAGTGGAAAAGCCAGGACTCAAAACTACACTTATCATGAGGTTGTCAGTGTTATAGGCAGCAGCTTAACCTGTGTGACAACCCCAGCCCCTGTGCTAGGATTCTTCAGGCTGCAGAGGGAAGTTCCATTCTCTCTCTGGTTTCAGGACAAACACATTTTGGGAAGTACTGTTCCATTTCCCAGAGAAAGAAGCTGAGGCTGAAAGACATAGAGGGACCTGGCCCAAATCCCCAGCAATAAGTAGCTAATTGAGGAATCACATCCATGTCCTGTGGTTAAATCCACAGCCTCCTCCCCACCCTGTTACCCTGCCTCCTCCACAGGGAGGCTGTGGCCAGCTCCTCACAGCCACCATGGGCTCTGGAGCCAAGGCTGCCCCTGTGGAGGAAGGCCTCCCAGGGAATGATCAGCCCATTCATAATCCTTCTGGAACACAGCCATGTGCAAGGTTAGATTTGCAGTGTGCATTAACCTGGAGAATTAATCAGCATTGTAAGAACTAATTATTCAGGGGCCAGCACTGTGGCGCAGCAGGTTAAAGTCCTTCTGGCCTGAAGCGCCAGCATCCCATATGGGCACCAGTTCTGGTCCTGGTTGCTTCTCTTTCAATCCAGCTCTCTGCTATGGCCTGGAAAAGCAGTGGAAGATGGCCCAAGTCCTTGGGCCCCTGCACCCATTTGGGACACCTAGAAGCTCCTGCTTCCTGGCTTTGGATTAGGGCAGCTCTGGCCATTGGGCCATCTGGGGAGTGAACCAACAGATGGAAGACCTCTCTCTCTGTCTCCACCTCTCTCTGTAACTCTGTCTTTCAAGTAAATAAAATAAATCTTTAAAGAAGAGAACGAATTACTCAGAGATATCACCCCCTTCCCAAATGGGCTAGTGAAGGAGATGCCCACCACATCCAAGTCCACGGAGACAGGAAGTAGAAGGGTGGGTGCCAGGGAGTCAGTGTTGAAAGGGACAGAGGAAGAGCTGTGGAGACGGACAGTGGTGGCTGCCCGATGGGAATGCACTTCATTCCACCCAACTGTACAGACAGGGTGGTGAATTTTATGTCATGCACATTTTATCACAACTTAAAAAAACATGTACTGGTGAGCAGCCTGCTGAGGAACTGCCTACAGTGAGCCCTAGCAGTTATCAAATTACTTTTTTTTCTCATCCCCACATCTGAACATCACTAAATATTTTAAACTTATTTCTGATGTGTGTTAAATATATACGTGAGTAGTGGCTGACTTACAATCTGCTTATAATTTCTTTTCTTGAAATTCAGGAAACAGAAATAAGAGAAAAAGAATTCAAATAGAAAATAAAGACTAGAGGTGTACAGGGCACAGAACCTTGGGAGAAGCTTAAGAGAGAATGTGTGGGCCGGCGCCGCGGCTCAATAGGCTAATCCTCTGCCTTGCGGCGCCGGCACACCGGGTTCTAGTCCCGGTCGGGGCGCCAGATTCTGTCTCGGTTGCCCCTCTTCCAGGCCAGCTCTCTGCTGTGGCCAGGGAGTGCAGTGGAGGATGGCCCAAGTGCTTGGGCCCTGCACCCCATGGGAGACCAGGATAAGTACCTGGCTCCTGCCATTGGATCAGCGCGGTACGCCGGCTGCAGCATGCCGCTGCAGTGGCCATTGGAGGGTGAACCAATGGCAAAGGAAGACCTTTCTCTCTCTCTCTCTCACTGTCCACTCTGCCTGTTAAAAAAAAAAAAAAGAGAGAGAGAGAGGGAATGTGTGGAGATTAAAAAAAAACTTACGAAAAAAGAACTTTCTAAAAATACATCGTATGACATAGAAAATGGAAAAAAAAAGGTATTTTAATTCCGTTGTCCTATCACAATTACTATTGCATCATTCTATACCAATGCTGCTTAACCACCATGATTTTGGAATGGCAGTCTTAGTAAAAAGTAGCACTGAACCAGGGCATCGTATCTTGCCCATGCGGTGTGACTTTGGGCAAGTCGGTTTACCTGTCTGCTGCATCACCTCTGAAAACAGCCATGACTGCTACCTGCCTCCCTCAGCACAGGGCTCTGTGCACGAGTGTGCTAGAAACAGCTTGCCGCCTTCTGATCAGTATGGAGACCAGTAGTACGCTTTGCAAGTTCTGACATAATTTAAAAACAGAATCACTTGGCTGGCGCCGCGGCTCACTAGGCTAATCCTCCGCCTTGCGGCGCCGGCACACCGGGTTCTAGTCCCGGTCGGGGCATCGGATTCTTTCCCGGTTGCCCCTCTTCCAGTCCAGCTCTCTGCTGTGGTCCAGGAGTGCAGTGGAGGATGGCCCAAGTGCTTGGGCCCTGCACCCCATGGGAGACCAGGAGAAGCACCTGGCTCCTGCCTTCGGATCAGCGTGGTGCGCCGGCCGCAGCAGCCATTGGAGGGTGAACCAATGGCAAAGGAAGACCTTTCTCTCTGTCTCTCTGTCTCACTGTCCACTCTGTCAATAAATAAATAAATAAATAAAGACAAAAAAACAAAAACCAGAATCACTCTTGCAATGCTCTCATTATCACACCCTTAGTTCAACAATGCTCCTGGCTCCTTTGGCTGGGCGGAGCTGTTTGCCTCAGAGCTAACCAGGGATGGTGGCTGCAGATGTAATCCTCCAAATACAAAAAGATCCCAGCTCAGGGTCTTGATACCTGCTGTTCCCAGTCTGCCCTGGACTGTCGCCTTCCCCACCCACACTCAATGGGAACCTCTCAGCACCTACTTGTTGCCTTCAGGGCTCTTAACACACTCAGATGGTATCTGCTTTATTCCTTATCTGCTTGGATGGGGACTCCCAGCTGGAAGGAAGTCAACCTTGGCCCCTGCTCTGCCCCTGGCGCTCTGAGTAGAGAGCGGCTGTCTGGGAAGAGTGGAGGTGGGCTAGGGAGGAGGGAGGGGCGGTCCTGAGGAACCCTAATCCTCTCACCCTGGCCTGTCTGCATGCACGGCTGTGCGGCCCCTTTGAAGAAGCTGCTGAGGCAGCAGTGGTGGAGACTCTATCGGGAGCTGTCAGAAAGCTCGACCCCGCCCTCTCCCCCCCAGCACAGGCTGCAGGCAGCAACACCTCCTAACTGCTACCGCACTCCTTTACAGCCACGTCAGGAAGCAAGGAAGTTCCGGGGCAGGCTAGAACATCACGTCTATCACAGCCCCCCCACCCTCCCCAAAAAAATGGTCCAGATAGAGTGATGACCCTGCAGTGAAACCCCAGGTCTGGGGCCTGCACTGTGGCGTAGTGGACAAAGCTGCCTCCTACAGTACCACCATCCCATATGGGCACCTGTTCTAGTCCCGGCTGCTCCTCTTCTGATCCAGCTCTCTGCTATGGCCTGGGAAAGCAGAAGAAGATGGCCCAAGTCCTTGGGCCCCTGCACCCACATGGGAGACCCAGAAGCAGCTACTGGCTCCTGGCTTCTGACTGGCCCAGCTCTGGCCGTTGCAGCCATCTGGGGAGTGGACCAGCAGATGGAAGAACTTTCTCTTTCTGCCTCTGCCTCTCTGTAATTCTTTCAAATAAATAAATCAGAAAAAGAAAAAAGAAAAAAAAGAAAAGAGAGGCAGGAGGGAGGCAGGAGGGAGGGGGGGAGGGAGGGAGGAAAAGCAGCTCCAGGTCGGTGTGCAGGACAGATGCTGGTGGTTCTGAGCAGTCCTTCCCAGAAGACCTTAGCTGTCCCAGGAGGCCCATCCCCTCTCCTCCACAAAGTCCATCCTCCTGGGCCTACTTGGCTTAGGGGCCCTTCAGTGTCACCTCCTCTCTAAAGCCTGCCTTAGTTCACTCCATGTTCCCCATCAGAGCCCCGCACTCAGCCAACAGTCATCACAAGGTAAGACTCCCCTCCAAACAGCTCCCCCACGTCTCTCCAGGCATGGGACACACACAGTCTTCAGCTCCATCGTCTTTTCTCTCCGACCCCCCAGCCCTGAGATTTCTGAAGTGCCTCCTCTGTACGTCTGTAGGCACTGTGCTTGTTTCACACATCCTGTCATCCTTACCCTGAGACTACAAACAGGTGTTATCTCTATTTTGCAGGTGAAGAAACGAAGGCCCAGAAAGGTAAAGCACTTGCCCAAGGGCTCAGAGCTTGAGGGTGGGGGGCAGTCCAGGACTGAACCCAGCAGACTGAGCCTAGCGCTCCTCTCGTAACCACAGGTCCACATGGCTGCTGGGATGCAGGCTTCTCGTTGATGTGCTTGTTATTTTCCCTCATGTCAAGGGAGCAGCAAGGCTGGTGTGGCTCCCTGATGTAGTCACCTACTGTGCGCTCAGCAGGTGCCATCAGGGGCCCTGTGACTGTTCAGGAATGTGGGATATAAAAAGCCTATTTGTTGAAATAACAGAACTGATAGCATATCTACACTGGCTGGTCTGAGAGTTTCCTTAGAAAAAAACAGAGTAGGAACCTGAGATCCCAGTCAGTTAGATAACAGCTAAGCTTTGAGAAGCACAGGCCAATCAAAGCTGGTGCTGATACTCTCACTAGCTTCCAGAAACAAAAATCGATTCCATGGAAAGCAGAATTAGAAGGAACTCCCACTTGCTGAAAAACATGGGGAATCTGACAGCCAGAGTAGGGAAGGGTCTTGCCCAAGGCCACCCATAAATTCACTGACAGCAGAGGGGAGAAGCCACGGTCCCTGCCTCCCCCACTTCCCCCATTTCTTGTCTTCTCCAAGTCCCTGAGATGGGGCCTGAAATCAAGGCAAAAAAGGATAAGGCTTTCAGGCTACTGGGTCCTGAGAGTAAACTGCCATGGGTTAAGTGCCCACAATGAGCAACTGTTCTGAGTCTTCCCAGGCACAGAGC
The DNA here is from genome assembly GCF_051225735.1 of Oryctolagus cuniculus. Lineage (NCBI taxonomy): Eukaryota > Metazoa > Chordata > Mammalia > Lagomorpha > Leporidae > Oryctolagus > Oryctolagus cuniculus. The sequence goes on from NC_142877.1 coordinate 21,911,947, forward strand.
ACCAGGGCTTACCTTAGAGAGTGTGAACTGCTTTGTGGAGCTGGATTCAGGAAGCCAGGATTTCTCCCCCAGGCCAGCATGGGCCCAGCTCCAGCTGAGCCCTACGCCGGAAGAATGGGAGTTTAAAAGGCAGTAGCTTCTCACCTGGGCCCGGGCCGGGCCCACACCCAGGTGAGGCTGACTTCACCTGGGAACCTGTCCCACTGGCTGTCTCCCAGACAGCAGCAGCCCGGCCTCCTGGACGCCACCACCACCGCCTGTCTGTAGCCTGGCGCCTCTCCCCACAGGGCCCCACCCAGCCCCAGCCAGGCCTTCAGAGCAAGGGGGGCAGTGGGAAGGGAAGAGGCTGGCTCCTCTCCTAGTGAGGCCAGCTCGGCTGAGTTCCCCAGAGCGTCCCAGCCTGGGCTGGGTCTGAAGCAGCTGCTTCCTGCTTTGCTGTTTCTTTCACTTTGGTTTTTAACCCCAAACTGAAACTAGACTGGGACGACGTCAGAAGGATGGTGAGAGCGAAGGCCTGGGCGAGCTGACCACCTGGCTTCTCGTCCTGGTAAGTTTAGACTCACAGGGAAACCTGAGAGGTCTTCAGCTCCGGGACCCGGTTTTCCCACTGGTAAAACGGGAGGAAGGAGCTAGGCCAGTGATTTTAAACACCGTTTAGACAGAACTTCCCCTTCCTCGTCCCTGCCACCAAGGGGTTTGAAAAGGAGCTGCAGAGGACGCATGGGGACTGTTAAGGGCCACGCTGTGGGCTTGGGGAAGGAAGCAAAGCTCAGGCAGCACAGCAGACACCCAGCTGGTCTGCTGAACTACCTGTCCTGTCTGCCATCTGAGCTCCGAGTGGGGCTGGAGGCCTTAGCGACCCAGGGCAGAGCAAACTCAGGAAGTCCCTGCGTATGATTTCCTAACCCTGTCCTGGAACAGCAAGAGACGACACCTAGCAACAGCTGCCCTAAAACCCCCAGCCTGAGGGCTGACCAGACTGGAAGCAGCCCACCCAGGATTGGTGCAAACCTGCTGATCCCAGTGGACCCCCTGGCTAAGACCACTATTGTCTATCTTAACGATGCTTGCCATGGGCTGGCTTACCAAATCTTCCCAATAGCTCAGCGACAGGGAGATGGCAGGACTGAGCCTCTGACCACTCAGATGAGGAAACTGAGGCCCAGAGAAGGGCAGGGACATAGTGACCCAGCCAGTCCTGGGATTCGGAAGCTCAGTAAATATTTGAATGAGCTCACTCGCCCGGCTGTTGCCAAGCAGGTGCAGCACACACCAGAACAGCTCCTGAAGGAGGACTCTGAGTGGGAGGGGGCAACGCACCTCCCTGGAATTCAGTCACAGACCTGTTCCCAGGTAACAGTGTCTCCTCCCCTTTCCTGGGTCCACTCCCGTCTCCCCTCCAGCCTGTTCCTTCTCTTTACTCCTCACTTCCTTCCATCTGTATTTGACTCTGGAGACACTTCCTTGGTGGAGCTGAGTGACATCGGCCAACCTGTTTCCCTCTCTGGGCCTTGCCTCCTATGCTGACTTGTAGACTGGATTAGAACAGTGTGTTTTTTTTTTTTTTTTTTTTTTTAAACCAAGAAAATGAATTTGAATCTGTGGTGTTTTAAGAAAACACATTTCTGGGGCCTGTGCTGTGGTGTAGCAGGTAAAGCCGGCAGCTGCAGTGCCAGCATCCCATATAGTCGCCGGTTCGAGTCCCGGCTGCTCCACTTCCGATCCAACTCTCTGCTATAGCCTGGGAAAGCAGTGGAAGATGGCCCAAGTCCTTGGGTCCCTGCACCTGTGGGGGAGACCTGGAAGAAGCTCCTGGATTCTGGTTTTGGATCAGCACAGCTCCGGCCGTTGTGGCCAACCAGGGAGTGAACCAGCAGATGGAAGACCTCTCTGTGTGTCTCTCTCTCTCTGCCTCTCTATGGCTCTGACTTTGAAATAAGTAAATCTTAAAAAAAAAATTAAAATTTCAGAATAGAAAAGGCAACTTGGAAATACGTGACAACACACAAGTGCGCAGGCTCAGACACGGCAACCCCCCAGACAGGTGAGGAAGTGTGTCCCGCAGCACTGCCGACAGCACTGACACTGGACAACCTAACCGGCCCTGAGCAGAGCGCGGGAGGAACCATCAGGGATCCATCCGCGGTAGGAGACACACTCACGAGAAGAGGCGGCGTGGACAACAGAGACAGGCTCACGAAAGAAGGCCCGGCACAGAGGAGCCTGAAGAGAACCTGTTGCCGCGTGTGTACGGAAAGGGGCGCGATGGACATGGCCGCCCCACGTGCTGAGCGGTTCTGGAAGGGAACATCAAGACTGGTCAGAGATTATCCAGGCTTCTAGGTGGGTGAAAGACTAATTTTTCATTGGTTATTTTAAACAAGGTTTGAAAAACTTAACCTCATACATAGATTGCTTTTTTCCAATAAAAATCCAATTTTTACCACCAATAAAACAACTCAAGCAAAGAGTACCAAGATATTCAGAGTGTCCATTTGAGTTTCCAATCTAGCTTCCTGCTAATGTGCCTGGAAGATGGTCCAAGTGCTTGGGTCCCTGCCACCCCCCAGGAGACATGGATGGAGTTACCAGCTCCTGGCTTTGGTGTGGACCAGCCTGGGACATCGCAGTCATCTGGAGAACAAATGAGCAGATGAAAGATTGATCTCTAGCTCTCTGTTGCTCTGCCTTTCAAGCAAATAAGCAAATTTTAAAAACTAATTATTAAAAAAATGTACTGAGAGACCCTTCCTCCTAGGTCTCAGGCATCTCACTCCGGGTGGGGGAAGGACCCAGGCACCCAGATTCTGAAGTTTTCCCAAGGGCAGCTAGTCCAGTTCCACACAGCAGGTGGGCAGCCTCTGAGAACAGGAGACAACCCGGACTCTGTAGGGCTCCAGGGTACTGAGGGGGCTGGGGGGCAGTAACAGGGAAGACTCTGAGGAAAAACTTGGTCTTGAGGCATAGCAAGGATTTGAAGGTGGCTTTGAGTGGTGAACACACACGGCTAGTACACGAGGGTTCCTACCAGGAAGGACTGGGGAAATTAAGACAGGCTGGTGAGAGAAGGGGAAGGAATGCCTCCCTCAATATGCGATCCTGGCAAGCCCCAGCTCCGTCCTAGCTTTTGTTCCAACTCAGATGTGAGGGGGCTGGGCCAGAGTCCATTCCAGACCTGCTATACTAGGACCTGTCTTTATTTTGTATCATCTAATATTAAAGGAGGCAGAAGGGTCCTCAGCTCAGCACATGGTCGCAATGCTCCACACCTGTGAAGACTGTAATCAAATATTTGGAGGCTTAAAAACCTCAGGCCAGGATCTTAGGCAGAACAGCCCTTGGGAGACCCTCCCCACCCCCCAGGGAGGAACAGATGGCCTTCTGCTGAGATGGCCTTCCTTACTTTCTTGTTAATAATTAACTCATGGGGCAGGCACTTAGCCTAGTGGTTAAACGACTCCCATAGACTGCCTGGGTTTGATCCCAGCTTTCTGCACAAGTAGCCCCTGGTAGGCAGCAGCGACGGTTCAAGTAACTGGGCTCCTGCTGCCCACACAGGCCACCTAGAGTGAGATTCCAGCTCCCAGCTGTGGCCTGGCCCAGCTCCGGCTATTGCAGGCACTTGGGGAGCGGACAGGCGAACAGGAATTCTCTCAAATAAATACTTTAAAATTATTACTGAAGACCGCTTTTGTTACCTAGAAGTCCAATTTGGAGAGACGTGCACTTGGCCTGCTTTACCAGGATGTTCTAGGCTGGGGGCACAGGCCCAAACCAAGGGGTCTGCAGTGGGATGAACAAAGGGTCAGAAGCCCAGGGTGGATCCTGGCTATGTCATGATGGAGGGCGAACTCTGACTGTCCTGCACATCAGTGTATCCCCGGAGCCAGCTCTGCTCAACAAACATTTGTTGAACAAATGAGGAGCTCAGTGAGCGCGACCTTGGGCAGGCACTTTCTGTGGGTGAACCACAGCGCCTCCTCTGGAGAATGAGGATGACCTCCTAGGGTTGTAGCAAGGATCTGCTGAGATAATGTGGATGCAAGTGCTTTGCAAATCAAAGCACACTAAGCAAATAGTAAGGATCCAGAACCAACAGGCCGAAAACAAAATAGAAAGAACGGACATATGCAAGACTGGGCAAATTTACAAGAAAGCACCTGGCAAGTGGTAATCAAATGCATTAAAACAGTTGAAAAGGGCAGCACAGGGCACACCAGGCCACTGTTCAATGACCCAGTGATATGTCTCAGACTGTCTCTGCTCCAAAGGAGCACCAAAACCCCTCTTTAAAACCTTTGCCCATATTTTGATATGGTCACAGTTCCAACAGTATCTTACATGTATGTGGGCTCAGAGAGGAGGTGCTAAAGCAGACTGGCCTTGGGACATTGGGAGTATTTATGGAGGCAAAGGAGGACTAGGGTGAGGGGTACATGGAGGCTGTGCCTGCATGTGGTTGCTCTGCCTCCTGACAAAATTTGAGCTCAGGGGCCGGTGCTGTGGCACAGCGGGTTAATGCCCTGGCCTGAAGCGCTGGCATCCCATATGGGCGCCGGTTCGAGACCTGGCTGCTCCACTTTCTGTCCAGCTCTCTGCTGTGGCCTGGAAAAGCAGTAGAAGATGGTCCAAGTCCTTGGGCCCCTGCACCCACGTGGGAGACTGGGAAGAGGCTCCTGGTTTCGGATGGGCGCAGCTCCAGCCGTTGCGGCCATCTGGGGAGTGAACCATCGGATGGAAGACCTCTCTCTCTCTGCCTCTCCTCTCTCTGTGTAACTCTGACTTTCAAATAAATAAATAAATCTTTAAAAAAAAAGAAAATAAAAATTTGAGCTCAAGGCCATGTATGCTGCATACAGAGCAGAGGATAATGACTGGTTGTGGGCCTTGGCCAGATCATTAGTCTCTTAGATGCAGAGACTAATGGCTCTCACAGTGGCCACTTGGTAAGTGTCAATTCCCCACATCTTCCCTCTGTCCACTGCATATCCCTGGCTGCAGCCTGTGAGACTGCACCTGTGCTCCACCACCAGGCTCTCCTGCACTAATCAGCACTGTGGGACAAGTACCTGCCTGCCTCTCTAAGTGACTAATGCCTCTGGCTTGGCCCAGGAACAGTCTCTCTGCAGGGGCTGAGAATTCCAATGGGTTCAGTCATGGATGTGCCCACCGTTGGGACTGGACACACACAGCACGGCTATGGATTTGTCTTGCAGCCTGCTGTGTAAAATTGCTGGCATGAAGGTCCCTTGCTCCTCTGAGTCTCCCACCTTGAAGAAATTCTAAGCTGGCATGCTAATTTGTCCTCAGCATCTTCAGAAAGCAGGGTTTTTGTGGGCTTTAGCAGATGACCTGGTGGGCCTCTAAGTCAAAGGGCAAGAAGGCTCACCCCTCTGGGACCCTAACAGCAGGAGTTCCCCTGCCAAGAATCAGGGCTGAACTACGGGAAAAGCCAGCGTTTGGAGACAGCCAGCCTTGGATCTGAGCCACAGTTTCCTTATCGGTACAATGGGGTAAGTCCACCTGCCTCTGGCTAGTTGGACAGATTTCATGAGGGCATCGGTGGGGCCCCGGCACTGAGCCTGGCATACAGCAGGTGCACAAGCCAAGTGCTCAGACTGCCGCTTCTGTCCCCAAACCAGCAGCATCACCATCCTCCCCTCTGGCCCACCAGGCTCGGGCAGCTTTCCTGAGGGAGCACTACATCCTCTGGCTTTTCCCAAATGGCTTTTCCCATGGGCCCCGCCCGAGCCTCACCCACTATCTCATCTGAATGCCTGCAAGGCCTCCTCCCTGCTGCCATGTCATTTTATTTATTCCAGTTCACCCAGCCTGACTCATCTTCTTGAGAGAGTCCCCCTCTTGTGCTAGCCCTGCTCTAAAGCCTTCCATGGCTCCCCAAGGCCTTGGCTTCTCAGCTGACGCTCGATGCTGCCTAAGCCTCCTGGCCTCACAGACTGTCCAGGCCACCCCACGCCCAACCCAAGGCACATCAGCAAAACCAGCATAACTGTTTCCCAAAACTCAGTCCCCTTCCAGCCCTCCCCTCCTGCCCCCGCCCCCGCCCCCTGCCTCTGAACACACCACTTCCCGCAACGCCAGCCCCACCCTCTGCCTCTGCAGATCCAGTCCCCTCAAAGGGCTCTTGTTTGCTCCGCTCACTCGCACTGCTTCCTTCTCAGACAATGCTTTTCCTCAGCAGACACTTAATTACAGACTGTCACACAGTCTCGCATAATTGTAGGCCTTGTCTCCCTGTCAGACCTAAGTTCCCAGGGGCAGACGCTTGGTCTGTGCCTCCCCATTCTCTCAGAGCCAGGCCCAGGGCTGGGAGGACGGGCCTCTGGTAATGCTTTCCAAGTCCAATTCAGCGCTGGGCTAAGCTGAGTATAGCTGGGACTACCTGGGACCGCTTCTCTTGCCCTTGTCCTACTAGGTGACCGTTCACTGGCCACACCAGGCCTCGGTGCACCTGTTCTCCACCACTGATCCAGGCCAGCGACGTCCAGAAACCAGAGAGAACCCGGGTTGGGGAGAAGGTGCTCTGACTGTAGCCTGGCCCTGGCATTGGTCATGTGCTGGGACCCCACACGCTGAAACAAGAACAATCATCTCCTAGCTCTAGAGTTGGAAGTTTATTTACGCTGACCTTGGTCTCCAGAAATGGGTGACGAGGAACACCGCTGACTCCAGTACAGACTGAGCGAGGAAAGGAAGCCAGACCGAGAAACCCGGGAGCTGGAGAGGTGTTCACGCCACACGCGTCATCAACCTCATCAAACGCCTGTCAACAACTGGATTTCATTCCTGTTCTGTGTTCAGTGCCCCAGCCCTCACCCTGGCCGGGTTCAATGGGGTCTGCTGCCAGGACTAAGTCAGGGGAGGGTGACCTGCTTCTGGAAACAAACAGAATATAGGAAATAGGAAACAGTCCCATTCAAAATGGAGGCGATGATGGTGGTGACTGCCACCTCTTACGGCCACCTATGAGGTAGGTGTTTCCACCCAAATCTGACAGGGCAGAAACCCGAGGCACCGACAGCTGCTTAACCCAAAGTCACAGCAGGGACAAGTCAGGCCATCGTCCAAACCCAGGGCACTCCCAGTTCAGCTTTCCCTATGGTGCAGCCGACAGGCTCTCCCTCTCCACACCACAAACCTCTGGAGGGCTGGTTTACAAGTAGATTCCTGCCAGACCTGCCCCATGAGGCTCCCTGGGAATGGAGCTCACGGATCTGAACTTCATGTATGAGGAAACTGAGGCGCAGAGAGGGGACGTGATCCGCCAGAGTCCGCTTCCAGCAGGTGTGGGCCTAGGACTGAACTCACGGCGCCAGCCCTCCCACAGGAAGAGGCATTTGGCAGTGTGGGCCTCTAAAGGAAGAAGGGGCACCAGAGGGGGCCAGGCAACAACCTCCCAATGTGGCCGAGTCCGGGGAGGGAAGAAACGGTGCCCCTCTGCAGCCTTCCCCTGACAGCGCAGGGAAACACATGCTGAGCCCACCGGCGCTTCTGCAAGAAAAGCCTGTTGCGTGGCAGCTACGACCGACAGGTCTCTGGCCGTGGTTCCTGCTGAGAATGACAGCGCCGGGACGGGGAGGTGGGGGGGTGGTGACTCAGTCCCCGGCCAGCCCCGCCCCATGTTAGCCTCCTAAATCTGAGATGAGCTCAGAGACTGAGGAAATGTCAAGTAAATCCTTGCAGAACAGATGCCAGACCCAGAGAAGGCGGCCTAAGGTGTAGGCGACCAGGCAGCAGCAATAAACGTGGAGAAAAGCTGTGGGCTGTGGGGATGGAAGTCAGGAGGCTTGGGTTCCAAGCCTGCCAGACATTGCTGTGGGACCGTGAGCAGGTTCCTGCCCCTCTCTGGGGCCCCCACGTCTTCATTCACCTGAGAACTGGAGAGAACTCCACTGGCTCCTGACTTCCTTCCGAGACGGTTGTGAGGAACAATGCTCAGGAAAGAGCCTGGCAGAGGACACAATGCCTCACACAGCTCCTGAGATTACAGGGTTATTCCTATTGTTACCACAACAGCCAGAAGGTGCTTTCCTTTTACCTGAACCCCAACTACAGGGGGCGGAAAGACAGGCTGGGCCTCTGTCTGTTCCACAAAGAAAAAGTGACCCAGATATTACTGGGAGAGGAAAGATCACATTTATTAAGTGCCTAGTGTACCAGCTATTTTAAAATATATAATCTTTCTTAATCCCCAACATCCTTTAGCATAAATATGATCATCTTTAGTCCAGATAAGGAAATTGATGTTCAAAAAAAGAAATTTGCAGCAAGGGTGGTTAAGCTGCTGCTCTGAATGCCCGCATCCCATTCTGGAATTCTTGGCTCTGTTCCCAATGTTAGCTTCTTGCTAATGCGCCCCCTGGAAGGCAGCAGGTAAGTGACACCTCAAGTATCTGGGTCCCTGCCACCCAAGCTGAAGAAAACGCACCGAGTTCTCAGCCCCGGGCTTCAGCCTGCCCAGCCCCCGTTATCATGGGCATTTGGGGAATGAACCAGCAGACAGCAGATCTCTCTTTGCCTTGCAAATAAATAAATAAAAATAATTTTAAAAACGTGCCCAAGATTACACAGGGAATGAATGATGGAGATTAAGAGCTCACACCGCTTCCATACTCTTCATACAGTTTGCAAGAGGCAGAAACATCTGCCTAGCAGAGACTCGGCTCAAATGCCCCCCCCCCCCCATTTCTCCTCCTCCTGGAAGCCTACCTAACCCCAAGCACAGCACCAGCACACAGGTGGCACTCGGCACCCTGTCCCCTGCTCTGTGATGAGGCTCACTTCGGAAAGGCAAGCTGAGACACAGCGGTGGTCTCTGAGTTACCTCAGAATCCTCAAAATGTCAGAGCCAGAAGGACCCAAGAGATCAGTCACACGAGGAGGGAAAGCAAGGCTCAGAGAGAGGACAGTAGCTGCCTGAGGGATTCTGTAGCTCAGAACCAGCCTTGGGAGAATAGTTATTCCGTTTTTATAGACAGGAAGCCCAAGGGAAAGTGACCTCCCTGAAAGCGGGTGAGTTGTGGGCACCAGAACCTGGACTGCTCACTTCCAGGTGAGGGACCAGGCCTCTCCTCCTCTGAGTAGTCCATGCCTTGTGCCAAGCACAGGGCAGATGGCGAAACGTCAGTGGATGTCAGACTGTCACATATGGGGCACGGAACACCAGCACAGTGGGGACTTCTTCAGAGGCGGTGCCTGGCTCAAAGCTGCTCCTGCACTCCAGGACCCCAGCCCTCTGGGTGGTCTTTTTCTGCGGGGGCCTTTGTTCCCTTCTACTGGGAAGCACGGGGGTAGAGACCACAACGACAAACTGACTTCCCAAGTGCCACCGTCCAAGCAGGGCCTACCCTTAAGCAACAATGGGATGGTGCAAACTGACTCCCAGCACACACCTCTCACCAGGCATACTTGCTTATCTTTATAAACTAAGAGCAACCAGAGATTCGGGCATGAAAAAGAGGCAGCTGTCGCTCTGCTCCACTGGAAGCCCAGGTGTGCTTCTGAATGACCAGGTAGCAAGTGGAGTGGAGGATAAAGGACCTGGTGTGATGCTGGCCTGGATTCTATCTCCGCTCTAGCAGGGACTAGCACCGCACCCACGGGGTTAGCCACTCTCCCTCTTGGCGGCTCACAAAGCAAGGACGTGTTTCATTCGATCTTGGGCAGCCCACCGGGCCAGCAGACACGGATTATGTCCCTTTTAGGAATGGGGAAATCGAGGCTTGGCGAGGTAGAGGGGCTCACTCAAGGACACGTGCTCCGAAGCCGGCAGAACCGAGGCCCCACTGCCCAAAGGCATGCTCAAGGGTGGCAGATGAACAGTTCCACGCCCTGCTTGCTTGAACAGCCAGCAAGGGCAAAGCAGCACAGACCCTCCCTCCCCTGCCCGTCCTAGTGGCCTGCAAAGTTCTGGCCACAAACCCCACAGCCCAGCTGCCTAGCAGGCCGCACCCCCCCTGCAAAATATCATTACTCAAGTTGGCAAGCACGCAGCCCCCTCCGCCCCCACCCCAGCCCGTCTAAAACACCCCAGTGATATCACATCCTGCCGGCTCCAAAATAGCCCAGGCCTGCCCACAAGCAACCACCAAGTGCCAGGCCATGCAGGGCCAAGCGGGCAGGGATGCCCGGCCCACGGCACCTTCCACACACTCAAGCACTAAAGCAGAAGCCTCAGAGCAGGAAGCCCCCCCCAAACCCGGTCCCCCCCTGCCCCCTTTGTGGGGAGGCCCCAGCGCCAGCCCCTGCCCCAGCGCCAACCCCATGGAGCCTCGGCCGCGGCCAGCCTGCGGGCGACTCCGGCCCGACCCGGACACCCCACCACTCACATTGCTTCAAGAGCTCCAGACACAAAGCCATGAGGGCCGGATGGGGTCAGAGACCCAGAGAGCCGGCAAAGACAGAAAAAGGGAGAAGGAGAAAACAAGGGAGCAAGAGAGAAGGGGAGACAAGGGGCAGGGCGGAGAAGCACGGGGGCCAAGAGCCCCAGGCAGGGCAGCAGGCTCACAGGGGGACCCCTGAGCCAGACACCGGCTCCGAGGGGCAGGGAGGGCGAAGCAGGGGCCCCGAGCCAGAGAAGCGGGGTGCTGGGAGAGAACAGGAGACAGCCAAGGGACAAACCAAGGCAAGGCAGAGGGGAGCTGGGGAGCCACGAGGGGTCCCAAGGCGAGGCCCCCAAGGGATCTGAGAGGTCCCAGTGGGTCTGGGGGATTCTCGGAAGAAGGAGAAGCCTAGGAGAATGGGAGCCCAGAGCAGGCAAGACCCCAGGAACTTGGGGCACAGATAGAAAGGAGCACCCCAAAGGAGGCGGACAGACCCAGGGGGACCTCTGTGCTGTGGGTCAGTGGAAGGTATTCTGAGGGAGAGGCCCCCAAAGATGTGGGGGCGCCCGGAGGAGGCGGCTCTGAGGTCTGAGAGGGGCGCTACGCCGGGGCCCCGAGACCGGGGAGCGAGGGAGGGGCTGCGAGGAGCGCCAGGGCAGAGACAAAGAGACAGCGAGCCGGGGAGAGACAAAGCGGACCGAGCGGGGACTCGAGCCGGGGGGCGGGCGGCCGCACGGAAGGACGGAAGCGCGGGGGGCGGCGGGCGGGCGGGCGGACGGACGGACGGACGGACGGACGGACGGACAGACGGGGAAGAGGGCGGGGGCAGGGTAGGGCCGGGCGGGGGCGGTGCCCGTCTCCTCGCGGGGCCGCGGCTGCTCCGGGCGGCGCTGGGCGGGCCCCGGGCGTCCGGGCTGAGGAGGCGGCGGCGGCGACGACGTGGACCAGACAGACGGACGGAGTGACGGACGGACTGGCGGCAGCTGCGGCCAGCGGCGGGCACTCACCCTCCTCCCTCACGCGGCCCGGCCCGAGGCTCCGGTTTTGTACGCCCGAGGGGCGGGGCCTCCGGGTTAAAGCCCCGCGTCAGCCCCGCCCCGCCCCGCCCCCCGCGTCAGCCGCGCGCGCGTCGCCGGGGACTCCCGGGTTGGGGACGCGCGCAGTCCGCTCGGCACGTGGCCCGGCGCGCGCGCGCGGCTGGGTCGGTGCGCAGGCGCGCGGGCCGCTCGCTCCAACCCACGCCCAAGCCGGCGAGACGGGAAGAGAGCGCGCGCCCACGTCGGCACGCGCATGCCCGAGCACGGCGGCGGCGGCGGCGGCGGTGGCGGCGGGGAGGGGGGGGCTCCGCCCCTCAAACCGCCCCGCCAAACCGGTTCCAGCTGGAACGCGACGCATGCTCCGTGCGGGAGGCCGCCCGGGGCGGGAGTTCTCAAGAGTTGGCCCCTGGCGACACCTCGCTGAGACGGGGTAAACTGAGGCCCAAGAGAAGCAGCCTGAGGTGGGCTTCTCGACCCCGCGTGGTCAGCTTTAACTGCCGAGCCCACAGTTTGCGTTCCAGTCCCGGCCCAACCACGGGCGAGAAGCGCATTCGACTTCCCTCCCTTTCCTTGTGGGCGAAATAGAGCAGCCAGCACGCCCACAAGGGCAGGGGGCGTCGCCCTTGCGCCTCTGCCCCGGCCCCTGCTCACTCGCCTTGCCACCCTCAGGGTGACCCATACAGCTGCCTGCCCCACTCTGCATCTGTTTTCCTCAAATAAAAAGGCCACAAGAAGCCTGGGCAGCTCAGGGTTGTGTGGACTGAAGAGACGACACAGTGTTTCCAGCACCACTGTCCGGACTTGCCATCAAAGTATGGAAATAGCAACAAAAGCAGCAGAGGCTATCAGGCCGTTCTGACGCTGGGCGCTGCACAAAGCGTCAGGGTAGTCTGTGCATCCTATGGCAGTCCCTGGGCTATTCACAGGAAAAAGACAAGGTACACTCAGCAAGGGCCCTAACAGCCCAAGGCGGGGCAGGATATGCCAGGTCCTCCCAAAGTCAAGGACACTCTCCCTCCCGCCACTGCTTCCCCCCTCTCTGGGATACATCAGACCCATCAGTCCCCAGAAGAGAAACTGGACTAAGGCAGGATTTCCCAGATCATGTGGGACGGGTTGGATGGACAGAAGCGCAGGCACCTGGGCCAGAACTCAGGTGGGCTCAATGAGAGTTTGTATTTTACCAAGTTAGAGACCCCTGGGCTAAGGGATTTGGCGGTTGTGATGGTGTTTTAGGTCCTGGAAGCACCTACTGTGTAGGAGGCCCAAGAGCCCCCAGTCTGGCAGGAATCCCTGAGGTGGGGCTCGGACAGGACTCCGAGTTCCCCAAGCCCCAGCCTGGGCTGCAAGTCTCCCCTCCTGGTCATGGAGGGGCTCCTGGGTCTCTCCCAACCAGCCACTGTCCTGCCTTGCTGCCCAAAGATCCCCTCCCATCTCCCTCTGCGTTCAATCCCGTGGGGCGTCCTGTGGACTTGTCCAGCTGTCACCCTCACTGCCGCCCTGGAGGCCAGCTTCATCAGCCTGGCATTACTGTATCACCGCTTCTAGCCCTCAATCAAGGCTCCTCACAAGAGCTTGAGTATTTAAGTTGTAAAAAATGGGGGGCGGGGCGGTGAGTGTTGTGGCACAGCGGGTAAAGCCACCACCTGCAATGCCAGCATCCCATAATGGGTGCCAGTTTGAGTCCTTGCTGCTCCACTTCCCATCCAGCTCCCTGCTCGTGTGCCACCGCACGTGCTTGGGCCCCTGTACCCACGTGGGAGACCCAGATGAGGCTCCTGGCTCCTGCTTTCAGCCTGGCCCAGCCCCCGCTGTTGTGGCCATCTGGGGAGTAAGCCAGCAGATTGAGGATCTCTCTCTTTTTCTCTCTCCCCTTCTCTCTCTAACTCTGCCTTTTACATAAAATAAATCTTAAAACGTAAGAAGTGGTTGTCCCCTCACTGAGAGCCAAAAGCCAAAGTCTTTTCCGTGGCCTGTGGCCAGGCCCAGCCCTCCTCACTGGCTCTGCCCCAGCCATGCTGGCCCCTGCTTCTCCCACACGCCAGGTGCCTTCCTGCCTCCAGCCCTAGCCTGTGTTCACCTCCACAGCACCCACCCTGCCAGCGCTGCCACTGCCCTAACCTTGTGCTGTTTTTCAATAAACTATGCACTTCCTTGGGTTTATTGCTTTGTCCCCTCCACCCCCAATGTACTACCCACGAAGGCAAGGGTTCCCCCTTTGTATCAACAGCACAGCCTGGTCCATAGTCGTTGCTCAATCAAATATCTACTAAGAAAGGGCTGTCAGATCCTTAACTGCCACGCACCTTTGCTAAGGCTGGCGTGGTGGCACGTGGGTTAATCTGTCACTTGCCATGCCAACATCCCATATTGCAGTGCTGATTCAAGTCCTAGCTGCTCCATATCCAATCCAGTTTCCTGCTAAGGCCTATGGGTCTCCCACCAATACGGAGACCAGGACGTAGTTCCTGGTTTCTGGAATCAGCCTGACCAGGCCCTGGCTGTTGTGAGCATGTGGGGAGTGAACCAGCAGATGGAAGACAGCCATCTCTGTTGCTCTGCCTGACTCGTCAAGTCTCCGTCCTGGGGTTGGAGGCCTGCTCACCGGCCCTGGTCACTGTTTCCCCCCAAAGGCTCAGTCACCTGCCTGAAACAGGGCTTAGAACAGTGCCATGCACCCAGCACACAGGAGGCACCTGGTTACCCAGGACCATCTTGGTCCAAGGCTGCCTCTGTCCAGTGCCCTTTGGGGAGAGGTGCCCACTTCAGCAAGAGGAGACACTGGTTCCTCATCACCCACTCTGGGGAGCTCTCCTGGGTCCTCCGCTGCCCTCTGGACCTATGGCTCTTGCCCAAGGCGTGTCCCTTGCCTGGGCCACTATGTCAGAAAACCTCCGTGAAGCTCCTGTGACCACGTGGCTTTATGCAGGTCAGTGCAGCACTCAAGACTGGAAGCTGGCAGATCCACGTGGGAAACGGCCCCATGAGCCCCCCACCAGCTGGGTGACCTGGACCTTGACACCCAGAGCCTCTAGGCTGCAGCTGTCTTTGTGAAACCTCTGTGAATATGTGCCTAGGTATGTGTGTGTGTGTGTGTGTGTGTGTGTGTTGGGTGGACTGGGTTAAGTCAGGGATGGTAGATGTGTGTAACTGTCCTTGCCCAGCAGACATCACTAATTGAAGGCAGCACACTTCTCTGCAAAACTGGATCTCAACCCTGAGCTCCAGGATTCTGAATGACACATGGGTCAGGTCTATTTGCAGTCTCGGGACAGCAGGGTCCTGGAGGCTCCCTTTGCCCTGCCGCATCCTGGGGTCTGGATGTGCTGAGCACACGTGGGTCTGCAGGCAGTGGGCAGAGATTAGGGGGGATTCTAGCCAGGTCTAGGGGCAGGCTTGAGGGACATGGACTGATTACCCTTAGGGAAGTTTGTCAGCCTCCCTTCTCGTGCGAATCAGACAAGAAACAAAGGGAGGGCCGAGCAGCCTGGGCCTTGGATGGGGACAGATGGGAGGTGCACAGGGATCCCCAAACCCAAGCCTCACAACACAGATGGAGAATCTGAGGCCCGGGGAGAGGCAGCGAGCCAGCCAGGGTGACGCAGCAAAGCGCACACTAGAACCCAGGTGCTCCCCTGGCCTGCAGCCTCTCCCAGCTCAGCCCAGCGCCTCAGGCACCACCAGAGTGACCACATGTGTGTGCATGGTGTAGTTCACGTGTGTGTGCACGTGCACACACGCACAGGTGCAGAGAATGCAGTCAGTGGGAGCTTAGGTGCCTCCCAGTGACCCCCATATGTGAGGTCCCTGGGTGATGTCACAGCTTCCCATGTGATCCAGAAGGAGTGGGAGAGACATTGGAGGATGGGGGTGGGGGAGGGCCATGAGAAACTGAGACAGAAGCAGGGATGGAGGGGAGAGAGGGCGAGGCAGGGGAGCTGAAAGAAGGAAGGGAGGAGGGGACAAGGGTGGAGCAGAAGGATCCAGAGAGAGGAGGAAGCAGGATGGGGCGACTCAGGGGCAGTGGCTTCCCCACGACCCCTCCCAGCTAGGTCCTGTGGCTGGGGAGAGGCATGGAGACACCGCCAAGCTACTGTGTCCCCCACCGTCCCAGCTGGAGCCCACCCTGCCTGCCAGTCACCTGCCAGAGCTATTTCTGGAATGTGGAATCTGGGTCAGAGCGGGGGAAGGGTGGTGACGGCAGCACTGGCAGCTGGGGAGCTGCCAGCCCGGGAGTGGCGGGTGGGTGGGTGGTGGGCAGCTCCATGCCCTGCCCAGGCCACGTGAGAGGGGCCAGCCCCTGCCAGGTCCTCACGGCCTCAGCACCCCCTCAGCCACGGCCCCCACCAGCCTGCACACAGCCAGGGCACACCTGTGCCTGGACAGGGGCCGAGAGAGCTCATGCCCTCGGCAACGTAGGGGTGGGTCACTCCCTGGAGGTAGAAACTGAAGAGGAGGGGACTCTTCTGTGCAGTGTGGCCACTGTAGGGAGACCTTGCCCCGGGAGGGTGTGCCCGTGTGTCCAGCTGGAGCGAGGTGGCCGCGGGCCACGTTCCTGTGTACAGCTGGGCCAGTTCTACACTGATGAAAGACTCCACATATGGGAGGGGGTGCCCGTCACAACACAGACACCTCTGAATGATATCATCATTACAACAAGCTCCTGGCACACAGAGACAAAGGATCTCATTCTAATCAGACTGCCCGTGAGGATACGTTTCAGCGGCTGGCAGGAAAAGCGGCTGAGGACCGCCCTTTCTTACCTGGACACAAAGAACCCCGTGGACCAGCCTGGCCAGTCTGGCGGCTTCCGTGTTCCCTGCGAGGGCACTGAGCTCACTGGCTGAGCAGGAGGGGATCGGGGGGGGGGGGGGAGGCAAGGATGCTTGGTTGCTGGGGGGGGGGGGCTGGCAGGGGAACCTTGGGGAGGAGAAGCGTTCAGTGGCCCCAGACTGCTAGAGGCATGATTCCCACACAGGTGTGGTGGCGGCACGAGTCTGGAAGGAGACTCACACGGGTGTGAGCGTGTGTGGAGGGCCATGCTGATGTGAGGTGTATGGACATGAGACTACCAGTAGGCAGTGTTGGCCATCTGTCCTGTCACGCGCAGGTTGAGTACAGGGCTCCATGTATGTCTGTAAGTTGATGTAAGTAGGTGCTTAGGTGTGATGTCTAGGTGAGGAGGAGACCTTGTACACAGTACTTTCTGGACTACCTTGGTTTGGGCTAAGGCCTCAAACTGAGAATAACTGGAGCCTACATCCCTCCCTCCCTTTAAAGCCAAATGTTGGACCACCCCCACTGAACAGGGGTGCTGCGACTGCTGGGGTTATCTACCCCAAATCCTAACCCCAACCTGGCTGTGTGCCAGTCTCTCCCACAAGAGGTAACTGGTTTGGCCAACCGATGCAGCTGCCTTCAACAGGCAGCACCCAGGGTCACTGATCAGGCTGCCTTGGCCCAGCCCTTTCGCCTCCCGCTCATGACCATCCTCTGGCCAAGTTGCAGCCTCGGGCTTCTCTGAACCTGCCCGACGTTAGAAGCACAAGTGAGAGCTGATTAATAAGAGTTTACAACCGGGGCTGGTGCTGTGGCATAGCAGGTGAGGCTGCCGCCTGCAGTGCTGGCATCCCATATGGGCACCCGTTCGAGTCCCGGCTGCTCCACTTCTGATCTCTCTCTCTGCTGTGGCCTGGGAAAGCAGTGGAAGATGGCCCAAGTCCTTGGGCCCCTGCACCCACATGAAAGAGCAGGAAGAAGCTCCTGGCTCCTGGCTTCAGATCAGCTCAGCTCTGGCCGTTGAGGCCATCTGGGGGGTGGGGGTAAACCAGCAGATAGAAGACCTTTCTCTCTCTCTCTCTGACTCTGCCTCTCTGTAACTCTCTACCTTTCAAGTAAATGAGATAAATCTTAAAAAAAAAAAAGTTTACAACTGAACTGTGTCGTAACCGGGTCTTTTGATAAAATGAACATGAAGTGTGTGCAGTGCTGGCTTGAGACTAAATGCTGGGTAAACGGTGCGTATCCCGTGACAGGAGGCTTGAAGACCCCTATTCCGCAGGAATGTGAAGGAGAACGAATGGCTTTGGGCAGGACAGTCCCTGAGCAAAATGCCGGAAGCCACAGCAGGCCCCTTTTGGCTGCACGTGGTAAGGACTGGCAAGCAAGAGCGGAACTTCAAGAAGAACGAGCAGGTCTGCAGGGAGTGTTTAGAGCAGAGAGAGCCCAGAACTTGCCCAGTTTGAAAAGGAATGGCTCAACTCCAGCCCCTCCAACACATGCAGCCTGAGGACAAAGACTAAAGCAAGGCCACAGCCAGGTGCCGGCGGCATGGGCACCAGATCACAGCAAGGGTGTGGCTGTGACCTTTCCAGTAACGCTGTACACCAGTAACACACCTGCTAGCACCTGTTCTCAGCTGGGCAAAGGGGCGCACAGGAGCTTGATAACACACAGTAGCATCTGAAGGTGAGAGAGAGCCAGGACTCCGAAGGAATCGCGGGCGTGGCTTTGCGTGAAGTTACGTGAGATCAAATACAGAGAAAAACCCATACTTATTTTTTTTAAAAAAAGATTATTTTATTTATTTGAAAGAGTATGAGAGAGAGAGAGGGAGGGAAAGAGACTATCCATCCACTGGTTCACTCTCCAAATGGCCACAATGGCCAGGGCTGGGCCAGGCTGAAGCTGGGAGCCCAGAACTCCATCCTGGTCTCCTGCGTGGATAGACTTGGGCCATCTGCTGCTGCTTTCCCAGGTGCATTAGCAGGGAATTGGGTTAGCAGTGGAGTAGCCAGGACTCGAACAAGTAACCATATAGGATGCCGGTGGCTTAACCTGCTGTGTCACAGCTCTCCCCCTCCACAATAAATGTTTGAGGGAGAAAGTGGGTAAAACTGAGCAGCTTAGGCTAAAGGGATTAAGACCACTTGAGATGTAAAAATACCTCTAGCTCCCTAACTTTCCTCAGGTCTGAAAAAGGTGTTCAGTGCCCAAAATTCATAGTCTCCAATGTAGGAGATCTTCCAGAAATATTCCAGGGACAGGTGTTGGGCACATCAGCTGACAACATGCCACGTGCCATATCAGAGTGCCCGAGTTCTAGTCCTGGTTCTGCTTCTGACCCAGCATCCTGCTAATGTGCACCAGGTGATGGTGCAGGTGACGGCTCAGGTACTTGGGTCCCTGCCACCCATGTGGGAGACCTGGATGGAGTTCTGGCCTCCTGACTTCAGCCTGGCCCAGCCTTAGCTGTTGCAGGCATCGGGGGGCATGAGCCAAAGATGGAAGGTCTCTCTCTGGCTCTCTGCCTTTCAAACAAATGAAAACAGATAACATTAAAATGAAAGGAAATATTCCGTATCCCAGGGTATCTGCATGACAGCTTGCCCACAGGGACTTCGGAATTGCCGTGGGTCAGTAAGTCTCCGAATCTCCACTCTCTCCTTTCTCACTGGGGTGTGAACCATGGGTATCCCATCCCTATCCGGCACCTGCACGGGGTAGCAGCACCAGACCCTTTGGCCTCAGAGGCTGAGTGGAGGAGAGGCACCCCCAGATGCAGCAGCGTGAGGGGGCTCCTCCATGTCAGGGGAGAAGGCCCCCCAGGGAAGGAGAAAAAGCTGGTACGAAGCACCCACCACACAGCTCCCTTCCCTTCCACCTGGAGGAACCAGAAACAGCCACTGGTGAACACGGCTTGGCGGAGCACTCATCACCACATCCAGCGCCCCACCCCCACCCCCGCCACAATGGCATCCCAGCCCAAGGCCAGCCCCGGCTACAGGGGCGCCAGATTTGCAGTGGGTGAGACTGAAGCTTTGCAATTGGACCAGACCAGACTCTTCATAACTAGAGGACCAGAAGTGACCGGGAAGCGCCGGGGGACCTGCCCCAGTTATCACCCAGGGCGGGGCGCGAAGGATGGAGAGGCTTTGGCAGCAAAGGAAGCTTCTTGCTCACCTGCTGCACACTGGCTCATTCAGCCTGTAACCCGGTTGCCGTGTGTACAGGGCACAGGGGGCCCTTCCCCGGCTGACCCACAGTAGGCGTCTCGTGAGCACGGGAAGCCGCTGTCTTCCTGCAGGAACCAGCTGGCACTGTGGGCGTGGTCAGGAGGCCCAGGGGCGAGAGCCAGTGCTCACGGCCACCGACCTGCTCCTGCACGTCCTGTGCAAGGTTTGCTTCACCTCTCTGAGAGCCCCTTGGGTCCGGCTTATGCGCTCAGTTTAGTTGGGGGAACTGAGGCACAGGCAGAGCAACCTCAAAACTGTCTCTACTAAAGCAGAAGCTGGGGACGCTTTTCCTTGGTCTGGACTTGTTATTCCCAGAGGGTCGCGCACAGGGCCTCTGCTCACACGCAGGCCTTCTTCAGGGGACTTGGAACGAGCACTGGGTGGGGGGGGTGGGTTACCTGACTGTGAATGACAGAGACCTGGGACCTCGGCTCCCACCCTCTCACTGAAGGCTCTCCCTCCTCGCCGGTTCTCACCCTCCCTACAGGTTCACCCACCTGCACTAGGGAGCCCTCCTATGAGTAGTGGCTGCATTTAGCCAGGGAGCGACCAAGGCTCCCACCAGCCCCAGCCCACACCCACGCCTCCCTCTCCCCACGATGGGGGCATTTGCCTCCGTGACTCCTGGGGAGCTCCAATTTTGCCAGCTGCTGGGAAGTTCAGCCCCAAGGCCTCTGGCTTTGGTCCCTAACTCTCCCTCTACCGTGGAGTCCTCCCTGGCACCCACCGCAGGCTGGCCCACTGGGGCATGGTCCTGGAGGGCTACCACGCAGCAACCCCAGCAAAGCCCCTCCCCAAGCAGGGTACTCACTCGGAAGTGTGCGACTGTTGCTGAGGCTGCCAGTGCTGGGCGGCGGGGAGAGGGACTGCAGGGAGACGCTGTCCTCCTCCTCCTGCGAGCAGCCTGCCTGGATTGCCCGTAGGTAGCTGTGGCTGCGGGAGCGGAAGTAGCTGGGCAGCGGCAAGTCGAGTGCCTCGGCTGCTGCTGACTCGGCCTCGCTGCAGGCTGACTCGCAGGCTGCCTCGTACTGGTCGCTCAGATCTGCCTCCCGCACCTGTCCAGGCAAAGGCACGCGTCAGGGGCCGGCTCTGCCCACCCTGGGGCAAGAGGTGCTTGGTGTTCAGCTCTGCTGGGGGCTGAAGAGTCTGTGGAGCCTCCTCTCAGCCCATGCCGCCTCCCATTTCACTCAGGGTATGGGATGTGCAGGTGGAGCCACGGAGAAACAAACAGCCCCTTCAGCCCTGTAGGAACCCACTCTCCCCAGCCCTACAGTGGGGAGAGAGCGGAACACAGCAGTCAGCAAGATTGTACTCATGTGTCACACTGACCAACTGAGAGATTGGTTGTGCTACGCCACCTCTCAATTCATGTAGCGAGAAGTCTACAATCCATTAGTAATGTCTTCCCTGAATGTTGGAATGGGGTGGTGGGGTGTGTCCTGGACATTCACCATCTCACAGTCCAGTCTCTACAAGCAAAGAAACTGAGGGCCAGGCAAGGGGAAAAAAAAAAAAAAAAAAAAAAAAAAAAAAAAAAAAAAAACACTTGCCAGGAGCAGCCAATGAGGAAAAGGCAGAACCAACACTCCAGATATGTACTTAAATAATAATTCAGCCCTGGTGTATAGAATGGATGGTGGCCAGGAAGTCAGATATGAAGCTGGTGCAATGGTCTGATGGGGTGAGGTAGTGGCAGGATTGATTGGTGATGTCTGCATGGGTGGCATGGAGAAGAGTGGGGTGTTTACTATTTGCCATCCTGTGTCTGGTTCTGCCTCGTCCAGATGGTTCCCAACTGTGCCCCCTGAGACGGCAGTCTCGGATCCGGCAGGTGTGAAGCTGAGGATGTGAGCCCAAGGGTTGCCTGACATGTCTTAGGTCACGTGGGTGACAGAGTAGATCAAAGCTGGGGAGTGGGCTGGCCAGAGATGAACGCTAGGTGGAGGCTAGGGCTGGTGGGGGGCCGGGGGAGAGGGCACAAGTTGCCTGAGCAGCACGTGTGGGAAAGACGGATCTGGGCTTGGGACCAGTCCTGCCCCTGCCCCAGCTGTGTGAACTCAGGCTGTTGTGGCCTCCTCCGGCAGCCTTTGAATTACTTATTTTACTTGAGAGGGAGGGAGGGAGGCAGGGAGGGAGAAATATCTTCTATCCCCTGGTTCACTTGCAAATGCCTCCAACAGCCAGGACTGGGCCAGACCAAAGGCAGGAGGCCAGAGCTCCATCGGGGTCTCCTACATGGGTGGCAGGGACCCAAGTACTTGAGCCACCACCTGCTGCCTCCCCGGGTGTGCATCAGCAGGGAGCTGGAATCAGAAGTGGAGCTGGGACTCACGTCTAGGCATTCAGGTATGGGATGTGGGAATCCGAAGTGGTGTCTTAACCAGTGCCCCAGACACCTGCCCCCTCTGGGGCACTTTTCACTCATCCTCATGAAATGAAACTCCATGTGCTCATCTGAGCCAGCGGCAGGTGCAAAAAGCGGGGTCATCACCAATCTGCGGGGTGTCTGGGAAGATCTCAGTTGGGGAGCCATGAATGTGTGGGGCTGTTTAGGTTTACAAGAATAGAAATGAACCACAGTTCCACAGTTGTACTAGCCACATGCCACTCCGCCAGGAGCCACACGTGACTTGGGGCTACTTTACTGGCCACGTATGGACTATGCTTCCCATCGGTGCAGGCCACGGGCAGACCTGAAACTCACCTAGAGGGGCAGGCAGAGGCGGTGCTACCTCCCAGAGCTACTGCCACTGCCAAGGCCAGTGGGGCCCTGCGTGGTGATGGCACAGCACCGCTCCGGAGCTGCACTGCCAGCAGCTCACGCCTGGCTCCATCACTTCTGTGCAGGATGACTACGGGCGAGCCACTGACTACTGCCTGTTTCCCCATCCGTAAAATCGGGCTAGAGCCCATTTCCTAGGGTTTGTGTCAAGATCACGGGAGATAAGGGAACACTCTCTCATTCTAATGTGCAAATAATGGTGCCCGGGGGAGTCGGCACCTGGTAGTCTGTACCCAGTAACACGGGACAGCGGAGTGGAATGAGCGGGAGGATCTGTGAGCATTAGTTAAGATACACCCAGGGCTGGGTACTGCAGTGCAGCGGGCTAAGCTGTCACCTGGGACACCTGCGTCCCATAGCCAAGTGCTGGTTTGCATCATGGTCACTCCACTTCTCATCCAGCTCTCTAGCAATGCACCTGGGAAGGCAGTAAAAGATGGCCCAAATGCCTGGGCCCCCGCCACTCAGGTGGGAGACCCGGAAGGAGTTCCTGGCTCCTGGCTTTGGCCTGACCCAGCCCTGGCATCTGGAGAGTGAACCAGCGGGTAAAGATTCTCTCACTCTCTCTCTCACTCTGCCTTTCAAGTAGATGAAAATAAACAAACATTCTTTAAAAAGACGCTCCAGGCTCGGGTGGGGAGGTCAGCTGACCGTCAGCACATCACACCCTGACTCACACGACTGCACGGAGAGGCTCCCAGGCACCCTTGGGACAGGTTCCAGGGGCAGAGAGGCCTGAGGGCAGCCAGGGCTCCAAGCAGAGGTGTGGCTCTGGGCCTAACTGCCCACTCCTGGCTGCAGGGAGAGGCTGGGCACAGAGCACCAGGTGTGCTTTCTGGTCCTGGAACCGAGACCTGGTCACAGGATGTGTGCGTCTGCGGTGAGGGTGGCTGGCACCGTGTCCGCCGGCCTCCATGACGCTGTGACTCCCTGTGTCCACCCTGAAAGGGCCTGCAGGCGCTCAGCACAGGGGCAGGGACAGGGGATCGATCGGGGCTGGGGCCCAATAGCTAATTCCACAACCCGCTCCCCAGGCCGGAGCCAGAACCTGGGGAGCACCCCCACGGCCCTGCGGGTGCTTCACGTCCCGTTCACAGAACCTAGCTTCATGTTCCCATTAGTGAGAACGGGAGACTGAGGCACAGAGAACTGGGTGACAGTGTAGGGAGCGGAGGGTCTGGGAGCAGCTGTCCTGGTGGCGGCTCTGCTTGTACCTGCTCGGGCTGGGCCTGGGACCATCAGACGCAGGCCCGAGACCCAGCCCTGGACTCCAGGCCCGGGGTGAGGGCAAAGGGCAAGCATACTGACCTGCTGCTCATGGCCAAACAACTGGGGGATCAGGGAGGCCTGTCCAAAAATCTGCAGGAAAGAGAGGGTGAGGGTTATGGGGGGCCAGGGCTGGGGGCTGGGCTGGGGGTTCAGGTCCGACTGCAGGAACGAGCCTCCTCCCAGACCGGCTGGTGCCCAGCTGCTCGAAGGGGTCACTCGGCTGCCCCCGGGAACAGGGGGCTGGGGTCACTGAGGCCTTCTCTTGCTGGCTGCCCCCACCTCGGCAGGCAGCCCACCTGGATACCCAGGACAGGGAAGGAGCCGAGAACCTTACCCAGGCTGGGGCGGCTCTGACTTGGGGGCCACATAGGCAGCTCAACTCATTCTAGTTTCTGGAGGAGGGGACTTGGGGGTTTGAGGGTGGGGTCACAGGACCCTGGCAGGAGAGAGCTGGGGCTGGGCAGAGGATGGCAGGTGAGTCCTGCTGGGGTCCCCAGCCTGGGGGGGTGGGGGTCCATGAGCCTTTTTGTATGCCAAAGGGCCAAAGTTTTCTGGGTAACCGGGCCAGACTGGGCATGGAGATGGGGTGTGCGAGAGAGACAGACGCGGCGTAGGGATGAAGATGCACTTGAGGGAACGGGAGAAGTGCACGAGGTGGGAGGGGATGGAGACAATCACAGAGGCGGACGCGGACATGGACATGGACATGGACACCAACAGACAGACCCGAGAGAGGACAGCACGTGACAGGACAGACAGTGAGGAGCAATGTCCACCCACTGAGCATCCGCCCTGTGCCAGGGCTCCGGCCAGGGACGCTGCAGGGCGCATGACAGCCAGGTCCCTACCTACAGGGAGAGCCCCTCTCAGGAGGGAGACAGACATCAAGTGAACAGCAAAGCACCATCACTCCAGCTACTGTCAAGCGAAGCTGGGGATGGGAGCGGGCCCAGGGGCTGCTTCACTGATCTGGGAAGGCTTCCTGGAGGAGATGACATTTGAGCGTCTCAAGATCTGCGATCCAAGGAGGAGCCAGCTCTGCAGGATGTGCGAGCAGAGTGCTCGTGGGAGAGAGAACAGCAAACGCAGGGCGCCCGGCACGGGGTGGTGGCGTGTTGCTGGCTGAGCAGCAGAAAGGATCCAGTGTGGCTGGAACAGGGATAGGACTGAGAGGAAGGCCCGCTC
The DNA here is from genome assembly GCF_051225735.1 of Oryctolagus cuniculus. Classification (NCBI taxonomy): domain Eukaryota; kingdom Metazoa; phylum Chordata; class Mammalia; order Lagomorpha; family Leporidae; genus Oryctolagus; species Oryctolagus cuniculus. The sequence continues at coordinate 21,936,578 of NC_142877.1, forward strand.
TGGTCCAAGGAGGCACTGGCTTTCCCTCGGGTGAGGCAGGGACCGCGCGGCGGGCTGGGGGATCCGCACCGAGCTCCAGGCTGTGGCCAGTGGACTGGAAGCCAGGGCCACTCCCCGGGTGAACGCTGGGCCTGGGCCTGCGTGTTGAGGCCCTGCGCCCACCACTCAGACTCCTGGGTGTGAGAAGCCCGGGGGAGGGACTCAGGCAGTGGTGAGGAGAGTGAGCCCACTAGCCTGGGTGCACGGAGGCTGGGTGTGCACCAGCAGCGGGTGCCTGCCTTCCCATGCACACCTTGCCCTCTGCCCTCTCCAAACCCCAGAGCACTGTGCACGGAGCAGGGGCTGGGGGGCCCCCCATCCAGCTGCACCTTCTCCCAGCCACGTGACCGCACCGCACTGAGCCTGTTTCCTCATCTGTGAAACGGGGACATGCAAAGCAAGGCCACCTCTGGGGTAACTGTGAGAGTTCAAGGAGCTGACAGTTGAGAGAACTGCAGGTAAATTAAGAGGACAGCACAGTGGGGCCGGCGTTCTGGCACAGTAAGCCAAGCTGCCATTTCTGATGCCCACATTCCATACTGGAGTGCGGGGTCAAGTCCCGGCTGCTCCGCTTCGCAGCCAGCTCCCTGCTGATGCGCCTGGGAAAGCAGCAGAAGACGGCCCAAGTCCTTCGGCCCCCACATCCATGCAGGAGACTCGGATGGAGTTCTGGGCTCCTGGCTTCAGCCTGGCCCAGGCTCAGCTGTTGCAGCCATTTGGGGAGTGACCCAGCAGATGGAAGATCTCTTCCTGTTTCTCTGTCACTCTGCCTTTTAAATATACACATAAAATCTTTTTTTTTTTTTTTTTTTTTTAATGCAGCACGGAGTTCTTATCGCTGTTAGTGTAGAGCCACCGAAGTCCCACTTTCCTCCGGGCACAGAGGTTCAGAGGAGAGAAGTAACTCGCAAGCTTGCACAGCAGGAGATGATATCGCAAAGGCAGCCGCCCCTGGCTGAACGCGTGAAGCTCACCATCTCATCCCTTCCTCACAGCAGCCCCCGACACAGAACTGTCACCTCCCGAGCCACTCGGGGAGCTGAGGCTCAGGGAGGGGCCTTGAACTGGGCCTGTTCCACCAGTGACAGGAACAAGACTCAAACACAGGCCTCCAGTTCCCCATCCTCAGGGCTCTGAACCCAACAGGGCTGCCGGGGCCCACAGCCCCTGCTGGCAGCCTGGGTTCACAGCGGGGCCCTCGGCTCCGGAGGCCGTGCGTGCTGGGCCCCTGGTAACGCTCTCCCATCACGGGACAGTCTGCGGGGCAGACACGCATGGGCACTTTGAGAACAAAAAACAAACAGAAGCACAGTGTAGACGTCTGGGGACCACTGAGCAGGGGCTGGGCTGGGCTGGGCACCTGTCCTTCTTGGGGGAGTGGGCTCTCCCAAGACCACTGACCTGCCGCCCTCACCTGGCTGAGGCAGCTGGAGTCATTGAGGCTGTCGCTGATGGGGTTATAGTCCTCTTCCCAGCTGGGGCACTTGGAAGGCAGCAGCATGTCCACTGAATCCAGCCGGTCCAGACTCCTGGTGGGTGGGGGAGAGGTGGGGGTGGGGTGCAGATGAGCCTGCCCACTGTTCAGCCTAGAGAACTGAGGGTCAGAGCGGGAAAAGCCTGGCCAAGGTCATCCAGTGGCAGAGGGAAAAACAGAAGTCCCCGCCAAGCTGGGCAGCTGGGGGCCAAGGGGTGGGGGAAACGCCAGCTTTGGGAGCAGGAGGTCCTCACTTGTCATGCCAGCTTCAGCCACGAGGTGGCAGAACAAGCTTGCATTTCACGGTTTGAGCCGGTGACTTGCCCAGCTCTGCCCAGTTCTACAGCACGAGTCTCATCCCTGCAAGTCTGGGGGCAATTCCAGAGATGGGACAGAGGTGGCCAGATCTCGGGCTAGGCGGGTCACAGGGCATCAGTGCCGCCATGACGGGGCCTCTACCAGGTCCCCGAGGGCTCACCAACACAGCCCTCGGCCCCAGTTCTCCGATCCTTTCCACATCTGACCCCGGTGGAGAGTCCCACGTCTGGGGATGACGTCCGAGCACTCCAACAGCTCAGGCCCCAGACACAGAACAGGCCGGGCTGGAGCCCAACTCCCTGTGCTAGGCGGCCCCGGGGCAAGCCACCACCCCGGGCTTCACCTGCGTCCTCGCTGACAAGATGACAACTACACGGCCTGTGGGCTCCCGTGATGCAGCCGGAAGTGCCCCGGGCGGGCGCCGGGGTGAACTGGAGTCACAGCTGGGGGCAGCTGTCACTGCCCTGGACGCCAGTCCACCCCGGGCCTGTGCCCTGGAGCAGCCCTCCTCGCCCACCTTAGACCCCATTCACAGAACTGTGGGGTCTCTGGGCTACAAGGGGTCTCACAGGCCTTCTGCTCAGCTCCCTCACTAAAAGATGGGGAAAACCCAGGCTCCGATGGGGCTGTCTGGGGGAGTCCTGAGTCCCAACTGGAGGCCAATCTCTGCCCTCTGACCAGACCACCACCCCCTGCCCGCCTCGAGTCACCACCGCCCTGCTCGATTCCCAAGCCACCTGCAGCCTTGGCTGACGCCCCCAGGGGCTGAAGAGCTAGGACTAACCTGTCCCTTCTACCTCTGCCTAGTCTCACAGTCGATGGAATGAGGCTCAAATGGTGGCGCCTGGGGCGGGGGATGGGGGCCCGTGGAGGCCCTCTCTCCACCCTGGGGCTCCCAGGGTAGGGTGTGGAGGAACAGTCACGGGGCTCAGGGCTGCCCTGGTCAACATTGCTGCCAGGGACCAAGGGACGGGCTTTCTGAGGGCAGGCTCCCCGGGGACAATTCCCCTTTGGGAGTGGCGCTCACCTGGGGGTGCGCCCCCCCTGTGGGCAGGGTTTAGCGGAACCACTCCCCCAAGAGGAGGGCGAGGCTCACCTGTGCCCGGTCTGGGGGGCCAAGCTAAGGACCCGCACCTGGGGGCGGGGCTCGCCCGAGAGCGGCTCCACCTGGATCTAAGGCTCTGGGGCCGGGAGGCTCCCGGGTGCGTGGCACACGCGTGAGGAGCTCACGGCGGGGTGGGGTGGGGGACAGGGCCTGCGCAGGAGCCGGGCTGCCCCCTGGAGCGCGCTCGCGGGTGGGCGGGGCGTCGGGGCGGGGCCTCGTGTGGGCGGGGCCTCGTGTGGGCGGGGCTGCAGCCCACCTGCGGGGGTTGCTCTGTTCTCCCAGCGACTGCTGCGTGGCCCGCAGGTAGCTCTGGCGCCGCGCCGCGGTCTTGGGCGAAGGCTTGGGGCTGCCGCCCGACTCGTCGCTGTCCTCGTCGCCCATGGCCTTGATGTAGCTGCCGCTGCGCATGCGCCGGCACGGGATGGGCCCCTCGGCCGCAGCGTCGGCCTCGCGCGGGGACAGCAGCGCGGTGCTCCACTCGCCGCCGCCGCCGGGCACCTGGGGACGGGGCAGGGCTCAGCCTCGGGCTCACCACCTGCAGCCCGGATCGCCTCCCGCCTCGGAGACCTCAGTCCCCTGGGCTAGGGTCACTGGCGTCCAGACGCCCCCGGCCGTAGGGCAGGAGCCCACTCCGCCACAGCGCGCGACCGGTCTCAAACCAGTGCCTGCCACAAGCAATGTCCACAGCCCTGGGTTGCTCCGCGACCCCAGGGGGAAAAGCTATCCTGGCCGGTGGCCACAGTGGCCTCCCCTTCAGCCTGCCTTCCTCACTGAGGGCCCACTGTTGCGGTCACTTCAAGGCCACCACCTCCAGGGGTGGTCCCACTGCACAGGTGGACACCAGGCTGAGGCAGCCCCACACCTGGACCCAGTGCTGGCCGCAGGGTGCCGGTCAGGGGGTCCTGGAGGCAATCAACAGCCTGTGTCCCACAGGTGGGGAAAACCGAGGTGCAGGACGCACAGCAAGTGAGGCCACAGCTGGGCATGCGGCCGTGGTTCCTGGTCCGGGTAGTTAGAGAACCAGTAGCACAGCGAGGGGCCCTGGCCAGCCCTTCCTGGGCCAGGCTCTGCTGGCTGCTGGGGGCCACACACGCAGTCACTCTCCTCCGTCACTCAGTCCGCACTGTCGTGAACACCTAGTGGGTGGTCATGTGACCCATTCACACACACACACCTTGGCCCGAGTCCAGCGGGAGGCCACCTGTGTGTGTGCACACCTCCACGTGCACAGAGCTCGTGCACCTGCCCCCCCCCCCCCAGCGAGGACACACATACCTTGGCCTGAGTCCAGCGGGAGCCCACCCTGTGCATGTGCACACCTCCCCCAGCCCCCGCCCCTCAGCAAGTACCCCAGCGTCCCACACCCCAGTGACACATACCGGCCACACATCCCGCCACGCCCTCGGTACACCCTCTCAGCATGCACACACATGCTTGTACCAGCAATCACCGCACTGGGAACAACAGGTCCCCGCTCACAGCGTCCTCGCCTCAGCACCGGCTGTGCACAGGCCCACGCGGCGCACCTGTGGCTTTGGAGCACCTGAAGTGCCTCTGTAAGCATCAGCATTGCAAGGCGGCGCCTCCCCCAGCCGGGGTGGGGGGAGGCTTGGGGCTCCTGCGACCCTCTGCTGACTCCATCACACTCTGCCTGCCCGGGCACGACCCTCCCTGCATCTGTCTCAAGCACCCTGCTCCTCGGGGCTGTGCCTTAGCTGTTCCTGGCTGTCCATTTTGTCGTCCATCTGTCCTGTCCATCTACCTCTCTCTCGCATTTCCTGAGCACTTGAGACTCAGTCCTGGGCCTTGTGGACACACAGCCAAGTCAGCTATGGCCTCTGTCCTCAAGGAGCCGCCAGTGTGATGGGGGAGGTGGGCGGGATGCTGGCAACTAGGCCATGCCCCTGGCGTTGTGAGGGGCTGGCATGGCACAGCTTCCAGTGCAGGGGCATGCTTGGGTCTCCACTGGGGGCTGGGCCCGGGGGTCCCTAATCAGCATCTGCAGAGAGTGCCCAATGGGAGGAATCGCCCACGGGGCACGCACACAGAGGGCAGAGGCCCAGAACAATGCAACCTCCTGAGCAAGGGCACAGTTCCCCTGGGCCTCAAAGTGGGCACTGCCCCACCCCTGGCCCTGGGGGTCACCCACCTGCAGGTAATGGTAGGCTAGACCCTGGTGGCAGGATTTGGACTTGAGCAGACTCTTGTCCAAGGTGGCTGAGGTCTTCGGGCAGACCTCATGGGTGTGGCTGAGGGTCAGAGTGGACCAGGAGCCCCGTTTGACGTAGTTGGTGTCCGTGCCCACCCCAAGGCTGGGGCAGGTGGCCGGGGGCGCCGGCGGGGGTGGCGGGGCGGCCAGCTCGGTGGTGGTGTTCTTGGTGGCTTTGAGCATGTGCCCGCTGATGGTGTTGTAGGCGTGCATGAAGTAGCGCGGCTGGCTGCGCTCCGCCTGGCGCCCGAGCGTCATCAGCCCAGAGGCTGGGCCGCTGCTGCGGAAGGCACCGGCCTCGCCGTCCAGGTTGTCGTCGGAGCTCCACCAGCCCGAGATGTTGGAGCGGCTGCGCCGCTTGGGCTCCCCGGCCTTGGCCCGCTCCTTGCTTTTAGCCCTGCGGCCCTTGCTGTCCTCCAAGCCACCTTTCTTGCTGCCATTGCCAGCGGCCTTGCCCACCGTGCCCTCCAGCGAGGGGGCCTTGGTGAAGAAGAGCCGCTGCACCGAGTGGACCAGGTGCCGGATGCGGCCTGGGCTCTCGCCGCGGGCCTTGGCCTCGCCGCGGGGGAACTGGAGCGTGCTGAAGCCATCCCGGTGGATGGGCAGCTGCTTCTCGAACTGGTCCAGGAGGTTGGCGGGCAGCCGGTTGATCTTGGTGGCCTGGGCATGGCTGGGGAAGGGGCTCTCCTCCGGCACCTCGAAGTGGGAGTTGTAGTGGATGCGTGGGAAAGTGCTACTGGGTGGCGGCAGCTGGTTGTTGAGGGGGAACAGGCCGTCCCCCGGCAGCGCGCTCGCTCCCGGGAAGCGGGCCTCGCGGGCGAAGGCCTCCGTGGGTGACAGCAGGTAGGGGTTGCGGTCAGGCCCTGCGAACAGGGGCTCGTGCGGTGGGTCCAGGCTGTCGGAGAGGTGGCGGGGGCGGCTGTCGCCGAGGCCTTTCATGATCCCGGCCCGCGGGGCAGGGGCTGGGGCCGTCGCCCTATCGGGGCGCCTGGGTTGCCTCTCCCGGGCAGCAGGGATCCTGAGGAGAGAAGACAGGGCGGGGTCAGCTGGACTTGGAGGGGACAGGGTGCCGGGAAGGTCAGGTCTCGGTGTGTGGGGGGGTGCCTCTCGGGTCAGGGAGTTTGCCCTTGACAGATACAGGCCCGTGAAGTCGGTGCAGCCATTGGGATCAGACAAGCGTGCTCTCCTCCCCAGCTGGGTGAGTACATCTTCCCAATGGCCTGGGAAGCCAGCTCGGCTGCACAGTTCTGGGTCTCCTCTGACTTCCGGGCGGAATGCAGTGGGAGCGGCTGCCCAGCCCCTACCCTCTTCCCATCTCCACCTCTGTCCCCGCCCGTGAGGAGCTGTAACTCCTGTACACGCCAGCACATGTGCACGTGCCCTCCAACAACCCAGCCCTTGGGCCTGGAGATGCTGCCCTGGGAATGCCGGCCCAGGGTGTGGTCTACAGGGGTTCTGCAGCTCTTGGGGAGGTGGCCTCTGGGCCCCTGAGCACCCCTTGCTTTGCGGGGAGGAACTGGCTCTTTCGAGGCCAGAAGTCTGCAGGGAGAGCCGGGGCAGGGACCCATCTTACCTTGGTCTGAAAGAAGTGCTGCCCAGCTTTCTGCCTGAGCAGAGTCCCACACAGAAGTCCTCGGTGACAACCCACTCTGTCCCTCCCTGTGTGGCTCCCAAGTCCGCCTGAGAGGGCCCCAGGAGCCTGCAGGGTCCCCCTTTCCACTGGGGATGCGCAGTGATGGCTGGTGACAGGTACACCCTCAGGGCTGTGTGCACACGCAAGGCCCCACCAGGGGGCAGCATTTGCGTGGAGCTGCTGTGTCTCTTTCCCCATCTACAATGCGGGCATTGGACTAACTGATCCTGGGTCAGGGCCATCCTGGAAATGCCAGTCCCAGATCGAAGCAAGCTCCTTCTCTTTCCCAGGCCCCAGCCCTCGTGTCTGGAGCAGGGAGCAGAGAGCAGTTCCCAAGGTGTCTGAGCCCGGACCCTCGCCAGCCCTGCTCGGAGGAGCCCCCTGGCTCGTGCCTGGAGAGCTGAGGATCAGCGAGAGCTGGTATGGCTGCAGCAGAGCAAGGACGAGCCAGGGGAGTAGCTCTCGGCGGGGCTGGGCCACATCGGACACCCAGGATCTGTCTGGAGCCAAGCATGGCATGCAGAGTAACTATGCCCTGTGCTTGTCAAAAGTCAAAACCAACCGTGCGGGGGCCGGCGCTGTGGCATGGCGGGTTAAGCCGTCTCCTGCAGCGCCAGAATCCCATATGAGTTTGAGCCCTAGCTGCTCCACTTCTTCTTCTTCTTTTTTTTTTTTTTTAATTTATTTGACAGGTAGAGTTATGGACAGTGAGAGAGAGAGACAGAGAGAAAGGGCTTCCTTCCATTGGTTCACTCCCCAAATGGCTGCTATGGCCAGCACTGCGCTGATCCAAAGCCAGGAGCCAGCTGCTTCCTCCTGGTCTCCCATGCAGATGCAGGGGCCCAAGCACTTAGGCCATCCTCCACTGCCCTCCTGAGCCACAGCAGAGAGCTGGACTGAAGAGGAACAACCGGGACTAGAACCCGGCACCCACATGGGATGCCGACGCCACAGGCGGAGGATTAACTGAGTGAGCCACAGCGCCAGCCCCTAGCTGCTCCACTTCCAATCCAGCTCCCTGCTACTGCACCTGAGAAAGGCAGTGGAAGATGGCAGAAGTCCCTGGGTCTTGCCACTGACGTGGGAGACCCAGAAGAAGCTCCTGGCTTCAGCCTGGCCCAGCCCTGGTTGTTGAAGCTACTGGGGGAGTGAACCAACAGATGGAAGATATTCTTTCTCTTTCTCTCTCTCTCTCCTTCTTTAGCTTTGCCTTTCAATTAACTATATATATTTTTAAAGGAACTGTGCAGATGTGATTTCCCAGCAAATGTGACTAAGTTAAGGGTCTCGAGATGGGGAGATGACCCCGAGTTACCTGACGGCTGTAACCTAATCTCCTGGGTCCTTGCAGCCTACCGGGTCAGAGCCAGAGACAGGAGGACGGAAGCAGAGGTCAGAGCGAGGCGCTCATGAGCCAAGGAATGCAGGAGCAGAAGCAGCCAAGGAGACGACTTCCGCCCTGCAGCCCGCAGCGGGAAGCCAGCCCCGCAAAGCATTTCAGACTTCAGACCTCTGGAACTGACAGAGGCTGCAGCCCCACGGCCTCCCGTGACACAGGTGGCAGCCTGGGAGCGGGCAGCACGAAGCCACGCACAGCTGGGCCTAGAACCCAGGTCTTGGCTCACAGTGCAGGCCCAGCTCCCCAGCCCTCATGAAAAGAAGGGGAGGTGTGGGGGCTGCACCCACCAGCCGAGGGGCTGCAGCGGGGAGCATGGGCATAGGCCCTGCACAGTGCAGATCTGGTTGGCACCTCCAGCCTCATCCCTACCCGTCAGCCAAGCTCAGGGCCCCGCTGAGTTTTCTCCATCATTCTCATTGCTCTTGGAAACTCTAACATTTACTTGTCTGCCCAGTGTGTGCTGTCACTCCCTAGATCCTGTGCTGTCCAACGTGGTAACCACCAGGCACACCAGGCACAGGTGTGCAATGCAGCTAGTGCCCATGAGCAGCTGGAGTTCTAATTTTATTTATTTTTTTTAAAAGCTTTATTTATTTGAGAAGCAGAATTAGAGAGAGAGAGAGAGAGAGAGGTATAGACAGAAAATTCTTCCATCTGCTGGTTCACTCCCCAGATGGCCACAATGGTCAGAACTGGGCCAATCCAAAGCCAGGAGTTTCCTCCAGGTCTCCCACACGGATGCAGGGGCCCAAGGACTTGGGCCATCTTCTACTGCTTTCCCAGGCCACAGCACAGACCTGGACCAGAAGTGGAGCAGCCGGGACTGGAACTGGTGCCCAGATGGGTTGCTGGCACTGCAGGCGGCAGCTTAATCTGCTGTGCCACAGCACCGGGCCCTATTTGTTTTATTTTTAAGTGGAAGGGAAAGGGAGGGAGGTGGGATGAGACTGTCCATCTAGTGATTCCCTCCTCCAAATACCTGTAACAGCCAGGGCTGAGCCAGGCCAAAGCCAGGAGCCCAGAACTCTATCCAGGCCTCCCTTGTGGGGATCATTATGGCTGCCTCCCGGTGTGTGTGTTAGCAGGAAGCCGGAATTAGAAGTGGAGCTGGGACTTGAACCAGGCACTCCACGATATGAGATGGGGGTGTCCTAAGCAGTGTCGTATTTAAGTTTAATTAACTTAAATTCAAACAGCACACGTGCCAAGTGGCTACCACGTTGGGCAGTACAGTTCCAGAGGTTCAAACCACTCCCGGAAGACGCCTCCATCGCCCCCTGCAAAGGCTGGGCTCAGCACTTTCCTCCAACACCTGTGTGGGCTGGAAACTTGCTTGTTTTTTGACTTCTTTATGTTCTAATAGATGTGTCACACAAAAGCCATACATACTCCCCCACTACCCATTCGGCTGCTTAGTGTAGATTTTATTTCTCCATGGATGTTTTCTTTTTGTGTGTGTGTGTGTTTTAAAGATTTATTTATTTATTTGAGAGGCAGAGTTACGGGGAGAGAGAGAGAGAGAGATCTTCCATCCACTGGTTCACTTCCCCAAATAGCTCAATGGCCAGAGCTGGGCCCATCTGAAGCTGGGAACCGGAGCTTCTTCCAGGTCTCCCAGGTGGGTGCAAGGGCCCAAGCACTTCTGCCACTTTCCAAGGCCATTAACAGAGAGCTGGATGGGAAGTGGAATAGCTGGGACATGAACCAGCACCACATGGGATGCTGACACCACAGGCGGAGGTTTAACTTATGCCACAGCACCAGCCCGTTTTCCCTTTTTTTAAAAAATGGAGGGGGCGGGTGTTGTGGCATGGTGGGTTACAAGCTGCTGCCTGTGATGCCAGCATCCCTTGTGGGTGCCAGTTTGTGTCCCGGCTGCTCCACTTCAGATCCAGCTCCCTGCTAATGGCCTGGCAAAGCAGTGAAAGATGGTCCAAGTGCTTGGGCCCCTGCCACCCACACCTGGAAGAAGCTCTTGGCTTCGGCCTGGCTCAGCCCCGGCTGTTGCAGCCATGGAGGGTGGGATGCGGGGACCAATGGATGGAAGATCTCTCCCTCTCTCTGTAACTCTGCCTTTCAAAGAAATAACAAAATTGAGGTAAAACGCACATAATGTAAAACCAGCCATTTTAAAGCATACAATTCTGTGACGCTGAGTGCGCTCTCAGTGTGGGGACCCGTTAGCTCCATCTGGCGCCACCGCGGACTGATGAACACCTGTGGTTGTCTCCACCTGCTGGCCACCGTAAGTGATGCCCCTCGGACATGGGTACAGCGCTCTCTGTCTAAGGCCCTGTTTTCAGTGCTTGTGGGCGTACCCCTGAGAACAGAACTGCTGCACCGCCTCTGTTTAACTCCCTGGGGAACCAGCACTCTCCCACGGCAGCTGTGCCGTCTTACACTCCCACCAGAACGCACAGATTCCAAGTTCTCCACCTCCTCCCCAGCACTTGTTATTTTCCTCTTTCGTCCTTGTTTGTACAGGACGGCCAGCCGTGCTTTCATCAGCACCATCTGGCAGGTGTGAACTGGTGTCCCGCTGTGGGTCAGCTGGGCCTTCCCCGATGACCATGACACTGAGCATCTTTGCATGTGCTTCCACACTGCCCATGTGCCGGGGAAAGCAGCAGAAGTTGGTCCCAGCACTCGGGCCCTTGCACTCACCCGGGAGACCTGGATGAAGCTCCTGGCTCCTGGCTTTGGTCTGGCCCAGCTCTGGACCTTGAGGCCGTCTGGGAAGTGAACCAGCAGAAGGATGAACTCACTCCACCCCCCCGCCTTCTCCTTCTCTCTCTGCAACTCTGCCTTTCCAATAAATATATAAATCTTAAAAAAAAAAAAAAAAGAACCACCTAGAAGTGTCCACCCAGCTCCAGAGCTGTCCATGGGTCTGAGGGCCTTCACGGTAAATGCACTGAGGTTCAGCCACTCCCTGCACCTGGTCCTGTGCCCCCCCCCCGCCTCCCACAGGGGTCTCCAGGAACTTGCAGGACTTGACTGAGACAGGACACTGCAGGGCACCGGGTGATTGAGTTCTCCCACCCGAACCTCAGTTTCCTCGTCTGTGATGTGGGGACGGTGGCCCTTCCTTCCTTTGAAGATGACAGGGTAGACTGTCAGCCACACCTCACTGCACCATGCACCAGCAGTGGGGACAGGCCACAGCATCCGGTTCAGGGATGCCACACAGCACGGTCGAAAGCGCCTGACGCTGGGCCTGGACTCAAATCCTGGCTGTGCTGTTTACTTCCCGTGACCTAGGACCGGTCCCCTCCCTCCTCTGGGCCTCGGTGTCCCCTCTGTGCAGCACGGAGCTTGGTGAGGACAACCTGAGCCTTGGTCGCAGTGACGCCCTCTGAGCTCCTCTGCTCAGGGCTCCTGGTCCCCGCGGTGCCATCCGGTGCCATCCGCTCAGCCACCCAGCACCCAGGGGTGGCAGCAGCCTCACCTTCGAGAAGTCTTAAAACAGGCAGGGCCTCGGCCCTGTGGGGGAAGCAGCTGCGCCTGGGCTGCTTTTGTCAATGAGCTATACTTAGGCCCATGCGGATGCCCGTAATTACCTCTCGTTAATACAAGCCTCACTGCCCGCCTGGAACCGCGGCGCAGACGGTGCAGCTGCCACCTCCAGGAGCCCCCGGGTCTGCAGCAGCGACCTCCTGCCTGCCCCACTGCAGGGGCAGCAGCAGAGCTGGGCTGTGCGCAGGCGAGAGCACGGGAGTGACAAGGCCAGGCTCAGAGCCCAGCACGGCTCTTCCTGGAGCAAAACTCGTCGGACTGCCATCTTCCTCCCAATCCAGAACCTTCTGCGCATCTCTCTTCCCTCCTCAGTCCAGCCTCTTTGGCGTGGCAGGCAAGACCCTCACTTCGTTACCCACCCTACTTCCCTTCTTCATAGTCCTCGCTTTAACCTGCCCATGCCTGGCCACCCCCATGGGCATCTTCTGTTTGCAGTGACCAGAGGACCAGTTCTGTCCAAGGTTATGCTGACAGAGGCAGGGCGGCCCCACGGCCTCCCATGACACAGAATGAAGGAAGGGGGTCGCCCTGCTCGGTGCTGGGCCCTGCCAGCAAGGGGCAGGCGGATGCGTGGGGTAGGGTGTGGCAGGGCTGCCACTGTGGGGCTGCCCACAGCAGCCCATGGAGGACACAGCCACTGCCCCAGCTCTCTGACAGGGAGCTGTGTGGAGGGAGGGTGATGGTGCTGCTGGGGGTAGGGGACTTGGACGGATGCCAGCTGTGCTGCCCGCTGGCTGCCACTGGGCCCCTCCCATCTGCCTCTCCGTCTCCTGCTGGCTGCTCCTCCTCTGACCACTGACTACAAGAGCAACTAGGAGCTCCGGGCTTCTCTCTGCACACACCCCCACCACCTCTATCCGACAGCTCCCAAATTTACATCTTCCGCCCGACCCCACATCTCTGCCTCCTTGACATCTCACCTGGATGAAATACCCACCCCGCCCCCCAGCCCTGGCCTCCTGCTCCCAGTCTGCCTCCACCCAGCTCATGGCCGCCATTGTCGTCCTGCTAGTTCAGGGTAGAAGCCTGGAAGTAACCCTGACTGACTCTCTCTCTCTCTCTCTCTCCTCCACACATCCCATTCAGCAGCAAATGCTGCACAAAGGGCCCTGCCTTGTCACAGGTGCACAGCCCTCCTGGGCCAGGCCCAGGACACCACTCGCAAATCCTTTCCGAGATGCCCACAGCCCTTGGACTTAGGCTCATTTTCCTCCTCGCTCCCTGCACTGCATTTCCTGCCTCTTGTCCCTTGAGTTTTTATTACGGTCCCTGAATTTGGATCGTGTACCCGCTTCTGCCCTCCTGGTCCATCTGTGTGAAAGGCCCCGCCTCTCACTTGCACCCACAAGGCTCCCTCATGCCACCCGGGCCCAGCTCAATGCTCCCTCCAGAAACAGCTGGCCGGGGCAGCTCCTCACCTGCAGCCCTTCCTGTGCTGTCACCAGCGTCTTCCCCAGGCAGCCTGAACGGGGGGGCCAGGTGTGCTTCTGTCCCTGCCGTGTCCCCAGCACGGCGCCTGGATGCAGGACATCTCATCAGGCTGTGTGATGTAGAACAAGGGCCAGAGGTCGTGGGGATGCCACCAGTGATGTGGCAGGGGGGTGAGTGTCCCGCTCCAGCTAATCCCAGTGAGCCTTTTTTGAGCACCCTATGTGCAGTGGGCAGCTGTATGTATACGGGCACTCACTCAATCCTAACTCTTCCTGCTGGGCGTGACCAGTCAAGCACACGGTAGCCAGCCCCCTCCATGTACCCCAAAGACCCCCCCCCCAACTTCCTGGTCTTCCTGTCCTGGGTGACCTGCCACTGCCACCTGCAGGGTTGACCCAAGTAACCAATAGGACTTTGTGGAAACAACTGCGACTCCTGAGGCTGGGTCAGGACAACACAGCGTCTGCTTTGCCCTCGTGGGAACACCAGCCTCCCTGTTGTTAGGAGGCTCAGGCAGCCCTGAGGAGGGGGCCATGTGGGAAGCGTGGGGGCCTCCTGCCAGCCCCAGGGGGCACTGCAGACACAGCCGCCCCTGTTTATACTTGACTGCCACCTCTCGAGAGACAGTGAGCCACAGCCACCCAGGGAGGCCGCTCCCGGGTTCCTGACCCCCATGCAGCACCTGTTCATTGTTTGAAGCCACTGCCTGGTTTGTGGGGTGATTTATGCAGAAACAGGTCCCTGATACACCCCTGTGGGAGAAGGAAAAGTAGCCCAGATGCTTAATGCCACCTTCCCCAGGCCCCATACCCAGGCCCTGCCCAGCAGGTGGAGGGCCCAGGGTGCTGTCCAGCTAAGACAGCTCCACGCTCCTGATGAGTTCAAGGCCTGCTTGGTTTCCAGCCCAAGTCCGTGTCCATAGCAACTGTTTGAGAAGCGTGACATTCAATCAGATGGCTGTCTGGTCAAGAAGACAGCAGGCAGTGGCCGCCCCGGCCTGCTGCTGTCACTGCCCCACCTGAGACAGCCACTCCAAGCGTAGTCCCCAGGCCCACTCTGACAGCGACCTCTGGCTCAAGGCCGGGCTGCGGATCCTGGGGGAGAGGAGCGTGGCGGGAACAGGGCTGCTTCCCCAGCCTCTGTGGAACCACACCCCATTTAATTATGCCTGGCTGTGGAGGTGACAGGGACAGCAGCCAGCACTCAGCTGTGTGTGGGAGGCACAGGAAGGAGAGGAGACGCAGACCCTCAGAACAACGGGACTTGGGGGCAGCCCACACCGAGCCCAGCTGGAATGGCATCCAGGCCTCTCTTTGCCCTCAGCGACACTGGGGCTCCTCACCCTGACCCAGCCCAGCCACACAGTCTCCTCCCGAGTTCTTTCTCCTTTGCCGGCCACAGGGCCTTCACCCACGCTGTTCCCGGGCTGCATTTGCCTCTCAACCGCTCGTGTGTTCTGCTGCTTCTCCAGACTCAGGTCCCCACTCACAGAGCCCCTCCTCAGGGCCGTCCCCGACCCTCCTCCAGGCGGCCGTGGGGCGCAGTGGGTTAAGTCGCCGCTTTAGGATGCCCTCAGCCCATACTGGAGCTCCTGGTTCAAGTCCTGGCTTCTCCATTTCCAATCCAGCTTCCTGATAATGCAAACTTGGAAGGTACCAGGTGATGGCTAAGGTACCTGGGTCCCTGCCACCCACAGGGGAGACCAGGATGGAGTTCCTGGCTCCTGGCTTCAGCCTGGCCCAGCCCTGGTTCTTGCAGGCATTCGGGGAATGAAGCAATAGATAGAAGTTCACTCACTCATATTCTCTCTCTCTCTCTCTCTCTCTCTCGCTGCTCCTCTGTCTGCCTTGCACATAAATACAAGTAAATAAATTTTAAAAACTAAAAAATGAAGGCCCCTTGACCCCCCACTGCTCCTTCCAGACACCCTCAATGCCTTCCTTCAAAACCTCTTCCAGGGTCTGCAGCTACCCTGCTTGGTTCCACGTGGACCTGACGGATGTCACACCCGTTCTGTGGGCCCCAGGAGGGGAAGGACCCTGCCCACGCCACTCTGCACTGTGTCCCTGGTGCTAAGCAGGTGCTGAGTGGGTGGTGGGTCAGATCCCAGAGGGAGGCACCCAGGGCGGGCTGGAGCTGCCCAGCGGCAGAGGAGACATTGCCCGGGTTCCAGACAGGCCATTCTGGGGCTTCCTGCTCTCAGAATCATCCTGAAAATGTTCTGTCCCTGCCTGGTATCCCTGGGGACCAGAAGAGACACCCTCCCGCCCCCACCCAAAGAAGTCTTCCCCAGCCTTGCAGGTGGAGGTGGGAGCTAAGGGCTCCTGAGCTCACAGACAGCCCCGGGGCCCTCGGAATGGGAAGCGAGGCCCCTGCGAGCTGGTTCTCTCAGTGCTGCTCCATGGGAGGGGGCACCGGTCTGCCTGTCGTGTCCCCAAGTCCCCTGTGGTTTGTGCTCCATTTCATTCTTTTTAAAAAAAGATTTTATTTATTTATTTATTCGAGAGGAAGAGTTACAGACAGAGAGAGGGAGAGAGACAAATAGAGAGGTCTTCTACCCACTGGTTCACCCCCCAGATGGCTGCAATGGTTGGTGCTGGTCAAGGGGATGCCGAGAGTCCGGAACTCCATCTGGTCTCCCACGTGGGTGCAGGGGCCCAAGCACCGGGCGGTCCTCCGCTGCCTTCCCAGGCCATAGCAGGGGGCCGGGCTTGAAGCAGAGCAGCCTGCGCTTGAAATGGCGCTCACGCGGGACGCAAGCACCAAAGGCAGTAGTTTAACCAACCGCGTCACAACACCGCCCCCTCCCCTGACTTATTCATGTATTTGAAAGTCAGAGTTAGAGAGAGAGGGAGAGACAGCCGGAGATCCTCCATTTGCTGGTTCACTCCCCAAATGGTGGCAATAGCCAGGGCGGGGCCGGGCTAAAGCCCAGAGCCAGGAACTCCCTCCAGGTCTCCCATGTGGGTGCAGGGGCCCAAGCACTTGGGCCATCTTCCGCTGCTCTTCCAGGCGCGTTAGTAGGGAGCTGGATGGGAAGTGGAGCAGCCGGAAGCCACACTGGCACCCACATGGGATGGCGGTGGACCGACCCACTACGCCCAACGCTGGCCCCTCCGTTTCATTCCTAAACGCATCGAGGTTAGAATCACACACGCTCGAACCCGACGTGCTCCCCTCTTTACCGCACTGTGACTTCTGGACTGTGGGGACACGGGACAGAGGAAGAGGGGCCCACGGCTGGGATGGGGCAAAGGAGTCTGATCTGAGCTTCCCCCTCAATCTCGGTGGGGGAGGAAGGTCACCCCACCATCACTGAGGAGAAGTTCAAGCTGGGGGGGGGGGGTGGGAAGGTGATTTGATGATGACCACAACTGGCCCAACCCCTCTGTCACCACGCCTCTTCATGGACCAGCATTCAACCCTCCAGGTCCCCTGTCCCGCCCCGGCCACTCCCTGCTGTGGCTCCAGAGAGGGCTGAGGGCAGCCCCGTGCCTGTGGGCAGTACAACACTGAGGCTGTGAGCGTGGGCTCTGGAGTTGTCTCTTCTAGCTTTGGTCCTGGCGCTGACATCTGTATGCTGTGTGCAGTGAGCTGGTCACTGAACCTCCCTGAGCCCCAGTGTCCTGAAGGGTGGCTGCGGGACACAGTCGAGGCAGCACAGACTGACCGCGGACACAGCACCGGCAGACAGCGGGTGCTCCCCAGGTCTGCACCAGTCTCTCCTGGTCACGGGAGCCGGGAGGGTGCTGGAGAACGGGTGGGCTCCAGGGGCCGGGCACTGTCCACTGAGCCACTGAGAAGTGCAGGGAGGGAATGAGATGTGGCCTAGCCACATGGCACATTGGTGGCAGCGGGGTTTGGGCCAGGCCTCTGGACTGCCGCACCAGTGCGCTCTTGCTGGGGCTGGAGACCTCAGCCCTCCTTGTATTTCCAGGGCCCAGTTGTCTCCACTGCATGGGACATGTAACGGAAACTTAAAGGGAATTCAAATGAACACTTCAGTCACACTAGCCACATTTCAAGTGCTCAATGCCACACGTGGCCAACAGCACCACGTGGCCAGGGCAGGGACAGACCACTTCCATAGGCACAGGCAGCTCTGTGGGACAGTGTGTGAGCTTTGAACTTGGACCACTGCACATTGGTGTTTCCCACGAGGCCCAGGTGGGACCAGAGGGGGACAGGGAGGGCCTCTGCCCTCTGCTGTCCCCACAGACGCCTCTCTGCCGCCTGCAAACCGTGGGACGTGGCCCGCTGCTCTCGCGCTTCGCTTTGCTGACGTGGCTCAGGCAGGAGCTGGGGCTCAGCCAGGGTCACACAGCAGGTGGAGGCCGCAGAGGCCCAGGTGTCCTGACTCTGAGCCTACCGCGTCGCTGCTAGTCTGGGAGTCAGCAGCCAGGCCGGGCTTGGAGGTCGACAGAAAGGATATTTTTCTGCTGATGCACGAAAGCCAAACGCAACCGTGGAAGGGGTGCTCCTGCAGCCTTTCAGGAGGCAGTGGGGGACAGCAGGGCCACAGCTGCAGGGTGCGCACCCGTCAGCTCCCCAGGTCACACTGGACAGCTACAGGGCTGGGTCACCTTCGCCCCTCCCCACCCCGACAGGGTCTGGCTGGACCTCCAACCCCCCCCCCCCAAAGCTGCCATTGTCAAGCACTATTAGTTGTGTTTTGGGGATTGGGACTCCCAGTCTGGGCAGACTCCCCTGTGACCCCAGCCAGTCACCTCCTCCGTCTGTTCTCTACCTGAAAATGGAGACGATGAGCCTAGCCATGGGGGCAGACGGACTGGCTGCACCTGTAAGCCAGATGGGGCTGAGGGCACAGACAACAGGCCTGGGCTCCACCTGATGTGCCCACGAGCCCTGCTCCACCTCTACCCAGCGGCGCTGGCCTCTCTGAGCCGTGACTCCTTACCTGGGAGGTCTGGGTCAGACACCTGACCCCACAGCGGAGCCTTTTTCTGCCATCATGGGATGGCCAGACACCAAAAGCACCCCCTGGGTGACCCCGTAGCTGAAATGTGCAGCAGGGGGCAAACCCACAGGAACTGAGAGCACGTGAGCGGTAGCCAGGTGCGGGGGAGTAAGGACTCAGTGGGGACAGGTCTGATGAGAGAATGTTCCAGAACAAGCAGTGGGACAGGTGCAGATGCCGGGAACGCTGCCAAGCTGTAACTTTAAGATGGTTTCAGCGGGAAACCAGACGTGCGTCCTACCACGATTTATTTATTTATTTTTAATTTTTAAAATTTTTAAATTTTTTTGACAGGCAGAGTGGACAGTGAGAGAGAGAGAAAAGGAGAAAGGTTTTCCTTTACCGTTGGTTCACCCCACAATGGCCGCCGCGGCCAGTGCACTGCGGCTGGCGTACCACGCTGATCTGAAGGCAGGAGCCAGGTGCTTCTCCTGGTCTCCCATGGGGTGCAGGGCCCAAGTACTTGGGCCATCCTCCACTGCACTCCCTGGCCACAGCAGAGAGCTGGCCTGGAAGAGGGGCAACTGGGACAGAATCTGGCACCCCAACTGGGACTAGAACCGGTGTGCTGGCGCCGCAGGCGGAGGATTAGCCTACTGAGCTGCGGCAGCGGCCGCTACCACGATTATCTTTTAAATTTTTTTCTACCACAAGAACAGAGCTCACCTACCGGTGTCTGTGCAACTCCACAGGAGAGTGCTCGGAGCACCCAGGTCGGGGAAGCTTCTGCTGGGAGCTGTGGCTGTTGCAGGAACCTCACAGTCTCGTGACTCAAAACCTTTCTGCAGTTTATTTATCAAAGCTTCCATTGTATGCATAGACCCTGGATGTGAATTTTTTTTTTTTTTAAAGAAGATTTATTTGAAAGGCAGAGCTACAGACAGAAGGGAAGAGATAGAGAGAGGTGTCTTCCGTATGCTGGCTACCTTTTCAAATGGTTGCAATGGACAAGTCTGAGCAAGGCCAAGGCCAAGACCGGGAACTCCATCCTGGTCTCCCATAAGCACGTGGGCCGTCATCTGCTGCTTCCCCAGGTGTATTAGCAGGGAACCTAGATGGGAAGTGGAGCATCTGGGACTCAAACTAGCCCTGTGATACGGCCCCTAGGCATCAGCTTGAATCCTCAAATTAGCCCTGTGAAGTGGGTCCCAGCGTGAGTCCCATGTGACAGAGAACTGAGGTCACACGGGGGCTGGGGCTGGGGTTCGGGGGCGCGGTTGCCAGGCCGCTCCTGGTGCTGCCTCTCGCCTTCAGGTGGCAAAGCCGAGCTGGTCACCGCCTCACAGAGCCCTGAGTATGGGGACATCAGCTCCAACTGCCCGCCCGCATCATCTCATCTACTGGGTTGGAGGAGGGTCGGGCGGGGCCGCTGTCCAGCCTCCTTCCCCACAGCTGCCCGAGAACAGGCGGGTCCTGGGGGCCGCCTGCTCCGCCTGTTCCATGCCTGCCGCTGCCGCGGGATCATCCTGGAAGCCAAGCCGGCAGACGCAGAACAACGCGGCCAGAAAGCAGCGGCTGCCAGCACGCTTAATTCAATTCCCCCTCGCGTTTATGGGGCCCTGCTCTGTGACTCAGTCAGTCCCAGCCCTTGAGAGCTTGTAGCCAAGTGCAGGAGGCAGAAATACACAGGCAATTAGATGACACGTAAAAATAAATCCCAGGAAGTGTCAAGGCCGGGGTGTGCAGCCGGAGGAAGGGGAGAGTGGCACTCACGGGCACACCCCGAGAGCTCTCTGGAGAAAGACACGGCACAGCCAGGCCTCGGAGCACGGGTCAGGGAAGAACACAGGCACAGGCACAGTCCCCGCCCCGGGCCGGCGCCGCGGCACAGTGGGCAGAGCTGCCGCTGGCAGCACCGCCCCCCACTATCGAAGGGCTGGTTCAAGTCCGGGCTGCCCTGCTTCTGGTCCAGCTCTCTGCTAATGGCTCTTGGCTTTGGCCTGGCCATTTAGGGAGTGACCAGAGGACAGATCTCTCTCTCTCTTGCTCTGCCTCTTCTCTGTCACTCTACCTTTCAAATAAATAAAATAAATGTTTTCTTAAAAACAAAAAATCAAGGTCCTGGTGAGTGGTGGGCAGTGCAGGGGAACAGCAAGCTGCGCTGGGGTCGGGTGGGCCAAGGTCTGGGTGGGATCCCGAGGGTCTGGATTCCCCCTAGGGAGTCTAGATATGAACTCCAGGCCATCAGCCATCAAATCAGAGCAGGCCCCAAAGGCCATCGATCTTACTTCTAGGAACCGCCTGGCAGCCTTCTCAGCCACGTGGGGAGTGATGGGTGGGTGGGGTCTTCCTGGAAACACTCTCTGTGCTAGCCGACGCCTGACGATGACCCCGATCTCTAGCCATCGGGGTCTGGATGAATCATCGCAAGCCAGCACCCTGTGGAATACTACCCAGCTGCTCACCAGAGAGCTGCTCTAAGTCACTGCCCTGGAAAGCTCTCCAAACACCACCGGGAGGCGGAGCTGGGGTCCCCTAGGAGCAGACCCTTAGACAGCTACGGGAGTCGACTGGACAGAGGCTCCCGGAAGCACAATGGGGACGCGAGGAAGGACGGTTCAGTTCTGGCTGCACAACGGAGCTGGGCTCCAGCTCACTGGGCACTGCAGGCAGGGAGAACAGGCAGCCCAGATTCACCCCGCGGCCGCGGGGCCAGGGAGCTGGGTGTTCACCCTCCACTTCCCCTTGCAGCACTTGCGCCCTCCCTGGCAGCTGGCCCGCAGGTACTTCTGGAAGGAAGCGGCTGGTACAGACCAGAACAATGAGCATGAGCCGGCGGGGGCAGGGCCCTGCTCGCCTGCGCCCTGGTGCGGTACCGCAGGTACTGCCGGCTATCCACATCTGCTGCTCTCTGGATCGGTACCCAGGAAAAGAGGAGCAGGAACAAGGTCGATGGAAGACAGGGTGGGAGGGGGACTTCTTACTATGTTTCTTTAGGAATTTTTTTAAAAAGGCCTTTTATTTTGGAATCATTTTTAGATTATTTCAGGTTACAAAGATAATACAGAGTTCCTGTACAACCCTCACCCGGCTTCCCCTAACGTTAACATTTTACATAACAATAGTACATTTGTCAAAGCTAAAAAATTAACATAAGTACATTACTATTAACTAAACTCCAGACTTTATTCCATTAATGTCCTTTTTCTGTTCCAGGATCCAACCCAGGATATCTCATCGCATTAAGTCTTTAGAATTTTGATCCATGTGAATTTATTATCTACTGAAACAGTCACTCCAGAAGGAATAATAACCTGCAGGCTCCTGGAGCCGTCAGAGGCTTTGCAGGCAGGACCTGGCCTGGGTTCCCGGGTAGCCGGGGCCACACTGTCGGAGCCTGCGCCACGCTGAGACCCCCAGACTCCTCACTCTCCAGGGGCCTGGGGGCTCTCAGCACAGTATTTGCTGGTCCCTTTCTCCATGTGACAAGGGAGGGTGACACCTGCAGCAGAAGCCCCCACGGCCCCGTCAGTACCTCCAGAGCACTCAGCTCAACCTGCCAAAGGCTGCGGCTGCCTGCAGGGGCAGTGCAAGTCCAGAGCGGTGCAGCCCCTAGAAGCAGCCTGGGCTAGTGACGGTCAGGGAGCAGGCAGGGAGCACCTGTCTCCTCATCCCTGGGGGTGGGGGACTGAGCCATGTGCACAGCTCCATCTTCTGGGGGTCTCGGTGGGGTCAGTGAAAGTCCAGCTGTCCCCAGGGCACCTGCCTGTCCCTTCTCATCTCTGCCCCCCGCCACACCACAGCTTCCCAGGTGCTCTCCCAAATGTCACTGGGTCTCCAGGAAAATCCAAACCAAGGTGGAACCCAAGCCTCTGGCCTGGGCCCCAAGGCTTTCTGTGCCCAGATGCCTCCTCACCAGCCTCCACAGCCTGTCCCTCCGGGGTTCTAGAACACACACGGAGGTTCCGAGTTTCTGTCCTCACCAGCCACAAACAGCCTGTCCTTCCGGGGTTCTAGAACACACACGGAGGTTCCGAGTTTCCATCACTCTGCAGGTGTCAGCTCCCACTGGGATGCTCCCTTTCCCTTCCTTTTTTTTTTTTTTTTATTTGACAGGCAGAGTTAGACAGTGAGAGAGAGAGAGAGAGAGAAAGGGTTTCCTTCCGATGGTTCACTCCCCTAATGCCCGCCATGGCTGGCGCTGCGCTGATCCGAAGCCAGGAGCCAGGTGCTTCTTCCTGGTCTCCTATGTGGATGCAGGGGCCCAAGGACCTGGGCCATCCTCCACTGCCCTCCCAGGACACAGCAGACAGCTGGACTGGAAGAGGAGCAACCGGGACCAGAACCTGGCGCCCATATGGGATGCTGGCGCCGCAGGTGGAAGATTAACCAAGCGAGCCACAGTGCCAGCCCCCCCCCACCTTTTTTTAAATCTTTATTCAAGGCCAGTGCTATGGCATAGCTGATAAAGCCACTGCCTGCGATACTGGCATCCCATATGTGTGCCGGTTCGAGTCCTGGGTGCTCCACTTCTGATCCAGCTCCCTGCTAGTGCACCTGGGAAAGCAGCAGAGGATGGCCCAAGTGCTTGGGCCCCTGCACTCACGTGGGAGACCAGTCCTGCAGTCATCATCCACTGCCTCCCAGGAGCATTAGCAGGGAGCCGGACCAAAAGCACAGAGGCACCTCACTCTCCTTGGTGACCAAGGAAGTCCCACTCACTCTGTGGCTGGGCCCCAGCACCCCACGCCTCCCGTACCTCCCTGCCGTCCAGGGGACATGGTGCCCGAGGAAGGGCGCTGCTCTCCCACAGTTTTGTGAGACCCTTGAGTGCAAAGATGTTTTAGAGCTGTGTCTGCACCCCCAGCTCAAAAGTGGTACACTGGTACACAGCAGGTGCTTAAGGACAGCCTGGGGTGTGAAGGAATGAAACAACGCAGGAAGTGCAAGGCTACGCAGGACCACGTTTACAGGGGAACAGCGCTCAGTCAGGGGCTCCCAAGCACCAGCCCTTTCGCACTTACTCCGAGGCCAGCACTCATTCCCACTGAACGAGGAGGAAGCTGAGGCTCGGAGGGCGGGCACTCCGCTGGCCAGTGGCCAGGCGAGAATTTGAATGTAAGTGTGTTGGACTCTTAGAGGCTTCTCACTGTCGCCCACCCCCAACCTGGGGAAGGGGCACAGATGCTGCCAACTGGTGCTAACCTGGTCCCTAACCCACCTGTGATGTCACACTGGCCCCTGCCAACCTCCGGGCCTCGGTTTCTCCATCTGCACAATGGAGAGGCTGGCTGGAACAGAAGTGGGCAAGGTCTCCTAGCTCACAGAGCCTGGGATTCCAGCGTCCCAGCCGCCTGCCCGTGGTGTCTCGGTACGGGCAGGGGTCGTGCGCAGTTCTGGCTGATCCACAACACAGCTGTGCTGCAGCCTCGGGAGCCACCCCTGACGTGCACACCTGCTGCTCTGAGCCATACTCCCTCTTTAAAGTGTGGGGTAGACGTCGCGTGGGCCAGTCCTGAGCTCCCCCAGGCACCCCATTATCCCCCTACCCCCAGCCCTGTGACCCAGACAAGCAGGGCCCCTGTGGCTGCAGAGCAGGAGATGCGACCTCACCGTCTCCTCACTCCCGCCCCGGTGAGCGACTGGATGGGTGCATTGAGGCTGAGTCCCCGCTGCAGCTTCCGACAGCGCCGCCCAGGTCTGAGCCCAGACACGAACGCCTCGCCGTGATCACAGCACCTCCATGGCGACATCACGGCCCGAGTCTGCTCCGACGTGGGCCCGTCTCGTAGGGACCAGCTGGGCATGATTTCTTGGACTCCCCTCCACGGAGGCCTCCAGCCCAGAGTCCCTTTGGGCTTGGATGTCTCCAGATGGGGATAGCAACTCTGCCACCGCCAATGTACCCTCTCCCACGTCTACAAGTGATCCGGCCCCTCTAGGGTGGCGGCACCCCGGGTCCCGACCTGGCCCTCGCTTCCTCCCTGCTTCCCCTGCTCAGTGAGACCCCTCATCAGCCCTGGCTCAACCAGTCCCCAGCCCCCAACCCCTCAAGTCTACTGGCGCCATCTCCATCATTGTTAAACCAGCACATGTCCAGGACATGGTCACAAAACACTCAGTCTCCTTCACACCTGGGACCCCACATGTGCCCCCGACTACTCGCGTGATCCTCCAGACACGGCCCTGCCTCCTCACACATGTGCACCAAGCTTGGCACGTGAACACTTACATGTCCTCGTGTATGAGTCTCTGGGCCAAGCGTTTTACACAGATCAACTCATGTTGCTTCCCACAGCCCCACAGACTACTGTCATCATCCCCATATTACAGATGAGGACATTGAGGTGCCCAGGATAACCTGCCCAAGGTCACGGAGCAGGACTCGAACCCAGGATTCCCTCTGCCCGGTGGCCCTTCCCCTCCCGCAGGTCTGCCGCCAGGCCCAGTGCCAGCCACGCCCTCTGGAGGTGTTCCCTGCCCCACTCCCCACCTGCCGCCAGCCCTGGTGCCACAAGCTCCAAGCCCGGCAGGAGTTGCTCAAGAATGTGGGTGCCCGGGAGGCGGGGGCTCCTCAGAAGTGGGGACGGCCGCTTTGTCACTTTCACGGTTGCTTCATACATGCATGCATTCATGCACCCGACCCGTATTTGCAAACACCCCAGTGAGCTAGTGCTCCCTAGCAGAGCTGTCGCACGGGGAGACCGACGTTACAGGCAGAAACAGGCCGACGAGGGCCCCACGCGGCTCCCCCATTCCGGGGCGCCCGCTGCCTCCCACGGGAGCTCTCAGGAAAAGCTGGTGAAGAGGACGTGGGTGAAGTCCGATCCCATCCACGTGGGCCTGTAAGGGAATGGGGCACGCGCCACTCACAGCCCCCTGGGCGGGTCCCAGGAAGATCCCACAGCCCGCCCAGTGTTGCTGGGAACGCAGGGATGACACAGCCTCCACCGCCCCCTCCAGCCCGCGCTGCCCCCGAGTCTCGCTGCCTGGGGCTCTCTGCAGTTGCCCCGACACGCTGACCCCGACTTTACCCACCACCGGCCCGGAGGGACTCAGCAACCAGCGAACGCAGCCCCTAATGCACAGCCTGGAGGGGACGCCTGGTGCCGGCAGGTGCGGTTAGGGTTCCACGGGCCCATCCTGTGACCGCCAGACCCCAGGCTGGTCCCAGTGATCTCACACCCCGGACAGCCGGGCCCTCTCACACGGATCAGGGTTGACCTGTGTCACTAGCAGGGTAGCGTGGAAATGACAGCAGTGACTTTCGGCCTGGATTATAGAAGGCACTGCAGTTCCCACGCTGCTCGCTGGGTCTCTCGCTCTGGGGAAAGCCAGCTCTGATGTCGTGAGAGCACCTGTTGCTCCCGGGGTGTCCCACGTGGCCTCGGCCCCAAAACTGAGCTCGGAAGCAGATCCTGCAGCGCCGGTGAAGCCTTCGGATGGAAGCCCTGGCTGCCATCCTGGCCCACAGGAACCGAGTGCAAACAAACACCTGCTGCTGTTTTAGGTTGCTGAACTTGGGGGCAGTTTATCACGCGCCAATGCACAGGCAGTACAAATCTCCTTCGTAAAGACCCTGACTTTGGCTTGTGTACTTCCGGACACGGGCAGCTCATGACCTCACAAAGCAACTCTCTGTGTCCTTGAGGGTCCTCGCTGGCCCCAGCTTTGTTCTCTGGGATTCCGGGAGACAGCCAGCTCCTTCTGCCCTGGGCTGGCCACGCATGGATTGCACCTGCTACGGTCTGAAAGTCCTCCCGGCTCCCAAACTCAGGTTGAGACTTCAAAGCCACTGTGACGGTACTGCGAGTGCGGCTGGCCCTGAAGCAGCCGTCATGGGTGGGAGTGGGCTGCCCCTGATACAGCCGTCGTGGGTGGGAGTGGGCTGTCCCCTCCTCGCTGCCCTCTGCCAGGTGGTGCTCTTCTGATGACGCAGCAGGAAGGCCTTCGCCACGGACCGGCCCTGGATCTCACACGTCCCAGCCTCCAGATCTGTGAGCCGACAGATTTCTGTCCCTCGTGGATCACCTGGCCCATGCGAGATGCTGCAGCTGATAAGCAGGAACCCAGCCCCAGGCTCTCTGGCTCCCTGCCCCCCACTGCTCGCCCCAGCCCGTGTGGCTGAACAGCCCCAGGCAAAGCTGCCCCTCTTCTGGCCTGCTTTCTCAGAGACGAGGCTCCAGTTCCTACCCACTCTGTGCACTCGAATTAAGTACACACAGATGAGCACAGGCCTGGGGCAACAGGAAGCTCCCCAGTCGCAGCCTGCTGCAGGCCCAGGTTTGAACCCCCGTTACGCCGCCCTCTCTGAGCCACTGGGGGACGCGTGCGTCACGGGGGCTGGCAGGAGGAGCTAGCGTGTGACTGCAATGACAGTAACGATCGTACCCACTGGGCCCCACCCACCAGCTGCTCACTGTACATTAGCCCATTTAACAGGAGTGTGGGAGGGGTGAGATCCCGCCTCATGGGGGCGGCGCAGCCCAGACAGGTGGTGCGCCCTGCCCCCAGTGAGCACGGGAGCTCCTGGTTGTGGCCTTTCTTCATTGCTGGGGCTCCTGCCGGGAGCCTGGGCTCCAAACACCCTGACGCGCCCAATCACCCGGCGAGCAGACAGGTGGCATGAACCCAGCCCCGACGCGTGTGCCCTGCGCCGGTCTCACCCTTCTTTCCCCCTCGCTGCCCGGTCTCCCTGGTCTGCTGACTTGATCAGCACTCTTCGGCCTCAGGACTCTTGCACTTGCTGAGTTCCCTGCCCATCACACTTTGCGCCTCTCAGGGCTCGGCACAAAGGTCACCTCCCGGGAGGCCCCACGCCCCCCAGTGGTTCTCTAAGGCAGCAGCCTGATCGTGTCCTTTGCAGAACTATCAGAAGTGGCTTCTGTCTGCAGGAGCCCTGTGGGCGTGGGAAGCAGCCTGTCTTGTCCAAGGCTGTGTCCCCAGCACCCACCATGATGAGGACACGCTGCAGCCGCTCGGGGACTGTCTCGCTCCACGCTGGCAGGCGAGGGGGCAGGACGGGCGCTGGGGCAAGCCCATCTCGCGAGTGAGGTGCAGCGGCACCCGGCAGGGCAGGGCAGGCTTCTCAGGGAGGGGGGGCTGGGAACCCCTCCGGCGCCTGCGTGGTCTGGACGCGCCGGGGAAGGCAGCTGGGTGCTGCTTCACATTCTGCCTGGGACTGCTTGGCAGGGAATAAAATATTTATCTGCAGCTGGAGGCCTGCAGAGGGAATCCAAGACGGATCTCGTTTTCCTGTGCCTATGAAATCAAATTGGATTCATCGTCGGAGATTTGGCTTCTCGGAACAGACAAATCATTTTCTCAGGGAGCAGCAGCCTCGGTCACTCAGGAGCCGGTTCCGCCTTAGGCTGCCCGTGGCAGCGGGGGTGGCGGGAGGAGTGTGTCTCCCCTGTGGGATGGGCCGATTCCCTCCGAGGCTCCTGGCCGGAGGATCAGCATGAACCCCCCACCCCCCGGCTCCTGCTGACAGCTGCCTGCACCTTGCTGCCTGCCCCCCCAGCACCGCAGTCCCCCTTCCTCCCGCCCCACTCTCCTGCCCTAGTTCCCCACCTCCACATGGAGGCAGATCTGCATACGGCCTCAGCTTCAACTCCTGCCTCCCACTCGCCGCAGGAACAAAAGCAAAGCCTCTTCCCTGGCCGGCGCTGTCTCCCCGTGTGAACAGAAGGAGTTGGGCTACAGTGGCCTCTCGACCCTGTCCGTCCCAGCAGACCCCAAATGCCGTCTTGATGGGAAACATTTTGTAAGTCCCCCTTTCCTCCCCAGAAATAAAATTCACAGCTATTTCCTACCTACACACACAATTAAAAACAACAGCGCCCTAACGGAATCGCGAAGGAGTGGGGAGCAGGAGGGGGGAGCTTGCAGCATGACACACGTCACCGGGAGCCAGCTGCTGGCCACGACTCGCAGCACGGGTGGCAATTACGAGCGGGGACAGAGAGAGCCGCGCTGCTCGGACCCCGCAGGCACCGCAAGCCCGAGGCAGTGGGGATGATCCTTCCACAGCAGATCCACCTGCAGGTAAGGCTCGAACCGAGAGACCACACATTTTTGTGGCAGACACGATGGCCGTCAGACCAGGGCAGACGAGACTTCCTATCTGTATATGAAATACAGCGAGGATCCAGGTCCAGGGAACCAGAAACAGGAGCTTGTTTGGTTTGGTTTTGCCTAAGGGGATGGCTGGCAGGACACCTGAGAGTCTCCTGGGATGTAGGGGGAACGATTCCTCCTCCGGAGAGGCCACCTGGGGTACTGCCAGTTCCTTGCCCTCTTAAGGCCAAGGATCTCAGGCCCAACCACTGTGCTAACAAGGAGCGCCCCCTGGGGGCGGTGCTGTGCCCTTGGGAGCCAGACTAGTGCTTGAAGACAAACACAGAACTTGCCACCACCCGTATTTCCTGCACCCACGGCAGACATGGCTAATCGAAACCTCATTTCCTCACTGATGGTACAGGGCCAGGAATCCTCATATTTGCATTCTATGCAACCCACTGGAGTTGGCTCATGAGCTGAAACTCGGCTTGGAATTGAACGCCAGCCAGCTCATAAATATTGAATTTGACACGGCTCAGAAGGATTCTCGAGGTTCTTCTCACTCTCACTTTCAGAGCCTCCAGGCCCACCCATGGCTCCCCAGTGCGGGCGGAATGCAGCGCTGCCTGGCTGATGTTTGAGCTCTTCCTGGCTGCAGGGCAGGCAGGGCAGAGGGCCGCAGGCCCAGCCAACAGGGAAGGGAGCCCAGGCTCCTCCCGAGGCATGACGCCCAGCGGCACGGAGCTGGCGGTAACCAGCACCAGGACCCCGTTCCCTGTGCTTTTCATGTCTCAAGGGACCCCAGCCCCAGTCACCGTGGCCCACGTGTCACCCCCCAGGACCTCCCCCTCCACAGCCTGAAGCAGCGGGGCAGCGGCTCAGGACGTGGGCGCCACAGACAGACTGCATCCGCTTGGAGCCCTGCAGCCTGGCTTCCGTTTCCTCCCCTGTGACATGCGGCGACGGCGTCCACCTCACAGCGCTGAGCGAGCGGTGGGGGCTGGGCTGAGCACTGTGAGGTGTGAGCTCCTGCCACCTGCCATGCCCGCCTCTGTGCGGAGCGGCACGGTCCCCAGTGAACACTCCCGCGCCCTGGCCGGCTCCAAGTGAGGTCTCTCGGCGCTTCCGTTTTTGCTGGGAGTTACTCCTGACATCCATGCCTTCGCCTGTGCTGTTCTCTCTGGGTGGAATGCTGTTCCCACCTCGCTGCATCATTATTAAATAGTACTTCCCCGTGAGGCCTTCCCTGAGACACACGGCGGGGAGCAGGCGCCCCTGTCGGCTCCCACAGCCCTCGCTCCTGCAGGTTAAGAACACAGAAAATCCTGACCCTAACCAGGAACATATTCCTTTCTAATTCATAGCTACACTGACAAAAACTAGCCACGTTTAAAGCAAGGAGACAAGTCTCAATAAATACCAAAGGGACAATGCAACAGCCCCAATACATTGACAAAAGCTGACGGGAGTCACCCTCCTGCTTAAAAATTTAGAATCAGCAGGTGGGAGCTCCGTCTCTGTTTCAAAAACAAACAAAAACAAAAAAGTCAAAACCAACAAGCAGAAACACACACACACACACAGAATGAAAACAAATATATCTGAAATTGTGGGATGCAGCCAAAGCAGGACGTAGAAGGACATTTACAGCCTACAAACAGGGATGGGAGAAGCGTCCAACTCAGAGGTTAGTTAGCAAGGAGCACGGGAATGAAGCCCGAGAGGGAGGAAGGGAGGGGCACCTGCCGATCCCACCCGTCTGCCCCTGCAGCTCGGTGGCCCCGGCACTGTGAACGCCTGGTGAGTGCACGCTCTGGATGGTGCCGCTTTGGTTTCTCCTGGTCCCATTTTCCGGGTCAGTGTTCCCGAAGCTGAGTTCCCGGCCCCCCTGAGTCACATGGCCCGGGCCCACCTGAGTCTAAATGGAGTGAGTGAGACCCCAGCACCTACACTTTCCAGCAAGCTCTTGGGTGATTCCCCCTGTGCCAACCTTGAACCCACGGGGAGGGAACACAGGGCTGCCCCAGAAATCCTGCCTGTTAAGGGAAACCCCCGTCCCTGCAGGGACTTCCTCCCCACCGAAGTTTCCACAACCAGGCAGTACCAAACCTGAGCCTCAGTTTACCTGCCTGTAATATGGGAACAAACACACTTATTGCTCTATGTGGCCAGGGACAAAATTTTTCTTCCAAGCAGCTCCTCCCGGGCATGGGGTCCCTCCTGCAACCAGAGGGTGGGCTGCTGTTCCTCACGAGGGCCCAGGCCACAAGAGCCGTGCTCCCTCACCTGCACCCATTGGGTGCAACAGCCCTGGCAGGGCGGCGGGGCTGGTTATGGCTCCTGTTTCACACATGAGGAAACCGGCCATGCAGGCTACCTTCCAGGGAAGGCCTTAGTGGGTGCCCAGAATCACCCCAGAAGGCGGTCAGACCTCCTCCCTGTCCTGCACGGGGTCCTGGGGTGTGTGTGTGTGGGGTGCATACTGGGTATTGAGCAGGGGGTGAGGGCTGGGAAACCCCCGGCCCCTGCCTTCTGGTCATTTTAGACTTGGGGACATTTGACTTGGGAGAGGTCCTGAGCTGGCAGAGTGACACCAGTCACTGCGCTTCTGGGGTGCTGAGGGGCGGACGCTGGCCAAGGTCATCCAGCAAGGAGGGGCCAACCTGGGGCTGGGCCTTGGAGCCACAGAATCCCCTGCAAGGAGCCGCCCTTCCTCAGAGGCTGGGATCCCCACTGCCATGAAGCTGTCTAAACGGGGCTTCCAGACGGTGGCGACTGTAGCCGGCAGCCTCCGAGCGGGCGTCAAATGCTGGCCCTGGAGGCTGGGGCGGGGCCAGCCTGGGCTTCAAGGGCATCGGCTGGGGGGGCCCTCTCAGAGCCGCAAGTCCTCATTCAGAAAATGGGAGTACGAGTAAGATCTCACTCACTGATGGTGAGGGCCACGCGGGATCCGGTGCGGGGAGGGTCTCACGCAGCGCAGATGAACGCTCGCACGGCCCTGCTCTGCACCACCGTGGTGGCAGACGAGCAAGTGTGGAAGTGAGTGTGGGGCTGGTGTGGGAGTGTGTGTGCTGGATGGTGGAGCAATGTGGAGGAAGGGAGTGAGGGGAGGAGCAGAGGGGCTGCTTGCACAGGGCCCGGGAGCCCCAGGGAGGACTCTGCCATCCCCAGGCTGCACATCAGAGTGGAGAAGCCAGGTCCCAACCTTGGCAGTCGCCTGCAGCGCCTGGCTCCCTGCATGTGACCTTGACTAGCAGTGCTGCCGCCTGGAGCCGACCCTGCATGAGAGGTGTATCTGGAGAGAGGCCCCCAGACTCCAGGCTTTCAGAGCCAGAGCCCCACGGACGTGGGAGGTGAGGCGGGTTGGATGTGGGTCACGCAGAAGCAGGGAGTGGAGCCGGAAGGGGTGGCAGAGGCAGCCACCTGGGGCTGGGGTGAGCGGGGGCGGCCTCTCCATGGAGACGGCGTCTGGCAGCCCCACTGGAATTACTCACAGAGGCCCAGGCGCACGCGTGCGTGCCCCAGGGCTGTGCGCACACATGCACCGTGCAGCCCACGCAACTCAGGCTCAGCACAGGAGCCGCTTAGTGGCTGACGTCACGCCGCAGCAGAGATGGGGGCAAGCAGTCTGTCGTGCAGTGGGGAGTGGAGGGTCCCTCTAGGGCAGAGGCTCACAGCAGGCCCCTCGTACCCTCCAAACTTCCTGAGGCCCCCTTCTGTGCCCGGTCCCCAGAGAAACATCCTGAGGCAACCAGCCCATCTGTCAGGGGAGAGATGGCGCACGCAACCACACGGAGGGGTAAAAATGACAGCAGTGAGACAGCGCTGTGGCGAAGCCGGTAAAGCCGCCGCCTGGGATGCCGGCATCCCATACAGGCATGGGTTCACGTCCCAGCTGCTCCACTTCTGATCCAGCTCCCTGCTAATGCCCCTGGGAAAGCAGCGGAAGATGGCCCAAGTGCCTGGGTCCCTGCCACTCATGTGGGAGACCTGGATGAGGTTCCTGGCTTGGTCCAGGCCAGCCCCAGCCATTGAGGCAATCTGGGGAGTGAGCCAAGGGATGGAAGATCTTTTTCTTTCTCCCTCTGTAACTGTGCCTTTAAATAAATAAATATATTTTTTTAAAATGACAGCACTGACTTGAGAGCAGGAGAGGGCGGCAGGTGGGTCAGAGACCTGAGGTCTGAAGGATGAGCAGGATGGGGGTGGGGGGGTGGGCGTGGGCTCAGAGCAGAGGGGCAGCATGTGCAAAGGTCCCGTGGCTGGAGAGAAAATTCAGAGGCTTGGAGATGCAGACAGAAGCCAGCGTGCACGCAGGAGGGAGGCGGGACCTGGACAAAGCGAGCCTTTCTTGTGTGAGCAGGGCCCAGGACAGAGACTTCGGGCTGGCGACCCTCCTCTCCCCAGCTGCTCTGGGCAGGTCATCTTCTTCTCTGAGCCCCAAAGCCTCATCTGGACCATGGAGACCCTATTCTGTGTTTAACGACCAAACAGCGTGTGTCAGGCGCACAGAGGGAACAGGCACACAGGGGCTCCCAGACAGACGGAGCTGTGGCTTCCCTCCCGCTCCCGCGCTGGCTCTACCTCGCCTCCTCACTGTGATCACCAGCTCTTTAAAGAGGCCAGGGTCCCATCGTAGCAGCTGGACCACCAGGTCGGCCCGGCTCCGTCACGCCCCAGCTGGCTTCCTGCCCGGTGCTCTGCAGGGGCTCTGTTTGCAGCCCTCAGGGGAAGCAAGCACAGAAATCCAGGCCAGCCCCGCCTCCCAGCTCCCCAGAGCACCTCCCTATGCTCAGTGCTCTCTGCCACCGCCACCCCCACCCCGGGGCAGGTGCCCGCTGCTTGGCTGAACAGACCCAGGGGAGGGGACACCTGGCCAAGGGCACACAGAGGGGCTTCCGACCCAGGCCCCTCTCTCCCTCCCTCCCTCTCTTTAAAGATTTACTGATTTATTTGAAAACAGAGCTACAGAAAGGCAGAGGCAGAGAGGCAGAGAGCGAGAGAGCGAGAGAGCGAGAGAGGTCTTCCACCCGCTGGTTCACTCCCCAGATGGCCGCAACGGTGGGAGCTGTGCCCATCCAATGCCAGGAGCTTCTTCCGGGTCTCCCACGCAGGGGCAGGGGCCCAAGGACTTGGGCCATCTTCTATTGCCCTTCCCAGTTGCACTAGCAGGGAGCTGGATAGGAAGTGGAGCAGCCAGGACTTGAACCAGCACTCCGATATGGAACGCCAGTGTCACACGCAGCAGCACCCACAGCACCACGCCACCGCCAGCTCTAGCCCAGGCCCCTCTGACCTGAGGGCCTCCCCAGGTCGTTGGCCAGGTCTGTGACCTTCTCCTCCCCTGCTCACCCCTCCCGTGCCCGGCCTTTTGGACTTAGAGCAGTGTGTCGGCCCTGACACACTCAGTTCTCCAAACCCAACCCAACCTGGCCCCGAGCTCTTGACCAAAACCAAGCCTCTCAAGGAGACCACAAGACCCCTTCCTGACCGCCCTCGATCCCTGCCCCTGCAAACCACAGCCTTCAGCCCAGCTACTCCTCCCAGGGTCGCCCAAGCTCTTTCCCACCTCACTGCCTCCTCCAAGAGGACTGCTGGGCCCCGGACCCTAACAACGCTGCTCCTTTGTTCCATTCAGGGCTCAGCCCAAAGTCACCTGCTCCGCTCAGAGAGGCCTCCGCGCCGCCCTTCCCCCACGGCCATGTCACCCAGCGTTGTTTCTTCAGGGCAGTGTTCACTGGCGTTGTGCACTGTCTGCTTCTCCCACTAGGCTGACAGCCTGCGGGAAGCTAGGGCTGCAGCATCCCGGGACCTGAGACATAACAGGTGCTCCTGCCGAGCGCGTGAACGCACAGCGGGTGACGGAGTGAATGAGCGGCAGAGCCGAGGGTCTGCTGCCGCCGCCTGCACAGCACCCGGGCATCTGAGACCGGCACGCCAGAACCGGATTCCAGGTCTCCTCTACACACTGGCCGCTCGTGACTCCACCCTGCTAGCACCTGGATCCTCCTCCTCCTCCTCCTCCTCCTCGGTCCCACAGCCACCCACCCCCACCCCAGCTCACTGGCAGGCTGGGCTTTGGTCTCTTTCCATGCCTGCTGCCTCAGCCCCGGACTTGGCCATTGTCACCTGTCAGGAGGATCGAACCAGCCCAGCCCTTCAGTCCACACCGCCTGGCCACGCCCCTGAATCACTTGCCATCTCCATGGCGACCACACAGCCCCGTGGCAAAGGTTCTCCCGGAGGTGACTCAGGAGGTCTCTCCCGCCTCACCTGCCACTCCACACCCAGCTCCTGTCGGGAAGACTGCCTGTAGGCGCCAACCTCCAAATCTCGACGCGACACTTCCCACCGCCAGGCACGCCATCCCCTCGGCCTGCCTGGCTGCGGACGGCGCAGCTCCGCACCACCTCCCCACAGCTGCGTCTCTGCCTGAGTGCCAGCTGCCTTCTCGCAACAGGTGTCCACTCCAGGGCTGGCCACTGCCTCAGCCCGCACCCTCCAGCCCCACCGCTGACCGGTCCAGTCCTCGTGGTCCGACATGCTTTGCTTCACATTCTCTGCCCAGCAACCCGCTGCACGGACGAGCACACAAGGCCTCAGCGGCTCGTCTAAGTCGCAGAGGAGTAACGAGCGGAGTCGGGATTTGAAGCTGGGTCCATCTGACTGTAAACCGGGGGCAGAGGACTCTAAGGGCAGGGAGCATGCTGGGCTTTCCCCCTGGGCTGTCAGAGCCCAAAGCACGGGGCTGGGCTAAAATAAATGTTCGCAGGGCAGCACATGGAGACGAGGGGTATATGTGACACACAGGACGCCACAGGCGTGATTAAGAAAAACCCTTGGGGCCGGCACTGTGGCGTAGCAGGTAAAGCCAAGGCCTGCAGTGCTGGTATCCCATATGGGCGCCGGTTCTAGTCCCGGCTGCTCCACTTCCATTTCAGGTCTCTGCTATGGCCTGGGAAAGCGGTGGAGGATGGTCCAAGTGCTTGGGCTCTCACACCCATGTGGGAGACCTGGAAGAAGCTCCTGGCTCCTGGCTCTGGCTTGGCCTGGCTCCAGTCGTTGTGGCCATTTAGGGCGTTAGCTAGCAGATGGAAGACCCTCTCTCTCTTTCTTTCTCTCTCTTTCTCTGTATATGTGTGTGTGTGTGTGTGTGTGTGTATAACTCTGACTTTGCATAACTCTGACTTTCAAATAAATGAAAAAAATATTAACAACAACAAACAACAACAAAAAGACAAATCCCAAAGGTGCAAGGGGCTGCCCAGGGAGGGTGAACTTGAATGGGAGGGTGGGGGCTCTGCTGGGCAGAGGAGACTTGTAAGACCCCTGAGGTCTCTGCCCCATTGGGGAACGGTCAGGGGCGAGACGCCGCGCTCCTGCCTGCCTGTCGCCCAGACCCAGGGGTACCCTGTAAAGCAGGGGAGTTCAAGACTTCGCCCAGGAGCCGGGCAGGAGTTCTGGGAGGCGATCTTTACGGCTGCCCAGCCGGCGACCCATCCTCCGACAGATTCCTCGGTTACTCCAGTGGTGCTTGCACCTGCCGGGCTATGGGGAGCGCGGGCGGGTCCTGCCACTTCCGGTTCCCTCGGCCAGGCCCAGCGTTCCGCACCTGGCACCTCGTTCCACGCCTCTCCCAGCTCCACCCCAGGGGCAGGGGGCGCGTGCTCTACTTCCAAGACAAGGAGATCAGCGCTCACCCTCCGAGCAGGTAGCTGTTCTCGGGGGCCCGGGGCTGCCTCCCGCACGGGGCCCTCAGCGCAGCCAGGGTTCAGGGCTGCTGGGAACCATCTGGGTGTGTCGGGCACAGAGGAAGGGGTGGTTTCCACACGCAGGCAGGCGCTGTGCTTCAGCTGGCGACAGGTGCACTGTGGCGAGGGCATCTGAGCTGGATGTGGTTGGAAGCATCCGGGGCTTCAGAGGATGAAGGGAGCTGTCGGGAGCAGGTCCCGGGGCTGGATTCATCATGAGGACACAGGTTTTATAAATATCTCAGCGCACGCCGTGGATCACAGGGGATGGGGAATTAGATAGGAGGCAAATTAAGAGAAGCAAGAGGGCGGGTTTCCGCTATGCCAGCGAGAAGTTCATGGTCAGAACAGGCAGGGCGGCATGGCTTCATCCCTCACCCATGGCTGCTGGTCCCCGGGCCAGCAAGGCCAAGGCCAGGGTGTGTGTGTCTTAGCGGGGAGAGTCTTTGAGGCAGAGCCGTCTGAGCCAGGGACCGCTGGCTCAAGGGAGTGGGGTCCTTGGCTGACCCTAACTAACCCTGTCCCCACTGCCAATCATGTGGATTGAGGCAGGAGCTCCGACAGGGGCCGGGTCGGGCCTCAGTGTATTCAGGACTCCTCAAACAGGTCCTTGGGAGGAGGCCGGCTCTGCTCTTGCAATGCCGCAGAGGCCCGAGATCCAGGACTCTGATCTGTCTTGGGGGAGGGAGCTGTGGCCATGAGAAGCTCAGAAAGGAGAGGGGAGGGCCCTGGAGGCATGTACCCCGCCCCTGCTGCTATTCTGAGCCTCTGCAAGTCACCACGGGGGGAGTTAAATATAGGGGCCGCCACGTGGCAGGCGGCAGGTGGTGAGTGACCCTGCAGGAGGCCGGGCAGGGGAGGGTGGGGAGGCAGGAGGCTTGGGGTTGAGGCTTGCCAGGTCCCTGCCCCTCTGTGTGATGCCAGCTGCACCCCTGCCTTCTCTGCACCTCGGTTTTCTCCTTACCGGGAGTGCAGCTGAACTTGAATCTCCAAGTCCCACTTATGGGTAACAGGCCACAGCTGATGCTTCTTCCCCAGGCCAGCCTTGCTGGGGGTCTCATGAATCCCACAGTCATCGCCAGGGTCAAAGCCTTTTTGGCCTTCAAGGCCCAGGGCAAACGTGACCTCCTCCATGAAGCTTTCCCCTAGCTGAAGCTCACTGTCCCTCGGTCCACCTGTGCAGCAGGGTAGCTATGGTCCTGGCTGTCTCCCCCATCACAGTGGAGAGCAAAGAACTCAGGCTCTGGGGCCAGCCCTGTAGCATAGGGGGTCACCATCTGCAATGCCAGCATCTCATATGGGCAGTGGTACGGGTCCTGGCTGCTCCGCTTCGGATCCAGCTCCCTGCTAATGCACCTGGCAAAGCAGCAGAAGATGGCCAAGTGCAAGGGCCTCTGACACCCACGTGGGAGACCTGGAAGGAATTCCAGGCCCAGCCGTGTGCCCATCTGAGGAGTGAACCAGCAGATGGAAGATCTCTCTCTCTGTGTACACTGCCTCTTTTTTTTTTTTTTTTTAAGATTTATTTGAAAGTACACAGAGAGAGGAGAGGCAGAGAGAGAAAGAGAGAGAGAGAGAGAGAGAGAGGTCTTCCATCCAATGGTTTACTCCCCAGTTGGCCACAATGGCCAGAGCTGTGCTGATCAGAAGCCAGGACCAGGAGCCTCCTCCAGGTCTCCCACGCGGGTGCAGGGGCCCAAGGACTTGGGCCATTTTCTACTGCTTTCCCAGGCCATAGAAGAGAGCTGGATTGGAAGTGGAGCAGCTGGGTCTTGAACTGGCGCCCATATGGGATGCCAGCACTTCAGGCCAGGGCGTTAATCCGCTGTGCCAGCCCCTGTACACTGCCTCTTAAGCTAATCAATCAATCGATCAATCTTGGGCTCCATCACCTATCGTGGTCTCCAGGGTCCCACAGCCATGGCCACTCTGAAGCGCAGGCCCTTTGGGAATAAGAGTTGTCAGCAGCTCTTGGCATCACTGCACGGGCCACTCCGGGGACTCAGTTGCTCTGCCCATGCCTGAGCGGTTTTCTGTCTTATTTTCCTTTCGAGGGTGCTGAAAAGCATGTACTTTTTTGCATTTCCCTTTTTTCTTTGCCAACTAGGAAGCTCAGGGGCAATTTTGTAGCTGGTCTTTAGCAAAGAAGAATCTGGAATCATTTCATTTCTGCTTTATTTGCTCTTCTCCTGATTCCCATTTTGCTTATTTATATGAGAGTGAAAACGGAAGGAAAGAAAGAAAGAAACGAATCAGACACAGAGGTGCAAGTGAGACCTGACCCCGGAGGTCCCGGAGAGCGCCTGGCCCGTGACAGCCTTCGGTGAGCCCTGACTGGGCATCATGATCTCTCGTAATCCCCACTGCACCTCCAAGAGGGAGGTGGGCATTCCTGCTATCTGTCCTGTGGGAGGCCAGGCGGGAGGCCCAGAGAAAGAAAGCAACGCATCCCAGGACACACAGTGAACGGGCCAGAGCTGGATTTGAACCGTCCACCTGCACAACCAATTCCCGGCTCCCCGTGCCCTCCCCCCAGCCACAGACCCTGGACTCTGCCGTGTGGGAGGCTTTTCAGCTTTGCCGCTATGCCCCAAGCCCAGCCCAAGGCTGGGTTCAATGAAAAATTACTTTCAACCTTTTCGAAGAAACTTGCCAAACGAACTCACTGGTCTAGGCCCAGTATTAAGAAAGGGGGAGCCTGGAGTGGCCACCAGTGACTCCACAGCCCCGAGCACTTCCCTCGGTGGTCAAAGAGATACTCACTCGAGGATGTCCACAGTGCTGTGACAGCCAGAGACCAAGACAGTCACTGCGCCCTCAACAGGAGACTGGAGCCATACACGACCATCAACCCACCCTGCGCTCTACTCTGCAGCCACGAGAGAGAACGACACCAACTCTCTGCACGGGCCCAGCGGAGGAAAAACCCCAAACAACTCAAACCACGCGGAAAAAGCAGGCTGCAGATCAAGCGGAGTTTGGTTCTGTCCATGGGAACAGCACACAAACTAAAACCCGGCCTCTACAGGAGCAGAGACGCAGACGCCGGAGATCTGACTCCCACGTTCACGGCTGCAGCCTGGACCCACGCCCCGTCCAACTCCACTCATGGGCCCGATTTTCCACTCGGCAGCTCCATGCGGATGCCTTGCACATGCGAACCTGAACTGGCTCCCAAGCCAGCCCTTCCCAGTCTCCCGGCCCAGCTGAGCACGGAGCCCTGGCCCCAGAGACCTGGGCCACACCTTGGATTCAGCCCTCTGGGCCACGCCCACCCAGTCCGTCCCTGCAGCTGGTCCCGCCTGTCAGCTTCTCAAACAGGATGTGATGGGAGCCTCTGCCCTGGCCAGTGCCCAGCCAGGTGCCCCACGTTGCTCTGGGAACCTCTCCTGCTGGGTGGTGGCCAGGGGAGGCATGAGAAGTAGTAATGGCAGGAACGGTGACAGCTGTCACTGCCCGGGCATCCCCACCAGACCTAGGGTTTGTCTGGCTCTGAGTCGCTGACATTCTTCAGTGACCCTCTGAGGCAGAAGGTCTGGGATCCCACGGAACAAATAAGGCACAGAGAAGTTAATGGACTTTCCCAGAGTTGCCCAGCTAATAGGCAGAAGAGCTGGAATCCTAGCCCAGGGGGTCTGACGGGCGCTCTGGGAAGCCTTGCTGCTGGCGCTGCAGAGCTTGGGGGTCTGGAGGAAAGAGCTGCAGCAGAGGGGCTGCACCGGCGCCTGGAGGGCAATGAAGGAGGGGCTCCAGGGTCCTGGCAGGAGGTGGGCCTGGGAGGCCCCAGGCCACTCAGTGCAAACTGCACCTCGCACCATCGCCCAGGGCCACACACGGTTTCCGGAAAGAGAACAGGAAGAATAATGACAGAGGGGAGGGGCTGCACCGTGCCGCCGCAGGGGTCTCTCGGCGGCACTAGGGCTGTCCTCCTGGGGCAGCTCTGCGAGGGGGCCATCCTGGAGGGAGCAATCTGGGGTGGGGAGGCTTCTGGTGCTGTGAGCCAAGGACTGGATCGGGGACGCGCGGGAGCCCGTGACGGGCAGGACACTTTTACCCATGGAAGAACAGTCCCGTGCCAAATGCCAGTAGGGCCCCACTGAAAACACAATGAGGTAGAACAGAGACTACAGGACTGGAATAGACAGAGGGACAAAGCCATCAAGAGACAGAGTCCCGGAAGTAGACCTACAAACACGCAGCCCCTTCGGCCTCACACAGGGCTGGGGTTTGGAGCCAGAGAGAAAGGAGAGGGAGGCTGGGACGACAGATCAGCCACAGAACGAAATCAAATCCCACTGCACGCCGAAGCGGATTAGAGACCGAAACAGGAAACAGAACCGGAAAATAAAACTGCACGCTTCTTAGGGGGGAACAGAGA
The DNA here is from genome assembly GCF_051225735.1 of Oryctolagus cuniculus. NCBI lineage: Eukaryota > Metazoa > Chordata > Mammalia > Lagomorpha > Leporidae > Oryctolagus > Oryctolagus cuniculus. The sequence continues at coordinate 21,976,811 of NC_142877.1, forward strand.
CTGTCTTGATGACCTTGGGTCAGGGGAGCTCTCCTAAGTCACAAAGAAGTTAAGATCTAGCAAGAGGGGAGACTGTAGTTTTACTCCACCCACATCTGAAACTTCTGAACGACACAGGTACAAAGTGACAAGCAAGCAACACACTGCAGAGAGCGTGTATGCAGTAAACATCATCAGGATTAACTCATTTTTTTTGGACAGGCAGAGTGGACAGTGAGAGAGAGACAGACAGAGAGAAAAGTCTTCCTTTGCCACTGGTTCACCCTCCAATGGCTGCCGCAACCAGCACACCGCGCTGATCCGATGGCAGGAGCCAGGTACTTATCCTGGTCTCCCATGGGGTGCAGGACCCAAGCACTTGGGCCATCCTCCACTGCACTCCCTGGCCACAGCAGAGAGCTGGCCTGGAAGAGGGGCAACCGGGACAGAATCCGGCGCCCCGACCGGGACTAGAACCCGGTGTGCCGGCGCCGCAAGGCGGAGGATTAGCCTAGTGAGCCGCGGTGCCGGCCAGGATTAACTCATTTTTATAAACCTCTTTTACAAATGAGTAAGAAAGCAAAAAGGGGCCCATGAGAAACCAGGCTGAGTCTCTGAGCCGGCATCTCACAGGAGACGGGACGCACGTGAACGGTAACCTAACAGCGAAGCACTCAGCTCCTCTAGGAGGCACACGGCGCTAATGAAAATGAGTCTTTCTCCCAGGAGACTGGCAAAATTAAAGAGTGATAAATCAACTGCCGGGGAGGTGCCGGGCGTGGGGACGCGCTGGCTCACCAGCAGGAGTGCGCACGGCCCAGCTACCTCGGAGCGGGGTGGGCGGTGGTTCTGCAGAGCCCCCTGCTTTGGGAGAAGGACCACTGCGGGCCCACGAGGAGGCTCATGGCAACCCGGGTTACCAGGGAGCCAGAAAGAAGCAAATTTCTCCAAGTGGGAGATGGACATGGGGAAAGACACAGTGGAATAGTAATCAGCAAAAGAAATGAATGAACTACAGCTACACTTGCACTTGGATAGATCTCAAAGCTGTAAAATAATAAAGCAAAATGCAAAGAGAATTAATTGATTACCACACGATTTATGCAAGGAAAGCACTCAAACTACACCCTTGAGCTTGGGCTGGGGAAGTTCCCGCTACACAAAAGGCCCCGCTTCTCTGTCTCTCCCGCCCCTTCTCCTTCCTTCCCCGCAAATGCTCGCTCTGAGCGGACAGGTGCTAGAGGGGAGGGCAAGGCCCCAGGTTTGATCCCTGCCCCGGGAGGTGCCCGTGAGGCTTCCAGCTGCAGCACGAGCCGTGAGCCTGGCCCCAAGCTGAGCCCCTCGTCGTGTGTCACGGGTCACCTCCTCTCTCGGGGTCTGCACCCTGCTGAGCGCACAGCTGCTGAGCCGTTCCCGGGACAGACAGTGCGGCCAAGGCACAGGAGTCTGGCAGGCCTCACCTAAGGGGGTTGACTGCTGAGCCCAGTCCCCACCTTCCTGTCCCTGCGTCCCCCTCTGTCCCCTTTCTTCCTTCACTCTGCTTCTGCGCCAGGCGCTGGAGGCGGGGGAGTCGGAGGGGGTGTCAGACCTCTTAGGCCATAGGTGACCAGGTGGCCACCTCCTCCCAAAAGCCAGGCAGCTGCCAAGGGCATCCGTGGTCAGGCCCAGGGCCTCAGATGGCCACAGCGGGGATCTGGAGAGAGGGTGGCTGAGGACAACCTAATTAGGCGTGACAGCAGCCCCATGAGGCGTATTAAGCTCGGAGCCATTAGGGTAGCTATGGAGGAGCAGCCAGAGCTGGCCCGGCTACCGCCCCCCACAGGGACACTTGGCCTTGGTGAGTCTGACCACCTGAAGGAATGTCTGACAGCTGGGGCTGCCAGGTGCTGCCCTGGCCGTCCACCAGTGCCCTGGCGAGTGGCGTTGGTGGCTCAGGGAGCCAGCGCCAGGCCGCCTTCTGCTGCTGGTGCTTGCCGCAGCACCGGGGGGAGCGGGCTCCCCTCCCTTCTCTGGGTCTTCCTTCCGCTAACAAGAACGGACCCGGCAGCCCTTTCCTTTCCGACCCAGCGTCTCTTCCAATTCTTTCAAACCACCCTGCAGGCAGCAATTACAGCAACCTTCCGCTCTCCTAGAGATGGGGAAATGGAGACCCAGGGAGGGTGAGTAACCTGCCCGAGGCCACACAGCTCCCAGCCGGCAGACCCAGGGCTCAGACATCTGGTCTCCTTGACTCCTGATCCCTGTCTGCGCCACAGCAACATCTCCCTATCTCCCTGGATCCCAGCCCGGTCCTGTGAGAGGAAGACAAATCCAGGCTGAGGCCTGCTGCCTGTTCCGCATGTCCCCAGCAGGTCCTGCTCGGGCTGGACCAGGGACCCCAGGATCTTTCCTGGCCACGAGGAGGAAGAGTGTGGCTCCCAGTTCCCAAGGCCTTTCTCAAGCCCACCATTTCCTTTTTTTTTTTTTTAAAGATTTATTTATTTGAGAGGTGGAGTTAGAGAGACACACACACATAGAGAAGTCTTCCATCCGCTGGCTCATTCCCCAAATGGCCATTACAGCCAGAACTGGGCCAATCTGAAGCCGGGAGCCAGGAACATCTTCTGGGTCTCCCACACAGGTGTAGAGGCCCAAGCACTTGGGCCATCTTCCCCTGCTTTCCTAGTCCACAACAGAGAGCAGGATCAGAAGTGGAGCAGCCGGGACTTGAACCATCACCCATATGGGATGCCAGCACTGCGGGCGGTGGCTTTACCCACTACACCACAGTGCTAGCCCTAAGCCCACCATTTTCTAAGTAACTTCAGGATGTTCTGCCCATTCTGCTTCCATTAGAGGTAAAATGGAACCAGTCTCTGCCCCTGCCCAACTGTGGTTGTGGTGTAGAGTGCCCGAGTTCACCAAGCATCCACCACAGGGCTTGGCACACATTAGGTGCTCAGTTAATTGTCATTCTGTGAGCTTCACGCCCCTCCTTCAGGTATGCTCAAATTCCAGTCCAGGCGTATCTGTGACCAACACTGCCCCCACCCCCACGACAGTTCACAGAGCCCAGCCCCAGTGATCAGCCTGTGTGACGCTCCCAGCAACCTTGCTATTGTAGCTGAAGAAACCGGCTGGAGGCCCGGTTCTCAGGGCACTTGAGTGCTTTCAGGGTTGGTTTGCTCATCCCTAACGTAGGAGTGCTCCCCCTGCAGGGGGTCTGGAATAAATGGCATAACTCACACAGAGCTCTCTAACAGTGCCTGACGGAGCTAACAGGGTGCAAATTGACCTCACGTGCCGCTTGCACCTGCTCAATGCCGGGGGTGGGGGGGAGCTGCCGACCTCCCAGCTGGGGCCCAGAAAACCCATAACCTGGATAGAACTCTCTCAAACTCTGCAGACGAACCACAGACAGCAGCCCAGAGACGAGATGGGGCCCCAGTCTTCTCTTCAGCACCATGGACAGCACCCTTGATGCCAGCACCAAGGGCAGGGAAAACAGGTGCCAAACCCAAAGTCAGGACCCCTCCCCCACGCTCCCTCCCCAGCTAGCCACCTGCCTGCACGCTGTCAGCTTTCCAGGGGCTGCTTCCAGTCCTGTTTCCATTTGCTCATCTTTGACCCCCGAGGCCTGGCTGCCCATGCGCTTCTCACCCCGTGAAGCTCCTGGGACCATGGTGGCTGAGGACGGCTTTCTGGGGCACCTGACTGGGGAAACCTACCTCCCTAGGCCGAGGGTGCCCCATGGCTCCCCCCACCTTCTGCTTCCATCTCTGGCCTCGTTTCAGACGCACACAGTGAGGCCACTGGGGACCGTGTGGCAGCCGAGCGCGGCAGGGGCAGGCACGCTGCCACTGCCTCTCAAGGGCTGGGCTCGCCGCCCTGTTCTCAAGGTTCTGAGGAGGGGGATGCATTTCTGATCCTCCAGCCTGTCCCACGCTGTTCCCAAGGCCATCTCTTACTGGCTTCTCCCTCATCCGATGAGGGCTTGATGTATCCCTGCCCTGGCCACCTCTGATGTCACGGGCGGCCCACACGGACTCAAAGCACGCAATGTGAGCTGCCCTGGGCTCTTTGCCAAGGGCCCTGGGGGTCTTGGTTCTGCAGACCCCAAAGTCGGCAACTCAGTCCTTGTGAGGCAGCGGCCAGGGAAGTGAACCCAGCAAACACCAGGGTCCCCGGAGGACTGGGAAGAAGGCCACCTCCTCACAGGCGTGCTGACCGTGGCCGGCGTGCCCAGCACTGCGCCTGGCACACAGCTGTGCCTCTGGAAATGCCAGTTCCCCCTCCCATCGAGGACAGCCCAATGGCAGCCACGAGTGCTACCAACACCAAGTGCGTACCAAGTGCTAAAGGAACACAAGGCAAGGATGATCGTACCCACTTTGTTGGTTATGAAACCAAGGCTGAGGGGCCGGGGTTGTGGTGCAGTGAGCTAATCTGCTGCCTGCAAGGCCGGCATCCCAGCCGCTTCCTTCAAGTCCCGGCTGTTTCGCTTCTGATCCAGCTCCCCGCTAATGGGCCTGGGAAAGCAGTGGAAGATGGCCCAAGTGCCGCATACAGAGGAGACCCAGATGGAGTTCCAGGCTCCTGGCTTGGCCCTGGCCCAGCCCTGGCCATTGTGGCCATTTGGGGAGTGAACCAGCGGATGGAGGGGGCTCCGAGCCACTCCCAGCCTCACCTGCATCAGCACAATGCCCTCCAGGGCCCATCACACCTGCCACACAGGTGGGGAAACAGAGGCCCGGGTAGGAGGACGGACTTAGCCCAGGACACACAGACATAACGACCTCAGGACCCCCGACTCCTCCAGTGCCTCTCCTCTAGACTCCCGGCTCAGCAGGGGCACGTACCACCCGGGTTGCATGCACCCCCCCCTCGGGGCCTGCCCTGCAGCAGCTGCCTTCCCCCTCTTCCTCTGTAGAGAGGGGTGGTGTGTCACTCCCTCCCTCTACTCAACCCAAGAGCCCTGGACACAGTGGGCCTCTACACGCCTTCATCCATTCGGTAATGACAGACCATCTAGGGTGTGCCAGCACAGACGTAGGGCATGGACAAAGCAGATGGGTGCAGGGACATCCCCAGCCCCTGTCAGACACCCACTGGAGAGGAATGAACTCCTGTCCATCTCCCCCACGCATGGTGGAGGCCGAGAGGGAGCGCCTGTCACTATCTGGTCCCCAGCACTATGTGCAGGGCCCGAAACACAGCAGAGGCGGCGTAACAGGGCAGCCAGTGCTGGCCGAGCGGCTGCTCCATTCCGGGTGCAACTGTTCCCTGTGCACCGATGATCTCACTGGGTCCTTCCAGCAGCCCCAGGAGGGGGCACTCTGAAGTGGACCTTGTTAGCTATTCCTAGAGCGGCCACATGACCACATCTGGCAAAAAGAGATGTAGGCAGAAGTCCAGGACATTCACTGTTCTGATAAGTAAGGCGGACTCAGCAAACAGGCAGGCTTTACCCCTTTGTTCCTGCCTGGGATTCGGAAACAGCAGATGGAGGTGGGGCAGCCCTTTTGTAGCCACGAGAGTGAAAGACACATGGCTCAAATTGCTGCACTAGCCCTGGACGACCTGCGTCTGGAATTCTGTTAGGTGAGAAGAACAGCCTCCTGAGCGCTTACACGAATGTTGCTTATTCCGGTCTGTTACCAGCAGCCAAATGCAATTCTACAGCTTCGGTTCTAACAGGCTCAGAGAGGTCAAGCGATTTTTTTCCAAGTCACACAGCAAGTAAACAGCCACAGTGCTGGCTGCTATACATGACACTGAAGTCTGTGCTCACGCTGCTGCCTGGGTGCTGTCACTCCCATCTGTGGGCCCAGGCTGTGGGAAAGCCCTGCTCACTCCTGCACCGGGCTGTGCTCCAAGACCCCACCCACGCAGGGTCTGGCTCTGGGCTCCCCTGATGTCTCCCCTCTTACCTGACCCCCAACTCCTTTCAAACTAACCCAGCTCCAGTGCCAGGCAGCTGCCCGGATCCTGACCCCCGTGAGACGCTCTGGCCTCCTCTCTGCTCGCCCCCGGCTGCCTCCCCCACCGCTCACAGCGGACTTGCTAACATTCTCCACACCCAGTGCTGCACGGATCCTGGGCACGCGGCTCTGCCAGGCCTGGCATTCAATGCCTCCAAAGTCTGGCTCCACCCCCTTCACCCCGCCCAGCTCTCCCAGGGCCGGCACCGACTCAGTCCTTAACCTTCAGGCCACAGAGATGCCTGCTCTGCCCCCCCCCCCTCGGTCTGCTTGGGCACAGAATCACCTGTGCCTCCCCGTGGCCCAGCCAGAGCAGCCTGAGGGCAGGTGCCACGCCCAGCTTCCCAGCCCGGCACGAGCCTGGCACTCGGGCTCCAGCGGGAGGTGCTGAATGAAACTCAAACCTCCCACTTCGCACGCCGCCACCACCTTCGACTGCGGCCTCCCCGGCCGCCCTGCTGACACGCAGAGCTCCCCGCGCTGTCTCCAGCCAGGCCCGAGGAGGGCCCTGGCCTTGCCCGCATCCATCAAGCCTGAGCAGACGGGCATCCCAGACTGCAGCGGGCGGGGGGAAGACGCCTCGGGACGGACGAGCGGCGTGTGCGTGTGGGGCGGGGGGCGACTGGGGTGGGAGCCTCTGCCATCCTCACTCTCGCAGTCCGGGCCCCTGAACCACGTCCGAGATGCTCCGGTGTTCCCCGAGTAGCCACAGCTACGGGGAGGAAGAAGAGGAGGCACCCGCGTGTGCCAGGCACCGCTCCAGCCCGAGTCCTGACGCCAACGAGGATGCCGAGGATGGGGCGGGAGCTGGGGCGCGGTGCTCACGGAGCATGTGCCAGGCACCATCGAGGCTTCTACTCCAATTATCCCCACCCTACAGATGAAGAGGAGGAGGCTCAGAGAGGCGGAGCCACTTCGCCACAGTCACAGAGGCAGGAGGGGCCTGGAGCGCAGACCCCAAACCAGCTCCTCGGCCAGGCTGAGCGGGCAACGCCCAGGGGTGTTGGTGCTGGTGTCGGGGGAGGAGTCTCCCGTCTCCCGCTGCCCTGGAAGAAGGGCCGCAGGCCACCTCTTCCCACTGGCGGGGCTGTGCCGGGGCACTGGGCTGGTGACACTTACCCCACTCAGCAAGGCTGGCGAGGGGACCAGGGAGCCACGGGGTGGACGGAAGTCCCCGAGGCCGGGCTCCGCCTCCCCAGAGAGACTAAGATTCTCCTAACAGCCTGGGCCAAATTTATCTGCCAATCCCCCGAAGGGCCGATTCCAGCGTCTGTCTGGAAATGTCAGCCCGTGTGGTTGCAGGAACGCGGCGCGAGTTTTCCTCTAAATAGCAGGAAGCATATGGGAGGCGGATGGCGCCCGCCGCCCCAACCTGCCAACTCTCACTCAAGCAGGAGCTAAAAGGGGCCCGGGAGGGTCTGGAGCTCCTGCCACCTCCTGGGGACGTAGGGCAGGGGGAGCAGGAGACGGTGGCCCCGAGGAGGGCAGAAAGTGGGTGCCGAGGACAGACACGGGCATCCTGAGGCTCCCGCGTGTGAGCGGCTGCCCGGGGGCTGCTCCCACCCCGCAGCACGCACGCCCCGGGACGGCTGCCCCTCAGCCGTGGGACCAACGCCGAGACAGGAGCTCCTGTCGACTCCACTTTACAGAGAAGCAAACTGCGAGTCAGAGGAGGATGCACAGGGCACTGCAGACTCCGTGGGAAAGGGCCACGCGGGGCCTGGGCTGCATCACGAGCACACCGCAGACGCTGCCAAGCTGTCGCTCGGAGGCCCCCAGCAAGGGGGCGCCCGCCGCGCCTCAGCTCGGCCAGCTGCAGACAGCTCTTTGTATCCTAAAGGGTTCCCTAGCCTTAGCTGGGATCTCCTTACCTGGAGCTTTGCCTGCAAGCTCCAGATCCAAACCCTGCCTCCCCCAGCAGACGGGGAGAGGCCGGCGCAAGGCCCCTGAGGGCCTCTGGTCTCCCTCTGCAGGTGACGCACCTGCCCGCTCTGCGGGGCTCACGCAGCTCCCTTGCCCACCTCTGGCCCCCGAGCACGGTCAGCACAGTGGCCTCCAGGCCTCGAGCCCTTAGCATGTGCCAAGCATGCTGCAGAGCCTGTGCCCTGGGACCCCCCTGCACCCTCCCAGGGAGGTGCCAGGGTCACCTCTGGCTACGGAAGAGCTGGCCAAGGCTCCCCGAGGTCACTCGGCGGGGAAGTGGGGCTCCTGTTCCCCACCTCAGGAAGCTGAAGAGGTCCCCGCTGACCCCACCTGGACGCTGAGCCAGACTTCATGGGAATTTGGCTCGATGCTGGGCCATGGGGCTACTCCCTCCTCCCCGTGTGACCCCTGACCCCTGCGGCCCCTTCTGGAGCTCCCCGTGCTCAGGCTGGGCTGATTCTCCTGCAGAACGCCCGGCTGGGCCCTCCCCATGGCCATCACTCCCAGCACCAGCCCAGAGCAGGGTCCTTCTCACACCCGGGCCTGCCCCGCCCTCAGCTCCCGCCTGCCCTGAGGATCGAGTGCGAGTTCCTCAGCCGACGGCTGGGGCCTTGCGTGTGCGGCCCTGGCCGACCTCCCGGCCTTCACGGCGGGCAGCGTGGGGCCCGTCACTCCTCCCGAGAATCTCTACCCATCCTTCGGGGCTGTGCTCGGAGGGGCGGAGCCACAGCTTGGGCTCCGGAGACTCCCGAGCCATCAGCACCGACTCTGATCTCCGAGTGCCGCCCGTCTCTGCCAGAGGAGACCCCGCCCTGATGCATCTCTGTAGCCAGCGTCCGCTTAGGGCAGGGTGAGAGTGAATGGAGGGACTGGCTCCATTTTACAGACGGTTGAAGCAGAGAGGGCAGAACATCCTGAGGTTACTTAGAAAGTGGTGGGCTTGGGGCTGGTGCTATGGCGGAACGAGTAAAGCCGCCGCCTGCAGCACCGGCATCTCATAAGGGTGCCGGTTCGAGTCCTGGCTGCTCCACTTCTGATCCAGCTTCCTGCTAATGCTCCTGGGGAAGTAGTGGAGGATCGCTGGAGTGCTTGGGCCCCTGCACCCATGTGGGAGACCCAGACGGAGCTCCAGGCTCCTGGCTTTGGCCTGGCCCAGCCCATTGCAGCCATCTGGGGAGTGAGCCAGCGGAGAGCAGACCTCTATCTCTCCCTCTCTGTCACCATGCCTTTCAAATAAATAAGATAGATCTTAAAAGACAATTCACAGAAAGGTAATATCATTATATTCTTAGAATTTTATCTATAAATTATACTGAATCTGCTAAAAACTAATTAAACATTAAAAAAAGAAAACAACCAAACAATGAGAAGTGAGCTCCTGGATCCAGCTGAGCCCGAAGCCAGCCACACCTCTGGACTTCAGTTACAAGCCAACAAATTCTACTTTTGCTTAAGCCAGTTTGGGATGAGCTTTCTGTTGCTTGTATTTGGAAAGACGGAACAAAATGCATCAAACTGAAAACAGAGTCCACCCCATCTCCCCACCCAGAGGAAATCATGGTGAACAGCTAATGACCATACAGAGCAGGCACATATATATTTTACACACACACATGCATACACACGTTCGCATACATGCTTCACGCCGTAAACGAGAACAGTCAGCCGCTTCCTAAGGTACCCTGACCCCTCCTCCCTGCAACTTCTCACTCAGAAAGGAATCCAGATCCAGATACCACACAACACACACCACACAACACACACCATACAACACGCACCACACAATACACATCACACAACACACACCATACAACACGCACCACACAACACACACCATACAACACGCACCACACAACACACACTATGCAACACGCACCACACAACACACACCATGCAACACGCACCATACAACACACACCATACAACACGCACCACACAACACGTACCGTAAACACGCACCACACAACACGCACCACACAACACACACCACACAACACGTACCGTAAACACCACTGTACAACACACCACAAAACACTGCACACATGCACACAACACACACTGCACACACACACCACGCCACAATGCACAACATGACATGCACTACACAACACACAATGCACACATGCACACAACACGTACTGCACCACAACACACACCACGCATCATACAACACGCACCGTCTTAACCTCTATTCCCGCTCAGCCGCGCGCTATGGACACGTTTCCACATCCACAGTACAGCGTCACAGCGTGGCCTTGGTGGCGGTGGACACCACTGTCTGGCTGGACGCAACGTATGCACCCGTCTCTCAGAGGGAGGTCGCGGGGCAGCTCTGATTTATCACCCCATCGAGGAGAGGCAGTGGGCCTGCTTGGGAAAGGCCCACGTCCACACCTGCCGGCTTATTTGTGACAAGGACTCCGTGATGCCAACAGTGTGACTTGCATGGGCGTGAGAAGGAAGATTCTCTGAGCGCCTGCCACGTAGGCTCCGTCTGCCGGGGCAGGCTTCAGTGGCTGTCAAGAACAAAAATCCAAAACCAATCCAGGGCTGGGCGTCTCCATTAACGGGTCTGTGGTAGGGGTGCTGGCTGTCAGGTGCCAGTGAACGGGTCGGGAAGGAGTGGGGCTCCCGTGGGGCGTGCCCTGAGCTCCCGGCTGCCCATGCGTGCCCAGCCACGCCATCCACAGTCAGACCCTGGCAGGCCACACTGGGCTTGCTACAGGTGCCACCCCCTGTGGTCACAGGGCTAACAGTAGCAGCTGCCCATGACTGAATGCTGGCACCGCCTGGCCCTCTGATGTCTTCCCTAACTCTGTTTCCAAGAAAACTCAGCCTCAGAGAAGGCAAGCAACTAGTCCAAGGTCACACAGCCAAGGAGCAGTGCAACCGAGGTACGCCCCAGATCTGCTGCGCCTCCAGGCCGGGCCCCATGGTGCGGGCCGCAGGGGAGGCAAACACCCCCGGGGCAGGACCACAGCGGCTCCAAACGCCCGTTCTCTCCCCGCAAGTTCTGACCGTCAGCAGACTCCAAAACCAGAGAAGCAAAGAGCCGAGCTCACCGGCGCCGGCTCCCCAGGAGGAGCGCGGCGCACAGTTCTAGAAACACACACGCTTCTCACGAAAATGGCAGCACGCTGCCCATGCTGTTCTGTAACCTCCTTTTTTTTTTTTTTTTTAATTCCATGACACACTATGAAATTCTCTCTGCGACAACAAATTTAGATCCATGGCCCCGTTTCTAACAGCTGCTGCGGGCGCCGCCGGATGGCTGCAGTGGGACAGATTTATCCAGTCCCCTGGCGGTGGACAAACGAGTGGTTCTCGCTCGTCCCGCCCAGCCAACCGCACTGTCACTTCCTCCTCCTCCATGGCTGCTCCCCGCCACCCTCAGGTCTCAAGCGCCAAGTCCTTGGAGGGGCTGCCCCGGATGGTCCCGCCCCGAGCAGGGAAGGCTCCCTCACTCCGCCCGACTTTACAACGTCGCTGTGCCCACGGGGCCTCTTCCATTCTCTTCCTGATCTGAGTGACCACAGAATCTCTGCTCCTCCTCCAGACCGGGGCTGCGGTGGGGCGCAGCCCTGTGGGGATGGGGCTCTACAAACACCCCGGGCGGCATGACACCTCCGCCTGGTGCCTGTCGGCAGAACCCAGCCCTGTGCTCCCTGGAACGTCTACGCCAGACACACCGGCACCAGATGCTCACTGCACACGCCGGACACAGCGGCTCCCTGCCCGCTGCCCGTGTGGCTCTGCACCGCCCACTTCCTCTCTCCAGGCCTCAGTTCCCTCCTCTGTGAAATGGGGCCGGCACTGCTAACCTCGTGGACTCTTCCAAGCATTAAAGCAGGCAACAGGAGGGCGCAGCACCCAGGTGGGACCCGCCTCAGCTGGACGGTCTCCTTTCACCTTGACTGTGACCTGAGCATGCCCTGGGCCCCTCCGAGTCACCTGGGATGTCCCGTTCCCAGCCACAGCCAAACGCTCTGCTCTGACCACACACCCGGCTCCCACATCTCCCAGCTGCTCTCCGTCGTCTGCCTGGCTTCCCAAGCTTTAAAGACCAAGAGGCAGAGACGAGGAACAAGTGCGGGGGTCCCCTGCCTCTGGGGAGAAGGCTGCCTGCTGGGTCCTCACGCCATCTCCCCCGCTCCCTTCCATGGAAGGACGCGCGGCTTTGTCCCCGCTCCCCCTTTCCTCCCGTGTAAGTGGGTAGAAGGGGAGAGTCCACAGGGAGTCACCGAGATACGACGACACCTAGGAAAGCTGGCATCCAGAAAGCGCTCAGCAAGTCAGCCCGCGTGGCGACCGCTGCTTTAGCCTTGCTGTGACCTCCGATACGGAGAGCAAAGAGCACGGCACACGAGCGCTCGGGGCACGAGATGATGGCGAGCAGAGCTGCGCGGCCCCGCCCAGCTCCCTGCTGCCCCTCCAGCTTCGCTCCCGGTCCCCATGTCCTCTTTTCTCCACAAAGGTGACCCCTTGCCAGACTCGACATGGGCCGTGATGGTTGTTTACAAACAGAGGGGAACAGCAGGCACACGAGGCTGCTCGCTCTGCCCTGCTCTGCGCTCAGGCCCCCGCACCACTGGCTGCCTCTGTCCTGACCACAGAGACGCCCTGTCCCAGTCCCCGGGCCCCAGCTCTGGCTTCGGCTGCGCCTTAAATAACCAGCTTGTTAGCAAAATAGCAGCAGTAACACCTCCCTCGCTGCCGCCCCAGCCTCCATCTTTCCACGCGATGCTGACGGCTGCTCTCCCAGCCTGTGCCAAGGAATCCCGTTCTCCGTCACTGGGCCACACACGCCAGTGGCTGCCAGTTCAGCTGCGTTCCCAGAGCATGGCCTGGGGTGGGGGTGGGGGGCAGGGAGGGCTCCGAACGGCAGTTACTTGCAGGAAAGGCTGGGCTGTTAACCGATGAGCTCCCAAGCCCGTGCCTCAGTCTCCCCAGCAGCCTACCTGAGCTGATGGAGGGTGCCAAGCATTTAGTGCCCCGCCAGGCAGAGCAATCGCTCACCGAATGCTCACTGGCATGCTGCATGCCCGTTCCACACTGGGTTCCCGGGGAGCCCCCTGCAGTCTCTGGGTGCGGCCCCTCATGGCTCTCAGGCCGGGCTGTCCGTATCCCTGCTCCTGCCCCAGCTCCTCAGCCCGGTGCAACAGTTGTGTGTCTGCCATTGCTAAGACAGACCGGGGGCTGGGTCGGGGGCCTTCTGAACAGTTATCGACGTTAGGCTGGCACGGCGCGAGTGTGCAGCTCTTCGTGCTCTGGGAAGCACTTCCACACACATCATCGGCAGCGAGCTTCGCGGGGATTTTATCATCTTCCGATATTTGCATATCATACATATTTATGAGTCTCTTCCCTTCTGAGAACTGATCCATTGGGATGTAGGAGGCCGGGGCTGGCCACCTTGCTGATGGCCAGGGCTGGCTGCCTGTCCTCCAGAGTGCGACCAGCAGGAACCAGCGGTCGCCCAAAGGCCAGGGGGCTCTGGGGCCTTTCCTCCCCTTCCAGCTGCCGGCGTCTCCCGCAGACCCACCGTGGGCCGGGTGCGGGGCTAGCTGCTGTCTCTCTGGGGAAGGGGCACGTGCTCCCGCCCCTGGGTGAGCTGGGGCGAGGCGGGGAAGCTGATCTTGAGCCGACAACCCCGGGCAGTGCTGAGGGGACACTGGGTGGCCCTGTGCCAACTCTTGGCCTTGGCGACCCTCAGCTTCCTTGTCTACAAACTTAGTTGGTCAGAGCAACAGGGCCTGAGGGGTCAGGCGGTGACTGGGAGATGCGGGCACTGGGAGGAGCCGCAGGTGCTGTGGAGGTCCCCAGCATGCGGGTGCTGTGGTGGGAAGGCGACGGTGCCCTGAGCCCTGAGCTGGACGACGGCACTCAGGTGGGTGGCCGGGAACCGTTACACAAGGTAGGGCCCGGCGAGCAGGAATACCAGCGACCCCAGGATCAGGGACCCTGATGGCCTCGCCTCGGCGCCGCCAGGAGCTGAGAGGCTGCTCCAGGCCTCTGCTCACCACCTGGCCCAGCCACTGGGGTGTGGCCAAAGCTGGCCTCTGAGGAGGACAGGGCCGGGCTCGCTGTGTACCCCAGGCACGTGGTTTCCCCTCTCTGAGGCCACTGCCCCCGTCAGCCGCAGGCTGTCGGCAGGATGGGAGCCGACAAGGCAGCTAAACCACAAATCGTGGCCAGACACTGAGGCCCGCCTGCCAAGATGTGGGCGCTGCTGGGTGCGATGGCTGGGCATTTCCCAACTGTGCCAGGCACGGGTAGGCGGCGACGAGCCCAGCTGGTGGGTGCATGTACTTACCAACGAGGGAGCTTCGTGTGCAGGAAACACGGGAACCAGGCGGGACCCAGCGGGCGTCACCTCGGGAGCAGGCGCTGGACCGAGGGCTGGCAAGCACATCCCTCCGGGCGCTCGATCAGAGGTGCTGGCGGGAAGCAGTGGGGGACAGGGGCCCTGCCAGGCCCTGGTCACACACGCGGGACCCCCAGGCACCCGGCAGAGGGGAAGCCACCAGCGCCTGTGGGAGCAGGGGAGGAAAGGTCATTAAGAGAGCCCGGATGTGCCTCCACCTTGAGACCCTGGGACAGCCCCTGGGGACGCTAGGGACAGGGACAAGGAGGCGCGGTCGTCATAGAAACCCAAGTGTTTGTACAACACTACATGCTTTTTCCAAAGCACTCACTCGGGCATCCCGGCTCCCGGGGCCGCCGCATTGTGCTTCACAGGCAAATTTGCATGTCATGCATATTTACCACGCCGTTCCCACCACCCACAGGATCCCCGCGGCAGCCGGGAAGCCGGGGTTCCAAACACTCAAATCCTTCCCCTCCTTTTTCCTGGATGGGGCACGTTAGGAACGGGGCTGGAGTCTCAGAGCCCCGAGGCAGCCTCCCCTCTCCGAGCCTTTCGAGCCCCACTTGTCCAGCGGGAGGAAGAGGGCCTCCTGAGAGGACAACGCGGTGGGGTGGGGGAGGGAACACCTGGCACGCGGTGGGCGGGCCCTTCATAGAGGCTGGGGCACTTGGAGAGGGAGGGCCCCCCTTGCACGGCCTCCTCCACACCGCCCCCCCTGGGAGAGGGAGGCCAGGTGTCCTGTCCCGCCCACTCCTGAACAGGTGCCTGTGCACCTGCTTGCATCTTCAAATCAGCAGGAGCCAGGCCCTCCTGGGAGAAGAAAGAGCCCCTCCACCCTCCACCCTCCTCCCAGGAGCCTTTTGCCTGCCTTGGAGGCCTTAGAGGAAGCCCCCATGCCCCCTGCCCTCCCATTTTACAGACCACAAAACTGAGACACAGAGAGCAGCTGACAGAGGTGCACAGAACCGAGTGGTGAGGCTGCACTTGAACTCTGCCCTGCGAGGGTCTGTTCACCTGGGCACAAGGGGAAAGGGGCTGCCGTCAGGGAGAGGGCGCCCCCTCCCGCCTGCGTATCTCACACCCCAGAAAGGCCTCGAAGCTCTCCTCCCACATGACAGCACCTGCTCTGGGTCATGCCTGCGACAGGTGTCACCTCACTTCCCCCTCGCTGCAGCCCTGCAGTGTCACCCCCACTTTTCAAGGGAAGAAACTGAGGCACGCTGAGGAGGAGGCATCGGATTCCTGGGCCCCGCTGCCCCGCCTCCCCCAGCGAGACCATCCCCAGCCAGGAGAACCAGGCCCAGCCATCTGTGCCGAGAGCGTTTAAATGGCAGGAAAACACCAGACTCCGAAGCGCTCTGCCTTAGTGGACACGGATTCTCAAAGAGGCGCAGGAGATCGCAAGATGCACCGTAGGGCGTGGAAATTGTGGCGCGAGGAAAACCGAGCTCGGGAGGACGGCAGCCCAAGTCATCACTCGAAGCCAGGGTCACACGGAGCCATGGCTGCAGGGAACAAGGTGACACAGGTGACGGGGAGGGAGCAGTCCCGAGTGGGGGCCTGGCCACTGGCTCGATCCCCCCTCCTTTATGGTGGGAGAGGAAGCACGCGGGCTGGGGTCCCAGGTCCCCGCCTGCTGCGACACTGTTCCAGATGCTGCCTCTGCCCACACGCGTGCATCGGAGAACACGGCGCTACGTACAGAAGCCACAGGGCGTAGTCGTGGCCGTGGAGCTGCACGGTTGCCTAGGGACAACTGAGGGGTGTGGCTTCCTGTTGGTGGTGAATGTGGCGAGATGCCCATCTCTGTGAACACACAAAGGGCCTCTGAGCTCCGAGTGGGTGAGTGATGTGAACTAATCTCAGCAGAGCTGCGAGAACAAGCCAACACCACAAACAGAGCGAAACGAAGACCCTGCGGCTCCCAGTGGGGACTCAGTCCAACCCTTCAGGTTCTCACTGCAGCCTGCGTGACCAGGGCGTCCCTGCTGTCCCACAGGCCTCCCAGTGCAGTGTCTCTGCACTTCAGGTGACCTCCTCCAGGAAGCCCTCCCTGACCCCCAGCTAGGTCAGGTCCTGTCACCGGTCCCCAGGGCTCCCTGGGTTTCTCCTTGCCATGGATCGTGCCGATTTGAGGCAATCAGCCCCGTCATCATTGGTGGGCACTGCCTCCTCCATCAGACTCGGAGCTCCCGGGGTGAGGGCAGGGGACCCCTTCAGCTTGTCTGTCATCAGCTCTGGGCACGTGTCTGGCTCCCAGCTGGTGCTCCGGGAATGTTTGCTGATCGAATGAATGAATCCAAACTCCAAACCCTAGATGCACACTTGGCTCCCAGCCCTGGCTCCAGTGCCACCCAGCACAGTGAGCCCAGCCCAGTTCGACCTCCGACGCCGGCCGGGACCTGTATGCAGCAGCTCCTCCCACCGGCGCCCTGTCGCAGCCAAGGGAACCCTGTCCTCCCAGCCACGCAGGCCAACTCCTGTGCTCACTCTTGACGCTTCTCCTTCCCTCACCTCCTCGGGACCCACCTTCACCGTAAGTCAAGAAGCCAACGCAGCACCGCACTGCTGCCAGCGCTGTGCACTGAGCCATCATCACCTCTCGCCTGGATTCTCACATCCTCCCAGGTCTCCCACTTCTGCCCTTGCTCCCGGCACAGCAGTGGGGGGATCGGGTGACAGCAACTCGGATGCTGCCCTCCCTGAGCTCCAAACCCTCATTCAATTCACCTCGAGTCCATTCCCATGGCCCCTGTGCCAGCACCGGGTCCCTCCTTGACCCTCCGTGGGCTCCCTGCTCCAGCTACACCGGCCTTCCTGCTGTTCCTCCAACACACCGGTGGGCTCCTGCTCGGAACCCTGGCTCCTGCTGGGAACCCTGGCCCCTGCTCGGCCTCAGCCCGGAAAGCCGCTCGCCCTGCCCTGGGCCTCGGAATCTCTGCTGAGACCTGGCCTTGTCGGGTTGGGCTCAGGGTACAACTCCAGCTCAGCCAGAAACGGGGCTGAACGCTCCTGGGCGTCTTCCCTCTGTGACTCGGCCGCTCACCTGTGAACCGGGAGCGGCTGCAATGCTGTCCTTATCTGGCTGCCGCCAAGGCTCTCGGGCACAGTGAGCACAACCCGCAGGGCTGTGCGCTGTGACGTCATAGCGCAGCCACGCCCCTCCCGGGCCACCGGCCCCGGGGGTCTGCCTGGGGCCCTCACCACACCGGCAAGAGCAGGTGCTCAGCGCACGCGTCATCCACCAAGCGTACTGGGTGCTGAATGGACAACTGCTGACCCCTCGCCATGGGCCCCCACAGCCCAGCCTGCCCCTGAGACCTGCGGCCCCTCTGCCGGCCCTGCTGTGGACAACTTGCCCTCTGCGGTCCAGGGCCCGAGGGCCACCTTACCTGAAGGCCCTGCCCGCTGCCTCTTCACCTACCAAGAGGCTTCCCCCAGCCCTACTTTTTAGAAAACCTCCTACACATCTCCCGAAGTCCCTCTTCGTTCTCCCCAGCCACGTGGGCCACCGGCGTCTCTCCCTGGGGGCCTGTGGCCGGCCTCAGTTGTCCCCCACACAGCGGCCGGAAGGGGACAAATGGAAACCTCCCCCTGACCGCGCCGTAAGCTCGCAAGCTGCAAAATCAAAATCCTCGAGGGGCAAGAAAACAGCCCACAGGGCCTTCCCAAAGGACCCGACTCAGGTCGATCCACTGCTTGCGACACCGGCATCCCATAAAAGCGCCGGTTCGAGTCCTGGCTGCTCCACTTCCGATCCAGCTCCCTGTTAATATGCCTGGGAAAGCAGTGGAAGATGGCCCAAGTCCTTGGGCCCCTGCAACTCATGTGGGAGACCCAGATGGAATCTGGGTTCCAAGCTTTGGACTGGCCCAGCTGTGGCCACTGTGGGTATTTGGGGAGTAACCAGTGTGGAAGCTCTCTGTCTCTGTAACTCTGCTTAAAAAAAAAAAAAAAAAAAGTTTGACTCAGGCCTCCCAAACCTGGCCACTCAGGCCCAGGGAAGATGGCATTTTTGTCCAAAAACTTAAGTTTACAAAACAGATTTACACAGGACCATTTAGCTGAATAACCTGCAAAAACCATTTTAAAAAACAGCATGTACGGGGTCCCTCCCGTCCTGGGCCGAACACCGCTCCCATCTGGCTCTCCTCACCCCGGGCCTCTGCCCCGCAGCGACCCAGGGACCTTGACTCCCCGCCCCCAACTCGCTGGCTCCTGTTCACTCCCAAGACTCCGCTCTGGCCCAGGGGCCTCTCCCCCAGGGTCCACCACCACCGCCAAGGGGTGACCCGGGGGGCTTCAGGCCTAGCCCTTGGCCCCGCCCTGAACCCAAGGCTCCGCTCCCCACTGCCCCCTGCAGGCCCTCACACCCCACATCTCCCGGGGGCCCTCGTTGTGGCTCCCCGGATCCACTCCTCCCTGCAGACCCCACAGCTCACCCAGGGCCCCAGGTCTGCAAGCAGCGCTGCCCCTCAGCGCCCCCAGCCCCGTCCTGCCTCTGAAACCCCTCTCAGACCCTGCTCCCTCGTGCCCCTGCCCGTGCTCAGGGCACTGCAGCCCCCGCCCACCCCCGCCCGCACATCAAAGCCAGAGCTCTCCGAGCGGAGGCTCCATCTGCCACGCTGCCCCCGTTAATTCACCATGGCCTCCGGGGCTCGGCGCCACGTGCTGGACAGCGTGACGTGAAAGGGACTCGGAGCTGGCCCATGGCCATGCGGGGTTCTCACTGGAACCAGTGGTAATGGGTGACCAGGATCTGGGGAGGGGGCAGGGGGCAGAGCTGCAGTCAGGGCGAGGGCAAAGGGCGGGCAGGGGACGGAGACAGCGCCGGGGGTCTGTGGGCCTTAACTGGACAGGAGGATGGCGTGGGGGCCTCAGCACCATGCAAGGAGTTTGGACCTCATGTCAAGCATGGACTCTGAAGCTAACCCCCTTGGGGTCAGGTGCACGCTCTTAGCTGGGTGACCTTGGATGAGGGACCTCAGTGTTCACCATCTGTAAAATGGGTGAGGTGTCTCACCACGCCCTGTGGGGGAGTCCAGACCAGACCTGGCCCTGGGACCACATCGGCACCTCCCCCAGTGGGGTGCGGGCCATGCCCCCAGGCCTCAGGACATAGATGCCAAGACAGGCATGCCTGCGAGCAAGCCCAGCGTGGTCCCAAGTCCCCCACAGTTGCTGCTCGGGGAGGTCCACGCCGGCCCTGGCCAGCGAGGGCCCAGCTCTGTTCTCCGATGAGGACTGGGAAGTCGGGCGGACGTGCTGCTCCCTGTAGACCCGTCTCTGGGCTCAGGCTCTGGCCCTGGCCCTCTGCCACCTGCAAGGCCTCTCCCTGAGCTGCCAGCCTAGGGCTCTCGAGGCCTCAGAGGCCAGCAAAGGTCCAGTCCTTCCTTCCCACTGCGGCCTGGGAGCCCCCACCCCCACCCCGGGCCTCAGCCCCGTTTCCCTGCCTTGCCTAAAGCCCCCTCCCAGCCCGCACAGCACAACGCAGGGCACC
Source organism: Oryctolagus cuniculus (assembly GCF_051225735.1). Taxonomy (NCBI): domain Eukaryota; kingdom Metazoa; phylum Chordata; class Mammalia; order Lagomorpha; family Leporidae; genus Oryctolagus; species Oryctolagus cuniculus. The sequence goes on from NC_142877.1 coordinate 21,996,540, forward strand.
GCTGCAATGAAGCACTTGCCGAACTCCTACTGCGTGCGCAGTGCCCCTCAGGCCAGGCTGAGCACACGAGGCACCCGGCAGCGGCCCGGGCCCACCCACCCTGAGGGGTAACCGAAGCTCCTGGCAGCAGCGGAGCCCTGACCCCTTCAGGGGGCTCGCGGGCAGCCCAGGAGGGGGCGCTGGTGGGCAAAGTGAGGAAGGGCACAGAGGCAGAAGGAACAGCTGGGAAGAGAGCTGCACGCGGTGGGGACCCGCAGAGGGAGGTCTGCGTGTCCTGGGGGGTGGGGGGTGGGGCTGGGGACATGGGTGGGGTCCCACCATGAGCGAGTGCAGGGCCAGGCCAGGGCTCAGGCCAGTTTGCGTCAGAGAGACAGACGGCCCAGCAGTGGGCAGTGCGACCCTGGGCCGAACCGACACTGGCCTGCCCGGGGTGGGGGGCCGGGGCTGGGGGCCAGCAGACTGATCCGGGGCTTCAGATTCTAAACCCAACCCCCCGAGGGAGGGGTCCAGGACGACCCCGGGTCTCTGTCCTGATGAGGGGGAGAAGGGAGTTAGAAAGAGAGTTTATCTTGGTGCGAATTCTTTTGAAATCCATGCGTGTGTTTTTGTAACAGGCATTTTTCATGGGGTTTTTGGAGACCCCTGTACACACGGATTTCACGTGTTCATGCACCGAAATAAACTCACCTTTTACTTCCATTTCCCACGAGCTTCCCGGAGCGCCTCACAGGGACACGAAGCTTTGGGACAGAACATGGGCAAATTTTCTTAAAGGGCCAGCGGTGACCGCAGTACACCTGTGGCCATGTGACCTCCCAGAGCAGCCATGGAGAACGCACTGGCGAACCGAGCCGTGGGCCTGGCTCACCAAGTGTACTGACACCAAGAAAACCACCTCTGGCCAGCGGCGGCAGCACAGAGAAATGACTTATGTGCGTGATTGGCGAAGCCCGGCATTGCAGTGGGCTTCAGGCATGGTTCCATCAAGGTTCAGTCCTCGCTGTGTTGGACGCAGGGGCAAATGCAGAGGTCATGCTAGACACTGGGGAGCTGCCCAACAGGACTCCAGGCAAAGGCCAGGGACGGAGCTGAGTTCAGTGAGTGGGACGCCGGCGGCCAGAGAGGGTGGGACGGGACTTGGCCCCTCCTCCTGTCCAGGGGCAGGGGGCAGGGAAGTGGGATCTTGAGGCTCCCCTGGAGGCCACACCGCTTCTGCCGCTCCTGGCCGGGCGGCCCCACCGAGCCCTCCTCGCCCACCCCCAGGCGGCCACGGGGTGCAGCAGAGGCCCGCTGGCTGACACCCCTTGGCAGCACACCGCCGCGCCGCCCTTGCCGGCCACGGTGTCCCCCAGTTCTCTGCACAGAGGTGACAGGGGAGCACGCTCGGGCCCATTTCACAGACCGGTAAGTGCGGGTCACTGTCATCGAGCACCTGCATATCTCCGTGTCTGGGGAGGGTCAGGGTGGGCAGGGACCAGGGGCGGGGAGGACGGGTGAGGACGCCGGCAGGGGGCCCCCTGCTGCCCCACCTACAGGCCCGAGATCCCCCTTGGCCACCTCCTCTGTGCCCCCAAGCCCATGAGAGGCTGGCACCAGGAGCAAGGGCGCGCTGAGCTCACCACCATCCGGGACGCCCGCTCGAGGAGCCGCCCGGGCCGGGTACTGGGGCGCGCAGGCCACCTCTGGGAAGAGAGGTTTCTGTCCTGTGTAAGCCACTTTACTTTGGGGGTTTCTTCTCACTCAGAGCCAAGCCCCACAGCTTTTCTTGAAAGTGTTCAGATTTAACCCTGACCGCCAAGCTGACGTCAGCCTCATTCTCCACAGCACCGTAGGGCCACCAGGGCCTGGCAGCGGAGGGGGCGCAGCTGAGTGAAGACGAGCAAACAGGTGCCTCCTGGTTGTCCCGGTGGAGGCTGGCACCGGTGCTCAGCACCCCTCACCCCTACCCCACCCAGCCTCTCCCACTGCCCCTTCCGCACACACTGAGAATTCGCCTCGCCCCCTAACTGGCTCCCATGGGACCTTTGCCAAGTCCAGGCACACAGCGGGGTGGGCTTCTCCTGGGGACCCCAAGGTTGGCTGGGGGCCAGGGAGGGGCTGAGGACCCACGCAGAGCCCACACGCATTCCACCAACACAGGACCCAGACAGCAGCAACATTGCCGGCACAGGTGAGGCTTCGGGGAGGAGGCAGAGGGCAGACACAGCGCCAGGGCCATGAGGTGGGCGCGGGGCCCAGCGAGGCCCCCCACCCTTGCCGAGAGCCTCCCCCTCCTGCCAGGTGCCAGGACCCTCGCCCCCAGAAAGCACAGTAGGCTCAGCGGCTGTGACTTCAGCTCAGATTCATCTCCCAGGGAACAGGGTTCAAGGTCAGGGTACCAAGGGTCAGGAAGGGATCAGCAAACGAGCCCTAAAACCCGCACGTGACGGCAGACACAGAAAGGCAGTGGGGGGGGCTCGCCAAGTCACAGCATCCAGGCCCCCAGGCCCCCCCAGGGCTGCCGCCCACGGCACATCCCCACACATCCCCAGGCCACTCCGGGCCCAGCCTGTTTCCTGCCTGCACTGCTCTACAGGTGCTGCTCCCCCAGCCCCAGGCCATCCGCCAGCCTCCGCGGCACGACCCCCACCCCAAGCCACACGCTGCTCTGGGTGAGACCTGGTTGAAAGCACCACAGCTTCCAGGAAGCCTTCCCTGATACGCTGTCTCTGGGCCCAGCACTCGCTCAGGCTTCCAGTGCAGAGTCAGCGAGGCCCGAGCTGGGGCTGAGGGGGAGCAGGGCTGCCCCATGGGCACTGGGGGCCCCCTGGCTGCAGGCACTCTCCCCAGAACCCCTCGCGGCAGCCACGACGGCCTCTGGCCACTGACAGCAGGCCACTGATAACTCCCGTAGATTCTGCCGGGGGAGGTCTGGGTCCCGTGGCCTCGGCAGGCAGCAGGCCACTGATAACTCCCGTAGACTCTGCTGGGGGAGGTCTGGGTCCTGTGGCCTCGGCAGGCACAGGGTCTGCGTGGTCAAGGCGCCGGAGGGATTCCGACACGGGCTGAACGTGGAGGCTGTCCGATGGGCAGGCGAGGACTGAGATCCGCTGGGAGGAAAGCGTTTGAGCAGGATCTGCGGGGCCGGCGCTGTGGTGGGACAGGCAAGGCTGCGCTGCAAACACAGGGGCCCATGTGGGCGCTGGTTCAAGTCCCAGCTGCTCCACTTCCCATTCAGCTCCCCACTCATGGCCTAGGAAGACGAGTGGAAGACAGCCCACGTAGGGACCTGGATGAAGCTCCTGGCTGGTCGCACCCCAGCCACTGCGGCCACCTCAGGAGTGAACCAGTGGGTGGAAGGTCTTTCTTTCTGTCTCCCTCTCTCTCTGGAGCTCTTACAAATAAATAAGTAAATCTTTTTTTTTTTTTTTTTTGACAGGCAGAGTGGACAGTGAGAGAGAGAGACAGAGAGAAAGGTCTTCCTTTGCCGTTGGTTCAGCCCCCAACAGCTGCTGCAGCCAGTGCACCATGCTGATCCGAAGGCAGGAGCCAGGTGCTTCTCCTGGTCTCCCATGTGGGTGCAGGGCCCAAGCACTTGGGCCATCCTCCACTGCACTCCCTGGCCACAGCAGAGAGCTGGCCTGGAAGAGGGGCAACCGGGACAGAATCTGACGCCCCGACCGGGACTAGAACCCGGTGTGCCAGAGCCACAGGCGGAGGATTAGCCTAGTGAGCTGCGGTGCTGGCATTAAGTAAATTTTAAAACAAAAATAAACAAATAAAAAACTGACCAGGATCTGCAAAGGCTGCCCTTGACGTCCACCTCTGCAACGGGGCTGGCCTGTGCATTTGGCTCATTTGTCTCACAAAGCCCCAGGAAGCACCCACTAAGAGCCAATGATGGTAACGGGAGACACTGGCCCCACCGGTGCCACAGGCAAGACTCAGGTCCACACCATCTGCACCCAGCCCGGCACACACTCCACGAGACGGATGGCCTGGCCCACCCTCCCCAAAGCTCAGAGAAGTGACCTGCCTGCGGTCTCATGCCTGCTAGGTGGCACTGCTGGGCCCATGTCAGCCAGGGGCCATGGCACCACCCCACCCTGGGATATGCCCGGGCTCCAGTGTGCCTGCCAGCAGGGCAGGGGACACCAAATGCAGAAACCACACCGTCATTCTGGCGCGTGGCAGGAAGGGAAAGAGGGACTCCTCTGAGGCCAACTGGAGGGGCCGTTTACAGCAGGGCTCTCGGAGGAGGGTCCCCGGGCCTCGGTTTTCTCATCTGTATAATGGACACGCGGGGCCAACTGCTACTGGGACTGTCCACTGGGACATCCTTTCCACGGCAGAACAGGCAGGAGGAACGCAGAGCCAGCGGGGACTCCAGGCTCCCCCAGCCTTCTGTGACAGCCTGGGGCTCCCGAGGCCTCTGGGGCTTCTTCCACCTGTTTGCACGGCGAGAAGGCCTAGGAGGGGTGTGGTGATGCTGGGAGCCGGACATTCACCCCGCTCTTCCCTCCCTGGGGGAAACAGCTGTTTCCAGCGGACACCTTGGGCAGGGAGACCCAAGCTCTGCCGGCCCGTCCAGGGGCCCTGCTGCCTGCACAGGGAGAGGCGGAGGGGGCAGAGGCAGGCCTACCACTCTGGGAAGGACCGACAGCCAGCCTCTCAGCTGTCTGCAGCGTGGGCGCTGTCCGTGGTGCTGAATCCCCAGGCTCTGAGGCCCGGGGCCGCCTCAGCAGACACTTCCAAGAGCAGGCTCTGCCTCTCAAGGGGCTGGGGCTGGGCGTTCGGGAAGGCACAGGGGCAAGCGGGACAGAGCAGGGCACGGCCGGTCGGGCCCACACCTCTCCTCTCTGCACCTTGGTCCCTGCAAATCCCAGAGCTCACAGGCCGGGCTGCGGTGCAGGCAAATGCAGGCGCAGTGTGGATGGAGCCGCACGGAGGCCCGGCGCATGCCAGCTAGTCCCATCACCAGCGTGGACTTGCTGTGGTGGGGACTGCCTTCGGGCGTCTGCTCTGTGCCTGCTCCTGCTCCCAGCACTCTGTACAAAGTGACTGTAAGAAGAGAGACAAATGTTCCGAGGCCCCGAGAGGCGAAGGTGCCTGCCCAGGATCACACAGCTAGCTGACCTGTGGGGATGAGACTTTAATCTCTGAGACTCCCGAGTCTAACACGGGTTCCCCACCATCTGGACAGAAGAACTAACAGACAAGGACTGGACCTACCATGAGTCACCCAGAAAAACCTCTCTCCCTGCTGCTCTGAGCCAGGCCCCTGGGCAAGGTGATCAGGGCTTCTCCCAGCAGGTGGCTCCCTCCATGGGGGTCCCTCCACCATGCTGAGGGGCCTCTATCAAAGGCAGAGACATGAAGCGGCCCCAAGACAATGGAGGCCAGCGGCCACTCGGGGCCTGCCAGTGCCCTTGCCAGCGGGCAGCTCAGTCCCAGGGAGAGGGTGGTGCCTGGGCAGCACTGCTGGGCCCCTCCAGCTCTGGCCTGGTTTCCCAGCGAGAAGGCCCACACACTCAGCCAAGCTGCGCCTGCCCCAGATGTCCTGCCAAGTGGCGCATGTGCAATCACACACGCACACAGGCACACACAGCTCAAACCCACCCATCGAGGGGTGAGGTCCCCCAGCCTTGGGACGCCAATCCTTTTCTCTGAGGGGGAACAGTGGGAACAGGGCCAAGTAACGCATGAAAAAGGGGCGAAACCGAGAAAGCTGGCTTCCCATCAGAGCTCCGCCCCTTCTGCGGACAGGGGACCTGGAACATGTCACACTGATTCGGTGGGGCCTCTAGGAAACAGGGCTCCTGGGCCCTGGAGCGGGGCTTCCCGAGACCATGGTTTTGAAACAGGACAAGTGGCACCAGGACGCGCGTTTGTCCTCAGGGTCAGGAGGTGCTTGGGGCACCTGCATCCCAGGAGCGGGGTTGGTTCCAGCTCCTGCCAGTGCACGTTCTGGGAGGCAGCGAGCACTGCCCCCCCCCCCCCCCCGCCACGTGTGAGTCTCCAACAGAGCTCCTGGCTCCCGGCTTCAGCCTGACCCAGGCCTGGCTGTTGTAGGGACCTGGGGAGTGAACCAGTGCAGGGATTTCTCTCCATGGCTCTCTCTCTGCTTTTAACATAAAATTTTAAGTTTGAAAATAAAAACAAATTAGAATTGGGCAGAGGACAATGAGTGGCTTCCACTGGAATCCCAAGGTTAAGTCCCAGCTCCCAGGGCTGGGCCCTCCTGGCTACTCTGGGCCCAGGCCACGCTGTCTCCCCACGTGTTCCTCCAATTCCCAGTCACACGGAGGCCATGGGGGACTCTGTCAGATGGAAGAGAGCTGCTGGTGCCCCCAGAGGTTTCCCGGGGGCTTAGGAAAAGGCCCCCTGGGTCTGATCAGTGCCCGCTCCCGTGCCCAGCACCACCTCCCCCGCCCCAGCGTTAGCACAAACCCCCCTTCCTCTCTGAGGCCTTCCCCGGCTGCCCTGGAGCCTGGGGCACCGCCCAGCACAGAATACCAGCTCTGGGTTTTGTTCTCCCTGCCGCCAAGGACGGGTGCACGACGTGTGTGCCAAGCAGCTGGCACGTGGCTCCTGGGCTACGAGCAAGGCAGCAAGTCCTGCCACCGGGGAGCCCCCTTGCTGCCCCGTCCCGGGCACATCACCTGCCCTCTGGGGGCCTCCGTTCCCCCACCAGAACCAGGGGCCCCGGTAGCCAGTCTCTGGGCCCCTTGCAGTTGGAGGCTGCCTCCGCCCCGGCCCCGCCCTGCGGTGACCCATTTTTCTGAGCTCAGACAGTTGCTCCCTGCGGGCCTCAATCCCATAAATCACAGCTGATTCCACGGAGCTGGGTGGCTGTGGGCGCCCAGGCACTTTGTGTCCATTAATCAGCCTCTCAGCAGTGCTCAGGCTGTCGTGGGGCCTTTGGTGGGAGCTGGGCTGGCCTTCGAGGCTGGGGAGCCCTCCCTCTGCCCCACAGGTCCCTCCCCAGAAAGTCACAAGCCCACCCCACTCCACCACCACGTTCTCCCACACCTCCCCCTGCAGGTGCTCAGAGTGGGACAGACAGGAACCTCCCTGCACCCTGCTTCACCAAGGAGGCGTCGGGGGCACAGAGAGGAGGAGTCACCTGCCCAAAGTCACACAGCAACGTGGGGGAGGCTGTAGCCTGGGGTGGGGCGGGGCGGGGGGACTGAGCCATTGCCTGAGGCGTGTCCAAGCCCAGGAAGAGCCCAGCAGGCCGCTGTGCCTGGGTTCACAGCCCCATTGGCAGGCCTCGGAGAACTTAAGCCTCTGGTCCCAACCGCCCCACCCAACAGCCTCCTGGGGTCCCACTCTTCAATCTGCTCAGAGAAGCGACAATCGAACGGGCGTCCCCAGGGAGCGGCACGTGCTCAGCTGGCCAGCCTGCAGGACGGCGGCGGTGAGGGCTGTCGCGGTGCCCAGTGGGCCGAGGCACGGCAGCCATCAGGAAAATGCTGGAAGGCAGCAGCCAGGATGCTGTGCCCAGCTCCTCTCCCAGCGGCTCTGAGCGGAGCCTCGTCCTCCCATCTGTCCACCCATCCAGTATTTACCCAGGGACTACCGGGTGCACCGCAGTGGAGGCCGCCCTGGGTACAGAGGCCACACCACAAATCCCGCCCCCCACACCTCTGCAGTGGGAGGGATGGAGGCTATGCCCGTCTCAGAGGGTGACTGGGGTCAACGGCCATGAAGCAGGCCGCGTGGTGCCTGGCCGAGGACGCACAGCTGCGTGCCAGGGGCTCTGCGGCAGCCAGGGTGGAAGAGTCCACAAGATGGGTGTGGACTTGGCTCCTGCCACAGGAGGACATAAACATGGCAAACTCACTCAGTGAGCAGTGAGTGACCTGAGGGCCTGGGGCAGAGAAAATCCGAGGTCGGGACAGAGGTCACGGAAGCCCCTTCGGAAAGGACCCTCGGGCCGAGCATCCTGATGGGTAAGAACCAGGACGCGGGCTGGGGGCGGCAGGACGCTGGGCGCAGCCCCCGAGGCAGGAAGCAGTTTGCTGAGTGCAGGCAGCTGTGAGGCCTGGGAGGTGGGCGTGGGCAGAGTGTGGTCCGTCCCAGGGCCTCAGTTTCCCTCCCTGCTCCAGGAGCAGCCTGGGGAGCGCTGGGAGGTACTCCGCTGGCTGGCATGTGACCTTGGCCGTGTCCCCTTCCCTGTCATCTGGGGCTGATTCAAAGCTCCTCTGGTGCCTGACTCACTATTCAGTGACAGCTAATTATGCCGCCCCCCTCCACCTGCACAGTGTCAGTCCCTGCATCAGGCGCTCCGGCACCTCCCTCTCCCCCAGAGGCCAGGCCTAGCTGGCAGGACACCCTGGGGTCTCAGCCGGGAGGGGTGGAGGCTCCGAGAGGGAAGAGCTGCTCCCCCACCATCACCACTCCCCTCCCCACCTGCTTCCCGCACTCTGGGCGGAGGCGGGGACTCACAGCGGGCAGTGGGGCACAGGCAGGTCCCATGCTCAGTGGTCACAGTGACCACAGCACAGTGAGGCCAGCAGAGCCCTCTTGCCCAGCCTGGGGCACGTTCCCAGGGTGCAGGGCAGGGGCTGGTGCTCATAGGGAGCCCTGGTGGCTTTGTCCCTGAGCCACACCCCTGGGAGTGTGAGTCACAGGGACCTGCACACGCACACGCACACGCACACACGCATGCACGCACGCACAGTGCCTCTGCCCCTCCCAGCAGCCATGTGCAGGTGAATCACTGGACGGGACCAAGCCGTGCTGGGCCAGGCCTCAGGGGGCAAGCGTGCACTGGTGGCCCAGGAGCACCCCCAGCAGAGCCCCTTTTGTGCCATCCCACCTGTGGAACAGCCAGAGTTTCCTGAGCAGCAGGTGTCCAGGGAATGGCAGGCAGCCAGGAGGGGGAGGTGACATCGGGGACCCCGCCCCCTGCTATCTGGGTGTTGGGAACTTGGACCTACCTCTCAGGACCCACCAGCATATTCTCGATGGCTGCCAGGACATGAGCAAGCCAATCAGACGCCCAGCGGCTCCCCGCTCCTTTCCTGCCCTGCCCTACTCCCCAGCCCCGTGGTGCACCCCAAGCAGCGCCGGATGGCTCTGCAGAGGTCCCCACGGGAGCGTGTGCCCCTCCAACCCCACGTCCTCTCGGCCCTTGGGCTTCCTCAGCAGAGAGCACATCAGCTCTGCCTACAGCCCTCCGTGGCTCCCCACTGCCAAGCCCCCCCCCCCAGCTCTCAATATCCCTATCAGGCTATTCCCCTCCCCCTAGCCCCCCAGATCAGGACCCTCCCCACTTACTCTACAGGCCCCTTGGTCATTGTTGGAGTCATCTACTGACTGCCCACGGCACTGGGAGCTCCCAGGGGACAAAGACCAGGCCGCGTGCGGTGCTGCACACAGGCGGCACACAATAAATGCTTACCAAGCGGATGCCTGGTGGGTTTTACTCAGTGCAGCAGCCTCCAGATGGGCCGCCTGCCATCCCCGGGTACTCACGGCCGTTCCCTGCCAGCACCCAGCTCTCCGCAGACAGCATCCCTCAAGCGCTCCCGCCTCCCCCAAGCCTCCAGCTGCCTGGGCGCTGAGCCCCAGGGCCACACACCCAGGCCCACCCTCCCCTCCTCTCTCACAACCTTGGCTTGTGCATCCTGAAACAGACCAACAGACCGAGCCCCACTCCCTCTGGGCTCCGTGGCAAGGACAAAGGGAGATGGGCAGGAGGAGGGGTCTGCGGGTGCCACCCCCACTCCTGGATCCCAGCCGTGTGTGTGTGTGTGTGTGTGTGTGTGTGTGTGGTAGTGGTGGTGCTGCAGCAGCCTTCTTCCCGGGAAAAGGCAGAGAGGGCATAGGTGGGTGTGGGTAAGACTGGCCTTAAACACGCCACGCGGGAGTCCCGTACACAGCGGGAGGGGCCTTTAGCGCTGCTCCTCCCCTCCTCGGCATTCAGCTCTCTCAGGGGTTCAGAGCCAGTGTTGCTGCCCCCTGGCCCCACCCCCCAACACCTGCAGCATCGCTTCGCCCCCCACCCCCACCAGGGCTACCTGCTCTGTGTCTACCCCTGGACCCCAAGCACTGCCCAGTGCTGGGCTGCACGAGGCTGTCTGAAGGACGCTGGGTAAGAGGGCAGCGGCCCTGAAACTCTTGAGTCCAGCTTTGTTCTCAGGGCTGCGGCGCATGTGTGCACCCAGCTGGGCTTGAACCTGCGCTTCGTCCATTGGGCTCTCTGAGCCTCAGCTTCCCGTCTGTAGAATGGGTTTGCTGTCCCTATCCCAAGTGGGGAGGTGCTGCTTGCTACCGCACCTCCTTTGCTCTCTGCCAACTCCCCCCCCCCCCCCGCCAGCTCCCTGGACTGCATCTTCCTCTTTGTCAAGTTCCAAAGCTTCAAGCGTACGAGGGATCTTCAGAGAGCTCATTGAAAATGCATATTATAAAAACATTATGCATGGATTTCAAGGGTTTTTTTGGTACCAAAATACACATATCTTTTAATTCTATTTTTCCATGAGCCATTTGAAGTGCCCTCCTGTGAGCTGCAGGGGTGTGGGCACAGCGGGGTGGGGCAGAGACAGAGGTTGCGTGCTGGTGGGGGCCACGTGGCCCCAGGAGGCAGGGTGTGCAGCAGGCGGGAGCCATGGTCAAGCTGGAGTGTGGGAGTGAAGGAAACCAGAGCAGAGGGCAGAGGGTGGGGTCTCCCTAGGGCACAGCAGGGCCCCCTCACCCCAACCCCCATGCTACATGCCAGGAGTCCCTCATCTACGAATGCCTATGGGTACCCACACTGATCCCATCCTAGGCAACAGAGACAAGATGTGAGCCATCACCGCCATGATAAAGCAGGCCGGGGGCGGGGGAGGCAGCCGAGTAGGGGAAGAGCCCTGCAGGTGTGTGGAGGCAGAGCGTTCCAGAGTGCTCATGGGGCGCCAACGCTGGTCAGAGGAGCACAGGACGGGTGCCAGCCGTGGCCTCGGAGGCCAGGACGTCAGCTCCATCGCCTCTGGCTCCTCATCTGTGAAATGGGTACAGGGAAATGCCCTAAGTGGTTACGGGGATAAAGTCAGTGCAGGAAGCGCCGAGAGGCTCAGAGCAACACACGGCGGGTGCTGAACATACACAGCTGGGTGGATGACCCCCAGGGGTGGGCAGGGCCCTGGCCACAGTGTGGGAGCAGGCAGGGTCTGCTGCCCTCCCCCCAATGACCTTCCTCTCCGACCTCATCTGCCAGGGCCTTCGAGGCAGGAAGAGCAGGACCCCAGAGGGAATGCTCATGTTCAGGCAACGCGGGGCACGCAGGGCCCAGGGAGGGGGCAGGGAAGGCTTCCCAGAGGAGGCAGCTCCACACGGTGTGGATGTCCAGGGGGCAGCAGGTGCAAGGCCTGGGCCCAGGCTCCCGTGTGTTCTGGGAAAGGAAAGGGAGGAGGGGAAGGAGACGGCGGTGACGTCAGTGCCCAGAGTGGTCCCTGTTCAGAGCGCACTTACTACGCGCCAGCTCTCACACACAGCCTCCCTCCATCCCCATGTCCACAGCCGCAACAATAAACCTCTAGTTAGGGGCCAGCGTTGTGGATTAGTGGTTTAAGTTGCCACCTGTGATGCCAACATCCCATATGGGGCACTGGTTCGAGTCCTGGATGCTCCACTTCCAATCCAGCTCCCTGCTAATGTGCCTGGAAAGCAGTGGAAGACGCCCAAGTGCTTGGGCCCCTGCAGCCAGGTGGGAGACCCGGATGAAGCTGCTGGCTCCTGGCTTTGGCCTGGCCCAGCCCTGTCTGTTGTGGACATCTGGGACTGAACCGGAAGATGAAGGATCTCTCTCTCTCTCTCCCTGATACTCTTTCAAATACAGAGATAAACCTTTAAAAAACCACACCTCTGATGACCAAGCGTCCCGCACGGCCAGGTACTGACATCACCTCTACTCCTCTTAACAGGACTGTGCAGCATTCCCATCTCACAGATGAGCAAACTGAGGCTGCCGCCGTAAAGCAGCTTGCCGAGGTCCTGGAGCCGGCAAGCGGCAAACCAAGCGTGGGACCCCAGCGTGTCCTGCAAGTTCTCCACCACCAGACCCCTGGCTTCCAGCAGGGGGAGGAGGGGCAAGGGGAGGCTTCTGAGCAGAACACTAGCGTGAGTGATCTCTTCCAGGAAAACCTCCTGGCTGCATCACCCAGGGAGGCCTGGGGCCCCAGGGTGGCTCCTGCCGTGGTCTCCCCCTCTGCGAGGTCTCGGCTCCCTCCGTGAGGGGTGGGGGGACCACGTGGCACGCTTCCTCCCCCCAGTCCCGGGTCCCAGGAGCCAGCTCCAACCTGCAGCTTTAATTAAAAGGCTTTTTCAAACCATTAGCGGCAATAATAATAAAACTCCACATAAGAATAATAAAGCAGTCGACTGTCGAGAATTAAAATGGGCACCTGGCTGTTCTGCCAGCCCCGGGGGGCGGCTGGGCTCTGCCGCAGGCAGCGTGATTTTCACCTTGAATAGACTTGTCAGTCCCAGGCACACGGCGGCTGAGAGGGGCAGGACCAGGGACGGGACCCCCCTGCGCCCAAGACCCACGTGCCCCTGTACCACTTCTGGGGATCTCCGGCCACCTGTCTCCAACCCACACCCCAGCCCCTCTCAGCAAGCGGCTCTGCGGACCCTACCCCAGCTTCTCCCTTCACCCAGAACGAATGCCAGGGACCCTGCCCCTAAAATCAGGCCTCTACCACCCCTGGAAACAAACAGCACCAGCCGCCTATGTGGGCTCCCCACTACATCCACATGTGCTGCCTCCCCTCCCCCTCAGGCCCCCGCCCCAGGGCTCGCCCCTTCCCCCGGCCCTCAGTCACAGCCCCGTCTCGTAGGCACCCTGAGCTCAGCCCTTCCCACCTCAGGGCCTTTGCACAGGCTGCAGTCCACAGCTCCCCGCCTGGCCCCCTCCCACCCCGGGGAGCGCAGCTTCCACAAGACCTGCAGAGAAGAGTTCCATAACTCACCGCCCCCGACCACTCTGCTCCACGTGTGCCCCCTGCCACTCGCAGGACAGCCTCGCCAGGGCAGGGCCTGGCTTGTTCATGGCTGTGCCTGGCACACAGTGAGTGATCCGTCAGCCCGCAAGGCACCGCCTCCCTGCCCCTCCACAGTGCCGGGGGCCCGCATGTCCCGTGATCAGCAGCAGCACGGAGGGGAGGTCCCTAGGCCTGGAAAACTGGGCCCCACTCTGCGGGGGGGCGGAGCTGGGGGCCTGGGGGCCGAGTCACCCACACGCACCTGAATCCTCACCCCACCACTCACTTGCTGTGGGACCTGGGCAAGTGTCCTGACCTCTCTGAGTTCCCTCAAGAGCGTATGGGACAATCCTGCCTCACAGGACCCCAAAGACTCCCAGTCACACGCTGGAGAAGGGGGGCGCGTGGCTGCCTGAGGGGTTAGGGAGGGCTTCTGGGAGTGGGTGATGCCCGACCTAAGCCTTGAAGAAGGCACAAGAGTCCACGAGGCAAAGGGGGCCCCCCTGGGGAGCAGCGAGCAGACTCTGCACCTCGCGGGACGCCGCCTGCCTGTGAGTGCCGGCCTCGGGGTTTTCCCAGGCACGAAAGATTCCAAACACCCACAAGCGTGGGACAGGAGCCGTGTGGCCTCGGCGCCTTGCAAGCGGGGAGAGCAGGCTGTCTGCCGCAGGGGCACACGGTGCGGCCTCTGACCTGCTCCCCTGACCCCCTGCACACCGCCAGGGGCTCTGAAGCCCTCACACCTTCCAGAACAAGCTGGGGCAGTGGCTCTCTTTTACCAACCAGGTTTTGATGAGAGAGAGAAAAAGGGAAAACAAGTCTTCTCCCAGCCAGACCGCACTGGCTGCACCTGCTCCCAGGAGGCGGGACCACGCGGCCAACAGGGCTTGGGGCTTTGAGGGGCCTTGGGTGTTGGGGGCTGGGGGAGAGGGGGTGCTGGTGCCCCTGGCAGCTCTTTCCCTCCTTGCACCCCTGTTTTCTCACCTGGAAAGTGAGGACAAGCCCGCCTGCAGCTGCCACGGGCAGAAGATGATGTGAAGTGCCCACCGTGGCATTACATACAGCAGGTGCCCAATGTGTGCTCACAGTACGTGTTCTGCAGGACCTTGGGGCTTTGAGGGGCCATGAGGACCATGACTAGGAGTGGGAAAAGCTGCGCCTGGCAACCCATCCATGCGGGGCTCAAATCCCTGCTCCAGCCGACACGAGCTCTGTGCCCTCGGACAGGAGATGGCGCCTGTTTGAGGTACAGCTTCCTAATCCGTAGATGGGGAAATTGTGTGTCCCCTGCACAGGGCCCTGAGGGGGCGGGAGGCGGAGCTGCGAGGTGCAGAGTGCTCATCAACACTGAGACCCACGGCAGCCGAGTCCCTGAGGTGCATGAGCCTGCCAGGCGCTGGCCCCTGCTACAGCGGAGCTGAGTGGGCACATGGCAGGGGCAGGTGGGGCAGTGAGGGTCTGAAGGGGAGGGACCCCTGGAAATCACCCATGTCTGGGTGGAGACGACGAGGCCTGGCCAGCACTGTGGCATAGCGGGTTAAGCCACCGCCTGCAACACCAGCATCCCATATGGGCACCGGTTTGAGTCCCGGCTGCTCCTCTTTCGATCCAGCTCCTTGTTAACATTGCTGGGAAAGCAGTGGAAGATGGGCCAAGTGCTTAGGCCCCCACCACTCTTGTGGGAGACCTGGAAGAAGCTCCTGGCTTTGGCCTGGCCCAGCCCTGGCCATTGTAGACAACTGGGGGGTGGGCCAGCACCTCTCAGATCTCTCTAACTCCTTCAAAAAATCAACCTTGGGTGGGTGGGTGGCTGGGTGGGGGACAACAGCATGCTGGGAGGACCCACCGAAAGAGTGTGTCCTTCAGAGAGCACAGCCGCTCCCTGGCGCGGCCCCTGCACGGAAAGCTCAGTGCACCGGTGTGGGCACCACCTCTCCAGCTCCGAGCTCGCCAGCGCCCTGGGCGTGACTCCGGGAGAGCCCAGCCCCCGCCCACAGCTGCACACACCCCTTAGGAACCAGGGCCCTCGCACTCCAGCCACACCTGAGCATCCTAGGCACAGGCGCTGCATCAGGGTCTTTGTAGCTGCTGTCCCCTCTGCCCGCGGCCCTGGCCCCGTCTTCAGAAGCCTGGCTCCCGTAGGAGCCGTGGGAGCGGGCAGGGCTCGGCGCCCCGCCACTCCCGGCACAGCCTCTGCCCCAGCGGCAGCGCCTTGCTTTCTGTCAGCCCCTCACTGCCTGGCTTGGAGCTCCGCAGCAGCGGGGACACAGCTGTGGGCTGTGAGGGGATGAGCAGACAGAACGCTGCCTGGGAGACCCCCCCCCCCGGCCCGCTCTGGCCCCTCTCCCCAGGGCCAGAGCGGGTGCCTGGCTGAGGCCGGGCAGGCAGGGGTCCAGCAGCCTGGGTGACCCCTGCCTGGCTCCTGATGCTGCCCAGACTGCGGGTCTAATTGCTACAACTGCAGAGCAAAGTGAGTTAATGAGGCGGATTAATGTTCCCACGTGGGCCCTGCTCCCCGCTGCTGCCAGGGAGCGGGGGAGGGGCGGGGGGCTGCGCGGCTGGGCCCCGCCCTGCCCACCACCATTCACAAGGGCAGGGGACGAACACTCATCAGGTGCCTCTGGTGTGTGGGTCCTGGACACGGGGACCCACTTACTCCTCACATGGTGGCGAGGCCGTCCCTGCCAGCGAGGGGATTCCGAGGGCCGCAGACCTGCTCGGGACCGCCCGCCCGGTCTGCTCCTGGCCACCAGGGTTGGAAGCAAGGCAGTGGTGGACGGTGGTGACAGCAAGGACCCTAACAATGGTAACAACAGCTGACACGCACGGCCCTGGGTGCTGTGACAAAAACCAGAAAGACACCGAAGCCTCAGCAAGCCCCAGAGGCGGGGCCTGCCGCACACGAGCAGGCCAAGGCAGCAGGTCAGGCCGGGCATCGCCACTGGGGCCACCTCCTCCACTGGCTCACCACGCCCTCCTCCAGCCCTGCACCCCGCCATGGGGCCTGAGCGCCCCCGGACCTCACGCCAGACCCAGGCAGGCTCTGGAAGAAGGCACCGCCACCGCTCCCTTCTGCGGAGCGACACTCACCCCTCTGGGGGGGGGAGGGGGCAGACAGAAGGGCCAGGCTCCTCCCGCAAGAGGCCGCCTCGCGCACCGTCCACCTCTGGTCACGGCGTGGCTGCACGCTGCTCATTCCTGCAAAGCCGGAGTGGGAAGCAGACCCTGCGGCCTTTCCGAGGAGTGGGCGGGCGGGTGGCTTCCTGAGGCAGCGCGTGTCACAGAGCCAGCGCCCCTCGGCCCCCCGGCCCCCCAGCCACGTGAGGACGCGCTTACAGATGCTGCTACTCCGTCCTTGAACTTCCCAGCTTCCAAAGCAAAAGCCAACAGCTCTCTGTCCTGGACGAATTCATTCCCCAGCCCTGCGTCCTCCCCTCCGGCGGCCCAGAGCAGACTCAAACCACCACCAAGACATGCGCCCTGCGCTGAGCCGGCGTGTTCACTACAGTCGGTCACCAGAGCGCTGAGACGCCTGCGCTACACGAGCCAGCGCAGGTGCCGAGAGGAGAGGTAACCCCTCCGAGGTCACACAGCCGGTCGGTGACACGGCCAGGTGCAAACCTAGGACCGCCTGCTTCCAACCCGAACTCTTTCCTTCTGACTTCTAGAGCTGGAATCTCCAGACCACGCATGGGCACAACCGAAGCTCTGTGATAATCTCTGTACCGTGCTGTTTTAAAAGGGGAGGGGCTTAATTCACACCCCTGCCAGAAGGGCTCAGGAAGGCCTCTCCCCACCCCCATTTTGTTTTTTTTTTTTTTAAGTATTTATTTATTTGAAAGGGAGAGTTACAGATAGGCAGAGAGAGAGAGAGAGAAAGAGAAAAAGAGGCATCTTCCATCCGTTGGTTCACACCCCAATGGCTGCAATAGCCAGAGCTAGGCCGACTAAAGCCAGGCGCTTCTTCCAGGTCTCCCATGTAGGTGCAGGGCCCCAAGGACTTGGGCCATCTTCTACTGCTTTCCCAGGCCATAGCAGAGAGCTGGATGGGAAGTGGAGCAGCCGGGACGTGAACCAATGCCCATATGGGATGCCGGCACTGCAGGTGGCGGCTTTACCCACTATACCACAGCGCCGGCCTCTCCCTCTACATTCTTGCCTATGCTGGACTCTGTTTTATTTATTTATTTTTTAAGCTTCTAGTGTTGGATGCAGATAAAGCATACCATCGCTGTTTCCCCGGGGCATTTTAAAAGCCCCACTGTGTGTTTTCAGCTTTTGTGTGAATCGGCCCAGCCGCTCAGGGCCCAGTGTCCTCCTGCTGGAAGCCCTGCACCCCACATCTCAGCATGGGGAGTCCCTGGCAGAAACTGAGCAAGCAACGTAGGGGACTCCTCGGCCACTGTGCACCCCGCCCTCAGACACAGGTCTCACCCGGGCAGCAGAACGCCCTGCAATGCAAGCCTCCCTCGGCCTTCCTGATGGACGGAACAGTGGGACAGTGTCAGGGTGGCCCCTCCGAGTGTGCAGCCCTCACACTCCCTCCCGGCCCCGACTGCTCTGCACAACATTTCCTAACCCTTCAAATCCAAGAAACTAAAGGAACCCAGGCATGAGAAATGGAAAGACCACGCTCAGGTAAACCATACTCCAGCTGTCAAAACCAGCACCGAAGAGAAAATAGGCCAGGTAGTCAGGGGGGGAAAGAGTCAAGAACACGGGTAGGAATCGCAGCGCACTTCTGGTCAGAAGCAGTGCAGTGAGAAGGCGGCGGGGCAGCCCCGCACAGCACAGAAAGATGAGAGCTGTCCACGTAGAAGTCTGCGCTCGGTGAGAACCGGGAAAGTCCAGGCAAGACAGCCACGCTCAGACACAGCGGGGCCGGCACTCGGGGCCGCAGGCTCACGCGGCAAGAAACGCTGCTCTCAGGGAAACGCGGACAGAAGAGTCCCGGCACGACCACCACGCGGGTCAGCGTGAGAGCGTGTTCTCGTCATGTGCGCATCTTTACAGGACAACCGGCCACGCAGCCCAAAGTGCAGCAGAGGCAGCGCTGGGCTCCCCGCCGACGTGGGAGTGGAACGCACCCGAGCGCCAGCAGGAGATCGGGACGGAAGTGGAAAGGCATCATTGTAGCCTCCTTGTGTGGGGTATGGGGTGACACAGACGGTGCGACGTTAAAGACGCATTCTAAAGCGTGCGGCAACCACTGAGCTGGCCACACAGAGCTACGGCCACCGACCAACAGCAGAGAGCAGGGAGGGGCGAAGAGGGCAGAAGAGCAGGCGAGCGGGGGCAGGGAGTCGATGGGACAAAGAGGAAGCAAAGATTTAACCCCCACGCGTCGGCAGTCACGTTAAACGCACGTGGTCTCAACGCCCCAACTGAAAGGCAGGGATTTTCAGATTCGATTAAAAAAAAAAAAGACCCAACAACGTGATGTCCGGAAGAAACGCTCTCCAATTATAGACAGACAGATCAAGTCTAAAAGGATGGAAAACCGGATGATGCCAACACGAGTAAGAGAAGCGGGGGCAGCTCTGTGACGCAGCAGGTGAGCCGCCACTCGGAGTGCCCGCACCCCACCCTGGAGTGCTGCTTCTGGGCCCGGCTCCCCCTCTTCATATCCAGCTTCCTGCCAGGATGCCTGGGAGGCAGCAGACGAAGGCTCAGGTAGTCGGGGTTCCTGCCACACACGTGGGAGACTCTGATGGAGTCCCAGGTACCTGACTTTGGCCTGGCCCAGCCTGGGAAGTTACGGGCATACAAGGAGTGAACCAGTGGACTCAAGGTCTCCCTATCTGTCTGTCTTGCACTTTCGATCTGCTTTTCAAATAAAGGAAGAAATATGAATGAGAAAAAAAACCCTAGAGGCTACATGAGTATCAGAAAAAGTATATTTCAAGGGGTAAAGAAAATAATGTCATCATGATAAACAGGCTGGCAAAGAAGAATAATGTTGAATATTCATGCATTTAGTAACAAAGTTTCGAAATACAGGAAGCAAACAGTGCCAAGAGAAACAGGTCCCCCAGTGGGCTCAGAGACTTCCATGCACCCCTACAACAAAGGAACAGAACACAGAGCACGGGAGAGCTGAACACTCCTCACACCTGACTCCCCCGACGGCCACGGCACGACACCACTCTCCAGCCACCCGGGACATGGCACCTGTGCGGGGCTCCCCCTAGACAGACCGCACTCTGGCCACGAAGTGAGTTGTCATACATTTTAAAATATTCAAGTCATACAAAATACGTTATATGATCACAATGGAATGAAACAAAACCCTCAGCAGAAAGCGCCCTGGAAAATCCTCAAATGTCTGGAAGCTGAATAACATACTTCTAAATAACCCAGAGGTCGAAGGGGGCAGCCCAAGGAACTTCGCCGGCATCCCATATGGGAGCCGGTTCGAGACCCGGCTGCTCCACTTCCCATCCAGCTCTCTGCTATGGCCTGGGAAAGCAGAAGATGGTCCAAGTGCTTGGGCCCCTGCACCCGTGTGGGAGACCTGGAAGAAGCTCCTGGCTTTGGATCAGCTCAGCTCTGGCCGTTGCGGGCATTTGGGGAGTGAACCAGTGGAATGGAAGACCTCTCTCTCTCTCTCTCTCTCTCTCTCTCTCTGGCTCTACCTCTCTCTGTAACTCTTCCAAATAAATAAAAATAAGTCTTTTTTTTTTTTAAAAAAAAAGTTCTTTTTTTAAAAAACAACTTAGAAAGTACTCTGAACTGAACAAAAATGAAAACACAGCACATCAAAGTTTGTGGAATGCTGCTAAAGTGGTTTTTAGAGGGAACTTTATAGTACTAAGGGCCTTCGTGAATGAAAACTAAAACTTTCCAATAAATTACCTTAGCTCGCGCCTTTATAAAAAACAAACAAACAAACAAACAAACAAAAAACCTAAGGGCTCTCTCTCACTCTCTAACTCTGCCTGTCCAAAAAAAAAGAAAAGAAAAGAAAAAAACACTAGGGGCAGGCACTGGGCTTAGCAGTCAAGGTGCTGGTTGGGACAGCCACGTCCGTGTCAGAGCAGCCGGGAGTCCCGATCCCAGCTTCCTGCTAACGTGCCTCCTGACAGACAGCCCGAGTCCTGCCGCCCACGGGGGAGACCCAGCCACGTTTCTGGTTCCCAGTTCGGGCCCTGGCTATCGTGGGCACTGGGAGAGTGAACAGGTAAATGGGAGCTCTCTCTGAAATAATTAAAATCATCTTTTTTGAAACTAGAAAGAAAACACAAATTATGAACCTAAGTAGGAGAAAGGAAATAACAAACATCAGAACAGAAATCAATAAAAGAGAAAAGCAATTAAAATCCATGACACCAAAGTCCAGTTCTTTGAAAAGATCAATAAAATTGATAAATAGCTAGCCAAGCTGATAAAAAAAAAAGCAAGAGACAGGGATAAATGTAAATCATCAACATAAGGAATGAAATAGGTAAAATCACTAAAGATTCTACAAATGCTAAAAGGATAATAAGGTTAATTTTAAGATTTATTAAGATTTTTCACAGATCTACTGATTTATTAGAAAGGCAGAGAGAGAGAGAGAAAGAGAAAGAGAGAGAGAGAGAAAGAGAGAGAGAGTGAGAGAGGAGAGAGCACTCTTCTGTTTGCTGGTTCACCTGCTTCACTCCCCAGTGGCTGGGCTGGGGCCGGGAGTCAGGAACTTGACCCTGGTCTGCTGCAGACAGGGGATCCCAGCAATGCCAGAGGAAGCTTAACCCACCAGACTGCAACACCAGCCCAGGACAGGGAGCCTTCCAATTCCCCGCAGAGCTACAGAGATCAAGGCAGTGTGGAGCTAAGGACGGATCAACGGAACAGAACTGGAGCCTGGGAAGACAAGGCAATAAACCTCATGCTTACGGTCAAGTGCTTTTCAAAAAGTAACGCGAGGCATTCAGTCGGGGAAAAACAGTCTTTTCAACAAACATTTTGGGCAAAACTTACCCACCTGCAAAAGACTGAAACTGGACACCTAACTCACACCATGCACCAAAATTAGCTCAAATTGGATCAACATCCTAAATGTAACTATAAAGCTCTTAGAAGAAAACATAGAAACTAATCTTCAGGATCTTGAATTGGGCAACTCTTTCTTAGACGTGACAAGGAAAGAACATACACCAAAGGGGAAAAAAGACAGAGAAACTGGACTTCATCAAAATTTAAAATGTTTGTACTATTAAGAATATTATCACCAGTAAATCATAGACCTGATAAGGGACTTGCACCCAAATTACATACAGAATTCTAATTCGACATGGTCTGAATGCCAAAACTCCACGGTGGAGCCTCATCCCTCAGCCAACGGTACTGAGCAGCAGGGCCTGGGAGAGGGCCCTGCCCCAAGCTCACAGATGGGATTAACTTGTTCATCAAAGGGGCTTGAGGGAGCCTGTCCCCCCGCCCCGCCCGCCGCCAGCTGATGACTGACAAGAGGGCACCGTCTCTGCAGCACAGACCAAGCCCTCACTGGACAGCGTCTGCAGGCCCCGCTCCCGTCCCCCAGAACTGTGGACAATGAACAGTTCTGCTATTTATGAACTGCCCGGGGCAGCTGCTGGGCACGGTGCTGAAGGCACTGCACTGGGAGCCCGCGGTCCTTACTGGACAGCCTGGACTTGAGTGCTGGCCGCGTTCCAGATTCCAGCTCCCTGCTAATGTGCATCCTGGGAGCCAGTGGGCATGGCTCAATACATGGGTTCCTGCCACCCAGGTGGGACACCTGGATGGAGTTCCTGGCTCCTGGCTTTGCCTTGGCCTGGCCTTGGCTGTTGTGGGCATTTGGGGAATAAACCAGTGGACAGGGCAGGTCTCTCTCTGTCTCTGTCTCTCTCTCCCTCTCTGTGTGTCCCTCCCTCCTGCTGCCTTTTAAACACAAATTTATTAAATTACCCAATAGAAGGCATTCTGTATGGCAGCCTAAATGGACTGAGACACAACTCAAAAATAAAATGACGAGTAACTCAATTTAAAAGTGTGCATTTGAGTACCTGAGTGAACATCTTTTGAAAGATGACACACAAATGGTCGATAATGCTCAAACCACACTCATCAAGGCAATGCCAATCAAAACCAAGGGTGCACCGCCTGCCCATGAAGATGCCTGTCACGAAAAAGACAGAGAGTAACAAACGCTGGTGAGGATCTGGAAAAACCGGAGGCTCCCCACATGACCGTGGAGACATGAACTGCAGCCAGCAATTGCTGAAGAAGTTGAAGATCGTGGCATCTACCCACGAAAACACAGGTGCACGCAAAAATACGTACGCCAAGTTCACAGCAGTGCTGTTCGTAACAGCCAAAAGGTAGAGACAATCCCGAAGTCCTGGGGTGAGGAAGGACAGCTGAAATATGACACCTCCACACGAGGCACACGGTGGATCACCACGCGCCAATACAAGAGGAACGAAGCCCTGTTACACCCACAACCTGGCCAGACCCTGGGAACACGATGCTAAGGGGGCCAAGCCCGCCATGGAAGGAGTCCATTTATATGGACTAAACAGACCTGCAGACGGAAAGCAGATACGTGATCCTGGGGCTGGGAGCAGGGCGTGGGCAAGGGGACAGAGGCAAGGGCTGCCGACAGATACCAGGTATCCTTTTGGGATAAAATCCAGGTGGTGATGTTTGTACAACTCTGCACGGTGGAATTAAAACCACTGATGTCTGCCTTCTAAACAGGTGAATTCTATGGTATGTAAATTATCTCTCAATAAAGCTGCTATCTTTTAAAGATGAGAATAAAGGAGTAGCATGAACAATCTTATGCTAATGAAATCAAGAACTTAGATGACATGGACAAATTCCTTCAAAGTTATGAACCATCGAAGGCCATGCAAAAAGAGCTACATGAGCTGGGGCCAGCGTCGTGGCACAGCGGATTAAGCCACTGGTTGCAATGCCGGCATCTCGTACCGGAGTGCCAGTTCACCTCCTCACTGCTCCACTTCTGATCCAGTTCCCTGCTATTGTGCCTGGGAAGGCAGCAGAGGATGGCCCACGTGGGAGACCCCAGTGCCGTTCCTGGCTCCTGGCTTCAGTCTCGTGCAGCCCTGGCAGTTGCAGCCATTAGGAGAGCTGGCAGTGACCCACTGGATGAACGATCCATCCCTCTGTCTCTGTCTGTCTGGTGTTCTGCCTTCAAAATAAACAAACCTTTACAATAACAACACAAAGACCAAGGTAAGTGAAATACATTTCTTAAGTTATAGATTAAAAACTTCCCCACAAAGAAAATGCATGGTTTACATGGCTTCACTTGTGATTCTACCAAGCACTAAGAAGAAATACTGATCTCGTACCAGCTCTTGTTAAAAACAACTAAAGACAAGCAAATACTTCCTGCCCCTCTTGGCAAAACCCAAGACAAAGAGCACGCAATGCAAAACACTGCAGCCCTCCGTGAGCATAAAAGCACAAATTCAAGAAAACTTGAGCAGACCTCGTCCGACGATATATTAAACAATAATTAGGTGGTGGCCAAATGGGGTTCATCCTGAGGAATGGGGGGGTCCCTGAAAACCAGGGAATGGAACTGATCACCCAGGCAGACGAAAGGAAAAGCCACGCTAAAAGCGTGTGACACACCCAGCTCCCATTCCTGAGTTTAAGAAAACAGGGCTGAGGCTAGGAATACAGGGGAGCTTCCTCAACGTGCTGACGGCATTGACCAAGGCCCACAGCTCACACCACACTCCGCGGCGAAAGAGCGCCCCCAAGACCAGCAACAAGACACAAAAACTGTTTGCAGAAGACATGCTTATCCACAGAAAACCCAACGGAAGCCACGCTTGGCAAAAGCCACTATTATGAGCAAGTTACGTTTATCAAGGTTGAAGGACACAAGATCAATATAAAAATCAATCTTCTTTCTGCACACCAGCTATGGACGCATACTAAAAGTTGTAAAATACCTTTGGTTGAAGATGTATGAAGAGACATGACAAGTGTGGAAAACCTGAACTTGGAAAACTCAAATACTGCTGAGATACATTTTTTTTTTAGAAACACGCCAACATAAATTAATTGAGAGTGATACTCGTGGGTCAGAGACTCAATACTGCGAAGATGTTCATTCTCCCCAGAGTGGTCTAAATACTCAAACCAATCCCAATCAAAACTGCAACAGGCATTTTGGTGGAGATCGGTAAATTCTAAAATATATAAAGAAAAGGATCTAGAGCAGCAAAGTAAGTTTGGAAAAGAAGAGCAAGGTGGGAGTGCCTGCTATTAAGACGGACGGACAGACGGGCGGACGGAACAGGAGAGGGAGCGTGGGAAGAGATCCACATACGCATGGAAAAAGCCAGAGAGGGAGGGGGAGGAGAGAACCCCCACCTTCCGGTTCACTCCTCAAATGCCTATGAAGCCCAGGGCGGGCTGGGGCCAGACTGGGCTGGGGCGTGGTGGGGGCTGAGCCGGGAACCTGGAACACGACCCAGGGCTCCCAGGGCTCCCAGGGCAGGAGCCAAGCTGCTGGAGCCGTCACCACTGTGGAAGCTGGATCAGGAGCCAGAGCCGGGAGTCAAACCCAGGTACTCTGACAGGGGTTGCAGATAATCTCAATCGTGAAGCTAACCACCTGCTCTTGGATAACTGATTAAAAAAAAAAAAAAGCTTTATCTATTTATTTCGAAAGTCAGAGTTGGAGAGAGAAGGAGAGACAGAGGGGGAGTGAGATTGAGGATCTTCCATCCGCTGTTCACTCCCCAGATGCCTACCACAGGCAGCACTGGACCAGGCCAAAGCCAGGAACGATGAACATCACCCAGGCCTCCCACACGGGCGCAGGGGCTCAAACACTTGGGCCATCCTCCACTGCCTTCCCCGGCCATGAGCAGGGAGCTGGATCGGAAGTGCAGTAGCCAGGACACAAGCCAGCACCCATATATGCTGGTGTTGCAGGCAGCAGCTTTACCGGCTGTACCACCACATCAGCCCCAGGAAAATTGCTTTAAGATTCATCTATTTCATTTGAAAGGGAAGTTACAGGAGAAAAGGAAGTTAGAGAGAGAGAGAGAGAATCTCCTATCCTCTGGTTCACTAGCTAAATGGCTGCAATGGCCAGGGCTGGGCCAGACCAAAGCCAGGAGCCAGGAGCCTCATCCAGGTCTCCCACGTGGGTGGCAGGGGCTCAGGGACGTGGGCCATCTTTTGCTGCCTTCTCAGACCAGGGGTGGGCTGGGGCCAGAGGCATTAGCAGGGAGCTGATGGGAAGTGGAGCAGCTGGGACATGAACCAGCACCACAGTCGATGGCTTAACAGGTTTCATCACAGTGCCGGCCCCACAACTGATTTCTAATAAAGGAACAAAAATAATGTCATAGAGTCAGGAGAGCTTTTTCAAAAAATGGGGCAGAAAGAATGGGTCTTCACAGGCAACGTGTGAAATGCTATCCATAGCAGTTAACTCTAGATGGACCACAGCTCTGCACACAAAACCGGAAGCTGTAAAACTTAAGAGGGGCTGGCACTGTGGTGCAGTAGGCTAAGCTTCCGCCCACAGTGCGGGCACCCAAACGGGCACCAGTTCAAGTCCCGCTGTTCCTCTTCCAATCCAGCTCTCTGCTGTGGCCTGGGAAAGCAGTAGAAGATGGCCCAAGTCCTTGGGCCCCTGCACCCACGTGAGAGA
Source organism: Oryctolagus cuniculus (assembly GCF_051225735.1). Taxonomy (NCBI): domain Eukaryota; kingdom Metazoa; phylum Chordata; class Mammalia; order Lagomorpha; family Leporidae; genus Oryctolagus; species Oryctolagus cuniculus. Next base: position 22,022,142 of record NC_142877.1, read on the forward strand.
CCCAGAAGAAGCTCCTGGCTCCTAGCTTCCTGCAGCTCCGGCCATTGTAGCCATTTGGGGAGTGAACCAGCAGATGGAAGACCTCTCTGTCACTCTGTCTCCCTCTCTCTGTCTGTAACTACCTCTCAAGTAAATAAATAAAATCTTAAAAAAACTTAAGAAGAAAACAGAGGACGCCTCTATAATCCTGGGTTAGGCAAAGGTTTCTGAGCTACAACACCACCCAGACACAAATCTGCAGCGGAAAAGTTGATGAATTGGACTTTACCAGAATTAAAAACATCTGCCCCTTGAAAGCTACTCACAAAGAAACAGACAAGTCATGCTGAGAGGAGACATCTGCAATTACATATTTTTTTTTAAGGTTTATTTACTTATCTGAAAGGCAGAGTTACAGAGAGAGAAAGAGAGAGAGAGCTTCTGTTCACTGGTTCACTCCTCAAATGGCCGCCAAAGCCAGGGCTGAGCCAGGCTGAAGCCAGGAGCCAGGAGCTGCTTCTGGGTCTCCCGTGGGCAGCAGGGCCAGCACTCGGGGCGCCCCCGACTGCTTCCCCGGTGCATCAGCAAGGAGCAGATCAAGAGGGCAGCCGGGGCTTGAAGTGGCACTCAGAGGGATGCCGCCATTGCAGGGGAGACTGGACCCGCTGCGCCATGCGCTGGCTCCAGCGAGTTACATGCTCGCCACGGGATTGTACCCAGAAACATGAAAACGCCCTCAAAACCCAGTGACAAGACAACAGCCCAATTTTAACACAGACTTGAACTGCTGCTTCACCAAAGGAGGTACACAGACGGCGGACAGGCGCGTGGAGACGCGCAGCATCACTGGCCGTCAAGGCACTGAGAGTTGGCAGCGTGGTGAGCGCACACCACCGGGGCGGCTACCAGCAGAAGCCAGACCACGCCGGGCGCTGGCGAGGAGGAGGGGGAACTTGACCCTTCCTCCTCAGGGAGGGCAATTAACACGGTCCAGCCACTCTGGAAAAGTTTGGTGGTTTCCTAAAACGTTAACCATGCCCCTGCCGTATCATCCAGGAATTCCTCTTCTCGGTATTTACCCGAGAACCGAAAGCGTGCAGGATTCAAACACGTCCCAGAAATGCCCGTCACAGGACACAGAGCGCAGGGGCTTCAGAAATCTCTGTGCCAAGGTAAGTTTGCCTTTTAATTCCATTTTCCCTGAACTTCCGGAAGTACTCTTGTATGTCCATACAGCAACTTGTCGGCAAATGCTCACAGCTGTATTTGCAGTAATCTCAAACCGGAAATGAACCCTCATGGCCATCACTAAGTCAACGGGTCGGTCGGCAGTGCAGCTCCACACGATGGAGTACTACACAGCAGCGAAGAGGACACGCTGGGGTCCCCAGAGACTCCGCTGAGGCAAAGAAGCCAGAGAGTTCCCATTGTACGGTCCCATTTGTGTGGACGCTGGAGCAAAAGTCCCTGGGGAGGTGAGGGGTACGGCTGGCCGCAGGGGAGCGGGGGAGGAGCAGGGTGCTTTCCCCAGAGGGACACGCGGGTCCCCTGCTGGTGGGGCTGGTTTCACAGGTGTGTGCGTTTGTCAATCCGTGCCCATGTGAACACTCTCAACGCGTGTGATGTACTACATGTCAATCATACCTCCATCAGAGCTGCTTTTAAAAACGGACAATAAGTCCCAGTTGCACTGGAGAAACAGATTATGCAGAGCGCCTCGAGTGGCTCTCGGAACTCAGAGCTTCTCCAGTGCATCTGGAAACCTGACGACTCATTCGGAATCCATAATCATTTACGCGCGGGACGCAAACACACCTCATGCTGTCCCTGCAGACAGCCGCGCCACGACCCGGAGACGCGCTCGAACCCAGCGCGAGGACGTGGTTCCCGGCCGGCGCTGCTGCGCCCAGGACCCTCCGGGCTCTCCCCAGACACAGAGGCCCTGTTCCCCCACCAGGACCTAAACGGCCCCCCACTCAGGGAGCCCTTGGGCCCGGTTTAAGGAGTTTTTAAGGGATGGGATATGCGTCCGTCACACCAGCAAGCAGGGAGGGCGGTGAGGGGAGACACCAGGGGGCTTCTGGAGCGTGGACCCCGCCCTGCAGGGGAGAGCAACATCCCTGCCCCCCAGCTCACACGTCTACTGACTTTTGTACTTGTATCATGTTGTATTTTATGATTTATTTTACGTTTTAATTGTTTCCACCTCTTTATAGTTTAGTTCTACTTATTTATAAATCACTAGGTGATTTTTAGCGCCACTTAAGGTTTATGGAAAAAGTGAGAACAGGGGTTTCCCAGAGAGCCTCTGGGCTTCCCCCCAACAGTCACCGCCCCTCCCCCATCTTAACACCTTGCTGCGGGTGGCACTTTTGCTACAACAGATCAGCTGACTTGGATACAGTGCAATGAACCAGAGCCCCTGGTTTACAAGAGGGTTCACTTGGTGCTGTCCAAGACGTGGGTTCTGATAAAGGAACACAGACACCTCGCTTACGGCGCCACACAGACAGCGTCCCCCCCGCCAGTCCCGGCCCCGGTGACCAGTGATCTTTTACTGCCTCTCCAAATATCGTAGCTAGAATCGGGCAGTGTGGAATCTTTTCAGACTGGCTTCTTGCACTCTGTGATTGCACTCAAGGCTCCGCCACGTCTTTTTGCAGTTTGATAGCTCATTTGAAACAAAATCTTTGAAAGGCAGAAAGAGAGCGAGCGAGGGAGCGAGCGAGCTATCTCCCAGCTGCTGGTTCCCTCCCCAAATGCCTGCAACAGCCAGGGCTGGGCCAAACCAAAACCAGGAGCCAGGGACTCGGTTCAGGTCTCCAGTGTGAGTGGCAGGAACTCGAGTACTTGAGCCATCACTTGCTGCCTCCCAGGGTGCGCATCAGCAGAGAGGAGGTGGAGCGGGACCGGACCCCAGGCACTCCGATATGGAAGCAGGCGTCCCAGGCGGCATCCGAAGCGCGGTCCCCAAGGCACACCTCAACAGCTCGTTTTCTTAAATCGCCGAATAACCGTCCCTGGTATGGGTTACCAGTCTGCCTATTCACTCACCCACTGAAGGGCAGCTTGATGGCTTGCGCTATTTTAAATTGTCTCACTTTATTGACTTCTTTGTTTTCTAACTTTTAAAATCATGAAACCACTGGCAAGGACCTGCACGTGCACCCCTCGGGCTGCCCGCCGGCTGAGTTCTCCACAGAGGTTACAAGACGACTGCATGCCTGCCGCTCTCGCTGGGCTGGTGGGGACGGAAGCAGCAACAGCCACTTAGGAAGGCTACAGCAGATCTCCAACAAATGCATGGGAAACGCATGCCATGAAAAAGCTATGCGTGGCTTCAAACACCTCGACGCAAAATGACCTCACTTTCCAGCTCTGGAAAGTCCTGGTGCACCCTGGTACCTGGTACTGAACGCCCTCATCCGCTGTGACCCAGAAACTCCGCCCCTGGGCACCCATGCAACGGAAATAACTTCACAGGCTTCCCAAAGGCATGCACAAGAAAGTTCTAGGGCTGGCGTTGTGGGCCAGTGGGTTAAGCCGCTGCTCTCAATGCCAGCATCCCATATCAGCGTGCCGGTTCGAGACCCAACTGCTCCACTTCAGATCCAGCTCCCTGCTAATCCACCTGGGAAAGCAGCAGAAGACAGCCCAGGTGCTTGGGTCCCTGTACTCATGTGGGAGCCCCAGAAGGAATTCCAGGCTCCTGCTCTGGCCTGGCCAAGTCCTGGGGTTTGCAGCCATTTGGAGAATGAAGCAGCAGATGGAAGCGTTCACCTGTGTGCTCTCTCTCCCTCTCTGCCTTAAATCCTGATTGCTTGTATTATTTTAATACTACTAATAATAAATCTTTTTAAAGAGAAAGCGCAAAGCAGCACTATGCATAGAATAAAAAACTGGAAGTAACCTAAGTATCTACCCGCTTGTGGGTTCCTCACTGACTCTGGCTCCTGACTGCAGCTTCCTGCTAATGCAGACCCTGGGAGGCAGCAGTGACGCTCAGGTAATGGGGTTCCTGCCGCCCATGGGGAGAACCTGCAGCTCCTGGTTCCTGGCTTCAGCTTGGTCCAATCCTGGCTGTTAACGTAAACCAGTGAGTGGGCAGCCTCTCTCTGTCCCTTTCAGATAAGTAAATTTTTTTTGAAAGGCTGAATTACTAATCCATACACCATTGATGGATCTCACTGACAAAGCAAGGAACAGCAGCAAGCAGCCACCAAGAAACCTTCCGTGTGATCCACTTCTGTGAAGATCCAAGGAGACCCAACACAGCCACTGCTTTCGAAGGCAGCACACAGGGTGCACCTGGGTGTGGGTGAGAAATTCGCTGCAGGTGGCATGCGGCAGCCTCCGGGGCGCGCCGTCCTGGCCCTGGCCCTGTCTCCCAATCGGAGCGGCGGTTACGAGGGTGACACTCATGTACGTATCTGTCACACGCGCTCTGACACCTCTGATTAGCCCGGGGCCACCTCACAGTCACAACTCTGCTGTCACGGACTCAGAAAGATGGTCGCCGTCACAGGAGCAGGCCGGCAGCACGGACACGACCCCATCTGTGCAAAGTCACCTACACACACGCACGCACACACACCCTGGCTTCGAAGTCCGGCGTGACCGCTCCCACGCAGGCAGGGGCTGTTACTGAGTCCACTACACAGATGAGGAGACCGAGGCACAGAGAGCTCACAGAACTGCTTAAACTCAGCCAACAACTAAGTTGGAGTCAGATCTGAATCCAGGCCTCCTGGTGCCACAACCCGGGCTTCTTACACAAATTCCCAAACCGGGCCACAGCCCCAGAGCCCTTGGCCACCTTCTGAGGCCACCCCCTGCCCCCTCCTCACCCTCTTCCCTGAGAACACCTCCCTTGCACACTGGCAGGGCCCCCTGCCGGGAATGCTACTTGATGCTCCTCCTCGCTGGAGTAACTCCTGGTCCCTCAGACCTTAGCTTGAGTGCCCCCTCCCCCAGGAAGCCCTTATAACTCCCCGCGCCCTCCCCACCTGGGTGCACAGTCCCCATGACCCTTCCCCACGAGCCTCAGGGCTTAGCTGCTTTGGAGTTTGCGAAGGGCCAGCAGGTGGCCGCGTCCCCTCCACCCACCCAGAGCTTAACAAATATTTGTGGAATGAATAAAATGACTGCATCCAGCCAGCAAGGCAGACCAACCGACACCAAAACGTGGCCAGTGGCGGTGGCGGTGGCGGTAGGGGGACTTCCACACTCAACCCTGCACCCCGGGGTCTGTCTGGTGGGCGGGTACCCTGCCCAAGCCCTCAGCTTCTCCCTTCTGGCCCGTCTGCCACCTCCCGCCCCCTCCCCGCACACACTCCCAGGCTCGGCTGCAGCCCCGTGGGCGCTGTATTAATACACTGAACGGGAGGGAGAAGGTCACCGCTCGTGAGCACTGAGCCGTCCTTGACTGGGGCGCAGATGAGCTGCGCCGAGGCGGGGGAGCCGCTTCCCCAGGCGCTGAGCACGTGTGAGCTATTTCTGATTCCCACCGGCCAGGCTGGCCATGGTGCATCTGCCGGGGGGCCGGGCCAGCCTGGCGGGCGGCGAGTGGAACCAAGGACGACAACCGGCCAGCTCAGCCATGTTCACCCCATGCTGGGACGTGGCCCTGCTGCAAACTCTGCCTAAGGCTCCAGTCCTGGGCGGGAGGTGCTGCAGGACCTGGCTCCTGTCCACCTGACCGCTCCACACTCCCTGATGGGCAGCCAGGGCTTCCCTCAGCTCCGGGCCTTTGCACGCGCTGCTCCTGTCTCCCACTCAAGCCACTGGTCCCCCAGGACCACTCCCTCCCCATCTGCCCTGACCACCACCAAAGCCTGGTGCCTCCTGCCCTGTCTCAGGGGTTGGCATGGCCACCCCGAGGGCCATCTCCATGTCCCCAGTATCCAGCCAGAGCCTGGCCTGTAGCAAGCACAAGCCCACGTTTGCCAATTCACTACATGAAGGACCAGGTGCTGTGAAGGTTGACAAGGGGTTCAGAGCCTGTGGGGGACAGGCAAGCAGTAAATGACTGAGTGTGGCCGTGACCTGGAGGCGGCCCTGTGGCCTCGGGGTGCGGAGAGGACCCCTGGAGGCGGCTGGGCCCCGGCCGATCGGTGCTGATGCACCCGGTGGTCCCCGGCAGCCCCCCAGGGACTCGGGGAGGCAGGCTCTCAGGTGCCGGGTGTGGCTGCTCACAGCCCTGCCTCCCCCAGCCCTGCCAAGTACAGTCAATGCGAAATCTGCTCAGAACAGAGCGCTTTGTCTAAATATATCTGCTCCCCAACGCGAGAGAGCAGGGAGGGAGTGGGGAGGACCAGAGCACAGGCCAGCGGCCCCGAGGCCACCCGCACAGGCAGAGGGGCCCGCCTGGGCGGAGGGTGGGGGTGGGCCTGGCTGGGCTCCGGCAGGCAGGGTTCCCGCTGCCTGGCCTCCCACCCAAAAGCTGCTGCTGAAAATGTGGGCCACGCACAAACCAGGCCAGCAGAGCAGGGCGGGACGGGAGGGTGGGGCCTGGGGGAGGGGACACAGAGGTGGTTCTGGAAGGGGCATGGCCAGTATGGGGGAGGGGGACACAGAAGAGGACCTAGGGGGCGGGGACTCCAAGCAGGCGCAAAGGGAAGCAAGTGCAGCAGGCTCACACAGAGGCCTGGGGCAGCCAGGGAGGAGAACCCAGGTGTCCAGGGTCCCAAGTCCTGTTTGTCTCTGAATTCTTTTTTTTTTTTTTTTTTTTTTTGCAGTTTTCTGGAGGATCCTACAGAGCACCGGAATGAGAGCCCGGAGCCACTGCAGCCTCAGGCCCTCGGCAGGTCGGCTCCGGGCCTCTGTCTCCCACTCTCCCACCTGTGACACGGCGATGAGCAGTGTCCCTCTGCGCATCGGCACTGCGCATGCAGCGGCCCAGCCCTCGGCCCCGTTCCCCCGCGGCCATTTCCCAGCTCCATGCCTGGCTCTGGTCTAGCGACTTGGACACCGAGGACCGCACCCTTGCAATGAGCGTCCCCCTGGGGACGGGGAGGGGGGAAGACCCAGGCTGAGAACGCGTCTGTAATCGTCTCGAGATAGTCAGCTCACTCCTCCCCGTGGGGGCACAAGCCTGGGGGGGTCACCCGAGGCAGCCCAGCCCGCAGCCCTCCTGACCCAGGCAGACACTGCCTTTCCGCTCAGTTCTGCTCTGCTGATCACAGAGCGTCAGCCGGAAGCCTGCCAGTCACCGAGGCTGGACAAAAGCACCCCGCTGTGAATGCCCCCAGCAGGGACCCTTCCTGCCCCAGGCAGGGCACTGTGCTGGTTACAAGCCTCAGCTCCCAGGACCAAAGGTCTGGGTTCGAATCCCAGCTGCACCAGCTGCCGGCTGGGTGCTCCTCGGAGTGCCACGCTCTCTGCACCTGTCTCTCCTCCCACAAGGCCCATGTCCAGCCTGCCCCGGTGACCTGGGCGTCGTGGGGAGACAGCTGATGCCAGGCTCGGACCCCACCTGCAGCGATCTGTTTCACCCGACTGTGCTGAGCCTGAGCCGCCTCCCTCCAGGGTGCTCCCGGGTGTGGACCGTGTGGGACACAGAATCTGGGCTGACGATGAGGGATGCCACTGACTTTGGTGGCCATCTGCTCTACAGCCACAGAGAACTCAAAGCTGAGCCTTCAGGCGGGCAGAAGTGAAGGTGGCAAGAGCCTGGAACAGGGGCTCCTCCCTCTAGGACCCCCGATCTGTCCCGAGGAGCTGCCCGGTCGGCCTGAGCCGTCCCCATGAGGCCCCTCCTCACGACAGACCTGGAGAGAAGCCTGGGCACACAGCCACTGTGCGCCAGCACCAAGCCCAGGCCTCTCTGCGCCCCCCACCCCCGGCTGGGTGCCACTCTCCCAGCATGCCCCCCAGGCCTGGGTCACCTCTGGCTTAAAGAACGCATGCGTTCCCTCCCTGGGGGTGGGTTTTCCAAACTGCTGGGCTTTTCAAAGCTGGAAAGAGCCTTGGGGGCAGGGGCAGGGAGGGGATAACCCACCCACTGTCGCCCATGCACTGGGCCTCAGGCACCCCAGGGCCAAGTTCCAGTGAGGAAGTGGCTGCCGGAGAAGGCGCCTACTCAGGGCTGGGGCAGGAGAGGAGTGGGGGCTTCAGGGACACACGCCCGCCTGGGCTGCTGGCTGAGACGCCTGCTTTGCAGCCCTGCCCCTCTGTTGCAGCGAGCCCAGAGCCTGTGGAAGGGGCACAGGCCGGCCTCTCACGGGCAGCCCCACTGGACCTGGGCGGCTGCCCGTTCACCTCTCTGCCCGGCTCTGCCCTGCCAGGACCACCAGGCTCCACAGTGCTCGGACACCGCTCCTGAGCTGTGGCCCGCTGTGTGCCAGGCCCCAGGCGGGCACTGCGGGCATAAGGCTGGCTCCTGCCCTGTAGGGGGAGAGGGCAGGGCTCCAGAAAGCCAAGGTCCGAGCCACGCCAAGAGTTCAGGGAGGGATCCTCCAGGCCAAGGGACGGACAAAGCAAGGGCTGGGAGGCGGGAGGATAGGAGAGCTCTGTGAACCTGCAGCCGCTCGTGGAGCCGCATGGAGGGGCTGCCGAGGCACCCAGGGCACGGCCGGCCTCACTCAGGGCTCAGGGCTGCAGGCAGCCATGTGTGGCTTCTCCACCCACCGCCTGGGCGGAGGGCATCTGAGCAGAGATCAGGTAGGAGGCTGGCAGCCTTCTCAGCTAGAGGCCACCACGCCTGCAGCGAAAAGATGCTTGAGACAGGGACATAAAGGAGGGAGGGGCCCAACTTCCGCTCTGCTGCCACCCCCAGGCTCCACACCAGAGCAGACGCCTGCAGGCCTCCAGGAAAGGCCTCCGCATTTATCAAACCCAGCCCCTGGCACAGTTCCTGGAAGGCTGGGGCTGCTGGGGGCCACGGCGACCCCTGCGCACACTGCCCCTGCCCTGGCTGGCGTCAGCAGAGAAAGGTGACAGACTGGGTCGGCAGAGGCCACTCGGCTCTGGCCTTGGCCTCGCAGGCAGGCAGGCGGCCAACACTCGGTGCCAGTGCCGGGAAGCCCTGGGGAGCAGCCGGCCAGAGGAGCACTGTGGGTCCGCCCTGCTCTGGAGCCTTCTGGGGCTCCCTAGCCTCTTTCAGGGGGAGGCACCCACGCAGGCACCCCAACAGCAAAGTAGTGCAAACATCTTGGGTTGGATCCAGTGACAGCCAGGGCTGGGACAGAGCACCCAGGAGCCCCTCTGGCACCCAATCCACACCCAGCCAAGGAACCGGTCCTGAGGGGGCAGGCTGCTTCAGCCCAGAACGTTCCCTCGTGGGTCAGCAGTGCACCTGCAGCCCAGGGAGCCCACAGGCCCTGGCCCGACTCCTCCTCATACCAAGAGCCTCCTTGCCCTCTCCATGCGCCAGACCCTCGGCCTGCCATGGTACGCCCAGCCCAGGGCCTCTGCACCAGCTGTTCCACCCAGTCGTCTCCTTCTCATCTTCAGGCCAGCCCTCCCTAGCCCTCAGACCAGACAGGGCCCCCTGGCAGCTCTGCGGGGAGCAGGCCTGTCCCGGGGGTGTCCGCAGGCCCTGGGGAGGTTATGTAACAGCTGTAGGCCTCCACGGGAGGGCACCTGGCAACAGCACCTGCTCTGGGCACACAGCAGGCGCTTCACATGCGTCTGCCGAATGAATACTTGGGAGAAGAAAGGGAGGTGGGGACCGTTAAGTTCAGCGGGGTACTAACGGCTACATCAGCCGTGTCCCGGGGCTGGCAGGATCCAGCAACACACAGGACAACTGGCCTGAAGGGGCAGACGTCAAACTCAGCTCACACACACACACACACACACACGGACACAGGGACACCCCACGTGCCACATATACACACATACACCACATGCTACATATACACATATGGACACGCCACATACCACATACACACATACACCACATGCTACATATACACACAGAGACATGCCACATGCCATACACACACATACACCACATGCTATGTACACACACGGACACGCCACATACCACATACACACATACACCACATGCTACGTATACACACAGAGACATGCCACATACACACACACCACATGCTATGTACACACACGGGCATGCCATGTGTCACACACACCACATGCTACAGACACGCCACGTGCCACATACACACACACTCATGCCACATATACACACAGATATACCATGTGCCACACTCAGATACAGTATGTGCCACACACACACCACACACACATACACACATACCACATGCCCCACACACAGCCCACATATACAGAACACCACATGCTACATATACACACATATCCCACATGCCACATATGCACACACACACACCCCATGTGCCACACACATCCCACAAGCCACGCACACACATCCCACGTGCCACACACATCCCACAAGCCACGCACACACACATGCGCATGTGCTCCCCACGCCGGCTGGCCGCACAAGGGCACCTGTGCTCTCGAAGATGCAGGAGGGTTGGAGGAGCCCAGGGCAGGGGCGCCAGCAGGCCCCAGGCTGTGCAGGCCGCACAGCCTCTGCCTCCACCCGGGCTGTCCCTGGAAGGCTTCACGGGCCCAGCCTTCCGGGAATCCCTCACACTTCGGAGGTGGCGGTCCCTGGAGGAGGCGCCGATGCCGACACCTGCTCGCCTGCCACCACACCTCGGCTGCGGACGGGCGCTGCGGGCGGCCAGGAGACTCGGCAAACTCATGGCAGCTCCTGCTTGAGACCCTGGGCAGCGCAGGGAGGCTCCGTGTCCTGGCCAGCCTGGGGCTTGCCTGCCTGCCGCCCGGGTGCCTGAGTCACACACACAGCGCCGCCACCCCCACTGCGCAGCCTCAGTGTCCCCACCGCGCAGCGGGCGTGTCCTCAGCAGCTCGCTGCCTGACCCCAGGCTCCCTCCCACCCGTCTCCAGCTCCAGCCTCTTCCCCCAGGCAGCAAGCAGAGGCCAGTCAGGAGCACCAGCCAGGGGCAGGTGACCCCCAGAGCAGCCCCGAAAAGCTGCCGAACGCCACAGCCCACGGCGGGCAGGCTGTTCACAGGAGGCCCGCAGGAAGGCCAGGGCACCCGGAAGTGGACGGAGGGCAGAGAAGCTGCAGAGGAATCTGCTCCCATCTTTAGCACACCTTGGCCCGGCTCCCAGCTGTGCTCCGGGGCCCAGGGGGCAGGGCTGCGTCTCGAGTGGGTGACCGCAGAGGTTCCTGGGTCACGGGTCAGGGTGAGGACAGCAGGGGCTCACTCACATCTCCCAGACGGAACCAGTTCACCGCTGGAGAAACAGAGGCCAAACCCCACCTCCACCCCCAACCAAGAGGTGGAGGCGGTGAGGCCCAGAGGGGTGGAGGAACTCGGTCAGGGACACACGGCAGCACCCGGCTCGCTACGCTCAGCCCACCACACCCCAAGTACCCAGCGCTGTCACTGGACCCAAGGCCCAGGGCCCATGCCTGGCCCCGGTACCCTCCCAGTGCCTCGCCAGGGTGCCGTGTCGTGGGGTCCAGCACAGGGCCAGGTGCATGGCAGGCGCCCGGCAAGTCCGCTCCACGTACCGGGAAGCCTGCCTTCTCTGTACCCTCGGAGACACAACCCGCCCACACCACACGCTTTCTGAGGATGACCGCTGCTGGGCCAGACGCCCCTTTGGCCGCGCGTGTGGCCCCGGCCCCAAGGCTGCGGGACAAGGACCACAATGCGGCACTCATGCTGCGGCTCTCTGGGGTGCTGGCAGCCTGTGACTGTGCTGCGGGCGGGCGTCGAGGAGGGGCTACCCCTTCACTCAAAGTCCTTGTCCCTCAGCCACTGCCCCACATGACCTGGCCAGGCCCCCGGGAAGCCTGCGAGGAGCCGCAGAGACCACCCCTGTCCCTGTGACCAGGAGCCTCACAGCACAGACAGGGCCTGGGCAGGCGGGAGGTGCGGCCACCCACAGCAGCCCCAGAAATCAGGGGTGCTTCTGCATTGCCCTCTGCCCAGGACTCCCAGAGCAAGGAGCTGGGGCTGCCGCACTGATCCCACAGGCCCGGTGCCCACCCCCACTCCTACCCATCACCGGCTGGTGACCAAATGGGAACCTCGGAATCCTTAGGACACAGGGCTCAGCCCGGACCCAAACCCTGATGCCACCACTTCCTCTGCTGTGCGGCCTCAGACAGTGTCTTCAAGCCCTCTGTGCCCCACAGTCCCCATCTGAGATATGAGGACAATAACACTACCAGGGTGTGAACAGGAAGACAGAGGCGAGATGCCTGGGGTACACGGGAAGCCCAGGACAGTGCTGGGCCTGGGCCACGGCCAAGGACACTTCGTGCAATGAACATGAAAACATGGCAGCCGACAACGCGACTGTCACCACCACCGTCGTCACCAACATCAGCAGGGATCCCCAAGCCTGGTTTTGCGACCAGCCCTGGTGAGGGGTGTAGCAAAATGCTCCAAACAAAATGTGCTTCCATTCATTTTGGGGTTTTGAAAAGGCCACGTCAGACAGCTCCGTGGGGAGGAGGCGGCGGCGTTGCGAAACCCGGCGCGGAAGGCTCGGGCGGCTCCTGGGCCCTGGCAGCGAGGTGCCCGCCACAAGTAGGAGCCCCGGCGACCAGCAGGCCGCCCGACCTCTCCCAGACTCAGCTTCCTCACCCGCCAAATGGAGCCACGTCCCTTCCCACCCCTGCTCCCGGAGTGGCCACAGACGTGAGGCTTCGCCCTGCAGATGGCAGTGGGCTGGGTGCACCCTAAGGCTTCCAGCCTGGCCTGGGGCTCTCGCCCGGAGTCCTCCCGGTAGAGAGAGTGGAGGACCAGAAGGGGCCACCCCCTTGCCCGAGGGCCACAACAAAGGAAAGCCAGAGTCTGGAGTCTCAATGCCTCCCATACAGCCCGACGAAGTGGCCCAGGCCCGGTCTGGGGTGACACACAGAACGTCCCGCCTCCTGGCGGCCTCTCCCCTCCACACGGCCCAAAAGGGCTTTGGCCATCCACAGCGGAAGTCCCTCTGAGATCACCACATCCAGGCCTTCATCGTATCGAGGGAGCCCAGGGAGGGGACAGGGGATGGGGCCCAGAGAGGCCACACAGCAACTCAGCGCGGGGCTCCTGGCACCGAGTGGATGCCCCCATGACTGCATACCGCCCCCTCCGGGGCCAGCCTCCCCATGGCCCACGGAGGACCACTTCCTCCTAAACCAACACTCCCCAGCCCCCAAGGCCTTTACCCAGCAGTGCCCACCCCACTGCCCGCCCCAGATGCACCCGGGGAAGCACCTGCGGCACCAGGCAGTGCCTGGTGAGCTGATGGTAGCTTACAGAGCGGGCCCACAGCTCTGTGTCTCCAAGCCGGACCCTGAATGGACCAGGAAGCACAAACAGCCCCAAGAAGGAACGGAGGATGAGGACATGGAGGGGAGCAAGCTGGTGACCCTGGGAATGCAGGAGGGGACCAACAGGCAAACTGATGGCAGAGACACAGGGTCTGCCCAGGCACAGCCCTCGCCCACCTACAGGGCCTCCAGGACCCACTGATACCAGCCAACGACTATGAGTTTGCAGATGGAGCTGCTGGGCCCAGCCAAGGCCCCCACCAGGCCCCACTGCCACCCCCCTCTCAGAATGGGCCCCAATGGGCCTGTGCATCCACTTAGCCAAAGGAAATGGACCGAGGACCACAGTGAGCCCAGAACCAAGCACCAGGGCCCGGCCCCTCCCACATCCACCGAGCCTCAGCACTAGGAGCTGGGAGGGTGGTGACGGGCGTCACCTGGCCTGGGTGTCAAGGCAGTAGCCTTTGAGACCAGGGCCCAGAGAGGCCGACGGGGGTGGGGGGCTGGGACGTTCAGGCAGCAGCGGCAGGCAGCGCGTGTGAGGACCCTGAGGACAGAGGGAATGGGGTGGTTCTGGAACTGAAAGCAGGCCAGGGGACCAGGGCCAAAGTGGGAGGGCTGGGGCCGGCAGCTGGGGGTGGGGTGGGGAGTGGGGCTGAGGGCACTAACTGAGCACCAACGATGCGCTTTCCTCCGGGACCGCATTTACTCCCATTTCAGACATCTGCACGGCAGTGCTCAGTGCAGAGTGCGAGAAGGCTCATGTTTTTCTTAGTGCTTTTTTGAACAAATGAATGACTCTATCAATCACTCACAGATGTGCAGGAGGGTAGGGCCCACGTGCTCTGTGTCACATAAAGGGCCCCGGCCTCTGTTCCCGGAGCCTGTCAGCACCATGAAGCTGAGAACCCAACAGGATGCCAGCGGGCACCCCTGACGCTCCCAGCTGTCACCGCGTCCCCTCAGGGCTCCTGGGCACACGTTTTCCCCAAACCGCCTTCCTTCTAAACCACCGGCTGGCTGCCCGGCAGCCCTGTCCTCAGACCTGCTGCCCAGCTCGCTCAGCCCACTGCCCGCCCGGGGCCCCACACTCCAGCCCTGGCCCTGTCTACCCACACTTGCTCTCCAGCCTGGGCCCTGCCCGACATCCCCAGCACCCAGCAGAACACGGGCTCCCAGAGGCTGAGCACCCAAACCGGGCACCCGCACAGGCCTGGCCCGGCCCTGATGGATGAGCGAGGGAGGCACGGTGGGTGCCACACACAGGCACCTGCCGGAAGCTAGGTGGCCCCTTCTCAGCTCCTGGAAGGCCCAGGAGCCCTGGCCAGGCCCTGCCCCAGCGCAGGCACACGCACACACGCCTGCCCACGTGCACCGCCAGCGTCTCCAGGAGCTGCTGGGAGCACTCTCGGAGCCTGCCGCTGACGGCCGGGAACCGGCTCTGGGCCTGCCAGTGACTCCCGACACTCCAGCCACTGCGGGGCCCGGGCACCAGCTCGGCCCCACCCAGCCCTGCTGCTCCCACAGGAGCCTGCTGGGCCCCTCCAGCCACCCTGGGACCAGGCAGCCAGGGGAAGGGAGAAGTGGCCACCCCAGGAGGGGCAGCACCTGGGCTCCAACACCGTCTCTGAGGTGGTCCTGGTCAACCCCTCACCACCTCCTGCAGGCAGCAAACACAGCCCCTCCCCGGCACGCACCCCTAAGGGCTGAGCTGGGGGCTGCAGCCCCCTCCTCTGCCGTCATTTCCACTTCCAGGCAGGTGGGGGTGCCCCCGGCCCCTCATCAGCACGACCAGAGCTCCGAGCTCTCCTTTCTCAGAGCAGTCCTTTCTCGGGGCACCTGCTCCGCCCCCCAGCACACACACACACACACACACACACACACACACAACTGGCCTTCGCCAACCCACACCCCCTCCCCCATTTCATTTTCCCCACAACAGCAACCATCTCCGGCGGCCCGCTCCGCTCCGGGGAGGAAGAAGGCGAGCCGGCGAGCCCGGTGGAGCGGCACAGGGAAGGGGCCATCCCAGGACCAGGTAGCACAAGTCCGCTCCCTGCAGGGCCGGCACATCTGGACGCAGCTGGCTCCGCAGCCACCTGGCTCCCCCGCCATCCGCTCAGAACCGGGCGCCGCACGTGGGGGCCTCCCGTGACCATGTGAGAGCCCCCCCCCCCGCGCCAGGTGCCCGGGTCAGCCCGGCCCCTCCCCGCCACACACACAAGGAGGGGGCGCGTGCCGCGCGCCGGGGGAGGGCCGCCCCCGCCCCCTCCCCAGATGCCAGGTCCGGGCCCGGGCTCGGTAGGGGAAGCGGGCCGGGGCGGGCTCACAGGCGGCCGAGGCGGGATCCGCGGCAGCCGAGGGGATGCGGGGCTGCCCCGGCTCCCGGGCTGGCCAGGCAGGGAAGGGGTCTGCCAGGACCCCAGGCCGGCCTGCAGCGTGAGGGGCGGGCCCGAGGAGGGGGCTTCCCAGCGTCCGCAGCCCGTCGCCACCGGCGGGTCCAGCGGCTGAAGAGCCGGGAAGGGGGTCCTGCCCGGGGCAGGGTATCACGGGCCCCAGCGCCGCCGCCGCCCCGGCGTGAGGGTCCCGGGAGCTGTGGAAGGGGCGCTCCCAGCCGCACAGCCACCCCCTCGAACTGGGGGCTCGGGAGGCAGAACTGGCAGGGGGAGGGGGCTCTTCTGCGCCAGCGGCAGCCCCGGGTTGAGGGAGGTGTGCGGGGGAGGAGACCCGGATCGGGGTGTCCTGCTGGGGGTCTGGGCCACGCGCGCCACCCCCGCGCCCTCACCTGCGCCTGGCGCCTCGGCCGCCTCCGGCCCGCTCGGCCGCTGCACCGCCGCCGCCGCTCGCGTCCGTTCGCAGGCCGCCCGCCTAGGCCCCGGCCCCGGCCCCGGCCCCGGCCCGCGGGCGCCCCATGCCTCTCTCCGGCCGGCGCGGCGCCCCAGATGCGGCTGCGGGAGGAGGAGCCGCGCGGCCCCGGCTCCCCGAGAGCGGCGGGGAGGGGGCGGGGGGCGGGGAGATGCGCGCGGGGGAGGGGGCCGCGCGGCTGCGCCCAAAACCAGGCGCGGATCGGACCGCCGGCTCGGGCTGGGGGGAGGGGCGGGGGCCCGCGTCGTTCCTGGCGCCCCGCCCCCCACGCACGCCCCCGCAGCCCGGGGTCTCCGCGGCTGGCGACGCGCGGCCGTGGGCCGGAAGAGCGCTTGGAAATCGGCTGCCGGCAGCCCAGAGAGGGCGCTGCGGGAACAAGGTCACACAGCGCGGGCCGCGGCGGCGCCGGGACGCGAGGAGCCGGGTGGACTGCGCCGCCCCCGTTGGAGGGAAACTGAGGCTCACACAGAGGACCCGGCAAGCCCGGGTCTGTCCGCGCCAGTAGGCGGCGCCTCCCCCGCGGGATTCGAACCTGGGGCTCCTGCTCGGGGTGTTAGTGCCCCCTCCTGGTGACCCGCTTCCTGCAGAACCTGCGCCTTAGTGCCTTTTGGCCGCTGGCAGAGCGCGGGGGACGCACACCCGTGCCTGGGCTGCTGCGGCTGGGTCCCGGTGATCCCAGACCACACCTGGCCCCTCTCAGCCCGGGTCTCTGCGCCTGCAGAGTGGGGACAGCAGGAGTAGCCACCAGCCATCTGGGTGGAGAAACTAAAGCGGGTGACAGCTCTTTGCTGGAGCCTGGCATTCAGGTGGTGTCAAATGAATGCGCCTGTCCCCTCTGGTTCCCACACGGCCGGCTCCAGCCAGTGCAGAGGAGTCGGGGAGCCTTGCGGGTGGCCGGTGGGCTCCTCACAGCCCATCCAGGCTCATGGGCCACTTGCCCGCCCCATCCCAGAAGCCGGGTTTCCAGTGCCTGCAGGGACCCCCACCTTCCCCAGGGGACCCCCTACTGGAGGCCCAGCGCAACAGGTCGGTGCCTGTGCGGCTGACACTCACTCCCGCCTCCCGGCGGCGCCTCGCTGCCCCAGCGCACCCACTTCTCTCCCCAGGGTGTGTGTCTTCCCCGGGCCGCGGCATCTGAAGGGCCAGCGTCACACGGTGGGGGGTGGGGATCCAGCTCAGTCCAGGAGCGACTTCCTGGAGGAGGTGGAGCTTCCACAAAGCCTGGACGCACAGGTGAGTTTGGAGCTCTGGGGGAGGAAGGGGAGTGTGTGGTAGCAAAGAGGTGGCTGTGTGTCTGGGCAGGGCTGCCTGGAGCAGGTGGGGAGACCGCACGGAGGGAGGGAGCCAGCAGGTGCTGGGGGGCTGGACCTGGCGCTGTGTGGTCAGGTGGAGGCGATGAGCAGCTTTGCCTGGAGGACACTCCCCCAGCCCGGGGGGCCCGGGGCCCCATGCCAGGGTGGTCACGGCAGAGCGTGAGAAGCTGGACACAGGCAGATGTCCGTCACCCGGACGGTGGATACAGCGGCGAGTTCAGACATCTGTCTCCAGGCTCCCTGCTGGAAGTGGGCGAGCCCAGCCTGCACCGGGCGTGGGGCGGCCCAGGGTTGCGTCGGCTGGGGAGGAATCGGAGTGTGTGCTCAGGATTTGTGTGGATTTTACATTTGATGCAATTTTTTAAACGAAAAGTATATTGTTGGATTTTTTTTTTAAAGCAAGTTGTAGATGAAAACTGTTGTTTGATGCCAGGTGCATGAAGTTTGAAAATATGCAACACAGTCTCATATATTGTTCAGGGACGTGTGTGTGTGTGTGTGTGTGTGTGTGTGACCCCAGCATGAGGGCAGCCAGATTCCAGGCAGTGGTGACCCTGAGGGACAGCGGGGAGGGATGTGATAGGGGTTTCCATTGTGCCCAAAATGGGTCATTTCTTAAGCCGGGTGGTGGTCACATGGGAGCTAGGCTATTCTCTGGAGGTTTTTTGGGAACACGAAATATTCATGTTGTAATAATACCTTTCTTGAAGTCAGGTGGTGCCTGGGAAGGCAGTGGGGAGCCATGGCCAGCTCCTGAGCAGGGGCATGATGTGGTCAGTGGACTGGAAGCGGGCAGACAGGAAGGCCAGGGCAGGCTGGTGTGGCAGTGCAGAGGAGGGGGACAGAGGACTGAGTGGGTGCTTGGACAGGGGAGGAGGCGGGGCAGGCGAGGCTCAGAATAAACCAGGGGCACCCACCTGGGAGCGCCGAGCCGGGTCTGGTCTCTCAGGCAGGTGTGGCGGTGGGGCTGTGGGGACGCCGGCACTCGGGGCCCACTGGCTGTTGCCATTCGGTGGTGCAGCCACGTCTTCTTCTTGTTGCTTCAAGAGAAAACAGCAATTTAGATGTTTTAAAATGCAAAAACCTGAAAATTATGGCAACCAAATTGCAAAGAAATGTTTAACGCTGTAAGGGCCAAAGCCATACAACTTTGCCATCTCTTCAGCGAGGACGACGGAATGAAGGGACAGTGACGCTGCCTTCTGCCTTCGAGGCCGAGGAGGCTCAGGGCCCACTGGAGAAGCAGTCGGGGAGGGCCTCCTGGAGGAACTGACACCGGACGGGGAAAGAGGAGCCAGTGCTTGGGCGGGGTGGAGAGCGGAGCCCACAAGACGATGAGCGGGGACCCAGAACGGGCGTTTCAGAGGAGGCGCGACAAATGTGGCCGGGGAGGGACGAGGGGCCTGACCTCGGGACTGGAGCAGAGGCCACTGCACACCCATTCTCCCAGCAGAAACCAGACAGCGGGGACGGCAGCGAGAGGCGGTGAAGACGGAGATGGGCGGCGGGCCGGGCGGGCGGCTCGTGCGGCCAGGTGACCCGGCAGAGCCATTCCTGGAGCACCCCCAAGAGCGGCCCCGGGCCCTGGCATGGGTCCGCTCGGACAGGCCAGTGCTTCTGCAGCGTCAGTGGCCAGATGAATCCTGTGGGGCTTGCTGAAATGCAGATTCTCAGGCAGGGCCCAGGACTCTGCATCTGTAACAATTCCCCTCCCCGGGGATACCAGGCTGTGAGCCCCGGACCCCATTTTGCAGAGCATCAAGCAACCTGCAGGCTGTGGCAGCTGGAGACAGGATGACAGCCCAGGCACCCACCACCAAGGCAGTAAATAAGCAGACAGAGCAGCCAGTGGTCCCACGGGAGCAAGAAGGGGCCAGTATGCTGCCTTCCTGCATAAGGTTAGCAAGTTTAAAGCAACAATATAGCATTTCTGTTGCTATAATGAAATATATCAAGGAATCTAGGGGAGGAGTAAGCCCAATTTAGGATCTCCTGACCACCAGTGGAGACCAGCTGGGGTCTCGCAGGTGCAGTGGCCTGCAGGTGGGTGTCTGACCCTGCAGCGTGGGTCATGCTCTGTTGGGTCATTCCCACGGGACCAGCGCTGGGAACGTGTCACACAAGGACGCCGACACCAGTGTGTGTATCCAGGGGCCACATGTTCAAAAAGAGACAAACTCGTGGAGGGGTTAAAGGGAGGTGGACACCCCAGGAGAGATGGGGAGAGAGTGGCAGGCAGCATGGCTCCTTGGGGAAAGGGTCCTTGTCACACAAGAACAGCCCGAGGCCATCAGAGCTGTTGTGGCGCTGCAGGATGGGACAGCTGTCTGACCCAGCCCAGGGTCGCGGAGGCAGCTGGCATGGGGGGATGGGGGGAGTGGTGATGGCGTTCCGGGCCCCAGTTTCTCCCACTCGTGCCATGGAGCTGGCCAGCCCAGACCCTGTGGGGGCCAGTCACAGGCCTAGGGTCAGGAGAGCAGAGAGAGTGACCCAAAGCAGAAAGCGTCCCAGTGGACAAAGTCCACGTGGCAGCAGGGGACAGCCAGCCTTGGTACTGACCAGATACAGTAGTGATCGTCACCAATGATGGCACGGGGCTCATGCCAAACCAGACAAGACGGACCTGGGGCGCACCAGGCAGCACCTGGCCAGGCGGGGCCTGTGCCTGAGGGTGTGGGGAGGGAGGGGCTTCACCCGATGTCCACGGTGAATTCATCTTGAGTTGTGATGTGTGGTGGTCTGACCATGCCGGCGGCATCCCTGTACCCGTAGGCTCAGCCAAAACACGTGGGAGACCCCAGGCTGTTAATGACTTTGATTCTGGGGCAAGTGTGCTGTGCAGGGTTTGTGTCTGTTTTCTTGTGTTTTCCAAGTGCTGAGTGGTCATGTATTCCTTTGCTTCGTTTTGCTTTGTGTTCACGTACAGTATGGGAGGAGCGCGGGCTCTGCGGTGAGCAGGCCTGGATTCAGATCTTGGCTGTGCACTGCTAGACTGGACAAGTTACCCAGCCTCTGAGCCTCAGTTTCTACATCTGGCAAATGGACACAGCACAGACACCTGCTGTGCAGGGTGGTTGTGACTCCTGTGATGGAAGCTTTGTGTACATCACAGAGTGAGTTGCAAGGCTGAGTTAATCATCTCCTCGGGGCTGGCATCAGGCCTGGCATGGAGGAGGCGCCTGGGAATCGCTGGGAGAACAGAGCGATCACAGCTAGGAGCAGAGATCCTGTGTGGGGCTTCCTTCATTCATTTAGCGTTCACGGATGCCCACCCAGGCCAAGCTCCGTGTGGGGCCTGGCCATGAAAATTGCATAAGGCACGTGGCAGCCTCCGGGGGACCCTGGCTGAGCACTGGGGGAGTGTAGGAAGACTTCCTGGAAGAAGCAGCTCCTGCACTGGGCAGGGCAGAGCCTGGTGAGATGTGCAGAGAGCCGGGGGCCGGATCAGGGCACAAACGAAATTGAGGCCCCGAGAGTTTAAAGGTGAAGCCAGAGCGGGGAACAGGGGCGGGATCGCACGGTCGCCTCCTGGAGGAGGGGTCAGCAGGACACGAGGACCAGACCGGGAACGAAGCTTCCACTGTCCTGGTGAACTCGTTTGGACTTCAGAGCCGTGGTTTCCTCATCTGTACAATGCGGGCAAAACTCCTACCACAGGGAGGCTCTGAGGAGGACAGAGTGAGGGGTGCCCCCTGCCTGGCCGGGGCGAGCACGACGCTCCGTGGATCTGAGTCGAGTGAGCTAGTGAACAGGTGAGTTTCTGCCTAAGACGTTCGCTCACACCAAGCCCGGAACTCAGCGACCCCCAGTCCTACCTTTTCCCTGCCCCTCCCTCGCAGTGGGGTCTCCAGGGGGGTTGCGGGGCTGGGGGAGGCTGGGACCTTTCCAGGACCAGCTATTCAGTGAGACGCACGGCCAGTGCAGCGCTCGGTGCCTCCTCTGTGAAACCAGCAGCACCTTCAGCTGCCCTGGGCGAGGCTTTGCCTCCGGGCGGGTGCTCCCCGGGATGGCGAGGTCCCGGCTCCTGGTGTCTGCGCGGAGGGGCCAGAGCAGCCTGCCTCTGCCTCCAGATGCCTGAGCCGCCACCTGCTCCCACCCAGGCCCTCGGCTCCTTTCTTAAAATAATTCCTCCTGTTTCCTTGGAGACATCTCTCACATGAAGAAAGGAAAGGAGGGTGGCGGGCGGTGTGGAAACAGGTTGGGCCCCATTCCCTGAGCACCCTCCTGTGCAGCGTGCCTGGCCCTGCGCTCCCCGCCCTCTGAGTGAGGAGCTCAGCTGCAGGGCCCGCTTTCGAACCTGGGCAGTATGGAAGCCCGAGCCCATGTGACATGAGGCGCAGGTGCACCAAGACTGCAGGGGAGAGGCCTGCCCATGCCCGGGTGCACGTGTCCCCGCCAGAGCGCGCTGCCCGGCTCCAGGTCCCCTCCCTTTCTCGGTGCAACTGAGAAAATGCAGGCACCTGCTGTACGTCAGCCCTGGCCCAGGGTGGGCGGGAGCAGCACTCGAGGTGGGGTGGGTGGAGGGCGGGAAAACAGGGCAAACAGGACCCATATGGAAAGGATAAGTCTCAAAGAAAGTAGAGAAACTTCACGCCAGAAGCAGAGCGGGAATGTGAGCCCAAAGAGAAGCCCACACCAAGCCACCTGATGACCTCACGCAGGTAACTGCAGCTCAGGTGGTGCGGTAGGCGGCCCCGGAGGGCAGAGAGCCACCTGAGTCAGAGCTCGGCCAGCGTAAATTATGGATGCATGCGGGAAAGACAACACCACTGAAGGAACTGCCCCACGGAAGCAGAGAGCTGGATTGGAAGAGGAGCAGCCAGGACACAAACAGGGCACGCATGTGGGATGCTGGTGCCGCAGGTGGAGGCCCAACCTGCTACACCACAGCGCCGACCTAGAGGAGAGCAGATTACAACCGCGATGAGCTGTCGCCGCACACCTTTGAGAAAGGCTAAAGCAAAATGTGGTGACGATATCAAATGCTGGCAAAGGAGGCGTAGCAAGTGGACCATTCATCTGATGGTGGTAGGGACATAAAATGGCCCAGCCCTCCTGAAAGTCTGACCATTTTCAAAAAATAAAATTAAACATGTCTTTGTGGAATAAGTGAGGATAGCGAGGCATGAGGATATGATGTTAATATATAAAAGTCAAATGCTTCCCCCTGTACCAGCAATGAATAAATACAGTTTAAAATAAATGAAAAACTCAATACCATGCATGTTATCACCCCCAAAATGAAGTAAGGAAAAATCTAACAAAATATAGACAAGATCTGATGAAGCAAGCTACGAAACTCTGATGAAAGAAACCAAAGAACTAATCAGAGGCAGCTGTGGCGTTGCAAAGGGTTAAGAACACCGGCATCCTACAGGAGCAGCGCTTCCTGTCCCGGCTGCTCCACTGCCAATCCACCTCCTTGCTAATGCCCCTGGGAAAGCAGCGGACGATGGCCCAAGTGCTTGGGTTCCTGTCACCCTGTGGGAGACCCAGATGGAGTTCCAGGCTCCTGGCTTTGCCCTGGCCCAGCTCCAGCCATTGCAGCCATCTGGGGAGTGAAGCAACAGATGGAAGATTTCTCTTTCTGTTGCTCGCTCTCTCTCACTCTCTAACTCTGTCTTCCAAATAAGTAAAATGAATCTTTTTCAAAAGCAGAACTGAATAAATAGAGTGATATTCCATGCTCATGAATAGATGGCTTCCTACTGTCAAGGGGTCAGATCTTTTCAGCTTGATCTATAGATTCAATGTGATCCCAATCAAAATCCCAGAAGGTTATTTTGTGGATATTGACAGAGTCTAAATGCCATGTAGGAGCTGGCGCTGTGACATACCAGGTAAAGCCACAGCCTGCAGTGCCAGCATCCCATATGGGCTCTGGCTCAAGACCCAGCTACTCCACTTCCAATCCAGCTCCCTGCTATGGCCTGGGAAGGCAGTGGAAGATGGCCCAAGTCCTTGGGCCCCTGCACCTGCGTGGGAGACCTGGAAGAAGCTCCTGGCTCCTGGCTTCGGATCAGCCCAGCTCTGGCCGTTGAGGCCATCTGAAGATACAGAGAAACCTTAAAAGCATGCTGCTAAGTGAAAGAAGCAATCAGGAAAGGCTCCATACTGCGCGATCCCAACAGTAAGACTTTCTGGAAGGGTGGATGGAGATGGTGGCCACCAGGGGTTGAGGGGAGGGAGGCCTGATAGCAGGGCACAGGGGAGCTTTAAGGTAGTGAATCTGCTCTGTAGGATGCTACCGTGCTGCACCCATGTCACTGTACGGGTCCAACCCCACCTAGAGGGAGTCCTCAGGTCAGCTTCGGCCTCTGTGTGCTTGCGACGCGACCATCGACGTTGGCTCCTCAGTGGGCACACAGGCACGGCGCTGGTGTTGATCTCCCCGACTGGGGCAGTCTGCAGGGGTGAGGGGCTGAGGGCACGCTCCCTACCCACCACTCCATTTTTCTGTGAACCTAAAACTACTTTAGAATATAAAATATTTTTTTTTAAAAAATCAGTAACCCACAACCTAGAAATGGCACACACGGGCAGTTATCCAGGAGAAATATGAGCACCGTCAAACAAAAACCTGCACGAGAGTGTTTGTAGCAACTCAGCTCCTAAAACCCCGGACAGGAAGCACTTGGACTCCCTTCGGTGGATAAACAGTTAAGCAAACTGGCAGAGCTGCGCCGTGGACTGCTGTTCCGCGATCCACAGGAACAAACTATTGGAAAGGCCCAATAGCTTGTGCGGAACACGAGGAACTGAGGCCGAGTCAAGAAACCAAGCCCGCACGGTTGCCCACCGTACGTTCCCGTGCACACACTGAGCGTTTTTGGAAAAATGGAGTGGAGAATGGGCCAGGGCCTTCCAAGGGTTAGGGATGAGGCTGGGTGGGAGGAGGAGGTGGAGGGCGGATTAGTGGAGTGCTGCCGACAGAAGGAACGCACGAGAATCCCTGTGGCGACGGAAGCGCTCTGGGTCCTGCCGGTGCGGGTGAACACACACACACACACACACACATGCACGAGTGAGAGCAGGGGTTGTCCCAGCAGCGACATCCTGCCTGTGACACAGAGCTGGGTAAAGGAACATGAGATCTCTCTGTATTTCTAGTTTTAAAAAATTTTTTTTATTTGAAAGACACAGAGGGAGAGACACAGAAAAAGAGGTTTTCCCTCTGCTGATTCACTCCCCAAATAGCTGCAATGACTGGGGCTGGGCCAGGAGCCCAGAACTCCATCCAGGTCTCCCAGGTGGGTGCAAAAGTCCAGGGACTTGGGCCATCTTCCACTGCTTTCCCAGGCGCATTAGCAGGGAGCTGGATCAGAAGTGGAGCAGCCAGGACTTGAACCAGCCCTCATGTGTGATGCCGCCATTGCAGGTAGTAGCTTAACCCTCTGCGCCACAACACCAGCCCCTGTGTGTTATTTCTTAAAATTGTATCCAGGGGCCATATAGGGCAAAGCTGCTGCCTGTAGCGCCAGCATTCCATATGGGCGCTGGTTCTAGTCCCGGCTGTTCCACCTCTGATCCAGCTCTCTCCTATAGTCTGGGAATGCAGTTGAAGATGGCCCAAGTCCCTGGACTTTTGCACCCACCTGGGAGACCCGGAAGAAACTCCTGACTCCTGGCTTCGGATCGGCTCAGCTCTGGCCATTGCGTCCATCTGGGGAGTGAACCAGTGGATGGAAGAATTCTCCCTCCCCCTTCCCCTCCCTCTCCCCCTTCCCCTCCGCCTCTGCCTCTAATTCTGCTTTTCAAATAAAGAAATAAATAAATAAATCTTAAGAAAAAATTGTATCCAAACGGGTCGGTACTGTGGTGTACTGGGTAGAGCCGCCGCCTGCAGTGCCGGCATCTCATATGGGCACTGGTTCGTGTCCCCACTGTTCCACTTCTGATACACTTCCTGCTAATGTACCCGGGAAAGCAGTAGAAGATGGCCTAAGTGCTTGGGCCCCCCGCATCCACGTGGGAGACCCAGATGAAGCTCCTGGCTCCTGGCTCCTGGCTCCTGGCTTTGGCCTGGCCCAGGCCTGACCAATATGGCCATCTGGGGAGTGGATCAGCAGATGGGCGATCTCTCTCTCTCTGCCTCTTCCTCTCTCTGTAACTCTTTCAAATAAATAAATAAATCTTCTTTTAAAAAAAATTGTATCCAGACTACAATAATCTCAAAATAAAAAGCTGAATTCAAAAGGAGCAATAGTAATTAAGGCAGCGGGACATTAGTGCAAAGATAACCAAACAGGTCTGGGGTACAGGACAGAGTCCAAACCAGACCCACACATACGCCTGGCTCCGGAGGTCCCTACATGTCAGTGGGGAAAGGCGGGCGTCTTTAACAACAGTGCCGCCACGTTCGGTGTCCACACCCGTGAAAAAGCTGATGTGACCAAGCACGGCTCACAAAAATCTATTCAAGGGAGGTTACGGGTCTTTATATGCAAAGTAAAATAAGAAAGGTTCTAGAAGAAAACATGAATATCTTCATTTCTTAAAAATTTCTTCAAAGATATGAGCAGCATTTATGATAGAAGAAGAGTGATAAATTAGACTTCCTTCAAATCAAGCCCTTGGCCTAGTGGTTCTGTGCCGGGCCCCTATCAGAGTGGACTAGAGGAGGCCTTAGACTGGACATTTCCCCAGGAGGGTGTGGGACCCCTGAGGGAGGGACCAGCCTTGGGCCTGAGCACCCCAGGCAGCGAGTGCCGGGTGAGGTCCCTGCTGCACCGGCCAACGCCGACTGTTCAGAGACTCCGTGCGATCTGGGGTCTCGGGTGTGAGGAAGCCCCCGGGCGGCTCAGTGGTGGTAGTTTGTAAAACCACAGATGACGAAACTGAGGCCCTCGGGAATTTTTCAGGTGAGCTGGCCAAAATCAGAGTACGAGGCGGAGCCAAGATTTGAATTTAGCTGAGTCCAGAACCTTCTGTAGGAAGAACCCTGGGAGCGCTGGGTTTGCTGGCTGCAGAAGTCACGTTTGGGAAGACTCCAGCCCGTGGCAGGGCTCAGACAGACATAACGCAGAGTGGATAGACTGTGGAC
Source organism: Oryctolagus cuniculus (assembly GCF_051225735.1). Classification (NCBI taxonomy): domain Eukaryota; kingdom Metazoa; phylum Chordata; class Mammalia; order Lagomorpha; family Leporidae; genus Oryctolagus; species Oryctolagus cuniculus. Next base: position 22,048,636 of record NC_142877.1, read on the forward strand.
GTTCTTGAATTTTTCGTGTCAACTTCCAGAAGGAACTAGAAGGGACCTTGGAGACCATTGTCCTTGAAAATTGTCCTTTGCTGCTATACACGTAAGTCCAGCAGGAGCTCGCGAGACCCCAGCCACAGGCATGGAGCCCAGGCAGGTCCAGCCCCGCGTCTCTCACGTGCACCACGAGAACCCAGCGCTCGGCCGGCGCCAGCTCTTCCTCTACAGCTCGCTGGTGGCTGCCTTGCATGCAAGCAGAAAGCGGACCTCAGTTGTTGTGAGGCTGTCTCGTCCCAGTTAGTGGCACATCTACGTGTTTTGCCGCCGAAATATCGGTTGCGTTAGAGGTGCTGCCCCAGACTCAGGGGTGTCCCACAGCTAATTGGCAGTGGCTCAAGGAAGCTGTTTGTGCAATAGTCAAAGATTTCCTGTAGCTTGAAATTGGCTATGGGTAAAGTGTGCCATGGAAATAAAAAAAAAATGTTGCAAATCAGGCTTTTAAAACTTATTATTTGAGAGGCAGTGAGTGACTGGGTCACTCACCCAAATGCCTGTGATGGCTGGGGCTGGGCGGGGGCCGAAGCAGGGAGCACAATCCAGGTCCCCCACATGGTGGCGGGAACCCAGTTACTCAAGTCATCACTGCTGTCTCACAGGGTATACACTGGCAGGAAGCTGGAGTTGGGCGCCAGAGCCGAGAATCGAACCCAGGCACTCCCAATATGGGATGTGCATGTGCTAACCACGAGGCTAAAGGCCACTGCTGCGGCCCATGCTGAAGGTGTGATCTAAAGTGGTACGTGAGCTGCTGTTCCGCTGAATTCCAGTTACCTCCAGGAGGCAGGGGAGGGGTGGACTCGAACACAAATCAGATTGGTCCAAAGAGCCAGTAAGCCAGAGGTGTTCCACATCGCTCATCCCCTGAATATACAGCTCAGATCCACCGTGAAACAGCACAGACTCCCACCGGAGCAGTAGACGACGCCCAGAGCCAATGTGGGAACTCAGCCGCACGGCCGGCACGACAGTGACCGCCCCACACCGATGGCGCTGGCCGTAGCCGCCTGCAGCGAACACGCCATCCCGGGAAGCGTAACACACAGGAGCAAGCCACGCTCACCAATGTCCACAGGAGCTCTGCTCCGGACAAGGCCAAGCTGGGGGCCACCCAGCCGTCCACAGGGAGAGGGACGTCGCAGAACAGTCGGATGGTGGTATGGCACACAGTCCTGAGAACAAAGGATCACTGAGGATGAACCTCGCAGACGCGCAGCAAGATGAAGAACGCGGCGCGGTTCCATTCCTGCCAAGTTTCACAACCGCTCAGTGACCCAGCACGCGACGGGCCAGAGGCTCTCTCTCCCGGTGCGTGCAGGTGGGAAGGGGCAAGGAGCAACCTGGGGGCGGAGACACAGCTGTGTGTCTGCCAGGGAGCGCTTAAGACGACAGTGCTTTATTGGACGCGTGCTGCCTTCAGAGCAGTGCAGTGCAAAGCGAAAAACAGAATACAGCGCCGAGCCGAGCCCCAGACTGCGGGCCCCGCTTCCTGTAGGGTGTGCTGCCGCTTTCGAAAGCACAAGAAGCACCTGTGGTGCTCCCAGGTGCTCAGAACAGAAGAACCCACCCCCGGTCATCAGGGCATTCTCACAGACAGGGGTGCCGCTGGGAATTAAAAAAAAATTCAGGGACCTGCGCTGTGGCGGAGCAGGTAAAGCCGCCACCTGCAGTGCGAGCATCCCATATGAGCACCAATTCGAGTCCCGGCTGCTCCACTTCCAATCCAGCTCTCTGCTTTGGCCTGGGAAAGCAGTAGAAGATGGCCCAAGTCCTTGGGTTTCTGCACCCCTGTGGGAGACCTGGAGGAAGCTCCTAACTCTTGGTTTCGGATTGGCTTAGCTCCGGCCATTGCAGCCATCTGGGAAGTGAACCAGCAGATGGAAGACCTCTCTCTCTTTCCCTTTCTCTGTCTGTAACTGTGTCTATCAAGTAAATAAATGTTTAAAAAAATAAATAAAATTCAAAGCATTCCAGAAACTGGCCACCCTGAACAAGGCGGAAGCAGTGGCAGACGACAGAGTCGGACCCTCAAGGCTTTGGAGGTTGGTGCTACAGCATTCAAAATGCGAAACAGACGCATTCGGGGTGTTTGGAGAAACAACAGGAAGTTGAAAGGATGAACAAGCAACAAGAGACTGTGGAAGGAACAAGCAGATTTGAAAAAGATCCAAGCCAAATGTCCAGACATTTTTTAAAAAATAGTAATTGAAATTTTAATGCTCTTGGAACTGTCAAACAGCAGGTTAACTTCGGCTGCAGAGAAAAACACGCAACCTGGGATCTGGGGAGACGCCCGGGACACGGCAGAGAAAGAGGCCGCCTCCCAGGGCCGAGCGAGTCCGCCTGAGTTCCCGGGAGCACTCGCTGGGAGCTTCCCGGCGCTGACGAGAGACGCAAGTCCTCAGACTGCGCAGTCAAAATGAACCCCAAGGAGCAGAAATTTAAGAAGCAGCAAATAGGAGCCGGCATCGTTGTGGCGCAGGGGGTGAAGCCGCCAGCTGCAACACCGCATCCGACCGGGAGCGCTGCTTCTGTCCTAAGTCCTGGCTACTCTGCCACGGACCCAGCTCTCTGCTATGGCCTGGGAAAGCAGCGGAAGAGGGCCCAAGTCCTCGGGACCCTGCACCCACGTGGGAGACCCAGTGGAGCTCCTGGCTTCTGGCTGTAGCCGGGCCCAGCCCTGGCTGTTATGGGCATTTGGGGGATTGAACACTGTGTGTGTGTGTTTCTGTACCTCTTTCTGTCACTCCGCATTTCAAATAAACCTTTAAAAGAAAAATAACAACCAGAGACAAGCGAAGAGCTCAGACGCCTGAGTCGGTAAGCAGCCGTTTCTGGCATCTGTGGGCTTCGTGGGACCCGAACCCCTGGCCTCGTTCAGACACAGAATACTTGGGGGGCACAACACCGGGAACCCCAAACGCAAAGTGGGAAACAGGACCCTCCCTGCTCCCTCCAGGGGTGCTTGCCGGGAGGCCCCGCCCCCTGGAACTCACTGGAAGCCGGTGGCGCTGTGCCTCCCAGACTGGTGCACAGGGGCCAGAGTGATCCACTGAGAACAGAATGTGGCCCCTCACCTCTCCTCTGCTGTACCCTCTCCCGCCGACGCCCGCCCCTCGGGGCCGAAGCCCCGCCCTGTCATCCGGCAGTGAAGACTGTGGATGCTGCCCCAGCCCGGCTCCCCGGGACTTTGCGCCACTCCTGGGCGAACCCTGCCTGCAGCTCCTCCTGCCTCGCCGCCAGCAGCCGCCGGCCCAGGTGCTCCCCCAGCTCTCACTGCCAGCGTGCTGTTCTTTCAACGGCACTGTCGGCGCCTGTTTCTGTGTCTGTCCCTTTGACCTTGGCCCCGACCGTGAGCATGTGGAGGGAGGGGCCAGGTCTCCTCATGCGTGTGCTGCCCGGGGGCTGGCCAGGGCACAGAGAGCGAAGCGCGTCCCGCAGGCAGGAGAGCAGAATGAGCTGGGGACTGTGGGTGGGAACAGGGCCCTGTGGGCCAGCATAACTCCAGGCAGAGTGGCAGGTGCAGCTCGCTGTCACCATCCTGCGGAGTGAGACACTCCCGGTAGTGACTTGGGAAATCCACAGCTCACTACACACTGCCCATTGAGTGCAATGGCAGGAGGAGTCAACTCATGTTTTTTATAGATGTATTTATTTGAAAGGCAAAGTTGTTACAGAAAAAGAGAGAGAGAGAGAGAGAGAGAGAGAGAGAGAGAAATTTTCCATCCATTGCTTCACTCCCCAGATGGCTGCAATGGCTGGGGCTGGGCCAGGCCAAAGCCAGGAGTCTGGAACTCCATCCAGGTCTCCCACGTGGGTGCAGGGGTCCCAACATTTGGCCCATCTTCCTCTGCTTTCCCAGGTGCGTTAGCAGGGAGCTGGATTGGAAGTGGAGCTGGATTGGAAGTGGAGCAGCTGGCCCTGAACCGGTGCTCATGTGGGATGCTGGCACCCAAACACCAGCTCCAAGTTAACTAATATTTAAATGAGTCTTCCCTCCCTTTTTTGGCTAAGAATATGGTTGAATTCAAGTAAGTTAAATGTGCATATGATTCAAGTGTACTGTTGAATAAATGAAAAGACAGATGGATGGAGTAGTAGAGAGACTCACGGGGCACGCCTGCATGGCTGTCAAGTAGTACTCACACTACGAGGCCGTGTGTGTCGGGTGTTTAATGTGTGCTGGGCACTGCTCTAGGTAATTTTTAAAAAGATTTATTTTTATGTATTTGAAAAACAGAGAGAGAGAGAGAGAGAGATCAATTGATCTTCCATCCACTGGTTCACTCCCCCAAATGTCCACAATGATTGGGGCTGTGCCAGCCAAAGCCAGGAGCCAGGAACTTCATCCAGCTCTCCCACGCGGGTGCAGGGGCCCAAGGACTTGGGCCATCTTCTACTGCTTTCCCAGGGGCATTAGAAGGGAGCTGAATTGGAACTGGAGCAGCCGAGACTCAAACCAGCACCCCTGTGGGATGCTGGCATTGTAGGCGGCGGCTCTACCCGCTCCACCACAGCTCTGGCCCTTTTAGGTAATTTTTTAAAAAAAGATTTATTTACTTATTTGAAAGGCAGGGGCTGGAGTTGTTCACTGAGTTTTCAAACAATCCCATGGAGTTTATAATATGACCCCATTTTACAGATGAGGACATGAGTTGCAGTGGAAGTGACTGAGATTAGAGGTGGGGTGAGATAGAGGACGGGCGAAGCTGCTCCTTCTCCCCGCTCGCGGCCACTGCCCAGCCAGGGTCCAAGTACTCTCACGGCGAGCATCTGCGGCCCAAGACGTCCGCGGCCATCTCTGTGGTTCCTAGGCCGACCGCCGAGAGGGAGTGGGCTTGTGCTGCTCCCCAGCTGAGGCAAGGCCAGGGTCAGGCCGCGGAAGGCGACCGAGCTTCCGCTTGGCCCTCAGCACCCGGCCACCGTACTGCGAGGGAGACCCTGCTTAGCCCACCGGGAGAAACAGCCTCCAATGCCCGCGGAGGGGCCACGGCCCACAGCACAGCCACAGGAGCGCACACATGGCAGCAGTCCGGCCTGGGCGCCTCCCTCACCACAAAGCCCCCCCGGATGAGGCCGGCGTGCCCACCGTGCCTCTCCAGACTGCGGACCCCCAGCTCCAGAGCCAGGCTTTCCTCGCATAACGGCAGAAAGCGCTCTGCCAGCGGCTGCTGGCGGGGCCTCGGGGGCGAAGCCGCTTAGTGCACCTCTGAGGCCTGGGGGCCCCGCGCCCCCTCGCCTGCCTCTCCAGGGTGAAATGAGGTCAGCTTCCAGGTGTCCTGGATCCCCTGCAGGCGGGGGTCCCAGACCAGGCAGCCCCTGTGGGGGAGGCGCTCTCGGAGCTCTGGCCTTTGTGAGCCTGGCCTCGTTCTGCTCTTTTATAAACTGGTTCACTCAGTGGGTATTTAAGACAAGAGCCACAGACCTTGGTCTGACTGGGGTGGAAAAAATAGTGCTGGGGGTTGGGGATCCACAGATCTGGGCTGCGGCCGGCCGAGCGCCTTCCGGGGCCCCCATGGAAAGCACCTGGGACGCGGTGAGCCTGACAAATGGCAGAGGTTACTTTTCCTTTTCTCTCAGTGTGGCTACAAGCCCCCCTCTTCCGTCCACAGGCCCTAACGCCGTGCCCTGTATACAGTCAGTGCTCCATAAGTGAGTGTCCAGTGAACCGCTGGACTCATCCGAGTCCTCCCACATTCTTCTCAGCCCCCCCAAGCCCCTACCCACGCGCTCACTCCTCCCTGCCAGCAAGCAGACCCCGGCCGCCCTGCAGGGAAGGGCGTCCCCTCTCATATTTGGTCTTTTAATCCTCAGTATACAGTAGGTGCTTATTCGTTGGTCCCGCATAGAATCCTCATGCAAGGTGTCGGGTGAGGGGGGCTCTGTCACCTTTCTCCTCCTCCCAGAGTTCCTGGCCCCCACGTCCCGCTGCCCATGGCCAGGACAGGGTAGCCACAGACCCTGTGGTAGCCACAGACCCTGACCTCTGCAAAGCCCACGGGGTGGGGGGCAGGCGGCTGGTGCGGCAGCTAAGTCGCTGCTTGGGACGCCCATCTCTCTCTTTTTTTTTCCCAAAACAAATGCAAAATTCAGTGGGGGAAAAGCGAGTACAAAGTGAACAGAAAGGAACAAAGCAGCCCATGAACGAAGGCCCAAGGGGGTTAACACAGGGAGCAGTTCGAGAACAGCGTGCTAACCTAACAGACAAGCAGGCCACGCTTCCTCCGGGCCTCTGGTCCAGTAGCACGAGCCCCGCTTCACGGGCCGCACGCGCAGCCGTACCAAACACAGATGCGGTCAGTTTGCACGTTGTAAACCACCTCGACTCAGCCCGCGTGGGCCGCTTCCTCCAGGCGCCGACCGGGCACCGCGGTCAGCAGCACCCCCGTTCTCTCTCCGAAGTCCTGGCTTGGACAGTGAATCCCAAAGCAGCGTGGCTCCCGCAGGGCATGGGGGCAGATGCCCACCCACTCCCGTACGGCGGCCCTACTGACACCAATGCCAACCGGCCCGAGGGAAGCGCCAGCCTGCAGGGGCCCTCGTCCCACGAAGCGCGCTCGCTAACGCACAGCCAGGGCTACACTCCCCTGAGAGTCAAGGCTTAATTTGGTCTCAGCTGCAGACGACAACGTTCCGATCGCAGGTAGCAGGAGGGGGTGTGGTGAGGCTTGCTGCAGCCTGGACCCCAGAGGATGCCACGTCTCCCCTCGGGCCCGCAGGCTGGGGGGATGCTGCGGGGTCCCCAGGCTGGCCCATGGACCAGGGGTCCCCCTGCTGGGGCGCCGAGTTTGCTCCTCCAACATAGGGACGCCCATCTCTCATACCAGTGCCCGGCCGAGTCTCAGCTCCTCCACTGCTGATCCAGCTTCCTGCTAACGCGCACCTAGGGAGGCTCAAGCACTTACTGACACCTGCGTGGGCGATCCAGGTGGAGCTCCAGGCTCCCGGCTTTAGCCTGGCCCGGCCCTGGCTGTCGCGGACATTTGGAGAGCGAACCAAATGGAAGGTCTCCGTCTGTCTGTCCCTGTCGGTCTGTCTCTCTGCCTTTCACAAAGACTGAGAAGAAATAAAATACAGAATCAGTGGGGGTTGGCAGAGCCCCTGCGGCTCTGGTCTGAGACTGGGTAGATCCTGGGATGCGGCTCAGGCAGCGGCTCGTTTACTGGGGCTGCGAGGAGTGAGCCCAGGAGGGGACGGAGGCGACGCTCGGGGCTGCACTCGAGGGTGAGGGAGTCTCCCGTGGCGCCTGGGGAATGAAGTCCTGGCACCGCGGCTCCGTGCAGCCGCCAGCAGTCACTATGGCCACCAGCGCCACCGAGGCCCCTCCAGGCCTGGCAGAGCACACGGCCCCCGCCACGTGGGGCATCCGTGTCACACCCTGTGCACGGGGAGGGAGGCACTCAGGCACCCGCCGCCCGGTGGCCTGGGGCCCGGAGAGGCTGCAGGGAGCTTTCTGTTCCTTGACCTTTGGCTCTGAAACGCGAGTGGGGGGGCGACACCGTGGTGAGGATACTTTATTAAAAAAATTATGTGTTTATGTAAAAGGCAGAGAAATGCTTTAATTTTACTTATTTATTCGAGATGTTGAAAAAGAGCTTCCATCCTCTGGTTCACTCCCCAAATGCCTAGAGCAGCTGGGGCCAGGCCAGGTTGAAGCCAGGAGCCTGGAACTCCATCCGGGTCTCCCACGTGGGTGACAGGGATCAAGTGCTCGGGCCAGCCTCTGCTGCCTCCCAGGTGCGTCGGCGGGGAGCTGGATCAGAGCGGAGCCGGCAGTCGACCCCAGGCACTCCCATGTGGGCCACAGGCATCCCAGGTGGTGCCTGGAGCTGCTACCCCACACAGGAATACACAAATTGACCTCATTTCTAGGGAATTTTTGGGAGACTCCAGGTCCTCGCCAGGAGGTTGGGCCAGAGACCTCGGGTGGCAACGGAGAGCTTGGAGACTCCAGCCCCAGACCCCATCTGCTCCAGGTGGGCTGCAGCCCAAGACCCCCAAGAGCCACCCAGAGGCCACAGCTTCCCACAGGATGAGAGCAAGGGACCCTGCCAGGGTCCCCACCTGCAGCTCGCTGGGCAGCCCGCGGGTCCCTGCAGCTGTCCCCAGACGTCCCCTCCAGACGCCAGGTCCCCTCCTCACCTCCTAGCGGCCACCAGTGAACCCCCTACCTACACCTTTCTAGACTTTTCCGGAATCTACGCAAGGAGAACCAGCCCTGAACCACAGGGTTCATAACAACGAAGACTGCCTCATTCTGTCCTAGCACCGCCGGACACCTCAGGGTCTGGGCTCCAACACAGACGAAGGAGCTGAGGCCACGCGGCTGCCGAGGGGCACCGGGGACCCTTGAGCCCAGGGTCTTTTAATTCTAACACCCACGTGCTGGCTTGGCGCTGTGGTGCAGCGGGTTGAGCTGCCACTCGGGACGCCCCACCCCACATCAGGGCGCCAGTTCCAGTCCCAGCTCCTCTGCATTCAAGCCAGCTCCCTGCTAATGCACCTGGGAAAGCAGCAGAAGGCGGCCCAGTGCCGGGGCCCCCGCCAACCACGTGGGAGACCTGGATGAAGCTCCCGGCTCCCGGATTCGGCCTGGCCCAGCCCTGGCTGCTGTGCGCATTTGGGGAGTGAAGTAGCGCGTGGAAGATCTCTCTCGCGCTGATGCTCTCTGCCTTTCAAAGTAAACAAATAATAAGTCTTAAACACAAACTCACGTGCCTGACCAGGCCGGCTCTTGCTCTCTGCACCTTAGTTCCTCCATCTGTGAAATGGGAATAAACCATAGCCACACCCCTCCTAGCACTGCTAGGGGATTAACCACGAGAGCGAGTGCCCGGCCTGGCCCTGGGCCACCTGACAAGCCTCTGGACTTTCCCTCCCTGGCTCTCTGAGACTTGGTGGCTCCTGCGCTGATTTAATTGTAGATTAACCAGGAGACCCGGCAGGAGCGTCCTCCAGACTCCTGTGTGCTCACAGGTGTGTGAGCCCCACCCAGGACTTTGGATCAGACAGCGTCCTCGGGGCCACCACCTGTCCAGCTGCGTTCCCTGGACCATGCCTCTGCCTTTGCTGTCCTTAGGGCCCCAAGAGTCCTTTTCTTTCCCTCCTCTCTTCTTACAGCCATGTTTTCAAGTTTCAGGCTGAATGCTGCCTCCTCCAGGAAGCCCATCTTGATTCCCCAGCAGTGGCAACTTCCTCCACTTTTGAACTTCCACATAATCATTGTGTCCTCATCTGAAGGCCCTGGCGGCTCCCCACCCTGGGCTTGCTTCCCCCAGCACCCAGCACGGGGTGGGCAGAGTGGATGAGTGAATGAACTGAGTCCCCGTGGAGGTCCCCACGGGCCAGAAGGTTCCAGAGCCAAGAGCCCAGCCTCCCCATGCGCCCAGCAGGGCTGCGCACACCTGGCCATGCCCACGGCCCCTCCTGAAGATTGGACAGCTTCCTCGGGCTTGTCCTGCCTTCTTGGGGGGGGGGGGCGCTGACCTGCTGGGCTCCCTCAAGGGGCAGGCACAGGCCAGGACCCACCCACCACCCACACGCCATCCTGTAGCTCCCCCAGAAGCCAGAGCCGCAGGATTCTCTGCTGGGCAGCGACGGTCGCGGCGACCGTGAGAGCTACTGAGCACCCACGGCGGCCACTCGGGGCGTTCCCTCGCTGGGGCCTTCGCGGGCCCCCGGGCAGTGGGCGTTGCAGAACTCGGAACCGGGAGGCCACGTGACATCACCAGCGCCGGCAGAGGAGAGGCCTCACACGCAGCTGGGCTCCAGCACCTCGGCCAGCGACACCCACCGCCCACGCACCGCGCGCGCCCTCGGCCGGGGCCCTGCAGCCCTGGCTGCGCGTGAACCCCGCGCTCCAGCCGCTGCCCGCTGCCACCCGCCCCGCGCGTTCTCTCCAGGCAGCGGCATGAATGAACCCGCTCATGAATATGCAGGGCGGCCGGCGTGCTGCGCGCGCGCTCGGCTAAATCTGATCACAATGCCGGATAAATTAAGCGCAGGATAAATGCATTAAAAATAACGGTCGGAGGAACATGCTGTTCGCGGGGGGGCCGGGAGGAGGGGCGGGGAGCTCTGCCAGGCGCTGCCAGCGGCTCCCCAGCAGCCCCGAGTGAAGTTCCCTTCCGTGGGGGAGGACCCAGCCCCCGCCTCCCTCCCGTTCCTATGGAAACGCAGAGCAGGTGGAGGAGGGACCGGGAGCCGGCGGGGGCTGGCGCGCGGCCGGCCGGGTGTCCACAGGTTGGCTCCCAGCCTGGGCCCGAGGGCAGCCTGCGGCCGCGAGGAGGCGTGGAGACCCAGGGCTAAAATCCCGATGGTGTCCTTGGGTGATGGGATAACAGCAGCAGCCATGGAGGTCCGGGCCCCGCCCCAGGAGGAGGGCCCGCTCAGAGGCGTGCAGTGACTTGTCCAGCGTCACACCGCTGGGACTGGCCCCGGCAGCCGGACTCCAGGTCTCCGGGCCGCGCTGCCTGCCGGCCCTATCTCCGCCCCACACCAGCGCCTCCCGCCGGGTGCCTCCGGCCCGCTGGCTGAGCAGCTGCCCGAGGCCAGCGCGGGTTCTAGGCACCGTAGTGTCGGCTGCCACAGCTGGGACAGACAGAAGCCAGGCAAGGCTCCCCAGAGCCTGGTGAGGGTTCGGCTGGGTGTGGCGGTCACAGGCTCCAAGTCCAGCTCCGCCACCTGCTGCCCTGGGCTCCGGCCCAGTCGCTTAACTTCTCTGTGCCTCCTTTTGTCCGTCTGTAAAGTGGGGGCGATGACGGCACCCATCTCCTGAGACCAGCGCAGTGCCATACCTCCCGCGTATGAACAGACCACACGGGCAACAGCCCTGTTCTCGGTGCCCCAAGCCGAAGGGGCCAAAGGTGGGCTCCGTGCCCTCTGAGCGCCTGCAGCCTCTGTGCCCCCGAGTGGAAGGGGGTGGCCCACAGATCCCAGCCACTGCCCGCCCTGCCTCCCTGCCTCCAGCGGAAAGAGGTCCCCGGAGACAGGTGAACGCCACTCGAATGAGCGATGACGGGGGCTGGTGTGGGGGCGTCAGGGCTGTCTCCCCGGGCCTCCGTGCCTAGTCTCCTGCCCCTGGCGCCACGGTACTCGAGCAGGGATTTGTCCCCCCAGGAACTCACCAAGGAGCAAGAGTCAGAGACAGCAGAGACGCCCGAGCCTAGCGCGGGATCCTCGCCTCCGGCTGGCGCCCACATCGGCTTGGCCTCCTCCGTGTGGGCCGCGCCCCGGGGCTCTGAGCCTGGGGGCGGGGGGCTGCATCGTGTAGGGCTCTGCTCTGGGAGAGCTGGCCTCTGCTCTAAGCCTGCCTTTCTCCTGTCCCGGGGGAGGAGGTGAGAGCCCAGGACACCAGGCAGGGCGGTGGAGGATGCAGAGGCCTGGCTGAGGACCAGGCAGGCCCGGTCACCAGCACCCAGGGTCACGCCGGGCAGGCCCCCTGCCTCCCTTCTCAGGGCTTGTTCTGCCCCACCGTCCATTACTGACACTGGCCCCTCCTGCACCAGGCACCTGAATTGCGTGGCATCACCTCGCTCCCCGGGTGCTCCTGTCTGGCCCTCCGCCCGGGGCTGACACCTGCTTCACTCTGAGGTCCTGCCACCCCGGCCATGTCTTGGTCGCACGGTCCCCTACTCGGAACAGTGCAGACTTTAGTAGCAGTGCTGCCCATGGTGTCACATGAGGGGCACTCGGGGCGTGGAGAGGGTGCACCTGGGTAGCCAGGTATGGGGGACAGGCTGCAGCCGCTGGCTGTGCGCTGTGGCTTCTGGGAGCTGCCTGAGTCTTTCTCCAGGCCGTCAGCCCAGAGAGCAGGAGGCTCAGACACACCCTGCCTGGCTCTGCAGGTGCAGGTCCTTCCCTGTGGGCATCAGCAGGGTTTCGGCGGAGGCTCTGGGCCAGCCTGGTGCTGAGACACACTCGGCGCTTGGCAAGGCCGTGACATGGATGGCAGAGTTCCGCAATGATGGAGCGTGGGGACGGAGGGGGACAAGGAGGAAGGTGTGTCCCCAAGCACACTCGCCGCAGGGCAAAGTTGGCCTCCAGCCGTCGACAGCAGCAGTGGTCGGGCCAGGGTGCAAAGCCCATGATCCAACCCCCTGTGGAGACGGAGCTGGTGCTGCCGATGGACGTTTATCAACGTGAACGAACGGCCAAAGTGGTACAGAACAGCATGAACGGTTTAGTCCCACAGACTACAGACACATAGGCACACATGTGCCCGCGGACATGGACACATGTGTCCACATATAGGCACACATGTGCCCACAGACATGTACACGTGTCCACACAAGGCACACACATGCCCACAGACATGTACACATGTGTCCACAAAAGGCACACACGTACCCACAGGCATGTACACGTGTCCACATACAGGCACGCATGTGCCCAGACATGTACACGTGTCCACACAAGGCACACATGTGCCCGCAGAAATGTACACATGTACCCACATACATGCACACACGTGCCCGCAGACATGTACACATGTGTCCACACAAGGCACACACATGCACACAGAAATGTACACGTGTCCACACACAGGCAACACGTGCCCAAAGACATGTACACATGTACCCACATACATGCACACACGCCTGCAGACATGTACACGTGTCCACACACAGGCACACACATGCCCGCAGACATGTGCACATGTGTCCATACACAGGCACACACGTGCCCGCAGACATGTGCCCATGTGCCCACACACAGGCGCTCACGTGCACACACAGGCGCGCACACGTGTCCTACAGCCCGAGCCCTAGCCACATCTCGGGAGGGAGTGTGGGAACACACACGTGTCCTTTTCCCTTCTTGCATGTTTCCGTTTTTCTTTGCTACACAGTCACTACCTGCTCCCCACAGAAAGGATAGGGAGCAGAATTGTGCACTCTGTTTTCATCAAGTACAAACTCTCGGATCGGCAATCCCAGCCCCAGGAGGTTGTCCTAAGGGGATCACCAGAGATCGCGAAGACGTGGCCCCCAGACCACACGGCACGTGGCTCTCGGACGCAGCAGTGGGCACGAGCTGTTTGCCCTCCAGGGACTGGACCGGCTGGACTCAGGGAGGTGCAGCCCCCTGTGGGCCGCCGTGCAGCCGCTAAGCCCCGGGCCGGACCGGGAGAGCAGGGCGGGAGCGCCGTGTGCCCACGGAGCCCTCTGTCTTCGACGTGGTCTGGGCCAGGCCTGGGAGGACACGCATCTTTCTGGCAAGGCCCCCTGGGTTTCTGCAGCATCATTTGTGGGCCGTACAAAATAACACCTTAGAAATGGGCCTGCCAGGGGCCAGCACTGTGGCACCAGCATTCCGGGCACTGGCTCAAGTCCCGGCTGCCCCGCTTCCGGTCCAGCTCCCTGCTAATGCACCTGGGGAAGCAGCGGAAGGCGGCCCAAGTGCTTGGGCCCTGGCACCCACGTGGGAGACCAGGAAGAAGCTCCTGGCTTCGGCCCGGCCCGGAGCTAGCATTGAGGTCATCTGGGGAGTGAACCAAGCGAGTGAACAATCTCTGTGTCTCTCCCTAACCCTTTCAGATAAAATAAATACATTTAAAGAAAATCAGCCTGCTACGGATCTACTGGAGTCCCTCCGGCCGCTGCCAGGCAGGGCCAGACCAGATGAGCCGCAGCACCTCACAGAGCCTCAAGGGGGCAGTGCACCCCTCCCACCCCACCCCCTACCTGGTCCAGAGGTTCCTGGTTGCTTCATTAAGGGCTGATTGCAGGTGATCTTAGTTTTCTTTTATTTTATGATAGATCTGTATTAGTATATAATTTCTTTAAATTTATTTTTAAAATGTATTCATTTGAAAGATAGAGTTAGGCAGAGGCAGGGAGAGAGGGAGATCTTCCATCCGCTGGTTCACTCCCCAAATGGCCACAATGCCAGAGTTGGACCAGGCTGAAGCCAGGAGCCAGGAGCTTCCTCTGGGTCTCCCACGTGGGTGCAGGGGCCCAAGCACCTGGGCCATCTTCCACTGCTTTCCCAGGCACATTGGCAGGGAGCTGGATTGGAAGTGGAGCAGCCGGGACTCGAACAGGTGTCCATAGGAGATGCCAGCCCTGCAGGCGGCAGCTTTCACCCGTTACGCCACAGTGCCCGCCCTTTGAATTGGCTTTTTAAGAAGGAAAAACAGCCTGCTCGAGCAGTCAGCACCGAGAGGGAGCTGCACCCAGTCTGTCTCCTGCTGTCTGGGGAACAAGGGTGGCCGTGGGAAGGGGCTGGGTCGCTGGGGGGCGCCCACGCCTGCGCAGCGCGGCAGCCGGCCCTCCCCTCGGCGCGCACTCTGCCGTCCCCTCTGGAATCAGCTGGCAGAGACCGTTTTAGGAAGCCGTGGGCGGCAGAGCTGGAGCCTGCAGGGAGCGGGCGCCCAGACGGAGGCAGGCTGCAAACAACGGCAGCCAGCACCCTCTTCCTCTTTCCTCCCAGTCTGGTTTTTCAGAAACAGTTCTCTAGAACATCCTCGCAATGGCCAAACATTCCCTGCTCTGCCTCCCTTGCTGCCTCCAGCCCTGCACGGACGGGCGCAAGGTTCTGCTCTCAGGGCTTCTACTAACTTGCTGTGCAACTCTGCGCCAGACACTCACCCTCTCTGAGCCTGTTTCCTCTTCTAACAAACAGGACTGGGATGGACTCAAAGCTCTCCCCCCACTCTGAAGCCCAGGAGCCAGGCAGTGGGAGCAGGGCCCCCCAGCTCTGGGGGCAGCCCTGAGACCCCAGAGCTGTGCTTTGAGTTCTTCAATGTCTAAAACTCACTGGTCAGAGCTTCCGGAGTTTGCAGTCCATGGCTCTGGAACGTGGCGGCATGAAGTGGCCAAGCGTCCAGGCCAGGTGCTAGTGGGGCGGCTGCCCCGTTAGAAGGGAGCTGAGCTCCGCCTCCGCGGGCGGGGCGGGGCGGGGGGCAGGTGGACGAAGACACCTGCAGCGCTGGGCCCCCGCCCCAGGGCGTCTCCTGCCCTTGACTGGGGGAGCTGACCACACAGCAGGCTGCAGGAGCGAGGAGTCACTCGTCCACAGTCTCTGTCACTCATCACCTACTGTGTGCCAGGCCTGGGCTCCAGAGGTGACTGGGCGCAGGGGGGGGCAGGCTCAGCCCAGGGGAAGGGCAGGAAGCAGCTCTCACCCAGCGCCCCGCCTGCCCGCTCCCGGAGGGCGTGTCTCCGTGTGGGCGTCTGCACACCACACGCAGGTCTGATGTGACTGGGACGTGGGCGCAGCGAGTCTCCCAGGAGCGGCTGAGCGCACCCCGCCGAGCTCCCTCCCACCCGCCTCGTGGCTGGGGCACAGGGCCTCGGCCCCGAGAAGCTGCCCATCCCCACATCTGTCCCGGGCTCCCACACGCACCCGCTGAGGCTGGGCCCGGCACCTGGGGCCGCTGTGGCAACCCCCTCTCCCTGCCCTGCTGGGATCAGGTCGTCTGGCAGCTGCGGCTCCCCATCCAGAGGTTGGGGAAGCCCACGGAAAGGCAGCTGGGCCCGAGGGGGCAGCTGGCCTCAGCACCTGGCCTCCCCTTCTTTCCGCCCTGAATGGGGCCTGCTAAGACCATGTCTTAGGAGGTGGCTTTTGGAGAAAGTTCTAGAAGGGAGATTCGTGGTCTAAGAATTTAGTGCAGGTCCTCTCCTGCTAGCCCTGTTAGCCTTCAGGCGTCACTTGTATGCCTCTGGGAGCAGAGAGCTCACTACTTGGAGAGCAGGCTCTGTTCCAGGCAGCTCTGGCCACAAGGTCTACCTCATACAAGGTTGTAGATCTGCCTCGTGGCTTCCCCTGCTGACCTCGGGTCCGCCCTGTGCGGCCCCCGGGTTCAGCCTCCATCACTCTTGTTGGAGGTGGACGGGTGGATGAGGAACAAAGGCTGAGAGACTCCCCGCGGGAGGCGGCTCCTGAGATGAGATGCAGAGCTGGGAACCCCAGACAGAGCTGAACGGAGAAGAGGCAGAGCCGCCCTCTGGGGCTGACCTCACGGCTGGAGGGGGGTGGTCTCACGTGCCCCCCCCCCGGCAGAGGCTCCGGGGAAGCTTGGGGTGGCTCCCTGGGAGAAGGGGCGGATGCAGCTCCCGCACGGCCCAGCCGCCCGCTCGCTCTCCTCTGTGCCAGGCCAGGATGAGGCTGCCACCCCGGGCTGGAGGCAGGTGCAGCGCCCCGCGCCCCACCTGGGGAGGACGGGGAGTGTCGGGAGCAGACTCGGCTCTGCGTGAGGGGCGACGCAGCCCGGCCCTGGCCCCCGGTCCCGGCTTGGATGCACTGTGCATCCCTGTGGCCCAGCCCCTGCTCCCGGAGGTGGGTGGCACAACAGCCCCCGGCCCCTCAGAGAGGAGAAACCAGAGCTGCAGAGACACTGGGGCACAGGGTGAAGGGTTACCGCAGGCCCGGACTCCCGGCTACCTCCCAGCTTCCCGTAGCGGGACCGCCCCAGGTCTGCAGGCCCCGTGTGAGGCTCTGGAGCCTTGGACAGGTCAGAGGAGCCATGGGGACACAGGGACACCCCCACCAAGCAGCCACACCCCCGCAAGTCCACGCCCCAGGCTGCAGCGGCCGGTGTGCGCGTACTGGGGGACCCTGCAGAAAGCGTTCACCCTCTCTGGCCTGTCTGCCCCCCCCAATTCTGAGAGCAGGGCGCTTCGTGTGGGGTTTCTCGCAGGTGCTGAGGGGAGAAGGGCAGGGCACTGTGACCAGCAGGTGGAGTGGGTGCCAGGATGTGCCCCACGGGCCAGAGGGTCACGGGGCCTTCCCTGGGTCCCTGTCTGTGTCCTGAGAGCCCCCAGAGGCCCCGAGCTGAGCAGGCTTTGTGGACTTGGGCCCAGCCCTTCGGTCCCAGAGCCGGCTCCCATCCCTCTCCCAGCTGGTCTACTCGGACAGGCAACCAGGCTGCTCCTCGGGGCAGACCAGGTAGGGTAGAACAGCCCGGAGCGAGCAGAAAGGACCGTGCCCGGGTGTGGGGAGCGAGCGAGGCCCTTCCCCAGCTCTGGGCTGTGTTCTGGACCGATGGGAAGCCAAGGAAGCATGCGCGGGGCTGACTGTGCCGCCGGCTTGCCTGTTCTGGGAGCTGCTCCTGCCCCCACTGTACAGGTCACAAGACTGAGGCTCAGCAGCTTCCTTAACCCTCAGCGCCCCGGCAAAGGCGGGGCTCCGTCCTGCGCTGGCCACAACCGTCCCCTCCCCTGAGCCGGTGGCACCAGCGGCCCCGACTGCTCACTTGGTCTCCGTTTCCTGGCCTGTGAGACTGGACAATCATTCTTGCTCCACGCCCCTGGCACAGCCTGGCACAGCCTGGCACAGCCTGGCAAGTCCTGGCCCCTCAGGGACGAACACGTGCGGTGAGGGGAGGTCCACGCCCGGGTTGTGGGGGGTCAGCTCTCCTGCCGGGGCACGGACAGAGACCCCAGGATCACAGCGCCCTCCCCTAGCCCCACAAAGAGGAGAGAAACACAGGAGAATCCCAATCTCCTGGCTCGCGAATGTGGTTTTCGTTGGCTTGTGCAATGCTTTAAAAAAAATCTGAATTTGTTGCCAACATTCAAAAATAGATGAATTTCATGTAAAAATCCAGATTTCCAGCTTCTTTTGAAAAACTAGAAGCTCTGGGTCGGCCTCCCAAGGGCCGCCCTGGGGAGCAGAGCCCTGCCCCTGGCCTCTCTGCCCACCCCACCCCCGCGGCCCGTGCAGGAGCTCAGGCCCTGGGCTCGGGGTCAGGCCGACCTGGCTCGGCCCACGTGTGTTTCTCAACTGCACTGTGACCCCTGGAAAGTTCCCCAACTGCTCGCCGTTTCCTGGCTGGTAACTTGGGGATCTCCATAGCAACTGTCTCACAGGGAGGGGGCGCCTGCGGGTTAAGCTACTGCTGTCTAGCCCGCTGCCCGGAACACAGGAGCACGCAGGACACGCCGCCTTGGTTGGGACCACCAGCGTGCCCGCCAGCGGCTGAGTCCCGAGCGGGGCGTCGGCTCCCACCCGCTTACACAGCCAAAGGCAGCAGCGAGCTCTCCGGTGCTGAGGCCACGGCACAGCTCAGGCCACTGGCCGGTGGGCGCAAGTTCTTTCTCCCTTTCGGGCAGGCGACAACTCACCACGTGACCCTGGAAAAGATCCTTCCCCTTCTGGGAGCCTGGCTTCGCCAACTACAGGACGAGGCTGTGCGAGGCCGCGGGCACCTCTGCCATCCTAGGAGGTCGGCAGTGAGGCCGGAAGCCTCGCGACGCAGGGGCGAGCTGGTCAGGAGTTTGTCTGCGGTGGCAGAAATCTGCCGCACAGGGGCTGGAGTTAAAAGGTCCCTTAGCGCCACAGGAGGGGCAGGCGGGGAGTTGCGGGCTGCAGGCCGGGCTCAATCCAGGTGCTCCTGCGATGTTGCCGGCAGGCCCGTGGTGGGGAGGCGGGGCTGGGGGCCGTGATTGGCACCGCTGCCAAAGGTGACACAGCTGAGCGGCCCCACATCGGGACGGGAGTGTGCGCGCAGGGGAGGGGGCTTCCAGCTCCCGCCTGCCAGGTGCTGAACACCTCGCCCTGCTGAGGGCTTGCGGGGCGGGCCCAGGCCAGCCCGAGAGACGGCCAGGCGGCCGCGGAGGACCAGCGGGGCTGCGGGCCGGCGCGGGGCTGGGCTGGGCCGGGTGGCGACGGAAGAACGCCACCCAGGAGAAGCGGAGGCTACGGGTCAGTGTCTTCTCTCGGGAATGGACTTGCAAGCATGAAGGCCGCGGAGGAACATCAGAAGGAACACGCTAAGAGTCGCGCAGCTCTGCAACAGCGCGACTTCACCATGAGACAGACGCCGACTGCTGAGGGGCACTGGGAAGCCCCGCCAGGGACACCAGCAAGGGCCGAGCAATTGCAACAGGGCACGGAGCACGTGCGCCGCACCCCCACGCGGGCCCCGCCTTCGGCCTGCGCGCCCAGGGGACACGTGCTGGGTCTCGCTACCCATGCATGAAGTCAGCCCCGTGGAAGCCCTAGCACCGCTGAGCAGAGCGAGCAGGCTGCTCAGGGGCGCTCCTGGCCCCGCAACCCCGGGGGCTGCACGGGGCGGAAGCCCTCGTCGCCGCCGGAAGCGGGTCCTCCCCCTTGGCGGGTCCTGTGTGCGCACGCGCGAGATTCATTAGCACGTGGTCACACCCCGCGTGGTAGACAGGGCAGGCGCCCGGTGAGGACACTGCCAGTGGTCGCGCTGGCGGCCACGGCTCTCCCGCAGAGACCATATTCGGGCCAGTGGCGGCCAGGGCGGGCAGAGTCCGAGACACAGTGCGCCTGGGCACCGTCGCCTGCACAAGGAGTGCCCAGAGCTTCAGCAAGAGCTGAGCTCCCGACTTGGGGAGGCGAGCCCCGGACCCAGCATCGTGGCCAGGTCCCGGCCAGGTCCCCGCCAGGCCTCCTAAGGCCCAGTGTGTGGCAGTTTTGTGCTGGAAGGGGGAGAGCCCTGCCTAGGAAACATGGACACCCACAGAGACCTCTGCCCTCAGCGCCCTGTCCGTGCGCAGACACTGGAGTATCGGGGGGACCCCCTGTGCCCCCACACGACCGCACCCCGAGGTCCTGAGAGCAGGGAAGGCTGCCAGACCACGGAGGCGTTGCCAGGGCGGGGCAGAGTAGGGCCGGGCTCCAGCCTGCCCTGTTTTGATCATGCACTCTGGGGCCAGCATCACCGCGCACCGCAAGCGAGCCTGGAACCTTCTCGTGCGTCCCCGTCTCGCGCGATACAGCAGCCCGCCCCGGCCGGGACCTCTCCTCCCGCTCTCGCTGGCTTCACTCCCGTGACAAGGGCGGGGAGCGCGCGAGCGCTGGACCTCGCAGCCTCTTGTTGGGCCCCAGGCCCCACAGCGCTCACCTCGCTGGCCACCTGCGTCGTTGCTCCCATTCCTCCAGCTTCCCTGCTCCCAGGCACCCCGGGCAAGGGCCAGCGGTCCCCGTGAGCTCGCGCAGGTGCAGCTGTCTGTGGGCGGCCGCTCGGCAGTGAGAGCCCAGGCCCAGGCCAGAGCAGGTGAAAATGGGAGGTGGCTGCAATGGAAACCTGGGAAAGGAGGAAGCAGGACAGGGACCCTGGGAAGTAGGCCCTCTTGAGCTCCTTTCCCACACGCCAGAGAAGCCCCCCACTACCCCTGCCTCCCACCCGGCAGCCTCCCAGGCCACTCTCGGGATCCCTATTTCCCAGAGAAATCTACACAGGGGAACAGCGATGCGGTACACCTGTCGGTGGGCCTGGCTGGCAGGATGGGGCTGAGCCCAGGAGTAAAGACTGAGCTCCACCCACCCCCGCCCCCAGAGGTGAGCAGCTGATGTGATTTCTGGCTCTCAACCCACATCTCAGCAGGGCCCAGCTAGGGGCTGAGAATAAGCCAGCACCAGAGACCTTGGAGACTCCAGACAGAAAGATCTAGAAGGGCCTGACGGACACCAAGCATGGGGGTAGTTAGACGCTGGTCAGCAGGGGTGGGACCAGCGCAGGCTCGGCCCACGGCCTTCCCTCTACATCCCCAGGCCCTGTTTCAGCAGGGGCCAGGATCTCCGGCAAGCCCAAGTCTAATTAGCTGGCGAGACCAGCATGTCACAGTGCCCCGGGAATATTAAGTAATGTTTACAAGGGGATGACGCTGGGGACGGGACGGCGGAGGTGAGAGGCGATCAAGGCGCAGAACTCCTCCTCGGCTCGCTCAGTGAGAAACGAGACGCGGCGCGGCGCAGGGCGGCGAGGGGTGCAAAGCCGCCTCCTTGCTGATTCTGTTAATAGGTTAAAGCAGCCTTGCAAACAAGAGCCCGGCCCCAGGAGGCCTGTGTTTGAGAGGATTTTAAAACCAGGCCAGGCCCTGCCAAGAGCGGCACTGCTGGATGGGTGAGGGCCGGAAGGCGGCTCAGGTCCGCCGTGCCGCTGGTGCTGCTTTCAAGGCTCTGCCTTCCAACAAGACTGCAAGAATTAAGTAATAATTGATTTGTTTCCTCATTTTTTATTCATCAAAGATACACGGGACTGCGGGCTCAAGCTGATATCATTCGAGCCCCAAACTGGAGACCTAATGGGTGTTTTCCCATCGGCCCCGCCACACTGCCCTGTGTAAATGCAGCTTCCCCTTGGGAAACAGCTAGTCACACAAGGGGCAGGAAGAGTAATGGACACGTCGAGTCCCAGCCGGACTGAGGCCCAGAGAACTCCAGCGGCTCACGCAAGGTCCCCCAGTGGACTGGCGGTGGGCAGAGGGGATGGCTGCCCTGGACGCGTGTGGTCGGCAGTGGGCATGGACACGGCGCTTGTGCTCGGTCCTCAGCTGTGTGACCCTGGCAGTGACTGAAGCTCTCGGAGCCCATTTTCCCCTCAGCAGAACGAAGCACGTGCTGTTGGGGGGTGGGGAGGGGAGGGAAGGGTGGAGCACGCAGCCCCCAGCGGCCGTCCTCGTCTGACCCGTACGTGTTCGTGGCGCAGGCTCTGTTACCACACGGGGTACTGGTGGGAGTGGGGAGTGCTGGGGAAGTGAGGAGGTCCAGCGCTGTCCTCCAGAGTGCTGGGTGCCACGTGCCAGGCCGTCGGGGACCTCCGGGTCACGTGGCTTCCCTCTGGGCAACCTCAGAACCACTCACGGTGCCTGCACTTGGGCAGTTCTCACTGAGTGGGCACTCCCGAGCCTCAGAAATGTGCACGCGTTCAGTGGTCTCACCATCTGATGCCAGCATCGTCACCCCCCGAGAGAACCCCGAGCCAGCAGCAGCCCTCCCCGCGCCCTGTGGACACGCAGAGAAAGGGACCGTGTCTGGCGTCTCCACTGGAGCACGGAGTTTGCAGTGCCATGCGTGGCATGGTGTGGCGTGGCGTGTCAGGGCGTTCCTCCATGGAATCTGCATTTCTAACAAGCTTCCCAGGAAGCTCTGGTGCGTGGGCCTGGGAAGGACTGCACACTTCTGGTCACTGCTTCCTTCCTGGGTGTGCCCGTCAGCAGCCTCACGGGGCAGCGCAGGCAACACTGGGGTGCAGGTGGGAGACGGGTGACTGTGGAAGTGGCTGGGCTGCTCTGGGAACTGGGCAGATTAACTGCAAGACAGCGTCACACAGGGGGATTTGGTCTCGACTCGAAGACTTTAATGTACATTATCCTCTTGGAAAAACATCTCCAAGGAAACAAGGCGAACCAGAAATCTTAACCAGCAGGGATTCCCATTCAAGGACCCGGCGTGAGCCCCACAGGAAGGCAAGGACTCAGATCACGGCCCCAGTCTGGCAGGGCAGTGGGGCCTGTGTGCCTGCCTAGACAGAACTCCGCCCACACAGGAGGGTGGGCTCACCTGCGGGCCTCTGGAAAGCCAGGAACGTCGCTCCTGATGACTGACAGCTCCACAGCAGGGCCGGCAAGACGCAGGCTGCCCGGGCCATCTCCAGCACCAGGAGGGGCAGGGAACCGCACCAGGGCCCGCGAGGTCTGCTCAGGGCAAGAACCTTTCTTTGTGTTCAGTGTCAGGTCAACAGAAGCAGTCCTGGAGGTTCTGGGGACATCGGGGAGGGCTGCCAAGCTCTACTTCTGGGTCGGAGGCCGCAGGCAGGGGCCAAACCACGGTTAGGAGGTGAGCCGCTGGGGCCCGAGGCCAGGACACAGAGCTGACCACTACTGGTCAGACGAAGCCCACTGTCCTCCCAGTGCAGGGCTTCCGGGAGCTGAGAGCCCATGTGCTGCCCTAGTCAGGGAGCGGCAGACTCTGGCTCGTCTCCCCATCTGACTTCACAGACCCCGGGCAGTGCGGGCGCCATCTGTGCCGCGGCCTGGAGCACACACCTCCCAGCGGCAGGAGCGAAGCCGTGGCTGAGGCGGATCTCGGGAGCCGCTCTAAGAGCCGGTCTGAAACTCAGTCAGGGTAGCACCATGGCCAGGCTGACAGGGAACCCACAAATGTACCTCGAGGCCCGGGAGACTCCTTGGCAAGGAAGGAACTTATTTATTGGTGACGGAGGGAACTGGCTCCATCTCTGCAGACCGGCAGGAGCACTGCCCTGGCTGTTCCAAGGACAGGAAGGGGCGAGTGGAGAGGCCAGGGCTGCAGCCACGCGGGAACGGGCGTGCCCGGCGCCAGCGCCCCTGGTCAGCCGGTGCTGGTGCCCTCAGGGAGCTCCACCACCACCGGAGCACAGTCTTCAGGCTCCGCAGCAAAGTCCCAGCGGAACTTCTTGGTCAAGTGAGCCTGGAACTTCTCTGCCTTCTTTCTCAGGGTGGCATCCACAGCAGTGCTACAGGCAGAGGAAAAGAAAACCTAGAGAGAACAGAGGACCAGTCACTCTCAGAACACGCAGGGGGCCGGAGAGCTGTGGAAATTCCCCGTGTGTTCAGCCCTCCAGGCTGGCAGAGCAGCTGCTGCAGGCACAGGCCCAGGACACCTGCTGCGCTCCCCTTCCCACCCCACCCCCAACCAAGACAGAAGGTCCAAACCCTGCTGAGGTGCCGGGGCAGGACTGGAAGGGCAGAGCTGCCCATGGCAGGAGGGCCAGCGGCGCCGTCACCCCAGCCTTGCCCCCGGGGGGATCCACTGGGCAGTAGCTCAGAGGAAGAGGCAGCTGCCACGGCAGCTGGTGGTGAGAAGACCCCGGGGCCGAGGGTGTGTAAGTGCACGGATCACACGAAGTCCCAGGCCCTAAGCCAGGAGCTCAACTGCTGCTCCAGTCTCCTCAACCTGCCATGGGCTGCCAGTTTGAGGCTTCCACCCCCCTTAAACGCCGTCTCTGATGCCCAATTTCTTATTTAATTGTAGTAACAGACACAATGTTCACCATTTTAACCACTAAGCACACAGTCCAGTGGCGTTAAACACACTCCCACTGTTGGGCAACCATCCCACTGCCTGTCCCCAGAACTTTAATCTTCCCCCGTGGAAATTCCACCCCCATTAATGTAAGCTCGCTGATGTCTCCTCCGCAGCCCCGACACCCCCTACCCCAAGCTCGACTATGAAGGTGACCCTTCTATGAAGGTGACCCATCTAGGTGCTCCGCGGAGGCAGAATTCTGTGACATCTGTCCTCTCGTGACATGTCCTCACGGCCCATCCACACTGCCACAGTGCTGCAATCCCCTGCCTCTCCGCGGCCGAGCGATGCTCCCCCACGTGGCCGGCTCCGACCTTCACCGGCCGTGGACGCAAGGGCTGTTTGCGCCTCCGGCTGTGGGCCTGATGCTACTGTGAACTCAGGCATGCGAACACCGGCTCTGCTCTCGCTTCTCTCGGGGACAGCTCACACGTGGGGTCACTTGGCACAGCCATTCTGGGCTTTGTTTTTTGAGGAACCACCACACTATTTTCACATAGCTGCTACGCCATCTTGCATTCCCACGAACAGTGCACAGAGCTTTCATTTTCACCATGTCCTAGACAATTCCAGTTATTACTGCTGTTTAATTTTATAATGGGCCTGAGGTTAAGCTTACTGTGGTTTTTATTTGCATTTTCCTAATGACAGGGACGTATGGGCCATGCCTAGGTCTATCTTCTTTGGCGAATGACTGTTTAAGCCCGCTGCCCCTTTTAACTGGGCTGTTGTTGCTGTTGAGGTACAGGAGGTCTTGACTCATTCTAGGTATTACTCCCTTACTTTGACGTTCTCATAATGCAAACACTGGCGGGGGAGAAGAGCCATTTTCTCCACATCTGAAACCCCACTCCAGATTGTGCCAGATCACAGTCCCTTCTAAGGATCTAGCAATCTCGTTACTCCTTTTTACACCATCTTACTGATTTCAGAAAAGGTTCAGAGTACCCAAGTGAGAAGACTCCAGAATGCCTCTCAGGAGGAAAGGAGGCTGAGAGAGGGAAGTGACTGGGCCGTGGCCGTCCAGCAGGGAAGGAAGGCGGGGTTTTCCCAGGCCACCCCCAGACACGGGAGTTGGCCGCAGCTCTTTGATCCACAGCTGGCCCTCAGACCACCAAGGAAGGGTTCTGGGCTCTGGGGCCCCGCCTCGCTCTGGCGGACTTGCAGCTGATCCAAGCACAGCACTCTGCCAGCTGCTTCTCCCTCCTCCTGTCAGCAGCCTTGGAGCCACTCTGGGGGGCTGGTGGTGGCAGTAGCAGAGGCAAAGTGATGGGATGGGGGATGAGGAACAGAATTTGGCTTCAACAACTTGGGAATAGACTAGACAGGAGTGGGAAGTGTAGCCACAGCAAATGGCAGATCGATAACTCATTAGAGGGACTGTGGGATCTCAGGGCAGTAGGGAAGCCAGCAGTTAGCCTGTCTGCAGGCAGCTAATGGACCCTGCCCTGGGTGCCAGGGAAACTTCATTCAAATGGCATTGGCTCTGGAGGCCTGCACCCATGGGTGTGACCCCAAAGGTGGTGGGGAACCTGCTAGGCTGAATAAGCAAAAACCTCTTCCTGTTTCTTACACAGTAACCTGTACTTGCCTCTCTACGGCCATGTAGAACAGCTGGCCACACGTGCTCAGGTCTCCCCAGTGCCTTGCTACGTGCCAGCGCTGGTCCCTTCCCTCTGCTTTCTTCCCCTTCACCGGCCGGTTTCTACCTGTGACTCCCGCTCGGCTCAGATGGAACAGACTGTTCCTCTGTGCTCCAACACCCAGGGATACCCGGATCACGGCCCTAGTCTCAGTGAGGTAACAGGTCGTTTCCTGTTGATCCTGCCCATGAGGCCCAAGGGCTCCGGCATAGCTCCCTGGCACACGGTGGGCAAGGGTGAACAGAAGAACAAAGACCACTGGTTCCTGGAAAACCTGTTTGTGCTTCTTTGCACAGTGCCTGACACCAGACCATGCTCGAAGAGCTGATGTGCTGGAGAGCAGTTCACCCCAGGGAGGGGGCAGCTTGGTTACCAGGCCCCTCATGCTGCCGGCCCACAAGTCCCCTGGGACATGCCCGTCAGAAAGGCCCACGCTCAAATGAACTGCTCTGTTTCCCCGCACTGGGCCTGGGCCTCCTGTACTGCATTCTCATGCCGTGCTTGTATCACAGCGATCTGTACCCTTTAAGAGCAGGGACCGAGGCACGATTGTCATATCGTAATATATCACATTGCCCTGGGCCTAGCGAAGAATCAGGGCGCCCGGGCTGCTCCCTCAACACTGTGAATGAGACACAGGAACTGCTCTACATTTGGCACTGGCCAGCAGTGCGAGGCTGGAAGGAGCTGGGCTCACATTCATCACCCACCCTCCCCACCCATCTTTCAAGCACTGCCTGGGAGTAAAATCAACTAGAGGCGGGTACGACAGAAGCCTTCAGTCTAAAAAATAAGGCTTCTAATTTGAAAAGTGCTTGGTCCTTTTTAAAGAACCTGTCAGCTTACTCTTTACTACAAGCCGGGGAGGTAGGAGGACAGGAGATGACTATTCCCACTGCACAGGCGAGGATGCCTGGTGTGCTGCGTCACGCGGCGGCAGACGCTGAGCAGAACCCCGTCCAGCAGGGAGCTCAGTCCACTCCTTCCCCTCCGAGCCCCCTTGTCTTACAGAGGTACAGTCCCCTGGATGGCTGGCCTCAGCACTCCTATAGGGAGGCCGGCTGCTCTGGAGGCAGGCGCTCTGCAGGCCTCCAGGGCCCAGGGCATCGCCCAGGCTGACCTTTTTAAAACACACACACACACACACACACACACACACACACAAATCAACCTTATTGGGGCATAATATACACATAATTAAATTCACTCATTCACACGCAGCCACCACATGATAAACATAGAGGGTTTCCTTTCAGTATCTAGCTCTGAGCCTGATGGCCCATACAGACTTGTGTAGCCATCACCCCAGAAAACTCCATACTGCTGCCCCTTAGCTGTCAAACCCTCCCTTCATACCAAGTCCCTGGCACCCACTGATCTATTTTTTTTTTAAGATTTATTTATGGGGCCGGTACTGTGGCGTAGTGGGTAAAGCCACCGCCTGCAGTGCCAGCATCCCGTATGGGTGCCGGTTCAGGTCCTGGCTGCTCCACTTCCAATCTAGCTCTCTGCTGTGGCCTGGGAAAGCAGTGGAAGATGGCCCAAATCCTTGGGCCCCTGCACCCGCGTGGGAGACCCAGAAGAAGCTCCTGGCTTTGGATCAGTGCAGCTCTGGCTGTTGTGGCCAATTGGGGAGTGAACCACCGGATGGAAGACTCCCCCGGCCACTTCTCCTTCTCTCTCTGTGTAACTCAAATAAATAAGTAAATCTTAAAAAAAAAAATAAAAGATTTATTTATTTGAAAGGCAGAGAGACAGAGAATTCCTCCATTTGTTGGTTCACTCCCCAAGTGGCCACAACAGCTAGACCTGGACTGATCCAAAGCCAGAAGCCAGAAGCTTCCTCTAGGTCTCCCAGGCGGGTGCAGAGGCCCAAGAACTTGGGCCATCTTCTGCTGCTTTCCCAGGCCGTCGCAGAGAGCTGCATAAGAATTGGAATAGCTAGGACTCAAACCGGCGCTCATATGGGATACTGGTACTGCAGGCAGTGGCTCCACCTGCTATGCCACAGTGCTGGCCCCACTGATCTATTCTTGACCTCTTAATTTCACAAATTTCATGTTTTAAAAGTTTCATAATTACAATTCAGAAAAGGGGAGGTTTAAAAAGTAATTAATTTCCAAGCAATAATTTATTCTCTGATTAATTTTATGACTTTTTCAGAAAAATTAATAACGATCTGCTTATTTTATCGATTAAAGTGAAATCCAGGGGCCAGTGCTGTGGCACAGTGGGTTAAAGCCCTGGCCTGAAGTACTGGCATCCCATATGGGCACCAGTTCTAGTCCCAGCTGTTCCACTTCCAATCCAGCTCCCTGCTGTGGCCTGGGAAAGCAGTAGAAGATGGCCCAAGTCCTTGGGCCCCTGCACCCATGAGGGAGACCCGGAAGAAGCTCCTGGCTCCTGGCTCTGGATTGGCACAGCTCCGGCTGTTGTGGCCATCTGGGGAGTGAACCAGCGGATGGAAGACCTCTCTCTCTGTCTCTGCCTCTCTCTGTAACTCTCTTTCAAATTAAAAAAAAAAAAAATCTTTTTTTAAAAAAAATAAGTGAAATCCAGTGAACATTTTTTAATATGACTGAGAAATGAATCAACTTAATGTCGGCAGATGAATCCTGGATATTTAAAAAATACTTTCGCAATGGGATGATAACATTTGGTGAACAAATGGATTTCTCTAAACAAGCACCCTCATTAGGTGTTTTTCTTCAAATTATATATAATTTTTTAAAAAAGATTTATTTATTTATTTGAAAGTCAGAGTTATACAAAGAGAGGAAAGGCAGAGAGAGGGAAAGAGGTCTTCCACCCGATGAGGTCTTCACTCCCCAAATGGCCGCAACGGCCGGAGCTGTGCCGATCCAAAGCCAGGAGCTTCTTCCGGGTCTCCCACGTGGGTGCAGGGGCCCAAGGACTTGGGCCATCTTCTACTGCTTTCCCAGGCCACAGCAGAGAGCTGGATCAGAAGTGGAGCAGCTGGGTTTCGAACTGGTGCCCATATGGGATGCCGGTGCTTCAGGCCATGGCATTAACCTGCTGCACCACAGCGCCGGCCCCTCAAATATATATAATTAAAACTTCAATCATTAAAGTATTAAAATTTTTAAAGTATTTTAGTCATCAACAGAGTCTTTTTAAAATTCAAGTTGAACATACTGAGTTCAAGTCAGGTCGCTTTGAGAAAGCCAGAACATCAAGTTAGACAGCCAAGTCCCTATCTTAGCCTATTTTTTTTTTTAGCTAGAACAGAAATGAAATTTCTGATTTTTTTTTCAATTCCCAAATGATTATTCAATTTAGAGTGAAACTACCCACAGGTAAAACACTTTCCACTTGCAGCAGAAAGTGGTGATAAAATCAAGACCATCGATTCACAGCGACCTGAAAAGCAGCAGGAATACTGTTTTCTGAGTCAGTTTAAAGAATTTGGGCTGGGGGCTGGTATTGCTGCCTTTGACACCTGCATCTATATCAGAGTGCCGGTTCAGTTCAAGTCCTGGCTGCTCCACTTCTGATCCAGTGCCCTGCTAATGTGCCTGGAAAAGCAGCAGGGGATGGCCCAGTACTTAGGTTCTTGCTACCCACACATGAGCCCCAGACAGAGTTTCAGGCTTCTGGCTTTGGCCTGGACCAGTCTCCACTGCTGTAGCCATTTGGGGAATGAGCCAGCAGAGGGACAATCTCTGACTCTCCCTCTTTCCTGACACTCTGCCTTTCAAATAAATAAAATTGTAAAAACACCAAAGAAGAATTTGGGATGTTCACACGCTGGGCTCTAATCATATGTGGGGAGTCCAATACAGACTGTAGATTCCAAAGCTTAGCCTTGCCATCCACCTACTACCTCTGCTGACCTTGGACAAAATTATGTGACCTCTCTGAGCCAGTTTCCTGTACAACTTCTAGCATCGCGGTGAGGCCTAAATGAGAGAACACACATAAAGCATGCCAAGGTGATAGCTGATAGCAGGTAGGGTAGGAGGAGGCCAATGCATTCATCACAGCTGGTGTGAGGATAAAAATACTCCAGCCATTACTGTCAGAGTCAGTGTTTCCCCTGGAGAGTCACAGATGGACACGGTCATCTGGAACACTGGCAAGAAATGCAGCTGGAAAATACCTATGGCCTATTGTGGCTAAACGGATATTAAAGAAAGAAAAACAGGTTACGGGCTGTATACTGAAATGCTATGCAAGTGGCTATATAAGCTCTTACTTTGTACAGAACTCACTCTAACATACTATTAAATGCAGATTATCCTCTCATTGGTTTTAAATGAATTATGATGACTTAAGTTGCTTTAAATAAAAAAAAAACCTATCTATTTTTGTAAAACAACATTTATTCAAGCTAAATCCAAGGGATTTGTAAAACCAGTGGCATCCATTCAAAAGGGCCTCACATAGCAAAGTGAAAAGAAAATTAATGGTTGAGGCCATTACATGGCTGATTTTATCCATGCTAATGTGGCTGTCTTTAAAAGCTTACATACATGGGGCCAGCACTGTGGCGTAGCGGCTGAAGCCACCACCTGCAGTGCCAGCATCCCGTATGGGTGCTGGTTCGGGTCCTGGCTGCTCCACTTCCGATCCAGCTCTCTGCTATGGCCTGGGAAAGTAGTGGCAGATGGCCCAAGTGCTTGGGCCCCTGCACCCCTTTGGGAGACCCAGAGGAAGCTGCTGGCTCCTGATTGGCACAGATCCGGCCATGTGGCCATCTGGGGAGTGAACCAGCAAAGACCTTTCTCTCTGCCTCTGCCACTCTGCTCTGCCTTTCAAGTAAATAAATAAATCTTAAAAAAAAAAAAAAAAAGCACATGTCCTGGATTTCTCTAAATAATGACATGGTAAAAAGTCCAAAACAGAATTTTCCAACCATCAGCTCTGCACCACCCACCTGGGTATCTAGCAATCCAGCTGGGCCGTTTCTGCTTTGTAAATCATTGCTGGCAACAAAGCCGCGGCAGTTAGAGCTCAGCTGCTGGTTGTGCTGACGGCGGAAGGGACAGCCAGCAGCACTGTGGCCCTCCTGTGTGCGACAGCATCGGCTCACGTCACGAGGGGAGCACATCATTCCTTCGGGCACAGCCACTGCCAGAGACAAGTTAACAGGCTGATGCCTGCTCCCGCAGCTCCACAGCCTGTAACGGGGGGATTACCCCACGAGGAAGAATTAGGGACGTAATTCTCTATCAAGAACCAATAAAAGGGCCGGTGCCACAGCTCACTAGGCTAATCCTCCGCCTTGCGGTGCTGGCACACCGGGTTCTAGTCCCGGTCAGGGCGCCGGATTCTGTCCCGGTTGCCCCTCTTCCAGGCCAGCTCTCTGCTGTGGCCTGGGAGTGCAGTGGAGGATGGCCCAAGTGCTTGGGCCCTGCACCCATGGGAGACCAGGAGAAGCACCTGTCTCCTGCCTTCGGATCAGCGCGGTGCGCCAGCCGCATCGCGCCGGCCACGGTGGCCACTGGAGGGTGAACCAACGGCAAAGGAAGACCTTTGTCTCTGTCTCTCTCACTGTCCACTCTGCCTGTCCAAAAAAAAAAAAAAAAAGAACCAATATAAAGGACAGTTTTAACTCGTGAACTGGAATATACCAGGTACAAGGTGTCAGCTTGACTGGCTCATCCCTAGGGCCTGCACGAGTCCTATAACTCCCACAGCTGCAGCCAGCTTCCTGCTCACAGGGACTCTCCCAGCAGTACCCCAGCTTCAGAAAAGTGGTCTGGACCTGAGCCCCAGGCCCTGCCAGTGTCTCCACTGCAGTCAGTCACTGTGTTCAGTAACACTGGGGCAGAAGCACAGGCAGGAAACCAGAATTCAGGCTGGGCACACATCCTGATTTCCTCATACTAGCTGTGTGAAATCAGATACATAATCGACCTCTCTGAGTTGCTTTTCTCATTTGTAAATCAGGAACAATCCCTCCTGCCCTCCCGGGTTCCAGAGATTAAATGAGGGGACACATCTATCACGACACATATGACGCCTGCTACCCAACAGGCATTAATGAGTGCTCACTCGTTCCTTCTCTTAGCTGCGGTAGGAGTGGGAGGTTAAGTGAACTGTCACGTTATACGGGCAGGGGGGTCTCACACACAGGGACACATCGTATGGAAACTTAGAACTGGCCACTTTGGTCTCTTCTGTACATAAGAAAGTTACAAGACACGAGTGACAGAGGCTGTCCCAAGTACAAAAAGGAAAGTAATCTGTTTGCACAGGGAGGAAACAGCACAGGATGAAGACTGTGAGTTGTTTGAAGCTTCTTCCCTAATTACCACTCATAATGAAAATTTAATTGCCAAGTTAAAAGCAAATTCCACTTTTTCTGTCAGAATCTCCGCAGAAACTGGCACATTTTGTTTGAACAGGAAATCACAGTTACTTTACTGCTTAAATGAGATCTAAGGAGCTGCAGATGGTTCACTGGGAATAACAAGCTTCGACACTCTGCCCTGCTGGGTTGCGGCAAACGCAGCTACGGGAGGACGAAAAGCTGTTCTGAGCTGAGTAACCACAAGAGCGGAGGGGATTCAAATTGCAAGAACCCCAGTGCCAGGCCTCTGGAGGCAAGGCGGGGCGGGGCTCCACAGGGCGTCGCCGATGGAGGATCTACAACGGAATTGGAGAGGGACGCCAGGAAGCATCCCAAGTGAAGGAACTGGAGTTAAGAAGCCTGTGGGTCACAGGAGCCGAGCAAGAGATCAAGAGGGACGCTCCAGAGGCTGCCTCCGCACCCTTGCCTCCACTCTGGCCCACGGAGGTCAGCCACAGCTGCTCACCTGCAGGGTGCTGGTGAGGAAGTTGTCCTGGGAGACGATGTCCACAAAGAAGTCGGCAGGGATCTCGCCGAGCTGGTGGTACAGGATGGAGATGAGGTTGACGTAGAGGGCGTGGTGCTTCACCATGGCTGCCTCTGACCGGCACAGGAGGTTCAGGAGCCGCTTCCAGTGCTCGAATGCCTCGTACACATTCCCCAGCAGGAAGCACACAAAGGCAAACTGGAGTTCACCTGGAAGACGCAGAGGAAAAATGACCCCAAGGGCCAAGAGTGCCAGCAGACACTACTGCACACCCTTCACAAGGTCAGTTCCACCGGACCTCAGCAATGGATGACGTTTTATCCCTGTCACTCCCACAAAGCCTAGTCTGGGATTCAGCATACAGAAGGTGCTCACTAAGTGCCTTGAAAGACCAAAGTGTTGCTTTAAGTTTCTATAAAATCAAACTGTAAGAGAAGAGGTACTCCTATCTCTGCTGGCATTTTAAAACTTGACAAAATGTGTCAATGGATACTATGCCAAGTAGATCCCACACCGGGATGCCCTCAGGTTACTAGGACAGCATGTTCAAGGCAAAGCTGCCCAAGCCTGATGCTCCCGGGGCTGAAGCGAGATGACGGGCCCTGTGTGACCCTGGCTGTGGCTCTAACGAGCGCCCCAGGTGACTCCGATGCAGATGACCCTGCTCCAAGGTCAGGGATATGCAGCATTCCACCAGACATCCCTCACCTCACTCCACAAGGTGATCGGGGAGGTGCTATGTGCTTCCTTTTCTAGATGAGGTCAAGGCCTGCACACAGCCACACATCTAATGCTTCACAATTAGTACAATGGGAAGTGAAAGCAGATTCTCCATCGGGTGAGAACAGTTCCAGAGACTCGAAGAACAGGAAGACTCAGGAGGACTTATTCCAGATCATTTTTGTGTGTTTAATCACAGGGCTCTGTGCCTGACTCTCGCGCAGCTTGGTGGCTAAGAGCATGGGCTCTGTCACCAAACTGCCTGAACTCAAACCTTAGCGCCACTTCCTAGCACCTGTGTGGCCTTGGCGGCATGCACACAAGCGGGCCGTGAGAAGAACAGACGCACTCACCACCAAGTACCTTTCACTACATAGCGCCTGAGCTCTGTCATCCCTCAGAGACCTGAACAACTAGATTCCCGTCCCTAAGCTTGGAGAACAAAGTTTGATTTGTGTGAGTGGCTACCTGGTCTAGATATTCTGGACATCTGACCAATATTTTCAAAGTATAATCACATTTTCATTCTAAAATTGAGGTTAATGATTTGCTTCTGCAGTTGGTTTTTCCTGATCAGTTTGTGAAACTTCTTTGCATTTAGGGAATTTACTTGAATGCATCCATTTCTAGTATCATTTAAAAATAAATTATGAAGCCGGTGCCGCGGCTCACTAGGCTAATCCTCCACCTTGCGCCGCCGGCACACGGGGTTCTAGTCCCGGTCAGGGCGCCGGATTCTGTCCCGGTTGCCCCTCTTCCAGGCCAGCTCTCTGCTGTGGCCCGGGAGTGCAGTGGAGGATGGCCCAGGTACTTGGGCCCTGCACCCCATGGGAGACCAGGATAAGTACCTGGCTCCTGCCATCAGATCAGCGCAGCGCGCCAGCCGCGGTGGCCATTGGAGGGTGAACCAACGGCAAAGGAAGACCTTTCTCTCTGTCTCTCTCTCTCACTGTCCACTCTGCTTGTCAAAAAAATAAATAAAATAAATAAAATAAAATAAATTATGGGAGATGGTGCTGTGGCATAGTGGGTTAAGCCGCTGCCTGCATTGCAGGCATCCCATACAGGCGCCAGCTTGAGACCCGGCTGCTCCTCTTCCGATCTAGCTCTCTGCTATGGCCTGGGAAAGCAGCAGCAGATGGCCCAAGTCCTTTAGCCCCTGCACCCACTTGGGAGACCCAGAAGAAGCTCCTGGCTCCTGGCTTCATTTCAGCGCAGCTCTGGCCATTACGGCCAACTGGGGAGTGAACCAGCAGATGAAGACCTCTCTCTCTCTCTCTCTCTTTCTCTGTGTAACTCTGACTTCCAAATAAATAAATAAATATTTAAAAATAAATAATTATGACATCAGAAATCATTTCAAAGAGCTGAAAAATATAGTTAACATGTATAAGAGCTTTTCACAAGATAATATTCTGCAGAATTGAAATGTTTAACAGGTAGAAAACAGGGTTTCTATTTAATTTTAAGCTGGAATTTCAAATGTTGCTTACTAGATGAAAATACTAGGGAATGCAATCATTTGCACTCATTAAAATGTCCCATATATCAGCTGAGTCAATGATGAAAAATCCTTTATTCAAATTTATCATCAGTCTTCCAGTAGGAAGATATGCAAATTAGCTGGACAATTTGTAAAAAAAAAAAACATACATATATATAAACAGCGGTTAAGGATGTGACAAATGTTTGCTGTTATTAGCATTGAAAAAAATAGAAACCAGAAACCACTTTCCAATCACCCAGCTGGCAGTGGCCTTTGCTGACCTGCCACGCTCAGTGCTGTCACAGGTGACGGTGGCAGCCTCCGACCCCTGGTCTGCACACCCAACACCCAGCACTTTGAACCCCAAACTTATGCGTTAAGCACCACAAGAGGGTTCATCAGGCAACAGTTATAATAGAGAGAGGAAGACAAGGTTCATCAACAGAAAATTGGTTGGGAACTGCAGAACACCAAGTAGCCACTGTACTCAGTGACCTGGGAAATCAGAAAACAAAGGATTTTAATCCTGTTTTTGTAAAAAGTCACATACAAACCTAAACACAATGGAATTTTTAAAAGAGTAAAAGGAATCACACAGAAAGACAAAAAATGAAATGAAATAAACAGAGATGCACAGATGAAAAAGGAATATAAACACATCAAAATAAAAAATGGTTATTTCTAGGCGATGGGATAGGGAATGAAGTTAATTTTGTTCTATGATGAACATACATTTTAACAACGGGGAAAGCAATAGTAAAAACCATAACAGTTTTTTTACAAAGGCAGTGGCCTGGTGTGGGCTAGCAAGGAGAATAACATCCTGCAGGTCAGGGACACTGAGGAAGCAGGAACAAAGGTCTAGCCTAGGAACCAAGAGCCCAGGGCTCCAGTCCCAGTTTGACCACTTAGTTGGCCAAAGCCTTCTCCCTATAGGGCTAGGTCATCAGTGGTTCCCAAACACAGGAACACCGGCACCAGGTTCACCTAGAATGTTTATTAGGTACCCAGACGAACAGATCAATTACTGGAACCCTAGTCCCAGTCTCCAATCAAAACCTTCAGCGTAAAGAGTAAGATACCTCCGTACCAGGGGAATACCGTGTGAGTCTGTCTCCTGGACAGGTTAAACCCCGCACACCACTGCATCCACATGTACCCCTACTGACATTCTCCCCGCCCACTCCCACACAGCCACGCTCCTCTCACCAAGCACGTCCTGGGGGCTGCCGGGGAACTGCCTGCCGAGCACCATCTCCAGGGCATAGCTCAGGTCCATGCTGTGCCTGGTTATCTCTGCCGGCGTGGCCCCTGCCGGGAACATCTGCGTGGGCAGCTCTGAGAAGCGGATCTCTGTCCCGGCTCTGGGCTTCATCTCGGGCAGCCGGGCCAGGCCCTCCTGGTAGCTTTTACACTCTGTGCCACACTGGGGCAGATTCTGGCCCACCCGGTCCTTGGTGTGCTTCATGGCGAGCACAGGCAGCACGTCTGAGAAGGCACAGATCTGCCGGCTCTCAGGCTGCAGCCTCTCCACGGTGGCCTCACTGATGAAGGAGGTGAGTGAGATCCACTTCTTCAGTGTGGCATAGGGGTAAGGTCCCAGGAACTGGTCCAGCTCTTGGAGATTGGCCCTCATGGCTTCCACTTCGGCCTCTGGGGCTGGGCACAGGTCCACCTCTTCCCGGACTGTGTTCCAGCGCAGCACAGTCAGCCCCCGCTGCTGCAGGCTGAGGAAGAAGCCCATACGAGGGCCCACCTCCCTGGGATTGGCCTTGTCCACAGCGCTGTAGTGTAGGAAGTGGATGCCCGGTGGGATCATCTTCACGCCCCGGAACTTGGGCCCCACCTCCCAGGAGTTGTAGTCAATGCCAAACTCTGTCCCCTTGGGCATGTTCAGGATGACCACAGTGGCCCCTTCAAAGAAGAGGCACTTGGCTAACTCGGGATCCATCTGCATGGCAGCCATTGGGCCAGCGGCGGGTGACCGAAAGGAACCCCTTCCCTCTTGTGCTCCGGAACAGCTGAAAGAGAAGGACATTAGAGCGAATCAGGAGTTGCAAGGAGGATGCTGGGCATTCCGCACGCGCCAGGCACCGGATTAGACGCCTGACCCGATTATCTCCCGAATCCTCACGACACCCTGCATCTGTCTCACAGATAAGGAACATAACAAGGAGACAGAAGGGTATTTTTGCATTTTGATTTAACAAACAAGAGCACTCACTTGACAGCTAGCGAGACACCAGCTAACGAAAAGTGGAATGTTCCAGGGCACTTAAGGACCCCAGTCAGCAACCATGTACCCCCTGCAGGCCAGCGTCCTTTCTGCTGTCCACTTGGATCTACTCCCCATCTCTCTTACAACAGAGGATGAGGGTAGAAAAAGCCTGGATGGTTCATCCTCAAATACTCCTGAATCATCTTAAACTATAATCCTGCCTCAAACCTGTCGCCGGAGTCCCAGAGGGTTTGAGAAGGATTAAGTCAAGGACACACGGAGTTCCCGTCAGCACCTAAAATTCACAAAAGGCTGACGGAGTGGAAGCTTTTCAACCCCAGATCCCTTCTTTCACTCATTAAAAACCCGAACTCCAAGGAGTGAGACAACCTCCTGAAGGGCCCGCATTCCTCCAGGACGGATCGGGAGGCAGGGCTGACCTAGGACGGTACAGGGAAGAGAAAGCGCTAGAACACCTACACCTCCTTCACCTGCCTCTGTCCTGCCGTGGGGACGGGCAGACGCTGCTAAACCCCCGCAGGCACAAGCGGCCTCTGCCTCGACCAATGGCTGCAGTGGAACTGATTCAAACCCATCAATTACCTAGTCTCCCAGCCCTAGGAGACCCACCTACTCAACCCAACGCCTACTCCCTGAGCGCCTGCACTGGGCCCCAGAAGAAACACCCAGCAAGTAGCAGTTAATGCCCTCCCGCTGCTTCCAGTGTCGCCAGACAACCCAGTAAGACATCACAAGTCCCCAGAAAACTCGGCCTCCGGTTTCCCTCTGTCCACACTTTCAATTTTAAACACTCAAAGAGCGCAGAAAGGAAGCCCAGCCCCTTTCCAAGAACACTAAGAGCTATTTTATCACTACTAGAAAGGACTCTGCAAATCCGCCTTTTTTTTTTTTCAAAGTTCAAAATGGGTTAAGAAATTAACTGAGAAGGTCTCAACCGGCACTCCTTTTCTTAAGTGAAAAGAACAGAACTGATAGGATGTCCGACTGCTACGTCCTGAGTAGTGAGGACAAGCACTGTTTTCTAAAGCTTTAGGTGCTGGGTGGACACTTATTTGGTGGTGACACGGAATCTATTTGTTACAGCAGGGTCACAGTCAAGAAGCTTGACAGCCGCTGTTCCGAATAATTCGTACGTTCGCCTTCCCTACCCCTAGCCCGAATGCGCAGGACCAGTGCGCCTCAGCCGGCTTCCCTGCCCCCGCGCGGCCTCCTGGAGCCCCAGCAGCGGCTGGCACACGGCCTGGCCCAGAGCTGGTGCCGGGCGAAGGAACTTTGCACCCCAACAACCCGTCTCAGAGCCGGGTCTCTGAGCAGACCGTCACGGCCACCGCCGCCGCCACACTTAACACCCTCCGCGGGGCTTCCCGGCCGGCTCCGGGGAGCCCCCAATCCTGGCCCTGACCCACAAGGCCCGCGCCGTCGGGGCCCCTGCGCGCGCTCTGCTCCGGCCACCCGGGCCTCTCGGACCCTCAACGCGAGGCAGAAGCCTCCCTCGGCTCAGGTTCGCCTCCCCAGGGGAGCTTCCTCGCCCGCACGACGCTCGCGGCTGTCTGCACCCCGGCGTTCGCTAGACGCTCAGCCTACTACAGCCGATTCACTGTGCAGCCCGAATCAGCGGCTGGGTTCGGGGAAGCCACGCAGCGGGCGCCTGGCGCCCCGGCGGCGGCGTCTCAGGAGGGCCTCGCGAGGCCCACACCGGCGAGGGGGAACCAGCGCAGGACGTGCCGCGGTTCCGAGCCGAGAAGACAGGCGCGCTGGCCACAGGCACAAAATCACAGGAGGAAAAAAAGAGGACAGAAGGCCGCACTCACCGCCCGCAACCTCGGGTACCGCGGAAACGCACCGGAAGTTCTCCCGCTGGGGCGCCGGTTGGGCGCGACCGAGAAAGCGGCCCCCTGGAGTCCTCGGTCGCGGGAAGAACGGCCCGGGCCTACAGGTTCCGTGCGGTCGAAAGTTGTCTTCTGTGGCTCGTACTTTCTCCTTTTTTAGCTCTTGCATCTTGGAAAACAATTTTCCTGAAGCTGTACATTTTCTATCCCCTTCCCAGGACAAATCCACGAACCTAGTTAGTCCTTTGCCTAGTCCTTTGCTTTGGTAACCAGGACTGTAGGATTTAGCTGAAAAAGGGAGGCGGGGCGCGGGAACAGCCATCAGAGAACCTGAACTTTCTGGAGCTTGTTTTTAGAGGATGTTCCAGGAGAGCTTGTCTTGGGACACAGCACTCGGAGGGGACCAGACCACCACAGACAAGGCGCAGTTCAAGCTGCGAGAAGCCCGTCTGGGGGGTGGGTGGTGGGTGTTGTGGCATGGTGGTTAAGAAGCTGTCTGGGACAACCATGTACCAAACCAGAGTGCCTGTGTCGAATTCCAGCCCTTGACGTCTGACAGCTTCCTGCTGATGCTCCTCCTTGGAGGCAGCAGGTGAGGGCTCAAGTGCTTGGGTCCCTGCCACCTCACAGGGAGACCTGGATGGAGTTCCTGGCTCCTGGCTTTGGCCTGACCCAGCTCTGGCTGCCGCGGGCATTTGGGAAGTGAACCAGCGGGTGCGAGCTCTGTCTGTCTCTGTGTGCATGTGTGTGTCTTTCTCTTGGTATCTCTCAATGAAAAATAAATTCAGGAACAGGCTTTTGGCGCCGTGGTTAAGACACCACTTGGGAGGGGCCGGCGCCATGGCACAGTGGGTTAGTCCTCCACCTGCGGCACCGGCATCCCAGACAGACACCGGTTCTAGTCCCGGCTGCCCCTCTTCCAGTCCAGCTCTCTGCTGTGGCCCGGGAAAGCAGTAGAAGATGGCCCAAGTCCTTGGGCCCCTGCACCCATGTGGGAGACCAGGAAGAAGCTCCTGGCTTCTGGCTTTAGTCGGCCCAGCTCTAGCCATTGTGGCCATCTTGGGAGTGAACCAGTGGATGGAAGACCTCTCTCTCTCTCTCTCTCTCTCTGCCTCTGCCTTTCTATAACTCTTTCAAATAAATAAATCTTTAAAAAAAGATAAAGTGAAAATAAATACAACTTTTAAAAAAGAAACCAGTTTTAATCAGAGCTTCATGGTCAAGCTGCACTTTTGTCATCATAATACTAAATTCTGCATCTGGGGAGGAGTTGGATCATGTATGAAGATGTCTGCTGCTTACATGTGAGAGCAGGAGGGGCCTCCCCTCCTCTTTGGCTGCATCTCAGTGCTCACACCCAGGCTACGAGAGCGCTGGCAGACTGCTTCTCAGGTCGGGTTCCGGGATGGCACCATCCCACTCTCCTGTACTTGAGGCTGATTAATGGGTAACACCCTGGGCAGACGGACCCCAGCCTCAGGCAGTCCTGGCCACCTGGTAGCAGTAGTCAGAGACTCAGCCACGGTCCTGGTCAAGTCGCACTTCCGGTCACGCTCAGCCCTGGCAGCAGCAGTCACCGCATCAGTCCCTCCAGCCATAACCATCCGGTGGCCTCCAGGCCTGGTGTCATATGTCAGATATGACACGCATGTGCACTCCGAGGGAAGAATCCTGCCTCCCCCATAGCCCCAGTAAGTCGGCCTTGGTGTTCCCAACCTACAGGAGAAACGGATGCTCCCAGAGGTGCCACACAGCCGGAGAGCGGCACAGTTAGGACGCAAAGAACATCTGACAGGCTGTTCTTGTCGCTGTCCTGCCGCACCTTAGCTCGTCAGTCACGCTTCCTCAGGGACAGCTGGGCATGCCAGCCGTCAGTGGGCTGCAAGCTAGGTGGGCCCTGCCGTCCTGGCTAATCACGGCGGCGAGCTGCTGCAGTCCCGGCTTAGCCGTCCCCGCCCGTCTGTCAGTCCCATTGCCTGCAGGAAGGGGCTCAGCTCGCGGGCCCCAGACCACGCCCAGGCCTGGGGGCTCGGAGCGCCCACGCCCGGCTGGGCCCACTGTCTTTTCAGAGACTCCAGGGCACTGGACCCAGGACAAGGAAGCTGTGGGTGGAGCTCGGGGAATCCCACCTTGCAGACGGAACGCCCACTGGGAGCCGCGTTTCTCACCCTTGGCACTGCGGCCGGCCAGATCGTTCTTGGCTGCAGGCAGCGGTCCTGTGTGAGGTCGGATGGTTAGCAGTGCCCCT
Source organism: Oryctolagus cuniculus (assembly GCF_051225735.1). Classification (NCBI taxonomy): domain Eukaryota; kingdom Metazoa; phylum Chordata; class Mammalia; order Lagomorpha; family Leporidae; genus Oryctolagus; species Oryctolagus cuniculus. Next base: position 22,089,412 of record NC_142877.1, read on the forward strand.
GGCCTCCCCCCGCAGATGCCTCAGCGGCCCTGCTAGACGCTCCTGAGAGCAGGGGCTATGCAAGGGGGCGCCTCCTCCCCACCCCCTGCGTCTGCGGGAGGGAGAGGGCGGTGAGGGTCCTGCGTTACCCTTCACTGCACAGCCCTTGGCGTCTCTGAATGCATTGCGGCTTCAAAGAAAGGAAATCGCGTTGAGAATTGGAAGTTAGAGAGGAACAAGTTAAACCGAGGCGGGCAGCTCCTCCGGCTGCCCCGAGGGCGGGGAGGGAGGAGACCCAGGCCCGGCGTCCACGGAGGAGCCGGTACAGGGTCGCCGTGCGGAAAAGGCGAGCGAGGGAAGGGAGGAGGAGGCGAGCCCCGCGCAGCACGAGGCTGACCCCTCGGTCCGGTAGGCGTCCCTCGCGCGGAGGGGCCACACCATTGGGGTGCGCAAGGCGGATGGAGCGGCCGGCGAGGGTGCAGCCGCTTCCCAGCCCCTGGCGCACTAAGGTTCCCCTCGAGGTTGACCCAGAGGCCACTGCTTTCCAAGCCTGTATTTTCTGATTGCTTTTCTGCTGTAATTCCTCCTGTGTTTCCACTAAACTGTTTCTAACTGGTTACTGCTTTGTCTCAGCCTAAGTTCCTGTCAGCATGGCAATTTCACTCATTTTGGGGAAAATATTATTTCCACAAATTGAAATCAATAAAAGTTTTAAAAGAAAAAATGTTTAGAATGCATGTTCAAGATGTCAACCAAAAAAAAATACATAGACTTGTATATGGGAAAAAAACAACCTCACCTGTGAGAGTTTAGGCAATAAAGACAAATGGCCAAGGTGTGTTGCTTGGCAGAATAAAAATGCAAGGGTGGACTCAAAGCACAGGCAACAAAGCAAAACCAGAGGAATGGGGCTATAGCAAACTGAGAAGTTTCTGCATGGCGAAAGCAAAGTTAACAGATGAAGAGACAGCCAACAGAACGGGAGAAAGTATTTGCAAACCATGCATCTAATAAAGGATTAGAATATATAGGGAGCTCAGGGAATTCAATAACAAATAATCAGTTAAGAAATACGCAAAGGATCTGAATAAGCATTTTTTAAAGATTTATTGATGGGGCCGGCGCTGTGGCATAGTGGGTAAAGCTGCCGCCTGCAGTGCCACGGGTGCTGGTTGGAGTCCTGGCTGCTCCATTTCTCATCCAGCTCTCTGCTATGGCCTGGGGAAGCAGTCAATGATGGAAAAAAAATATTTATTTATTTATTTGAAAGGCAGCATTACAGAGAGTGAGGGAGAGGCAAAAAGACACACACAGAGAAAATCTTCCATCCACTGGTTTGCTCCCCAAATGGCCGCAGCAGCCAGAGCTGGGCCGATTCAGAGCCAGGAGCCAGGAACTTCTTCCAGGTCTCCCACGAGGGTGCAGGGTCCCAAGGACTTGGGCCATCTTCCACTGCTTTCTCAGGCCATAGCAGAGAGTTGGATTGGAAGTAGAGCAGCCAGCACCCAAACTGGCATCCATATGGGATGCCGGCACTGCAGGTGGTGGCTTAACCCACTGCACCACAGCACCAGCCCCTGTAAACACTTTTCAAAAGAAGAAAAATAAATGGCCAACAAACACATGAAAAAAAAAATGCTTGGTATCACCAGTTATCAGAGAAATGCAAATAAAAACTATAGTGAAGTATCCTCTCGCTCCAGTTAGAACGGCTATCATCCAAAAGTCAAAAAATAGCAAATGCTGGTGAGGAGGTGGAGGACAGGGAGCACTCGCATGCTGCCGGTGGGCATGGAAGTACAGACAGCGTGGAAAGTGGCACGGATGTGCCTCAAAAAGCTAAAAACAGGTCTACCGTGAGACCCACCTCTCCTGCTTCCGGGAATACAGCCAAAGGAAATTAAGCCAGCACATGCAAGAGATAGCTGCACTCCCATATTTATTGCAGTCCAATCCACAATGGCAAAGATATGCAATCAACCAACATACCCATCAACCGATGCCTGGATAAAGAAAATGTGGCATGTATACACCATGGACTATTACTCAGCCATAAAAAAGAGAGTGAAATCCTGGCATCTGCAAGAAAATGGATGCAACTGAGTTTACTATGCTAAGTGAACTAAGCACAGAAAAGCAAACTGTTTTCTCCTGTATTTAGAAGTGTGTGTGTATATGGCATAATATGGCACCCACATTTTAATACTATGTACATATGCACACATAGTATACACATGTGTGGTCCCATATGATTTGGTTCATATCTAGGGATATTTTTGTCACTGAGTCATACTCCTGACATAATAACTTTTCTCACTTTATGATCCTGGCAATAAATCCATGACATAGTAATATCCCTGTTTTCAAGAAAAACAGTATGTATACTTTACATATGAGGTTAAAAATTGTTAAGTCTATGGGTACTCACTGCACTCTTCTTTATATTTTTCTGTACTATTTGAAATATTTTAAAACAAAAAAAGGCAAAAAGACGAAAAGTATGGCAGTGCATCTCCAGTGGTCGGTCCAAGGGCTGAGTTTCAGTTTTGCATGGATTTTGGTTTTAGTACTTTTGCATGTATTTTGATGAAGACCTCTTTTCTTTGGCAAATGATACTCACTTCTATTTACAGAAGTGTGGTAGAATGAGAAGGCCATGCCAAGATGGCATGCACCTGCTGGCAAGCCAGCCTCAGTTACTCAGGAATGACTTTGGAAACCCCCTGGGACACCCCACGGGAAACCACCTGGCAGTGGAGCCTGCCTGGCAACAGGCTGTGATTGGTTAGGGCATAAACCGCCCCTTGACTGGATTGGCTGCCTCAGCTATATAAGCTGCTGTACCAACTGAAATAAACGAGTCTGCCGGCTGCTCACCTCTGGCCTGCTTTCATCTGGCTCCCGGGGTCTGTGTGGTACCTTCATGCCTCTTGCCCCCACCACATTCCTCTCAGAATGAATCCACAGCAACATGGAAGGAATATAGTTTCATTTTTAAATAATTTCTTCAGCAAGTCAATTTAAAGAAAAATAAGTCACTCATTGGGGTGGGTAGGCTGAGGGTATGACAACACATACCAAGGCTGTGGGCTGAGGCCACAGTGGGACACTGCTGTGTGCTGGTGCCCAGGTCGGGGGTTGCAGGAAGAGACCCCAACAAAGGTGTGCTTCTTTCAGGGAGAGCTGCACCATGCTCACCTGCCCTGCCCATCCACACCTGGAGGGTCGCAGACTGACCGTTCCCCTACCCTAGCAAGCTCTCATCTGTGTTCATCCCCTTACCTGGTCTTTCTCTTAATTCAGGTCAAAAGTCGCCTCCTGGCCACCCTGAAGGGGTCATCTTCAGTGCCACCTCCCAGCGTGTGGCTTCTGGCTGCCGAGCACCCTGGGATTGCTGTTGCCTGTTTGTTCTGTTGGCTGATTCCTTCGCGAGCCCGTGATTCCCGAGAGGCAGGAGCTCCGTTTGTTGGCTGTTGCACCTGCAGAGCCCAACCCAAGACCTGGACCACACTGAGCTCCAAATATTTGTTAAACTGAGTGTTCTAGTTGATATGTCTCCCTTCCCATTTGAGCCCTTCCCTCACCCCCACTTGTATCAGTAGCCAAGGAGAAGACAGACACCAGGGAAGTCTTCAGTTCAGCATCAAACACATTTATTTCACTTTTATTGAGTATACAAGAACAGAGAGCACACGCATACAGCACGGGGCACTGAGGTGGGGAGCGTGGGACGAGAGGGGAGAGAGGGGCGTGAGTAGAAAGGAACAGGACAGCATCGCAGTTGGCTGGTAAGGTGCTTCTGGGAAAAAAAAAATGACTTAAGAGTGATGTTGCTCATGCAGTTTCAGGCCAGTCTTGGAATGTGCTTGCAGGACTCAAAAACAAACCGACCTTGGCACGCGCTGTACCCTCAGATGGAGACGATCCGGAGAAAGCAAAGTAAGAGGAGACGAAGATCTCTAAGGCGGCAGAGTGGAAAAAGACCCTGGAGGAAACCTGGCTTGCTTTGCTCATCCTGCAGGTGGGGAAACTGAGGCAGAAAGGGAGGCGGGGGCGAGCCCATATCACGAGGCGAGCCAGGGGCTGAACCAAGGCGCTCACCCAGAGCTCCCGGTGGTGCTCGGGGACTTTTTCCACTGTGCCACATGGCCTCTGGGCAGAGAGGCGGCACAGAGAGACTGAGAAATGTGAAAAAGTGAAAAGGAAAAGTAGGTTGAAGACAGACGAGACGAACATCTGTATTCTCTATGGAGAGGAGCCAGTGGCCCAGATTCCAGCTTTGCAGGTCTCCTCCTCCCCGGAGGCGCTGCCTGCCTCCAGCCTCACTGTGGGAGGAAGGTCAGCGCATGCGTCTGTGGGCTGCATACCTCCCCAGACCCTGGCGGCCCACAAGCTATGCCCTAAGCCCCACCCCCAGGGGCTGGGGGCAGGTGCAAAGGCCAGAACAAGGACCTGCCCTCTGAGTGGTGCCCTGTGTGCTCAGGACATCCGGTTCTTGCAGAAGTGGGTACCCGAGGCAAATTCTGAGTGGCCCAGAAAGAGCGGGCCTCTCGCGCTGAGAAGGGCAGGCAGGAGGTTCTGTGGCTTCTGCACCAGGTTTGTGACTAGAGCCTGGTGCACAGGAAGTGGGCTCTGCGCCCAGCGGGGCTTGGAGCGGCCCACGGCTCTCTGCTGTCTTGAGAGCCCCATTTGCATGCAGAGATCAAATGCTCTTCTAGTTTCTCGCCCGACCGAGGTCTGTGCTGGGCAAGTGATGGGCAAGCCAAGAGGGTTTCTGTGGCCTGGGCCCTCTGGGGGCATCCCGGACACTGACCGGTAGATCAGAAAGTGGGAGGTGCTTTTAGGTGGGCCAGCCAGGACTGGGGACGGAGGTGTGGCTCCGGTGGCTTCCTGTGCCCCTCCCCTCTCTTCACACTTTCTCCTTCGGTCAAGAACAGGGCTGGCCCACGGGGCTCTCTGCAGACACCGGCTGAGCGACTGCATCCGACCCTTAGCAGCGGTGACTGAGAAAGTAAGGTGTCCCCAGAAGGGGCAGGGCGGAGCTCAGGGAAGTGACTCTCCCCAAGGGCCCCAGTGGTCTCAGGGCAGGGCTCAGAGCTCGACCTGACTGGGAGGTCCCCAAAGCCAAGGTCTCACACCAAGTGGGAGGTACCCAGCTGCGGGCCTTTCCCTTTCACCTTCCTTGCTCTGGGGCAGGGGAGGTGCCTCGGCCTCTTTAGCAAGGCTGCTTCAACCCAGACCCCCGAGCCGAGGGGGAGAGAAGACAACGGCCTGGTGAAAGCCAGCATCTTCTACCAAGGCCAAGGGCTCTGTCTCCCTTAGGATACAGAGTTAGTCATCACAGCGTGGTCAGGGGAGCCCAAGACATGTGGCAAACAAAAACAGAGAGAGAGAGAGAGAGAGAGAGAGAGAGAGAGAGGACTGAAGAGCAAGGCAAGCCCTCTAGGGAGGTAGGAGGACCGAGCCAGGGGACGTCTGCCGTGGGGACCCCAGCGGCAGGACCCAACGGCTGAGCACAGGCCAGGTCCTGGCGGCTACCGCGGGGGGAGAAGGCGTGTCGGCCTGCATGTTCGGGACTACATCTCCGGGACTTCCTTCTTGCCAAGCCCTCACCTCTCCGTCTGGAGTGCCCACCCTCCCCACCAATCAACCAGTTACAAACACCACACACAGGATCACTATGCCGGTCTGGTCGGGGCAGCCCACTACGCCCGGGGCGGGGGGCCGGCCGGCGAGATCTAGGAACCTTGGCTACATCAATCACAGTTAGGTAATGGTAACTTTAAAATGTCAGCGTCATACTCACCAGTACTGTTTATGTTACTAGTCGCCTCCTGTTATATGTAATCTACATATCGTGAAAGCACACCCATCTCTGCTGGGCCCAGCACCCTCACCGGGGACGGTGGACAGTGTCCGCGTCCCCTGCCCCCACGGCCTCGTGCGCCTGCTCCCACTCGCTCTCCTTTTTCTCTTCCAAGTGAGAGTCATTTGTGGTCATCTGTGGTCCTCGGCAGGACCAGGACCCAGTGGGGCAGGTGGGGTGGGGAGAGGGGTGCGATGGGGGTGGGGGGGGAGCCGAGACAGAAGATGACAAGAGGGGAAAGGGGTGTGGAAGAGAGGAAGGTGGGTTCTGTGGCCCAGGGCCCACACCCAGAAAATAACACCCCAGTGCTCCTGCCCGCCTCCTTCCTGAGGGGGGGGCTTTCCTTCCTCTCTGGGACAACGCCTGACTGCGTGCCTTGCTGCACGAGTGTTCTCCTTTGCATGTGCGTGGGCGCCCGCCGGACGCTGCGATCTTGTCCCCCACTCCCGCTGGGGCGCGCAGCACCAGGGCAGGTGTGGGGTGCTTCTACAATCACCGTGGTCCGGCTTGCTTTTGTCACTCAGCGGGGAGGGCGGGGTGGGCTGGGGGTTGGGTACGAGATACGGTGGTCTGTCGTGATGTTTTGTTTTGTTTTTCCTGGAAAAAAAAATTCCCGCCAATTCTTCAATGCGTCTGCAAAGGAAATGTAGGTGTTCAGATGTTGGCTGTGGCGGCCGGCGACGGCGGTGGCAGCGCCAGCAGCAGCACGCGGACGCGGTGTTTCCTGTATATATATCTATATCTCTATATATCTCTATATATATGCTTTTTCCTTCCCAGTCTCTCATCAGTGACAGTACGCGCAGCTGGGACGTGGGTGTCGCATTGGAGAATCCAGAATGAAGGCCCCTTCTTAATGGTTCTCTGGTTTGGCTTGGACCAGAAATGCGGCGTCTCCTCACGGAGGTCAGGATTCCTGGGCGCCCAAGACAAGGGGGCGGGGGTGCAAAGGAAGGAGGGGAACAAGAACAGTTAGTCAGCGGCCGTGCTGGGCCCTGGGCCCGGAGAGGGAGTGTGCGGGGCGGGTGAGAGCTGACCCGCGTCTAACCCTGCTCTTCCGTTTCCGCAAGGCCGAAAGGCCCTGTGACGCCGCGCGAGGTCCCCCTCCTTTGCTCGCTCCTCCTAGCTTCTCTCAGCACTGGGGGTGTTTAGTCAACACTGCTGATGCTCCTTTCTCATTTGCTCTCTCTAGGGGCCTGCTGTGTCCTGGAGGCGAATCCCCAGCCGGCAGTGTTTAAATACAGAAGCCGCAGCCTGCATTCCAGCCCGGGTTTGTGGGCTGTCTCTGTAGAATCAGTGTCATTAGAATATCCAGACATCAAAGCAATGCAATTCCTATCAAGTACCAATGATACTTTCCACAGAACTAGAAGGAAATTCTACTAAAATGTGTCTGGAATCACAAAAGACCCCGAAGAGCCACCGTAATCTTCAACAAGAACAAAGTGGGACTGACTTCAAAATATAATGTACAGCTTTAGTAAAGAAAATACCAAGGTATTAGCAAAACAAACAGACACAGAGGCCAGTGGGACAGACCTGGAAGAATCCATGCACCTATAGCCAACTGATCTTTGACAAAGGTGTGAAGAACAGAGATGGGAAAAAGGATGGTCTTGGGGCCAGTTCTATTGCATAGTGGACATCCCATATGGGTCCCAGCTGCTCCACTTCCAATCCAGGAATCCAGAAAAAAGCAGTGGAAGATGGCCCAAGTACTTGGACCCCTGCCACCCTATAGAAGACCTGGAAGAAGCTCTTGGCTCCTTGCTTTGGCCTGGCCCAGCCCTGGCTATTTGCAGCCATCTGGGGAGTGAAGCAGCAGATGGAAGATCTTTCTCTGTCTCTCCCTCTCTCTTTGTAACTCTGGCTTTCAAATAATAAATAAATTTTAAAAAAAGAGGAAAAGAAAAAGGATGGTCTTTTCAATGAATAGGGCTGGGAAAATTGGATAGTCACATGTAGGAAAATGAAATTAGAAGCCCTATCTTTCACCATGTACAAAAATCAACTCAAAATGGACTAAAGACTTAAATGTAAGACCTGAAATTACGAGGAGAAAACATATGCAAAAATTCTTCAGGACACTGGAACAGGCAAGAGGTTTTTGGATCAGACTCCCAAAGCATAGGAAACAAAACCAAAGATAGGTAAATGGAGTTTCATCCAACTGATGAAGCCTCTGCACAGTGAAGCAAGCAATCAGCAAAGTAAAAGCACAGCCTACAGGATGGGGGGAATATTTGCAAGCTATATATGCGGCTTATATATGTTAATAACCCAAATATATAAGGAACTCAGCTCAACAGCAAAAGCTTTCCCTAAATAATCCATTAGAGATGAGTAATAGCTCTAAATATGTATTTTTTCAGTTGGAGATCTACCAACGCTCAGTAAGTACATGAAAAAATGCTATCACTAACCATCAAAGAAATGCAAATCAAAACCACAATGAGACATCACCTCTTTCTAGTTGAAATTGCTATTGTTAAAAAATAACAGGGACTGGTGAGGATGTGGAGAAAGGGGAACCCTTGCACCCTGTCGGTGGGAATGTAAATTAGCACAGATGTGGGAAATACTACGGACGTTCCTCCAAAAATTAAAAACAGGAGTACCAGGTGATCCAGCAATCCTACTGCTGGGTACAAACCCGAAGGAAATGAAATCAGTTTATGGATGAGGCAGGTGCACTCCCATGCTTACTGCAGCACTGCTCACAACCGTGAGACCCGGATAGAGCCTGAGAGTTGGTCGTTGGAGGGCGGATAAAGAAAAAAAACATGGCACATTTACACAGTGGAATACTATGCAGCCGTGAAAGGTGACCTTGTCGTCTGCAGCAACATGGACAGAACAAAAGCTAGTTCTGCTAACTGCCGCGAGTCAGGCACAGACAGGCAAGCACCACGTGATCTCACTCATACATGGAACCTAAAAGAGCTGATCCCATCACCTGTAGAAGCTGAGAGGCAATGGTGGTTACCCACGGGCTGGGGAGGAGAGGGAAGGGAAAACTCGATCAGAGTATTCAGTTATATTAGATGGGAGAAAAAGTTCTGTTCTGTTGCATGGTGGGATGATTACAGATGGTGATAAGGAACTGTATATTTAAAAAAAAAAAAACAAGTAGAAGAAACAATTTTGTATGTTTTCACCATAAAGAAATGATAAATGTTTGAGGATACAGGTACATTTAGCCTGATCTAAGTGTTGCACAATGTATACATGTGTCAAAACATCCCATGGCATCCCATAAAGACCTACAATGTTTATGTATCAGCTGAAAAATTTGCAACGAAAATTAAAAATAAAAACCCTACTCTGTGGCTTGTTCATTCGACAATCCTGGGCGAGTTTCATAATCCCATTGTGCCTCTGCTACTTCCTCTAGCACGGGTCCCGCTGATGCCGGATAAGGAGAGGTCAAAGCAAGGGCCCAGCCTACAGGAAGTGCCGGGCCAGTGCTGGCTGGCTGACTCCTGCTGCTGCTGTGCACACAGTACGTGCCCTGACCTCCTTGAGGGCAACGGCCGACTTTTGCCTGCCACTGTCTTTCCAGTGCCCAGTGCTGTCCTTGGCTCAAAGCCACTACTCAAAGCCATTAGGTGCACGGGACATCACTCCTGCCTTCTGCCACTCACATGCGACCAGGAGCTAATGGACTCATAGAACTCTGCTCCTTCTTGGCTCACTTGACATCTGGGGAAACAGACTCCGAGTGTTTGGTGGCAGAACCAAGACTAGAATCTGAGATCCCCGGGGCCGGTGCTGTGGTGTAGTGGGTTCAGCCTCTGCCTGCAGTGCCAGCATCCCATGTGGAGTTGGAGTCCCGGCTGCTCCACTTCTGATTCAGCTCCCTGCTGGTGTGCCTGGGAAAGCAGTGGAGGATGGCCCAGGTTGTTGGGCCCTGATAGCCACATGCGAAGCCTGGATGAGGCTCGTGGCTCCTGACTTTGGCCTGGCCCAGCCACAGCCATTGTGGCCATCTTGGGGAGTGAACCAGCAAATAGAAGACCTCTCTATCTGTCTCTCCCACTCTCTGTCTGTATCTCTGCCTTTCAAATATTCAGAAAAAAAAAAAAAAAAAAGAAAAAGAAAAAGAAACCACAGGAGGCCACTAATCCTTTGAGATCAGGGGATTCCTTCCTTTAAAAAAAAGGCCAGCACCGAGGCTCAATAGGCTAATCCTCTGCTTGCGGCGCCGGCACACCGGGTTCTAGTCCCAGTCAGGGCGCCAGATTCTGTCCCGGTTGCCCCTCTTCCAGGCCAGCTCTCTGCTGTGGCCCGAGAGTGCAGTGGAGGATGGCCCAGGTCCTTGGGCCCTGCACCCCATGGGAGACCAGGAGAGGCACCTGGCTCCTGGCTTCGGATCAGCGCAGTGCGCCGGCCGCAGTGGCCATTGGAGGGTAAACCAATGGTAAGGAAGACCTTTCTCCCTGTTTCTCTCTCTCTCACTGTCCACTCTGCCTGTCAGAAAAAAAAAAAAAAAAAAAAAAAAAAGCGATCCAAGATCCAAGATCCTGTCCTGGGACACAGACCCTTTTTTCCCTGTGGAATCAAACACCTCAGGGGAAGGGAGCTCCAGGCGTCTGCACAGGCGCCGCTCGCTGGCAGCGTCTGTAAGAGACAGGTCCCCACTGCAGGCGGCGGGCCGGGGAGAAGCCGGAGCAGAAGCCGCACGTCCGGCCAGCAAGGCTGCAGGACAGAGAAGGCTCCGGCCTTTCCACAGGGAGGAAGGCCCGGAGCCCACTGGAGCCGGAACAGATGTTTCTGGGGGATTCCGGGTGGCAAGAGAGGATGAAGAGCAGCGAGACAGCAAACAGCCTCGCGGGTTGTGGCAGAAGTGCGCGGCCTGACTTCCTCGAGGCCCTCATCAGCAACTAATTATTACGGCGGCTCCAGTTTACCGACCAACTCCATTTCAAAGCTGAGGAAGCTGGCCAGCGCCGCGGCTCACTAGGCTAATCCTCCGCCTAGCGGCGCCGGCACACCGGGTTCTAGTCCTGGTCAGGGTGCCAGATTCTGTCCTGGTTGCCCCTCTTCCAGGCCAGCTCTCTGCTGTGGCCCAGGAGTGCAGTGGAGGATGGCCCAAGTGCTTGGGTCCTGCACCCCATGGGAGACCAGGATAAGTACCTGGCTCCTGCCTTCGGATCAGCGCGGTGTGCCGGCCGCGGCGGCCATTGGAGGGTGAACCAACAGCAAAGGAAGACCTTTCTCTCTGTCTCTCTCACTGTCCACTCTGCCTGTCAAAAAAAAAAAAAAAAAAAAAAAAAAGGCAGGAAGCTGGGGCCCGGAGGGGATCTTCTAGGCACACAGCTACCAAGGCGTTTCTGGCTGCAAAGCTAGGGTGTGCTCCTTTTTTTTTTTTTTTTCCCTAAGGATTTATTTACTTATTTATTTATTTGGGAAGTCAGAATTACACAGAGAGATGTTCCACCTGCTGGTTCACTCCCCAAATGGCCGCAGCGTGGCTGGGGCTGGGCCAGGCCAAAGCCAAGAGTCAGAAGCTTCCTCTGGGTCTCCCATGTGGGTGCGGGGGCCCAAGCACTTGAGCCACCCTCTGCCACTTTCCCAAGCACTTCCTCAGGAATCTGGGTCAGAAGTGGAGCAGCTGGGACGTGAACCGGCACCCACTTTGGATGCCAGCGTTGCAGGTGGAGGTTTAACCCACTGTGCCAGGACAGAGCCGGAGGGAGAGAGAGAGAGAGAGGGTGTCTGGTGGTGCGTGGAGAGACGGCATCAAAGAGCTGAAGAGAGGTGAGTGTCGCTCCCCCTCTTCGTGGAGGAACGACACAGGACCCTGTGCTGTTCTTTTGTCTGCTCGGCCCTCCCCGGGTTTGCTGCTGGTTCTTCCCGGGTTGGCTACCATCCCTTCCACCTCCGTGGAAGGGCGGTTCCCCCTGCCACTTTCCCCACTTCCGCGGGGGAGCGGCACACCGCCGGCCGGCTCTCTCGGGGGCTGCTCAGGTGTTCCTTCAGATAGATGTCCCTGGTGCATGTTGTCTCTCTCCTCCTTTATAGTCCTCTTCCACCAATCCCAACTCTGCTACCCACACGCCGAGTACGCTGCTCTCCTCCAATCAGGAGTAGTTCCTGCTGTTTATTGGTTGAACTGGAGGCAGCTGTGTAGAAGTTGTTTCCTCCTCTCCCAGCGCCATATTGTGGGAGAGCAGATGCATAGAATAAGTCTTAATTCCAGTAACTTAGTCTAGTCCGAGTTGCTCCCCACAGGTGAGAAGGAGGGAACGGGGCTGCAGAGGGAGCCGCAGGGTGGGCAGACGGGACAGCCTCCCCAGCCGCAGAGGGGTGGACACGATGTGGGAGCCGGGACCACAGCTCGGCTGGGCCAGGGCACTGTGAAGGCCAGAGTCTGGGGGCTGTGATTACTCCGGGAAAGACGAGGAGGTGTGAGACAGGGAAGGGAGCAGAGACAAGAGACACAGAGCAGGCGCCCGGGAAAGCCCAAGAAGAACTGAACGGAAGGGGGCAGCGGGCGTGCTCCTCTCTCCATGTTGCAAATGGGGAAGTAGCAGGACAGACACTGGCCCAGGGTCGCGCATGGTCAGTGCCATGGCTACAGGGCTGCTCCCTCGATTCCCCACACAGAGCTCCTGGCACCCAGGCCTCCATCACCTGGCTGCCCAGGAACACCCTAAGGACCCAGCTTCACAGGAAGTTCCTCTGGCAACACGGGCCCCAGGTCCTCTCTGGATCAGACTTGACAGCAAGGGCCCACTGCCCCGGAGACACGGCCTGGCAAGCAGCCTAGCCTCTCCCGCTCTGAGTTTTGGGGAAGAAACAGCAAGAAAACTTAGGTGGCCGAGGGGGCAGAAGTGGCCATCCATCCCTTGCTTGAAAATCTGACGAGGGCTGGGAGGCAGGTTCTGCCTGTGGCCGTCTCACGCCTCTAGGGCAGCACCGCCCAACAGAAATAGAACGTGAGCCACAGAGGGAGTTCCAGAGGTTCTAGAGAATAGATGCTCTAGAAAACATCTCCTATGTTTCCTAGGTATTCCTAAACTTTCTAGCTACATCAAAAAATTCAATTTATATTGAATTTTAATTTATTGGAAACACTAAAAAGAAACAGAATAAGTTTTTTTTTTTTTTTTTTTTTTGACAGGCAGTTAGACAGTGAGAGAGAGACAGAGAGAAAGGTCTTCCTTTTCCATTGGTTCACCCCCCAGATGGCTGCCATGGCCGGTGCGCTGTACCGATCCGAAGCCAGGAGCCAGGTGCTTCCTCCTGGTCTCCCATGCAGGTGCAGGGGGGCCCAAGGACCTGGGCCATCCTCCACTGCACTCCCAGGCCACAGCAGAGAGCTGGACTGGAAGAGGAGCAACTGGGACAGAACCCAGCGCCCCAACCAGGACTAGAACCCGGGGTGCCAGCGCCGCAGGTGGAGGATTAGCCAAGTGAGCCACGGCACCTGGCCAGAATAAGTTTTAATACTATGTTTCACTTAACCCAATATATGCATTAGTGTTTCTGTTGAGGGAGGGGCATGGGATGGGAGCTGGAAGGGGCCAGAAGACCCAAGCTCCGGTCCTGCCCATCCCTGGGTCTCAGATTCCACAGCTGCACACTAGGGGGCTCGCTGTTACTCCAGACCACTCCCATAGTCCACAGTCTCTCGCTTCGCTGCCCTTTCCCACCTGGCCCTGGCGCTGGGCACCGTAGAGCACCCGCCTGTATTTCCTCCCTTCAAGCCTGTCTCATTTCAGACTGGCCAATTTCAAGTGTGCAGTCTCCACTGGGTGTCTCTGTGTACCGTGGGCGGCGCTGGTGCCCTACAGCAGTTGGCAGCCCCTCGAAGGGGCAGGGAACGGCCTCAGCGCTTTTTCTTCGGACACTAAGGGAGTGATCATCAGAGCGAGAGACAGACAGATTCTTGTGCCATTTAGAAATCGCTGGTTTCATTTCTTTTTTTTCTTTCTTTTTTTTATTTATTTGACAGGTAGAATTATAGACAATGAGAGAGACACACAGAGAGAAAGGTCTTCCTTCTATTAGTTCACTCCCCAAATGGCCACCACGGCCATTTGTCTGCACCGATCCGAAGCCAGGAGCCAGGTGCTTCCTCCTGGTCTCCCATGCAGGTGCAGGGGCCCAAGCACTTGGGCCATCCTCCACTGTACTCCCAGGCCACAGCAGAGAGCTGGACTGGAAGAGGAGCAACCGGGACTAGAACCTGGCGCCCATATGGGATGCGGGTGCCACAAGCAGAGGATTAGCCAAGTGAGCCACGGCGCCGGCCCCTGGTTTCATTTCTTCAAGGAAAAGATGAAAAAGAGGGCAGCTATCTGCGGGGTCTTTAAGATGGAAATTTCTCATCGTGGTGTAATATGGGAAACGTGTCAAGCAAACAAACCGACGCATACATGAGGACTTGACAAATTCTTACATCTGCACCCAGCCACAGAACCCGCCTGGCTGAAGACAGGCTCTGCCAGCTCCCAGCAGCCTCCCCTGTGGCTCTCGTTATCAATGTCCCGGGCTAGAAGCAACAAGATTCTGTCTTTTGTCATCACTGTCATTCTGCCTACTTCTCAGTTTCCTCTGGATGGGATCACCCAGTATGGACTCATCATGTCCACCTTTGTTTCTCTTAAGTCAAGCTTTCACAGATGAGATCTGGAAAGTTCCCGGGGCGGGGGGTGGGGGGCTGAAAGAAGCCCTCTCCCAATTTAGGCTGTCAGAAGCCCTGCCTGCCCGCTCTGTCATCCACCAGGGCAGACATAGCCCTCAGGGGAACAGGACAATGTCCCGGGCCCTGGAGACATGACAGTCAAGGGTTTGCAGCCCAGCTGGACAGAGTGGGGCAAGCCTCCGGTCATCGTGCCCCTTAGCAACATGCAGGAGCTGTGATGGACAGTGTCGTGCCCTGGGCCTGGAAGGGCTGCTCCTGGCTGCCAGTGCTCAGGCATTGGCTGATGGGATTGTGTGCACCTCCGGCTGTCGCCCTATATCCCCAAACGCCACCATCAATCCTCTCCCCTTTTCTTCTCTCCTGGGTCTGGGGCCTAAAGCCCCGAGGCAATCAAGGCACCAGTTTCCACTCCCCACCCCGCTCTGGGGGAGCTGCCCCTCTCCTTTGAGCCACAAGCCAGGAAGTGGGGGTGTGGGTGCTGCCCCAGGGGCCCAGCCACGGGGCTCTCTCGGGTGGAAATTGACCCCCAGGGGCTCTTGCTGCTGCTCCCTCCTCTCTCACGGCTGCTCAGCCCCGGAGCCTCCCTTACCTGCGGCTTCTTGTCCCTCTCCTCCGGGGACGGGTCTGTTTCTCTGTACACGACAGCTTTGGTCACCAGCATGTCAGGATGCTGCAGCTTGGCCTCCTTGATGGCCAACGCCAAGGCCTGGGGGGGTGGGTAGAGCAGCACAGTGAGGGACCAGGCACGTCCACGAGGGTGGAGGCCACCGGGAAAGAGCAAGCCCCTTCGTGCACAGCCAGGGAAGTGGAGGCCCGGGTGGCAAACAGTGAAGTGTGGATCTTCCGGCTCCTTCTGGCTCCCACGCCACGCCCCTTCCTTTCGGGGCTCCTCTCTTAAATAGGGTTAGTGAGACGTGGACACCCGCAGGTAACCCAATATGGGGGGGCCGGGGCTGGGCAGTGCCACCTGCAGTGCCATTTCCTGTCCCATACCTGGTCTTGATCCACGTCTTCGTCCCCGGTAATGATGATTCGCTTCTCGATCCTCGTCTCAGAAAACCCCCCTTTCACAGTCTGTGGAGGGAGAGGGAGGTCAGGTCACGGGTTCTGCCAGCAGCCGCTGGGACGGGGAACCTAACCCAAAGCCGCTCTCTGGGGCAGGGCTGAGGGCCAGCGACTCTCGGTCCCCCCTCTCCTGGCTTCCTCGGCGTTTGCCTTTTTCAGGTTGGGGCTTCAAACCGCAGCTCTGGCCTGCTTGCTGCCACTCCCCGGACTGCCCCGCTGCCCCCAGCCCCCACCCACACTGCCGCCCCTGCCTGGCAATCCCTTGAGGCCTTCTCCCCGGGCCCTGAGGCTGGCGCTCCGTGTCCTGGGCCTCTCTGCCTGCTGCTGGCCTTAGGAGTACACATGGCCTTGCCCCCTCACCAGGCTCCAAGTTCCCGAGGGCGGGGCCTGTCCTCTGTCCAGCTCCGTGTGGCCCCTCCCCGACTCCCTCGCCCAGTCTGAGCAGAGTGGTGCTGAATGCAGATTCGCTGAATGAACACATGAATGAAATGTGAATGGCGACAAGGTTCTACCTTAGACGACTGAACACCACAAGAGCAAAGTGCACCGACGATTCTTACTGCTGTCACTGGTTTCCAGAGGGTGGGGTTTGGGTGCATGTGGAGAAGTAAAGAGAGGACAGGACTACTTGTGGGCCTACTAAGCGGGGGGCGGGGCGGAGTTGGGGGTGGACAGAGGGAGCAGAGGTTTCCGGTTGGCAGGGCCCACAGGGACTCCTGGGGAGGAAGGAAGCAGGTTCTGAGCTGTCGCCGTGGGGGATGTGATGTCAGCCTTTCTACAGAGCTCTCGGAAGTCCACGCGGCTCCCACGTGCTCTTGGGGATGGAGGTTTTGTTCTAGGGAAGGTGATGCAGTGCTGCGCCTGCCCGGGGCTGAGGCAGGGGCTGGGGCAGACTGTGTGCACCACGGGCCGACGCCACCCTCCAGACTGCTCTGTGCATGGCTCCAGCAAGCCCAGCGCGGCTCCTCTAGGCCTCCAGCCTCGCTCCCGGCCACCCAGGTGTGGCCGCCTCAGCCCGCCTGCCTCCCAGCGCTTAGCTCCTCCTGGCTGAGTCGCACCTGCTGCCCCAGGAATGCCTCCCTGCTTTGGCTCACTCTCCCTTCCCCGCTCTGACCCCTGCCTTGCCCCAGGCCCCCTCCATAACTCTCCCTCTTCTCTCTCTCATCTGTCTGCCCGTGCTGGTAGACCTAACATGCTCTCCTCAAACCTACTTCCACTGGGCCCCTCCCAGTTTAGAAACCTCCAGGGCTCTTTTGAGTTCCTTTTGACTCCCTGCTCGTAGGTCCTGCTGGCACCTGTCCCATTGGCCTCCGCTTGCCCTGCCTCCTGGCCAACCTGACTGCCCAGGTCTGTCCCCTCTGTGCTGCTTCCCCCGTCCCCCAAGCACGCCCGACTCACACAGCCTGGAGCAGCCCTGCATAGCGGCCGGCACGAGGGGGACGCGCCCTAGCAGGTGCTCAATGAACAACAAGCAAGTGCACGGCTTCCGCTCCATCTTCTGCTTTGCTTAGAACACACGCCTCTGTCTCCTCCTCCCTCAGGGGAGTCCTAGCTGGCCCCCAAGACCCTGCTCAAAGCCCGATCCTGCCAGGTGATGCTTCCTGACCCTAGTGGAGGCTGCTGCTTGTGGCTTCCTCTAAATCTCTGCAGCACTGAAGGTCCATGGGGCACCTCAAAAAGTCCGTGGGAAAGTGGAGTTAGAAGAGGTGACTTTAGTGCACCGGATTTTGAAGTCCGTGCATAATTTTTCAGTGATACACGTTTTCCATGAACTTTTGGGAGACCCCTTGTACAAGGTACAAACCCCAGGGTTCACAATTACTCAGAAAGCCAGCGACTTGTCTCCCCAGCCCAGCGGTCACCCTTGTGAGGGCAGGGCCTGTGCCAAGGTCAACGCCTGGCACGGGACCAGGCGCACAGCACCGCAGCTAACACCACAGCTCCTCTCCGTCCGCCTTGCAGATTGCCAAGTCAAAGCACAGCCCTGGTAATGACCTTCCCGCCTGCAGCCCGGCTGGGGCCCAGGTGCCTGCTGCTACTCACTTTGGTAACATGGGTGGTGGTGGAGGTTGAGAGGGTTTCCGCGGTGGCGCCGTAGGTGCTGGTGAGGACATCTTTCCCGATGATCTGCAGAATACAACCACCCCCACCCCGGGCGTCAGCTGAGGGCATCGGGCTCTGCAGGGCTGGAGCACGTGGGTAGAGCAAGGGATGAGGGCCACCCTGTGAGGTAAGGCTTGGAGGCCAAGACGGCCTGAGCTCTGAGGAATCTGAGACTACTGGATCCGTCCGAATCCTAGACCCATGAAATTCTCAAACCCTGGAATCTGAGATTCCTACATCCTGAGATTCCTGTGGCCCAGAACCCTACTACTCTAGAATACAAGAATCCTGGAATCTTGGAAGAACACACAGAGGGATCCGAGGTGGAAAGGGGGACTTCAAGATGCCCCCGCTTTGTCACAGCCAGGAGCACACCCTCTCTGGGGCTGGAGCACGAGTACAAGTCTCAGAGAAGGCAAAAGCTGGAGGGGACCTCGCAGGGACAGACTGGGGCCCCAGGCAGCCCCCGACACAGGCAGGCCCAGAACACGACCTCTGGATGCCTACTTCACAGTTCTTCCCGTTCAGTAGATAGGGCAGATGCAAAATCATTGTCACGGGCACCACCAAGGAGAGGGACTGCTCTGTGCCCACGCTGCAATGTCCTGTTTACCTAGGGCTGGGCGGGGGACGGCAACTGACGAGACTGGCGGGCACCGGGAAGCCCTGGGGCACCTGAGAGCGACCCAGCTTCCCGGTTCTGCAGTAAAAAGGTGGGTGGCTTGGGGTTCGGTGCTGTACTTGCTGCAGGCTGCACGTGGGCCCACGCCCACGTCCTCAGCTCCGAGTCCCCTAGACTGAGCTGGCCCTGCCCACTTACCGGAGAAAGAGAACGGATTTCCGTGGCCACCGTCTGTGGGCCTGGGATCATGGCAGCTGCCCCCTTCCCGGACTTGAGACTGTTCTCCTGGGAAAACAATAGTGCTCAGATGGCCAGGTCTCAGGTGGGCGGGCCCCCAGGATGGCCACAGCACATGGCCACGTAGCTCCCACGGCCACAAGGTTGGGTAGTGCCACGAGAAACATCACTCAGCTTAATCTCCTCTTGTCCATCACTCGCACACTCGCTCGCTCGCTCGCAGTCACCCACTCACACGCTGAGTGCCTGGGTCAGGGACACTGTGGTGAACAAGCCACGGTATTGCTCTCCCGCAGCCCTAACGGAGAAGTGGAGACTCACGGGCCCTTGTCCCCTTCCATTCCAGCCACAGGCCCTTCCTCTCTAAGGGCCTCATGGATTCATCTGTGAAAAACGAGCCCGAGCCCCTGCCCCTCCCCCCAGGGACCAGGTGGTGCTAATGGAAAAGAGGCTTTGACATCGGTAGGACGACACAGAATGCAGGCTGCCTATCATAATAGCATAGCTACGACTTTGTAGTTTTTTGCTCTAACTTTTCTTTTTTTACTATTTTTTGATGCTTATTTATCTTCATCTGCTTCAAAGACAGAGTGACAGAGATGAGACAGTGAGAAACATCCACTGGTTCACTCCCCAAATGCCTACAGTAGCCTGGGCTGGGCCAGCCCAAAGCCAAGAGACCAGGATTCCACCCGGGTCTCCCGCATGCGTGGCAGGCACCCAAGCACTTGAGCCAACATCTGCTGCCTCCCAGGATGCATCAGCAGGGAGCTGAATCGAAAGCAGAGCGGCCGGGATGCTGATACGGGATGCTGGGGCCCCAAGTGCTGCCTCAGCTGGACCAGGTGTCCACGCACTAACTACTGTTTTCTGAGTACTCGCTACGGCTGCTTGGCGTTGTGCTAAGGACCTTATGTGTGTTATCTCATTTAATCCTCCTGACAACCACAGGTAATCATCTTTAACATTGCTGCTTTACAGAGGAGCAACTGGAGGACGCGAAAGGCTTCCACGTGTGTTCAAGTCCCCCAGCAAGCAGTGCAGACCCAGCCACCACCTGCCCTTGCAACGCTGTCCTGCAGGTGGCGCTCCTGGGGCGACCTTGGGTTCTAACTGCTACATCTTGGTATTGTCCCCTAGACTTAGTGCCTCGGATCTGGCCAGGAGCCCGGCTGCCCCCTCCCACTCCCGCCCCATCTCAGGGCTCAGTCTTGTCTGTCCAGGGATCCAGAACGGTCCCTTCAGCAGCTGCTCTGCGCATGGTGCTACAGCTGAACCTCGGCCTAGACTTTCAGATCAGCAGCCTCCCGACACCGTCCCCCTGCAGCGTCACACGGGCAGCCTGGTCTCGGTGGCTCCCCAGTGGAGTCTTCCATGCGCTCGGTTTCTGCCGGTGGTCCTCGGACTTGAGGGGTCCCCTGGCGGGCTTGCAGGACTGCAGTCCGCCGGGTCCCCCACAGCGTTGTATCAAGAGCCCTGGAGCTGGGCCTGCGCACTGCCTTTCTGGCAGGCTGCCAAGACCACACTCTGAGAACCACTGGCTAACGAGCGGCATCCCCAGCCCATCTGTCCTCCTGTTGCCTGAACCTTCGACTAGTGACCAAATTCTGTCTTTCACTCCGGCCATCCTTGACCCTGACCCCCCCTCTGCAGCCACCTGCTTGCCCTGGGCCCTGCTGCAGGCTGGACCCCAGTCTCTGTGCCAGTTCCCTGCCTTCTCCTTCCGCCTCTCCCAGCTGCTGGGTTGCTGTTGCTGTCTCTCTGCTTCAGTGCTGGACTCACAGGGGCCGGTGCAATACTTCACACGTCGTGGGTGTTCAGTAAACATTCACCAAAGGAGAGGAGGCAGGAGGGAGGAGGGAGGAGGGAGGAGGGAGGAAGGAGGGGTCGGAAGGAGGGTTTGCTCTAGTCCTGCCTGATCTTCCTAAAGCCCAGAAGCACCTGCTTGGTGACATCATGCCGCTACCTTAGGATGTGAGCAGTTCCCCCTTGTCTCCGGCATGAAGCTGGAATCTGTACGCGACACTCGCGGCTCCTCAAGCTCGGGCCTGGACTTCCTCTGGGGTCTCTTCTCCCTCGGCTCCTCCTGTACACCCCTGACCCTGGCTTCAATGACTACTGAGCTTTGCCTCCAGAGGCTCTGCCTCTTCGCATTTTTGCCTTTGCACTGCTGTTCCCATGGCCTAGACACCTTTCTCCTATGACTGCACCTGAATTTCTCCCGCACACACGGCTCACTTGTCCCTGCCTGGGTAACGCCTGCCCCGACTCCTGTCGCCCCATAGCCGTCCTCCCTGTGGTCCTCGGGAGGGCGTGGTGACACCGTTCCACGAAGACAGGAAGAAGCGACAGCAGCCCGCAGCTCCATGCCACTCAGTGTGTGCCAGGCACCGGTCTCGGGCGTGGCCAGAGGGCCTCAGTCCGTCCCCACGTGCAGCCTCTCAGGCCCCTGCTGCTCTCGCCCCCTACTCTCACCCCACAGAAACTGAGGCTTGGAGAGGTGCAGGTAACTTGCCCAAGGTCATGCAGCCAGGAAGTGGGAGAGCTGGGCCTTGTTCACCACGGTGTGCCCAGAGCCTACATGTGGGGCACATTCGCTCCCTGTGGGGTGACGTGAATGGGTGGACCCTAGCAGGCAGTGTGTTTCTTTAGCTCGGTGGGTCTGGAGCAGGCAGGCAGTTAGCAGAGGCTGATAGATGCTTTCGGAACGAATGAATGGGTGGGTGGATGGACGGATGAGTAAATGAGTGACGTAACATTGCTCACCGTGCGGATGTGTCTGAATTTAGCCCTACCAGCACCCCAGTGCCCCATGGTCAAGGGCTGGGGGGAAGAGGAGGAACTGAGTGACCAGGGGAAAAAAGTGTGCCAGCTGGATACTGGTTTGGACTTGTTGATTCTGAAATCTTTGTCTATTCCAAACCTCCCTGCAGTTACTTAATTGTTAGTCTAAACTAACAATTATTCTCCGAGGTGAGCGTCGGGGGGTTTGCCAAGAGAAAGCAGCTCGAGGCAGCTGACGCAGGCATTGCTCCCTTCTCCAGCCCCAGCGCTGGGCCCGGGGTGGGGCGGGGGTTGGGGAGCAGAGCAGAGCGGTGGGGGCTGGGAGGGGGGGCCTCTGGTGTCGGGATGCCTGGGCTAAGCCGGCACTGCCACTTATTGGTTGTGTGCCCTGGGGTAAGTCACTTGACCTCTCTCAAGGTCAGTTCCATCATCTGTAAAGGCCCAGGTGAGAATCCACTCAAAGTTCTCCGCATAGCGCCTGGCACTGCAGCCTGGGTGCTGATTGCTGCCTGACCTGGGTCATCGTTAAAGGACCCAGTGTTGCTGGAGTCTTAGGAACCCGGGAGCCGGGCAGAATGGGGATGACACCCATTTTACTGATGAGGACACCTGAGGCCAAGGCCAAGGACCTTTTGTCATGGGTCAGACAGCAAATAGGTTGCAGAACCACGAGGTCGTTCAGGAAGTCCCTCAAAATGTTGTTTCCGATTCCAGCTCATTGCTGCCATCTACTGACCAAGGCGAGGAAGTGGCTCAAGACACCCCAAAAGGTGCCACTGCCAGAAGGGTCCTCAGTGACTGTCAGGCTCAGCTGCAGACCCGGGGAGGTGCACCAGGGGGATCCTGAGACGAGACTGGCGCGCGCCAGTGCTCCAGCAGCACCACGCGCCTTCTACCCTGCGAGGCTGACTCGGGCGCTCCACCCCCCATCACTCTGCTGGGGAAACTGTCGTGGGACTGCCCTGGGACAGCTAAGGCACCAGCTGATGGGTGTCTGGCAGGGGGCCGCTGCCCGAGGCTGGGGGGCCAGCGGGCGAGTCCTGCAGCTGCTGCAGCCACGTGAGTGGAGGGGCCGCTCAGAAAGGGGGGCGCCCAGGCTTGACTTACCATGGTGGTTGATATGGTCTCTGTGGTGATGGAGGGGGCGGTGACCATGAACTCCTTCCCCGCCAGGGCACTCCCATCAACCTGCCAGCCAGAGGAGTCGTTTTAGAGGGCAAGAAAGCCACGGCCATCTGCAGCATCTGCCACCAGGCCCATGGTGTTCCCAGCTCCAGGGTGACCGGCCGTGTGCGTGAGCTCACGCGGAGGCGGCCAGCACAGAGGCAGGGCAGCCTGGCAGGCTCACCCAGGGCATTGCACAAAGGAAAAACAATAATCTGACAAATTCCATTCAAATCTCAAAGCATGCAGCCTTTGACCCTAGGAATTTACTCTTTGGGTACAGAAAAGTTTGCCAAGGAGCACGAACAGAGAGGTTCACGGTAGGCTCTGAGCATTGACTGCAAAAGACAGAACCAGCGGTAGGAGCTTGGCCCCGGGGCTAAGGTGCCCACACCCTGCACGGGAACGCCCTGGTCTGATCTCCAGCTCTGGCTCCCGACTCCAGCTCCTGCTAACACAGCCCTCGGGAGGCAGCGGTGACAGCCCTGTTCCCAGCTCAGTCCCTCACTGCTGTGGCCACATGGGGAGGGAGCCAGTGGCTGAGAGCTCTCCGCCTATCTGTTGCTCAAATACATTAAAAAAAAATTTTAGACAGAAATAACCACAGGGTCCAGTGACAGGAGACAGGAAAACAAAACAGGGTTTGCTTCCTAAATGGCAAAAAGAAGGGGGAGGGGTCCACCTATGCCAATAGGGAGTGATCCGCAAATAGTTATTAAGGAAAACAGGTAGGGTTTAAAAGAGGCTGATGGCACTTACATAAGATTTCTAAGTGTACAGAGATAAAGGTGTTTATACTGTCACGTGTGTAAATATTTTTCTAGAAGATAGCATGAGAAAAATTTCATTTTGTTCTGTTTGAATTTTTTTTTTTTATTTATTTTTTTTTTATTTTGACAGGCAGAGTGGACAGTGAGAGAGAGAGACAGAGAGAAAGGTCTTCCTTTGCCGTTGGTTCACCCTCCAATGGCCGCCGCGGCCGGCGCGCTGCGGCCGGCGCAGCGCGCTGATCCGATGGCAGGAGCCAGGAGCCAGGTGCTTTTCCTGGTCTCCCACGGGGTGCAGGGCCCAAGCACCTGGGCCATCCTCCACTGCACTCCCTGGCCACAGCAGAGGGCTGGCCTGGAAGAGGGGCAACCGGGACAGAATCCGGCGCCCCGACCGGGACTAGAACCCGGTGTGCTGGCGCCGCTAGGCGGAGGATTAGCCTAGTGAGCCGCGGCGCCGGCCCTCTGTTTGAATTTTGTAACTGAATTTTTTGTTTTATTTTGATATCAGGAAGAGCTACTAGGCTGTGGGATGTGAGGCCACTTAATTTCCTTAAGCTTTTCTATATGGAAACCCATGTGAAGCAGACAAAACAGGTCAGAGAGGGAAAGCAGCTTGCCCAAGGTCACAGAGCCCAGCCCAGCAGAGCCCGAGAGTCTTGACCTGCTCTGGGCAGCATCACCCCCACCCCCCAAGAGCAGCACCGTAAGAGGGGGAGAGAGCCTCTGGAAACCAGGCTGTTGTTTATGTCGTATTTTAGTTCTCGAGATAAAGACTGAACTCAGGGCACAAAGCCCCCGCACTGCCTCTCAGAGCCCCGTCCTCATCTTTGAAGCTGGCGGCTCAGAGCAGCTGCGTCTCTCAGGACACCTCTCCCCAAGGTGCCGAGTGGGCTTCACCTTGCTAAGACAATTGATTTCCGGGCTTTTGTGCAGGTCACCAGTCTGTTGAAGCCCCACGTGTAAACATGACCCAAGGTGAGCTGTTCTGACTGCAGCTGGGTTGTGGCTGCTCCATCTTCTCTCCCCAAGTGGCTCCTGGCATCCCTCAAGCCACCTGAAAACCGGGGTCCTAACCCATCAACCATGCATCCTCCCAACACTCCCACAAGAAAGGGGAGACAGGACCACCCCCATCTTACAGATGGGGAAAACGAGGTTTTAAGAGGCATGGTCTACCCAGGACAAGAGCCTAACCCACCCTGCACCCCAGAGCTTAGGGGGTACACTGAGGCTCAGGGTAAGATGGGGCTCCAGGGGAGCAGGGGTGGGAAGGGCTGGCTGAGCCATGGGCACGGCAGAGGCGGCTCCCGGCTGCCCCCAGCGCCTGACCCCGCGCTCAGGGTCCTCGGCAGCGCGGGCTACCTGGGTGTGGTCTGCAGCGGAGACTCGGCTCTGCAGCATGGCCTCCGGCTCGATCTTCTTCCTGATGGCCAGGCTGCTCACGGTCATGGTCTCTGCCTTCACGGGCTGTAGGGAGATGCGGGAGGACGCTCTGTAAGAAGCCAGCCTGGCTCGTGCTCACGCAGTGGTGGCGAAGGGCCAGCCGGTTATCTCCCAGCCCCAGAGCTGGCCAACTCTCTGGAAGGGAAGGCAGGTCAGGGTGTGGTGGCACAGACGACCAGCCCAGGAGAGGGCCAGAGCCACGGCCAGCACCAGGCAGGCCTGCCCCAGGCCCTGACCCAACCACCTCAGGGCGGCTGTGCCCTGGGCTTTCAGGCCACCATGGAGAGGACATCCCTCCTGTGAGTACACTCCGTGCCGGGCTGGCTCCAGGCTGTGTTCTCTTACACACGATGTCCCTGAACCTGCACCATGGCCGTGGGAAAGCCACCCACTCCTGGCTGCTCCTCTGGAGCCACGGCCACCCCCGTGGATGGAGACACACATGGGTGAAGTGGGCTCGTCGAGGATGGGCGGGCAGTGGAGGGCGTGTGGGAAGCCACATGCCGGCTATGAGCCAGCTGGTACCATAGCCTGTGAGTAAACAGACCGTCCGATTGTCTTAATGCTGTAAGAAAAATTCTGGATTTAATATTCACTGTCCTGACTTCTAAACCGGAGTCAAAGAAACCAGCTCTGGCTCTGAGCCAGCAGCATCCATCCTCTGGGCTCTAGAAGAAGTCTCAAATGATCGGTGCCCCCCAGGGCCCCCGCTGGGCCTCCCTCACACTGTGCCTACACCAGGCCGTGCACGGTGGGTGGGGGTGGCGCTCTCAGTCGGCCGCAGCCCTGCCGCCTGGCCATTCCTTAGTCACCGCCTGGTGCCTAACGTGAGAGATCTTCACAAAGCTCATGGAAAACACTTTTTTTTTTTTTTTAAAGAAAAACTATGCATGGGTTTCAAAATTTTTTTTTTGCATCAAAATAAACTTACCTTTTAGTCTCATTTTTCCATGAACTTTCTGAAGAAGCCTGGCGCAGGCCAGGCTTAGAGGAGCTGGCCCCTGGCAGGATGCTGACCCGGCGGCACCGGATGATGCCAGAGCAGAGGCCTAATGGGGCCGGGAGCACTCCTGCCCAGGTGTTCAGGACAGCACCTGCTAGGGCCACTCCGTCGTGCAGCACCATCTGTGTGCAAGGCACAGAAAGGGAGGACAAACCTTCTACCCAGAGGGCACCATACGGAGAGCGAGTCCAGAGGGGGCGAGTTGATATTCCAGTGCTGGGGTGTGGGAGGGAGGCTGGGCTACGAGAGATGGGGGCAGAGATGACTTCTAACAAGGTCCCCTGGCAACTCTGCAGACGGGGGTCCCAGCGCAGAGAGGCCTGGCCTTGGGCTGCCCCTGCATCCTCCCCACCGAACAGGAGCGTCTCCGGCCACCCCAAGACCCCAGGGCCAGGCGGATCTCAACTGCTGTCCCTTCTCCCCCCTCTCTCCCCGCCCCAGGAGCCCAGGCCCCAGGGAGATGAGCCTGGGTTTGGATCATGAGAAACCATTCGACTTTCAGAGCTGGCCGTGCACAGCCACGAGCCCTCCGCGGGTGACATGCGACACGGGCAGGGAGAGGAGGAGTCCCACAAGCCCAGCCTGCCTAGCATTGCTTGACCTCCTCGGCAAGCCATGGGGCCGCGGGGTCAAGACGCCAAGGAGTGCTTGTTAGGGGCAGACTGACAAGGGGCGCTTGTTAGGGGCGGACCGACACGGCACACATGCGCGCGCAGAGCCATGCTGTTCTGCGGGGGGGTTCGTCATGCAACACAGGACGGAGCTTCAGGCTGCGGCCGGCCACTCGCTCTTCTCCTGCGAGGCCCGGGGCCCTCTGAGCATGCAGTGCCGGGGTGCACCCGTGTCTCGACGAAGCTCCACTGTACCTCAAACTGGGGCATTTCCGGGGTGGAGCAGGCCCCTCGATCAGGGCTGTCCTCGGCGCCCCCAGACTCCTCGTCCTGGCTGGGGGCCCCCTTGAGGTCCCGGGAGAACACCAGCCCCTCGGTGTCTGAGTCGCTCTTGTCTCGGTCGAGCTCCGGCAGGCTGCGGGAGAAGTCCTCGAAGGCGCTGCTATGGTAGTCGCCGATCACCGTGAAGTCCACCTCGGCCTCCAGGCTGGACGTGGAGCTGACCGTGATGCTGGAGCACTTGCGTTCAATGGCCAGGTGGTTGTCCTTCAGAAACACCGCGTCCCTCTCCTGGTCCTGGTCCTCATCGCCCGTGTCACTCTCGGGGGCCCGAGGACGTGGCGGTTTGACTTTCTCCTCCGAGCCCTCCCTCAGCCCTGCTCTCTACGGCCGGACAAAATCAAAGGGATGGGGAAGTGGGGTGAGGAGGTGGGGGGAGGGGAAGAGCAAGAGAGAGAGAGAGAGAGAGAGAAATCAAGACGGTGAATGTGAGAAGAAATCTTAGGGCTGTGCCGAGGTCCCGAGTGGAAGAGCAGGTCACGAAGCGAGAAACACCCCCGGTAAAGGGTCCTTGAAATCAAAACGGGCTCCAAGCCCAAACCAACCCTCTTCAAGAGCTGGGGTGCTCCTTGCCAAGGGCTCACGCTGATGGCGGAAGCAGGTATAAAGCGGACGTCCTGCCAGGGAGCCCTGGACAGGAGGCTCCAGCACGGCCCGG
The DNA here is from genome assembly GCF_051225735.1 of Oryctolagus cuniculus. Lineage (NCBI taxonomy): Eukaryota > Metazoa > Chordata > Mammalia > Lagomorpha > Leporidae > Oryctolagus > Oryctolagus cuniculus. The sequence goes on from NC_142877.1 coordinate 22,116,709, forward strand.
AGCTGGGAGCTCTCGGAAGCGGCATTGTGCGGGAGGCAGCGATGGGTGCCCAGCCCTGGGCCCATCCGTGCAGGGGGCACCAAGGAGCGAACCAGGGTACGAGATCGGGAACTTGGGGGGAACTCAGGAGGGCACGGCAGAGAGGCAAGGGCCAAGAGCTTTGAGGCGCGAGGAGGAAGCCAGCGCGGTTTGTCAATTCCACTGAGTCTCCAAGGGAGGGGCCGGCGTCCGAGCAGAGGGAAGAACAAAGCAGGGTCAGGCCCTTTGGGCGCGGCATCCTGGGGGCTGGAGGCTACACAGGTGCCAGCCCGGGCTCCCTAAGTGGGCCAGGAGCAGGCCACGGCGAGGAGGAGGTTCTGGTCCCATCAGTGTAATTGACAAGAGCAGGACAAGGAGGTGCCTCGGGAGAACCAGCGACTCTTGTCTGACATACGTACCTCTCCTCCGGCCTGTCAGGGACTTAACACCGCACACGCACGTTTTTGTCTGGCTCATGACATTCTCTATTTTTTTTTTTTTTTAAAGACCAATATAACACCCACAATGAATTCTTAAAGCACTGAGCTCCAGGTTCTAGAGATTCGGCGTGCTTAGAGATTGCCTTGTTAACGGAGGCTCCGCCTAGCCTCCGGGGGCTGGGAGGTTGGCAAGTGCAAGGGCCACATTCCAGACAAGCCAGAGTTGAGCAGCCGCAAGAGGCGCTGCCGGAGCAGCTGGGGACCTAAGGCAGTGGAGACGATGGGGCCATCCACGCGCAGAGGGACGGCAGAGACCTGGGGGCCCGGGGGGCTGGCGAGTCCCAGGCGCGCCCCCTTGCCAGGGGCCTTGGCTGCCAGGCGGGTGAGGCGCTTCTCTCCCCTGGCCGCATCTCTGGGCTTGTTCTGGATTAGAGAAGACAGTTAGTCTTAAGGAGGCACCGGGACCGCGAGGGCAGCAGAGGTGACGGATGGAGACTTCCGGACCGTCAGCTTCCGCAGGGCAGGAGAACCAGGGATAGGAAAGGATGAAGAAAGACCATCGGACAGGCCAAGCGAGACAGGGAGGGCCCTGGCAGGTCGGAGCAAGGCAAAGTGAGCGGGCCATTTGCTGGTGGCAGAGCTGCCTCCTCCACGGGGTCGACCCTCTGCGCACAGGATCGCACCCAAAGCTGAGGGTCTTCCTGGCCAAGCAGATGAACCCACCATTCAGCCTGGGCTACCCTCAGGCCTGCTCGGGGAAAAGAACTCACGGGGTGGGGTGGGGTGGGGATAAGCAGCCTCTGATTGCGGTAATGGTGGGCGCCGTCGAGACATGCTTTCTAGAGCACTACAGGGCATGCGGTCGGCCCCGCGGGGCAGGGGCTCACGTGGCCAGTTACCCCGGGAGCTTCCTCCAGCGCAGCTCCACAGCCTGAATCGGGGGACACGAGCCTGAGCTCCGTGCGCGCTTCCTGGGGGGAGCTGGCAGAAGTGCCACTTCCCGCGTGCCTGGTGCTCAGAGGCGGGGCGGAACAAGGCACAGCTCTGGGGCTGGCGAAGTCCCCCGGGGGCTGGAGTTGGATGAGACCCAGGTCTAAGAGCTTGCTCCGCTGTTGCTCCACCTGTCCTGCGGGCGCCTCTGGAGACAGGTCACCGGGAAGGGCCCTGGCTTCAAGCTGACGCGCCGGGCGAGGCTCAGCTCCGTGGGTCTCAAATATCCGAATTTTGGTGGCCACTGAGGTCTTGCTGATGTCTTCCAGGGAGCTCTCTTGGCCCCCAGCCTGGAAAGAGGTCACTTGCCTTTGCAGCCCCGGGGGTATGGCTGCCTCTGCTTCTTCGGGGACAACTCGGGGCTTTCTGCTGGGGACAGGTGGCACAGCTGACCCAGCGAGGCCTGTGGGCTCCGGGGCATTCGTGAGCCACGCTGGAGCCTGAGCCCTGAGTGCTGCAGACCCTCCGGACCCGGGAGCGGCGGGGCTTGGAGGAGCTCCCTGCGGCGCTGCCAGAACCTCGGAGCTCCTGGGGGAGGCTGGCGGTGGGGTGGTGGCCTCTCTGCGAGGAGGTGCGGAAGCCTCAGGCTCCCCGGGCCGGCTCTGCGTCACTCGCCTCTCTTGCAGCTGTAGGTCGCCTGTGTCCAGCCTGGCCAGCTTCCTGACCTCAGGAGGGGCGGCCCACTGCGGGACGCGGGCCGGGGCGTCTGGGTGCCCAGCCCCTCCTCTCTGCGGGGAGCGGTTCCTCCATCCTGCCGGGGGGCTTTCCTCAGGCCCTCCCATCAAACCTCCACTCCCGGGGGGCTCCCCCTCCTCGGCCACACCGGCTGCCAGGTGGGTAAACTCTCTCTCTGTGCCTTGCCTCGCTTCTCCCTGGTCCTCAGCAAACATCCGCCCTGCAGAAGGCTCCTTCAGGCCCTCGGGGGGTGCCACCCCCTCCTCCGAGGAAGCTGTGTGGGCTTCATCCTCACTCCCACCCGAAGCTGCAGCAGAGGCCCCCGGGGCCAGGGGTCCCTCGGACAGCTCCCGCCCGGCCTCAGCTGCAGGAGGGGCATCCGGGGGCTCTTCTCTCTCCTCCAGGGCTGGAGGGAGGCCTTGCTCTTCCAAGTCTCTCTCTCCGTAGTTTAAATAGAAGCTCCTCTCTGCCAAGGAGGTGTCGGTTTCATCGCTCAAGTCGGCCCTGGCTTCCAAGTGCGCCGGTTCTAAGAGAAACGACTGGAGGCCTCCCTTGTCGGAGGCTGGAGAGGGGGCGTCCACTTCTGCCGGGCTGCTCCCCGAGGCACGGTGCCTCCCGCAGCTCTGCAGCTCCTCCAGGCCCCCACGCGGCCGGCCCCCAGAGACAAAGCGGCTCCTGACGGCTGCCTCCCGGGCGCCCGCCCTGAGCTCGCAGCCCTCGAGAAGCTGGGCTGCCAATGTGCAGCCTGCGGCCGGGGCAGTGCACGCTGGGCTCTCGCTGACCCAGCGACCTTCCTCCCACATGGACTCGAAGTCTTCAGGACTTGCAACCATCCTTCCTTGTCGCTGGGTGTTCGCTCTTTGGCTTGCCACCATTTCTTCTGTGGCCACTTCCACTTTGAACTTGTCCACCAGAACGTCCACCTTGGAGAGTCTGCCATCAGCAAGAACGTCGGCGAGGCCCACCTCGCTGTCCTCCTGCTGCGTGGTGGCCGCTCGGAGGAGGCCGAGCTCTTCCGGCCGAGTGCACTGTCTTTCTATAAATACCCAATGCTCTGAGCCCTGTGTTTCAATTGGAGCAAGAAGAGTTAATGTGAAACACCAAGCACCTGGACAGCGGGTCCCCTTTTCCCTCTGGAGAGGGGGCCGAGGTCTGGCCCAGCCCCAGAACTGGCCGGGGAGAGGGAGGTCGGACGGTGCCCGTCACTCTCGTCCCAACAAACTGTTCAGTGACTCCCCTCAACCACTGCCCCCAGCTGGACAAAAGGGGATAGGGTCCCGGGCCCTCCCCACATGAGCCACAGGGCAATGGAGATGCAAGGATGGGCCAGGACTGGGCCGCTCCTAATAATACAACCGTCGCTGTCAGCAGGGAAAGTGGCTTCCATCCCAGGGAGTCTGCAGTGAGACGGGGTCTGGTCTCCTCACTGCAGGGAAAGTCGCTGGCTTGCCCAAGGTGACGGGTGCTGATGGCCGAGCCGGGAGAGGATGCCTGGGTCTTAACCTGTCTCACGGCCAGGGGATACGGGTGCCCGCCAGGACCCAATGTCAAGTTGAGGAGCAGCATTGAGTAAAGTGCCACAGGCCCGGCCTCAAGGGCGACCTTTCCATAGGACTTGTGGAAGGAGACGGGTCAGCAATGCAGACACCAAACAGCCAGGCGAGCACAAGTCACCGTGACGGCTGACACAGCCCGAACGCCGTGCGGCTCCATGCAAGAGAGCCAACACCGAGGCCTGTCCTTGGAGAATTCTAAGGACACCCACCCACGGGAAGAGTAGAAAAGGATTGTCCAGAACATGGCACAGAAGGAAGGGAACCAGAGCTGGGAGTATGACCGTGGGTAAAAGGAGCTGAGTGTGCCCTGCCAGACCACCCACAGACGCCAGTCCCCGCTTCCCCGGGGTCATCCACAGGAAGCCAAGGAGGGAGCGGCAGACTCCTAGAATCATCTGGAATCGTTACAAAGCAGGAAGGCCACTGGGTCTTGCCAAAACACTTTGTGCCCACAAAAACCCTTGTGGAAGTCTAACGTGCACCATAACCCAGGGCTGCCCTGGCCCTGAAAGCCACAGCCACGGCCACGGCGGCCTGGAACCCAATCTCTGACTCCAAGTTCTGCGGTGGGCGCTTCCCCGGCCAGGCCCACCTCCACGGCCAGATGTGCCACAAACCGCTCCTGGCGACAGGAGGGGATGGTTTATGCACCCTGAGGCTCCCTCTCAGGGGGAGGACCCTGCCAATCCCACCCTACCAGAGTCTACCACGTCCCACAGGGGTTGAGGGACTCTGAAGATGGAGTCTCTCCCCGCCCCGTTTTCATCAAACTCTCCAAGACTGTCGGGAAACCAGACCTCGTCCTGAGAACCCTGCCGAAAGGAAACAGACCAAGGGAAGGCAGAAGGTCCCGAGAGGGGCGGCCCTGGTTCTGAGGTTTCGCTTCCGCTTGCTAAGCCTTCAGGACCACAGCTCTTGAGCCTGCCCAGACGAAGTGCTTGAGAGGCCACGGGAGCCAGCGCTCTCCCTCACGCCCTCGGGAAGCAGCCTCCTTGTAGCGCGATCATCAGCCTGCAATGAGGCCCTTCCAGAACATTCCTGCCCCAATGCTACAGTGAGGTGGGACGGGGCCGGCACAGGATGGAAAGAAGCTGCTGCAGGAGGGAAATGGAGGCACGCAGTGACGGTTGCTCCGTGCCAGTCTAAGCTGCTACGTCTAATCCGACCGGTAACCTGAGGCAGGCATTGCCAGCCTTCTACCAGAAGGGGAAACTGAGGCTCTCCCGGGGCTGAGGGGGACCGTCGGGCGTGCAGGAGGGATTCTGCTTCTCACAAGGATTACAGATACACAGGACCCCGAAGGGGAAACAGGACTGAACAAAAGGCAGAAAAACGTCCCCGGCACCAGTGCATTGCTGGGGCCACGTGAGGGTTGGTCTCAAAGGCACCCTGACGGGGTAACGCCAGGGCAGCCCCCCGATTGCACCGGCCCTGCCACTGGCCGCCCTGTCCCCTGAGCCACAGGACCTTCCGGGTCTCACTCAGAGCGCCCCCTGCCACCAGCTGGGGGCACTGCAGCAAGAGGCGCTCCACCAGCTCTGCTCCCACCCAAACTCTGCAGCTGGGCAGTCCTGCTGACCTTGCCCTTCCCAGGAGGGGAGGGCCCAGGGGGAGGAGCCTGCTGGAAGCCACACCCTGGGAGAAAGTACAGGTGGGGGTGCTGGGGTGGGGTGGCTGCATTCCTGGAGATGCAGGTGGTGCAGATCTAGGGTGGCAGGTAGCTGACGCAGAGGGGGCAGATTTCAACGCAAGACAAAAGCATCGAAACCCAGCCTGAAGCAGCGTGGGAGAGGGCGTCGGCGGCTTGCAGGATGCCGGAGAGGGCTGTGTTGGGGGCTCAGGGCTCCACAGCGTCTCTTTGATCCTAGCCTCGGGATGCCACGGACTCCTGTCTGACCTCCCTCAAGACGCGGCACTGGTGGTTTTGTTTGTATTTTTACAGCAAGGAAAAATTCACAGGGTGGAGGCGGGATCTACGCTTTACCACGTCTGTAGCTTGCTCACGTCTTCCCACAGTTCCGGCCCTCCTGCAGCAGCTATGGAAGTTTCCTTTCCTTTTCTCAGGGACGGCTATGCCCCCACATGCACCACGCCCACAGAGGGGTGGGCATCAGCGCCATCCAATCTGACAGCCTGTGAAGTCCCACCAGAGAGAGGGGGCGCAGCCCCTGCTGCCAGGGCCTGGATTCGATGCCCACCACCCATGCAAGGCTGCAGCCTGCACCCAGAGCCCTCAGTCTGCTGCCACACTGGGCCCAGAGGCAAAGTCTTGATTACTGCCTGATTACTCTCTCTGCAGCCCCACAGATACTCCTTGGAGAAGGACGTCTACTTCTGCCTGCCCAGTGGCCTCAACAGACCCAAGGCCCAGGGCAGTTTAGAAAAGATGGAGGGGGTCTGGCATTGTGGAGTAGCGGGTTAAGCTGCCGCCTGCAATACTGGCATCTCATAAGGGTGCTGGTTTGAGTCCCAGCTGCTCCACTTCCGATCCAGCTCCCTGCTAATGTGCCTGGGGAAGCAGTAGAGGATGGCTCAAGTGCTTAGACACCTGCACCCATGTGGGAGACCTGGATGAAGCTCCTGGCTCCTGGCTTCAGCTTGACCCAGCTCTGGCCATTGTGGCCATTTGGGGAATGAACCAGTGGATAGAAGATTTCTATCTCTATCTCTACCTGTCTCTCTCTCTTCATGTCTTTCTCTGTAACTCTGCCTTTCAAATAAATAAATAAAAGAAAGAAAGAAAAGATGGAGGCAGGGGAGGGGTGGAAAGCCAGGCCCTAACCTGCCATGGTCACCCTTAGATTTCTGAAGAGAGACAAGACCTCAGGGCAGGGGGCACACAGGGGCCCTGACCCCCAACCCCAAGGTGAGGGGTCAGAGACGGCCTCCCTCACCAGGGCCCAGGGCCAGTGTGTGGCTGTGTGTGGCTCTCCTCTGCAGCCAGACATGATGGGGCTCTTCATGGCTTCCTGGGATGTGGCGCCTGCTTGTCATGGCCTGGGGACAACACGGGCTACAGTCTGCTCCATTCCCTGGACCACAGAGGAAGGGTGCTCTTCAGAGCACAGAAGGGGGTGGTGATGGGTGGGCAGGGGGCCCCGGGAGGAGGGGCCCGGGAGGGGGAGGGCAGTTAACCTCAGGAGACGCTGCGAGGCTTTTCTGAGTGAACACTTCCCAGCCCGCGGCCGCTCCAGGCTCGGGTCCCAAGTCCTGCTGAGGGGTGTCCTGGGTCCTCTGGGCCTGCAGGGGATGCCCAGGGCCAGAGGAAAGAAGAGAGGGAGGAGGGAAAGGAGAGAGAGGAGAGAGGGGGAGAGAGAGCAGGAGAGACACACACGCAGTCAGTAAGTCACTGCCCGAGTGCTGCACCCTGGGAGGGGTGGGCTAGGTCGGGGAGGAGCCTCCGCACAGCGACGCAGGGAGGACACCCTTGTGAGCAGGGCAGGAGGGAGGCCCCAGTCAGCTGCCAGTCAGCACTGCGCCCACGGGGCCTGGCTCGCCGCCTGCCCACTCTCTCTCAGGAACTGCTAGAGCCGTACCACCCCGACTCTGACTCCAAGTCGTCCCTGGGCGTCTTTGGCTTAGGCCACAGCTCCATTCTGCATTTGGAGTGACACAGCCACTTTAAAAAAGTTATTTCAGAGCAGGAGTTTGGCCTGTCGGGGACGACACCACTTGGGATGCCTGCGCCCCCATTGAGGTGCCTGGGTTCAAGACCCAGCTCCACTCCCAATTCCAGCTTCCAGTTGAGGTGCACTCTGGGAGGCAGCAGACGATGGCTCAAGTGGCTGGGGACCTGCACCCACATGGGACACCTAGGTTGACTTCCTGGCTCCAGGATTCAGTTTGGCCCAGCCTGAACTATCGCTGGCATTTGGGAAATGAACCGGCAGATGGGAGTCCTGTGTGTCTCTCAAATTATAATAAATAAGAAATAAACAAACAGTTATCTTAGGAATTAAAATGTGGGTTTGGCAAATGGGAACAGCTAAAGCTTCCACTGTTTCCCTCTTGGCCCCAAGGGGCCCAACAACTGCTGAGGAAGCCACTAGGAAACCTGGATGACACTCCTGGCCAGAGGCCCCCACAAAGCTGGTGCTGGGCGGAGGGATTCCAGTGTCCATCAGTCTCCTAGCAGTTCCATCCGTCACCAGCAGGTGGGGCACACTCTCAAGCCAGGCTGCTCTGAGACCAGGCCAGGCTCCAGGCCCCCCCCCCTGCCCCCCCGCACACCAGGGCCCAGCTTTCCCTTCTTTCTGGAGGCTGACCCCCTTCTGGTAGCCTCTATGCCCTGCCTCACCCCCAGCCAGGACTGTCTAGAGGCCACTCTGGTCAAGTCCATCTCCGGGGCAGGAGGTGGGGCAGAAAGGGGGTGCATCCACTGGATCACGAGACAGTCCCTGCGGCCCGGCCCAGGTCCTGATTGCATGAGAAGTCCTGAGTAGATGCAGAGGTTTGCCCTCCTCCCATGGCACCAGTCTCGAGGTCCCCAAAGCACTCTCAATTCCATGCGTCACCAGCCAGGGAGCTACCCCAGGAGCCTTCTCTGGGTCTGTGGCTCTGTGGGCCAAGGTCCTCCACTATCCAGCAGCTCCAGGCAGGACTGATCCAATCAAGTGCCCTGCTAACAACACAGTGAAGGCATCAGCAAGTTTCAAAGCATTAGAGGGCAGCCCACACACGGTGGGCCCTGCACCAGGTCCTCACAGGATTCGGTCTTGCTCCGAGGCCCTGCTTGTTTGTCAGCCTGTAATCTGACCAAGTCCTTCCTCATCATGGATCTGTGCTTCTGTCTGTCAGATGAGGACCCTGAACCAAGAGTGTCCCAAGGGTCCTTCCAACTTGGACGTGAAGTTAGCCTCTGTGAGTGAGCCCTAGACTCTCACAACGAAACAAACAGGAACTCATGTTGCACTTGGAGGTGCTTCCCTAGGAAGCAGGTGCTCATTGTCTCCACCTACTGGGCATTAAGTGGCAAGCCCAGTCACCCAGCCAGCAGCCAGTGCAGCCAGAACTCAAACCCAGGTGATGTAAGACTAGACCACGATCAGATTCAAGACCCGTATGTAACAGCTCCAGAGAGAAAACACCCAAGTATAAACTGGGGTGAATATTGCCAAGATTTAGCAAGTGCTGGGGATTACAAATACCAGAATTCCCCCAATTCTATCCTGGTCTGTTTTTTCAACTAAGAAAGTGCCCCCACGCTTTCCATTCCAAAAGGCAAGTCGTATGGGGTCCTTGTCTGAGGTCACGGGAGCAGGTCTGGCCCTGGGCCCCTGTAAAGGGCTCTGGGAACATTGCCGGAAGGAATCAGTCCTCTATCTGTGTGTGCATAGTAAGCACACACAGAGGGCTGGCTGCTAAACAGTGCCACAAGGATTCTCACAACGTGGTGTGCACGAGAATCGCCCGGGGCACTTGTTCCAACTGCTGACTCTGGGTCCTGCCTCCAGACACTGGACTCAGCGGGCCGCCGGGGTGAGGCCACCGCGCTACCTTGAGTCTCTGGAATTCTTCACCCTTCAAGGTGAGTCCTGGGACCCAGGATTCCAAGATTTAGAGAACATGTCTCCCTAAGCCCAACCCACCAGCCCCTAGGACAGCAAGGGGTTAAATGTGCTGGTGTGGAGGATGAGTATAAATCAGTACATAGCGCCACCCCCACCCCCCCCCCGCCCAAGGCGTCTGTGCAGGGGTCCAGGGTGAGACCTACCTCACCGGCTTTCTCAGGGGTGCCCTTGGGGGAGGGGGAGGCAGGCGAGGAGGGCAGCCTGCGCTCCCGCTCCCAGTCCCGGTCCCGGTGGATCAGTTTGCTGTTGGGCTCCTTCAGGGTCCTCTTGAGCTCATTGATGCTGGCCTGGTGCTTCAGCAACACGTCCTCCGGCTTGTCCAGGAACTGGGGGTGGCGGACAGGGCAGGGGTTAGGGGGTCAGCTCCCAGCAGGGGATGCAGCATGCAGGGGTGATGACGGCAGTGGCCTCGCCAACCTCCACCAACAGCCCCTGCCTCACCCGGCAGCCCCGGGGCTGGGAGGCCAGGAAGAGCACCCCTGACAGGTGCACAGACCGGGACAGGAGCACTTAGGATGAGAAGGAAGACTTCTGGCCAAGTCACCTTTTCTTCGTCCTGGGCTCGGAACACCCAGCTCCACCAGTCTGAGTGAGTTCCCTTGGGAGCTGCGAGCTCAGTGGAGCATGGCAGTGCCCTCCTGTGGTTACGACCAAGGCCCAGCAGGTGGCTCCTGCCCGAGTGAGGACTCACTGGTCCTGGTCACTGGGCTGCTCTAGCTCACTCACTGGCCTCCCTCGTCATTCCCGGATCCCGGCCCTACCTTGGAACACTGGGCTGGGCAGGGCGTCCAGTCCAGGCCCCTCTGAGCCCAACACACGTGACTGCTCAAGGCCCCATGGAGGCCTAGAGTGCAGAGACTCCTAAAGTCTAGGCTGTCCCAGAAAACAGCCCCTGCTCCCTCACTAGGGACCGGGGACCAGGAAGACAGCTCAGCCTTGTCCTCCGGGAGCTGCTTCCACCCTAGTCACCCAGGATCTTGCAGACACCTTCCCGGCAGTGAGTCACCAAGAGCAGATGGGTGCTACAGCCGACAGACACACTAGGAACCTGTGGGGCGTTCAGGAAGATGAGAACTGTAGACCGAGGTCGGGCACAAGGACTGGGCCAAGGATGGCTGGAGTCACAGCTGCGTCCCCCGCCCCCATTAACCCACTGAGTCTGTGATCAGGGAGTGATCTGCCTGGGTGGGGTGCTGCCAAGGCTGGGCCAGCAGCCGCAGGACCGCTGTCTGCAAGGCTGTTAGGACTCACGTTAACTTGCTTCAGGACAAGGAACAGACGACCCTCACTCAAGTCACGTCAGGTGGTTCTGAGAAAAACATCTAGAACCTTCTCCCGGGCTCACCTCCAGCATCCACAGCAGACTGCTAAGCTACCCCCGGTGGAGATGGATCCCACTGGGGCCTCTGCTTCCCTACAGACATCTGTCTGCACCTCTGGCACCCCGTCCCGGGCTCAGCGGCCTGTAGGACACTGCCTGTCCCTCAAGTCAGATGCAATGGAGACTGTGCAAGGACTAGCTGGAGCTGCAACTGTTCGTGATCCCAGCCGAGATGCGGCCTGGGGTCTTCCATCCCAACCCTGCCCTACCAGCTCTGAGGGTGCATCATACCCGCCATGGCCACACGGGGGCGGTGGGACTCCAGGAATCCTTAAAGGTTAAGGGCCTCGGAGAAAACCAGTCCCCAGGCCTGCTCTGCAGAGGGGGAACTGAGGCCTGGGGGCTTTCCCAAGACCCTTGAAGGGTCAAGGGCAGAACTGGGGCTGACACTCAGATCCTGGAACTACAAGGCCAGGCCCTTCTTATGGCCCAGTCTCTGGCTGCCCAAGAATAACCCACGTCTCTGCAGTTAAGGTGAGAGGGGCGGAGAGGCAGCAAACACAGGTGGACTGAGTTGCAGGGAGCAACGAACGGGAAGAGGACGAGCAAGAAACGAGAACGGGAGAGGCGGCTTCTGACGCAGCCCCACCCGGGCAGGAGTGGAGCCAGAGCCTCGGCAGACACCGATGTGCCCTGAGCGCACTGCCCTCCCCCAGCCCCCACTCCCACATCTGGCTGCCAAGAGAGATGAAGAAGCTTGGGGTGAGGACAAGGGACACAGATGAGATGGAGGCGGGACCACAGTGCCTGGGGAGGAGGGACATTAAGCAAGGTCGGGGGGAGGCAGGGAGATGAGTAAATGGAAACACAGAATGGCCTAGAAGGGTTGGTGGACACAGGTGGACACAGGTAAGATGGTCAGCACGGGAGATGCAAACGTGGATTGCCAGGGGTCTGGAGGGGCACGCGGCGAGGCAGGAAGAGCCGGCTGGGGTGAGAAAGAGGGAGGCAGACAGGTGAGGAGGAAGAGAGGTGGGTGGAGCAAGGGTGATGGGGAGGGGGCTGGCCAGGGAGCAGAGACAAGCCGAAGCTGCGATGGTGCTGGTGATGGGCTGTGGCGTGGTGACAAATGAACGGGGGACTTGATGGCTGGGAAGGGAGGGGCGGGCCCCGTGCAGTACCTCCTGCTTGTGTCTCGGCGTGGTTTCCTGCTCCGGCTAGCAGATGCGGAAGGAGGGAAAGCAACCAGCAGGGTCAGTAGAGCAAACGGATTAGAGATACCACGACCGGCACGACCGGCCTGGCACAGCAGGGCAGCCACTGCATCACACCCAGTCAGGCAGCGGGGCCGCCAGCAGGGCAGCGAGAGCGCCACGGAAGGTGTGGGGTGGGAAGCAGGGAGCTGTCCTGGGAAGGCAAAGAGGGGGCTGGGGACCGGAGGCCAAGTGGGAGGAGCCGCACTCTGCAGATGATGTGCGGTGGGTGTGCCGGGGTCTTGTGCTTCTTGCTGCAGTGACTGTGTGTTTGGGAGCCTGTGCTTACAAGGCGGAGGTGCCTGATGGGAGGAAACTGCTTAACATCTCTAGAAGAGGAAGCCCTAGCAGCTGGCCTGTGTGTGCACATGCGTGTTGCCGCACATCCGTGTGCATGAGTCGAAGGGCGAGGGGTGCAGTGCACACAATGTGAGTGAATGCACGTGAGGCTGGGGGAGCTGCAGGAGCCAGGGACACTGGGCAGGGGGGTGTGGACCTGAAAGGAGGCTGGGGCACACTTGTACCTCACACCGTGAGCAGCCTGGGGGACACCTGCCTATGCTTTGGCGAGGGAGGGGGTGATTCAGACCACAGCCAAAGGGGCAAATCCAGGATGAGAGCAGCCCCCTGGGAGAGCCAGGCAAAAAGGAGGAAGAGTACAGGTGGGCAGCACTCCCACCCCTCCCACTCCCACCCCACAAGGGCTGAGAGGAGCTGGGCCATAGCTGGGGGATGTGAAGGCCACGGTCCAGGCTGACCAGACCCCAGGCTGGCCTCCTGACCCCCAGAGAAAGCCAGGCACCTACCTTCAGCTCCTTGATCTTGGTGGGGGTCCTGACCTCCCCTTCCTCGGCCTCGGACCGCCGCCCTGCAGACTCGCCGTCCTCCTCACGCTTAGTCCCGTCAGGGCCTGTGTCGTGGTTCTCGCTGACCGAGGCTGGGCGTGAGAACTCTGCTAAAGTGGGCAGACATGGCCGGAAGACTGTGGGACGTCGCCGTGCACATGGACAGGGAGCAGCCCCACCGCCGCCAGCGGGAGTTCAGGCCCGATTCTGTCAGTGCCAACCCACTGCCCGGAGAAGCGAAGGGGCCCAGCCCAGGTCCCCCAGGGGCGGCAGAGCTGCCTCCCAGCCCAGGCCCCACCCCCACCCCCGGCCTCCCACAGCACGAGAGCCTCGCATCCAGCTCTTCCCGAGGGCGTGACCTTGGAAGGTCGCCCAATCTCTCTGGGCCCCGCTTCCCAATCGATAGGCAGGGTCTAAAAACGTGTGTGAGCACGCACTGGAGCAGCCGGCCCAGAGCGAGCCTTCTGCTGATGTTGGCCAGAAACACTGCTGAACACACGCCTGATCACCGCACAGCAATACACACGTGTTCTGAGACCAGCGACCTCGCGTTCGCGAATGGCTGGCCTCCTTTATACGTTAGGGAGGGTTCAGGGCATTCCTGTAATAACATCGTTCTCACTCGCTGGCATTCCAAACTACTCTTCTAAATAGGAAAGAAAGGGGTCGAACTGCAGACTTCCCCCTGCGCTGTGAATTGTACCTTGGTGGAAAATGGGCTGCAAAGCACCAAATTCTGAAAACACACCACCGGAGCACAGGGGCGGGCCTGCAGCACAGCAGGGCGAGCCATCGCTTGGGACGCCTGCACTCCACATGGGAGTGCTGGGGTGAAGTCCAGCCTCTACTTCCAGTCCAGCTTCCTGCTAACGCACACCCCAGAGGCAGCAGAGGACGGCTCAAGTCCCTGGGCCCGTGCCACCCATGTGGGGGACCAGGAGGGAGTTCCTAGCTCCTGGCTTCTGCTTGGCCCAGCCCCAGCTATTGTGAGATACTTGGAGGATTGAACCAACAGATGAGAAAGCTCTCTCATTCACTCGCTCACTCTCTGCCAACCGGCCTTATCAATCAATCATTCAACTTAGAAAAATGACCAGAGCACAGATTGTCCTTGGGGCTGGCCTAGATTTAAAAAATAACGTCATTATCCTTTTCTAGTCACATATATTCCCGTTTACGTACATTACTTCATCTGACTCAACAATACTGCAGTTGATGGTCAGAACTGGAATTACTATCCCCACTTTACAGAGGATAAGTTGAGGCCTGAAGAGGGGAAAGATCTGACAAGGGCCCTGACCTCCTGGCTTGGACGCTAAGCTCCACCCGCCCTGACAGCCACACCAGCCCTGCGTTAACCTCAGCTGCAGCCCCGGACACTGCGCTTCCCTGGCCCCCGCACAGTAATCAGAAGCGACAGGGCAGGGAGCGAATGATGGTACAGTTCTCCTTTTCTGTTGCACAAACCACAGTTCCTAGTGCTGCATCTACCAAGCGGCATAAGGACCTTCTTCAGGCCAAGGAGAGCTCCGCAGACCCCACAGCCTTAAACGTGGACGGGAGTCCTGGGGCAGGCTTTACTTTCACTCTCCAGGAAAAGGAGCAGACGCTGGGGAGCAGGCGTTCGGTCTGGCAGTTGAGACGCCTGTGTCCCGCATCAGAGCGCCTGGTTCCAGCCCCGGGGCGGCAGCAGTGACCACCCGAGTAAACTGGCTTCTTCCTCCCAGCCACATGGCAGAGCTGGAATACACTCCTGGCTCCAACCCTCGCCCGGCCCTGGCGTTGTGGCCATTTGAGGAATAAACCAAGGGATTGGGATCTGTGTGGGGCGTGCGTGTGTGTGTGTGTGTGTATGGAATAAAAATTGTTTAAAATATCACCCGGCAAACTCCTAGGTATCCGTCAAAGCCCTGTCCAGTTGTCACCCCCTCTGCAAAGCCCTTTCTCCCCCCTCCAGGCAGAGCTGATTCATCCCTGCTGGGGCCGCTCTGCGTCCTGTGCAGGCTTCACCTGTAGCTGCCACCACACCGAATGCTCACGGCCAGCGCGCTGGGAGCTCCTCAAAGGAAAGAGCCAACTCTGTACCAGGACCGAACACGAGGCCCGGCACAAGTATAGCACTCAGAAAATATATGTTGAGCAGAACTAACTTCCTTGAGGCCTGCTAACTATGTTCTAGAAGTATCCACCATTCCCCTATCCAAGTCCCAACCTCCCACTCTATACACCTAAGAGCAATAATAACGCACACAACTCACGAAGGCCTGACTCTGCCTGTGTTTCCTGGGCCCTTTCTCTGCTAATTCTCCCTCTAGCACAGCGAAGTGGATATTGTTCCTTTTCAAGAAAGGAAGGCACAGGTGAGTTAAAAAAGTTGCCCAAGGTCACCCGTCCAGTCACTCACACGTTTGTGGCCCTCTCCCTGGGCACTTGGAGTAGCTGATAAGTGTCAAGGCCAAGACCTGAACTTCGGTCTAATCTGAATCTCCCCAGCACCCCACGTGGCTCTGGAAGATCACCTATGACCCCAGCACGCATGCCCCGAGGCGAGGCCTGAGTCCAGAGAGGTGTGGAGTTAGTAGGTCCGGGGCACAGCCTGGGGAACCTTCATGTTGTACAACCTCACAGGTGACTCAGACGCACATGTGGTCTAAAGATGATATTTTTACCAAGCGCCAGCCTGAGGGACATAGGACAACATGAGGCCAGTTCTCACTGGCGTGATGGGCACCTGTCACTCCAGTAGACGCGGGGGCCATAGTCAGCCACTATCAATCAGCCAGAGCCCAAAAGAATGACCAGGAACAGTCTCCACTCTCCTGGGATGACGGTAACCTGGGGATTGCTAAACTGCCGAAGCAGGGGGCCCAGAAATCCGCCAGGCTGAGCCAAGGCCATCAGACGGCCGTGACTGAGAGGAGTCACCGGAAGTCCAGAGAGAGGCGTGACATCCCCAGAGGCACCCCCGTGGGCTGGAGCTGGGCCACCATGAGCAGTCATGCCCGGCGACGACGCACCTGCAGTGTGCCCCCACCTTCCTGGCTCGCCCTGAGGTCCTGACTTGCCTACTCCACCACCTCCTCTAGCGCGCCCTCTTCCCCTCACCGCCAGTTTGGGACTCACCTCCGTCAAGGCTGCGGGACATGGTGTACCGTTTGCTGGAAGAACGCTCGAAGAAGGGTGCGGGCCGGTCGATGAGGGCACTGGCCTGGCGGGTCTGGGCCTGGGTCCTCCCGCTATACCGGAACTTGGAGCCCATCACCAGGAAGCCCTTGGGCGGGGGCTCCGGGGACACCAGCCTGCAGCAGTGAGGTGGAGGTGAGGAGGGAGGGCCCCAGAACCAGCTTCTCATCCCCCGACATCCCAGCTACAGCACCTCAAGGGGGCGATGTTGAGCGGGGGAGACTTTCCCAGAATCCCCACCAACTCCTCCTCCACCCCTCCTCCCAGGGCCAGCTCACCGGAAGAACGTGTGATGCTCGATGCAGACCTTCCACAGTCTCTTGGCCGACCGGTGGTTTGGCAGCTTAAAGCCAATTGTGCTCTCAAACTGCTCATACTGGAAAGCAAAAAGGCAGCTCAGAGGCAGGGCCCGGGCCCTCTCCGGCCATCAGTCCGTCCTCTCTGAACCGAGACTCGCCCGACTGTGACCTATTCTCTCATGCCAGTAGTCAGGCTGACCTCGTCCTTACTCTGTCTCCACGGAGACCCAAGACGTTAGATCCTGGGGAGAGGCGTGTCGGAATCCGAGCCAACAAGATGATGCCAGATATTGACAGGGGCGGGAGGGACCGTGCGGCAGGCTCGGCTGGGGCTACCTTAGAAAGGATGGTCAGGGGCTGCTCTCTGGACATCTCAGGCGATGGCTGAGCTGAGAACGGAAGGGTGGGGAAGGAACCAGCCGCGTGGGGGACGGGGTTGAGACTTCCAGGGAGAGGCAGCAGCAAAGGCAAAGCACTCACAGCAGGAGAGAACCTGGCTTCTTCAAGGTCTCCCAGGTGGCCAGAGGGGTTGGAGTGGCAAGACAGGTGGGAGGGGCAGGGTGGCCACGCAAGGAGTGCGGATTCCTCCCGGGAGCTCAAGAGCGCGGGGTGGAGGGTGGTGGGGTGGGGACGGGGTTGATGTGCTCTGACTTCAGAGACTTAAGACCTCTGGGGAAAGTGTCCTGGAGTGACCGTGGAGGCGGGAGACTGGTGAGAAGGGCCTTGGAGAGACATGGGTAAGCGACGGTGGCGGCTGTGGCCGGTACAGGGGTGAGGAAGAGAAGCCGATGGGTCCCATTTATGCTACGGGCAGAACCAAGTGGGCTTTCTGGTGGGGGTGATGTGGAGTTTGGAGGAAAAGAGGTGGAGGCACACGTTTCTGTACATGCGTGGATGGGTCACGTGTCTGGTTCTCCATGTAAGCACACACAGGGACACCACACGGACTCGTTTACCAGTGGCACTTGACTAGATGCTATCCTTCTAGTTACACTTTTGTGAGTGTGTGCACACGTGTGCACGCGTGTGTGTGCTCTGGGAGCCCCAGAGTCCCCAGCCTCATATTCTAGGTGGAAGACGCCCCAGGCCCAGCTGCCAGAGTCTGCTTCCTCCTGGTGACGAGGTCCAGGGCCGGCTCACCTCCCCCGGCCGGATCTTGATGTAGAAGTTACTCCTCTTGTACGAGATCTTGAGGATCTTGGGCCAGGCAAAGCGGTTGATTCTCAGCCGGTCCCGGTAGATGAGAAGGCCGTTAGCACAGACCCCCAGCATGATGTCGATGCCTTCGGAGTCCTGCATGAGAGGAGACCACGGGACGGGAGGCCTGGGGTCCACACCAGGGGCTGCCGGTCCCCCAGCCCCGAACCCTCTGCCTGACCTCCTCCTGTTAGGAATGCAAGGGTCAGGGCTTCCACGCTTCAGCCCACTGACCAATCCCTCACACAGCCACACGCGCACTCATTTACCCACCCACTTAGTCACTCATTCGATCACTCGTTCTGTCATTCGCTCACTCACCCGCCCAGCAGAACTCTAGGGGTACCTGCTGGTGCCAGGCCATGCCTACATGCTAGGGAGACAGCTATGTCCCTTCCTCCTGTGCTGCCAACCTAGTGGTGGCACACACAAGTTCATAAGGAAGGAAGCGACAAGGACTATGGGAAAATGAGAGGCTATGGGGCCTGGACGATGAGAACTGAGAACAGGGTGGCTGCTAGGCTGAAGGTGACAGGGTCTGGTGCCCCGAGCCCACTGCCGAGGCCTGGAAGCCCACCGCAGGGCGCCACCCAGCGGCTTGGGGGTCCCCGGGGCCCAGCGGTACCTTGGCGTGGTGCAGATCTACGCCGTACATGGAAAGCTTCTTCGCGTTCTCTAGGAAGTGAATTTCCGCCTCTCCCGGGGTCATGCCCCTGAGGGAAAGAAAGGGATCACAGTGGCGTGGGAAGGCCCAGGCCCAAGTCCTGCTGGCCAAAGGTGGCCATGCATAACACGTGACTGTGGGAAGGGCAAACCTGAACACGCCCATCCCCTCTGTGCTCTGTGCTCTGCACTGGCCCCACCTCACTCTGCCCACCCTTGTCGTCTGCCAAAGCTCAGGCCCAGTCTGGCCTTCTCCAGGATGCATTCAAGGCTGGGCTGGGTGTCGGGACCTTCGCCTCCCTCTGCCACTGAGCTAAGTGTGAACTATAAATTTTGCTTCTCCTTGACTGCGAAGCCGTTGTTGAAGACATCATTCATGATAGTCACCCAGGGACTCCTAAATTATTACCCACATCAGATGGTTCGCTCAGAATTTAGCAACAGAAGCCACTTAATCTCGCTGAGGATCAGGGACACAGTCTCCTTTCCAAAAAGAAGAATTATGCAATTAATCAGGTTCCTTCCTTGCTTCGGCTGCCAGGGAGCTTGGGCGACCTCTCATCCTGTCAGTCACGGCCAACAGCGCTGAGAACTAGCGCTGACTACTGCTCCTTCCTGTTCCACCTTGCAGGTGTCAGCTCACGGGGCTCTCCTAACAGCTCTACAAGGTATATATCGTTATTGTTCCCATTTTACAGGTGAGGAGCCTGTGGCACAGCGAGGTTCAATGACCAGCCCAAGAGCACACAGGTATTAAGCAGAAGGGTGAGAATCTGGCTCTAGCTAACATGGCCCTGGAGTTTGTGCTCCGAGCCGCTCCATTCCATCTCTGGCCTCAGCTTCCCCGGCCCTGTGCACCTCTGAGCTGCTCTGTGGGCCACCTGAACACCAGCTGCCAATGTGTTTTAAGTCCAAAGAGCTGTGGGGACAGCCATTGCTATTTCTGCAGCCCATATGATCTCAACACCTTTCTCTGAATCACTGTGACCCCTGCAGGCCCCTAAGACATCTTTCTATCTAGGATAGGGGTGACAGACAGGGAGCAGGCAGGCAACCCCCGACTCCTACACCCAGGAAGACACCACTAGCCAGCTGTAGGGCACTCGGCACAGCACCACAGCCGTCCCTATTAACCAAGCAGAGCCACCCTGCACCTAGCATTCCTCATACCCAGCAGGGTCTTCCCCCTGTAGGTGATCCTCCACGTCAAGGGTGGGGAACCTTCGTTCTGCCAGGGGCCATAGGGTATCATTCGCCAGCCACACAAAACTATCAGCCTAAAATGAGCTGGCTACAGATTTATTGAATTTTGAGTTCCACCTCCAGTTGCCTTGGCAGGGCCAGAGCAAATAATTCCGGTGGCCTGATATGGTGGCAGGCCCCTGCTTCACACCCAGCCCTAGCCCTCCTCTCAGCTGCAACCCCAGAGCTCCTGGCTCCTGGCTTTGGACCGGCCCAGCCCTGGCTGTTGCAGCCACTTGGGGAGCGAACCAGCAGATGGAGGACTTGCCTCACCTCTCTCTGAGTAACTCTGACTTTCAAATAAATAAATCTCTAAAAAAAAAAAAAAAACAAAACAGTGGCCCGGTCAGAAGATGACCCTAAGCAGACTGGCTTTTAGGACCTAACCTTTGACCTTTACACCAAAACCTAGATAAAGAAACTCACTCCCAGGGACCATGGGCAGAGAATTGTCACACACACACACAGCAGCTTAAGCTGAGCCGAGGGTCACGAGGTCCTCCAGCGTCACGTGGTCACAGAGGCGATCTGCACTCAGACATGCCCGGAAGAGGGGCAGAGCTGAGGGGATGGTGCGCGTGTGTGCGCACGGCAGGGCACGGCAGGGCACGCAGGGCACGGCAGGCAGGCAGGGGCCGGGGAGCTCCAGGCCACAAGCGAGGCTCAGGCCAGCCGGCGTGGAGGCAGAGGCCTGGCCGGCGCCCTCTCACCTGTACGTCTTGTGCAGCTCCATGATCCTCTCCTCCAGCTCCCGGGTCTGGTTCGGGGCGAAGCGGAGCTCGCTGACATAGTTACCCACGTGCTCCTCGGCGTCATAGTCTCCCAGCTCAGCCTGCACGGCGTAGGAGCCCAGCAGGGCGTGTGTGACGAAGGAGCAGGGCAGCCGGCCTGTGATGATGTCTGCCCGCAGCTGCAGGCACAGGTAGTACCTGGGGACAGGGAGAGCGGGCGTGGGCATGGGCCCTCGGCGTCCCCCAGCACCGCTGGTCTGGCGGGAGCAAGGGGGCAGCACACGGCTCCACAGGAGAGCGTGCTCTTTGCTGTCTTGGGAACCTGAGTGTATCCCCTGAGGTGCTCTGTGACACTGGCATTTAACGTCTTGATAATTCTGTGTGACGTTTCACAGGACTTTC
This sequence comes from Oryctolagus cuniculus, assembly GCF_051225735.1. Lineage (NCBI taxonomy): Eukaryota > Metazoa > Chordata > Mammalia > Lagomorpha > Leporidae > Oryctolagus > Oryctolagus cuniculus. The sequence continues at coordinate 22,137,094 of NC_142877.1, forward strand.
AGCATTGCCGTTCATTTCTAAATTTGGGGGATTCTTTGTCCTACTATGAGAACATTGTGATTTCTTTTTTTTTTTTTTTTTTTTTTTTAAGATAAATAGGACTATGGCTGGCGCCACGGCTCACTAGGCTAATCCTCCGCCTAGCGGCGCCGGCACACCGGGTTCTAGTCCCGGTCGGGGCGCCGGATTCTGTCCCAGTTGCCCCTCTTCCAGGCCAGCTCTCTGCTGTGGCCAGGGAGTGCAGTGGAGGATGGCCCAGGTGCTTGGGCCCTGCACCCCATGGGAGACCAGGAAAAGCACCTGGCTCCTGGCTCCTGCCATCGGATCAGCGCGGTGCGCCGGCCGCAGCACACCGGCCGCGGCGGCCATTGGAGGGTGAACCAACGGAAAAGGAAGACCTTTCTCTCTGTCTCTCTCTCTCACTGTCCACTCTGCCTGTCAAAAAAAAAAAAAAAAGATAAATAGGACTATTTTGCTGATTTGGCCAATTAAAAAATGTCACGTGGGGTGGGTATTTGGCCTGGGGGTCAGGCCGCTGGTTAGGACACACGTGCCCCATATGGGAGTGCCTGGGTTCAAATCCCAGCTCCAGTGCCAACTCCAGCTTCCTGCTGATGCAGACCTGGGAGGCAGTAGTGACGGCTCCAGGGACGGGGTTCCTGCCACCCACGTAGGACACCTGCACTGTGTTCCTGACGGCGTTGACGCCAGCTGGGGGCCACTGTGGGTGTTTGGGTAGTGAACCAGAAGATGGGAATTCTGGTCTCTCTGCCTCTCGAAAGAAAAATATTGAATACATTGATGGCAAAAGGCAAAACCTAAAGTCGTATTTAAAGCAACCATGCAACCATGCTCTGATTATAGAACTAACGTGTTCACGTTATGGAACAAAGAACACCCCCTCGACGCCCATCCTCAACCCTATCCAGAGGACTCCTCCGTGGACACTCAGGACACACGTGGTTTTGATCCGCGGACATTTTTAACACGCAGAGGGCCTCGAATGCCACCTCTGACTCGGCAGCTCGCTTTGTCATTTGTCACAGCGGGCGCAGGGCCTGAGAGCCGTCCTCGCGGCAGCGTGCGCGGCTCTCCCCCATTCATTTTAACCGATGGGCTGCTCGCTGAAGCTTCCCCCAAACTTGTATTTTTGCTTTCAGCTCTTAAGTGAATTGTCTAAAAACAAATTGGTTTAAAGAGACATTTCCAACCACCAGCCCAAGATTTTTTACAACTTTTATGCACACTTGAATGCTTTTACAATTTTTAGAACCATTTAAAACCATTTTGTGTTGCTTTGTCGGTTATTGTGTATTAAAAGAATACAATGTTTCACTTCATTTTCAACCAGTGATGCGTCCCTGCCCATTTTTGCTATGTTTCTCCATCTTTTAATTGCCTATTTCTTTTCCTTTTAAGCGCTTTTTCCTTAGCACGATTTCTACTGCCCCACGACACGATCCAGCAGCGAGAACGGAAGGCCTGGTGCAGCCTCAGAGTCTGCTCAGGGCCAGGCTCCGGCCCCCACCCAGCCGTCGTTCAGAAATCACAGGCAAGAGCCTGGTTAAGGGCATTTTACTCAGAAGCCTGAAAATCCAGAAATCACTGCCAAACACTCCGACCAATCTCTCATTTCAACCAATTTGTCATTTTGACCAGTTTATTTTGGGCCTGACTATTTTTGACCAAATCAGCTGCTACTACCACCTCATCTCCTGGGGACATTTGTACTGGGCAGGGCTCACTTGCCTCCTGGGGTCCCTGGGAGCCTGATGTCCAGGGTCTGGCACCAGTGAGAGAGGCACCAGTGAGCAAGACCAGAGGAGCTGAAGCTCGCGGGCCTCTCGGGATCGGTGTTCGGGTTCTGCCGCTGCAGCCACCCAGCCCCCGGCTGACCTCAGCGGTCTCCACAGATGTTCCTATTCCAGGAACATCTGTGCTACCTCTCTAGGCCAGAGCTGGCATCTGGACCTCAGTCTGTCGCCTGGCCCACGAGCCGCCAATGTGGAGGAGGAATCCCACGGGGAGAAGAGGCTGGCTGGGTGGCCCGCCCCTTGCCGGGGGAGCAGCTCAGGCCTCCATCTTATCAGGACACCAGGAAGTGTAACTGTCGATAGGGAGGGACCTCCTTGGTTTCCAGAGGCAGCAGGAGCCCCTCGGCAGCTCCCATGCTAAAGGACGCTTTGTCCTCCCCTCCAGTCTTCAAGCTGTGTGATCTGCTGGCCCCAGGCACAAGGGGGCTATCCACATGACCCGTGTCCACCCCAGCAGCCAGGGTGCGGGGCAGCCCCAGGCCTCACCTGACCCCTGCGTGCCTGATGCCTGCACGGAACGGCACACAGGCCCTAACTCCCACCTGCAAAGGCATCCGCCCCCTACTCCGTCCTTAGACGCCTGGGGGCCAGCAGCACGCGGCCTTCACATGTGGTTGGTCGGCCCCACCCAGAATGGCCTGCCCGGTTTTTTAAAGCATTTGCTGCAGTTGCCGACGCTTACAAAATGTGGTTTCCACTTTCCAGGCTCCCACTCACTTCCCCGTCAGGCCCGGTTCCCACAAGGGAACAGCACCCACTCTCCATGGCAGCTGTCCTCTTAAATTCCCAGTGGGCCCCACGGTGCCCTGTGGTAGCTCCTCCTCTGGAGGCAGAGGCCAGCGGCCACGGAGCACCGTGTTTGAGGCCCTGTCTTTCCTGCGCCGGCTGCAACAGCTGCCACACACAGCCCGCGTCACCTGCCGCACCCCTCCCTCCACGGCCCTCACCTCGTGATGTCTTCTGTCAGCTGCGCAGGGTCAGGGGGATAGAACTTGACTGTGAAGGCGAAATTCCAGGGGCTGCCTGAGAGACAATAAGGGAAAGGTCAGAGAGGCCCCGGGCTCAGCTCTGCCAGCAGGTGCACGGCCTCCAGCCAGGCTGTCTGTCTGCCTGTCTCTCTAATCTTAGGGAAGTCCCGTCGGGGTGCCTGCAACATTACTACCGCTTGACAGGCGAGGAAAGTGAGGCCAGGGGAAGCGACTGGCGATCCAGGGTGGGAAGGAGGGCGGAAGGAAAGAGAACTAACGCTGCACGCCAGGCACCTTGCTGGTGACGACAGACAGTGCTCAGCTGTTCGAGGAGTGTGGCCTAAGGTTAGCCGCGTGTCGCAATGGGGGCACTGAGGCCCAGACAGTAAAGTGGCCAGCCCAAGGTCACCCCGCCAGAGTGCCTCCCTCCACACCAAAATCTCCGCCACAGGATGCTAACGGGAGAAGGGAAAGAATCTAGGAGTCCCAACGTGGGACTGTCAGTGCCCTCGCTCTGCCACCACGCACAACTCTCAAAGGGAGGCGTGCATTCAAGAACTCCTAGAACTTGTTTGAGCTGCTGGATCCAACAGGGCATCATGTCGGGTTAACGTGCATCAGAATACACTTGGGGAAACCCTGGCCTGTGTCCTGTGGACTCCATCTCTGATGGCAAAACTGCGTTAGAAACGAGACCTGCAAGCTCTAAAAGGAACAAAGGGATTTTTGCAGGGATAAAAGTGAGCCTGCACTTTTAGAGGTGGAAATCAAATGTCCACACAGGAGAAGGTGCAGACAAAGGCTGAGATCGGAGCTGGAGCTCTGCAAGCCGAGAGAAGGGACAAGCGCTGGAGAGACAAGGGTGGAGGGAAGACGAGAGGACCGGGGCGGAGCACTGAACATCCGTACTCTCAACAAGGGTCACACCACGCCCGGAACGTGTGGGCTCCAAGCTCTAAGAAGAGCCCTGGCAAAGTGAGGAAGCAAATCCCATCCAGGGCAGGGCCGTGGTCAGGAAGGGCTGGAGGCCATGTTGTCGTCCCTCCTTGTCCCTGTGGTCCTCATCATCTTCAGAGGGCAGGGACAGAGTCAGGTCTCAAACAGTAAATTCCGGTCACTCTGCTCGCCAAGAACCGCACACACATGCACAGGAGTTGAGTCTTTATGACTGTCCTGAGGGAGACTTTCCTTTTCATAGACAAAGATTAAGTCACCCTTGGTGCCACTCAGCTGGTGGAGAACAGGAGTCCAAGCTCTGGCCTGCGACCCCAGAGCCCAGGCTCCTGACCACAGTGACCCCCTTGCACAAGCAGCCTTAAGGGGAAGTAACCCGTCTCAGGAATAATAACAATGATAACTGACGCCGTGTGCAGGCCTCAGTGTCCTCACTGGCAATGTGGGACTGATCGTGTAATAACCCACTCAAGGGGCCAGCGCTGTGGCATAGCGGGTAAAGCTGCCACCTGCAGCACCGGCATCCCATGTGGGTGCTGGTTCGAGTCCAGGCTGCTCCACTTCTGATCCAGCTCTCTGCTATGGCTTGGGAGAGCAGTAGAAGTTGGCCCAAGTCCTTGGGTCCCTACACTCGCGTAGGAGACCCAGAAGAAGCTCCTGTCTCCTGGCTCCTGGCTTCAGATCAGCCCAGCTCTGGCCATTGTGACCATTTGGGGAGTGAACCAGTGGATGGAAGACCTCTCTCTTGCTCTTTCTCTCTTGCTTTCTCTCTGCCTCCGCCTCTCTAATTCTTTTTTTATTTCAAACAAATAAATAAATAAATCTTAAAAAAAAAGAAAAACAAATAACCCACTTAATGCTCATGACCCTCAAGGCAGGGAGGATCATCACAGAGGGAGAAACTGAGGCACAGGACAGGGAAAGAACCCAGGAAGTGGTGATGGAGCCAGGATGCAGACCCAGGTGGTCTGGCTCAGGGCCTGTCCTCTTGCCCACCACACGAGACTGTCTCAGGGAAGCCAGGAGAAACAGCACAGCCTAAGGGTGGTTGCAGCCCATGCATCCACAGTGCGACTGTCGACCCCCTTGGCAAACAGGAGTTACTGATCCATTGCCCAGGGCATGCAGGGGCCCACAGAAGTGGAGGACTCTCCCCAGAAGCCTTGGTGGTTGGCACTGTGGTTTGGGCAGAGATACCCACAATCTAAAATCCAGGATGCAAGGGCTCATGACACCACCTTCAGAAAGCTGGGCACTGTCATAAACCAAGGAAATGGGGTCGAAAATAGCTCCCCAGGGGAAGGTGAGATTAGGACGGACGATGGACGCTACGGGGGTGGGGACGGAGTGGCTCCACTGGAGGAGGCACTTGCGAAGGGTCCAGGCCACGCCTGGGCTGTGTGGGGGCAGAGGCTGCAGATGGGCTGCGGCAGACTCAGAGGGATCCGAGGCCTGCTGATCAGGTCCTGCTGCCTCTCTTTTCCAGGCTCCTGGTCCTTACTACACGCCGCACACTTGGCTGCCTACATGTGTCCCAGTGCCTTCAGGCACGAGAGGCAGGCCTCCCAGCCAGGCCGGGGCACTGGTGGGGCAGCTGGAAGCCCAGGCCTGGGACTCGGCCAACCCGGAGGAGCGTGCTCTCTCTGTGTGCCTGCCTCTTTGTCTCCAACTGACAGGAGCCGACGGGAAGGAGTCCTCGAGTCCCCTCCCGCAGAGTCAGCTGGCTTCCCCGGGCCCAGCTGCCTGCTGTCATGGCAACAGGCTCAGCGACAGCCTTCCAGCCAGGGGACCAGGGAGTCCAGGAAAGACCAACCACAGCCAAGGGGAGGGGCGCTGCTTGGAGGAACGCTGCCTCCAGGCCCCAGGTCTCTCGCGTCGCAGGCTGCCTCTCGCTGAGGCCACCTACGTCCCCCTTCTGCCATCTGAAAGCTGCCCCATCCCTCCCGACAGGCCTCTTCTCTCCCAGCCAGAAAAGACAGGCTGTCAGCCTGCTCGTCTGCCATCACCCCAGGCCTCAAAAAGTGCACAGGGTGGCACTGGAAGGCCAGGGCTCAAAACCACTCAGCTGGTACCTGGCTCTGTGGCCGCGAGCACATAACTGCCGCTCTCTGGGCCTCCGGGAACGGGGTGTTGGCTACTGATGTCCGCACCCGCCCTGGACGGGGGATGCCTACTTCCAGGCCATCCCTTCGTCTGTGTCTAGATGATTCTGCAGGCCTCTCTAGGGCTAACATCCTAACTGCACACCCGACCCCTCCGACATCCTGTGTGACTGTGGCCATGTCTCTTCTCTGGCCTCAGACTCATCACCCAGAAGACAAGGGTCCCCAGTCACTCCCGCCCTGCCTTCACCAGGAGCTGCGTGGGAGCCCGCTGCATGGGGAGGGGCGGGGGGGGGGAGCAGCAGACCTGGGCTCCGCCCAGCCCCCCAGCACAGGCCCAGCTGCGCCAGCCACTCACTCCGGATCTGCTTCTTGATCTCCTTGGAGGGGTCCAGCCAGTTCTGCAAGGGAAGGCAGAGTTCTTTAGCGGGAAGGCAGAGGCGAGGCCTGGGAGAGAAGTGCCCTGAAGCAGCTGGTCGACCACACCTCCCGGCTCAGCTTTCTGGGCTCTTCTCCTGGCACTGGGAGGTGAGAGCGATGAGGTCTGAGATCCAGAGCCCTGGGGCTGGGACTGCCTACAGGCAGCCGCGGGGAACCAAGCGCCATAGCTGTAGTGGGCAGGGTCTGGGGTGGGAAGGAGACTCGGGCAGGGAGCGTGCCGGGAGTGGGGAGAGACGCAGGGGGGAGCTGCCCAGCGGCTCCAGGCAACTCTAGCAGCCATGGGACACGCACTTGGGAGTGACTTACAGCTGCTGGGGAAGGACTGAGGGCGGGGCGTCGAGGGCGAGAACCGGGGGTGCTGGCAAACAGAAGGCGCTAATGAAGATCTGAGGCCCGACAGAAGCCACGGGGTGTGGCCAGGCCTGTGGGCGCCTAGGGGACCAGATCTGCCCTCTCCCACCGCTGAGCATCCCCGAGCCAGGTACCTTCTGGCTGTCGGCGTCACAGAAGGTCAGGCCGAAGTAGTCCTTCTCCAGCAGGTTGAGGTGCTCACAGACCAGGTCAAACAGCACCTGGCCCCGGCCATGTTTCTGGGGAGGAGGGCGGAGCCACCGTGAGGCCAGAGCATGGCCAGGCTGTGCTCTGACAAGTCCACCCCACCTGGACAGGACCTGGCACTCCTGCCCACCTTCCTGGCTCTGTTCTCTGTGTCCTAAGAGACTCTGGGGCTGACATCTGCACTCAGCTCACCACCGCCCTTCTTCCAAAGCTGGGTGGGCTCTGTCTAGGCTTTGGATTTGCTTGTGGAAAAGCTGAAGTGGGGGCATGGGGAGTGGCAGATTTCTCAAGGTCACAGCGTGACCCTCTTGCCCTGGCTCCTCCTCTTACCCTGGGTATACGTGAACTCAGGGCGGAACAGCCTGGAGTGCCGCCCCCAGCCTGGGCAGCAAGTGAGGCTTCACAGAGCTCACAAGGCAGAAGCCCCCCATTGGAGCCCCCTTCTCCCCCGACTCCCATGCAGCCCAGCCTGGGGTCTCTGTGAACTAATGCCCGGGCCTGCGGATCCCAAACCCTGAACCTGGCTGGGTGCCTCAAATCTATCAGCACAAAAGCACCAATAAGGGGATCCCAGGGCAGGGGACCCCAGAAAGTAAGGTCCCTTCAAGGTCTGCCTAGGTCCATAAGCCAGGCCTCACAAGGAATTCCTGAGCCAGGAGTCCATCTGAGCAGGTGGAACTGGCCTGGGACAAAGCCCCTGTACGGAGTCAGGGAGTCAGGCCTGTGGGGATAGAGTGGGAGAGAGCGTTTTCTTTCTCCCGAGGAGCAAGGCCACCCTCTAAACTCTTCTGCATTTGAGGGGATGAGCCGGGCGTCATGCACAGACAGGAGCAAGCCCCTAAAGGAAAAAGGGCTAACAGACAGGCCAGCATTGTGGAGCAGCGGGTTAAGCCACTGCCTGTGATGCCGGCATCCCCTATGAGCAATGGTTCGAGTCCTGGCTGCTCCACTTCTGATCCAGCTCTCTGCTAATGGGAAAGCAGCAGAATATGGCCCGAGTCCTTGGGCCCCTGTACCCACAAAGGAGACCTGGAAGAAGCTCCTGGCTCCTGGCTTCATACCAGCCCAGCCACAGCCATTGCAGCCATTTGGGGAGTGAACCAGCAGATGGAAGATCTCTATGTCTGTCTGTCTCTCTTTCTGTAACTCTTTCAGATAAATAAATCTTTTAAAAAAAGAAGAAGAAAAAGGGAAAAGGGTTCATAGAGGGTGCAAGTGGGAATCCAGAATTAGGGTATGAATCTGACCCAATATGAGGAAAGGGGACAGTGCACGTCGGGCCAGAGGGGCCAGCCCACTGTGGGACAGGGCACGTGAAATAGAGCAGCCTGCCAGCAGACTGCCTCCTCGTGCCCAGGAGACCCTCACCATGGCACTAGGTGGCTGTGTGTCCTGGACAGGGGCATCCACAAGGGAGGGAGGCACCCTCTCCATGATAAACACATGAAAACGACTCCAGCGTAAGCTTCAGTGTCTGCTGGGGGAGTAGAAAGCCTAGTTCCCAGGCCTTCGGGGCTGCAGCTCAGGCCTGGGCTGGTGGCATCCTTGCCAAGGTACAGCCACCTACGGAACCTTCTCCCCGTGCCAGCCCTGTGCCTCGTCTAATCAGAGCAGCCCTCTCCAGGCCTTGGGGCCACCATCTGTACAGGGAGGGCCAGGCCAGGTCATCTCACGTGAAGGAGCCTGCCCTGCTCTGGGCCAGCTGACCGGGGACAGGGCATATGGCGCCGGGCACTCCCCTACCTCCACCTCGCACTCATACTCGGAGGCATCGAGCAGAGTGACCCGGCAGATGGCACTCTTGTACTTCTTGGCAATCTTCTGGGGTGACTTCTGGGCCTTGCTGGGCGTGGTCCTCTCTGACAGGCCATCGGCCTCACTGTAGTCCTTCTCCTCCATGTCTAGGCTCTGTGGGTCCAAGCAAGGGAAGACATGGGTCAGGGAGTGCGAAACCAGGGCCTTTCACACAAACCAGAAGCAATGAAGAGGCTGCCAGGGCTAAGCCAGAAGGAGCCACGAAATGAGTCAGGGCCCTCCGAGAGCCCCGGAGCCCAGGGCCTCTGGCTGGGATGTGGTTCTGTATGGGATGGGACAGGTGCAGGTGGGGGCTGCCTCTGCAGGTACGGGTCCCACAGCACCACACCCAGTGGCCAGGGCTGTCCTGTCTCCCTGGAACGTTGTGTGGGTTAGGCCTCCTCCTTCCTGTCTGTCACTGCGTCTAGCACAAGGCTGGGTGCTGTGGATGGTCTCAGCTGGGGCAGGGAGGCCAGAGCCCTGCTCTGATTCCGTCGATGACCTTGGCCTTCTCCCGGTCTTCTCCAGGCCTGTTTGGAGGGAGTTGGGAGTTTGATGGCCGGGCGATTCCCCAAGTCTCTCGAGGCTTTTGGGTGATGGGTTTTGACTGAGGTCATACTGGGCTTGCTGTGCTAGAATAAAAAGGCTCAAGGGGCAGGAAGACAAAGTGTAAAGAACACAGTTTTCAAGATCAGATCTAGGGGCCGGTGCCATGGCACAGTCTGCAGAGCCGGCATCCCCTAACGGTGTCAGTTTGAGTCTGGGCTGCTCTACTTCTGATCCTGTCCTCTGCTAATGCACCTAGGAAAGCAACAGAGGATAGCCCAAAGCCTTGGGCCCCAGCCACCCCAGGGAGACCCGGAAGAACTCCTGGCTCCTGGCCCAGCCCTGGCCGTTGAGGCCATCTGGGGAGTGAACCAGCAGATGGAAGACCTCTCTCTGTCTCTCTTCTCTCAACTCCAACTTTCAAATAAACAAATAAATCTTTTTTAAAAAATGAGATCTAGACATGACTTCCACCTCTGTCACTTTAGTTATGGCGATGTGACTTCGAGTGACTCACTTCATCCTGCTGAGCCTCAGTTTCCCCAAGTGTACAACAGGGAAACTAACGGCTCTGCTCCTGGGTTTGGGAGAACTAAACATAAAACCACAGTGCCCTCAGCGCACTGCTCAGCACACAGCAGAGCGTTAACCAACCTTTATCTCCTTCTTTCTTTCCTGCTGACAAAACCTGGGGGCCTGGCCGGGTAGGAAGAGGGAGCCCCCGCCCCGGGCACACACCTGTTCTGCAGGCCGAGCGTCCTGCTGGGGCGCAGGCTTCTCATTGGAGTTGGCCTCTGGGTGGCCGTGGCCGGCGGGGGGCACGGGGGTGGTCGCAGCGGCGGCCTCGGGCTGCTGCGGGGCCTCCTCTTGAGCCTTCTTCACCTCAGAATCGGGGCCTGTCTCTGTTGTCATGGTGACCAGCACGCCTGCGTTGGCATGAAAGAGAGCATGTGACAGGGACACGATGGTGTGGCAGAGCGAGGGGGCAGGAAGCGCACGCGGAGAGAGACAGATGGAGGCAGATGGACGAAGAGCCGTGGACGGCAGGATGGGGTGAGGGGAGTTGTGAGACGTGAGGGTTAGCGGTTGCAGCCGAGGTCGCAGCCCCTTCCCACTGATGTCTAGTACCCCAGAGACCCTGGTCTCTCAGGCCAGACCTGCAATCGGGGCCCTCCCTAGGAACCATGAGGGTCTCTCCAGGGAGCGCCCACGGCTGGGAGCGCAGGGCAGTCAGCCCCTCCTCCAGCACAGCACCTGGCCCATGTCAGCCCTCAAGCAACACCCGACACACGGAACCCAAGCGGCCTTGGCCCAGGCCCTCTGCCCAAGAGCCTGCCCACGCCTCCTCATGCCTCAGGCCTCAGTCCTTCCCGGCCCTCGACCCCCGAACCCCGACTTCACAGCCGTGACATCAGGACAGCTCCAAAGGGACGGGCAGGCCCAGCCCTGGTCCTGGGTCTGCCGCAAATGGGGCGGTCACTGCACCTCACCGGGACTCGTCCAAACGGTGAGGGACTTAGCGGAATTATCTCTGGTACAAATCGAGCTTAGCATTTCCCCTTGGAGCAGTAATGAGATTTCCGAGAGAATCAAGGAGTTGTTGCCCAGCTATTCTATTGGAACAAGCACATTCAGGCAGAGGCAGGCAGAGACGGAGAGGGAGAAGGGCAGGTCTTGTTTTGTATTTTATTTAAAAAACGTAACAGTAACCTCCACAACAGATATTTGTCACTTCTCCATATTGAGTAAAAGATCTGAAAGGATCTCGTCAAACTGCGGAGAGAGTAAAGGAAGGTGAGAGAGATCCATGGGAAGGGGGTGGGATTAGAGGAAGGGCTGACATGCTTTGGAATCACCTATGCCTTTCTAAACACACACACACACACACACACACACACACACACCCATCATCTCTGGGGGGAGGGGTAGCTAAAGCCAGGGGTACAGAGAAAGGGGCAGGAACTCAAGCCTGAGTCTACAAATCCACCACATTATGTGAGAAAGATCCAGATCCCACCTGGCGGCCTGTCCCTGCCTCTCGTACGCCTCCCAGTCCACAGACGGTCACCGGATCTACCCTGGACCATGTACGTGTCCCACATTCCCTGTCCCACGCCCTCCTTTCTTCAGTGAGCTCCATGTATTCTAGAAGGCCCCCAGCCAGCCAAAGCAACCAGTGCTGCACGGAAATCGGGGACCCTGGGGGCCCCACTCAGACACGGAGAAGCCCAGACCAGCACCCTGGAGCCCTGTGGGGGCTTTGGGAGCTGGAATACGTAGTCCAGGGACAGGGCTTGCTGCTGCTTTGTAGCGAGGTGCGGAGGGGAAGGGAAGGCCTCCCCACATCGCCTCACACCAGGAAGGCTGAGCACCCTGCTCATCACCCACAGCTCTGTGGGCACAACTTACAGCTGCAGGTACATACAAGCTCTCTGTTGCTTGCGACACGGCCAGTGGCACCACTGGGCCGGGACCCATGGCAGAGCTCACAGCCCAGGGCAGCCTGAGCCCCGTCCGTCTGGCGTGGGACCTTCCCCATGCCCGCACGTGAGCAGGTAGCCATTAGTTAGGTAAGGCCTCCGGGCAAGAACCCTTAAATAAACACCCGCTTTGTCGCTAAAAAAAAATCCACAGATTAACCTGGGTATTTTCCGCTGTGAGCAGAAGCCGCAATGACCCTCAGGGGCACCGGCGGCCGGAGGCACTCCCCGCCTGGTTTCAGCCCAGACTCTCTGGCCTAGTTCTGCACCCGGTGGGCGTGGCCCTGACCAGACAGCCCAGGACCCCAACAGAGCCTGCTGGCCGTGAATGCCAGAGATTAGAAGAGCAGAGGTCTTAGAGAGAACTTGATCGACTCCTCTTCCTTCGCAGAGACTCAGAGAGCAGAGACTTGAGTGACAGTCGTGTCCTCAGTCAGGTTTCCCTCTCCCCGCCTCTGGTGCCCCAGGTCCTGACTTGAGGTCCATTTTCTCTCCCCTGCACTTCACTGCCTCTAGCAAACCCTAACAGAACCCCCTTGAGAAAGCAAGCGCAGGCCCAGGCTGAAGCCCAGGCGGGGGCAGGAGCTGCTGATTCCCTGGTTAGATAGATAATGGTCCCTCCACGAAGAGAGGGAAAGAGAAGATTATGGATGGAAAATATTCGTGACAAAGCGTGCTACGCACTGGTGTGTGCAGACCGACCCTGTCTGCATTCTACATCCCCCTCCTCTGAGCACTGACTTCACAATGGTGTGGAAACACCCCCTTACAGCCCTGCTGGCTTTCACTTCCAGTACCATGCTCAACAGAGACGCGAGATTCTCAGCACCTGACTAGGACGGGCTTTGTGTGCGTGACCTCCCCACCTCCCCACTCCCAGTGTCCTGGGCATCTGAAGGCGCCCACGCCGAGCTGTGATGCTGCAGAGCTGAGGGCTGTGACGTGCACTGCTGACCCATATTTCTAACTGACCAGGATGTAACCCCAGTCTTTATCTTTTTTTTTTAAGAAGATTTATCTATTTAAAGGCAGAGTTTATAGAGACAGCAAGGGAGACACACACACACACACACACACACACACACACACACAGATCTTCCACCTACTGGTTCACTCCCCAAATGGCTGCAAGAGCCAGGGCTGGGCCAGGTTGAAACCAGAAACCTGGAACTCCATCAGGGTCTCCCACAGGGACCCCACAGGGGACCAAGTACTTTGCCATCTTCTGCTGCCTTCCCAGGTGCATTAGCAGGGAGCTGGATCAGACACAGAGCAGCTGGGACTTGAACTGGTGCTCATATGGGATGCTGGTTTCGCAGGTGGCAGCTTAACCTGCTGTGCTACAACACCAGATCTGTACAGAAAACTCATAAAGTATTAACTGTGGCTATTTCTGTATGGCTCCAAAACAGATTATTTTTTTTTCTAACTACAGTTTTTGATTTTTCTGCAATACTTGGAGATGCCTTGATTGTCCTCTTAATTAGAGGATAAAAAATAGTTTTTTCTGATATACATAGCTTGGCACGGCAGCATAAATAAAGAAATGAAATCTGTTTAAAATTTTTAAGATTTAATTATTTGAGAGTCACAGTTACAGAGAGAGAGAGGGAGAGACACAGAGAGATCTTCCATCCACTGCTTCACTACCCAGATGGCTACAACTGGAGCAGGCTGAAGCCAGGAGCCAGAGCTTCATCTGAGTCTCCCACGTGGGTGGCAGGAGCCCAGGTCCTTGGGCCATCTTCTGTTGCTTTCCCCAGGCCATTAGCAGGGAGCTGAACTGCAAGTGGAGCAGCCAGGACTTAAACCATTGCCCATAAGGGATGCCAGTGCTGCAGGCAGAAACTTTATCTGCTATACCAGCCACAATGCTGGCCCCTCTGTTTGAACTTTTACAAGGGTTATGAATTAAAAAGAAAAATAGGGGAGACAGCATTGTGGTGCAGGAGGTTAAGCCTCTGCTTGCAATGCTGGCATCAAATATTGGAGTGCTGGTTCAAGTCTGGCTGCTTTGCTGATTCAGCTCCCTGCTCAAATGCCCCAGGGAAGGTAGTGGAAGGTGGCAAAATATGGGCCTCTGCACCCACGTGGGAGACCTGGATGGAGTTCCTGGCTCCTAACTCCAGCCTGGCCCAGCCCCTGCCATGGCAACCATTTGGTAAGTGAACCAGCTAATGGAAGAGCTCTCTCTTTCTCTTCTTCTTTCTCTCCCTCACTCTCAATCTGTCACTCTACTCTTAAAATAAACAAATAAGAAGTCTTTAAAAGAAGAAAAAGAAAAATGGAGGCTGGCATCAGGGCACAGTCAGTTTATTTTCCCCTCGTGACACCAGCATCTCATATCAGAGCACCAGTTCAAGTCCTGGCTGCTCTGCTTCTTACCCAGCTTCCTGCTAATACACTTGGGAAGGCAGTAGAAGATGACCCAAGTGCTTGGGCCCCTGCCACCTATGTGGGAGGCCAGGGATATAATTCCTGGCTCCTGTCTTCAGCTTGGCCCAGTCCTGACTATGCAACTACTTAGAGAGTGAACCAGTAGATAGAAAATCTGTGTGTGTATGTATGCATGTGTGTGTGTGTCTTCCTCTCTCATTCTCTCCATCACTTTGTCTTTAAAATAAATAAATCTTTTTTTAACAAGAAAAATACTATTTTTTTAAAACCCAGGATGAGGGGCCTGTGGTACAGCAGGTTAAGCCTCCATCTGCAATGCAGGCATCCCACATGAGCACAAGTTTGAGTCCTGGCTGCTCCACTTCCAGTCCAGCTCCCTGCTAATGTGCCCAGGAAAGCAGGGGAAGATGGCCCAAGTGCTTGGGCCCCTGCACTCATGTGGGAGACCTGGAAGAATTTCAAGGCCCCTGGCTTTGGCCTGGCTTAGCCCTGGCCATTGTGGTCATTTGGGGAGTGAACCAGCAGGTGGAAGACCTCTCTCTCTCTCTCTCTCTCTCTCTCTCTCTCTGACTCTCCTCCCCTCTCTATATCTTTGCCTTTCAAATGAATTTTAAAAATAAATAAATCTTATTTAAAAAATCCAGAATGAATCTTTATTTCACAAGTCCAAGGTTAACAACACAGTTCTCTCACAAGGCCACAGAAAGGGAGCCAGGAACCCAGCCTTGGCTCTGACACAGCCTGCCATGTATGCACGGTTCTGCCAAGGCCCAGGTTGGCACAGATGATGGCACCTGCAGGTTGTCAGCTGGGCCAGGCACCACAAGGGATCCAGAGGGAAGAGGAGAGGAGGGTGTTCACTCAGGAGACGCGACCCCCGGGACATGATGGAGATGGAGATGAAAATGGGCAGGGCCTGGGGACCCGGGGAGCAGGAAGGCGGCCTGCTCTTCCCTGGGCAGGGCAGGGGTAGAGGTGGACTTAGGACTCAGACAGGAGGAGGAGGGAGAGCATTCAGGCCAAGCCACCAGATGGGAACCAGGGGCTGTGCAGAGGCCAGAGAAAAGACCCCAACCTGTGGACACCTTGGAAGGAGAAGCCTAGAAGGGGAGCTCCAAGGTGGAGCTGGGGAGGAGTGGAGGGGTTGAGGTGGTGCAGGCAGAGCAGCGTGTGTGTGAAGGGTCATCCTGCCGGACAAGGACAGAACTCCCCAATGATCGCGCTACAAGCCAGGGCTGGGACCACAGACTTCAGAGCCATTCATGGACTCCCTCGCAGGGCAGCAGGAGGGGCCCTGCTGCTCAGGGGTTAACAGCACAGCCCTCGGAGTCAGGCAGACCTGGGCCCAAAGCCCAGCGCCAGCACCCACTCTGTGACCCCAGGCCAGTGTCTTCACTGCTCTGAGCCGCCGCTGCCTCTTTTAGGAAACAGAGACATTCTTCTCTCCCTCCCTACCTCCCTTACATCCCTCTGGGGATGGTGATGCAGATTCAGGAAAATAAGAGAGCGCACTCAGTATGGGATGCGCCAATAAAACAGCCGCGAGAGGGAGGGTGTGCAGGGAGAAGCAGTCATGGGAGGCCACAGTGAGCAGTGGCCGGGCACAGGCGTTCAGAGGCGCCTGCCCAGGGCGGTGCGGAAGGCTGTTCCACGAGACGGAGGCCAGCAGGACCAGACTGATGACACCAACATATGCAAGGCCGGATGCGTGGATTAGAAAGGGAAAGGTCAGCCAGAAAAGCAAATGCTGACAGCGCCAGCCCTGTCTGGGGCGAGGGGCCCCGGGAGGCCAGGGTGTCCAGCCGGCCTGGCCGGGGCTGGCCCCGCAGCCCATTCGCACCTGCTGCTCTGCACTGCCACAGCCACTGCCTGGCTCCCCGGCCCCCATTACAGGGGCCCAGAGCAGCCTTCTGTGCTCACACCGTGGCTCCCCTCTGGGTGGTCTGCAGGCAGAGGGTGCCTGGCCCAGCTGAGGCATATCCACGTGCCTTAAGCATCGGGCTTATACATCAAGGCCTCCCACCATGGTTAGCGTGAGTCAGCATCTTTGAGTCCAGTATCTCAGGTTTGTTCTCTTTCTCTAGTCCCACGGCCACTGCCCGGGTCCAAGCCACTCTCCCCTTTGCCAGGGTGGCTGTCCTACTCTGCTCCACAGCCTCCCTGTCACCACTCAGGCCATCCCAGCGTTTCCTCTCTGCAGACCAGTCACAAGGACCTTTTCAAACCTCCCATCGGATGCCCTATTCAAAACCTGCAGTGGTTCCCATCAGAATAAAATGCAATCTCGTCATCAGCACTACATAGCACACTGGCTCTGGCCTCGGCCCAGCATCCCAGTGCAGGCTCCCACCACAGCTGGAACCCGGGGGCCTCACCAGGCCGCCATCACTGTGGGCTTTCTGTCTCTTCTTCCGCTGAACCCAGCCTGCCCCTGCACTGGGGCTCTGTCCTTGTCCCCTCTGCATGCACAGTTGAGCTCGTGTCCCACCTGTTGGCGTGACAGCTCTCACCTTCAGGTAGCAAATCTTCTGGCCTCTGAACCACCCCATCTAAGATGGGCCCCTCCCCTGTTTTTGTTGCAGTATTCGGGACCATTTCTTTGTTTTTATCTTTGTTTCCTTTTGCTGATTTAACCACTTTCAGGTGTAACAAACTGGGGGTATTAATTATGTTCACAAAGCTGTGCAACAATTGCCATTGTCTGTTCCCAAAAACTTTCATCACCCCAAATAGAAACTTTGTGTCCATTAAGCAAACATGCTGAGTTTGTTGGCATGGTAATTACCACAAACTGCCTTTCTATTTACTAGTTGACTTTTGTTTCCACTTGGCTCTATTCCTCTCCTGGAATATAAAGTCCTTCAAGGCAAAGAGTTTGTCTCATTCACCAGTAGCCCTGGGCTCAGGGCAGTTCTTGATGAATACAAGAACAGGGATCATATTTAGGGAGCTTGCTGTCTGCCACACACTGAATTGGAGAAGTTAAGCAAGCTGCCCAAGAGCACACAGCTAATAAGTGACAGTGCGAGAATTCACTCAGCGGGTCTGGCATCAGACAGACAGTGGATGGACAAATGCACACTGGGTGATGGGTGGCTGGAACACAATGAGACAGTTTCTAACTGCACAGCTGAGGACCAGAGGCTGAGGCTGCCTTGGCCTCAGAAGCCCTCCAGCCTCTCCTTATGGCTTAGCTGACCACAAGCACCTGACTTCTCCATGCAAATTCCTAATGTGATCTTCCTTTACTGCTGAAGATACACAGGCTCCCAGAGGCAAACCGCTCTGCACAAGGTCATGAGGCTGTGCCAAGTCTCTGACTCTGGAGTTCTGCCCGCTACAGGGTGGCTCAGCAGCTTGAGCAGAGGCAACCAGTTCTGATCTCTACCCAGGTGTGGCTGGCCAAGGACAACTTCCCAGGATTGAAGAGCAAATGCACTGGGAAGAGCTGGAGTCAGAATCAGGAGCAGGGACGGGCATTGTGGCGCAGTGGGTTAGAGGCCTGGTCTGAAGCGCCAGCATCCTATATGGGCACCGGTTCGAGTCCCAGCTGCTCCTCTTCCAATCCGGCTCTCTGCTGTGGCCTAGGAAAGCAGTGAAAGATGGCCCAAATGCTTGGGCCCCTGTACCTGCATGGGAGACCCAGAGGAGGCTCCTGGCTCCTGGCTCCGGATCGGCGCAGCTCCAGCCATTGCAGCCATCTGAGGAGTGAACCAGTGGATAGAAGACCTCTCTCTCTGTCTCTACCTCTCTGAAACTCTGTCTTTCAAATAAATAAAATAAATCTTATTTTAAAAAAAAGAATTAGGACCACTGCCCTTGTTTCAATGCTGCCTCTTCTTATTGGATGGGCTTTGGGCAAGTCAACTCCTCTTTCTGGGTATCAGCTTCCTCATTCATCACACAGAGATGGGAGCCCCCGTCCTCCACATCCGAGCAATGCCATGGCAGTAAGGGATGTTACGGGGAAGAAAAGGACTCTGAAATCCCAAAGTGCAAGTATCACTAGCTACAGAGCGCAGTGCATTACAGATGTCTATGACGTACACCCAAGAGCCGTGTCTAGGCACAGCAGCAGAGCAACAGGGGGCTGCCCACAGCCACGTGTGCCCAGGGTTGAGAACAATCACGCCCTGGTCAGCAAGACTGCTCCTTCTAAATCTTGGACATCGAGGACACCCAAGATTTGTGCCCAGGTTTTTCTGGGAATTCTGAGTCTGGTGAGAGAAGAGATCATAGCAGGAAGGAGAGGAGAGAGAAGGGGAGAGGGAAGTGAAAGGGAGGGGGGCGGAGAGACAGAGGAAGAGCAAGAACAGTGCCGGGAAAAAAAAAAAAAAAAAAAAAAAAAAAAAAAAACCTCGATTGAGTGATGTTTTCAATAATCACATTTACCAAAGACAGTGCTTCTGTCTTCCTGGGAGGTCAGGGGACACACTTCCCCCACCCATGGGGGTCGTGAGTGTCCATCTGCACCCGACTCCTGTGTTGCTGAAGTGAGAGGCTGACCCCATGAACTGGCCCTGGGCTCTCTTGCCTGCTGGCTTCTCGCTGGGTTTGGCCAACAGAAGGCAGCGGCAGGTCAAGAGTGGAAGGAGAGAGACTGAGCCTCTCTTCCCGAATCTCCCCGCTCGGGGCCTTACGGAGGCCGAGCCTCTGTGCTACAGCTCCTTGCCCGGTCTCGGCCATCATGCAACACAGGGAATGCCCCTGCCATCGCTTCGTCCAGGCCGAGGAGTGCTAACGGCCTCTGTGATCATCAGTTTGTGGGCGCCTCAATACCCCTGTGGGCTCTCTTAACCCTGCCCAGGCCTTTATTAACAGCCCAGTTGAAACATCTGAGTATAATTCTGTTTTCTGCCAGAATCTGACTGGCACACCACCTGCCACTTGGAGTGTTTAGGGAGCAGGGTGAGGGGAGCTCAGGGAGGCACAGCATAGTCTGGGTCATTAAGGAAGACCAAAGGGAGGACAAGAACACTGAGGGCAAGTCCTGTTACCTCCCCGTGCCTCAGTTTCTTCATCTGTAAAGTCACACGGAAAACCCTGCCTATCTCACAGGTTCACTGGGAAAACAGAGTGAGAGCAACCCCACAGAGCACCTAACACCTGCCAAAACCCTTAGCACTCCAAGAATATTATTTTCATATTGATTACAGAGTTCAAAGGCTAAAAAAGAAAATACAGACCCTCTTTTCCAGTCTTTTTCTAGATTTTCCAATATTTATGCTATGAACATGTATCATTTTTGGAGTCAGAAAAGAAAAAGGAAGAATTAAAAGACAAAAAATGGTGGCAAGCTTTGTGGTGTAGGAGGTTAAACTACTACCTGTGATACCGGCACCCGATAGGGGCCCGGGTTCACGTCCCAGCTGCTCCATTTCTGATCCAGCTCCCTGCTAATGGCCTGGGAAAAGCAGTGGAAGATGGCCCAAGGTTTGAGCTCTTGCTACCCACATAGGAGACTCAGAAGAAGTTCCAGAATCCTGGCTTTGGCTTGGCCCAGCCTGGCCATTGTAGCCATTTGGGGAGTGAATAAGCAATAGCTCTCTCTCTCTCTCTCTAACTCTACCTTTCAAATCAATAAATCTTAAAAAAAAAAAAAAAGGCAAAAAATGGAGAGTGCTGCGGGGTCAGC
Source organism: Oryctolagus cuniculus (assembly GCF_051225735.1). Lineage (NCBI taxonomy): Eukaryota > Metazoa > Chordata > Mammalia > Lagomorpha > Leporidae > Oryctolagus > Oryctolagus cuniculus. The sequence continues at coordinate 22,156,783 of NC_142877.1, forward strand.
CTCTGGATGGATGGGAATGGAATGGCTGGAGCTTGCAGGCACAGAGAGGCACCTCTGAGGTCTGTGTCCCCTCCAGCCAGGCCCAAAGGATCTAAAGGGGAGCTGAGCCTGACGTCAACCTTCCTGGTGCTCAGGTGTCTACGTGCCAGTGAGGAGATGGCAAGGTGTCAGAGGCCTGCGGTAGCCACGGGCACCGCATTAAATAAAACCAAGCAAGTGAAGAGGCCGCCGCCCGCCAGCACTGGCTCCCCGCCCAGAGGTTTCACATGCCTCTGTGGAGCACCGGCCGCTGTGCAGTTGTGGCAGGGGCCATGTGACAGCCCAGAGCTGCAAAGTAACACTGGCAAAAAGGAGAAGTCGTCCACCTTGGTCCGTGCTGGTGACTGCGCAGGGCACACACAGCCTCCCCCTGTAGGGCATCGGCACCTTGTTGCAGGGCTAGGCACCTTGTTGGCTCCCTTCTGTGCTGTGTCTCATGTGAGCTATCTCAGGGCCTCCCCAGGATGGCTTTCACTGGCCAAGGTCACTCAGTTTGTCACATTGAGTCGGCCAGAATCCCGAATTGCTGGTTCAGAGTCCAGTGCTCTTCCCACTCAAGCCTGCTACATCCTACGACCTCCAACTTGCAGTAAACCATGTAACCAAAGCTACAGTTGCTCTGGAGGTAGAAATAATAACGGCAGTATCAATCCCTCCCACGTGCAGGGTGCTTTACAATTTAAAGGATCCTTTCATAATCATCATTTTGCCTGCACCTTGCCAATCAGCTGTTGTTGACAGGGAGCAGGGCACCGCAGCTATGAACATGGGTTTTGCAGCCAGAGCTGGAATCCTGGCTCCACAGGTTTGGCGACATTGGGCTGGTGGGTTAACCTCTCTGACAGCCACGCTGAGCAGGTAAAATGAGATTAATACCCTCTACACCCTAAAGGCTTTTAGTGAGAATCAGATGAGATAAATGGACCTAAAGCTCTGGCACAGGATTTGACAAATAGACAATCAGTGGGTGGCCATGATGGCTCTGATCAGCGAGACATCCCTGCCACACAGATGGTGAGGCCCAGGTCCAGACCAGGTAGGGAACCTGTCTAAGGACACTCAGGGGAAAGCAGCGTTCCCTGGTTCTAGAAGAGTTTGAAAAATTCGCAGGTGAATCCACACAGGGTAGAGTGAAATAAAGGGTCCTCCGGTGACATCCCCACCCTTTGAGAGTGGCAGGGACAGGGCCTCCTCTAAGCTCAAGCCCTCAGCTCCTCGTCCCCTCAAGCCCCCCTGGGAGGGCGGGAGAAGAGGGGACAGGACAGAAGTGCAGGAGGCCTTCACCAGCAACTGTCATACGATTTCTGAGTTTCTGACTCTCGCGTGGTTCTCGTTAACTGGTTAAACACTCCTGGAGTCCATTGTCAGCCTTATTTAGAATAGAGTAACACTGGAAACCATTTTAAATTTCCAATAACAGGGGACTGGCCAATTAGCTAGGGTTTCTCCATTAAAACATTAATTACAAAAGTATTAGGTACTGGCCAGCGCCGCGGCTCAATAGGCTAATCCTCCACCTTGCGGCACCGGCACACCGGGTTCTAGTCCCGGTCGGGGCGCCGGATTCTGTCCCGGTTGCCCCTCTTCCAGGCCAGCTCTCTGCTATGGCCCAGGAGTGCAGTGGAGGATGGCCCAAGTGCTTGGGCCCTGCACCCCATGGGAGACCAGGAGAAGCACCTGGCTCCTGCCATCGGATCAGCACGGCGGCCATTGGAGGGTGAACCAACGGCAAAGGAAGACCTTTCTCCCTGTCTCTCTCTCTCACTGTCCACTCTGCCTGTCAAAAAAAAAAGTATTAGGTACCCATTGTGAAAACTTTTCACTGAGGTTTTCTACATACTGGCATGAAGCAACAATGCACAGTTGCATGGGAAATACAAGCTGTAAAACAATGATACAGCTTATGATCCCATTCTGATTTGTATGTTTATGGAGGTATAGAAATTATCCTGGGGATGGTATTGTGGCATAGCAGGTAAAGCTGCCACCTGCGCCATCCGCATCCCATGTGGGCGACAGTTTGAGCCTTGGCTGCTCCACTTCTGCCCCAGCTCCCTGGGAAAGCAGCAGAAGATGGCCCAAGTGCTTGGATGAAGTTCCAGGCTTCTGGCTTAGGCCTGGCCCAGCCCTGGCCACTGCGGCTGTCTGGCAATTGAGCCAGTGGATGGAAGATCTCTCTCTCTCTCTCTCTCTCTCTCTCTCACATACACACACACTTTCCCTGTATAATGCTGACTTTCAAATAAACAAATCTTTAAAAGAAAAGAAACATTTATTAAAAATCCTATAAGGAGACACACGGCACGGTTACTGGCTACTCCTGGAAAACAGGGTTTTGGTGGAGGAGCTAAGGGTAGAACACACCTCTGAAATATTAGGATTTAAGCATTTCTTTTGTGATTAAAACCAAAGGTAAAAATGAATGTAACATCGGGGGTAGGCATTTGGCACAGGGGTTAAGGCGCAATTTGGGATGCCCACATCTCATATTGACCAGCTTGGTTTTCAGTCCCAATTCAGCTTCCAACTCCAGCTTCCTAGTGATGTGCACCCTGGGGGGCAGCTGACGAGGCTCAAGTGTTGGGTCCCTGCCATCCTTGTGAGACTTGGATTAGGCTCCCAGTTCCTGGCTTTGGCCTGCACCCCACCCCCCACCCCCGCCAGCTAATGCAGTTATCTGGGGAATGAACCAGAAAGAAGATCTCTGTCTCTCTGCCTCCTAAATATATATTAAAAAAAAAATAAATTTGCAAAGATTTTAAATAAATATAACATCAAAGAAAGATTTGTTTGGGTCAGTGTTCTTCACTTCCTGTAACTCCATTCCTGCCTATTTCCTTCCAATCTGTGTTTGTGGTTGGGCCTAACATTGTACACCAACTGCCATCTGGAAGCTCACGACTTTGTGGGCTCCCCACTCCCCTGTGCACACACACATTTAACATCGGTTGTCCTAGAAATACTTCCGCATAATGGCACCATCACCACCATCACCACCATCACCATCACAGTCATACGCCTGGGTGCTCTACGACAGTTACTTCGCACACTTTAACTCCCTGAGTCTTGATGACCACCCTAGAATTAGGTCCTTGACGATCCACATGACAGATGGGGAAATCGGGGCTTGAAAAGATGAACGAATTTGCCAAGGCCTCCCAGCTGGTAAAACCAGAAACAAGATGAGGTGCTGCCCCGTGAGAGTCCCAGGTCCTTCCTGGGGATCCGTCCACCCCACCCCCAACCCCTCACAGTGGCCAGGGCTGGGCCAGGCCTAAGCCAGAAGCCTGGAACTTCATCCAAGCACTAGGGCCACCTTCTGCTGCTTTCCCAGGACAAAGGGACGAGGAGGTGGCAAGACCTTGCAGGACCTTGAACAAGTCACTTCCCCTCTGCTTCGCTCACCCAATCATTCTTGCCTTCGGTGAGCGTGTGCGAATCACGGAGCCACACGCTGCCCATGGAACAGTGACTGCAATACGCGTGCTGCCCCGGGAGAGCAGCGCTCACTTCTCTTCCTGCACAAGAAGGCTCTGAGCCCCACCCGCTGTGTCACGGGGCCATCCTGAACACGAAGGGAATAAAGCGTGGGCAAAAGCTCTGCCAATGCGAGGCTCCCCCCGCGCGAGAGGCGAGAAGCGTTTCCGTGGCTCCTCACCACTGAGTATTATTTTATCCAGTGGATGTTCCAAAATGTTTCCAATCATCTTCCTATTGTCGGACACTTAGTCCCAATTTGCTGCTATTATACAGGAAGCGCGATGGGGATTTATCCAAAGGGGGGAAATGCCAGATGCACAGACGATGCCGCTCAACCTTGTGAACGACTGCAGGGAGACTTCCCAGGCATCGCGCGGATCCTTCCCCGCCCCAGCTCCTCCTCCCCTGCCTGCGAGACCCCCTCCTGCAAGGTCACAGCCCACCCCTCCCTGTGGGTCACACAATGGCCAGACATCTTCCCCAAGACTCCCTGGGGGACTCAGCTCCAGCAAAGGCTCCCAGGGCCTCCAGGCTCCTGTAGAGTGGAAACACCTTAGCCTGACAGTGATGAGAGACGGGAGGGAGAGAGGAGGCATAGTCACTGAGCTCCTGCTGGTGCCAGCACTGCCATAGGTGCTTTATGTAACAACCACACGGCAGCCACTACAAGACAGGGAGGGTCACCTGCAGCTTACAGACGAGGAAACTGAGACTGGAGCCAGCTAGCGATGGGCCCACGGCCAGGGCACGCGTGCTCGGCAGTGCGAGCTCTAGGGCCTAGATTCCAGGCCTAAACACCAACGGACCTTCTGAGTCACCTTCTGGCTCACTTCCCTGGCCTTTGCTACCTGTCCCAGGCACACCAGACCACCTGCTCAGCTTCAAAGGCACCCCCATTTCCTTCTCCTCTGACCTGGGGAAGGTGCCCTTCCCGCCACAACCACCCAGATCCTACCTACTTGGCCCTAAGTGCCCTCTTCCAAGGCCTCCTTATTCTTTTAAGACTTCCCTGACCACCCAAATTGGAATCCACGCTCAGCAGGTACGGGAGCACTGTCTTCCCCTGCGTCGTGTCATGGCCCTGGCTCTCCTGGCCAGGCTGCGGAAGAACGATGCATCTGATCGAGTGACTGGTTTCAAAACCTAACAAAACTCGGCCCAACCTCAGCCAAGCTGCAGGAACAAGCATCAGGAGCACGGCTCGGACCCACACTGCCTGGGTTTGAGTCCTGGCAATCTAGCCTTGTGACCTTGAGCAACCATCTTTCCCTCAGTAAGCCCCAGTCCCGTCAATCTGTAAAATGGGTAGAAGGGTAACAGCGTCATCCCTCAGCATCCATGGAGGATTGGGTTCAGGACCCCTGTGGACACCAAGATCCTCAGATGCCCAAGTCCTTTGTATGAAATGATGCAATGTTTGTACAGAAGCTACGCTCATCCCCCTGCAGACTTTACATCATCTCTAGATCACTAAGATAACGTCAGTGCCGTGTGAATAGCTGATATGCTGTTGTTGTTTCGGGGATAATGACAAGGAAAAGAGTCTACATGTTCAGCACGGATGCCATCCCTGCCCCCCACTGCAACTGGTTGGTTCCACAGACGCAGAACCCATAGACACAGAGGGTCGACCGGACTGACGGCACAGGGTTTTGTGAGGACAGTAGGAAGGCTGCGTGGAAACCCTTACAGCAGTGCCTGGCATCGAATACGTGCTCAATAAACGGTAGCTGTTACGACTCCTCTCCCCGAGCCTCCAGCCCACAAAGGAAGCTGGGCCGCCTATTCTCAAGCCCAACCCGTGGCCCAGGCGCAGGTCTCTGGTCACAGTCCCAGTTGGTGCCCTGTGGCATTCCCATCAGTGTTTTCTGGTCACGTGAGTTCAAATGTGGCAGGGGACAAATGACAGAAGCAGCCAATCTTGCCTGTTCACCAAGGGAGCAGAGCGTCTGGCTAGGATGCAGATGGCCAGAGCTGGCACCTCTTTGCCCCTACCACTGAGTATTACTGAGGCCACAGCCCACCCTTGCCTTGCCAGACCCCAACACACTGACCTCTGAACTTGCACAGTCCTGATATTCCAATCAATTGCCGAGCTCCACGCGACACCCACCTGGTGCCCCGGCTACAATGTCATGGTAGAGTGTCGGGCTCTGGACCCAGACAGCCCCACACTTTCCACTGTGTAACCCCAGGGAGGTTACACCACCTCTCTAAGCCTCTGTTTCTCACCCATGACAAGTAGCCAACAAAGCACCCGACACAGTTGCTGGGAGATGATACCAGGTACTTATCCTAGTGCACGGCATACAGTAAGGGCTCAATAAATGCTGTCACCCAGGTAACTGCCAGTATTGCTCCAGGTAGGGATCATCATCATCCCCTGGTAGTAGATGGGACAGAGAAGCCCAGAAAGGGGCCTGCGGTGTCCAGGCTGCAGCTACAAGAGGCATTTCCCACCCCAGCCTGTGCAGTCAGGCGATCCTCTCTGCCGCCCCCAAAGCTCAGGCCCAGAACTTCCCAGGCACCCACACTACACTCCCAAGAGGGTCCAGGGCTGCTGGCTGCCCTTTCTCTCGGCCGCACCTCTATCTTGTGGGGTAGGAGCTGGGTGGCCTCAGGCCCCAGGCCATAACTTCCAGCTCCAGGCAGAGTCCTGAGTATGGCACGGCCACAGCAGCAGGGAAGCAGGTGCCTGAGCTGCGAGAAGCCCCGACGGGGAAGAGGACGGGACATCGGTGCCGGCTCCCACTCAGCCGCCATGTGACCTTGGACGAGTCATTCTTCCTCTCCAGGCCTCCATCTATCTTTTAGTATTTACTGAGCAAGACCAAGCACTGTTCTCACCTAGGATTCAGAAGCCACAGGGTCCAGGAAGGGCTTGAAGAGGAATGCTGTCCCCCACACGGACGCCCTCCAGGACGCCTGTGGTGCCCAGGCTCCCAAGGGCTGTGCTCTGCACGGGTTGCTGGGCAGGCATGGCCTCAGGCTGGCCTGCATGCGCCAGCTCCGTGCCCGCGCTGGGCCACAGCGCTGAGAGGGGAGCCTGGCACGGGCTGCCTCCGCTGCAGGCTCCATCTGGAGGCACGGGAGGCACGCAGGCTCCCAGCCACTCCTGTTCTCCACACCCCAGCTCAGGACCAGCAGCCCCGCATCTCCCACAGGCTTCTGAGGGCATCAGCCCAGTCCCCAGCTCAACAGACTCTCAATGCTGTGGGAGGGGGCACGGCAGCTGGGCCCCGCAGAGCCCTGGAGGAGCCTTAAACCCGGTGCTCTTCCACTCCCACCTCTGGGTGCAGAGGAGGTGACATGTAGATCCCCGAGTGAAGGTGCAGCGTGCGGCAGAGCGCTCCCCGCCTCCAGTGCATCCTCAGAGCTCCGGGGGAAGCGAGGACCATGGCTGGCAGCTGAGGGAGACAGCAGCATGCCGGAGCTCCCTTCTGGTCCTTGTCCAGACCCTGAAGGTCCCCATGAGCCACCACGGCCCACAAAGCTTTGCCAGTCAGTGGCCTCAGCATCCAGTAAGCACCCGGGGGTGCTGCAGTCCCTTGGTCTTTCATGCCTGTCCCCCAGACCCTAGGCTCATGGCCCTTGGGCCTCCCTGAGGTGCCAGACACAACTGAGACACCCAAGTCCTCTCCCTCTCATCGCTGGGGACAGATCCTGGCCACAGGCACAGCGGCCCACATCCCCAGCTCCGGAAGACTGGGAGGGGAGGAGGGAAGGGGAACAACCCCAGGGTGGGGGTTGCTCCCCAGGGGTCAGGAGCTCCCCAGCATCCCGATCTGCCCGCAGGAGATGGTCCCACAGCCTGTCTGAGAGATCCCCAGGGCCGGGGCCGCCAAGAGACAGCAAGAGCAGGCAGCAGGCAGCAGAGCTCAGTCCCCAGCAGGCAGCGGCCCACCAGCCCCGGTAGCCCCTACCCTGGCGGGAGGTCAACAGCCTGCAAACTCAGTTCGCGGTCTCCTCCCCCAGGGCTGGAGGCTGGGCCTACAGACAGCAGCTCCCGGCCCCTGGCTACACCCGATCCCATCCCCGACCCCCGCGTGCCTACCTGGGCCCGAGGGTCCCCATCTTGGGCAGCCTGGGCGAGGGGCGGCCCCTCGGCGGCTCGGGCGGCAGGCCGCGGGGCGGGGCGGGGCGGCACGGCCGCGGCGGGCTCTGCGGAGCTGCCTGTTCCGCGACACCCCCGCCGCTGATGGATGCCGACTGCAGCGGCGGCGGCTCGGCGTGCGCCGGGGGCTGGGCACCGTGCCCACAGCCCCGGGCCTGGCGCCCGACGCGCGCCCGCCCCCGCCCCGCTGGCCCCCACGCCCAGCCCAGGGGCGGCCGCTCGCGCCTGCTTCCTCGCTCGCGGCTCGCGGCTCGCGGCGGCCCTGCCCCTGCCTCCGCCTCCTCGCTGCCTGGCTCCCTCTTCCCCTCCCTCTCTCCCGCCCCCGGGCCACCTCCTCCCAGGCCTGGCCACTGCGGGACTGGGCAGCAGGAGGCAACTCTTGCACCTCTCTGCCCCGACCCTAGCCCTGGTTACTGCGGCCAACCCCTGGGGCTCAGCAGCGCTGAGGAGGGGGAGGGAGGGAGGATCCCTGACTCAGAGGGGGTGACTCAGCCTCAGGGGGCCGCCCATCCCCCCAGGCCGACCCCCTCACCTCCCCTGCAGCACAGCGTGTGGCAGGAGCTGTGGGGACTTGGCGGCGTGGCTCCCCATTGGGAAGGAGCTATTGCAACCGTTCTCCGGTCTCCCTGGAAGCCTCCTGCCTCCCAGAGTCTCTGGAGGCTGTGCGTCTGTGCATTGGTCCCTACGTGCACTGTGAGGTGACCATGAGGGAGACAGTGAGTCCAGGGATCTGTGAGGGACTGTGTAGCAGATGCGCCTGCTCCCCAGGCTCCAGGAAGGTGGGGGTGGCCAAGAGGCCGCTGGCAGAGGTCATAGCTCAGAACCAAGTCAAGCAGGGGTCTTCCTCCCCCGCAGCACGGTTCCACCTCCAAGCTGGGACCAGCACACCTCACTCAGACCACAGGCAGGGACCGCCAAGTGCAGAGGGCTCTGGAAGGCGGAAGGCCAGTGCTTCAGTCCAGTTCTGCCACTGGCAAGCTGCTCCCTGGTTCTGGGTCTCGGTTTGCAAACAATGAAACAAAGGGCTGGATGTAGGGCTCCAGGGCTCAGGTCATGAGAGGCCTGGAGAAGGCGGGTCACCCCCAGGATGGCCAAAGACCTATGTCCATGATTGGACACTGGCTGCCCACATGACTCCTGGCCTCTGCCCCTCCCCCCACAGAACGCACATTTATTCTTTTGCTCTTCAAACCACCTCCCAGCACCCCTTAGAGAACTGTGCCCCTTTGTCCCATTCCCAAAGCGAGCCTTCCACTCCTATACCAGGTGTCCCAAGACACAACTTCCAGTACCTTCTCTCTCCCTGCTGCCCACTGGGCCCAGGAGTGGGTGGAGAGCAGACACAGGGAAGCAGCCAACTCCTCCTAGCCTAGAGGACACTCCATCCCTGCAGACCAGAGAGGGCGAGCCCGACATGTCGGCCCAGGGCAACCCAGGGTCCTGCCTAGCAGATTTCCTGGCAGATCCCCACCACGGCCCTACCCCCATCTCCCAACTTCAGTTCTTCCCAGGAACTCCCCAGGAGCCCCAGCCGGCCCTCAGGGGTGTGGCCTCAGGCGAGCCACTCTGCCATCCAGGGTGCTGTTTGAGTGCAGCTCAAAGGAATGAGCGGACGAATCTGACACTTGGGAGTTCCCTCGGCAGATGACTCCAGTGCTTCCGGTGAGATGCCTGCCTGCCTCCTTCAAGTATTTTGCTCCAAACAGATCCTCAGCCTTCTCTGCTCACACGGCCACCCGTCCATGGGCTCCTGTGGGAAGGCTCGGGAGGGCGGGGCTGTGCAGCCAAATCCTCCCCAGGGCCTCCTAGTTCAACTCCCCTTCCCTGGGTCCCCTCCCCCGGGCCCTTCCCCCCAGGCAGGGCCCTCCCCACTCCTCGGGGCAGAGCCACTTTCCCACCCTCCCTAGGCAGATGGAGCCTCTTACTTTCCCAGGAGAATCCAGGCTGCGCTCCAAGCCCAAGGCAGGATGTTCCCAGACATCACTCTGCAGCTACACCCAAAGGGCCCATTTCACTTCAGCTCAGTGGGTCCATACCGAAAACCGGGCTTCTCCTGCTATGTTCATTATTTCTGATGCTGTTATTATTATTGGCAAACTTCTCTATTAGCACTTTTGAGTGTGTACGGCACTTTCATTGTCACATATCCCCCATTAAATCCAGAGGCAGGCTGAGGCCCAGAGTGGGAGCGACTTGTCCAAGGTCAGCTTGCTCAGTGGCACACACACTTCCCACTCTACCTGACAGCGACCAAGGAATCAGGCAGGGACGAGGCCCCCACAGGCATCCGTTGACATGGTTACCTGGCCGCTCGCATCACCTAGGCAGGGAAATTGAGGCCCTGGGACCAGACTCAACCCAGGACTAAGTCTCCTGAAAGCCCCCAGGCAGAAGTGCCAGGGCCAGGGGAGACCAGCCCAGGAAGCGGGCTCTGCGGCTCCCTCAGCTGTGAGTTCTGCTCCCAGCCCTGGCTCTGTCCCTCCATGTCCTCTCTCACCTGTCAGATGGGAGCATCTCTCCCCTCCCCTCCCCTCCCCTCTCCTCCTCTGGCCCTGGGCCGGGTTGGGGGGGGGGTCGGGGGTCATCAAGTGCTGGCAGAAGAGAAATGGCAGGGCTCCGCCTCCCTCTCCGTTCTGCCTAGGAGGCAGGAGAAATTCTTTTCTTTTTAAATGTTAACTGGAGCAAAGCTGAAGGTGCAGGAGTCCAGGAGAGAGGAAAGCTGGGAGGATGATCTGCTCTACTGGCTGCCGGGGCAAAGCAGGCAGCGTCCCCCCCACCCCACACACACTCCAGGCCGCTCAGGGGTGGGCAGGGACTCGGCTCCTCCCCCCACTCTGCTCTTTCAAAGGAGGGAGCCAAGACCCTCAGCAAAGCAGCCACTTAGCGACGTGGCCCACGGGGAGTCGGGAGCTGGACGTGGCCTCAGAACTCCAGCCGCCAGGGGCTCCTTGATCCTGGCTGGACAGGGTGGGCGAGGAGCGCTCCCGGCCAGCGCTGAATCGCTCTTCCAGCAAGCAGGGCCGTTCCCACTGAGCCAAGCCCTGGGGAAGGCGCGAGGACCGGGACAGTGTCTGCCCTTGAATTCACAATCAGTCCAGCGGGGGGGATCGGCCCAGAAACCAGCACATCAGAAGCTTCCAGAAGACGAATCACCACCACCTTCCGAGCACTTCCTCTGTGCCCAGCACTAGACACACGGCCGTTTGTTCAATCTGTAAAACAATTCCCTGGCGCTGCAATTAGGAACCCCTTTTACGGTGGGAGAAACTGAGGCTCGGCGTGGATGATGACTTTGCAGAGTTCACCGGGCTAATAAATGGCAGGGCCAGGACGTGAAGGCCACAAGCCACACGTGGCTATTAGGCACTTAGAATGTGGCTTGCACAAATTGATACGTGCTAAATGTAAACTACACACCAGAGTGTGAAGATGTAGTACTGAAAGAAAGAGAATGTAACCTATCTCGGAGGGGCCATCGATGTGGCGCAGCGGGTTAACGCCCTGGCCTGAAGCGCCGGCATCCCATATGGGCACCAGTTCGAGACCCGGCTGCTCCACTTCCTGTCCAGCTCTCTGCCATGGCCCAGGAAAGCAGTAGAAGATGGCCCAAGTCCTTGGGCCCTGCACCCATGTGGAAGACCTGGAAGAAGCTCCTGGCTCCTGGCTTTGGATCGGCACAGCTCCAGCTGTTGTGGCCATCTGGGGAGTGAACCAGTGGATGGAAGACCTCTCTCTCTGTCTCTGCCTCTCTCTGTAACTCTGCCTTTCAAATAAATAAGATAAATCTTTAAAAAAAAAACCTATCTCAGAGATAACGTTTATATCAAAATGATCATACTATGGGAGTGTTGGGTTAAATTACAGGCACCATTAGAATAATTTCATGCTTATTCTCACTTTTTTTTTTTTAATGCAGCCACTGGAAAAGTGAAAGGTACCCATGTGGCTCTCGGTCTGTTTCTTTCAGTCGGGACAAAAGATGCCCTGAGGTCCTCACCCAGGCCCCAGGATCAGAAAAGGCTTCCTGGAGGAGGGGACCGTGGGGCTGGGTCAAAGTCAAAGCTGGGGGAGGAGGGTGTTCCAGGGCAAGAGAACTGCAGGGCATCTGGCTCTGGCCCCGGCGGGCAGCCGGGCCTGGGTGGGCTGAGCGCTGGGCCAGAGGAGGAAGCTGCCAGGGCCAAGCTTTCCAGAGCAGAGCGACGACGAGCAGGCCTGGGAGGTCTGCCCAGCGAGGCCGATCCGCCGGTCACTGGCACTCCCGGGAAGGCACTGCAGGGTGGCTGCGTCTGGGTGGACAGGGCAGTGCCCAGCCGGCAGAGAGTTTCCTTCTCCTCACTGCCCCTCCCCTCCTGGGAACACCCTCCAACATCACAGTCCCCAGAGATCTCACCCACCCCTGGGACCCCCAGCTCAGGGCACCCAGCACCTTGCAAACCTGGTACAGTGTCGCTGAGGGCCCCAAGGGCAATGGTTACCTCTGGGAAGTGGACTGGGGTGGGGTCGGTGGCATTCATTAGTGCGGGAGCTCCAGGACCTTGGGCAAGGCCTTACCCGCTCTGAGCCTCTGTGCAATGGGTCGGTATCAGCACCACCTCTCAGGGCTGCTAGGAGCATGGTGACTAGCTCGCTCCGTGCTCTCTCCTCTGCCTCAGGGGAGCCTGCACGGGGGCATGCCTGCGGTTCCTCCAGTCTCCCCAAGCACCCCCCTCCTCAAGGTTGCCTCCCCTCCTGAAGCCCCCCCCACACACCCACTCAGGCTCTTCCTCGTCTCTACATCTGAATCTGGGGCTCAGTTCTCATGAGGCTCTGCGCCTTCTCCAACAAGGCTGCTTTCAAAGACAGGAACCTTGCCTCTGCTCCCCCAACCCCACTCCTCGGTACCCCCAGCCGGGCTTCTGCGCAGGACTGGGCACTCCGCAGCCCTGGGCAGTTGACTTCCAGCCTTGGCCCGAGCAATGCTGGGCTCCACCTGTCATCAGAGCAGCCGGCCCCGCCCTGCTTCCTAATGGAAGCACCTTGGTGGCTCCCGTTCCCTGATGAAGAAGCGCAGAGGCCTCAGCCTGCCTCTCCAAACCTCGCGACACCACCCCCCCACCCCCCCACCCCCCCCCCCGGTCTCACGTGGCTCTTCAGCCTCCTCCTTAGACAGCACATGACTCACTCGGTCAAATTGACAGGTTCCGGCCACCAGGGCACAGCGCCTCTGCCCAGCCCTGCTGCTTCTGCCGCGCCGTCTCCCTCGCCTCAGAGACCCTCTCATTGCTCCAGGCATCCTCCAGGAAGCCCTTCCTCAGCCCCTCCTCTTCACCACTACCCCTCTGGCTATAAATAACCTCTCAGCCTCTCCCCCTCCGTGGGGCTCCTAGCTGCAGCCTGTGAGTTTAGGCCAAGGGCTATTTTCTCACCCCTCACCCCAGAGGGTCCAACTCAGGGTGCTGAGGACATGGTGTGTGTCCCCCAGGCCGTCCTGTCAGACCCAGAGTAGCAGTGGGGTGCGCCCAGGATGCCGGGACACTCTGTGGGTCCAGTGCTGTGACCCAAACTCTAGGAAATCGGTCCTCCCCTGGGAGGTCTGGGAGCTACACTCTCGGGGCCTGAACATGAAAAACCCGGCCACCTCCCTACTGGATACAGATGTCCACGCAGCCTGCCAGATCAGGTGTCTGGAGTGTCAGCTGAGGTTTGCATCACCACAACATCACGGCTCTGCCGCAGTCAGAGGGGATCTTGGCGAACACCAGACAGAGCCTGGGAGCCGGGAGAGGCAGCGGGAGAAACGCCGGGTGTCTGTGGTGCTGGCTGTCAGAAGAGGCTGCAGCATCACCCTCAATCAGCATCACCCTCGCACAGAGCACTCGTGTCCCCATAGCGTGCTGTCACTGTCACTGTGCCCAGCAATTTGTCTACAGTTTCACGTTTAAATCTCGACAAAATCGAGGCGGACGTATAATTTTGGCCTTAACAGGGATGAACCTGAAGTGAGGTCCTCAGTCCAAGGTCACGCTGCAGTGAGTAGCGGAGCCAAGATTCCAGCCCGGGCACGCCGGCTCCAGAGCCCGCGCTTGTGGCATCGTTAATCCTGCACACATTTGGCTGAGCACGAATGCACTGTGGAGATGCTGACACGTTTAGCTCTTGTTGTGGGGGGGGAACTACACAGGTATAAACCTGGTTTCTAAAGTTTATTTATTTATTTATTTGAAAGGCAGAATGAGAGAGAGAGAGAGAGAGAGACCTTCCATCAGCTGGTTTACTCCCCAGATGCCTGCCATAGGCAGGACTGGGTCAGGCCAAAGCCCAGGGCCAGGAAACTCCATATGAGTCTCCCATGTGGGGGGCAGGGACCCAGGTGCCCGAGCCATCACCTGCTGTGTCTCAAGCACACCAGCAGGAAGCTGGCTCAGAAGTGGAGGCGGGACCCTGTCCCAGGCCCTCCAGTGGGCACCCCAAGGGGCAGTTTAATACACTGCACCACAACGCCCACCCCAGTGATGTGGCAACGTCAGAACTGCGCATTTTTTTGTATTTATATTATAACTTCAGTGTAGAGGTTTATTTTTTAAAAAGGGGACCAGCCCCGCAGAATAGATGCTGAGGTTTTCAGGGTGAACATATTCTTAGCATGAGCGTCCGAAGCTAGAGAGCTATTTCTCTTCTTTTTCAGCTGTCTTCCCATTCTGAACAGGGATAGTCTGGAGGCCTCACAAACCCCCAAGGCAGGCCCAGCGGAATTTCACCCGCTGTCCACAGCTCAGATCAGCAACGGTCGCCTGTGCTCCCATGCCTGGCCCCGGTGCCACCCAGCCAACGTCCTGCCAGCAGCAGGCACCGCCCTACAGTCTCTGCACCCTCCACTCGCTCATCCATCTGCAGGAAGCAGACGGCTGGGCCAGTCACCGCATCACCAGTTAATCCCCGACTTCACAGAGCAGCCAGGCAGCGACATCTGAATGCTGCCGTCTCCTCGCGCGGGGCCAGGCTGGGCAGAGAAGCCGTCCGTCTGTGTAAACTCAGCCTTCTGCTTGGGCGGCTCCTGCTGGACCCCCCCGCGCCAACTGGGCCCTCGGTGGCTTCTATCTGGCTGCCCAAAATAACTGTTGGCTTCAGTGGTTCCCTGGGCATGAATCGGGCCCTCGTGGGAGCTTACAAGCAGCTTGCAGACAGGAGATGGACGTCACGCGTCTCTGTCCTCAGGACACCGGTGGAAAGGTCCCTGGGGTTTATGGAGCTCGTCTGTGTACATGGAGGGACCTGGGATAGGAAGCAGGAGCCTACTGTCGAAAACACAGTCATATCCCCGACAGCTTGCGGCAAAAGTCAGACAGTACTGACATCAGCCACTGCCGTGAGTGACAGAGGGATCACAGGTCGTAAGAAGTGGTAAAGTGTTGGGCAGTTTAGAGGAGAAAGAGCCTACACAGGGGAGTGGGCTTTGGGGACAAGGGAGCATTAGGGCTGAGCGTGAAGGACAGAGTGGAAGCAGAATCTAGACGGAGGAGACGGCATGAAACAAGGCACAGGCTGGGGAGAACCGGGCAGGCCGGTAGGAGACAGGAGACCGGCTGGAAATGGCCTGGACGGGGAGATGCCAGGGCTGTGGCTGAGGCCTCAAGGCAGACGGTGGGTGCCAAAGGAGAGCCTTGACTGGCATGGGAGTGGTTTCCTCCCTGTGTAGCAGACGGGTAACTATCTACATTTAAATGGAAGAGAACGGAATACAATGCAGCACTCACAGCCACATGTGGTTGGCGGTTACCCCACAGGACAGCCTGCAGAACTTTCCTCACTGCAGAGGGCTCCAGCGGACAGCAGAGCCGGCCCCGAGGAGCCGGGCTGCAGGAGGACTGCCCTGTCCCTGATGGGGGGTAGGCAGCTGGGCGGGAGGGCAGCCGTGGTCTGCAGCCAGGGCAGGGCACTGCAATCATCTGGGTGAGATCAAGAACAGCTTCTCCTCCCCGCCCTCATCTCGCCCTAGCAGTAAACAGACCGGCGGCCCTCAAAGTGTGGTCCCTGGGCAGCAGCAAACCTTCCGCCCCCCCCCCCGCCCCAGACCCCCGGCATCAGAAGCGGTGGGGGCTGCAGCGGCATTGCCAGCCCTGCTGTGACCCTGACCTAAGCCCAGGCTGGAGACCTGCCAGAGCAGCTGTTCACTAGGGGTGCTGAACGTCCTTGTGCCTCAGTTTCCCCGAAGTAATCCCCTGTGGCTATTACAGGGGTTACACACAGCACTACCTGGACACAGCTTAGAAGAGTACCTGACTTGCAGTGCGTGTTCAGCGAATGTTACTGTCACTTCTGATCCTCGTGTGTCAGGTCACTGAAATGCGAGTGGCACTTTAACTGCTCCCTGTACAACGGGCCGGCCTCGGTCTTTTACCACTGTCTATGCCCTCCGCTGCCCGCTCTCTCCAGCCACCCGGTCCGTCTCTTGTTCTCAGAAGCGCTCCTGTGTGGAAGGCCTGGCACAAAGGTGGGTCTCAGTATCGTGAGTGCCCCCCAAAGGACTGAGTCAGGAGGCGCCCGGGAGCGGGAAGGTCTGGAGGCTGGTACGCTGCAGCCCCCTGCCTCGGGAGGCCCCAGCCTGCTCGGCTGGATGCATAGGAGCCTGCAGGGCACGGGAAGTGGCTCCGTGGCCCTGCAGCAGCTGTGTTCTGACTCGGGACCCAGCCAGGGGAGGGTGGCGTCCTGAGTGGGCGAGGACCCCGGCAGCCTGGATTCTGACTTTGGCCGTGAGATCTTGGACAGCTGTTTTCCTCTCTGGATCCAATCTCCTTACCTGTAACGTGAGCAACTTGGGCTAGAGTCTTCCTCAACCTTTTATGGGTCATGATTTCCCTGGAAAATGCAATGAAAACTGCAAAGCTACTCCCAGGAAAATTCTCGTGGGCATGTGTGCACACACATGCACTCTCATTATAATTCCAGGAAGTCTGCACACGGACCACCCCCTGGGTGCTGGGTAAGAAACCTTGGGCGAGAGGGTCTCTAAGCGTCCATTAAAAATCAGCTGCATTTTTGTACATTCTGTATCTTGAATCTAACTTAAAGGAAGCTTATGCAAAAGATATCACCAAAAAAAAAAAAAAAAAAGAATGGATTTGAAATGAGCTTTGGCAGGATACAGTTGTTGACTGGCAGAATGTTACATTCTCTCCCAGAGTCTGCCCCCACCTGTTCCGATGCCTCCCAAGGCTCCTCCCTCTCCTGCTGTCTCTCCCCCATTCAGAAGGGAGTGAGTGCAGAATCTCCAGACACCCCTGCTGCCACTGGCTGGCTCCGCCACTTCCCAAAGAGTAGACGCTTGTCCCAAGCTATGAGAGGATAGGAACGGAGTCTGTCTTATCTCTTGTTCCCCCACCCCGAATCCCTGGCTCAGAGGTCAACCAGCGAAGGTGTCTGTGATGACAGCCTCACCCCCAATACACACACGGACACACATGCATGTGTACATGTACATGTATGTGTGCGCATGCATATTACATGTTCACACATACCCGTATGTCCTCCCACACATAACCACAGCAAGGGACTGCACCTCTGGACACCTGGCAGTGTGGTCACTTGGAACAGGACAAAGTTATTTTTAGAGACCAAGTGACAGGACGCTGGTGAGAGCCGCCGACAGCCCTGATGAATCACCACCCACACATGAATGGGCCAGTCCGTGAGCGTGGTCAGGGAGGCCGCGCCAGCCTCCAGAGTGGATGTCTTGGGGTGGTGACACGGGTCGCACCAGGCTGAGCTCAGGATCACACCAGGGGCAGCACTGCTGGCCTGAGCAGACCGATACAGTCAGGCCAGCATGGCCGCACAGCCCGCCCCCGCCCCACCAGGCCCCCCGGGGGACTCTGACAAAGCCCCCAGGCAACTGGTGCCTCTCCCCTTGCCCCATGCACGCAAGCCAGCCTCCCGCCCACCACGGCCAGGCTGTCTTGTCATTAAGGCAGGGAGCCCGCAGTGTGCTGGACAGACGCAGACAGGCACTGCAGCTCCCACCTGGCTCTTTGGGAGGGTAACTTGAAAAAGCGCAAAGTGCATCTTTTTTTTTTTTTTTTTTTTTTTGACAGGCAGAGTTAGACAGTGAAAGAGCGAGAGAGAGAGACAGAGAGAAAGGTCTTCCTTCCGTTGGTTCACCCCCCAAGTGGCCGCTACGGCCGGCACGCTGCGCTGATCTGAAGGCAGGAGCCAGGTGCTTCTCCTGGTCTCCCATGCGGGTGCAGGGCCCAAGGACTTGGGCCATCCTCCACTGCACTCCCGGGCCACAGCAGAGAGCTGGCCTGGAAGAGGAGCAACCAGAACAGAATCCGGCGCCCGGATCAGGACTAGAACCCGGGGCGCCGGCGCCGCAGGTGGAGGATTAGCCTAGTGAGCCGAGGCGCTGGCCGACGCACAGTGCATCTTAAAGAGTGTACACATCATGGCCCAGAAGCCCCTCTTCTGGAAGTGGACCCTCAGGGAACAGCACACACAAGAACGTGGCTGGAACACTCGTCGGAGCATGTGCGCAAGAGGGAAGTGCTCTGTTCTTTCTCTATTTGCCTTTCACATAAATAATTTTCTTTAAAAAAAATGAGACAGGCATTTAGTTCCGTGTTTAAGACACTGCTCGGGATGCCCTCGTCCCACCCTGGAGGGTCTGGATTCGAGTCTGACCCCTTCTTCCCTCTTCCCATCCGGCTTCCTGCTCGTGTGCACCCTGAAAGGCAGGCAGCAAGTGCTGGCTCGAGCACGTGAGTCCCTGCCGCCCGCTCGGGAGACCTGGAGGGAGCTGCAGGCTTCTGGCTTCGGCCTGGGCCAGCCTCGGCCACTGCAGGCATCTGGAAAGTAGAAGAGCTTCCAGTAGGTGAAAATGAATCAATAAACACTAAAAAAAGAATGAAGTAGAAAACTAGAATTTATACATGTGTGCAGTTACTAAGGAAATTAATAGTGGCTACATTATACAACAGGGATACAGACACAGGCTGGAAGGGTGTGCAGTGATTACAAATAACATTGCCAATCTACACGCTGCTCGACACAATGCCAAGCAACAGAGTAAGCGTGGAGCAGCATGCAACAGGCATTCCGATTCTATAAGGCACATGTGTACGTACACGCAAAGAAAAAGAAAATACGTTTTCAGTGTTACCAGAGGCTGCTTTATAAACATGGACTCACTTCTTTTGTGCCAATTTGGGTTTGGCTTTGTTTTGTTGCTTGTTTTCTGGTGTGGGTGTGTGTGTATGTGTGTATATATGTGTGTCAACATGTTATCATTATACAAGAAAACAATAGAGGGCCAATCCCCTCAACCCCCACGCACAACTTCCAGCCTGAACCATTCCAAGTCCTTCCTGGAATCACCCCCGGGCTGCCTCTTTGGCTTTGAACTTTGCTGCCCTTCTCGGGGGCCTCCGGAGGCCAGTCAGTCAACTCCCACAGTGAGGACCCAGACCTCCACAGGCAGGTCCCCTCCAGGGCTCCCGGTCAGGACTTGAACCCATGCAGAGAAAAATCCAATGCCCTCGCTTTATAGTAAGAGAAAATTAGTTATTATGCTACAGATCAGAGTGGTAGTGGGGATTCGCATTTATACTCCTTCTTCTTTTTTATGGAGCACATCCTTATGTACATTTCACTGAACCCACACAGTGGTTTGTGCCCATTGCACAGATGAGGAAACCAAGGCCCCACAACTGCAGCAGTACAATGCTTGCCAAAGGGCACACAGTGAGTCAGAACTTAGTCGTACAAGGAGTTAGAAGAAATGGACAGGTTATCCCGAGCTCATGGTCTAGGGAAGGGGCTGTGCTCCACAAACCCTTCCTCCTGCCCTTTTCTCTCTTCCCCGCTGAGCTCAGAGTTGCTGCACCACCATCTGCTGGGGACCCTGCATCTCCACACCAGCCCGTGGCGCTCTCCCAGCTCTGGCAGTGGGTCCCTGCCGCCCCTCAGTCTCCTAGCAACGAGGCATCTGCTTCTCTCTCCACCTCTGGGCTCTGCTGGCCCAGGCCTATCTCAATGGCTCCTGTCATGGGGGCCGTGGCACCCAAGTGTGTCAGGGAGACAGGAGGAAAGAAGACAGGCACGCTCCCTGCTCTGCATCGGGGGCACTGGCCTCAGCTGCACTGGACTCTTCTGCGGTTTCTATCTGCTGATAGACACACACACACACACACAAAAGCCCAATCCTAGGGCCCGAATTCTAACCAATCCTAATCTAGTTCTGTATTTTTGAAATATGTGAATATGTGAATTCTTCCTATTAGAATGTTAACTCAAAATAGCAATAATAAAAGTAGAAGCAACAAAGCAGAAACTTCGTCTGTAGTCAATGCTCACAACCACTGCTGAGCAGACGCCAGTGTCCCATCTCACAGATGAGCAGAGACCTAACTTGCCTAGAGACATTTAGCGAATGACAGCGCAGGGAGGTAAACAGTGCGGCTGACACCGAAGTGTATGCTCTGACCACACGGCCTCTTTTTTTTTTTTTTAAAGATTTATTTATTTACTTGAAAGGCAGAGTTACAGAGAGGCAGAGGCAGAGGGGGAGAGAGAGAAAGAAAGCCTTCCATCTGCTGGTTCACTCCCCACATGACCACAATGGCCGGAGCGGCCCTGATCCAAAGCCAGGAGCCAGGAGCCAGGAGCCTCTTCCAGGTTTCCCACACAGGTGCAGGGGCCCAAGGACTTGCGCCATCTTCTACTGCTTTCCCAGATCATGGCAGAGAGCTGGATCGGAAGTGCAGCAGCTGGGACTCAAACCGATGCCCATACGGGATGCCGGCACTGCAGGTGGCAGCTTGACCTGCTAAGTCACAGTGCCTGTCCCCACACCCCCTCTTTATTTATTTATTTATTTATTTATTTTTTGACAGGCAGAGTGGACAGTGAGAGAGAGAGAGAGAGACAGAGAGAAAGGTCTTCCTTTGCCGTTGGTTCACCCTCCAATGGCCGCCGCGGCTGGCGCATCGCGCTGATCTGAAGGCAGGAGCCAGGTGCTTCTCCTGGTCTCCCATGGGGTGCAGGGCCCAAGCACCTGGGCCATCCTCCACTGCACTCCCTGGACACAGCAGAGAGCTGGCCTGGAAGAGGGGCAACCGGGACAGAATCCGGCACCCCGACCTGGACTAGAACCCGGTGTGCCGGCGCCGCAAGGTGGAGGATTAGCCTAGTGAGCCACAGCACCGACCCACACCCCCCTCTTACAAACCACCTGGGAGGCCCGGAGAAGGCAAACACCTGATTATTCGCTGACTGCCTGCTCGGTGTGACGCCCCCAGCGGTGAATGAGGGAGTTTAAGCATCCATGCTGTTGGATGGGTGGCTGAGACCACATGAAGATTCTTCGAAAAGTTCGTGGAAAGTGGAACAGAAGGGCTCACTGAGCCTGGTGCAAAAGAAGGCTGAGCTGCTCACAGAGCCCTCCCATCACACACGCCCTCCACTGACTCTCCGAAGAGCCCTTGCAGGCCGCTGATCGCTAAAACCGGGCAGTGAGCTCGTGGGAGCCTGTCATTCTATTCGCTCCACTTCCCTGTGTGTCTGAAATTTCCCACGACAAAAAAAGTTAAAGACAAAGGGATGGCGGAGAGACGGCTGATGAGCACGTCCGTTCTGACTCTGGTTTGAGCTCCAGCATCTGCAAAAGGCCCCCGACTTGGGCACAGTTGGCTCTGCCAGCCTTTAGGGTCAGGGAGGGCCAGCCTCTGTGTCGTGGCCGGGAGAGCGGCAAGCCAGGGGTCCCCCAGCCTGGCCGTCTGGGCTCTCTGCCTCCCCACCCAGGCCCTCTGGGGAGTCCAGTGTCCCGGCCCGCACGGAGCCAACCGTCCTGGGCTGGCTCTCTGTGGCTGCACCAGCCAGTCAGCCCAGGAGCTAGAACAAGATCGTGCCAGCCACTGGCAGAGAGGCAGCTATAAATCCAGGGAACTATGATTAGAAAGCAAATTACAGGCCTCCCTCGGTAGGTTTCCAACTCACAAAAACTTCCAGGCCGTCAAAGGGCTCAGAGTTTCCAGAGAGCGGGAGAAGAAAAATGTGATGGGGCGAGCAGTGGGAGCTGCGCCACCGGCAGGGAACGTCAGACAGGCGGGAGGGGCGGCCACCAGGGGGCAGCACGCCGCCAGGTGAACGGCGGCCTGCGCGCAGCGGGGCGCTCCGACACGTCCTGGCCGTGAGACTCCCAGCAAAGCATGAGCCTCTGCGAGCCTCCATTTTTCTCAGCTTCTAATTGGGAATTATTCCATCTACCACACAGAGTGGATGTAGGGATTGAGCGAGGCAGTTCGAGGGTTCTTTAAAAAATTCCTGGAAAATGTCTATTATGAAAAAGTCATACATGGACTTCAAAAATTTTTGCACCACAAAAATTTATCCTTTAATTCAATTTTTCACAGGTTTTCTGAAGCAGCTCACAGATGGCAAGTGTGTTACCCATTTCCTGGCACAGAATAAGCACACAATAAATAATAGTGGTTTTTTTTTTAAGTGCTAATGTGGGATGAGTGTTTGTCACAGCAGTTAAGACACTGCCTGGGGGCCAGCGCTGTGGAGTAGGGGTTAAAGCCCCCACCTGTGGTGCCAGCATCCTCTATGGGCATTGGTTTGAGTCCCAGCTGCTCCATTTCTATTCCAGCTCTCTGCTATGGCCTGGGAAAGCAGTAAAAGGTGGCCTAAATTCTTGGGCCCCTGCATCCTCGTGAGAGACCGGGATTGAAGAACCTCCTGGCTCCTGGCTTCAGACTGGCCCAGTTCTGGCCATTTGTGGCCTTCTGGGGAGTGAACCAGCAGACGGAAGACCTCTCTCTGTGTTTCTCCCTCTCTCTGTCTGTGACTCTACCTCTCAAATAAATATATAAATCTTAAAAAAAGAAAAAAAAAAAAAAAAGACGTTGCCTGAACACCCACATCTATATGCGGGTGCCTGGGTTTGAGTCCCAGCCCTGGTTCGGATGCAGCCTTCTGCTCACGGGCACCTTTGGAGGCAGTGGGTGATGGGCCAAGTCCTTGAGTCTCTGCCACCCACATGGGAGACCTGGATTGAATTCCAGACTCCTGGCTTCCGCTTGGCCCACACCCAGCTGTTGGGGGAGTGAAATAGCAGATGGAATAACTCTCTCTCTTTGCCTTCCAAATAAATGAAAACAAACAAACACACAAAGAAGCTTAAAAAGAAAAAGTGCTAACCATATAGTGCCACAATTCCACTGCTGGGTAAACCACCCAGAGCTGAGAGCAGGGTGTTCACAGCCGCATTATCCACAACAGCCAGGAGAGGGCGCAATAGCGCATCCACCCCCAGGGGAATAGGCGAGCAACACGTGGCAGACACAGACAAGGGAATATTGTTGGGGCTGCGGAAGGAAGGAGATTCTGATGGAGAGCATCACGGAACCGTCTGAGTCTCGGTGTCTTCATCGGTAAAGTGGGCATGACCACAGCACCGGCCTCACGGAGTTCTAAGCGAACTATGCAATGTTGCAAGGCAGGTGCATTGCAAGTGGCAATGCTGGAAAACAAAAGTAGCTGTCATTACTCCGTGTGCTTAGGCCTCAGGCAGGCCCCAGGCCCCCAGACAGAACTCCGCTACTGCTTCTGTCCACCTGCAGTCGTTGGCGCAACGCAGATGCCAGACCCGGCCCCTGGAGAGAACCAGAGGCCTGGCAACCTTGCCATGACCTTGTAGGCAGAGCAGGAAAGGCGTGGCACCGACCCCGTGGTCGTGGACTCCTGTTCTCAACTCCCCGGCTGAGCGGCTCTGCAGATGCTCAGCGGGACGCAGCCTGTGCTGGGATAACAGAAGCAACCAACGTGGCCGACTCAGCCACCCAGCGGCCTGCACCAGGGGCCGAGCCCCGACCCCCGACCCTGCAGCCTTTGCAGACCACCGGGGCCTAGAGACACGTGGGCGCCCAGCTACGTTCACACCATGCACCAGCAGTGACACCTGAATGCAGCCCAGGACCACGGAGCTCCCTGTCCCACTGGAGGGGCCGCTGTCCTCTGCTGTCCCTGTCTCTGCCGCAGCCAGTTTGACAGTCAAATGTCAACAGTCCGCCCCCAATTCCAGCAGGCGGCCTTATGGAAAGAGCGAGACAGATCTGGGTTCAAATCCCAGCCCCACAACTTCCTTTATTTAGTAGAAGACAACGGGGCAGAGGCGGAGAGCTCGGGTTACGGCGTCTCTGCTTCGGTCTTCTCTTCTACAAAGCCTGTCTCACCTGTCACTCAGGCACAGGATGAGACAGACAGGAGCTGGCTCTGCTCTGGAGGAGGCAGCCGCTGAGTGACAGCTGTGGTGCTAGTCTTATTTATTTATTAATTTATTTGAAACACTTACTTATTTATTTGAAATGCAGAGTTACAGAGAGCGAGGGAGAGACAGAGAGACAGAGATCTTCCATCTGCTGGTTCATTCCCCAAATGGCTGCAACAGCCAGGGCTGGGCCAGGCCAAAACCAAGAGCCGGGAGCTTCTTCCTGGGCTCTGGTGTGGGCCACCCTCCACTGCTCTCGCAGGCCATTAGCAGGGTGCTGGATTGGGGGAGCAGCCGGGATTGGGACTGCAGCGTCCCGGGTGGTGACTCTATCTGCCACACCACGGTGCCAGCCCTGGTCATTCGAATCTGTAATGCCACGATCAGGAGATGCGTGACCGTGGTGTTTCAGCAGACGGCAGGAACTTGCCTTGGTCTGAGTTCCAGCTCGCTCAGTTCCCTTCAGGAATCTCTGGGTGTGAAAGCTGACCAGGGCCCCACTGTACAGACAATGGAGTCGAAACCCAGCTCAAGGTCATGGGGCAAATTCACGAGAGCGCTGAGCTATACCCCAGATCTCTTGATTTCCCCCAGCCTTAGTCCCGGGGGCCAGCTAACTGCCCAGTGCCACGTTTGTACGCGGACTTGAGGGGAGGGGACGGTGACCTTTTGGGTCCCAAATACCAAAATGTAGCTGACCTCAGCCAGAACGGGACAGGGGCGACCTCGCGGCAAGCCAGGCCAGAGGCAGGGTGGTGCCCCGTGCCGGCGGACCAGGCCAACTGGGCCGGCAGCCAGAGTGGCGCCGTCGGCACAGCTCAGGGCCCTCTCACCCGCCACATAATAAAGTAATTATGGGATTAGGGATAAAATTAGTCACTTGTGTAATTATTTTCCTAAGAACAAGAGCAGAAAGGGCCTTTTTACAGAGCTGCTCCTTGGCCCTCCCGAGAGTATTCAAGCAGAGATGCAGATGAGCACGCGCGCGCACACACACACACACACGTGCACGTGCACGTGCACACAGCAAGGGCAGTACATGGAGGGGGCACTGGCCCTCCGTGGCAGGGCCTCCCAGAGGGTCTCTCTCCCCAGTGTTTGCCTCACTGAACACCATCGCAAGTCCACTGCCTCCCTGCCGGGCCCCTGCCTGCGGAGTCCTGTGGGACAGTCCCCAGCCACAGCGTCTCAGGCCCAGGCTGCCCCGCGTCCCCTTGATCTTGGGGGCTGCTGACACAACAGCGGCAGGACCTAGGGGTCCACTAAACCCAGAGCCATCCCTAGCATTGGCCACCGTGCTAAGCAGCATGTCCAGGTCCTTGTGCCCAGAACCTGTGAAAGGGTCCCCCCACAGGACCACAGGGAGTCAGCGGGTGCGACCCGTGAAGCACTTTGAGAGGGTGAGACAATCTCAGATCGTCCAGACAGAACCACTGCGATCACAGGGTCCTCGGAAGACAAAGAGGGAGGCAGGGGAGGCAGAACCAGGGACGTGACAACAGAAGCAGAGAGTGGGGACCGGCGCTGTGGTATAGTGGGTAAAGCCGCTACCCGCAGTGCCGGCATCCCATACAGACGCCGGTTCGAGTCCCACTGCTCCACTTCCGATCCAGCTCTCTACTAATGGTCTGGGAGAGCAGTGGAGGATGGTCCAAGTGCTTGGGCCCTTGCACCAGCATGGGAGACCCAGAAAAAGCTCCTGGCTCCTGGCTTTGAATCAGCGCTGCTCCAGCTGTTGTGGCCACTTGGGGAGTGAACCAGTGGATGGAAGACCTCTCTCTCTCTGCCTCTCTGTAACTCTGCCTTTCAAACAAAATAAATAAATCTTTAAATAAATACATCGTCAAGAAGCAGCAGCAGAGTGGAAGAAGGCTATGGCCAAGGGACCCGGGCAGCCTCAGAGCCTGCCCTTGCCACTCCACCTGCGCCAGGTTGTCAGCCCCCTAAGGCCGCTTTGCAAACATCCGCCCCCCAGAACCCCAGGGGAACACAGCCGCGTGTGTCGAGCCACTGGGTGTGTGGTGTTTTGTAGCAGCAGCGTCAGGAGCTAACACAGCTGCCTGAGGAGGGAACCAGGGAGTCCACCTGTTCCCGCAGGTTGAAACCCTCAAGGAAACGCCCACCTCAGCCCAGGGAGACCCTGGGGCCCAGAAGCCCTCTGAATATGCCTGCAGGAAGGGGCCTGGCTGGGCCCCCGCTCAGGCTCGCGTGGACGTGGGGCACCCGGGCGCAGGCTGTGTGCTTACCCCGCCACACGGCAGGTGAATCACTGCGCGGCCCAGCCCCCAGCTGAGGAAATCGGCTCAAGGGTTAGAGAAGGGCCTCCGTGAAACTAGGCCGCCCCCTCCGCGCTGTCCCGCCTCCCACCCCAGGGGGAGCTGGGGGAGAAATCGAGAACCCTGCCTGCCCTTCACCCAGACGCCGCGGGCTCTGGGCACGGCCTGAGGAGCGGCCACAGCTTTGGGCCAGAATCCCCCCAGGGAGCCTGCCCAGTCTGAAATATGGCCAGGGTGCCCTTAGGCTAAACCCCAGAGCCCAGCCACCGCCAGACGTCCAGCCACAGGAGAAGGGATGAGCAGCTCACGAATTTCGGGGCGTTTCTCTGTACCAACACAGGCTCCGGCTCCGACCTCGAGCTAAGTGGACCGGGAGGGTCATGGCTGCGCAGGGCAAAGCAAAGCAGATGGTTGGAAGGAAGCATGCCAAACCCCCAACAAGTCTGGAGTGATTCTTTTTCTCTCCCTATTTTCCAAAGTCTCTGTACTGTGTTATTACTTTGTAATTAAAAAAAAAAAAAAAAGAAAACAGTCTTATTACAAACAACAACAGGGTATCTGCAGAACCCTCAGGAAGCCACACACTCGGCACTCACGCCAGAAGGAGCAGCAGGCAAGAGCCGCGGCCAGGGAGGCACAGAGAAAGCAGGGGCGGCGGCTAAGGGGGCTTCTGCGGAGCGTGGCCCGAGAGCCACTGGGGACCCCGGCCCCTCTGCCCCCACCCAGGCTCATTCACAATGCAAACCAGGTGTCCAGAGGATCTAACGCTTGACCCGTCTGTCCCCATTCTGCAAGGAGGGGCCTGAAAGAGGGCCCCTAGCGTCCCCAGGAGCAGCGTTTACAATGCAAATCAGGCACCCATGGGAAGCAGTCATGCCACCCCCCAGCCCAGCCCAGGCAAAGAGGCGGCCCTGAGCACACGGGCCGGGTGGGGATTTCCTAGCGTCTTCAGGGTGGGGCTGTCTTGATCACACCAGCTGGGCTTCCAGGAGGACCTACGTATCTCCCATAAACACACACAGAAACATAGACACACGCACAAATAAACATATGAACAGATCCAGACACACATAGACACACAGACACATAGACACACATACATAGACACACACACATAGACATACACACAGATACACATGCACAGACACACACACACACAAATACATAAACATACACACACAGACACAGACACACACAAAAATACATAAACATATGCACAGATACATACACACACATAGACACAGAAACAGACACACACACATACACACAGATACACATACACACAGACAAACACACATAACCACATAGATACACAAATACATAAACATACACACACATAGACACACGGAAACATAGACACACACATAGACATACACACACAGATACACATACACACAGACACACATACACAAATACATAAACATACACACACATAGACACACATAAACATATAGACACATGCACAAATACATAAACATATGCAGATACATACACACATAGACACACAGAAACATAGTTACACACATACAGGCATATACACATAGATACATAAATACATAAGCATACATACACAGATACACAAACATACACAGAGACACAAACGGACATACTCACATACACAAACACACATATACACCAATAGACACACAAATATATAAACATACACACAGATACACAGACATACACAGAGAGACACACACAGATACACAAACATACACAGATACACAAATACATAAACATACACACAGAGATACATACACAAACAGAAACATATAGAGACAAACACACATAGACATACAGATACACAGAGACACACAAATACATAAATATAGATACACAGATACATCACACAGAGACACAGATACACAAACACACAGATACAAAAACACAGATACACACAAACACACAGATGCATATAGATACACACATAGACATACACATGCAGATATACACACAGACACACAGAGACACAAATGGACACACAGAGACAGATACACACCGACACAGAGAAAGAGACACACAGATACACATATGTACACACCCACAGAAACACAAATGGACAGACACAGATACACAAATACACAAACACACAGGCACACAGACATATACGCACACAGACAAATGGACACACACAGGGGCTGGTGCTGTGGCACAGCGGGTTACAGCCCTGGCCTGAAGCGCCGGCATCCCATATGGGCACCAGTTCTAGTCCTGGCTGCTCCTCTCCCGATCCAGCTCTCTGCTATGGCCTGGGAAAGCAGCAGAAGATGGCCCAAGTCTTAGAGCCCCTGCACCCATGTGGGAAACCTGGAAGAAGCTCCTGGCTCCTGGCTTTGGATGTGAGCAGCTCTGGCCATTTCGGCCATCTGGGGAGTGAACCAGCGGATGGAAGACCCCTCTCTTTCTCTGTCTCTCTCTCTCCATGTCTCTCTCTGTAACTTTGTCTTTCAAATAAATAAATCTTTAAAAAAAAAAAAGGACACACAAAGATACACCCATATAAAAACACAGACACGCACACACAGACACACACAGATACATTCTATACAAACACACAGACATATGCACAGAGACACAAACTGATATACACAGATACACATAGACACACACATACATATACACCCACAGAGACACAGACACACACAGACACACACACAGGCACAGGCACACACACTTGTCCTTGGGCCCATCACTCAGCCTCTCCAAGTCCCTTAGGATCTGGCCTCCTTGGCAGAAGTCACATGGCTTGTCCAGGGTCACCTCCCCAGGAACGCGTACGCACCCCTGCACACCCCCGCCAGCCTTTTTTCCTCTCCTGAGAGCTCCCTTTCCTCTCTCCCTGCCCACCTCATCACAGACCCCAGGAAAGCCTCAACTACTATTCAGGTGTGACTTCAATGTCCCCTCCCTGCCCCCACGCGCCCCTGACAGCCAATGGCCAAGTCCAGGCTGCTGCCTCCTTCGCCCAGAGGTGGAGGGAGGCTCCGAAGGCCAAAGGCCTAAGAAGCCCCCTCCGGCCCTGAACCTGGTGACTGAGCGACTCCCCGATGTCCCCATCACACCCCATCCTAAGAAACTGCCATCGCAGACTGCAGCAGCCAGCCCAGGGCAGGGTCACCCTGCGGGCCAGCCAGTGGCAAGGAGCCCCACTGGGCTAGGACGAGGCCCTCACTGATCGGGCTCTACCCTTTCCCGCCAGTCGAGTCAGTCTCATCTCTTGGCTTCATGTTCAATGCATCTGAAAAGGGCTCCTCTGAGGTCCCTGGGGATCTTAGAAACGTTACGCACACATCAGCGCCGACACCCAGACATCGCCCGCCCAGGGCAACGCTCTCTTCTCCCTGCATTCGGCCCTGCCAGGAAGGAGCAGCATGGAAGGCCAGGCACGTGGCACCACGGGCTGGGCGCTCCCCGTTTCCTTGCCTCTTTTTTTTTGGGGGGGGGTGGGACTTGGGCCTCTCATGTGACAGGCATGTCCTCTCATTTAACCTTGGCAATGACTCTGTGAGGAGGATTATTCCTGTGTTCTAGCTGTGGGAGGTACAGCTAAGGCCCTCCCAACGTCACACAGCCAAGTCAGACCTGGAAGCCAGGACTGCCGAGCCCCAGGGTCTTCGGGCTGCCCCTTCCCACCCCAGCATGCTCTGCTCTACACACAGCCGGGTCCTGCTGCAGGCTGGCTGCAACCCCACCCCCCACGTTGCAACCGGCATCTTACAAGCACACTTGCAGGACAGAACACGGTCAGAGCCTTGCAAGAGGCCAGCTGAGGGCTCCGGAGGGTCGGAGAGGAGGGGACCGGTGCTGTGGTCAGGGACAGGCGAGCTGCAAGGACTGCATTTGTACAGGCAGAGAAACAGAGGCGCAGGGAGGAGACATCTGTGGCTATGTCGGGGCTGGGATGTAGGCCCCCTGATCTTGGATTTGCTTTCCTGGACCTAGAAGAATGAAGTGTATGAAGCAGAGGCTGCCTGGGATAAACAATGAGTGAATGAACGAGGGGACCCAGTCCCTCTGGGCTGCAGACGTGTGCACAGTGCTTCCACGGGGACCTCGCTCTAGTCTCTCACCCATAGCAGGTGTAGGCAGAAACCGGGTCCTTCCATTCACCAAAGCTCAAGCGCTGCCAGGAGCCAATCGGGGCACAGAAGGAGGCAGAAACTTGGGTTCCCTTGGCAACGCAGACAAAGGCATCTTCTCAGCTCTACAACCAGTGGGAGCAGGGATGTGGACCGCACTCCCCCACCCCCGACCCAGGGGGCCCTCCCCTCCCCCTCCTCAGCGGGGAACCAGTTCAGGCCTCCAGTCTTGCCCCGGGCCTATTCCAGAGAGCCGGCCAGGGTGGGCCCTGGGGTTGAAGGCTGACAAGGGCAGTTGAGTCCTCCCCGGTCCGCTGGGGTCCATGCAGATGTTTTCAGTTCATCATCCTGGACCCCTCCACGGAGGCAGTGCCAGCTGTGGAATCCCAGGAGAGCCTAGGCCCAGGCCTGGCGTTCGTGCACAGCTGGGCCAGCGCACGTGCCACCCCCCTTCTCTCGGGCCTTGCTCTCCCCACCTATGTGGGCACTTGGGCTGGTTAAGCCAGGACCCCAGCTCCCTGTCTACACGCACCCAGCAGAACATTCCACTCTCTGGGATCGCCCCTTGGAAGAAAATCACAAGAAGACTGGTGCGCTCTGAGACACAGCTACCCACAGGCCAGGCTCCCTGTCCCCCAGTCCTGTCCCCAGGAGGCTTGGCAGTGTCCCCACAGAGGGCCACTCATCCCCAGTGGGGGAAGCAATCACTCACAGATTTTACAAAGATTTTCCACCTCAAGAGCCACAAGAGAAAGAAAGGTTTATCAGGAAGCGTCTCAGTTCCCCGAGAAGTCTTAAGTGCCGGCATCAAACCGCACGCATTGTCCGCCGCTGCAACCCTGCGCTCCCCTCAGCCGCTCCGGCAGCCCCCACCCCCAGGACTCGGCTCCCACCCCCACTCAGCAGGCCCTGTGCTCCAGATCCGGCTGCTCCCCACCGCGGCTCTCTCTCTGGTCTGTTGCCATCTCACTTGCCCATGCCTGCGCGGGAGCCCATCTTGCCTCACCGGGCCACACCCGCAGCCTGCCCGGGGGTCACCTGGCCTCCAGCCTTGCCCTCCTGTCCCTCCGGCCCAGCCAGAAGTCTCGTCCCGTCCACAGCACAGGGGCCTGAGTGCCCTCACCCTCAGCACTCCAGATGAAGTCCCAGCGCCTGGCCCGGTGTTCCCGAGCTGCAGGATCTGGGCCCACCTGTGTGCCCCTTGCTTCCTGCGGACTCAGCACGCGAGGCAAACTCCTGCCAGGCCGCAGCGCCCCTGCTCCGTGCCTCTGTGCTTTCTCGTGGCACGGGTGGTTCCCCTCGCCTGCTGTGAAGCCAACAGCTCGCGCTTCCTGGTGTCTGGTAGGGGCGGGGCTCTCGGGGAGGGGGAGGTTCTTGCAGACTTCATGACGCAGGTACCACTAGCAGCCTCTTTACACATGAAGACAGAGGCAAAGACGTGAATGAACCCGGCAGAGGTCATATGGTTGGTGAGAGGAGGTGTGTACATAGGGGCGCCTAGGTCACCCCTACCCTCTGCCCCACAGTGCAGCAGCCGGAGTGGGGTCAGAAGGCAGAGCCGTGATTGCCTCCCCCCACCTCCCCACCCCCGTGCCTTCTCCTCCCCCAGGCATGTGGGAGTGGCCTGTCTCTGACAGTGACACCAAGGAGGGCCCAGCCAAAGCCTCTCCCTAATGGGCAAATAGTGCGGCCACTGTAAGTGCACAAAGTACACTAATGGGACAGCAGCGACGCAGTCACCGACTCTGAAGAAGCGCAAACACTGTGGCCTGGCACCAGGGGCCGGGAGCCGCACCAGCTCATCTGTTCAGCCTTAACTGCCCACTGCGTCACCCCCACCCCCGCAGGCCTGCTGCAGGCACCATCAATTAGTGGGGATTTGTCACCCCTGCCACGTTTATTCCCCTAAAAAAGCTGCCATTTACCGAGCACCGGCCAAGAGCCTCGCTCTCTCTCCCCCGGGCTCTCAACCACCCTCTCTGGTTTCCTCACAGTTCCTCCGTCCATTCATCCCTTCAGAAACCACCGAACACCGACCGAGTGCCACGCAACAAACGCAGGATTCTTTTTTTTAGACAACTACAGGGGTGCGAGCTAATTAAGCAGCGACATTCAGGGGAAGCAGCCCAGGCTGCAAAAAGCCAGAGGAAGCGTTCTGAGCAGAGGGAGTAGCACGCATGGGAGACCTGGGATGGGGAAGACTCCTGTGCCTGGGGTGACCGGCCGGGGCCAGGTCCGTGGCCGCAGCTGGGAGGCAGGGAGGCCATGGTAAGGAGCCTGCATTGTATTCTAAATGCAGAAGAAAGACACCGAGTAGCACGGTCAGACCCGTGCATTACAAAGATCACTCTGGCTGCCGCTCCGGAAGGAGGCTTGAGAACACAGATTATGGATGTAATTACACAAACGACCTGGCAGGTGCTGGTCCAGTAAGAGTCAGCCCCCTTTGGCTTCCCTGCCAGCCCCTGCCCAAGGCTGAGACTATCCTCTGTGACTCCTGTTTCCTCTCCCAGTCTCTACACTGTCAGAACCGAGCTCTCCTGTGAACAGGGGATCCGTGTTAGGTAGGGAACGTGGCCCAGGCCGAGGACACCACTTGCCCAGTGTCACTCAGTGCAGCTGCGGCAGCGGTGGGATGTTCCTGCCTTGACCTGGACCCTGGATCAATCTAAAGGTCAAGAGGAAGGGGAGGCCGGCGCCGCGGCTCACTAGGCTAATCCTCCGCCTTGCGGCACCGGCACACCGGGTTCTAGTCCTGGTCGGGGCGCTGGATTCTGTCCAGGTTGCCCCTCTTCCAGGCCAGCTCTCTGCTGTGGCCAGGGAGTGCAGTGGAGGATGGCCCAGGTGCTTGGGCCCTGCACCCCATGGGAGACCAGGAGAAGTACCTGGCTCCTGCCATCGAATCAGCGTGGTGCGCCGGCCGCCGGCAGCCATTGAAGGGTGAACCAACGGCAAAAGGAAGACCTTTCTCTCTGTCTCTCTCTCTCACTGTCCACTCTGCCTGTAAAAAAAAAAAAAAAAAAAAAAAAAAAAAAAAAAAAAGAGGAAGGGGAGGCAGCAAGTGTTTAGAACTTAACACTGGGTTCTCCTCCACCCTTGC
Source organism: Oryctolagus cuniculus (assembly GCF_051225735.1). Taxonomy (NCBI): domain Eukaryota; kingdom Metazoa; phylum Chordata; class Mammalia; order Lagomorpha; family Leporidae; genus Oryctolagus; species Oryctolagus cuniculus. Next base: position 22,190,111 of record NC_142877.1, read on the forward strand.
TCCGAGCGCAGCATGGATACACTCAGAGCCAGGTTCTCGGTCCACTGTGGGCTCAGGGGAAGTGGGGAGGAGGAGGTTTAGGTCCATCTCTAGGTGTGCTCTATCCTGCAGCCCGAGCCAGGCAAGGGCAGGCCACAGCCGAGAGAGAGCACTCCCATGGAGACTGGGTACCTGCTAGGATGTTAGCTGAGCCTACCGACATCCCAGGAAGCCAGCAAGGCCGCGGTCCTCGTGTTACCCATCTGGAGCCCAGGGCAGTCAGTGCTGTGTGATGTGCTCAGGGCGTGGAGAGAAAATGACAGAGCTCTCATTGGAACCACAGCATGCAGCTTGGGGTCTCTGAGCCCAGCACCCCATTGTACAGATGAAGACGCTGAGGTCCTCCAGGGATGGGGTGCACACACCATCCCATACTGAGCAAGCAGTGGAGCCAGGGCTAGGAGTCTGTGTGACTTCCGCTTTAAGGGGGGCAGGGCTGAGCCTGGGATTTGGAGGCGGGGGTCAAGGACAGGACAGCTCTGCCTCCCCAGGCTATGGCCCCCAGCTCCCAGTCCTCCCACTGCTCATGGGTGTGGCAAAACCTGCCAAACCAGTTCCCGGTGCCAGGGCCAAGTGGCAGAGCCTGGAGCCGCAGGGTGCGTGGGAGGCTGCAGACACCAAATACCAGGGGCCAGGGAGGACGCAAGAAGGCTCCTGCCTGCCAGCCCCGGCCAGCGGACACCGCCTGGGGACAGAACAAGTGCTCGTGGCTCGTTCACAGGCCTCTGCCCTCCACTTCCATTCCTGCTCTGGACACTCGGCCTGTCGCCTGCCTGTCACTTGGACAGGAGACCCAGGCACCAGGGAAAGGCTGCAAAGTGACGGAGAAACACTTCTCCCCTCTCAGCCACCCTCTGCCTGGCCAGGTTCTCCCGCGCTCTGCCCTTCGCCCACCCCGGTCTCAGCGAGCCAGGGCCAGAGACTGCGGAGAAGCCGGTGCCCTGCAGAGGGCGCACCCGGAAGGCCTGGGGGTCAGTGTAGACCTCAGGAGAGCTGCCCTTCTTAGGCTTTGGCTTTCTGGCCAGTCCTTGGCAGGGCTCGGGCAGCACCATGGTTTCGGGGGCCGTGGAGGTCCCTGGCAGGGCTCGGGCAGCGCCGTGGTTGCGGGGCCGTGGAAGTCTGCTCTCATCCTGCCTCCACTCCCGCCCTCCCTGCCTCCTACCCCTCAGTGTGAGGGCCTCTACGGGACAGGCCTGGCTGGTGTGTCTCATGCTGCCTTAGGGAAGCCTGCAGGAGACCCCAGGCCAGAGTGGGAGGGAGCAGGCGAGCACACCCTATTCTCCCTAGCACCCAAGGCCCAGCCTGGAAACTGTCCCCAGGGCCTGTAAGACCCAGGAGCCAGCTGCTAGGCTCAAAGGGGCCTCGGCATCAGCCTGGGCTTCTGAGGGCCGGGCAAGTAGGAGGAGGACCAGAGGGATACAGGGCCTGGCCTGAGGTTGCATGGTGCGGTCACGCTGAGGAGGGACCGTGGGCCATCCCTGACCCTCAGCTCAGGGCTCCCAGCACAGTAGAGGCATTTTTCCAAATTCAGAATCAGGTGCCCTCGGAGGCACCACGAGACCCCTTCCTCACTGGCCCTTGGGGACTGCCTGGGAGCGGCACTGAGTCCTGCCACTCTAGGCTAAGCAGGCGCTATCTTAGTGTGCTGGGGCGGTAATAAAATACCATAAACCAAGTGGCTTACAAGCCACATAAGTTTGCTCCTGACACTTCTCGAGGCAGCAGCAGGCTCGGGACCTGGTGAGGCACGCTCTGTGGTGCACAGACGGCCCCTTCTGGCCTGTTCTTCCTGCACACAGTGGCGGGGCTGAGCGAGCCAGCGGTCTGGGGGCGCTTTTAGAAGGGCACTCGTCCCGCTCATGAGGGTGCAGACATCACGACTTAATCACCTCCCAAAGGCTCCATCTCCCAGGACCATCACTTGGGGCTCAGGATTTCAACACATGAATTTGGGGGGGACTCTAACACCCAGACATCACAGGCGTTCAGCGGCTGCGGTCACCTCTGTATCCCAGCACACGGACAGTGCCCGGCACACGGTGGGAACTCGGTGAAAACGTGCTGACTAAATGAAGACTCGCCGTGGCAGCGGCTGCAGGCAGGCTCCGTCTCCAGAGCCAGGCGCTGGGGTGAGAGGCCGGAGGGCAGGAGGCAGACACCAGGTGGGAACTAGGAGTCCGGCTGCCTGGGTTCCAGCCAGGTCGGACTGAACAAGCAGAGAACGTGGGCCCGCAGCCTCGGGAGCCCAGGCCTACAGACGAGAGGCAGGTTGTCCCCAGTCACACACTGTGTGGACTCCCTGGCTGCCGTGCATCTCTGAGACCTGGCGAGGCTACGAGACCCGGCCCTGTATGGATGGAAATCAGGGTGTCATAACTGCCCCCCGTTTCCCTGTCAGTGCTCAGCCAAGTAGGAAGATCTGAGCCGAAATCGTGGCTGGGCCACCAGGCCTCTCAAGATTCCCAGTGGAACTTGTAGAACTGAGTTGGTGACTGGCTTTGTACTCAGCACACATCCAGCGATAGCTGGGGACGCAAGTGCAACCCAACAGGGATGAGTAATAACAAGACTGCTGCCGTCACCAGCCCAGCTGGCCCCATAACTGCCCCAAAACGTAAATATCAGGGACCATCACCACGATGTTTCCAACGACACTGCAGCTCCTGCACCTTGTGAGCACCGACTGTGTGCCAGAGGCAGCGCTAAGTATGTTGCCTGCGCTATGTGTGTGGGCTCTGCAGCCTCTGAAGGAACATGTCTCATTGTGCCCATCTTACAGATGAGAAAACTAAGGCAGGCCGGCGCCATGGCTCACTAGGCTAATCCTCCGCCTTGCGGCGCCGGCACACCGGGTTCTAGTCCCGGTCGGGGCGCCAGATTCTGTCCCGGTTGCCCCTCTTCCAGGCCAGCTCTCTGCTGTGGCCCGGGAGTGCAGTGGAGAATGGCCCAAGTAGTTGGGCCCTGGACCCCATGGGAGACCAGGAGAAGTACCTGGCTTCTGCCTTCGGATCAGCGCAGTGCGCTGGCCGCGGCGGCCATTGGAGGGTGAACCAACGGCAAAAGAAGACCTTTCTCCCTGTCTCTCTCTCTCACTGTCCACTCTGCCTGTAAAAAAAAAAAAAAAAAAAAAAAAAGCTAAGGCACAGAGAACGAAGCGGCTTATCCAGCTTCATACATGGCAGGTGGCAGAGCGGGGTCTAAACCTCGTTTATCCTGGGTCTGGACTTTAAGCTCTCTTTTTATTTATTTATTTATTTATTTATTTGAAAGTCAGAGTTACACAGAGAGAAAAGAAGAGGCAGAGAAAGAGAGAGAGAGAGAGAGAGAGACAGAGAGAGAGAGGTCTTCCATCTGACGGTTCACTCCCCAAATGGCTGCAAAGGCCAGAGCTGCACCAATCCAAGGCCAGGAGCCAGGAGCTTCTTCCAGGTCTCCCACGTGCAGAGAGCTGGATGGGAAGTGGAGCAGCCGGGGCTCGAACTGGCGCCCATGTGGGATGCTGGCGATGCAGGTGCAGCTTCACTCGCTGCCCCACACGCTCTTTTCTTCTGCCAGGACAGGGGAGTGTTGTGGTTTTTTGTTTTTTTTTTACTAAAAATATTTTTAATGTTTATTTCTTTTCATCTATTTGGAAGGCAAAGAAAGAAAGAGGGAAATCTTCCATCCACTACTTCACTTCCCAAATGCCTACAACAGCCAAGGCTAGGCCAGACTGAAGCCAGGAGCCCAGAACTCCATCCGTGTCTCCCATGCGGGGTGGTGGCAGGGGCCCAAACACTGAGCCATCATCTGCTGCTTCCCAGCATGCATCAGCAGGAAGCTGTACTGGGAGCAGAGGTGCCAGGAGTTGAACTGGCACTCCAACATGGGATGCAGGTGTCCCGAGTGGTGACAGCCGACTGGGCCAACAGTGACCTCACACGTCATCGTACTAAAGTGACTCCCAGGGTGGGTTTTTTGCCTAGTGATTAAAACGTGGATTGAGATGCCTGCACCCCGTGTCAGAGTGCCTGGGGTCAAGTCCCAGCTCTGCTCCTAATCCCAGCTTCACCCTAGTACACATCCGGGGAGACAACAGGTGACGGCTCAAGGAGTTGGGTCCCCGACACCTACAGGAGAGACCCAGGTGGAGGTCCCGGCTCCCAGCTTCCACCTGGCCCTACCCCAGCCATTGCAGGTATTTAGGGAGTAGAGCAGCAGGTGGGAGATCTCTCTCCCTCTCTCTCTCTCCCTCTCTCCCTCTCTCCCTCTCTCTCTCTCGGATGATATTTTTAAAATGTGAATCCCCATTCACCAAAGCCTGGTGTGGCCCTGCAGTGTCACCGTCACTTCACAGACCTTGGTCGTGATAACCTGTGAGGCGGGGAGGACCGGCTGGTTTTGTTGCCCCCATCTGACGAATGAGAAAACGTGGCAGCCAGGTATCCCATCCACTGAGCACAGAACACCAGGAACACACAGGACTTTAGAGACTGGATCCAGAGGAGGCAACTGAGCCCCAGGGGAGAAAGGGACCTGCCCGGGACGTGCATGCAGACCTGTCCCACACTACTCTCTGCCTGGTCCTTGGAAGGCAGCGCGGGCTGTTGTAGCCAGCCAAGCCTGCCTCCATTCCCTTCACCGCACACACACCCTGCTCTGCGTCCAGGGCTGGCTTCAGCTGGCCACTGGAGTCAGCGACTCCCCTGGATCTGGATCTTAGGGTCCCCATGGACCAAAAGCGATAACCTAACCTTGGCCATAGACCACAGAGTAAGTCCTAGCCCACTCGGCTTCTGCGAGCCAACACAGGGATCTCGGTGCCCTGACTCCCCGGCTGGCGGTAAAGGAGGCACCGGCGCTTTGGCTTCTTGAGCAAGACCACTCAGGACACAGCCCTGAGCTCCTGTTCAACCGAGACCATTCTTGGCCAGGTTTGCCCTGTGCTCTAGACCGAAGGCACCCTCGCTGACGCTGGATGGGAGCCTCCAGGATAGACCTGAGAGAGGAAGGGACCTGCTCAAGTTCACGCACAAGCTGGTGAATGGCAGGGCCGGCACTCGAGCCAACACTCTGGCATCACCAGCACCCTTCTTGGGCCCTGTCTGCAGCATCACATCAGCATGACCTCAGGGCCCACCTCCAGTCTGCCTCCTCCAGGAAGCCTTCCCTGATACCCGGCTGCCTCTCTTTTCTCTGATCTCGATCTCTACCCTCCCTTCCCCCATAATGCTTTAGTCCCGGTGACTCTCCAGCCACGGGGCGGGAGCTCCTGCAGCACGGCTGGACCTGGCGCCTTTCTTCCTTTGTGCTCAAGTGGTTGAAGGCTTGGCAGAGCCTCAGGCTTTGGATCCTGCCTCCTCCAATGCTTAGGCGGAGTCTGAGATCTTCTGTGCCACAGTCTCCTTCTCTGTTGACTAGGGATAATACCATTAGTACCTCTTAGAGCGAGGACTAAAGGAAGTTAAGAAAGACAGACACAGATCACTTACGCTCATGCCTGCCGGGGAGCAGGGACTCACAGTGTTGCTGACTGCCTCTACCCCGTGATCGGGCCACGGCCAGGACAGCAACACCAGGGGCTGCCGCAGGCCGAGGAGGGCTGCTTGGGGCAGTGAGGCAGGCACTGGCCCTGTGTGGGAGGCAGGCCACTGGGCTGGAGTCCAGCTGCAGCGGGCTCACCGTAGGACCAGAGTCCAGCTCCAGTGGGCTCACCGTGGGACCGGAGTCCAGCTGCAGCAGGCTCACCGTGGGACCGGCTCAGAGGCAGGCAGTGGGAGCCTGGTGTTGAAGAATGGGCTGAGATGGGCTTGCCCCGGGTGAGGGCAGTGGGCAATCTATCCTCTCATTCCTCTCCTGCTTCAAAGTAATCAGTGACCCTCGTGCCCTGCTGAGTCAAAGCCAGCTCCTGCGTCAGCGCAGGCTCGAGGGCCTGCAGGCCCAGCTGCTCCCACCTAGGCCCCCTGCTCCCACCTTGCCCTTTCTTGCAGCCATGCTTCACAGCCTCTCCAGGAGTCCGCAGTCACCCTCCCGGGCAGCCCCGCCCTCCTCTCCCCAGGCCTGGTCAGGACCCCTTTGGGCAGCAGCAGCCCGAGTGCACCTCCCCACCAGCACCCATCACACCATACTGTCAGCACTCGTGACTTCAACGCGTCTCCCCTAGACTGCTGGAGGGCAGAGCTGGGCCTCATCCCACTCCTGTCGGTCTCACCGCACGCCCAGCAGCAGCACAATTACAGAAGGGTGCTTGGTCAAGTTCTGCACAATCAATCACGGGTGGATGAGACAGCATAAAAGTCTATTCCAACTCTTAACGCTCTAATTCAACTGCCCTCCGTGAGTCACTCAACCTTTCCAGGCCTCTGTCTCCTTATCTGTTAAATGGGAATCATTACTCTTGCCTCTTTCTCAAGGCTGCCGTGAGGCTCAGACAAGCCCAATCAGATTCTCTGCTCATTAATGCACCGATTCACCTTTTAAGCACCTACCATGTGCAAGGCATGCTCTAATTGGATCCCACTTATTCCTTTTTTTTTAATTGGAATACAATTCACATGCCATAAAATTGCCCACTTAAAAACACAGAACTCAGCGGCTTTTAGTGTATCGACAGAGTTGGGTAACCATCCCCACTGATGCCAGAATCCCAGTTATTCTTTCTTTTTTTTTTTTAATTTTTATTTTTTTGACAGGCAGAGTGGACAGTGAGAGACAGAGACAGAGAGAAAGGTCTTCCTTTGCCGTTGGGTCACCCTCCAATGGCTGCCGCGGCCTGCGCGCTGCGGCCGGCGCACCGCGCTGATCCGATGGCAGGAGCCAGGAGCCAGGTGCTTTTCCTGGTCTCCCATGGGGTGCAGGGCCCAAGCACCTGGGCCATCCTCCACTGCACTCCCTGGCCACAGCAGAGAGCTGGCCTGGAAGAGGGGCAACCGGGACAGAATCCGGCGCCCCAACCGGGACTAGAACCCGGTGTGCCGGCGCTGCTAGGCAGAGGATTAGCCTAGTGAGCCGCGGCGCCGGCCAGAATCCCAGTTATTCTTAGCAAGCGCTGAGCTGCAGCCCCCTTGGGAACCTAGGACCCGGGGTCTGGGTTGGGTCAGATGGCATTTTTTTGGGGGGAGGCCCAGAATGTTCTTGGGTCCATTTCTCAGGGGCAGAAATGGAGTGCAGGGAAGCACTCAGGACACGGTACGCTCCACTCCACGAGACGAAGTCGCAGACAATCCTGGGGAAAGCCTGTGCCAAGCCCCACCCCTCCAGCTGCCCTAAAAGCAGATCCAGCGGGTCCTGGCCTCAGTTTCCCCATCCACTCCCTGGACAGCTTCCAATACGTCACAGAGCCCCCCACCCCAAACAGATGGCTGATGAGAAGAGAAAGGCTAGCCTGCTGCCTCAGCTAGACCGGCAGGAGTCATCGGGCTGGATTTGGAGAGCCCTCAAGCCCAGCACTGGTGAGGGAGGCTGTGCTGTGCAGGCCTCGGGAAGTCTGGATCACGGGGTGGGGGGCCCTGGAGCTCAGGAGGCACCAGGAGGACAGCCTAGGGTGGGGGTCCCACAGCTGTTAGCACTGGGCAGCAGAAACGAAGATCAGAATTCCCGGATATTGGCTTCTGCCCGCCACCTGCCAGCCGCATGACCTTACAGAAGTCACTCACCATCTCGGACCACACAGACCCACTCGCACGTGGAGAGAAGCAGACACCTCTCCTGCCTCACCTCTCAGGGGTCTGGGGAATCAGCTGAGATGAGGAACGGACAAGCTCTCTGCGGGAAAAACGGAGCGCTGACTCAAGAGCACGCTGACTCCAGACTTGGTGTGAGTCAGGTGACAGGGCCGTGGAGTCGGAGAGCCCCTCACTGAGAGAATGCTCCTGCTCTTCTCTGCCTCAGGCCCCCTTACAGAAGTGCTGGAGCCCCACCAAGAAATCCAGGGCCACCAGAGACAACAGGGAGTCCAGAAGGAAGCTGAACAGCTGGCCTTACCTGGGTGACATTCCTGGGGCCCCTCAGGCTCCCAGGCACCACCAACCGAGGGGACATGATCTGCTACCACGAGGGGGGAGGCTGGGGGCAGCCAGTGTAACTCGAGTCAGCATCTCACAGCCATTGCTCCAGTAGGAAGAACCCACCGGCGAGGCCAGGAGCGGGGAGCCGCTTTCCACCCCTCCTCTGGGAGATAATGACACAGCCACCTCGGGTGTGACAACGGCGCTCACATCACTGTCCTCCTCTGAACCTCAGCTTACTCATCAGTAAAACGGGGTGACAAAGCCCCCATCTGCTGTGAGTCCAGCTCAGTAATCGCTGTCACTCTTCTATCCTGTGAGTCACTGGGCACTGACGCTGGCATCACACTCACCCCCTAAAGGCACATTAGGAACAGAGCCAGTCCTCTGGGGGACTATCCACCTTCTGACGGAGTGGAGATGAGTGGAGGAGGGAACAGGAGAAAGGAGCCCGAGGCCCGGGCTTCAGCTGCTGCCCGGGGAGATGGGGCACTCTCTCTCACCGAGGCTGCTAGAAACCACCTGGCTCCTGCAACCCCGTGCTGTCGGGAGGAAGGGCTACTCCCTGCCCAGTGGACCAAAGGGCAGCACTGCTCCCTCCACTGATCACCAGAAGGAGGGGAATGAGTGCCCGGCGGGCCTCTCCACCATACAGATGGGGCCTGCCCTCCTCACATCTGGGGGAAAAAGCAAGGACTGGGCTCCTGTGTTCTGCAGAGAACAGCATGGAAGGCCGAGGTCCCTCTGTGAGGCCCGAGAGCACAGCCAGCCATTGGCCCCACAACCCCCAGACTTAACTACCCCTCCCTGAATCCAATGTCCTCACCCTAGCTCCCTTCGACCTAGACCAAACGTCCCTGCCCCTCTCTCTCCTTTGAACTTCAGCTGCGCTCCACCTGTCCCTTTCAATGGCAATTTGCATGCTACCTGTGTCACAGTGGCACCTGCATGCCTTTCTCCCCCTCCAGGCACAGGGGAGACAGCGGACATTTCCAGCCTGGGGTAACGCACGACCCTCCCCAGGCTTCAGTTTGCTGAGGAGAACCCAGGACTCCGTAGGGCTGCTGCAACTGAGCGGGACACTGCACAGAAAGCGTTCGGCACGGAGCCTGGCACGAAGCAACGTGACCTGCTGCTGCTGGCGACCTTGGTTAGGCTCCTAGGTGACTCCTGAGACACCTGCCAGAGCCATGCACTGGCTGGCTGCATTTGCATGAGCCAGACCCGTGCACAACCTGAGGAAGACCTTTCTGGCACGCAGAGCAGTGCAACGCGGGCCTGTGCTGCCTCGGAGGGTGGAGAGCGCCACGTGACAGAGGCACACAAGTGGATGCAGGGAGCCATTTGGCCCATGGAACGGAGGCAGGAGACAATGAGCTCTGAAGCCCCAGCTCCTCCTCTTACTCGGTGTGCAGCCCTAATGTAGCTGTGCCTTGGTTCCCTGACCTATAAAATGGGAATACGAATAGCAATAATGGTGTCTACCCAGAGGACCTCATGAAGATTAAGCGAAATAATACAAGTACAGCGATGGAAGATGCCCAGCCTGGCGAGAGGAATTCAGCAGACACTGGCTATCACCATCATTGCCGCTGTTTGCATTCCCCTCCCTGAAGAGGGGCTTCGTGGTCCCTCACAGGCCAACAAGCTGGTCACATTCCTATAAGCCAGGACTCCATAAACATTCTAGCGTGTTCTTGCAGCCTGTCACTCCCCCTACATCCGGTGGTGTCCCTGCCCACGTTAAGTGAGCATCTGACCTGACCTGGCCCTGGCCACTCAGAATCTCTCTTTCCTCCCAAAAGCAACGACTGAGCCTATCAGAGTCCTGCCTTGGACTGACATGTAGGGATTACAAGAAAAATCGTCTCTTCTCTCGGTCTGGGTTGCTAAGCGAGGGCAGTGGGCAACTCAAAGGGGAGAGCCAGCAGCGATGTGGCAGAGACAGAGGAGGAAGCCGTCTCCTCATCCTGCCATCGGACGAGCCGCCGCAGGATAACCGAGATCGGGTCTGTGCTGGCCACGGGCGAGGCCAGGTGCACGCCAGGGTCGGAGCGGCTCCTGTGCACTCAGGCGCAGTGCCCAGGCTCCAGGTTGCCATGGCGTTGACCGAGCGCATTCTCAGAGTCGTCCCGACCCAGTGCTCTTTAGGCGCTGTTTCCTGGAGCCCTGAGGATGTCACAGGTCGCTGCAGAAGCACCAAGGAGCAGAGCGCCACAAGCTGCACAAGACTCGTGATAGGCTGGCCCCACGGAGGACGACCAGCTCTGCCGCAAAGGCTGACACGAGATGCTGCGGGCCACAGGGATGTGGGAAGCCCTGCTCTAGCTGACCCTGGCAGCGCGGGCTGACCCAGCCTTCCGCATTCTACGGGAGGTGACGAGTAACGAGGACCTGAATGTGGGGCTCCGGACTCGCAGGCCGCGTGACTTCCCCGCAGCAGGCTGCCTGTAAAAATCCAACCTCTCTCACATTTCCTGGCTCCCTCAGTGCACGGATGGCGGTTAATACTCAAAGTCTCATCTTTCCCGGCTCTGACCCCTATGGCATCGCCTGCCTTGGAGCCTCGCTCCCTGGAGGGCTTCGGGACGCCCGAGGAACGTGGAAGAAACGGAGGAACTGCTGTCTGGCTCCGCCGCGCTTCCCCTTGCCGGGCCCCTCCTCTCCCCGGCACGCATACCCCGAATTCCCCTTCTCCCCGCACACTTGCCCAAATGTCAGGGAACAGCTGGGCAGGCCCCCTCCTGGGAACTCCTAATCCACCTCCTCTGCCCTGGCTGCTCCGGGCTCTGGACAGAGGATTCCTTGTTCCCAGTGCTTCCTGTCCCGAGATCTCCGTGGGGCCCACGTGCTGGCAGGAAGGCGCCAAATCACTCCTCTCAACTCCACTAAAGCCACCCCTGCCCCACCACTCCTGAGGGCAACACGCCCCTGGCTCTGGCCCCCATTCATTCTACCTGGCCCCGCTGGGCTCAGCCCCACTCCACTGCTCTTTGTCCCTCCTCCCAACACACACACTCACACTCATACACACACAGCCCGGAATCACCCTTACACATATATATAAACACACACATACACACTCGCACACATACACACACATATACCCACACACTCATACACACACACTCACCCCAGAATCACACACACACACACCCCAGAGTTCCCCAGGAGTACAACGTCACATCAAACTGACACTGAAAACCAGAGGACTTTAGAACAAAGACATCATACCCTGGCACTTGTGCCTTACTAATTAAACCCAATGACACTCGCACGTTGTGTGGTGGTTTCTCAATCAATATTACTGCGCTGGCTTGGCTCCCACTTTCTGCCCTTATCCTGTCAGTGTCACAGCACCTCCGAGTTACAAAGAGGCTTTGACGGGTCCTGGGCCGGCAGGGTCTCTGGTACTGTCTGGGGGCTTCTGGGAGCTGAGAATTTGCAAAAAAAAAAAAAAAAAAAAACAAACCACAAAACCTAAAGGGTTCTCCAGCCCTACCCCAGCTTCTCCTGGGGCTATAACCCTGTAGCTGTTGTGTACACTGAAGTCTCACAGGATTCATTTGAAAGGGGATTTTCCCTGCTGAAAATTTTGAAAACAATTCATTTGGCCTACCCTGCCTTCCCCCACTCCTGCCCCACAAGGTTGATAAGACCCTGAGGACAACAGAAAGGAAGGTCACACAGGGTTAGGACTCAAATACCCTCTCCTGAATCTAGTCCACAGCCTAGGAGTGGTTAAACACAACAAACAAACAAGTCAAGGGCCCCAGGGCCAACAGATTGGGCTTCCTGGCCCAACGCCCACGTCACCGGCCACGGCTAAGCACGAAAAGGCAAGCCTGTGTCTAGCAGAGTGCTTATCCAGTATGTATTTCAGCCCCTACCTCAGAACAAACCCAAACCAGGGAGAGTCCTTTCTCAGTCCCCCAAGAAACCTGTGGCCTGGACACCGTGCCAGCTCCCCAGCAGTGAGCGCCTGAGGGCCTGGAAGTGGCAAGGCGGGGCCTGTGGAACACTCACCTCTCCTCTGTGCACACCAGCTCCCCGGGGTTAGACGGCTGCAGGTGGGCGGGCGGGCAGGCACCTGGAAGGAGGAAACCCTGTTAGCTTCTAGGAGCGTCAGTTCGCCGGCCCAGCATGTGCTGGAAGTTGAGAGCTGGGCATGTATTTGAAACTTAGGGAAGTTGCTGAACCTGTTAAACAGAAAGGCGTGTGACTGAGCCCCGAGAGCGAAGAGGAAAGTAACAAACAAGAAGCCAAAGCAGGGCCTGGGAGGCCACCCTGAGGATTAGGTCGTCACGCCAAGAGCAGTGGGAAACCATGGACTTGAAGGGTAGAAAATGCACAGGAAAGGGGACAAGGTGGCTCTAGGAGCGGCGGTCAGGAGGTTGTGATGGTCCGGGGAGACAGAACAAGGGCCTAGAGCAGGCTGGTCAGAGAGAAAAGGAAATAGTAATAGGTGGGGGGGCGGGGGTAGGATGTGTGTGTGTGTGTGTGTGTGTGTGTGTGTTGCGCGCTCACATTGTGGTACAGCCTACTAAGCTGTTGCTTGGGATGTCAGCATTCCATGTCAGAGTCCTGATTCAGTCTAGATTCCTCTGCTTGTGACCCAACTTCCTGCTTATGCACCTGAGAAGATGGTCCAAGTGCTTGGGAGACCAGCATGGAGTCCTGGCTCCTGGCTTCATCCTGGCCCAGGCCTACCCAGCTGTTGCAATCATTTGAGGAGTGAACCAGCAAAGGGAGGATTTTCTCTCTCTACCTCTTCTTTTCCCGCCCCCTTTTTTTTTCAGTTTTTTTTTTTTTTAAGGTTTGTTTATTTGAAAGGCAGAGAGTTACAGAGAGGCAGAGGCAGAGAGAGAGAGACAGAGAGAGATCTTCCATCTGCTGTTCCACTCCCCAGACGGCTGCAACAGCTAGAGCTAGACTGATCCAAAGCCAGGAGCCAGGAGCTTCTTCCGGATTTCCTAGGTGGGCGCAGAGGCCCAAGCATTTGGGCCATCTTCTACTGCTTCCCCAGGCCATCAGCAGAGAACTGGAACAGAAGAGGAGCAGCCGGGACTCAAACTGACGCCCATATGGGATGCCAGCACTGCAGGCGGCAGGCTTGCCCGCTACGCCACAGAGCCAGCCCCTAAGATTCTCTCTCTTCCCCCAAATCCCTCTTTCCCTCCCCACACCCTGTTGCTCTGCCTTTGAAATAAATAAATCAATCTTTTAAAAAAGGAAAAAAAAAAAAGGAGGGGGTGGGGGGCTGGGTATAGCACTTGGTGGTGGCTGGAGCGTAGACAGGTAGACGACAGCAGAGTCCCCACTCTCAGCCACTTCCTTCCAAGTCAGTTACAGTGGTCTTCTAGCACCCACGGAACAACACTCCCAGTGATCTCTGAACCAGGCCTGTCTCTGCCTCAGTCTCCCCATCTGTGAAATAAATATGGCTAGACTCAGTATCTTTTTAGCTTTAGCATTCTGTCCTAGTATAATTCACTCACCGAATATTTCAGCCCCTTTCGATATCATTTGAGCCCTGACAGCAGGCCCAGCTTAGGATGCAATGGACAGGACAGCCGGAGGGGAGGCTTTGGGGTCCCTGGACTCGCACACGTGCAACAGCCCTTCTGCGGGTGGCAGGTGGGAGGTGGTGTCACCAACGCCCAAAGATCAGAGAATCAGGGGTGCAGGAAGCAGGTACAATGGGTGAAGGGCTTCAGCCCTGGAGTCACCTACACCTGGATTTGGCTCCACCACTATAAAACTATCAGGCCTGGGACAAGGCCCTTGGCTTCCTAATTGGGAATTAGAAGGGTCTGCCCCCAGTGCCCAGCACGCAGCCTTCACCTGCAGGGGAAACCTGGGACCCAGAGAGGGAGGCGGCTCCCAGGAGACTGCACAGTGACAGGCTGGCAGAGCTGAGACCCCAGGGCTGGCAGGAGGACCCTGGAGCCTGGGCGCTTGACCACTCAGTGATGTGTACTCCATTTTGGTCCCTGAGGCTCAAAAGCTATGAGAAACTTGCCCAAGTTCACAGAATTAACGGTAGAAGAGGGATTGGAACCTACTACTCCTTAAAGGAAAAGCCCATGGTCTCCGCATGGATTTCCAGGAAGCATATGTGTGCGAAGAGGTTTCAGATCTCAGGGCCCTTTAAACCCAGAATGGGGACAAATGCAAATCAGGACTGTGTGTGTGTGTGTGTGTGTGTGCAGCCACCTTGAGAGGAAACCAGAAGGAGCTGAAGAAACAAAGCCTCTTTCTCAGAAGCCCCCTCCAGGGACCCAGCAGGAGGAGAGGGGCTGCAGGCGGGGCCGTCCATCCCGTCTGAGCAGAGCAGGGAGGAGGGCTGGATCAGCAGCTCGCGCGCACGCTCCCAACTCCAGAGTGAGACGGCTGTACTAGCAGTGCGAAGTCCCTTTCCGCTACAGGAGACTAATAATAACCATTCCTCACAAGCTGCAGATTCCTGGCGAGGCCCAGTCCTCCAGCCCCAGACAGTGGCCTCTCAACGTGGGCCAGTGTTACCGCAACGGTGCCGGGAAGTTCTGCACCAGGTCCCAGCCCTGCAGCCAGGTCACTTCCTGTCAGCGAGCTCAGCTTCCCCGCCTGTGGAGCAGGACTCCTCTTTGCCTGATCTCCTGCAGCAGGGAAGGTCGGAGGAGCCACCCCAACAGCAAACAAACCCCAGGCGTTTGACGCAAACATCTCCTGGGTCCTCATCCCAGCTCCCACCCTCACAGTCTTCCAAAGTCTCTTTTCTCTCTGACTCATGTTGCACTCAGACAAATGGAATAGCTGGACTCCAGGCTGACAGACACAATGGCAGTAGACCCTACAACTAATAGCAGTGGCAGCCACCGCCTCGACTAACACGCAGTTGCTCAGGGTCGCCTGGCCTGCGCACACTGCTTCCCTGAGCAGACAAAGGTTCAGCAAAGTGCAGTGCCCAAGGTCACACACAGAGCGAGGTGGTGGCACAGCTGCAGTGAAATGGGGGTTTCTGGGGCTGGAGCTGTGGCGTAGTGAGTAAGGCTGCCGCCTGCAGGACCGGCATCCCATATGGGTGCTGGCTGGAGTCTCGGCTGCTACACTTCTTTTTTTTTTTTTAATTTTTTTTTTTTTGACAGGCAGATTTGGACAGTGAGAAAGAGAGACAGAGACAGAGACAGAGAGAAAGGTCTTCCTATCTGTTGGTTCAGCCCCCAAATGGCCACTAAGGCCAGCGTGCTGTGCCGATCTGAAGCCAGGAGCCAGGTGCTTCCTCCTGGTCTCCCATGCAGGTGCATGGCCCAAGGACCTGGGCCATCCTCCACTGCCTTCCCGGCCACAGCAGAGAGCTGGACTGGAAGAGGAGCAACCAGGACAGAATCCAGCACCCCAACGGGGACTAGAACTCAGGGTGCCTGCGCCGCAGGCAGAGGATTAGCCAAATGAGCTGCGGCATCAACCAGCTGCTACACGTCTGATCCAGCTCTCTCCTATGGCCTGGGAAAGCAGTGGAAGATGACCCAAGTCCTTGGGCCCCTGCACTCACGTGGGAGACCCGAAAGAAGCTCCTGGCTTCAGATTGGCCCAGCTCCGGCCGTTGTAGCCATTTGGGGAGTGAACCAGCGGATGGAGGATCTCTCTCTCTCTCTCTCTGCCTCTCTGCAACTTAGCCTTTCAAATAAATTAAATCTTAAAGAAAAAAGAAAGAAATGGGCATTTCTACAGTAACCTTCTATGGACAGTGTGGCCCGGGGCTGAAGGTGGGGTGGGCAATGTGTGGCCCTCTGTGACCCCCTCACACTTCCCCAGGTAACTAGTCTTCATAGTCTTGTACTCAAGTATGTCCAACTCAGCTGGCCTCACAGCACAGCCTAATGGAAGCAGAATGAGAGCTACATATGTCATTTTTAATTTTCCAGTAGCTACATTTTAAAAAGCACAAAGAAATGGATGAAAATAATTTTAATTATATATTTATTTAACCGAACATATCCATTTCAACCTATAATTAATATACAAAAGACTTGAGATATTTTACACTATTTTCTATACTGTCTTCTTTTTTTCTTTTTTTTTTTTTTTAATTCACAAGCTTTTACTGGGATTTCGCTCCCGGGCGAGGTTCCCTGATCCCAACATATGCTGCCTTCTACATGTGATGTGTATTTTACATGGTGCACATCTTGGTTCAGACACTAAATTTTCATCAGATATTTAGATTTTTGTGGCCTCTATAATGGAAACCTGTACACATGACTTGAATTCCTGAAGGTACATGGAGTCTTCAAAAAGTTCATAGTGGGGCCGGCGCTGTGGTGCAGCATGCTAAAGCCCTGGCCTGCAGCACCGACATCCCATATGGACACGGGTTCTAGTCTCAGCTGCTCCTCTTCTGATCCAGCTCTCTGCTATGGCCTGGGAAAGCAGTGGAAGATGGCCCAAGTCCTTGGGCCCCTGCACCCACGTGGGAAACTGGAAGAAGCTCCTGGCTCCTGGCTTCAGATCAGCTCAGCTCTGGCTGTTGTGGCCAACTGGGGAGTGAACCAGCGTATGGAAGACATCTCTCTCTCTCTCTCTCTCTGTCTCCACTTCTCCCTGTAACTCTTTCTAATAAATAAAATAATTCTAAAAAATAAATAAATAAATATTTCCTTGAAAGACAGAGTCACACACGGAGAGAGAGAGAGAGAGAGAGAGAGAGAGAGAGAGAGAAATCTTCCATACACTGGTTCACTCCCCAAATGCGCATAATAGCCAGGGCTGGACCAGGCCAAAGCCAATAACTCAGAACTCAATCCCTGTTTCCCACTTGGGTGGCAGGGGCCCAAGCACTTGAGCTATTGTCTGCTAACTCCCAGGGTGCACATTAGCAAGAAGCTGGACGAGAAGCAGCACTCCGATACAGGTGCAGACGTCACAAGTGGTAGCTTACCCTACCGTGCCACGACACCCACCTGCACGTTTATCTTCTAATTCCATTTTCCATGAATGTTTTTTTAAAAGTTTCACTTATTTGAAAAGCAGAGACAGAGGGAGATATCTATCTTCCATTTGCTGATTCACTCCCTAACTGCCCATAACAACAAGGAATAGGCCAGGCTGAAGCCAGAAGCCATCTGGGTCTCCCACATGGGTTGCAGCCAAGTACTTGGGCCATCATCCGTGCTGCCTCCCAGGCATATTAACAGAAAGCTGGATTAGAAGGAGAGTAGCTGAGGTTTGAACCAAGCACTGCTACAAGATGTAGGCATCCCAAATGATGGCTTAACCAGATGTGTCACAATGCACATTCCATTTTTCCATGAATTTTTGGAGTACTCTTGTACAGATAGGTTTGTCTCCAAATGGATGGGGTGGTCTATTGAAATTTTAAAATTAGGGGCAGGTATAGGACATATTTGGGACTCCCATCAAAGTGCCTAGGTTCAAGGTGCAGCCCTGTTCAGCTTCCTGTGAATGTGTACCCTGGGAGGAAGCAGGTGATGGCTCATGTCGTGGGGTCCCTATCACCCATATGGGAGACCTGACTGAGTTCCTGGCTCCTGGCTTCAGCTTGGTCCAGCCCCAGCTGTTGCAGGCATTTGGGGAATGAACCCATGGGTGCTCTCTCCCTATCTGAGTGCCTGTCTCCCTGCCCTTTCAAATAAAATAAATATCTAATTATTTAATTCAAAATCAAATCAAATGCTAAATAAAATGGAAACCTGAGCTCCTTGGTCACACCAGCCACAGTTCAAGTGCTGGTAGCGACTGTATGGGGCAGCTGCAGCCTGCAGCCAAGCTCTGGAGCGAGTGGGCTGGCAGACTCCCGTGCCCTAACCCAGAGCTAAGCCTCCAAGGTCGAGCTGAATCTGAACGAGAAGCGTATCTACTCATTTACTCACTCGACAATCCCTATTACTACCCGTCTTGGATGACAAAGGGGTAAGAGCACCCATGGTTCAGAGGGTGACACTGTGGCTCAGCGAGGCAGGCCACCTGCCCAAGGTCACCCAGCTTTCTCAGGGGCCTGAGCTCTGTACCTGAGGCTTGGCAGGTGCCTGTCCAGAGGAGGAACTAAGCTTCTGCCACTATCCACAAGGAACTTTCCTCCCCCTGTCTGGTGGTAGAAAATCGCCCAAACGGGGAAGGAGAGCACTGCACGGAGAGGAGGGCCTGTGCACAGGGCTTGGGCCTGCCTCCCCTCCCTGCCGCCCGTTCTGGGGCCAAGCTCTCCGCTGCAAGGACTCACCCAGGGCCCTGGGACCAGGCCCAGAGCCAGTACTCACCTGCTAGGGCCACCCCAGCTAGAGGCGGGGTGGGGTGGGGGAGTTCCAGTGGCAGCCCGCCCCCTGGGGAGGAAGGGAGGAGAGGGCCCTGGGGACAGATTCCAGAGCTGGGGAAAGGTGGCAGCCCAAGCCTTGAAACCCCGGGTGGCTCCGCCCTCTCGTGAGGAGCACAGCCAGCCCAGCAGGGTGAAACTCTTGCCAGCTATTAGGTTTAACAATTAACTCCGACTGGCTTCCAGTGCAGCAGGAGGTAGTTCCAGCAGAAAGTCCCATCTGGAGGCAGGGGGGCTCGGAAAAGGGAGGAGTCGGCAGGAAGAGAGAAAGAGGTAGCAGGTGACCCCCCCCCCCCAATTTCTCCTCATTCTGGTCCCTCTCTGCCATGTGGGCCAGCCCTCTCTGCTAAAGGGCCATGGCATACGTTATGCGCTCAAGAAATATGTTTAATCAACAAGCAAGCGGTGAGGGTGAACTAAAACAAAGCAGGCCAGTTAGATAGGTAGACTGATGGGAGAGACGCGAGGGGAGGCCAAAGATGCTTGCCCAGCCCCCGGCGCCTCATTGACCCCTTTGACCCTGCGACCTACAAGGACCAGAACAACAGCCCCCCTGCATGTGCCAGGGACAGGGCTGTGAGGGCCCCCCGCCCTGGACCTGCTCTTCCTAGCCACAGCTTTGAGAGCCCCGGTTTCTCCCCTGGTCACAGAGGTCACACTGCTCCGGCACACAGGCACACAGATGCTAGGGTGCCCTGTTTTAAGATTTATTTATTTGAAAGGTAGAGTTACAGAAAGAGAGGGACAGAAAGATCTTCCATCCACTGGTTCACTTCCCAAATGGTTGTAACAGCTGGGGCTGGGGGAGCCAGGAGCTTCCTCTGGGTCTCCCATGTGAGTGCAGGGGCCCAAGCACTTGGGCCATCTCCTGCTGCTTTCCCAGGTGCATTAGCAGGGAGCTGGATCGTAAGTAGAGCAGCTGGGACTTGAACAAGCACCCATAAGGGAGGCCAGCGTCCCAGGCAGCAGCTTAACCTGCCAGCCCCCGGGGTGCCCTCGGCTAACACCATCATGCCGCTTGCTACTTAGCAACAGCCTCCTCTTCTCAGCCCACCCCCTGACTTCCCCCACATCCCCATATTCCCTTGGCTCCCACCTATGTGGTCCTTTCTCCTTTTCCGGAAGGAAAGCCTGGAATGACGATGGTTCCAGCCCACTCACGTCCCACTCACCTGGGATCACACGTACACCTGGTAACAGACTGCTCCCTACTTGACGATGGCTTGTCATTTACTTCCTTCTTGGGATCCCTGGCGCCCTCCCTTCTCCCAGCTCCTAACAGGCTTGGGTCCACAGCCCACCCAGGGGTTCGGTGGAGGCCCCTCCCGGGCTGTGCTTCTGTGCTGGGGAGGCGGAGGGGGGCAATGTTAAGAAATCACTTCTTCTGGCTGGCTCCGATTTAGAGTCTGACATTTCTGGGATCATTTTGTGCTTTAGCTTCAGGCCAGACCAGGGTTCAAGTGCTGACCCAGGCAGCCCTGCAGAGGCCCCCGGTCAGCAGCCCACCCTCACCTGTTCTCAGCTCCAGCCTGGGCAGGTAAGGACAAAGCAGGGAACCCTCACTGGCTCTCCACGGCCTCTGCCATAAGCCCTCACTCCCCTGCCCCAGCCTTCCACCCTTCGCTCGCTCGCTCTCGGCAGCAGCATCACGAGCCATGGCTCCCCAGAATTATTCTGGGCAAAACAAAGCTGCCCCCCCACCCCGCTCCAGCCAGGGTGCTGCCCCCAGGCCCCCTCCCTGCAGAGACCCTGGAGCTGTTCTTTGCTGCATCCTTTCTGCCAATCTCCACTCGGCCGGCCTCCCCTTCTCCCTGGGGAATACCTGCCTCCCTGCCCTTCTGCCTCCTCCCTCCCAGTGGAATGTCGCCTCCCCCATGGCAGGGATCTCTGCCTCAGCCATACTTCTGCCAGGGTGCTGACTCCTTACTGCTCCTACTTGGCCTTAAGGCCTTGGAGACCAAGGAACGCCTATACAACTTGTTTCAGGCTCTCTATCCTAGCCAACGAGCACAACACACAGACAGTAGTGGATGCTTACTGAAATAACAATGGTAAAGACCATTAACTACAAAGTAAGCAACGACCATTTTACACAGAGCATTTCAGTTCATTCCTCCATAGACTTGTCAGCCCTGTCCCTTTGTTTTAAGCTGAATGAGGACACTGAGGCACAGAGAGGGGAAGTGACTTCCCCCAGGTCACACAGCCAGGAAATGGCAGTCGAGACTGGGATTAAGGTCTTAGCCACTGCCCTACTTGGCTTCCCTCCAATCCACAAGTAAAGGAGAGGATATGTGAGAAGTCCTGGCCTGTCACTGACATTGGCCACAGGGGCTCCAGAGAAACCAGCCCAGTCCAGGGCTGAAGGCAGATTCTGCAAACAAAACTTAGTAAGCCTCTGTTAAGTCCCTACTCTGTACACATCCCTGTGCTAGGCGCAGGGCAGAAAAGAATGCGACAGGAGACATCCCATGCTCACAACCTAGCAAGGGAGACAAGTGCCTTCCCGATAACATGGGACCAAGCAGAGCCTGTCCCCAGGGGGGAACAGATAAGGCACAGAGGGAAGGCTGAGGAAGAAAAGACCAATCTCGTGGTAGGGAGGAGGAGAGGTAGGGGGAACGGTCACGAGGCCTCATCTGAGCTCTGACAGTGACTGGGAGGGGGTGGCCTTCCTGGCAGATAGGAGCAGAGTGAGGTGGGGGGGACAAAGGCACAGGGAATGCGGGGCAGGTCCCAGGAACCTGGGACGTGGAAAGGGAGATGGGGGCTCAAGTGTCTGGGCACAGGAGAGACCAGAAGCCAAGGAGATGCTAAACAGAGCAGACCCCCAGCGGCAGGCAAGGCCCCGAGGCAGCAAGGACAGGGGTGCACAAAGTGGCTGCAGGAGCGCTGCATTGGACCCTCATAGTTACCCTGTCCAACCCTCACCGTGCTCTTGGGCAAATAGGCCCAGGCAGAGGAGCGGAAGGGTCCACCGCCCCGCGCACCGTCCCGGCAAAGCCAGGCGCACCCTGAGGCGTGAGGAAGCAGTCTTCCAGCCTGGCTCTGCCGCTAGCTCCCAGGGACCCTTCCCCAGATGCTGGGCTCCAACTCAACAGAACACCCATGAAGCCAGCGGGTCTACGTGCCCGTGCACTGTGACTGGTGGTGCCCATAGCTCCTTCCCCAGGCTCAGTGCACACGCATGCACTTCCGAAGTTCACAGACATCTGAAACCAAGGATCTCCAAGGGCAATCTGATGAGAACCAGCTGTGCCCCAATCACCTGGACGCAGAGCTGGCCCGGGGTCCCTTCCCTGGAGCAGCTGAACTGGAACCTCTGGAGTGAGTTCTGGAAGACTGTTTCAGCAAGCTCCCCTTTGGCTACTCTTAGCAGGTACGGAATCTGAGAAGCTAGCCTTAGGGAGCCCTAGGAGGAAGGAGGATGGGGTGCTGAGCTGCACCCCTCCAACTGCTTCACATAATGACCTTCTGCTTCCTTGCCTTGGAAGGGAGGGCTCTGTAGAGAGAAGTTTTAAAGCCACTGCTCTCTCATCGATGTCCCTTCTGGCTGAGCCACTTGCTCGGGCAGACGATGCTGGGTGCAGACTTGGCAAGTGACCACAGCTGCCCAGACCCTGAAGTGACTGTGACACCTGTAGCCCCGCCTGGGAGGGAGTCTGGGGTCTGCCTGGGCTGCACTGGAGGTGAGAAGAGGTTTCCCATCTGGCCCCGCGCCAGGGCAGGCTGCCTCCCTCTGGTCCTGGGTGAGCTCTGGCTTGCTTCTTGTCCTTTTCTAGCACGATCTGTCTCTGTACCTGGCTTCAGCCTCTGCCTCCCTCCCCACTTCCCCCCAAGTCCTGCGCATCACGGAGTCTGACAGGGATCTCCAAGCCCGCCACGCAGACAAGACTCGCGCCCTTTGAAGACAGTAAGCTTCCTTATCCAAAGGGCTCCAAGCAATCCATAAGAAACTAAGGTGGCCAGCGACAGAACAATCGCTATGGGAAGGGCCAGGGACCTCCAGACCTGCCCGGTCACCTCCCCCTGACGCAGTGTCCCTCCCACGGGTAGGCAGCTGCCTGCAACCAGATGGGCCCAGGGCCTTGGCTGGTCCAGGGGCTGAGGCTGCCGGAAGGCCAGGCCCTGAGCGGTGGTAGAGGGAGGCCTGGGAGGCAGGAGTCCTGCGTGGTGGACCCTGATTAGAGCCGAGACTCCATCCTCTGCAGCTGGGTGACTGCTGAATGTTCTCACAGTCCCCTCGAGGAGCGGCCTGGGAAGGAAGCAAGAGCACCCCTGGGGTTTGGACAGATCTAGATTTAAATGTCAGCCATGCCGCTTGCTGGCTGAGGGCTAGTTAGACCTCGGCTGAGCAAGCCATGCAGCCTCCGTCAATAAAATGGGGATTGTAATCTCTGCCTCGCTGAGTAGCTGGGAGGATTGAAAACAGAAGGTCCGGAAAGCGCTTAGCGTAGGGCCTGGCACAGGGCAAGCCAATAAACGTAAGCACCAGGGTGAGCCTCTTACGAGGAAGACCCTGTGCTTTCTAATCTTAGCTGGCCCCAAGCAACCCCCAGCCAGCCACCTGTGGCGGGGCCTGGGGACTTTATCTGGAGAGCAGGTGAGGCGAGGGGAGAGAGGGGGAGGGGGAGGAAAAGAGGCGAGCCAAGGGGCCCAGAGTGGCCTGGCTCCCCCAGCTCGGGGTGGGGTGGGGAACGACTTGGCAGAAACTGCCAGGCCAGGATGAGTCCAATTCCCTCTGCAGGCCAAGGCACGGTGTAGAGGGACACAGCCTGCCTGAGAAGCACCGCCCAGGCTGTCCGCAGGGACACGGAAGCCTTGGGTTACCTCCAGGCCCCGGCTCCCACTGATACAGGCAGAGCTGGCGCAGCCAGGCTGATAACAAAACCCCCTGCCCATCCAGCTTGCAGGGGCGCCGAGGGCCCGCCCGCTCAGGACCAGGGACCCTCTTGTAGGGATGCTCATCCTGGAGTGGCAGACTCCTTGCGGCTGGGTCTGTGCTGGACCCCCTCCAGGCCTCTACTTGTCCCATGCTCCTGCTTCTTCTAAAGTTGCAACCATGGGAAATGCAGCGTTGAGAGCCACAAACAAGGCATTCATCCCGATGGCCACGGACCAGCTCTGGGGACTTCAGGGTGTCACTTCTCTCTGCGCATCAGTTTCCCTCCTCAAGCTAACCAAGGCACCAACAATGACCGCCTCTGAGGTCCTCCAGCTCACAGTGGCTGCACGTCGTGCGGTGGCCCTGAGCACAAAGGGGTTTCAGGAGAGCAGCGGGCTGGGCTGGGCTCTGCTGAGAACTCAGTGGATGTGACAATGACCAAGGGTCATTAAGACAGTGACGGGGGCCGGCGCCGCGGCTCACTAGGCTAATCCTCCGCCTTGCGGCGCCGGCACACCGGGTTCTAGTCCCAGTCGGGGCGCCGGATTCTGTCCCAGTTGCCCCTCTTCCAGGCCAGCTCTCTGCTGTGGCCAGGGAGTGCAGTGGAGGATGGCCCAAGTGCTTGGGCCCTGCACCCCATGGGAGACCAGGAGAGGCACCTGGCTCCTGTCATTGGATCAGTGCAGTGCGCCAGCCGTGGCGGCCATTGGAGGGTGAACCAATGGCAAAAGGAAGACCTTTCTCTCTGTCTCTCTCTCTTACTGTCTACTCTGCCTGTCAAAAAAAAAAAAAAAAAAAAAAAGACAGTGACGGGTATAATTAAAAGCCACGGCAGGAGCTTTCTCATGATCTCCCGGGATTCCGGATCTGGTGAGCTGGGCGGGGCTGGAGGACTGGCCAGTGATCACTCACATTTGGCAGATGAGGAAAGTGAAGCCAGGATGGGTGACTTGTCCCAGCCATTAAGAGCAGGAGAGGGGAGCTGCAGAGAAAGGAGGAACCACTGCGGGCCTACTGTGCGCCACTCCACTAGGCATGTTCAGCCGGTCTCACCAACACTGCCTGGTAGGTGCAATCGTCCCCCTTTCACAGAGGAGGAAACTGAGGCCGAGACCAAGTAACTGATCCGCCCTAAGGCTCCCGGCTGCTCAGCTGCAGTATCTGGATTTAGACCTGGGCTGTGGGTGCCCAGGGCCTGCACGCCTTCCCATGTTCTATCTGATCTGGGTTGAGAGGTCCTCTCCCAAAATTCATGTCTACCCAGACCCTCAGAATGGGAGCTTATTTGGAAACAGGAGCTTAGTGGATGGAATTAATTAAGTGAAAATGGGGACATGCTGGATTAGGGCAGGTTCTAAACCCAAAAGGACTGGTCCTTATTAGAAAAGAAGATGGCTCAGAGACACACACAGAGAAAGCCGTGTGATGACAAAGGCGGACGAAGCTGCAGACCACGGACTGCTGGCAGCCACAGAAGCTAGGACAGACTGCCCCCACTGAGCCCCTAGAAGGAGCAACCAGCTTTGCTGACACCTTCATTTCGGACTTGTAGCCTCCAGAATGGTGAGAACACATTTCCGTGGTTCTAAGCTCCCTGGGCTGTGGAATTCTTCACAGTAGCCCTGGGATACTAATACACCGTGTGTCCTTCTAGTGACAGGCCTGGGATGCAAACTCCGGAGCTCAGATTCCTACCCATCTGGCAGTCATGAGAAGTCATCTCACCTCCCCTTCGCCTTCCTGGTCAAACTGGTCTGAAGTCCATCAAATGGGCTTCTTCCGGTCTGGGACCTCTGTCTGCCCCCTGGGTCTCCCATCGAGTGTCCAGTTTCCTGGCCCACGGTCCTCCCCTTGCCCCAGGCCACCTTCTACCACTGCCTGGAGAGCTGTGTTTCTGAAATGCAAATCTGATCTATCTTGGCTTGGCTTCATCCTCGTCTCCAGCTGCCCACCCCCCACACACACACCTGTGAAACTCAGTCGAGCACTTGCGCCTGTGCAGATGTGGGCCCAGCCTTCCACTCAGCCCCACCTCCAGCCACGCGTCCCACCTATCCCCACCCTGCCCCAACTTCTGCTCCTCCGACATGAAACTATTTGTGGTTCGCCTAACAAGCCATGGTGCCTTGGCACACGCTGTTCCAGCTGCCTGGAAGATCAAATCCAGTCCAAACCTCATCTCTCTCCTCTATGAAGCCTCCTCCATAACAGCCCCACCCTGCCACCTTGTCTATTGTCCCAGTGATATTGCATGTCTGCCCCCGGCCCCAGCCTGGAAACACTGTTGTATTCATTTCCTTTCTGTAGGCCAAGAGCCCAACACAAAGGCATTCAAGAATGTTGAATTAACTATTACGGAATAGCAATAATAATAATAATAGCTAACATTTGCTGAACACTTACTACTATGTGCTCACACTGTGCTAAAAATTCCATATATGTTGCCTCATTTAATTCTCAAAATAATTCTATGAGACAAGACACTATTAATGACCTTGTACAGGTAAGGAAATGAAGAGATGGAACCCTTGCCCAAGTCTACTCAAGTAGTACATGACAAGGGTTCAATGACCCCAGAGCCAGAGCTAGTGACCACACAGTAATACTCCCTTAGCTGAAGCTGCACTTTTCCCAGGTTCAGTCACCTGTCATCAACCACAGTCTGAAAATACTACATGGAAAAACGCGGTGGCAAACAGTCTCTAAGTTCTGAATGTTGGACCAGGTAGTGCGATGGAGTCACACCACCCAGCGCTTCCTGTCCGGAGTCTGGGGACCAGACCTTTGTGCAGGGCACTCACGCCCTACGCACTGCCTGCCTGTGAGTCACAGGTGCTCTCCTCCACTGGGACGGCGACTGTGGCCGCACTGCAGTGCCGTGTCCAGGTGGCCGCTACTCTGCCTAACGACGCCCCAGAGCACCAGAGCAGTGATGCTGGCAGTTCAGATCCGCCAGGGGCCACGCAGTGCTCCCTGCAAGCGCAAAGGTGGAAGCTCTGCACTTCAGACGCCCAGAGGTTTCACTGGGGGTCTTGGGACTAGCGCCTTAGGTCCACCCTCTGGCCCAATCCCTGCGTTTTACAGAAGAGGAAGCATGCAAAAAAAAAAAAAAAAAAAGAAAAAAAAAAGAAAGAAAGAAAAAGAAAAGAAAAAATGGACAGAGATTTGTCCATAGTCACACAGCAAGGCACGAACCCAGAGCTTTCAAGTCCTCATTCAAAGCTCTTGCTCTTCTCATTCCCACATAAACTAGGCTGTGTCTCCTAAAGAGACAAACTTGTCAAACACTGTCAGGAAGTCAGGCACTGTGTGGGACACTAGGAAGGTTAATAAGTAAGTTCCTGCCTGGCGTGTACAGTCGAGCTAACAGGTTCACATGGAACCACAACCTCTCCTGAGCCCTTTGTGACGACAGAACTCTAAGAATGCATGCTAGGGAAACTCACGTGGCAGAAGGATCTGGCCAGGCCCCTCCTACGAAGTGACCGCTGAGCTGAAATCTGAAGAGTGGGAAGTAATCAGGATAAGAAGTGGGGGAAGAGTGTGCTAGCAGAAGGAAGAGTGTGTGCAAAGTCCCAGGGCGGAAAGAACCCACAGTGAAATGAAAGACCAAGGAGGCTGGTCTCCAGGGAGCTGGGCAGGCCTGGGGAAACTGCGCAGAGCCCTGGCTAGAATCTGCCCCAGGGCAGACACTGTCAAAGGGTCACGATGGTGTTGAGTCAGGAGGACCGAGTTGAGTTGCCCAAGGTCATAAGGACGACCTGGGTCTGGAAAGGGCTCCTGCCTACCAGCTGGGGCTTCAGGGCTACCTCAGTACAGGTCTGCACCCGGCAGCTCTCCTGGCTTCAAAGCAAGGGAGGTTCCAGCTCCATGGCTGCACCTCTCCTGACAGCTGCAGCACACTGGAATCACCTGTGTTGGCTCAAACACAGGCTGATGGCCCTGCCCCCAGAGTTCTTGATTCCACAGGGCCAGTGTGAGGCCTCAGAATTTGCATTTCCAACACACTCCCAGGTGACCCTGCTGCTGGTAGTCAGGCAACCACACTGTGAGAACTGCCAGAGTAAGGCGTGGTGAGGGGAGTCTATGGCCAGCCTCCTTGGGGGCTAGCAGGGTGGATCTAGGTAACAGTGAGACAAACTCTAGTACTCGGAGCAAGGGGGGAGGGGACCTCAAAGCCCCCAGATCCAGTCCACTAGCTGCCTAGTCAGGGAAACTGAGGCTTAGGGAGTTGGCCTATTTTACATAAGAGAAGCTAAGTAACAATGTGTTGAGTGAACAGGTTAAACACACACACACACACACACACATACAAATACACCTGGTTTGTCCAAAGTCAAAGGGAGAGCAGACTCCAGGGCTCCTGAACTCCAGGCCGAAGCTTTCCACAGCCTGGGATCTGGGCTTTGGGGCAGGAGACAGCAAGCTCCGCCTTCCCAGCTCTGCTGCACTTGGCAGGAAAACACGTGAAGAGCTGCAGAGATCTGCTCTTGGCCCCCAGTCCTATCACCCAGCACCTTCCTTCCTGCTTGCACCCCCAGTCCCTCCCTTCACTCTCCAGATCTTGTGCGCTTTAGCCCGGCACGCCAAGCCCCGCCGGGGGAGAACTGGAACTGCAGGAAGAATTTGCACACTTAGATGTCCTTCTCCAGCGGTGCTCCCATTCGTGTTTCTCTGTCCTTGTATCCCTGCCGGTCTCCAGCCTGCCTGCACTCACACCAAACTCTGAAACCCAGAGAGTCAGGGGCTACATTTACCCCAAACGTCCTTTTCACCCAGTTCTCTAAAATAGAGTGGCCCTGGGCAGAATTCTTCTGTCTGTTCCAGTTGGCAGCGAAATGCCACTTCTTTTACACACCCACATGCACAGACTCACTAATACACAAACAGCTACGCATGCAAACAAATACAGCAGAACTTACAAAAAGAGATACACGGTACACTGTTCACGATAAAACACACCTAGGCACCCAGAGTAAGGATCAGAAAGGCACCGCCCTCCAGGGCATGGGGAAGGGTGCAGACACGCCCCAGGGTGCCTCTCAAAGTATAGGGGTCTCCGGAGGGGGGATTCCGGGGCGTGGGACACGGGCCCTTTAAGAGAGTGATTCTTCCTCCCAATCCTTTCAAGACACCTGTGAGGTGGCTCTCCCGGGCAGGGGTGCAGGGGGGATAGTGGCTGACCAGGCTAAGCTGGGTCTGGCCCTAGGCGACAGTGCCCGAGCCACGACAGGAAATGGCTCTCTGAACTGGGCTGGGTCACCGCTTGGAGACCGCTGTCGCCGCCACCCCCACCCCCAGGACCCCTCCCTCCACACCCATTTGCCCACCCCCTCACGCGCGCACCCAGGATTCAGGCAGGACACGCCTTCCGCTCCTGCTCGGCTCCGAGCGCGGGCTCCACGGTCGGGCCCAGCTCCCTCCGGCCCGCGGGGTGTGGCCGCCCACCTGCCAGCAGGGAGTCTCTGCCCGGCTGGGCCGCCCCCGCCGCCGCCGCCACCCACCGCCCGGGCCAGGTGCCGGACTCCCGGCGACGGCAGCTCCCGGGCCGCCGCCCCCACCCCTTCCTCCCGACAGTGCGGAGACAAAGCCGCGCACACGCACACGGGGGCTACGCGGGTGCACACCCGCGCTCACACGCGCACACACGGGAACCACACTGGCGCGCACACGGCGACACACACTCACACCTCCCACCCCTGGCTCCAGCCGCAAGCGAAGCCACGGGCACACCCTCGGTCGCACGCACACACTCTCGGCTACACACTGGGACACACCCTCTCACAGACACACTCGCGGAGGACACCCGCAAGCACACACGCCCTCACCAGAGGTGCTCAGGCCACCCGCGGGGCGCACACTCGGCGCACACGCGCGCGCGCGCCCCGAGCATCCCCTTGCACCGATCCCGAGCACAAGCGCGCTCACACCCACACGCCCGGAACCCTGGGCCCCGACGCACGTTCCCGCGCCAGCTCCGAAGCGCTCGAACCGAGCCGGAGGCTCCGGACCCTGGCGCCCGCCCCCCGGAGCCCGCCTGCCGGCTGTCAGTGCTCGCGAGTCGGGGACAGCGCCCGCAGCGCCCGGCGATCACCCCCCCCCCCAACACACACGCGAGCTCGGACGTGGAGGCGGCCCCGGGGCCAGCGCCCGGTGCCGGGCGGGCTCACCTGGCGGCCGCAGCTCGGCTTCCGGACGCTGATGTCCCTCGGTCTCCGCGTCCGGCGGCCGCCCCGGCGGGCTCCGAGGCGCACTGGAGCTGCGCAGAAATGCCCCGCTCGCTGGCTCACTCGCTCGCTCCTTCCCTCCCTCCCACGGCGCTCAGCCCCCTCCCCGCCCGCCCCCACGCCCCCTCTCCCCCTCCGCCCCGCCCCGGCCGGCTGCCCCGGAGGAGGCGGCGGCGGCGGCGATCCCGGCAGCCCAGGCAGCAGTCGCCGGCGGACTAGCGAGCGCCGCGGCCAGTCGGCGGCGGCCGGAGTCACGCCAGAGCCGGAGCCCAGGCCCGGGCCGCGCGTCGGGAGGAGCCGCGCCGGCCCCGGGGAGGGGAGCAGAGGAGGGGGTTGCGCCCAGCGAGCCCGCCCGCCGCCGGGGTCCGCCGCCCGCCTCCGCACGTGGGCCCGGCGCCTACCTGAGCCGCGGCGGAGCTCAGAGGCCCGGCGCCAGCGGCGGGGCGAGGCGGAGCAGGAGACCCCCGCCGGGGCCTCGTGGCCCTCTCAGTCCCAGCCGGGTGGGCTCGGGCCCCGCCCCCGCCTCCTCCCGGGTCCCTGCCAGCGCCGACCTCGGCTTTCTCTGGCTCACACGCCTCGGCTCTCGGCCCGGTGGCCCGGACTAACCCCGCGGTCCGGAGCCCGGCTCGCCCGCCTCGTCTGCCCCGGGCCGGGACCTGGCCTACGCCCACCCGCCTCCACGCCACCCTGCCATTGTTCCTGCGGCCGGAGCTCGCCGCGCATGGCGCCGGGGGCTGCGGGGACCCTGACGCCCACCTTCCACAGGCCCGGGCACCTCCACGGTGGAGTCCACGACACCTACCGGCGTTCCTTCGGGTTCTGCTTTAAGTAGACTGAGGCTCCGGCGAGGGAAGAACTGGCCTAAGTTGAAGGAGCCCAGGATAGCGTCTGTGTCCCCACACCAGAGATGAAGAAATCGACGGATTTCCTGCCCTGGGGCTCCTGGGGCAGGGCCAGACCCTCCAGAAGCGCCCTGGGCTGGGAACCCGGGCCTCCTTTGTTAGAACTAAAGCCCAGAAGCCCGAGCAAGAAGCAGTGTTCGGGAACTTGTGAGGTTTTCCTGCGAAGTCAGGACGCGTGCAGAGGCCTGCTACCTGCAGGAGCTTCCACTGCTTTGTCTCATTTGGCCCTGACCGCGTCTTAAGCGGCAGCGGGCCTCCCCCCATTTTGCAGCTGGACAGCTTGTCCCAGGTCTCCCCTCCAGGCAGGAAGGCCCAGGTGAAGCCCAGCAGTGCCGGTTCCTGGTTTTGGTCCCTGCCTCTGCTATAGGAGGATGCTAAAAGCAGGTGCAAAGTGAGCCGCTGAGAACACCAGGAGTCAGGGAGGGACCCCGAGAACTTCCACACATGGAGGGAGGGCAAAACTAAGCAGACCTGAGCATGGCCTGTTCAAGAGGGAAAATTATAACTAAAAGGATTATTGATAACGAATTTGTCTGGAATACTTAGGATAGAAGGGTACCTCAAAAAGCTCAGGGGAAAATCAAGTTAGTTTATTTGGGCAGCCAGCATTACATTGCAGCAAGTTAGGGGCACCTTGCAGTGCTGGCGTCTCGCGTTGGAGTTTGGTTCAAGTCCTTGCTGATCCATTTCTGATCCAGCTTCCTGCTAATGTGCCTGGGAAAGCAGTGCAAAATAGCCCAAGTATTTGGGCTCCTGCCATTCACATGGGAGACCTAGGAGTTTCTGGCTCCTGGCTTTAGTCTGGCCTAGCCCCAGGTGTTGTGGCCCATTTGGGAAGTGAACCAGCAGTTGGAAGATCTCTCTCTCTCACTCTCTCTCTCACTCTCTCTCTCTGCCTTTCCCTCTGTCACTCCTCCTTCCAAATAAATAAATATTTTTAACAATTTGTTTTGGTGCAGAGTCTTTGAAATCTGCTTAATTTGCTCATAATATGCATTTCCATGCACATTCTGCAGTCCCCTGGGGTTCCAGGCACTGATCTAAAGAGTTTTACTTGCATTAACTTATTTAATCTGCACTCGAACATGATGGCACAGAGGTTATTTTTATCCCCCACTTTGTATACTTTTAAAGTGACACAGAGACATTGCATAGCTTACAAAGTGGCAGAGCCAGGATCCAAACTCCTGGAGCTGATCCTTAAGCTTGTATTTTAATGACCACCATTAAACAGAAGCAGCTAGAATACAAGGCAAAGGAATCCGAGCTAGTAGAGCACCCACCATACAGAACTCTATTTGTTGGCAACTTCTGGCTCCCTGTAGGTACCTGGTTCCCAGCACAGCAACTGCATGTAGGCCTAATTTGTTAAACAACTGTACAGCTGTGACATGGGGCCGGCGTGCTGAGTGCCCCGAGCAGGGCGTGGTTGCAGCCCTCTGCTGAGCATTTTTATCAGTGACTAGATGAAGCAGAGGAACAGATGAAACACTGATCAAATCTGCTGCTGCCATGAAGCTGGGAGGGAATGGCAAGTGCTCCAGAAACCATAACCAGTCTCCAGACCATCAGCAGCCTTGAAGGCTAAACTGGAACTAAGAAGATAAGGTGCCACACCAAATTAAATGTAAAGTCCTGCTTTTAGGACCAAACCAGAGCAATCCCACAGAACTTTCTCTGACGTGGTGCTGGCCATGAACCCTCTGTGGCTATGATCACTTGAAATGTGGTGGGGCCGGCGCTATGGTATAGCAGGTAAAACTGCTGCCTGCAGTGCCGGCATCCCAGATGGGCATCAGTTCGAGTCCTGGCTGCTCCACCTCTGATCCAGCTTTCTGCTATGGCCTGGTAGGTCCTGGCTTCAGATTGGTGCAGCTCTGGCTGTTGTGGCCAACTCAGGAGTGAACCAGCAGATGGAAGACCTCTCTCTCTCTCTCTCTCTGCCTCTTCTTCTCTCTCTATGTAATTCTTATTTCAAATAAATAAGTAAATCTTTAAAAAAAGAAAGAGAAAGAAAGAGAGAAAGAAAAAGAAAGGAAGAAAGGAAGGAAGAAAGAAAAAGAAAGGAAGGAAGGAAGGAAGGAAGGAAGAAAGAGAGAGAGAGAGAGAGAAAGAAAGAAAGAAAGAAAGAAAGAAAGAAAGAAAGAAAGAAAGAAAGAAAGGAAGGAAGGAAGGAAGGAAGGAAGGAAGGAAGGAAGGAAGGAAGAAAGAAAGAAATTGGCTGGTACCACTGAGGAACTGCCAACTTCATTTTATTTAATTTTTTTAATTTACTTGACAGGTAGAGTTATAGACAGTGAGAGAGAGAGGCAGAGAGAAAGGTCTTCCTTCCGTTGGTTCACTCCCCAAATGGGTGCTACGGCCAACGCTGCGCCGATCCGAAGCCAGGAGCCAGGTGCCTCCTCCTGGTCTCCCATGCGGGTGCAGGGCCCAAGGATTTGGGCCATCCTCCACTGCCCTCCTGGGCCACAGCAGAGAGTTGGACTGGAAGAGGAGCAGCTGGGACTAGAACCCGGCACCCACATGGGATGCTGGTGCCGCAGGTGGAGGATTAACCAAGTGAGCCACGGCACCGCCCCCATTTTATTTAATTTTAAATGCTTTAGATTCAAATAACCACATAGGGCTAGTGGCTGCCATGTTGGATAATGCAGTTCTGAATGATCAAGTGCACAAAATACAGCATAGAATGAACTGAGAGTAAGAGCAGTTTCAGGAGCCACCACTGTGGTGTAGTGGGTAAAACTGCCGCCTCCAGTGCTAGCATCCCATGTGGGCACCGGTTCATGTCTCGGCTGCTCCACTTCTGATCCAGCTCCCTGCTGTGGCCTGGGAAAGCAGTGGAAGATGGCCCAAGTGCTTGGGCCCCTGCACCCAAGTGGGAGACCCGGAAGAAGTTCCTGGCTTCAGATCAGCACAGATCTGGCCATTGCAGCCAATTGGGGAGTGAACCAGTAGATGGAAGACCTCTCTCTCTCTCCTCTCTCCGTGTAACTCTGACTTCCAAATAAATAAATCTTTTAAAAAATAGGTAAAAAGGAAGCATTGACCACAAGCTGCCGACTGAATGGCTAGGGATGAATTCCACTTGGCTTCCTTGGGTGGGCGTCCAGAAGGACAGTTCCATCTTATTACAGAGAACTGTCCAGGGGCTGGCACGGTGGCACAGTGGGCAAAGCTGCCACTGGCATCCCTACGTACGGGCCCCGGTTTGAGTCCTGGCTGCTCTACTTCCAAGCCAACTCCCTGGTAATGCACCTGGGAAAGCAGTGAAATGACTCAAGTACTTGGGCCCCTGCACTCACGAAAAGACCCACATGAAAATCCTGGCTCCTGGTTTCAGAACAGCCCAGCTCTGGCCATTTGTAGCCATCTGGGGAGTGAACCAATGGATGGAAGAACTCTCTCTCTCTCTCTGCCTCTCTGTAACTCTGCCTTTCAAATAACTAAATAAACCTTGAGAGAGAGAGGGGGAGAGGGAGAGGGAGAGGGAGAGGGAGAGGGAGAGGGAGAGGGAGAGGGAGAGGGAGGGGGGAGGGAGAGGGAGAGGGAGAGAGAGGGGGAGAGGGAGGGGGGGGAGGGAGAGGGAGAGGGAGAGAGAAAGAAGCACTGGCACTAAGCTGGGAGTCAGGAGCTTCTGATTCTAGTCCTGCCTCTGCCCTTAATTTATGGTGCGGGCTCAGGAAAATCCCATTCCTTGGGTAAACCCCAAGGGATGTTGTTTGCTATTTTATACCCTGGATTTCAGGGTCCCCATCTGCAAAATGCGCGACAACCCCCCAGGGTCCGCCTAACTCTGGATTCTGTGAATGGGAGAGAGACGATGAAGAACTGCTGCGATCAGGTATTGGAAAACCTTTGCAAGCTACAAGTAACACTGTCATCACCACCAGCACAGCCATTATTTCAAAGTCGTGCTTGCCAGGACTTGGTGACTGGGCTGGTAGGAGGGGACGGGAAGGAGCCAGATGGGCTGCATGTGCAGAGGTGGCCTTCTGACGGGGCCAGCTAACAGCTCTGTCCCTCCCTGAAGATCTGTGAGGACAAGCAGTGCTCTGTGCCCTGTCACCTTGTGAACTGCGTCCTCATTCCTTTGAGCCACACCCACACTTGGCTAAAAGAAGCAGGCAGTTCTAAGAAAAGTCAGACTCTGTCCCTCTCCTTTCAACATCCACGAATGGCTCTTGGCCTGGGCCTTTCTTTAAAAAATAAATAGGTAGGTATCGTCATCTCATGGCACTAGCCAGCGTTATGGAGAATTTAGTGTGCACTACGTACTTCGCTTACAGAATTTTCTCCTCTGGGACATGGCTCTGACAATGATCCCCATTTCATAGATGAGGACACCGTGGCTCCTGGAGACCTGGCGTTTTCTCACGGTCACATATACGGCAGATAAGGCTGCATTCCTGAAGATTCCGGCACCGTGCTGTGTATTTTTTCTTTAAACTTTTTTTTTTTTTTTTGACAGGCAGAGTGGACAGTTAGAGAGAGACAGACAGAGATAAAGGTCTTCCTTTGCCGTTGGTTCACCCTCCAATGGCCGCCGCGGCCTGTGCACCGCGCTGATCGATGGCAGGAGCCAGGTGCTTCTCCTGGTCTCCCATGGGGTGCAGGGCCCAAGCACTTGGGCCATCCTCCACTGCTTTCCCGGGCCACAGCAGAGAGCTGGCCTGGAAGAGGGGCAACCGGGACAGAATCCGGCGCCCCAACCGGGACTAGAACCCGGTGTGCCGGCGCTGCTAGGCAGAGGATTAGCCTAGTGAGCCGCGGCGCCGGCCTGTGCTGTGTATTTTTGCAACCTGGAGAAGAAGTCAAGATCAGTGTTAGTGTTATCCTGGCGCAGTAGCCCATTTTGCTTACTGACTAAATGCTTGATTAAAAAAAAAAAAAATCAGTGCTGTCCCCAGGGTTCAGCGAGGGAAACTGATGTTCAGGGAGGCTGCATCCTCCCCTGCTCCGAGCTTCCCTCCCAGAGCCTCCCCAGCCCACCCAGGCCCAATGGGTAAATAGCTAACTTCAAAAAAGGATGCATACTTGTCCAGACTTCTACTTGTCCTCTTGCAGGGGGAGAGACAGACTTCTGAGAGGTGAAAGCTAATCCTGCACCCCTGCCCGCCCCCAACGCACGCCCCAGCCCCGGGGCCTTTCGGTGCCAGCCCTGAAGGCTTACAGAGTGAGTCATGTGGGCCGACCTGCCAGAGTCACCCTAGCACAAGGTGCTGAGCTTAGCTTAGAGGGCGGAAAGTAGGCCAAGTGTTCTCACACCCTGGAGCACAGTCCATTTGCGGGCTGTGCGTTCCTACTCCTCTCATCCCAAAAGAAGACGGACCTCTCAGGAGAACACCCCAGGCCTTGGGGGCAGAGGGGACACAGGACAAGGCAGGGTGTGCCCCTGTCACTCAGAAGGGAGAGTGAGTATCAGGTAGCACAGATTCAGGAAGAGTGATGGGGACCCAGGCTGATTCATTCCCAGAGAGGCTCCTGAGGGAGCTTCGGTCTGAAGCGAGGTAGGCACTCTGGAGGGGAAGAGGGGCTCTCTGGGACTCCACCCAGTGGGCAGCAGGAGGCCTACAAGTACACCGTGGCCTTGCCGAGGCTGAGTTGGCGTCCTGGCTCTGCCCCATCCTGGCTTTTGATCTTGGGCAGGTTACTCAACCCCTGTGGCAGAGGTGTCATTATTCCCCTTCACCAGTGAGAGGATGACATGGGAGGACTGCAGAAAGTTCAGAGAAAGTGGAATCAAAAGATAAGTTTATTTTGGTACAGAAAATTATGAAATCCATGCATGTGAGAGTCTTCAAAAAGGTCATGGAAAATGCTTATCATAAAAAAAAAGTAAGCATGGGTTTGAAATTTTGTTTGCAGCAAAATAAAAATTTCCTTTGTATTTTTAAAAATTTATTTATTTATTTGAGAGGCAGAAAGAGAGAGAGAGAAAGACAGAGAGAGAGTAAACTCCCACTCTTTGGTTCACTACCCAAATAAATGCCCAATACGGCAGGGCTGGGCCAAGCTAAAGCTGGTAGCCAGGGACTCTCTCCAGGTCTCCCATGTGGCTGGCAAGGACCCAACTACTTGAGCCCTCACTGCCACCTCCCAGGTTTCCCCTTAGCAGAAAGCTGGAAACAGGAGTGAAGCCAGGACTGGAATCCAGGCACTCCTACGTGGGACACAGGCACCTCAACAATCATCTTAATGGCCAGGCCAAATGCGCCTCCCTAAACATTGTAATTCCTTTTTCTTAAAGAAGCGGTCATCAAAGGAGGATGTACTTTTCTCTTTCTTTCTTTTTATTTAATTATTTATTTTACAAATAGAGTTAGACAAGGAGAGAGAGAGAGAGACAGAAAGGTCCTTCCTCCGTTGGTCCACACCCCAAATGGCTGCCACGGGCCAGTGCTACGCCGATCCGAAGCCAGGAGCCAGGTGCTTCCTCCTGGTCTCCCACGTGGGTGCAGGGCCCAAGCACTTGGGCCATCCTCCACTGCCTTCCCGGGGCCACAGCAGAGAGCTGGACTGGAAGAGGGGCAACCAGGACTAGAACCCGGCGGCCATATGGGATGCCGGCGCCGCAGACAGAGGATTAACCAAGTGAGCCATGGCGCCGGCCCTGTACTTTTTTCTGAAGGAAAGAGAGAACTTCCACTTTGCTTAAGGCCTTGTCTAAATACTGATGGACTTTGTGGATTCGAAAAACTTCCACACCCTAGGCAGCTCATGTTAAGAGCCTCGGATGATCACGGACATCATACTTGAGGGTATTAATTGTTAAATTAACAACAAGAGTCACTGTGCACTTACTTCCCATGCAGGACCTCTGTCTTCAAAGAGTTGTTTTATGAGAGTTAATAGTATAACTTGTTCTCAAAGATTTACTTCATTTTGGCGTATTAAGTGGAGGATACTCTTATGTCTCATAAGTTTTAGATAAGCCTAAGTGCCCAACTCCATTGACTGTTTCCTTAGGTACTTCTTCCATTAACAATAAAACTTGTTCTCAAAGAAAAAAAAGTATATTACCACAAAAATTAAAACGAAGAAAGGAAGCAGGAGGAAGGTTGGGAGTGAGCGAGGGAGATACGATGGGGTGGGAAGTGTCATTATGTACTTAAAACTATGTATGGGGCCGGCATACATACTCTATGTATGAGACCGGGAAGAAGCTCCTGGCTCCTGGCTTCGGATTGGCGCAGCTCCAGCCATTGCAGCCATCTGGGGAGTGAACCATCGGATGGAAGATCTCTCTCTCTGCCTCTGCCTCTCCTCTCTCTGTGTAACTCTGCCTTTCAAATAAATAAATAAATCTTAAAAAAAAAAAAAAAACCTCTATGTATGAGATACATGAAATTTGTCCCATTTATATAAATAAAAATTAAATTAAAAAATCCTCAAACATCCTTGCCTGTTGCCGTGAGACTTGAGTACCCTCCAGAGTACCCCCTAACCCACTGTCAACCTTGCCCGCATGACTTACTTTGGCCAACGAAATTTGAGCTGGAGACCTATAGGACAGTTCTAAGCAGAAACTTGAAGAGCCATTGAATGTTTCCATCTAAAACCTTCCTTTTTCTCCCTGCCATTGGGATGGCGTGTGCAGGATAGGAGCTGTGCCTTCAGCCAGGATCCTGGAATGATAAAACACAGAGCGCAAAGTTGCAGGCAACGCATCAAGATCGCCGTGTAACATGATGAAGACTGCTGCTGTAGGCCGCTGAGACGGAGTTGTGATCCCATCATAGGCAAATGCTCCCAGGACAGCCCTCCACAGTCAGGATGGTTTTAGTGGCGCCTACCCCACAGAACTGTCATGATGATCACATGAGATTATCTCATGAAGAATATGTAAACACCTCATCAGGACCCTCTGTCCACACATATATGGGAATTTGATAAATGACAGAAATGGTATTTTTTTTAAAGATTTTGTTTTTAAAAGGCAGAGTTGGAGAGAGAGAGAGAGAGAGATCTTCCATCCACTGGTTCACTCCCCAAATGGCTGCAACAGCTGGGGCTGGGCTGGGCTGAAGCCAGGAGCAAGGAGCTTCTTACCGATCTCCCACATAGGTGCAGGGACCCAAGCCCTTGGACCATCCTCCGGTGCTTCCTCAGGCTCATTAGCAGGGAGCTGGATGGGAAGGGAAGCAGCTGGAGCTTGAACCAACACACATGTGGGATGATGCCGGCATTTTAAGTGGCAGCTTAACCCGTTACTCCACAATGCCAGCCCCAGAAACGGTATTTGTAAAAGCAAAAGATGGAATACTGGGTTGAATAGCATCTCCACCCAAATTCATATCCTTCCAGAATTTTAAAATATTACTTATTTGGAAATAGTCTTTTCAGGTGTAACTACAGATTTCCGGAACAATTAATCCTGGTTTTAGGGTTGGCCCTAAATGGCTCTACGTCTAAAGAGTGGCGTCCTTATAAGAAAATAGGAGCAGGGCAAGCATTTGGATCAGCAGTTAAGTCGCTGTTTGGGACACCTGCACCCCGTATCAGAGTGCCTGGTTCTAGTCCCTGCTCCTCCCTTCTGACCCAGCTTCCTGCTCGGGCGCCTCCTGGGAGGCAGCAGAAAACGGCTCCAGCCTCGTGGGAGACAAGAATGGGGCTCCTGGCGCCTGGATTCAGCCTGGCCCAGCCTTGGCTGTTACGGACATTAAAGGAGCGAACTAGCGGATCTCCCTGTGTCCATCTGTTTGTCTCTGTCTTTCAAATAAAATGAGAAAAATTTAATGTTTAAGCTTAAAGGAAAAAAAAAAGAAGAGGAGGAGACACGTGGAGACATTGGAACACACAGGCAATGATGAGGATGTGTCTACAGCCACCAGAAGCTAGGAGAGGGGCATGAGATGTTTTCTCCAACCGAGAAGGGAGGAACCAACTCTGCTGCCACCTTGATTTAGACTCCTGGCTTCGTGAACTGTGACAGAATCAGCTTCAGTAGTTTTAAGCCACCTAGTTCGTGGTAATTTGTTATGACAGCCCTAGAAAAATAATACAGATGGATTATTCTTAAAATCATACTGAACAATTGGTTATTCATTTGGAAAACAAAAGTTGGTTCTTACCTCACAGCATACACAACAAGAATCGTTTAGTTAAAGACAGAAATTAGAAAAGTAAAACTTTAGAATCTTTAAAAGTAACCAACGAAAATAGTTTTTAGAAACTCAGGGTAGGGAAATACTTCTTTAACAAGACACCAAAAATTATATTAGTCTGAGTTCTTCAGAAGAGGTAGCAATAGGATGTTGAGATTATACACATGAATATTTAGTTGCAGGGGCTAAGAAGTCCCAAGATCTGCAGCCGACAAGCTGCAGACCCACGAGAGCCCGTGGTCCAGTTCCAATCAGTGAGCCCGTGGTCCAGTTCCAATCAGTCTGAGGGACAGAGGACCAAGAGAGCAAGTGGCGCAGGTTTCAGTCTAAGTCAACGTGTAGAGACAGGAGAAGACCCAGCCCCACCTCACAGAGGCAGAGAGCACGAATGCGCCCTTACGCTAGCTTTCTTCCGCCCAGGCCTTGGAGTGAATGAGGCACGCCCCGAGGCAGGAGGGCAATCTGTTTGCTCAGTCTACAGCTTCCAATGTTAATCCCATCCAGAAATACCCTTACAGGCACACCCAGAATAATGTTTAACCAACTATCTGGGCACCCCTGGCACAGTTGATTTAATGCATAAAATTAGCCATCACACAAATAAATAAAAACCAATATAGTCCACTACAGTATGTAGAAATTTTGTGCATCAAAAGTTGCCACAAAGAAAGGGAAAATGTAACCCCCTCACTGAGAGAAAAATCTCTGTGATGCTTTTGCCTCACAAAGGATAAGAATCCAAAATATACAATCTAGATTATGTAAATGGACAGACGATGTACACAGGAAAAAACCACAGAAGAAATACGAAGGACAGGGGCCGGTGCTGTGGCAGAGTGGGCCACACCTCGGTCTGTGATGCCAGCATCCCATATGGGCGCCGGTTCTAGTCCTGGCTGCTCTCTGTCTTCCGATCCAGCTCCCTTCTATGGCCTGGGAGGGCAGTAGAGGATGGCTCCAGTGCTTGGGCCCCTGCACCCATGTGGGAGACCCGGAAGAAGCTCCTGGCTCCTGGCTTCGGATCAGCTCAGCTCTGGCTGTTGTGGTCATCTGGGGAGTGAACCAGCGGATGGAAGATCCTTCTGTCTTTCTCCCTCCCTCCCTCTCTCTGTAACTCTGCTTCTCAAATAAAAAACAAAAAGAGAGAAAGCACGAAACGTCCCAGCTCATCAGTGAGAAGCTTGTGCAGTATCTGACGAAGCGGAAGCTGGGCGAGTTTTTGCACCAATTCTTCTCCTGGATGCAAAAGCTAGGGAGACGCCGCAACATGTGCGGAAGGAGACACATTTGAGAAAAACTTCAAAGCGTCCTTTGTAAAACTGAAAGACTGGAAACAACTTAAA
The DNA here is from genome assembly GCF_051225735.1 of Oryctolagus cuniculus. Classification (NCBI taxonomy): domain Eukaryota; kingdom Metazoa; phylum Chordata; class Mammalia; order Lagomorpha; family Leporidae; genus Oryctolagus; species Oryctolagus cuniculus. The sequence goes on from NC_142877.1 coordinate 22,230,908, forward strand.
TGTCTCCTAATAGGTAAAGAAAGAAAAAAACTGCAGTATATTATAGAATGAATACAACACAGCAGTGAAAATGCAGGAATATGGTTAACGTTCAAAGTCATAATGATGGGAGGCCAGCGCTGTGGCAGTGCCGACATCGCAGTGAGCACCAGTTCAGGTCCCGGCTGCTCCTCCTCCAATCCAGCTCTCTGCTACGGCCTGCAAAGGCAGTGGAAGATGACCGAAATCCTTGGGCCTTTGCACACGAATGGGAGACCAGGAAGAAGCTACTGGTTTTTGGCTTCTGATTGGCCCAGCTCCAGCTGTTGGGACCATTTGGGGAATGAACCAACAAGTGGAAGAAGACCTCTCTCTGCCTCTCTCTCTGACTCTACCTCTGTAACTCTGTCTTTCAAATACATAAATAAATCTTTAAAAAAAAAACCACATAATTATGGAAGAAAAACCAAACATTACAGAAAATACAACTTACATAACTTACATAAAGCTTAAAAACAGACAAAGCTATAGTATCTATCATTTAGGGATATTTATACATGGAGTAAAATTTATAAAAAACATTACCACTGCTATAATCTGAATGTTGTGTTCCTCCTCAAAGTCACATCTTGAGACCTAATCTTCAATGCCATAGACAGAACTGGGTGAAGCCCCCGGGAGCTGATTAGGTGTTCTCGAGAAAGGGGTTAGTGTCCTTGTTTTAGAGACCCCAGAGAGCCAGCTAGCCCCTTCCACCCTGTGAGGACGTGGTGGGAAGGTGTGGCCTATGGGAAGCAGCTGTCCCCAGAGCCTTGGTCTTGGTCTTCTGAGCCTCTGGAACTGTGAAACATCTGTTGTTTATAAGATGCTCAGTCTGAGGTATTTTGTTATAGCAGCACAAACAAACTGAGACAATTGCCATGATAAATACCAGCTTCAGGAGAGCAAATATCTCTGGGTAGAGAAGGAAGGGAATGGGATGGAAGAAGGCTAAATCAGAAGCTGTAATTGCCTTTGTGCCGGTTTTCTTCTTAAGTTGGGTTGTACAAAGGGCCACCAAAAAGCTCATGGAAAGTGAAAGTTATCTTTTAAAATGCATTTGTTTATTTTCATTTTATTTGAAAGGCAGAGATACAGAGACAGAAAAAGAGATGCTGGTTCACTCTCCAAATGCCCACAACAGCCCAGGCTGGGCCATTCCAAAGCCAGAAGCCCAGAATTCCATCTAGGTCTCTCATGTGGGTGGCAAAGACCAAAGCACTCAAGCCATCATCTCCCGCCTTCCATGGTACATATTAGTAGGAAAGTGGATCGCAAGCAGAGTAGCAGATACTTGAACCAGGCACTCTGATATGGGATGGAGGCATCCCAAGCAGCAACTTAACTACTGATCCACATTCTTGCCCCAAATAGTATCTCTTAATTCTGTTTTCCCATGAACATTCTGACATACCCTTGTACATGAGTGTGTACTATTATATGCCATAATTTTTCAAGGGATAGAATTAACAATGCCAAAAAATTCACCATTTTAAAGTGTAGCATTTGGTGGGGTTTACTATATTTACAAAGTTGTGTAGCCCTCACTGCACTCTAATTCCAGAACATTCCACCGTCCCAGAAAGAAATCCCATATTCACTGACTTTCCTCATTCTCAACGCTGTTGTTCCCAGGCAATCACTAGTCTACTTTCTGTGTTGACTGACTCATACAAATGGATCATCTACTGTGAGATTTTCTGGTGACTGGCTTCTTTTAGTGTTAACATAGTTTTTAAAACTTTATTTAAAAGGCAGAATTTATTTAAAAGAGAGAGACGCAAAGAAAGAGAGAGAGAGAGAGAGAGGTTTTCATCCACTGGTTCACTCCCCAAATGGCTACAATGGCCAGGGCTGGGCCAAGCTAAGGCCAGGAGCCAGGAGCTTCTTCCAGGTCTCCCACGTGGGTGCAGGGGCCCAAGCACTTGGACCATCTTCTACTGCTTTCCTAGGCCACAGCAGAGAGCTGGATTGGAAGAGGGGCAGCTGGGACTAGAACGGGGACCCACACGGGATGTCAGTGCCGCAGGTGAAGGATTAACCTACAGCACTGCTGTGCTGTCCCCATAATATTTTCAAATTCATCCATGTTGTAGTATTAATATTTTCCTTTGCATGATTAAATAATATTCCTTTGCATGGATATGCTACATTTTGTTTATGCATTCATCAGTTGATTGATAGAAATTTAGGTTATTTCTCCCCCCTTTTTTTTTTTTGGTTAAGATTTAATCTTATTTATTTGAAAGACAGACGGATAGAGAGAGAGAGAGACAGAGGAAGAAATTTTCCATCCACTGATTCACTCCCCAAAACGGCATAACAGCCAGGATTGGGCCAGGCCAAAGCCAGGAGCCTGGAATTCCATCTGGGTCTTCTACATGGTTCCAGAGGCCCAAGATTTTGGCCATCTTCTGCTGTTTTCCCTGGATGCATTAACAGGGAGCTGGGCCAGAAGCAGAGCAGCTGAGACTTGAACTGACATACCTATGGGTGCTGATGTCTCCGGTGGCCACCTAACCTGCTGCTGCACAGTTGCCCACCCCTCTGGTTTTTGCTGCTATGAAAAATGATACTATGAACATTCATGTTCAAGTTCTTATGTGAGCATGTATTTTCATTTTTCTTGGGTATACCTAACAGTGGAATTGTTGCATCATTCTGTTTTACTTTTAAAGAATTTCCAAAGCAGCTTTACCACCAGCAACAGGAGGGTTCAATTCCCCACATCCCTGCCAATATTTGTCATTAGCTCCCTTTTGATTACAGCCATCCTAACGAGTGTGAAACGGTGTGGTTTATACATTTTGATATATCTGGATTCATTTTGAAATACTTCTTAAATGTGGTATCTTCAGAAAGGCTGCTGTGGTGGTTGGATGAACTGCTAGTGGCTGAAGCAGAAGGCCAGCAGGCGGGTGCTGCAGAGGACCCCAAAGGGACAGTTAGGCCCACCCTGCAGGGCGACAGCAGGGGGTACAAAGAAGGAGGGGCCAAGGATGCCTCTGGCTATGCATGCAAAGATTCCATCTCACATTGCAATCCATCAGCTCAGAGTGTCAGCCGAAAGCTTCAAAATGTGCAAGTCTTCGGGGGACTCTCTCACGCATGGGAGTCAAACTGTCATCGAGAAGCTGTCAGAAGTTGGCACAGAGGTGAGTGTCCCGATAATTCAGGGAAAACTCACTCACAGGTGATTCTGGAGCAGTGCCTTTCTCCTCTGACCTAAGTCTCTTAATTGTGACACGACAGATGTGAGTTGATAGCTGTCTCTGAGATTCCTTTCGTCTGGGACGTGCTGAGATTTTGTAGTCATGGATCCATCTCCAAGTAGAAGGAAATTCCTGGGATCAAAGTCTTATGTAAAAGCAATGTTCTAGCTCTGATGTTGTGAAAACAAAGCAGCTCAAAGGCACGCGAAAAGGGACATTAGGTGTGTTTGACCCCGACCGTGTTTGACTTTGTGTTCACGAATAAAAACACATTATTTGGTTTTATATAAACATTAATGAATTTTCAAGGCAAACATTTTTCTTCCTAAGGCACCTTCTAAGCCAATGGAATTCCTTGATTGATTATCTTTATGAACAATGACACTGTTTCCAACATTTTCATTTTTATTTTAATGAAATTTTTTTCATCGAGATCAATTATTTTCCATATTGATTATGAGTCAATTTATCAATATTTTTGATTCACATAAAAGTGATTATTGAGTGTTATGGATTTTACCACTTTGAGGTCTCTTTGTTATGAAGTCTAACTTTCCCAGATTAGATTTTAGAACTAAATTCTGTTCTCAATTCATTCTTTTCACAATTTTTAATTCATTTTTATTGTTTCTATCAGTTCTTCTACTAGTCTTCTATGGCCATAACAAATGACCACAAACTTGATAGCTTAAAATGCCTCGCTTAGTCTCGCACAGTTCTGGAGGCCAGGAGGCCAATTCAGCATCACCTGTCCATGCTCTTTCTAGAAACTCCAGGGGAGAATTCGCTCCTTGCCTCTCCCAGCTTCCAGAGGTTGCCAGTGTTCCTTGGTTTGTGGCTGTAATTTTCCAGTCTCTGGCTTCTTTGTCACATTTCTCTCTCTTTTTTATGGTCAAACCTTCCTTTTGGGTTGGTACTGTGGCACAGAGGGTTAAATGGTCACCTGCAATACCAGCATCCCATATGGGCACCGGTTCAAGTCCTGGCTGCTCTACTTCCAATCCGGCTCCCTGCTAATGGCGTTGGGAAAGCAGTGGAAGATGGCCCAAGTAGTGCTTGGGACCATACTATCTACATGGGAGACTCAGAAGGCGCTCCTGGCTCCTGGTTTTGGCCTGGCCCAGCCTGGCTGTTGCAGCCATCTGGGGAGTGAACCAGTGTATGGAAGGTCTCTCTCCCTCTCTCTCTCTGCCTCTTCCTCTCTCTCTCTCTCTGTAACTCTGCCTTTATTATTATTATTATTATTATTATTTTCATTGGATCCCTGTGGCATGATCAGTCAGGATGGGGCACAGTGCCAGATCCCCGCAACTTCCCCTCAAACCCAGTCCTCCTTAAATAGTCACGCTTCAGGTCCACTGGGCGTGCTGTGTTTCCTGGGGTGAAATCCAGTCTACACCTCGAACCCTCCTACTGTCTGTGCACACTGGCTCTGCCCACCACGACCAGAGATCTGCCTTTCAAATGAATAGATAAATCTTAAAAAAGTAATTAATAATTAATTGCAAGCCTCCCTCTTTGAAGGATTTGTGGAATCGCATGTAGGGCCCGCCCGGATCATCTAGGACAATCTCCCTATCTGAGGCTGCTTTGATCACATCTGCAACACCTTTACCACGTAAATCAACACTATAGGCTCCAGGGATGGAGGCTGCTATTGTTATGGGCTGCTATTCTGCCTTCTAAACTTCATTTATATGAGTCGTGGGCCTAGTGGCTAAGATGCCTGCATCCCACAGGATTTTGACGCCCAGCTCCAGCTCCTGGCCCCCACACCCTGCTAATGCAGACCCTGGGAGGAAATACTCATGGTCCAATGGTTGGGTTCCTACCACTCAGATGGGAGACATGCATTGAGTTTGAGGCCTGTATTGAGTTTATGATTTCGTTTTAGCCTGGTCCAGCCCAGTTCTAGCCAGGGTGGGATGTGAACCAGCAGATGGAAGCCTCCTCTCTCTCTCTCTTCTTTCTCTCGCTCTGCCTCTCAAATAAATTTTAATAATTTTATTTCTTATAGATTGTATACAAGAATGATGGTTAGCTATATATCAATGTTTATAGGAGCATTATTCAGAATAGCTGGAAGGTAGAAACAATCCAGTGCTCACTGACAGATGAATGGATAAACAAAAGCTGGTATGTTTAAAGAGTGGAATAGCAGAGCATTATTTTTTAAAGACTTATTTATTTATTTGAAAGGCAGAGTTAGAGAGAAAGAGACACACACACACACTCACACACACACACACAGATCTACCATCTGCTGGTTTACCCCCCAAGTGGCCATAATAGTCAAGGTTGGGTCAGGCCAAAGCCAGGAGCCAGGAGTTTCTTACGGATCTCCCACATGGATGCGGGGATCCAAGGACTTGGGCCAACTTCTGCTGCTTTCCCAGGCCATTAGCAGGGAGCTGGATCAGAAGTGGAGCAGCTGGGACTCAAACTGGTACCCATATGGATGCCAGCATGGCAGACAGAGGCTTAACCCACTGTGTCACAGTGCCGGCCCTGGTGTGGCATTCTAATACATGCTACAACACAGATGAAACTGGAAAACATCATGCTAAAGGATCCACCATTTGGTGCCGTGGGTTAAGCCACCACCTGCAACATTTGCACCCCACACGGGAGTTTGGTTTGAGACCAGAAAAACTGCTTTTGATCCAGCTCCTTGTTAAGGTGCTTGGGAAACAGCAGCTGAAGCAGCTGATGGCTCAAGCACTTGAGTCCCTGCCTCACATGGAGACCTGGATGGAGCTCCTGTACTTGGCCTGGCCCAGCTCTGGCAATTTTTGGCATTTGGGGAATGAACTAGCAGATAGAAGAGTTTTCTCTTTCTCTGTCTTTCTCCCTTTCAAATAAATAATTTTTTTAAAAAAGGAAAGGAAATATCATAAACCAAAAACAAAGGAACAAATACTGTATGATTACATTTCCATGAGATGTTGCACTCAGGCAAATTCACAGAGACAGAAAATAGAATGCCAGGAGCTGCGGGGAGGACAGAGTGGGTTGTTTAATGGGCACAGAGTTTGTCTTTGGCATAGTGAAAAAGTTTGGGAGATAGTTACCCAGCACTGTGATTGTACTTAGTGGCCTGAATTCTACACTTCTTTATTTTTATTTTTTTTATTTTTTACTTATTTATTTATTTTTTTTTTGACAGGCAGAGTGGACAGTGAGAGAGAGAGACAGAGAGAAGGGTCTTCCTTTGCCATTGGTTCACCCTCCAATGGCCACCGTGGCTGGCGCACTGTGACTGGCTGATCTGATGGCAGGAGCCAGCATGGGGTGCAGGGCCCAAGCACTTGGGCCATCCTCCACTGCACTCCCTGGCCACAGCAGAGAGCTGGCCTGGAAGAGGGGCAACCGGGACAGAATCCGGCGCCCGGACTGGGACTAGAACCTGGTATGCTGGCGCCGCAAGGCAGAGGATTAGCCTAGTGAGCCGTGGCGCCGGCCTCTACACTTCTAATAGCTCAAATATAAGCTTTGTAATGTGTCTCTTGCTATACATTTCTAAAAAATAAAGGTAAAGAATAGGACCTCCTGTCAACTGAGAAGTAAAAATTAAAAAACTTTTCTAATCCATTAACGAATAGTTGTATATATTTCTTAGCTTATGTAAGAATAACAGGGAGAGGTTTCCTTCAGGTGCCCCAGGACTGCTGGATTTGTTGAGGCGCCTCCCCTGTATTCCCATCACGTTAGTGTGGTACCCTAACGGGCAGAGTTGTGAGCAAATGATGGGCAAGTGTTCTTGGGGGAGAAGACGGAGGAGTCATATACCTTTTTCTGAATGGGCATAAAACTCATGCAGGATTTATGTAGCTAAAAGCTACATAAGAGGAAGGATGCCAGCCAGATCTCTGCTTCCAGGGAGGACAGAATCAGCCAATATTGCCACAGGAGAGAAACCAGGCTGGGTAAGCGGAAACTTCCCTGGGAGTCCTCTCACTACCATAGGATGAGAGGACTGGACCAGGAATTAATTAATTTCTTCTTTCTTTCTTTCTTTCTTTCTTTCTTTCTTTCTTTCTTTCTTCCTTCCTTCCTTCCTTCCTTCCTTCCTTCCTTCCTTCCTTCCTTCCTTCCTTCCTTCCTTCCTTCCTTCCTTCCTTCCTTCTATTTTTAAAGATAGATTTATTTGTTTGAAAGGCATAGTTACAGAGAGAGGGTGGGAGAGAGGGCAGGGGGAGAGAAGGAGAGAGGGAGAGTGGGAGAGAAGGAGAGAGGAGAGAGGGAGAGAGGGAGAGAGAGATCTTCCACCCACTGGTTCACTTCCCAAATGGTCACAATGGCCAGGGCTGGGCCAGGTTGAACCCAGGAACCAGGAGCTTCAGCCAAGAGCCAGGGGCTTCTCCCATGCAGATACTAAGTACTTGGGTCATCTTCTGCTGCTTTCCCAGGCACATTAGCAGGGAGCTGTATCAGAAGTAGAGCAGCCAGGACTCGATCTGGTGCCCATGTGGGATGTTGGCACTGCAGGCGGTGGTTTAACCTGCTGCACCACAGTGCCAGCCCCTGGACAGGAATTTCTAAGATACCTCCAGCTCCAACAGTACATACCTCTGTGAATTAAAAAATGAATGGGAATTCACATTCACTGAGTGCCCATGGCTTGTGCGGCACTGTGCCAGCTGCTTTTCTGGCATCTTACTCAACTCTCACAATGAGTCGAGGAGGTGGGTATTATTCCCACACACACAACCCGCCCCCATCTCACCTTACATCCAAGGAAATGAAGGCTCAGATAACCTACAAAACTTATTCCAAGTCCCTGGGCTAGGAGACAGCACGGCTGAGAACCAATGTCAGGTATATTCAACTCCAAAACCTCATGCTCCCATTGAGCCGTGCTAGAAATCTTACCTGTGGAAATATTCAGAAGCAGGAAGAGGGCTGATTCTGGGCCACGGGTCTAGGCCACCGCCTGCGCAAACCCAAGACCCCTTGAGCAGCTTCTCCCGTTGTTATGTCAGATTGCAGAAACGGGGCGCAGCTGAGACTGCCACCCTCCAGAAGTGTCGCTAGAAACCCTGCCCATCAGTCTTCAAAGCCCTCCGCAGGTGCTCACCCGCCCCTGTGAATCAGTGGAGCGCCCATTTTCCAGGTTAAGCGGGTGTAGCCCCAGGAGAAAAAGAGCCATGGTCAGAAAAGAGCAGTCCTTTTGGCAGAGGTGCGGCCTTTCATCATTCTGAGTTCTCTGACCTAGAATGGGCAGAACCAAGACGCAAAGCAAGTCGTAATGGAAGCACGCCGATGCAGGTGAAGGATCTCAGGCATAGGTTTTATCAGAGGACATGCCAGAACAACTTCTACTCAGTCCTGGTCTTCTGGCCTCCTGTCCATCCCATACCTCGGTGACCTAATTATTACTATATTTTAAAGATTTATTTGAAACAGTTACAGAGAGAGAAAGAGAGAGACAGAGAGAGACAGAGAGAGATCTTCCATCTGCTGGTTCACTCCTCAGGTAGCTGCACCGGCCAGGGATGGGTCAGGCCTAAGCCAGGAGCCAGGAGCTTCCTCCAGGTCTCCCATGTGGGTGCAGGGACCCAAGCACTTGGGCCATCTTCCGCTGCTTTCCTAGGCCACAGCAGGGAGCTGGATCAGAAGTGGAGCAGCCAGGACACAAAGGGATGCCTATATGGGATGCTGGCACGCAGGCACGTCCATTTCTAATTTCTCTTCCTCTAGAAATAATTCCTCCCTCTTCTTTAGTGAGCTCAGCTTTGCACTAATACACAGGACCATGTATCCTCCAACAGCACCTGCCTCCCAGGTCCCAGGGATCAATTCAAGTGGCCTAAACTGACCCTATTACAATCTTCTCTGGGGTTTTTTTTTTTTTTTTTTTTTTTTTTTTTTTTGCTGTGAGTAGCATGGAAGGCTGTCTTGCTTTCCTCTGATGTCCCACAACAATAATCCGAACCCCTCTTAGGGATCCTAGCACTTTCTTCCTTGTAGTGTGATTATTCTCATAGTCTCTGTGAGGTTGTCTTAGTGGCTGCTTTCTCCAAGTGCTCTTTTTCTTATGCCCCAAGTACTCAGTTTTAACTGACTCTCTCTTTAGTGCAAACGCTGTTATGCTCTGGGGGACGGGATAAGATACAGTCCCTTGTTGAATGGATGGAATAATGAAAATGCACCCCTGGGCCTCCCCCCAGTTTATCCCAGGGGATCCGAGCAGAGGAAAATAAGAGATATAAGCTTCAGAATCCTTCGCCTGCCATTGAAGACCTTGTGCAACGGGTTCTCATGCTGTCTCCCCTGCACGCACACCGCTGAACTGTGCGTCTCCCTGAGTGATCGCTGCTTGCACATGCTGGCCAGACTGTCTCCTCAACCTCACTTCCTGCTTTTCACCCCCACTTGGACCTTCCTCTTTTTCCAACTCGTTTCACCTCTCTTTTTTTCACTCTAACCTCCTCTTGCTTCTATTTTTTTTCCATCCTCCCTTCCCTTCTCCTTCCTTTTCTCTCCCCCTCTACTCTCTTTCTACAGTTCTTTCTAGCTCAGTCACCTCTCCGATTTCCTCTTTCAGTTCCTGGCCTCCTTCTCTCTCCACCAGAAACTTGCTGATAAGACAAATCCACATCAAATAGCTTCCAGATCTCATCACAAAAAGCCCTCAAAGTAGGGTGGGGAGGAGAGAGGGAGGGATGGAGGGGGAGGGGATGCAGGTGGCTGCGAAGAGGCTGCCTAGGGACTGCTGGTGAATCCACGGAGAGAGAGCGCCATGCCAGCCATCAACCTCCAGCCCACCCCCAACGCTTCCCTGTTCTCCCTCTGATCAAAGCATTAGGGAAACTCACAAGAGCCAGCGCTGCCGCCTGTCTGCTCCGCCTTCGTGATTTTGCACCCGGGAGACAGGCGCAGAAAGGGCAGTCAGGAGCTCTCATCACCCAGTATGCCAGTGGCTCGGCAGGGCCGGAATTCCACGCCTGCTGGTCCCAGAGCAGTGAGCGCTCCTGCAGCTCCCTCCCGGCCCTCCTCTCCCCCCACTCCCCTTCGACACCGACTTCCCCTCCACCAACTTTGGGATCACATCTAACAGCTTCTCCATCTGGGAAGTAACCAGTGAGGCAGGGGCAGAAGGCGCTTGTTTGGTGGGGATGGGGATGGGGAGGATGGGGAGCGTGTCTGCTGGCCTGTAGGGGGACCAGTCTCCGCCTCCGAGAGCCCCACTCCAAGCAGCGCGCACTGGATTAAGGGACTGGACGCTCCATTTCCCAAGGCGATCCTGGCAGGACCCCTCCACGCCCTCCCAGCCTAGCCAGCCGCCTGGAGGCCCTTCCTCACTCCACCAGGACACCCAAGCACAGGATGGTCCAGGCAGCCGGTGGAGGCAGCCGGAGGCAGGGGGAGGGACCGGCTTCCAGCGGCTCTGCTTTCAGGCCTGCTCCCCTGCTCCACAAAGGGCCACTGTCTGAGCACAGAGGGACCCTGGAAGGAGGCCTCCCAAGGTGCTCAGCAACAGGGCTGGGTTTCATCACACCGGGCCTCTGGGCCAAGTAAACATCAGGGTAGGAACAGGTCCAGCAGTTCCTGCAGACTGGCCCCTGGCTGCAGGCGGGCTCAGAGGCACCCGCACCCAGAGCACCCACCCCCAGACTATAAGGAGGACTAAAGACTTCTGCAGCTGCGGAAATGGAGAATCGGGAGTGCGGAACTGGCTCGTCACCATCTACTTCCCGCTGCTCAAGGAGCAACCATCCTTTACCCCTCGTAAGCGGCAGGTAACTTACAAGGAAATTTCAGTTAGCTCAGAGGAAACAAAGAGCGGGAAAAGCTGGAATAATCAGGGAAGACTTCCTAAAGGACTCTGATTTAAGCTTCGCTTCCACGTATAGATGGACTTTCTCTGAACGGACAGGAAAAAAACAACAGCATTTCAGGAAGAAGGCAAAGCATTGACAAGGTATGGCAAAGCAGAAGCATTTGGGGTCAGCTAGGAGACCTACATGGCTAGGTAGAGAAAACAGACAGGAAAAGATGGAAAATAAGGTCGAAAAGTTTGGCTACGAGTTAAACCATGACCAGTCTCAACAGGCAGGGTAAGGAGTCATGGGTACAGCACTAAGGTGGGGGCAGAATTTTAGAAAGCTTAGTAGTGATGGAGGCCTCTGGTTGAGCCTGAAGCCTCTGGATAACCTTGGCCTCTCTGGGATGTGCTTTCCTCACCTTTAAAATAAAAGTGTTATACAGAAGTCTGAAAACCCCTTTCCATCTAAAAAATGCAAGGAGTCTCTGACAGAGAAACGCGGAGCATACAGAAGGAAGTGGTGAGACCAAGAGGCTGGGAGTGCAGTCTGGAAACTGGCCACACCCCTGCTATTTCTGGGCCCCACTTTTGCAGTGAATCATCAGCCCAGAGCTGCAGAATGGCTACCAGCACCGCAGCTGCCACTGCCAGGCACTGTGCTAAGGTCTCCCCCCTTCTTAAAATTTCTATTTACTTAAAAAAAAACTTTTCTTATTTGAAAGGTAGAGAAAGAGAGAGAGAGAGATCTTCCATCCACTGCTTCACTTCCCAAATGCCCAGAACAGCTGGACCTGGGCCAGGCTCAAGTCAGGAGCCTGACACTCAATCCAGGTCTCCAGTGGGTGGCAGGGAAACAAGTATTTGAACCATCACCTGCTGCCTCCCTGGTGTGCATTAGTAAGAAGCTTAAATTGGGAGCAGAGCTGGGATTTGAACCCAGGCACTCTGATATGGGATCCAGGCATTTAAAAATACCACATTTGTAATCAGCAAATGTATACACATACTGCAAAGTATAATAAAAATAAGTTTCTCTCCTTCCCCTATTTCCAGTTACCTACTTCTTCTTCTCCCATTCAACACTCAATTTTTAAAGATCTATTGTATTTGAAAGGCAGAGTTGGAAGTAGAGCGGCCGGGATTGGAACTGGCGCCCACATGGGATGCTGGCTCTGCAGATGGCCGCCCGACCTGCCATGCCACAATGCTGGCCCCTCAATTTCTCGAGTATTCTTTCAGAGATAATCTATGTATATATGAGCTTGTACCAACACAGAGATTTTATAAAGGTTATTTTTCTTTACAGAAATGGAACCACGTGAAACATACTCTTCTGCATTTTGTTCCTTTAGTTGGAAATTCTGGACATTCTCCGTATGCATTTATAAAGAGTTGCCTTGTCCTTTGTTTGCAGGATCATGGTTTATTGAATCAGTTCCCTATAGATAGATACTTAGGGTGTTTCTTTTGTATTATGAATGATGCATCAATGAATACCCTGTACAAATGCTATTCAGCATATGCTGGAATATGTCCATAGAATACATTCCTAGAACTGAATTTATACTGGGGACAGTGTTGTGGCACAGCGGGTAAATCTGCCTGCGACACCAGCATCCCATATGGGCACCGTTTTCATGTCATGGCTGCTCCACTTCCAAACCAGCACCCAGCTAATGGCTTTGGAAAAGTAGTGGAGGATGGTTCAAATGTTTAGGCCCCTGTCAACCAAGGAGGGTGGGGTGGGGAGACCCAGATGAAGCTCCTGGCCCCTGGCTTTGGCCTGGCCCAGTGCTCACCATTGCAGCCATCTGGGGAGTGAACTTGCAGATGAAAGATCTCTTTCTCTCTCTCTCTTCCTCTGTATCTCCATAATGCTATAAAAAATAGATAAATAAATCTTCATAAAAAAGCTGAATTACATACTAAGCTCTTTATATGATTTAATACCACCAATAACAGCTTAATGAAATTATAATTATTCTAGTTAAGTAAATAAGAAAGTGGAGACACAAAAAGATTCAAGACTTGGAAGCCGGCGCCGTGGCTCAATAGGCTAATCCTCCACCTTGCGGCGCCGGCACACCGGGTTCTAGTCCCGGTCGGGGCGCCGGATTCTGTCCCGGTTGCCCCTCTTCCAGGCCAGCTCTCTGCTATGGCCAGGGAGTGCAGTGGAGGATGGCCCAGGTGCTTGGGCCCTGCACCCCATGGGAGACCAGGAAAAGCACCTGGCTCCTGGCTCCTGCCAGGATCAGCGCGGTGCGCCGGCTGCAGCGGCGGCCATTGGAGGGTGAACCAACGGCAAAAGGAAGACCTTTCTCTCTCTGTCTCTCTCTCTCACTGTCCACTCTGCCTGTCAAAAAAAAAAAAAAAAAAAAAGATTCAAGACTTGGTCAAAGTCACACAGCTCTTATGAAATAGAGCTAAGATTTCATTGTAGGGACCAGTGCTGTGGCATAGTGGGTGAAGCCGCTGCCTGCAGTGCCAGCATCCCATATGGGCACTGGTTTGATTCCAGGCTGCTCCACTTCCAAACCTGCTCTCTACTATGGCCTAGGAAAGCAGTAGAAGATGGCCCAAGTCCCTGCACCTATGTGTGAGACCCAGAGGAAGCCCCTGGCTCCTGACTTCAGATCAGCTCAGCTCTGGCTGTTGTGGCCAACTGGGGAGTGAACCAGCGGATGGAAGACCTCTCTCTCTCTCTCTCTCTCTGCCTCTCTTTCTCTGTGTAACTGTAACTATTTCAAATAAATAAATCTTAAAAAAAATTTCACTGTGAGCAGTGTGATACCAGAGCCAACACAATCACTCCACTGATGGCTTTCAGACGTCAGCATACATGAGCATCGCCAGGACAGCTTACTGAAATGCAGATTACCATGCCCTACTCAGAGTTTCTGATTCAGCTCATCTATGGCAGGATCCAAGCATTTGTATTTTAATCAGTTCCCAGGTGATCCTGCTTCTGCTGGACCAGGGGCCACACTTGGTGAAGCACTGTCCTCCCCAGCTCTCTGCCTTCAGTTCTGCAGGTAGCCCAGAAGGCAGCTGGTGAGGACCACAGTTGAGGGGCACAGGACAGACATCCTGGAGTCCATGAGTCTAGGGGTGCTGCCTGAGGACAAGGCGAGAGTCCAGCACAGCATACAGTTCTCAGCACTTGCTGAGTGGATGAACTAATGTACCAGGTACAAAGTGCTGCACACTGCTTGTCGCTACCTCTTTCCCGCGTCCCCTGGAGTCCTCTCCGCAGGGAGGTCCCACTGCCCACAGTGGCTGAGGTCCAAACGTACGTTGTGAGAGCTCTTGGGAGTGAAGCTGTTCATTCCCTCCCACTCCTCCCCTGGCTTATGATGAAACCAGTGAGGCAGCCGGGCCTCTGTTATTAATGGAAAGACAGCATCTTATCCTGCTAGAGTTTGGTCGGGATAAGGCAGTGCAAGTCTCTCATTTTATCATTATTAATAGTAACAGATATAATTCATAGCACACCCATGCTCTACCAGTATTTCATTCCTTCATTCCTCCTTATTCTTTTCACATATATATATATATGTGTGTGTGTGTATGTGTGTATATATATATATATATATATATATATATATATATAGGCCGGTGCCCTGGCTCACTTGGCTAATCCTCCCCTGTAGCGCCGGCACACCAGGTTCTAGTCCCGGTTGGGGCATCGGATTCTGTCCCGGTTGCTCCTCTTCCAGTTCAGCTCTCTGCTGTGGCCCGGGAAGGCAGTGGAGGATGGCCCAGGTGCTTGGGCCCTGCACCCGCATGGGAGACCAGGAGGAAGCACCTGGCTCCTGGCTTCGGATTGGCGCAGTGCACCGGCCGCAGCGGCCATTGGGGGGTGAACCAACAGAAAAAAAGGAAGACCTCTCTCTCTGTCTCTTTCTCTCTCACTGTCTAACTCTGCCTGTCAAAAAAAAAAAAAAAAAAAAGAAAAAAGAAAGAAAGAAAGAAAAAGAAAGATATATATATCTTTAAGAATATATATATATATTTGAAAACATATATGCTATAAGAAGATAGATAGATAGATAGATAGATAGAAAGGCAGAATGACAGAGAGAGAGATCGATCTTCCATTGGCTGATTCACTCTCAAAATGACCACAACAGCCAGGACTAGGCCAGGCTGAAACCAGGAGCCTGGAACTCCATCTGGGTCTCCCCCATGGGTGGCAAGAACCCACGTACCTGGGCCATCTTCCACTGCTTTCCCATGCGCAGCAGCTGGCCTCAAGCCGGTACGCCAATATGGAATGCTGGTGTTTTGAGTAGTGGCTTTACTGGCTGTGCCACAATGTCAGCCCCCTTATTTTCTTCTAAAAAAGATTTATTTATTTATTTATTTATTTGAAAGATAGAGTTACAGAGAGGCAGAGGCAAAGAGAGGTCTTCCATCTGCTGGTTCACTCCCTAGATGGCTGCAACAGCTGGAGCTGTACCGATTTGAAGCCAGGAGCTAGGGGCTTCTTCCGGTTTTCCTACATGGGTGCAGAGGCCCAAGGACTTGGGCCAACTTCTGCTTCTTTCCCAGGCCATAGCAGAGAGCTGGCTCAGAAGTGGAGCAGCCAGGACTCAAACTGGCACCCATATGGCATTACACCACAGCACTGCCCATCCCCCCCCCCCCCCCCCCCCCGTTTTAAGACATTTTGAAAGTCAGAGTGACAGAGAGGGAGAGAAATATGGAGATCTTCCATCCACTGATTCACACCTTAAACAGGGCTGGGGGCCAGCAATTCCATCCAGGTCTCCCCTCTGAGAGGCAGGAACCTAAGTACTGGAACCACCCTCTGCTGCCTTGCAGGCACGTGAGCAGGAAGCTGGATCCGAAGCCCAGGGTAGCTGGGACTTGAACACGCACTGTGATGTGGGAGGCGGGTGTCCCAAACAGTGCCTCAACTCACTGTACCACATGCCTGCCCAGGGCCCCTTTTTGGTGAGCGAAGCAGCAGTTTCATTGAAAGCAGGGAGTCTCCTGGTGCAGCAGGTAGGCGGGGGCTCGAGGGAGGAGTTGCCCAGACCCCCTGGTTCCTAACAGAGGCGCAGAGCCTTTCTTTCCACCAGGGAAGCCATTCTCTGTGGCTGGTGTGGCTGGTGCGCACACACACACACACACACACACATACGCACATGCACTGTGGGAAAGCCACACACACACGCACACACACACACACACACACGCACTGTGGGAAAGATTTCCATTCCGGAGATGTGGGGCGTGCAGAGCGGAAGGGCACTGACAGAGCCCACGAACACGGAGCAATTACAGGTTTGCACCCTCACCCACTACAGTCCTAAGGCAGAGGCACACCATCCGTCCTCTGGGTGCTGGCTCTCTTCCAGAATTAGATCCCTTGAGGCCCGGGCCCCTGCTCATCTCCAAACTCCCCCATGGCCCCAAGTCCCCCTCCTGCTGCCTGCCTCCCCCTCGGGCTCTGCCCTGGACTCTCTTCCCCTTCTGCTGCCCTTGCGTGTAGCTGAAGGCCCAGCCTGCAGCGGAAGATGCCCTGGCCCTGGACTCCCGAGCAACCGGCGCTGAGAAGCCTTGGCTGGGCATCCGCAGGGAAAGAGGCCAGGACTCAGGGAGCGAGGCGCGGGCCGGCCAGCTGCCCGTCAGACAGGCAATGGCTGCTGCCCTGGGCCAGGCAGAGGTGGCCAGGGAGGGACGTCAGCAGCCCCAGCACTCAGAAGGCCCTGCCAGAGAGCCAGGCTCTTCAGCCAGTCCCGCAGCCCGGCCGGCTGCGACGCGGGCAGGGGCTCAGTCAGTCTCCTGCGGCCAGGCAGGGTCCTCGGGTCGGGCGGTCTCGGTGAAGCCGCTGGCGCGGGTGGAATCGGACGCAGGCGGCCGCTCCGGCCTGTCAAGCACGGAGGGAGGCCGCTCAGACACGCCCCGTCAGGCCGCGGTCAGTCAGTCTTGGTTTGTCAGACAACCATGGAATCTGTGTTCAGTCAGACAGAACCGGGCACACTGGGAATATCAGCAGGAATGGCGGCTGTGGTTGGTCAGATGCAGTCCGTCAGGCACGGATGGCACCAGCGCCAGAGCCTGCCCGAGGCCCCGGAGCCTTGTTCTGGGCGGAGTCTTGACGGATCGGGGGCGGGGCCTCGCCAAGGACGGCGGGGCTGTCCCGGGGGTGGGGCTTCGATGGGACCAGGCTCGTGGGCCGGCCCCACCTCCTCTCTCCCAGCAGCCTCCGGGCGTTGCCATGGCAACCGCTGGACTGGAAGACCGTGGCTTAGGGGTCTGAGGGTGCCGGCGGGTCTCCGAGCCCTCCTGCCCTCGGCCCCAGAGCGCCTGCGAAATGGAGGTCTTGGCCCTGTGGCAGACCTTCTAGAAGCCGCCGGTGGATTCGGCGGGGTTCCCCGACACAGCAGTTCAGAACTCGCAGCGGGCTCGGCTTTATTATCCCCATGTAACGATGGGGATGATTGAGAGACTGGGAATGACTCAGGTGGCTACACAGCAAGAAGTGACGGCGACCCCGAGCCTCCCAGCGGCTCCCCGTAACCCCGCACGCCCCTCAGAGCAATCGTATTTCTCTAGGCAGAGAGTGGAGGATGGCCCGGGTCTTTGGGCCCTGCACCCACATGGAAGACCAAGAGGAAGCTCCTGGCTACCGGCTTCAGATCAGCACAGCGCTTCCATCCGCTGGTTCACTCCCCAGTTGGCTGCAACGGCCGGAGCTGTGCTGATCCGAAGCCAGGAGCCAGGAGCTTCTTCCTGGTCTCCCACGCGGGTGCAGAGGCCCAAGGGCTTGGGCCATCCTCTACTGCTTTCCCAGGCCACAGCACAGAGTTGGATCAGAAGTGGAGCAGCCGGGACTCGAACCTGCGCCCATATGGGATGCTGGCACTGCAGGCGGCAGCTTTACCCGCTACGCCACAGCTGGCCCCTATATTTTGAATTTTAAAATAAGTTGTGTGGTTTTGTTTTGTTTTTGTTTTTGTTTTTTTTTGCCTGAAAGGCAGAGTGACAGAGAGAAACAAAGAGGCAGAGAGAGAAAGAGCTCTCCCATTGCTGGTTCACTTCCCAAATGGCTGCAATGGCCAGGGCCGGGCCAGGCAGAAGCCAGGAGCCTAGAACTCCATCTGGGTCTCCCATGTAGGTGGCAGAGGCCCAAGCACTTGGGCCATCCTCTGCTGCTTTCCCAAGTGCATTAGCAGGGAGCTGGATCAGAAGTGGAGCAGCCAAGACTTGAACCAGTGCCCTGATATGAGATGCCAGTGTTGGAAGCAGCAGCTTAATCTACTGCACACAATGTTGGCCCCTGTATTTTGAG
This sequence comes from Oryctolagus cuniculus, assembly GCF_051225735.1. NCBI lineage: Eukaryota > Metazoa > Chordata > Mammalia > Lagomorpha > Leporidae > Oryctolagus > Oryctolagus cuniculus. Next base: position 22,249,206 of record NC_142877.1, read on the forward strand.
TTCTGATCTCTTCACTTGTAAGCATTACTCTCTCAAGATGCTAGATGTTGGGGCCAGCACTGTGGCGTGGCGGGTTAAGCTGCTGCCTGTGGTGCTGGTATTCCATATGGGTGCCAGCTGGGTTCCCTGCTGCTGCTCTTCCAATCCTGCTCCATTAATGTGTGCTGGGAAAGAAGTGGAGGATGGTCCAGTGCCCGGGCCCCTGCACCCACATGGGAGACCCAGATGAGGCGCCTGGCTCAGTTGCAGCCATTTGGGGAGTGAACCAGCAGATGGACGATCCCTTTGTCTCTCTGTAACTCTGCCTTTCAAATGAATAAATTTTTTTTTTTTTTTTAAGATGCTAGGTGTTGGCAGTGAGCTGTAGCTCCCAGTGAGATGTGTAATTGTGAGCGGAAACAACAGATGCTACAAGGCTCTGTGTTACTAAGGTGCAGTGTTCAGCAGACAAGGTGTGTTACATGTATTTTTGACGTAGAATATTTTCAGCGTCTGATGGGCTTATCAGGATGTAAGTGCATCGTTACTGAGTAGTGTCTGTAGTATAAGGGATTGGCTTCCATCACGATGGAGACTGGCAAGTCCGAATCCAGTGTGGACTGGCAGGCTGATGACCCAGGAGAGTGGATGGTGCAGATGCGGTCGGAAGGTGGGCTTGGGCGGATTCCACCTTGTTGGGGTAGCTGCCCTTTTGTTCTATTTAGGTCTCCAGCTGAGTGGGTGAGACCTGGCCACGTGATGGGAGGCAATCTGCCTTACCCCAAGTCCACTGACTTAAATTAAATGTTCATCTCATCCAAAAACACCCGTCAAGTTGACACACGAAGTTGCCCATCACACCTGTAGTACAGAGAGCTCCCGTCTGCCCCTCACCCAGTTTCTCCTGTTGGTCACATCTTACATTGTCACAACCCAAAAACCAACACCGGTGCACTCCTAGAAACGAACCTCCGCGCCTGGCTCGGACTGCACAGCTTTCCCGCGAGTGTCCATCTTCTGTCCCAGGGACCCAAGCATCATGGCCCCTTACTCTCCTCTGGCCTCTAACCGGTTCTCAGGCTTTTCCTACTTTTCGTGACCTTGGCGGTTGTGAGGTATTCCTCAGAATGTTCCATCACTTGAGTCCCTCTGCTGCGAGGGCTACGGGCTGGGGGGAAGGACAGCGGAGAATTAACGGGCTCTTACTACATCGTGTCGGGGCTCCCTGTTGGCACGACCCAGTGATGGCCAAGGCAGTGCTTGCCAGGTTTCTCCGCTGTGAGCTTCCCTGTTTTTCCTCCTTTCCCACAATTTGGAAGCAAATCACTAAATGAAGCCGCGCTCAAGGTGGGCGTCAACCCTGCGCAAAGGGGGCGGATCCACATGCGTTATCTGCAGCTCTCCCGTAAGGCTGGTTTGTCTCTTCTGCCACATGTATTTATCTATTCAATCATTTATATCGATGGGGACGATATTTAGGGTGCACGTGGGCTATGTTATTACTATGTTATTGTGTTGCTCAAATTGTTCCCGTTTTGGCCACTGGGAACTCTTCCGGGTTGTCCATGTATCCCCGGCACCAGTTGTTTTGCCAAGTGTGACGGCTTCACTGGCTGCACTGAGAGGATTCCAAGTGGAACCGGATGAACATTTTTTAAACAGTTCTATATTTACATATATTGAGAGAACATATAACTGGCATGCCCGCCAACTTGGCCATTTCACAACTACTGTTGAGGACAAGGTTCATCAAGCTACGGTTACGCTGAGTGAGCGCATTCCTAGACGGGTATTAAGTAAAAACTGGCACTGGCAGGTTGTGATCCGCGTGTTTGTGTTCCCCTTCCCCAAAATTCCGGTAACAAAATCCAAACCCCCAGTGCGGGATGGCATTGAGGGGTGGGGCCTTCGGTGGGTGATTAGAACATGAGAGCAGAGCCTTCGTGACCGGGATTAGCACCCTTTTAAAAGAGGCCAATGGGGGCCTGTGGTCCCTTCCACCACGAAAGGCCACAGGGAGAGTGCACCCCCCAGGGGCCAGAAACCAGGCCCTCAGCAGACGCGGGGTCTGCTGGCTCCCCGATCTTAGATGTCCCGGCCTCCAGATCTGGGAGAAGCTTCCCGGGTCGGTTCATGGCATCTTCATTACAGCAGCCTGAATGGGGTGGGACACTGGTACACAGCTATGAAGGAAGTTGTTGGGGCCGGTGCTGTGGCACAGTGGGTTAACACCCTGACTTGAAGAGCCGGCATCCCATGTGGGTGCTGGTTCGAGACCCGGCTGCTCCACTTCCAATCCAGCTCTCTGCTATGGCCTGGGAAAGCAGTAGAATATGGCCCAAGTCCTTGGGCCCTGCACCCGCATGGGAGACCCGGAAGAAGCTCCTGGCTCCTGGCTTTGGATCAGCACAGCTCCTGCCATTGCAGCCAAATGGGGGAGTGAACCAGCGGATGGAAGACCTCTCTCTCTCTGCCTCTCCTTCTCTCTCTGTGTAACTCTGATTTTCAAATAAATAAATAAATCGCTAAAAAACAAACAAAAAAAAAGGACGTTGTTAAGCTGATTTAGGAACGATTCAAGTTCACGGATTTCTGCAGAATCCAGTCCCAAATTGAGGCCACAATGACAGTGATGAGGATTATGAACAGACCCTTGAGGGTGCCCCGCACACAGCTGGTTGGCCACAGTGCAGATGTGTGCTAGGGTTAGTGTTGGGGTACGGCACGGCCAGGCCTGGGAGGGCAGGGATACTGCCCTGTTTGTTTCCTGAGCGAGCTGTGTGGGTGCCTTGCAGCTCAGCACCCTTGTCACTAATGAGCTTGGAGCCTTTGGCCTAATAAACACCGCTCCGTGTCACAGATCTGACGTGATATTTCCCAAGGAGAAGTGCTAGAGGGCTTGTTATTTTTACTTTCTGTGTGTCATCCTTACTAGGGGACAGGCAGAGGGACACGGTGACTCCCAGTCAGACTGGGAGCACCCCTGGTTCAAGGGTCTTGTCTGGGGTCTCTGGGCCCCACCCCTGCCTTCACTGCGCAGGCTCAGAACCGAGTTGGAGCATTAGCTTGCTCCACTCTGCATGGAGTTTGGCCAGGCCTGCCTCTGCCTCCTGACCGAGCAGTGACAGCGACAGCTAACAGTCCCGGGCCTGGTCTGAAGTAGAAAGGCCTTCAGGAAAGGAGTCCTTTGGTTTCCCGCTTCTGCTCTGAGCTGAGGGTGGCTGCAGGCTGCCGCACGCTCAGCTCTCTAAATCCCTACTGTGCCTTCCCGGGAGCTCCGGGTCAGATGATTTGGATTAGAATCCCAGTTCCCTGAGAGGTGGGCAAGGTGCATAGCCTGTCCTCCGTAAAAGGGGGGTAGCCATATACCCACTCCACAGGCTGGCTGTGAAAACTGAGACCATCCACAGAAGCGCTGACTTAGTAGATAAGTGCTTACCTAGTATGTGCTGAATAATAGCATTCACCTGTCTCACAGTTATTCATGGCTCTTGTACGTGTGCCAGGCATTGTGCCAGGGGCCAGGGACACAGGGGAAGTAAGAACAGGATAGAAACTGTAAAGCGAAGAATCCGAGTCAAGATCTTGGGAGTGGGCATCGTGGTGCAGCAGCTCACGCTGCCCCTTGGGACGCCTGCACCCCATATCAGAGTGCTGGCAGGAGTCCAGCTGCTGTGCTTCTGATCCAGCTCTCTGCTAATGCGCCTGGGAAGCAGCAGGTGAAGACCCGAGTGCTTACTTCTTGCCACTCACATGGGAGACCTGGATGGAGTTCCTGAATCCTTGTTCCGCTGCTGGAAGCATTTGGGGAGTGAACTAACAGTTGGAAGATCCACTGTGTCTCCTTCTGTCACTCTGCCTTTCAAACAAATAAACCTTTTCTCAAAAAAAAAAAAAAAAATCCAAGACCTTGGCGTAATGCCTTTCACATAAGAAACAAACAGAAGGGAAGGTGTTCGGCGTGGTGGTGAAGACAGTGCCCAACTGGACTGCCTGGGTTCAAGTCCAAGTACACCCTGAGAGGCAGCAGGTGAGGGCTCAAGTACTTGATCCCCTAACATCCACATGGGAGACCTGGATGGAGCTCCTCAGGGCTCCTGCTTTCAGCCTGGCCTAGTCCTGGTCATTGTGGTCATTTGAGAGGGAACAAGCAGATGGAAGATCCCTCTATCTACCTTTCCAATAAATAAAAAATGTAGAAAAGAAACAGCAATGTTCATTGCTATTAGTAAAATGAGGAGATACGGTGAATGCATGTAGGAAATAAGTAGGGTGAAATGATAACCGGAAGAGATATCTGAGACAAGGAGCCAGAAAATGCCTTCTAAAGGAACAAAGCAGGGCTAAGACCAAGAGCAAGGGGCAGAGCCTTCCAGATAGCACATGTAAAGGCCCTGAGGCAGAGAAGAGCTTGGGAAGCACAAGGAACAGTAAGGAGACCATGTGCCCAGGATGCCATGCCACAGAGAGAAAGTGCGAGGAGGCACTGGGGGCAGAGGGCAGGTCATGGAGGGCAGCAGCACGTTCGGGAGCTTGGGTTTTGTTCCAAGTGTGATGAACAGTCACTGAGGGCCTGCACAGGAGAGTCACGAGATGTGATTTGTGATGAAAAGTTAACTCTGGCTTCTGTAGGGAGACTGGAGGGAGGAGGAGCAGCAGAAACCACCAGATGACAATGAAAGCTTTCATGGCATCCAGACGGAGATGTTGCTGGCTTGGACTGGGTGACAAATCAGTGCTAGCTAAAGGACTTCCTGGGGTGGAGGAACTACTCACACAGCAGCCAAGAGCCACCTGTGGCTCATTTTGTTTTCTCTAGAAGAAAAAGCATTATTTTTGCATTATTGACAAGTTTGTCAATTTTGCGTTATTGACAAAAATATTGCTAAACAGGGCTTCTTGGTTCAGCCATGTGGTACCTGGAGCTTCTGCGCCAGCCTTGCCTGTGGCTCGAGTACTTGCAATGTGGCTGATGAATGTGCTGCTGATGAGCTGAAATTTCACCTTCTTGTCACTTTAATTAAAATATAAGGGCTCGTGACTACTGCCAAGGACAGCCCAGGGCGCTGGCTGTATCTGAAATATTTTTAGGAGGTGATGATTGCGGTGTGAGAAGTGGGAGGAAGAGGTATCACGGATGAAGCCTACTTTTTTTTTTCTTTTTTTTTTTTGACAGGCAGAGTGGACAGTGAGAGAGACAGAGAGAAAGGTCTTCCTTTTGCTGTTGGTTCACCCTCCAATGGCTGCCACGGCTGGCGTGCTGCAGCCAGCGCACCACGCTGATCCGAAGGCAGGAGCCAGGTACTTCTCCTGGTCTCCCATGGGGTGCAGGGCCCAAGCACCTGGGCCATCCTCCACTGCACTCCGGGCCGCAGCAGAGAGCTGGACTGGAAGAGGAGCAACCAGGACAGAATCCGACGCCCCAACCAGGACTAGAACCTGGTGTGCAGGCGCCGCTAGGTGGAGGATTAACCTATTGAGCCACGGCACGGGCCAAAACCTACTTCTTATTTGCGTATAGCCATTACTGATTTGTGGAAGAGCAGGCTTTCTTGGGGGAGATACCAAGAGGAGCTTAAGATACTGTTGGGTCCCTCGGCTTTAGCACCATCTTCTTGGAAGCCTCTGCTCCACGAGAGCCGTGCAGATAAGACACCTCTGCGGGGTGAAGTGCAAAAGAAGAAAGGTGTGGCAGGGCTCCCAGTCAACGGCTGGTGCGTGCAGGGGACGGCCAAGGGAGCAGATGGAGGGACGCTGGAGGCCAGCGATGCTGTAGCGGGCTGCTGGACTGCTCACTACCATCTACAACTTGTCGTGAAGGATCTGAAACTTCCATCACTGTCAGGCTACCAAAGCCACCCATGAGAGACCCACCTTGCCGCATCAAAACAGTCCCTGATGACCCTGGGCCCTGGGCCTGTGACACTCTGGGTTAGTTCTATTCTCAGTGGTGGCCGAGTATAACCCGTACACAGTAAATCATCTCTTCTGTTGTCTTATCTGAAGGGAAGAAAAAAAGATACGGGCGGAAGAGTGCAGCTGAGATTCCAAGCAGAAAGTAGGAGGTGTGCAGACGAGTCATCACTATCATTTACAGGTTCCAGGAGCACCAGCGGGTTGGGCTGCTTAGGAGGCGTCGGCTCAGAAAGGGGTCCTCTCCTGCTTCCTGTTACGGTCAGAGTGCCAACCACGCAGCTGTCCACTGAGACCCAGTGTCGACGTCCTAGCATGGTCCGTGGCTCCTCCTGCCTCTCCTCCCCATTCTCACCAGATACTAAGCCCAGTGGCTTCTTCCTTCGCAGTGCCGGAAACTCTCATCCTGCTGTCTTCCGCCCCCGCTCAGGCCCTTGCTATGGCGTTGTGGACTAGAGCCCCACCTGCCTTCTCACCTCCTCTCCTGTCCACCTCCCATCACAGGGATCTGCGCCTAGGGTTTTCTTCCTGGGAATCTGACCTGGGTCTGCACCAAGACTGGACCAGTCCTTCGATCTTCTGTTACTTTCCAGGATTGACTCAAGAAAGTTCATCACAGCATTCAAGAGAAAAGCCGGAAGCATCATCTTCAGGCTTCCCTGCCTTGACCCATGCCTAGTGTTCAACAGTGGTGATAAAGAAGTCTGCTCCCCCTTGAAACACGTTCTTCACCTGCCCCAGGACACCACACTCTCTTGGTTGCTCTCTGACCACTCCGGTCACTCTTCAGTCTCCTTTGCCACTGCTTCCCGTCAGCCTGACCACTACACAGCAGCCATGGCCCAGGCCTCAGACCCTGTCTCCCTCTGCATTTCCTGGTTCCCTCACCCAGCCTCGCTGCTCTGCAGGCATCTAGGACGGGGCTTCAAAGGTTCGTGGAAAATGGAGCCAACACTGTGATGCAGAACAAACTTGAGGGGTGGGAGTTTGCTGTGGTGATTAAGCCATTGCTTGGGACGCCTGCGCCCCGTATCCAAGAGCCATATGTGAGTCCCCGGCTCCTCTGCTTCCCACCCAGCTTCCTGCTCGTTCAGACCCTGGGAGGCAGGGAGGTGGCTGCAGACCGTGGGTGGCCACCATCTGGACTGAGCTCTAGGCTCCTGACTCTGGACTAGTCCAGCTCCGCCTGTTGCAGGCATTTGGGGAGTGAACCAGCCGATAGAAGATCCCTGTCCCAACCGCCCCCCCCTTACCCCACCTCCGTCCCTGTCCCTGCCACCACCTCCACTGTCTTTCAAATAAAGTGAGACTAAATAAATTCAAGTTCAAAATTTGAAATCTATGCATGTGAGCAATCTTCAAAAATTCATAGAAAATGAGTATTATGAAAAAACTAAGCACAGGTTTTAATCTTTCTTGCACCAAAATAAACATCCTTTTTTTTTTGTCATTTTCCAGGAAACTTCTGCAATACCGCATATATGCGGATGACTTCCAAATGCACATCCCCAGTTCAGAACTCTACCCTGAATGCCAACTCATAAATCCGACTGTGTACTTGACATTTCCACTTGAATGTCAGACAGGCATTTCAAACGAAATCACGTCCAAAGCTGAGCTCCTGATACTCTCCCCAACACGTGCTCCTCCCATGGTCTCTTCCATCTCAGCTCCTAGCCACCTTTGAGTCAGGCCCAAAGTCCCGGACTCCTTGCATTCTCGCCCTCGCCCTGGCACGCGCCCCCCTCCTGTCTCACCGGCTGACTGCAGTGGTCGCCACCAGGTCTCCCTTCCCATTCCCTTAGCCTCCTCTCTGGCGTTCGAAGGCCTCCAATGGCTCCCATCTCCGGCTCCTCCTTCTGTGACCCGGTCTGCCCTCTCCCCCGTCCGCTGCCTGCTTGCTGCTTGCAGGCCAGGGACAGATGCTCCGGCTTGGTGGCCTGTGCACTGGCTGTTCCCCTGCCTGGAAGGCTCCTGCGCGGCTCAGCCCCGCTCACCCCCGCCCCCTCCAGGTCTCCATCACCCACACGTCCCATTCCTCTTCCCTATTTTTAAATTTTCTTTTGCTGTCTGCTCTTTTACTCATTTTAGGGATCTTGTTTATCTGCTTTCCCTACTGGAACGTAAGTTCAGGAGGGCAGGAGTGTTCCTGTGTCTTTATTCTTTCTTTCGCGGCGACATTTCCCAGTGCTTACGGGGCACACAGTAGGGGCTCCAACCACAGACGGGCGGTGGGCGAGGGAGTGAATGAATAAAACGTTGCGAAGCGGCGAGGGGAGGGGGATGGGGGGGTGATGAGAAAGCTGAGAAATACGCATGCTCGGAGTATTCTGAGGCCGGTAAAAACCACCATTGCGAAGGGCAAGCCAGGAGGGGGCGTCCTGAGCTCACGTGACTATGCCCCGCCCCCATGCCGGAACGTTGCTGTCGCGGAACCAGTGCTCCCGGGCCCCGGCGCGAGGGCACTTCCGGTGCCGCTCCTCTCCCACCCGCGCAGGGAACTGCCAAGTCAGTTCCGGCGGAGAACTCGGAGAGAAGAAGGACGCGGGTTGCTCCCCCGGGGCCCTCCGCTCCCTCCGGCCCAGGGCCGGCGGGTAAGCTGGGGGGCCCCCGGGACGGACTATGGCCTCTACCCTGCAGACACCCGGGCCTCTCGCTGCCGACTGCTCCACCGCCCTGGCCTGGGCATTGAAGCGGCGGCGAACCGCACCCGGCCCCACCTCGGCGATTTCATGGCGGCGGTCGCCTCCCAGAGTCCGCACCCCGCACCCCACCGGCGGCCGGGGCTCCCGGCTCAACCCCGCGGAGCCTGTGCGAGGCGCCAAGGACGCTGCGCCTTTGAATGGTGCGGGTGTGGCCAGGCGAGCGGAATGGCGGCCGCTCGAACGCGGCGGAGGCCGTTAGGAGCTCGAGAGCCCGAGAAGGCGGGGTCTGCGGACGCAAGCCCGGCCGCGTCTTCAGGCCTTGGGCTGGGGGCGATCGCCGTGTCGCTGCGGGCCGACACCTCAGCTGGCCCGGCAGCGGCGGAGCCCCGCGGGACGCCGGCGGCGGAGCGGTGAGCGGCCGCGGACGGGGAGAAGGCGCCCGGAGAGGCCCGCCGCCCTTGGGAAGATTTGCTGGCCGTTCGCAGAAGGCCTGTGTATATAATATGAAAAAGCTGCTCTCAACTTTCCCCTCGACCTTTTTTTTTTTTTTTAAAGAAAAAAAAAAAAAAACACTGCTTTGGCTGCGTCTAGGCGTTCTAGATGTGAAGAGGTTGCCGACGTATGATACAGTAGAGTTAGAAAAATCACGCGTCTTGTGAACGCCATCTGTGCTTGGAACACGGAAGGAAAGAGATGTCTTCTGGAAGTGACGGGGAGCCGGGAGGGCGCCGGCCACGGCCGCTCCCGGAGCGGAGGAGCGTGAGGAGAAAGAGAGGAGAGGAAGGTTCCGGCCAGACTGGTCATGCTTAGAAGACGTCTTGTTCCAGCCATTGTGTTGTGTGTGCGTTTCCTCACCGCTGTATATAGCTGACGATGCCAAGTACTTTTCTGAAATATCTAGTCCTAACTAGATGTGCTGAAGTGCCTGATAGACGTTTAGAGTAGAAGTAGTAAAATAACACGTTTTGTAAATAATCTTTTTGTTAAGATGCATATGAGACGGTTCTTTGGGGGGTGGCCGGACTCCCTCCTGAGGGGTACGCTTGTGTTTGGGCTCTGGTGGGGGTGGAGAGGGAGGAGGATGGGGGGACTCGGTGCGTGCGTGCTGCTAGCGGAGCCCCTCGGACCACTGTCCCCTGTGTGTGCGTGTTCCTCCCTCTGCTGTGTATATAGTGTATATAAAGGACGAGGAGTCCTAACTTACAACATCTAGCCCTTCTAGATGTTAAAAGAGGTTGCCAGTGTATGACAAAAGTAGTTAGCTAACTAATTTTGTACGTTTTATATTATGATTCCTCGGAAAGATTGTCTTTGGAAAATCGGAGCATTCTAGCCCACTGAGATGGTGGAGGAGGGACGGGTTCTGGGCCAGAATGTTCACACTTCGAAGACACTTTCAAATTCTAACTCCTGTTGTTTGTGTGCAGTTTAGCGCTGCTGTGTATATAGCGGACAGCTAAGTCCTTATTTTGAAACGTCCAGTCTAATCTGGATGTTCAGAAGTGCCCGACGTATGTTAAATGTAGAAGTAGTGAAATCACTCTGTAAATATCTTTTTTGGAGAAACTCATGAAATGCATCTCCGGGGAATGGAATTGGCCACGTCTGTGAGCCGTGTACAAGCTGTGCTTGTCCATGGTTTGGAGGAGGTGGGAGGCGAGGAACTGTAAAAGGTAATATGCTGGTGTGTTCCTACTTGGGATGTTTTCAGCCATTTTTCTGTATGTTTTGTGCATTTTGTTTTGCTGTGTGTATAGTGTATATAATGGACAAATGAGTCCTAATTTTGTAACATCTAGTTTCTAGATGTTAAAGAGGTTGCCAGTGTATGACAAAGTAGTTAGTAAAATTAGCATATTTTATATACTTTGTGTTGAAATTCATAGGGAAGCGTGTCCTCTGTAAATGACTTTTGGATGTCCGTGTGTGAAGCCATCTCTAAGCATTACACATGCTTGTACTTGTCCACTGGATGGAAGGCAGAGAGGAAAGTGAGGAGGGAATGGTTCCAGACCAAAAGGGTCATATTTAGAAGATACCTCAGATCATAACCATTGTTACCTTTGTGCAATTTTGTTTAACGGCGTTGTGTTCTTAGTGGGCAAGTCCTTACGCAAGAGTACTTCAGAAAGTTCATGGAAAATGAAATTAAAAGATGTTTATTTTGGTGCAAAAAAATTTGAAGCCCATGTAGCTTCTTTTGTAATAAATATTTCCCATGAACTTTCTGAAGACCCTCGTATGAAATATCTAGTCTATCTAGACCTTTAGAAGTGCTTGGTGTATTTAAAAGTAGGAGCAGTGGATTACCACTTTTGTAAATAGCTTTTAAAAAATGATAGGAAACGTCTGGAAATGGAATTGGTGAGCCACTTTTGTGGACAGTATACTCTGTTGTACTTTGTTCATTGGGTCGAGGGAGGTGGGAGGGAAGAGATTACAAAATGTGTTCTTGCTAGTGTGTGCTAGAAAATTTGAGCTTACCTATTGCCCTATATGTTACATGCATTTCATTTAACTTTGCTGTAATGTATATATTGTGTATATACTGGACAAAGGAGTCCTAATTTTACAATATCTAGTCTCTAGATATTAAAGAGGTTGCCGATGTATGACAAAAGTAGAGTTAGTAAACACATTTTGTATATTTTGTGTTAAAATTCATAGGAAGACTGTCTTCTGAAAAGGACTTTTGGAAGTGAAGTTGAACATCACATTGCAGTGACAAGTGTGCCCACATCTACCTGTTGGTGGGGGAGGGGAGGAGTTGGAAGAAATGAAGGCTTCTCTAGACCTTCCAGAACGTTCTTCTTCAGAAGACACTTTCTAATGGAAGCAGTTCCCTGTGTATAGTTTATTCCACACTACTGTGTACATAGTGGACACATTTAAGTCCTTATTTGAAACATCTAGTCCTTCTAGATGTTCAGAAGTGCACAAAGTATGTTAAAAGTAGAGGTAGTAAATAATACATTTTGTAGATATCCTTTCGTTAAATTCATACGAAATACTGTCTTTTGGAAGTGGAGTGATGAACTCCTTGTCTGAGCAGTACACACTTGTGTTTGTGCTGCTTCAGGGAGGAAGCAGCGGAAGAAAGTCTAAAGGGCTTTGGCCGGTGTGTGTGTGGTGGGACAAGGGGAACCATTGTCCACGCTGTTTGTCATGCTGTGTACATAATGTATATATAAAGGGCCAACAGGTCCTTCTTTACAACATCTAGTCTTCCTAGATGTTAAAGAGGTTGCTGGTGTATGACAAAAGTAGTTAGTAAATGAGTATGTTGAGTATGCTTTGTGTTAAAACTCCTAGGAAAGACCGGTCTTAAACCACGTATGGAAGTAAAATTGTTAAAATTCCCTGTAAGCATACAGGTGCTTGGACCTACCCACTGGGTTGATAGAGATGGGAACGGAAAGGTTTCCTAGTCCAAAATGTCACATTAGAGCCTTTGTTACCTGTGTGGGTTTTTTAGGGGCTACTGTGTGGTTAGTGGGAAACTGAAGTCCTTACTGGAAACATCTGGTCTCTAGGTGTTTAAAAGTAACACACGTTTAAGTAGTTATTTCATAGGAGTGGCTGCATTTGGGAATGGCATTGGAGAGAATGCTGAAGTCACTGGGTGGTGGGTGGGAGGGTGGGGTCTTGAGGAAGTATGCATAGAAGGGTTACTTTCCTCTTATATTGTTCCGATTGTCTATCCATTGTTATATACGTGCATTTTAGTTAATATTGCTATGTATTAAAGATAAATAAGTCCTAATGCCCAAAGTATGCTAAAAGTAGAAGTAATAAGATAATTCCTATATAAACACCCCTTTTGGTAGTTTTTAGGAAGGGCTATCTGCTGGGAGTGACCCTTGCTAGTCCTCCTCTGGGAGGGAGATGTCCCAGTCCTGGGCTTGGTCACTGGAATGGTGGAAGGGGAGGGTGAAGGGAAGGGCTCATTACTAGTACCTCCATAGCTAGAAGATGCTGTTAGAGTAGACCAGTAGGTGTATATGTGTGTTTTTTGGTAAATACCCATGTTTAGTGTGGACAAAGTTCATTCTTTACAACAGCTACACTTTATAGATGTCTTGGGGAGGCAATGTATGATAAAAAGTAGAGCTGGTGAATTAGACAGTTTGTATCTTTTTGTTACAATTGATAGAAAAGATGCATCCTGGACCTGGAATCGTTAAAGCACCTGTGAGCAGTCGGCGTGTATCAGAACTTGCTCACTGGGCGGGCAGCAGAAGGGCAGAAGGAAGTACAAAGCGAGAGGGGTCCCGTCTACATTTTGATGGTAGCCATTGGTGGATGTGCATTTCTTTTGGCTGTTCTGTAGGAGTATGTTAAGTAAGCGAATGCAAACGACTTCTTGCTACTATTTCGATAATACCAGTCTGATCACGAATTGTCTTAGAACACTCAGTATGCACTGTTGCTGTGTGTTTCACTGTAAGGCAGTAAGGGAATGCCGCATCTTAATTGTAACTCCGCCAAAACTTGTATTTAGAGGCCTGCTGCTATTTTTGTCTTGTACAAAATTTTTGTTCCCAAGAAAATCAATTACATTTTTTCCTAACAGATTGAGTTGATGTAGTATATTTTTGGTTATCAAAATACTCATACAGCTTTGGGATTTGGAATTGGTAAATATTCATGAAGTGTGAAAAAGCATGATCCATACATTCCCTAGCTCAATCACATACAAGCGGATGTTGTGTGTGCCTGCAGGGACCCAGAAGGACATGTTGAGCTCAACTGCTTGTGATTGCGGATTACTTTGTTCTTTGCTTCTTGTGTTTTTAAGTTTCCTGTAATGCACTTATTAGCTTTGAGAAAATAAAGGTTATTTTTAAAAACCCATATGAAGTCTCTATTGCTTGTTGGGAAAAATGAGCTTCCCCCCAGAAGCTGCATGCTCCCAGGTGCTCTGAGGCTTCCCTCTTGGGTGCCTGGGTCCTAGCCCCAGCCCCAGCCCCCGCCCCCAGGGCTTTGCTGTTCAAGGTCACCTTGCATTTTGGTGTCCCCGTAGTTTGCTAAACTGTTCCTTCTGCCTGTAGAGCCCTTCTGCAATTTTTTATTCAGCAAATCTTTCTGCAAGGCCCAATCTTTAATTTCTGCACAGTCTTTCCTGTAAGAGTCTGGCAGCCCAGAAGCAAGTGCTGGAACTGAAAGGCAGCAATTAGTCTGTTCCTTTGCAGCCCCCACTTGTTCATCTTGCATGAAACCCACTTGCACTGTTGTTACCTGATAGCCTACTGAACAGAGCTCAAGACTTCTCATGGCAACAGGATGCGATGTAGAAGAGCTGACTGCATCACTGGTAACTGGCATCAGTTGCATAGTCAGGGCTCACCAGCCGGGAGACTGCTATGCTGACTGAAGGGGTACAAGTCAGAAGCAGCGCCCCCATCCCCAATCAGGCACAGGAAACTGATGGGAAAGCAGAAGGGTTCTTTTCACCTTTGACGTGCATCATGAGAGACACTGCCCTCCGGCTGTTGGAAGATGGTGTTTCTGGTGTCAGCCTGGGTGCTGTTGACGTGTCCTTCCAATTGCCTTCCCAGCATCAGGCCCAGACCCATGTTCTGTTGATGTCCCCGTAAGGTGGGCATTAGCTGACCCGGAAGGACTTGAGGGAGGCACAGATTCCTTCCATCTCCACCTAATTCCACACACTTGGTCAACTCATCCCAGGCTGGGACTGGCTTTACAAGCTCCAAGTCCTCCAAAGCTGGAGTCTGTCACTCAAGGTGGGTTCCCCCAGAAAGGGCTCCAGCAGGGGAAGGCACGTAAAAGGCTGAAAGATAGGGTCAGCGCTCTGCTCTGACAGGCAGTCCTGGGACCCAGACAGCTAACCCACAGTGGGCAGACAGGGACAGTGAGGTCCAGAGAGGACTGGGCCCTGCCAGCACTGCACAGGAAGTCAGAGATCTCAGCCCTTGTCTCAACTCTCTCACTGGCCAGGGACCATGGCCAGCTGTGCCCATCTGTAAGTGAGGGGTTTGTTCTTACTGATTGCTGAGGTTTGCCTCTCCAGATCAGATGCTTTCAAAGCCATGAATCTCATCAGTGGCAAAGCCAGGACCAAAACCATCTAAACACCACTCTACTAAAAGAACCACAGTCCTTGGAGAAATGGCTACTTCCATGGCGCAGCAGAAGAAGCACAAGGTCATCCTGGAAGGTCTTGTAGCAGGAAGCAAGGAAGTGCTCAGAGATGCAGATACATCAAAGGCACACAGATGCCAGCGGAAGTGGCTTCCTTAGCCATAGCTACGCCAATCTGAGCATCAAAATGTGTAATGATACAGATGATAACACACTGAATAAAACAGGAAGCCATGAGCCTAATTCTGATATAGACAATGGAATGAACAATGCCACGTTTTATGAGGCGGAGGGTACTCAGAAAGTTTCAAAGTGCATCTTCACAGAGTACTTATTAAAAGGGAGTAAGATACAATCAACAGAGTGAAAAGGTGATTTATGAAATGGGAAAAAGCGTTTGCAGATCATGGCTGATTATGGGTTACTATCTAGAATCACACACACACACAAAACCCAAGTGGACTGAGGATTGGAATAGACTTCCCTAAAAATGTGAAGCTGGCTAACATGAAAAGATGCTCAGCGTCCCCAGTCATGAGAGGAATACAAACCAAAACCACAGTGATACCACCTCACAGCCATGAAGATGGTTTCCAGCGAACAGAAACCCCAGTGCTGGTGAGGGCGTGGGGAACTTGGGACACCTGCACCCGCTGGTGGGACTGTGAAGTGGCACGCCCACATGTGTAACGGCTCCTCAAAACAAAACTGCTGCATGGTTCAGCTATGCCCCCTTTGAGCAGAGTCTCAAAGAGATAACTGCCCACTCGTGTTCACAGCATTAGTCACAGAGGTGGAAGCAACCCAGATGTCTATTGATGGGGGACTGGATACACAAAATGTGGTGTACACACAGAATGGAATATTACTCAGCCTTAAAAAGGAAGGAAGTCCTGTCACATACTACAACAGAGGAACCTTGAGGCCAGTATGCTAAGTGAAATAAGCCAGTCACAGAAAGACAATATTGAGTCCACTTACATATGGTATCAAGAGTAATCAAATAGAGGCCGGCGCTGCGGCTCACTAGGCTAATCCTCCGCCTAGCGGCACCGGCACACCGGGTTCTAGTCCCGGTCGGGGCGCCGGATTCTGTCCCGGTTGCCCCTCTTCCAGGCCAGCTCTGCTGTGGCCAGGGAGTGCAGTGGAGGATGGCCCAGGTGCTTGGGCCCTGCACCCCATGGGAGACCAGGAAAAGCACCTGGCTCCTGGCTCCTGCCATCGGATCAGCGCGGTGCGCCAGCCGCAGTGCGCTGGCCGCGGCGGCCATTGGAGGGTGAACCAACGGCAAAAGGAAGACCTTTCTCTCTGTCTCTCTCTCTCTCACTGTCCACTCTGCCTGTCAAAAATAATAATAATAAAAAAAAAAGAGTAATCAAATAGAAACAAAGTAGAATAGTGGTTATCAGGGACTGGAAATACAAAAAAGAGGAGTTGTGATTTAAAGGAATAGGAATAGATTTGCAAAATGAAAAGCTGATCTATCACATAGCAATGTGAATATATTTAATGCTACTAAACTAGCACTTAACAATGGTTAAGATGGGGCAGGCATTGTGGCACGGTGGGTAAAGCCTGTGACGCTGGCATCCCACATGGGTGCCAGTTCATGTCTTGGCTGCTTCACTTCCAGTTCAGCTCCTGCTAATGGCCTGGGAAAGGCAGTGGAAGATGGCCCAAGTGCAGTCCCTGCATCCACATGGGAGACCGCTGGCTCGTGGCTTTGGCCTGGCCCAGCCCTGGCCACTGTGGCCTTCTGGGGAATGAACCAAAGGATGGAACATCTCTTTTTCTCTCTTCCTCTCTCCATAACTCTTTCAAATAAATCTTAAAAAAAAACAAAAACAAAACAAAACAAAAAAAACCAAGATATGGGCTCCAACTGCAACAGGAAAGAACAAGAGGAACTTTTTGACAATATCAGTGTGTAATCACAGAAGGTTGAAGATGCTTAAAAAGCAAGCCCAGGTTTAGAGCCACAGACCCAGGGTAAAATCCTGGCTTTACTATGAAACCAGCACTCAGTGTACAGCAGACAAGGTATTTCATCCTTCAAACATCAATTTTCTCATTTTAAAAATGAGAATGGGATGGCATTGTGGCATAGTGGGTAAAGCCACCACCTGGGATGCCGGCATCCCATATGGGCACCAGTTCATGTCTTGGCTACTCCACTTCCAATCCAGCTCCCTGATAATGGCCTGGGGAAAGCAGCGGAAGATGACCCAAGTGTTTGGGCTCCTGCCACCCACATGGGAGACCTGGATAAAGTTCTGGCTTCAGCCTGGCCCAGCGCTGGCCATTGCAGCCATCTGGAGAGAGCCAGTGGATGGAAGATCTGTCCCTCTTTTTCAAATAAATAAATAGACCTTTTAAAAAGGAGAGAGAGAGAGAGAGAGAGAGAGAGAATAAAGGCATCAGACAATGACTGAAGTAGTTGGGTCCCTGCCACCCTCATGGGAAACTTGGATTCAGTTCCTGGCCTTGGCTTAGGTCAGCTCAGGGCCAACTCTTGCAAGCATTTGCGAGTGACCCAGGGGATAGATTGACTTTCTGTCTCTCTGTCTCCTTCTCTGTGGCTCTGCCTGTAAAATAAGTCTTAAACAAAAATCCGAAGAGAGGCCAGTGGTGTGATGTAGCAGGTTAAACCACTGCCCGCAGCACCGGCATCCCATACGGGTGCCGGTTCGAGTCCTGGCAGCTCCACTTCCCATCCAGCTCCCTGCTAATGTGCCTGGGAAAGCAGTAGAAGACGGCCCAAGTCCTTGAGCCCCTGCACCCCTGTGAGACCAGTAAGAAGCTCCTGGCTCCTGGTTTCAGACTGGCTTAGCTCCAGCCGTTGCAGCCACTTGGGGAGTGAACCAGCAGATGGAAGCTCTCTCTCTCTCTGCCTCTCCCGCTGTGTAACTTTTCAAGTAAAATAAAAAAATCTTAAAAAAAAAAAAAGTTTGACAGTAGCACAAGCTTTAAAATTATGGCAAGAAGGACAATGTCATCTCAAGATAAAACTCTGCTCTCGGGGGGAGAGAGAGTCTCTGTGGCTGTTCACACCACAGATGATGAGTGTTGTTGGAGCTGGAAGCCATGAGGCCAAGACCATCCTCCGGTGGTGTCTTCAGCAGGGGAGTGAGGGAGAGCAGCCCTGGAGGCCCAGAGGTCTGGAGCAGGACAGACACAAACCTCTGGTGTAAGGTCCCCAGATGGAAGCAGCACAGTAACGCAGTAGCAGGTGCCTATGAAAGAAGGGGGCAAGACAAACTGCCCAGCCTGCGCGAAGAACGCTGCTCTCCTGCGGGACTGAGCGGATTCCTCCAATCTAATGTGGGACCCCGTGCTTCTTTTTTGGTCTTGGTCATCAGGAAGCTGAAAGCCAACTGTTTTTTATTTTTTAATAGTTTTTTTTTTTTAAGAGTAGGTTTAGGTTCATGGCAACAGTGAGTGGAGGGAGGTACAGAGATTTCTCATATACTCCTACTCTCGCCACCAGCATAGCATTTCTGTTGTAACCGAGGAACTACACTGACGTGTCACTCTCACCCTAAGGCCATCATTCACGTTAAGGTCTCTCAGTGTTGTCCATTCTGTGGGTTTGGCCAACACAGACTGACACCTGTCCGGCATTACGGTGTCACACAGATCACGGCACAGCCCTGATCCTGCTCTTCGTGTATCCATGCCTCCCTCTCCCCGCCCCCACAGCCCCTGAACCTTTTACTGTCTCCACAGTGTGTCTTTCCATAGCCTCATAGAACTGGATGGCCATACAGGAGGTAGCCTTTTCAGACTGGCTTCCTTTGTTTAGTAATATGCAACGAAGAGTCCTCTGTGTCTTTTCAGGGCTAGATAGCTCATTGCTTTTTAAATTTTATTTTAAAGGTAGAGATCCAGAGACAGAGAGAGATCTTCCATGCCCTGGTTCACGCCCAAGATGCCTGCAATAGCTGGGGCTGGGCCAGGCCAAAGCCCAGAGAACTCAGTCCGGGTCTCCCACATGGGCGGTAGGTACCCAGCGCTGAGCCATCACCAGCTGCCTCCCAGGGTGCACATCAGCAGGACAGAATTGGAGATGGATCCAGGACTTGAATCCACGTAAGCCAAACAGCATCACCAAGTGCCACCCCTCATTTAGCTTTAGTGCTGAATAAAATTCCATTTCCAATGTACCACAGTCTGTTTATCCACTCACCTAATGATGGACATCTTGGTTGCTTCCAAGTTCTGGCAGTTATGAACAAACCTGCTATAAACATTTGTGTGCAGGTTTTTGTATACACATAAGTTTTTAATCTCCTTTGGGTAAAAACCAAGGAGCATGTTCACTGGATCACATGGTACAAGTCTGTTTAGTTTTATATATTAAAAAAAGCACCAAATTGTCCTCCAAAGAACTCATTTTGCATTCCCACCAGCAATGAAAGAGAATTCGTGCTGCTCCACATCCTTGCCAGCATTTGATATTGTCAGTGTTTGGCCATTCTAATAGGTATGTAAAATTTAGGTTTTATCACCATCACAGCTAATGGATATACAAATCTATACTGACAGCCAGCGCCGTGGCTCACTAGGCTAATCCTCCGCCTTGTGGCGCCGGGTTCTAGTCCTGGTCGGGACACCGGATTCTGTCCCGGTTGCTCCTCTTCCAGGCCAGCTCTCTGCTGTGGCCAGGGAGTGCAGTGGAGGATGGCCCAAGTGCTTGGGCCCTGCACCCCATGGGAGACCATGAGAAGCACCTGGCTCCTGCCATCGGATCAGCGCGGTGCGCCAGCCGTGGCAGCCATTGGAGGGTGAACCAACTGCAAAAAGGAAGACCTTTCTCTTTGTCTCTCTCTCTCACTGTCCACTCTGCCTGTCAAAAAAATAAAAAAATAAAAAATAAAATAAAATAAAAAACAAATCTATATTGACTTCCTCCATTTTATTCTTGTTATTGTCTAATTTCTTTTCTTTTTAAGATTTACTTGGGGCTGGTACTGAGGTATAGTGGGTAAAGCCACCGCCTGCAGCACTAGCATCCCATATGGGCACCAATTTGTGTCCTGGCTGCTCCGCTTCTGATCCAGCTCTCTGCTACGGCCTGGGAAAGCAGTGGAGGATGGCCCAGGTCCTTGAGCCCCTGCACTCGCATGGGAGACCTGTAAGAAGCTCCTGGCTCCTGGCTTCGGATTTGTGCAGCTCTGGCCATTGCAGCCATCTGGTGAGTGAAGATGTCTCTCTCTCTCTGCTTTTCCTTCTCTCTGTATGTAACTCTTTCAAATAAATATATAAATCTTAAAAAAAAAAAGATTTATCCATTTGGAAAACAGGGTGAGAGAGGGATGGAGGTGGAGTGGAGTTGGGGGTAGAGCTTCCATCTGTTGGTTCACTCCCACATGGTGCAACAGGCTGAAGCCAGGAGCTGGACTGGAAGCAGAGCAGCCAGGATTCCCAACAGCGCTCTGATGTGGGATGCTGGCATCTCAGGCAGTGTTTCACCTGCTGCACCACAACGCCGACCACATTGGTATTATCTAATTTCTACTGAGAAAACATGTTTCCCTTTTCACCATGGGTACTGCCAAATTTGAAAATCAGTTATCAATTATAGACTTAACTAGAGCCATACTCATGAATATTCATGTTAGATCCCCCTATACTTTTTGCAGTTGTAATTTTTATTTTGAATTTTCAGACCTAAAATTGCAAGAATGATACAGCCACTATGAAAAATAGTATGCTTGAAATGAGAGTATTTCAAGCATGGAAAGCCAAGACACTCTGGGGAAAAAACAACAACAACAACAACAACAACACCTAAATGAAAGATCTCTGTGAGTGAGATCCCAGTGGAAAGAACAGGTCTTCAAAGAAGGAGGTACCTTTCTCTGAAGGGAGGAGAGAACCTCCACTTTGACTATGACCTTGTCTAAACAAGATAAGAGTCGGAGAACTCAAAAGGCTTCCATAGCCTTGGAAACTCATGACTGGAGCACAGGGAGATTACTGATGCCATAAACAGGAATGTCAATTTGTAAAGTCAACAACAGGAGTCACTGTGCACTTACTCCTCATGTAGGATCTCTGTCCTTAATGTGCTGTACATTGAGATTTAATGTTATAACGAGTACTCAAACAGTATATTTCACTTTGTGTTTCTATGGGGGTGCAAACTGTTGAAATCTTTACTTAATGTATACTAAACTGATCTTCTGAAAAAAAAAAAGAAAGAAAGAAAGAAAGAAAGAAATTATCAATTCCCAACTTGACTCTCACTGGGATTAAACATGACAATAGGTCTGATCTGATTTCATCATCATTTAACCCTAACCCTAACCCTAACCCTAACCCTAACCCTAACCCTAACCCTAACTTTATGTTTCTGTGGGGGAGCAAACTGTTGAAATCTTTACTTAATGTATGCTAAACTGATCTTCTGTATATAAAGAGAATCGAAAATGGATCTTGATGTGAATGGAAGGGGAGAGGGAGTGGGAAAGGGGAGGGTTGCGGGTGGGAGGGACGTTATGGGGGGGAAGCCATTGTAATCCATAAGCCGTACTTTGGAAATTTATATTCATTAAATAAAAGTTAAAAAAAATAGTATGATAGTTTCTCAAAAAATTAACACCAGCAACCTCTATGGATGCTGGTTAGTGTCTTGGCTACTCCACTTCCAATCTAGCTCCCTGCTAATGGCCTGGGAAAGGCAACAAAAGATGGCCCAAGTCCTTGGGCCCCTGTCACCCACATGGGAGACCTGGAAGAAGCTCCTGGCCTCAGCCTTGCCCAATCTTAGCCATTGTGGCCATCTGGGGAGTGAACCAGCAGATGGAAGATGTCTCTGTCTCTCTCTGTAGCTCTGACTTTCAAATGGCTGGGACCACACATGCAGAGGGCAGCCTGAGCCCTAGTTCTACTTGGGTTACACCTGTAAATCCCCCACCCATAGTAACGTGTACATACGTGACATGGTGTCAATGTACATTACATGTTCTCAGCATCTCTGACCAAAACCAGTCTGACCATCCAGAGCCCTCTTCCTCTTCAGTGGAACAGGAAAACAAGACTTTGTGATCCAGGCCCTTTTGGGGTAGGAGGGGCCTGGCTGACATCCCGCCCAGCGCTTGCCTTGGAGCTTCCTGTCTGGGCATCTGGATGAGCAGCAAGTCTCAGAGTCTGCACACGCGCACACACACACACACACACACACACACACACACACACCGTGCGACAGGGAACGGTAGGGCCATGTAGAGGGACCCCGAGAGCTGAATCCGGAAGGACATACTAACAGAGGCACACACCCAGCTCCTCTCAGCCTGAGTGTTGGCAACGAGCTCCGTCTTCAGTGTCCAGCCTCCCAAGTGCAGATCCAGGGGCCTGGGATTCGCAGTGTGCAGGGAGCCAGCTAGAAGGGCTCGGCCTGGGGGCGGTGCACCCTGGTTGTGTGGGCGTGGGAGCACTCTGCAGAGGCCATCACCTCTACCCAGGGGACCTGATCCCCTTTGACAGGAGAGGAGCCTAAGGCCCAGCGCACACAGCTACCAGGAGACTGGCGGCTGGCGGCCACCATGATGCCTGCTCTCTTCCACTGCTGATGTTCTCAGGCCAAGAGGCCTCCTGGTTTCCAGAACTCTCTGTCGCACAAGCCCGACACTGTGTGGGGAGGACACTGTCACCCTCCAGAAAGGTTTCCTGGTGTGCACAGCTCCAATGGCCATTTGGGGAGTGAATCAGTGGGTGGAAGACCTCTCTCTCTATAGCTCTGCCTCTCAAAGTCTTTAAAAAAAAAAAAACCTTCCAGGGCTCCCTGTTGCCTAGAGCAGAGGTGTGCCAACCGCGGCCTGCAGGTCCAGTCTGGACTGCTGCTGCCTGTGTCGATAAAGCCTTACTGGGACACAGCCACACCCACTCATTATGTTCTCTACAGCTGCTCTCACGAGATGGATCTGAGCAATTGCAACAGCGACCATGAGGCTTGCAAAGCCTAAAATACTCTTGCGCCCCTTATGGAAAGAATTTGCTCACTCCTGGCCTAGACAACAAGAGGCAACCCAGGCCACATCTTCTCCTTGGAGCCTGCTGCTCAGCAGGTGCTCAATGAACAAGAAGTCCACGCCATCGTCTTGGAGCCACAGCCCCACGTGTAAAGAGATCCCTGACTGCGGTCAGACGCCCTCCTTACCTGGTCCCCAGCAGTGACGCCGCTCCTTGTAGGTCACAAGGCCTTCCAGGCCCGCCGCGGGTACACTGATGCCTTGACTGGAGCCACAGGGAGGGCCAAGAGCCTCCCCACCCTTTTATGTCCACACCCCCTTCTCGGGAAACACTTCACACTCTTCCTTTGTTGATGTGCAAAATGAAAACAGTTTTCTATTTAACCAGCAACATTATAATATCGAATATGCTTTTCAAACTCTACTCACCCCTCACTGTTGATCTCATCCAACTTGCTTGTTTCACCGCTGGGGAGACAGAGGGGCAGGTCAAGATCTCCAGGTGCTCACAGGGGCCCAGTGAGATAAGCAATGGAACCAGGCTCCCCCAGGGCTCTGCTTCTCAGCTCCGCAGACTCCACTCCTGCCAGGAGCGAGGTGGATGAGTGGGTGTGGTATAGCGGCCAGGAGGGGGCGCCTGTGCTGCCTGGGCCTCCACCAGGTGCCCAGTACTCCCCAGCTAACCTATGAGGTTCCCTAAGGAAGGGAGGACTTGGTTGGCACTTGGTCTATGGTGCTAACTGAATGGAAACAGGAACCCTGAATTCTAGATCCAGGTCAGTGACAGGTGCCCCACATTAGGGACAGTCCCCCCAACTCCCCGCCAGGGACCACAGAGTCAGCCCTCGTTCACTCCAAGCCGGCTGCCTCCATGCCTCTGCCTGCCTCCGCTGTGGGGCTGCTCTGCCCTCGCCCCAGGATACATACTCCCACCCGGCCCATCTGTTCATCTCTGGCTCCTTCCGCCTCCCCCTACCCCACCCCCTGTGCTCCCTGCCATGCCTCCCCCTCCTCTGACAATGCTCTTGGCAATGACAGAGCCCAGCTTGCAGGCCCAACACAGACCACAGATGTGGGCCAGTCTAAAACAATCTGAATTCACTGCTCATGTTTTAAAAACCAGTAGGAATCATCAGAAATCATGGATTTCTTCATTCCTTTGAACCATCCACAGACTGTCAGTGCTGGACCTAGTTGTTTGCTGGCACCAGATCAGTTCACTGCGACTCAGAATGGTTGCTCCACCTGGACAGGGAGCATGCACAGCAGGTGCCGGGCATCCTCACCATGGTGCTGCTCCTGGCCCTGCCGCGGCCCTCCCTGGGGGACCTGCAGGTGTCCCCTGCTGGCAGGTGGCTGTGTGTAAAGCCGTCATCTTGACAGCTTTGATCTGCGCTCTCCTTTCCAGCTCATCAGTAACACCCTCCCACACGGAGACCCTCTGCAGTGATTAACCTGTCCCCAGCCAGCCTCCTGACCACCCACTGGCTCAGTCCAGCCCACAGGCATCAAGGGATACTGCTTCAGTTGCTGTCCCCAAACACCTATCTGGATCCACAGCTCAGCTGTCCAGTCCCCCACCCCAAGCCTCCAAGTTCGCAGGGTGATCATTCAGAAAACACACTGGCCAATCCAACTTCCTTTATTGGTTCTAAATGAGGACGCCGTCATTCTTGTACTGCGGCAGGACTTCCTGGATCTTGTACCGCGGCGCTACTATGGCTTGGACAATCCTCAGTGGGGGGAGGGACTTCTGGGGCGCCATGACGACAGGGTGAGGCCGTTTTTTCTTCTTCTCGATGCTACACAAGTCCAGCATCACAGACTTGGGGTTGTAGATCCGTTTCTTCTTGGGCCAGGCCGGGGTGAACGGTGGGTTCTGGCGACTCCTCAGCAGCAGCCGCACCAGGTCCTTCCGAAAGAGCTTCCAGCTGTTCTCCTGGAGGAACCTCTGGCACATGTCCTCATCACTGAGGGGCAGGCATGGAGGCTGAGCTTCTCTCGCCAGCTCCACCCTGTCTGTTGCCCCCCAGCCTCGTCTCCCACCGCTCCTCCAATCCCCGGACATACTGCTCCGTCACCTCTCAGCCCCCTCCTAGACTCTGCTCTGCTTCCTTCCTCCCGCTACAACTCTGTCAGTAAGACAGAGCCCACATCACCTGCTGGGGACGATGGTGGTGTTGATTTCTGGTCTACCTTTTCACTAAACAGGGTAGTTCCCAGTCCTCGGCCTTGCTTGAACTGAAAGCTTTACCTATCCTTGCAGGTTTTCAGGGCTGGGAGCTTTTGTCTGGCCAGGGCTATTTGTAGATTTTTTTTTTTTCACAGGCAGAGTGGACAGTGAGAGAGAAAGAGAGACAGAGAGAAAGGTCTTCCTTTACTGTTGGTTCACCCTCCAATGGCCTCTGCTGCCGGTGCGCTGTGGCCGGCGCACTGCGCTGATCCGAAGCCAGGAGCCAGGTGCTTCTCCTGGTCTCCCATGCAGGTGCAGGGCCCAAGCACTTGGGCCATCCTCCACTGCACTCCCGGGCCACAGCAGAGAGCTGGCATGGAAGAGGGGCAACCGGGACAGAATCCGGCACCCCAACCGGGACTAGAACTTGGTGTGCCGGTGCCGCAAGGCGGAGGATTAGCCTATTGAGCCGCGGCGCCGGCCCTATTTGTAGATTTATAACAACATCCACGGGCTGTACAAAATTATCCACTTAAAGATGAGTCTGCTAGGGGCCAGTGGCATAGCAGGTTAAGCTGCCCTGTAGTGCTGGCATCCCATATGGGCGCCAGTTCAAGTCCTGGCTTAAACTTCCAATCCAACTCCCTGCTAATGCACCTGGGAAGGCAGCGGATGATGGCCCAAGTTCCTGGGCCCCTGCATCCACATGGGAGACCCAGGGAAAGCTCTTGACTCCTGACTGCAGTATGACTCTACCCTTGGCCATTGTAGCCATTAGAGGAGTGAACCAGAGGATGGAAGATCAATCTCTCTCTTTCTGTCTCTGTCTCTGTCTCTCTCTCTCTAGCTCTGCCTTTCAGATGGATGAAATTTTTTTTATTTGACAGAGTTAGACAGTGAGAGAGCGCGACAGAAAGAAAGGTCTTCCTTCCATTGGTTCACCCCCCAAATGCCCGCTATGGCCAGAGCTACGCTGATCCGAAGCCAGGAGCCAGGTGCTTCTCCTGGTCTCCCATGTGGGTGCAGGGCCCAAGCACTTGGGCCATCCTCCACTGC
This sequence comes from Oryctolagus cuniculus, assembly GCF_051225735.1. NCBI lineage: Eukaryota > Metazoa > Chordata > Mammalia > Lagomorpha > Leporidae > Oryctolagus > Oryctolagus cuniculus. The sequence continues at coordinate 22,275,047 of NC_142877.1, forward strand.
ACTCCCAGGCCACAGCAGAGAGCTGGACTGGAAGAGGAGCAACCTGGACTAGAACCCAGCGCCCATATGGGATGCCAGCACCGCAGGTGGAGGATTAACCAAGTGAGCCACGGCGCCGGCCCCTCAGATGGATGAATCTTTAAAAAACAAAACAAAACACTGTTCTCCACCAGGGGCTGTCAAATCTTCCTAGGCATTAGAATCACCTGATACCCATTATCAATATGGTTCTTAGTTTATATCAGTAATGCCAGCTATCATTTTTTTTAAGTGAGCCTGCTGTAGCTATATTGACCTTCAAGTCCTGCCTGCAATTGCCTTGGTAGGGTCAGACCACATAATTTTGTGGGTAATGTACGGCCTGCAGGCTGGACGGTCCCTACTCGTGCAAAACTTGAGCCCACTGTGCCCTTCTCCCCTCCGGGGTGATCCCAGCATTCAACCACATGCTGGCTTGATTTTTAGGGTCCTTTTCACTTTGCCCTTGGTGGTTTCCCTATCTTATGATCTCAACTGTTCATCTTATTCCACAGAGCATTGGTCATCAAACCCACAGCACTCACAGGCCAGGGGCCTCTGCTGCTGAGTCTATGATCCTCAGGCCCTGGAAGTCCTCAGTGGAAACACAAGGGATGTGAATGGCTAGAGGATCTGTTTTGTGCCTACTTTAGCAGTCTAGAAACTGGAGTTCAACAATTAATGACTAAGACAGAATTCCAACTGTCAGCATCACTGATGATTGCAGCAAAATGCTGAGTGGGCAGCAGAGATGCCAAGTACGGAACATCTGCTACCTTACGTCTGCACGAACCTCTTCTGAATTTCAATTCAACAAGCATTGTGGAGACCTCATGGGCCACACATTATGCACAGGGCTAAGAATCCTTAAATTCTTTTTTGAGTAGGTAGTTTTTTTTATATCTATTTTCATGTTATTTGAAAGGCAGAGAGACAGAGTCTTCTATTCCTGGTTCACTCCCCCAAATGCCTGCAACAGCTAGGACTGGGCAGGCTGATGCCAGGAGCCCAGAACTCCATCTGAAGTTTCCCACATGGGCGGCAAGGACCCTAGTACTTGAGCCATCATCTGATGCTTCCCAGGGCGTGCATTGGCAGGAAGCTGGATTCAGAAGCAGAGACAGGACTCAAGCCCAGACGCTCTGATACAGGATGTGATGTGGGGCCTCCACGCAGTGTCTTAACTGCTGTGTCAGACTCCCATCCCAGGGAGGAAGGTCCAATCAGCCCTTCTCTACCTGGAAGGCACCCAGGAGTCACAGGAGGGTGGCATCTTTGAACTGGGAACAGCCACCAGTGTTTCCCCACTTCACTGCCCCAGTTTTCATCATTTCTACATCTCCTCTGCTCTTTAATTTATTCATGATTTTCCTTAAACCTACTCAATTTCATTTACTTAAATTTTTACTTTAGCTTTTCCCTAGGCAACAAGATCTGTGAAATCTGGGTTTAGTAGACTAGACGTGTGATTTTTAAATTCGCACTAGAATAAGTACATAGCTGTTAAGACTGAGACTGTTGGGGCGGGCATTGTGCGGCAGTTAAGATGCTGCCTGGGATACCCGCCTCCTGTATCTGAGTGTCTAGGCGCAAGTCCCTGCTCCGTTTCTGGTCCCAGCTTCCTGCTGATGCACACCCTGGGAGGCAGCAGATGATGGCTCGAGTGCTTGGGTCCCTGTCACTCACATGAGAGACCCAAACTGAGTTCCAAGCTCCTGGCTTTGGCTTGGTTCAGTCCTGTCTGTTGTGGGCATTTGAGGAGTGAAATAGTGGATGGAAGATCTCTCTCTCTCTCTCTCTCTCTCTCTCAAATAAAATGAATATGGGGCCAGTGCTGTGGTGCAGTGGGTTAAGCTACCATCTGTGATGCTGGCATCCCACATAGGCCCCAGTTCAGGTGCTGGTTGCTCCACTTCTCATCCAGCTTCCTGCTAATGAGCCTGGGAAAGCAGCACAAGATGGTCTAAGTCTTCGGAGACCTGGATGAAGCTGCTGGCTCCTGGCTTCAGTCATTTGGGGAGTGAACCAGCGGATGGAAGATATTCTCTCCCTCTACTTTCTCTCTCTCACTGTCTCTCCCTCTCCCCACCCTGTAACTCTGCCTTTCAAATAAAATAAATATTTTTAAAGCAAGAATAAAAATTAATAAAAATTAAAAGTGTCAACCTGTGTGCCACTTAAAGTCATCTTGTAACCCTTCTGTGGAAAACGGCACATATGTTGGGAAACTGATCTAATCTCATTTCTTCATTTTGCCAACTGGAGCCTGAAGTCTAGAGGATGGGCAATGACTTGCTCAAGATCATCCAGATCTCACATCAAGTTATTGTCTGTGCTTAAGGGACATGGCTGCCAGATCTACAGGTCTGTCTGCCCTCACACCTCCTCTCTGTCACTGGGATCACTTGCTTCCCACACCTGCTGGCAAAACCTGTGATCCCACTACAACCACAAGTAAAGAAATAAGGAGGATGCAGAATTGTACAATCAGTATGCGCTTTAGCATGAAAACTTCACCTGCATCAATGGTAAAAAGCATAGTTGAATGTGCCTGGGAAAGCAGTGGGAGATGGCTTGGGCCCCTGCTCCCACGTGGGAGACTGGAAGAAGCTCCTGGTTCCTGCCTTCAGAGTGGCCCAGCTCCAGCCATCCTGGTCATTTGGGGAGTGAGCCAGTGGATGCAAGACCTCTCTCTAGCTCAGCCTCAGCTGTTATGGGCATTTGGGAAGTAAATCAGTGGATGGGGGAGCATGCTTTCTCTCCCATCATTTTTTTAAGTTTTTTTTTTTTTTTTAAGTATTTTCTTCTAGCCTATGGCTTGTATTCTCATTTTGTTAACTGTGAGCATTTCTTTCTCTCTTTCTCTTTTTTAAGATTTATTTATCTATTTGAAAGGCAGAGTTAAAGAGAGGAAGAACCATTTACTGGTTCACTTCCCAAATGACTGCAACAGCTGGAGCTGGGCTGATCTGAAGCCAGGAGCCCATGTGGGTGCAGGGGTCCAAGGACTTGGGCCATTTTTCACTGCTTTCCTGGGCCATAGCAGAGAGCTGGATCAGAAGGGGAGCAGCCAGGACTCAGACCAGCACCCATATGGGATCCGGGCACTGCAGGCAGCAGCTTTACCCACGCTGCCCCACCCCCAACATTTAAATACTAAAAGGAAATATACAAAAGGCTGGGATGCTGGAGGCTGCAGCTGGGCTGGGTTCTACCCTTTTCCTGCTCAGTGTTTTCCGGTTGTCTGTGAGCAGCATGACCCATTCACTCAACATGTGCAGAGCACCTGCCGCGTGAGGAACACGACACAGCTGCTAGGGAATGGAAGGTGACTGAGGCACAGCCCTGCCTTCCTGGAGCACAGCATCAAGTGTGTAGGGGGGGAGTGGGCAAAGAGTTAACTGCAGCACAGAATGGTGTGCTCAACAGCAGAGCCGCGTACAGGAAGGGGTGCTCATCCCAACCTAGGGGTAGCAGGGAAGGCTTACTGAGAAGAATCCTACAGAATGGACAGAAATTTACCAGAAAGAACCGGAGGGCAGGACTGGGGGATGGCCAGGTTGGCACCCTGCAGTGACAAAGGCCAGGCATGAACGGGCTCCAGCAGGGGACTGGCCTGGGCAGCTGGCCTGGTTTAGAGGCGGCAGCAGGTGTTCCTGGACTGGAGTGGGGCCAGCCTATGTAGCGCCATTTAGGCAGCACTGAGTTTGGACTTTATTCTACAGGTAGTGAGATATCACTGGGAGGTTCTAACGGGCCATTAACATGGCCAGGTAGATTTTTAACAAGAGCCCAAAATGTGCAGAAATGGTCTAGTGGGGAGGAGACTGAGGCAGGAGGGCCAGGATTAGGACTCTTGCTGGATTCTACGCCAGGGGTCCCAAAGAGGAGGTGGGGAGACTTGTATGTAGGATCCACTGGGTGTGAAGAGAGCAGCAGGGAGAGAGAGAGAGAGATGATCTACTCATTCCCCCAGTGCCTGCAACAATGCCCCCAGTGCCTGGGCCAGGCTGAAGTCAGGAAGCCTGGAACTCCATCCAGGTCTCCTGCATGGGTGGCAGGGACCCAAGCACTTCAGCCATCATCTGCTGCCTCCCAGGAGCATTAGCAGGGAGCTGGATTGGAAGTGGAGCAGCTGGGACTCCAAGCGGCACTCTGACGATGGGTTACAGGCATGCCAAGCAGAGGCTTGACTTCCTCGGTCACAGTGCCCACCCTGTCATTCTTTTTAAAGATCTATTTTCCTATAACATATATATTAGTAACGTATGGCCATGATAAACAAGCTAGCATATGTTACATATACACTGTAGCTAGGAGACTCTAATACTTGTTTAGTAACAGCAATGTGAGATGACAATGGTTTTGAAACCAGTGACTTGGGCAACTAATAATTTTAACATAAATAAACCTATTCGTCCCAGTGTAAAAGCATTGACATTCACGCTGAATTTGAAAACTATGAAAAACTAAAAAGAAATTTCCTCTTATCTAAGTTTTCAAAATAGATATCTATTTTTTTTAATTATAAAAGTATGTCATCATTATCAAAAATTTAGAGAACAAAGAAAAGAAAAAAACAAACCCACTCAGAATTCTAATGTTGACATAACTTTTTAAAGGTGCATCTTTTGGGGCCAGTGCTGTGCCGTAGTAGGTTAAGGCATCGGCAACCCACGTGAGTGCCAGTTTGAGTCCCTGATGCTCCTCTTCCAATCAGCTCTCTGTTAATAGCCTGGGAAAGCAGTGGAAGACTGCCCAAGTGCTTGGGCCCCACACCCACGTGGGAGACCCATATGAAGCTCTGGGCTCTTGGCTTCGGATAGGCCCAGCTCCAGCTGTTGCAGCTATTTGGGTGTGAACCAGTAGATGGAAGACCTATCTCTGCCTCTCCTTCTCTGTGTCTGTAACTCTGCCTCTCAAATAAATAAATACATCTTTAAAAAATAAATAGACTTGCATGATCTCTCCAGGGAGTGCACTATTATCGTCTAAACTGTCCCCTGAATGTGACACACATCGGTTGCTGGTTTTTTTCTCTCTCTTCTGAATCTGATTTCCATAATATTTGTTCATGTGAAAGCTTAGCCCTTATTTTGGTGAAATAGAGACAAATTCAAGGTGGGTCCCTGCCTTAAAGGAAAGGGACACTTCTGTACCCCTTGAAGCAGGAAGCTACAGTGATTATATTAGCAAAAGGTCTGAGCCAACAGACAGTACCGACTGCTGGCACTTTCATTTCTTCGTGTCAGCATTAGGTTTTATCAATTTTCTCCCTTCCCCTAAAAGAACAGGCCTATTCCCAGCGGATCGTTGGCCGGGCCTTTCTGCACTGACCTGGGGTACTCAATCTCCATCCTCGTCAGCTTCTCTCGTATCTCCTCGTCATTGCTGATCAGGTCACAGAATTTCTCCTTCCTTATCTCTATGACCTCAGCGCCCAGGCTCACGAGGGCCAAGGGCCGCAGGTCCCGCTGGTTCTGTGGGAGGAAGACCTGGTACAAGCCCTGGAACAAAGCACAGAAAGTTGACCTCAGAGCCGGCCCCTTCCACCAGCAGCCTTTCCAGGTGGGAAAAACCAGGCCCCCCACAGGCAGTGAGTCCACACAGGGTCACTGAGCAAGGAAGCAATGGGGCAGAGAAATCCAGGGCTCCTTTCCCAAGGTGACGTCCAAGGCCGCTGAGTCCTCGAACTGGGAGAGCCCTGAGAGCACTCCCCCCCCCCCCAATTCCTCTCTGAGGCTCTGAGAGTCACTCTTTATTTAAAATAGAATTTTTTTTTTTAATTTGAAAGGTAGAGTTGAAAAACAGAAAGTGAGGGGCCGGCACTGCAGCATAGTGGGTAAAACTGTAGCCTGCAGTGCCGGCAGCCCATATGGGCACCGATTTGAGTCCTGGCTGCTCCACCTCTGATCCAGCTCTCTGCTATGGCCTGGGAAAGCAGTAGAAGATGTCCCAGGTCCTTGGACCCCTGCACCTGCATGGCAGACCCAGAAGAAGCTCCTAGCTCCTGGCTTCAGATCGGTGTAGCTCTGGCCATTGTGGCCGACTGGGGAGTGAACCCGTGGATTGGAGACCTCTCTCTGCCTCTCCTTCTCTCTGTGTGAACTCTTTCAAATAAATTAATTAATTAAAAAAAAAAAAAGAATGAAAGCGAGAGAGACAGAGAGATCTTCCATCTGCTGGTTCACTCTCCAAATGGCTGTAATGGCTGGGGCTGGCCCATGAGCTTCTTCCGGGTCTCCCATGTGGGTGCAGGGGCCCAGGCATTTGGGCCATCTTCTGCTGTTTTCCCAGATGCATTAGCAGGGAGCTGGATGGGAAGCAGAGCAGCCAGGACTCAAACCAAAGCCCACATGGGATACCGGTGTCACAGGCAGCGGCTTAACCTAGGCCACGGTGTCAGCCCTAGGAGTCACCCGTGCACTGAGTCTCCAGCTTTCCTACTTCCACTCTCAACTCTGCTATCTGCTGAGCAAACCCCCTTTCCTTAGGACTTCCCGCCAACATCAAACAGCCAGACCTATTCATGACCCCCCTTTCTCTGATGCCCCCTTCCTGTCTTTCCCATCCTCTCTCCAGCCCTCCCAGACCCCGGGAGCCCCTGCCCCTTGCCGCAGCTCTTTGCTTGGTCACATCTGGAAGGGAGATGGAGATCCATGGGCACCCTTGCTCCAGCCACCCTTAAAGAAGGCTCCAGGGATGGGCAGAGTTGGGACTGGAACCCTGGCTGCTGAGCCGCCGATGCAGTGCTTGGTCTTCAACCTCTCAGCAGCCCATGAAGACTCAGGAGAGGAGGGCAGGGCAGCGGCTCGGGGTAGAGGCCTCGGAGATCCTGTCTCCGGCTCTCTTGGGAATCAGGAAGAACTGAGATCACAACCAGGAGGCCTGGATCCAAACCTGGACTTCCTAGATGACTTTGAGCCAGTGATACCTCCTGGATGCTCATCTGTGAAACGGAGCTGAGGATACCCGTCCCGCGTGTCTCTGGCAGGCCTTGCACTGGAAAGCTACAAAGCTGAATTTGGAATATGCCACCACTGCTGCCACTCGGCTTCTGCCCCCTGAAGCGAGACCACCCGCAAAGTCTTCAGGGCTCCGAGCCCCAACCTCGTGTCTCGGGGCTGAGCCTGGAATGAACACATGCTATTTTCCCTCCAAAGCTGCCTAAGATCTCAAAGAGATGTCAAGTGAGCTCCGGGAGACAGGAGGCACCTCCTGCCTGGATCATGACAGTTCCAGGGGTGTGAAGGCTCCGCCCATGTTAGCTCTCGTGCAGCAGCCAGAATGGCTGCCCTCTGCCAGCTCCCCCTGAGTGGAGCAAATACACACACACATATAAGATACACATTTAGGGGCCGGTGCTGTGGCGTAACAGATAAAGCTGCTGCCTGCAGTGTCAGCATCCCATATGGGCGTAGGTTCGAGTCCTAGCTGCTCTCCACTATGGCCTGGGAAAGCAGTGGAAGATGGCCCAAGTGCTTGGGCCCCTGCACTCACACGGGAGACCTGGAAGAAGCTCCTGGCTTCTGCCTTCGGATCGGCACAGCTCTGGCTGTTGCAGCCATCTGGGGAGTGAACCAACAGATAGAAAACCTCTCTCTCCCACTCTCTCGCTCTCTGTGCCTCTGCTTCTATGTAGCTCTGCCTTTCAAATAAATATCCTTTTTTTTTTTAAAAAAAAAAAAAAAGATACAGATTTAACAGATAAGTAAATAAGGCCTCACACCCACCCTAGGAGAGGAATTCTCACCCCCAGATGTGCACGATGAGGTTCAGGAAAAGAAGTTACTTGTCCATTGTCATGCATGTTATTATTGTAACAGCAACAGCAGGGTGATGACAGCCCCAGCTCCTAGTTCCTGAGCAGTCTCTACTTCCCGGGCCGCCTGTAGCGCTGCGTGGACCATGCTTAACCTCCTCCACAACCCCCCGCATGGCTGCTCCCTCAGTGCCGACCACAGATGAGGCCCGAGGGGAAGGGCCTCGCCCCATCACCAGCACAGAAGCCACGGAGCAAGGGTTTGAGTCCAGGCATCCAGCTTCAGAGTCCGTGCTTTGAGCTACTGCGGCGTGAGAAAACCGAGGCACAAAGAGGTCAAGTGACTTGCCCAAGGTGACAAGACACCCAGCGGCCGAGCCAGGGCCTGTGTCCAGGGATCTGTCAGGGAGCAGCACTGTCCTGCCTGCTCTCTCGTCCGCCCCTCCCCATCCCAAACACCCAGACAGAGTCAGTCAATTCCCTGCCTAGACCTTCAAGCAGCTTCCCTAAGCACCCCGATAAACAGCATACAGGATTGCGACATCCCATATGGGCACCGATTCGAGTCCTGGCTGCTCCACTTGCCATCCAGCTCCCTGCTAATGCACCTGGGAAAGCAGCAGAGGACCGTGCAGGTGCTTGGGCCCCTGCATCCACGTGGGAGACCAGGATGAAGCCTTCGACCTGGCCCAGCCCTGGCCATTGCAGCCATCTGGGGAGTGAACCAGTGGATGGAAGATCTCTAACTCTGCCTTTCAAATAAATAAAATAAATCTTAAAAAAAAAAAAAAGAAAAGAAAAGAAAGAAGACCCTCGGTGTGGCTGCCCCCTCTGCCAATGGCCCCCGTGGCGCCATCTGGTTTACTCTGTTCCAGCCCCCCACCCCTCCCAGTCCTCTCCACCTGCTTCTTCCTGCTCCCCTTTCTGGACTGCTCCTCCCTGCCCTAGCTTGCTCTTCTCATCCTTCAGGTCTCGGCTTAGACATTGCCTCCTCAGAGCAGCCCTCCTGACCCCCACTGAAGCGACCCACCTTCCCACCCTCCTTTCTAACCCCCTTCCTACAACAATTTGCAACTTTCTGTGTACTGCACACCCTCAGTATCCTCAGTGGATTAGATCTGTGGCCCCTAATGGACACAAAATCCTGTAGATGCTCACATCCCTTATATAACAGTACAGTGTTTCTGCAAATAACACACCCTCCTGTGTATTTTCAAAAATTATTTTTTTATTGGAAAGGCAGAGCAACAAAGAGAGAGAGATCTCCCATCCACTCCCCAAATGTCAATAACAGCTGGGACTGGGCCAGGCTGAAGCCAGGAGGCTGGAACACAATCCAAGTGTCCTACATGGGCGGCAGGGGCTCAACAACTTGAGGCATCGCCCAGGATGCACATTATCAGAAAGCTGGGATCAGAAGCAGAGCCAGGACTGGAACCCTGGCACCCCAATATGGGATACAGGCATCCCAAGCAGTGTCCTAACTGCTGTGCCAGTGCCCGCTCCTGCCTGCCGTGTACATTACATCATCTCTAGAATACTTACCATGCCTAATACACTGTAAGCACTATGTAGTTGCTTACTGTGTTATTTAGAGAATAACAAGAAAAAAAAATCTGCACAGGTTCAATTCAGATACTTTTCCTCCCTGAGTATTTTCTATCCACAAGCCAACACTGTGGCACAGTGGGTTAAGCCACCACCTTGGACACTGGCATCCCATAAGAGCACTGGTTCAAGTCCAGGCTACTGGGCTTCCAATTCGGCTCCCTCCTGATGTATCCAGGAAAGCAGCAGAGGACAGCTCAAATCCTCCCTGCCACCCTCATGGGAGACACATATGGAGTTCCAGCCTCCTGGCTTCAGCCTGGCCCAGCCCTTGCTGTTGGGGACTGAACGGGTGGAAGCTCTCTCTTTCTCTCTGCCTCTCCTTCTCTGTCACTGTGCCTTTCAAATGGATAAATAAATCTTAATATGTTTTCCACGGGCTGGCGCTGTGGCGTAGTAAATTAAGCATCCACCTGCAGCATTGGCATCCCATATGGGTGCCGGTTTGTGTCCTGGATGCTTCTCTTCTGACCCAGCTCTCTGCTATGGCCTGGGAAAGCAGTAGAAGATAGCCCAAGTACTTGGGCCCCTGCATCTGCATGGGAGACCAGAAGCTCCTGGCTCCTGGCTTCAGATTGGCTCAACTCCAGTCATTGCAGCCATTTGGGGAGTGAACCAGCAGATGGAAGACCTTTCTCTCTGTCTCTCCCTCTGTGTGTGTGTGTAACTCTACCTCTAATATAAATTTAAAAAAATCTTAAATATGTTTTCCATCCATGGTTGGTTGAGCCCAGGTGCGGAGCCCCCAGAGTGGGGAGGCTGACGGTCTCTGTTGTTTGCCTGTTTGTTGTATGCGGCCCCGTGAGGGCAGGAATTATGTGCTGCCAATGCTGGCATCTCATGCCATGCTTGGAGCATAACAGAGGCTCAAAAGAGTCCCTGTTGAATGAATACTCAGATGGAATCACACGGCGTTAGGGCACAGCTCACTCAGACCAATCTCTGTACTTTCTGATGAGGACACATTCAGAGAGGTAAAGTAATATGCCAAAGGCCACACAGGTAGCTCTTAGAGGCAAAATGAGAAGATCCCTGCCTTCCCACAACACACACACACACACACACACACACACCTGTCACCTGTTTTCTGCCTGCTCAACCTGAACACCACTGAGGCCTGCACCTGTCTGTCCATGTAGAAGCTGGCTCCACACATCCTGGCTCAAACTCTGGGTCTCTCTGCTCCAGGCCCTGACCTCTGCTATTTCCTGGGCTGACCCAGTTCCACACTCCTGCAGTCACCTATTCTGCACCAACAAAGCCAGGGCCTGGAGAGCACAGTGTCACCAGAGCCACCTACAGACGCTGCTTCAAAGGCAGATGCCAGCAAGTGTCTGCCCAGGGCCATCTGGGTGCTGCTCCTGCGTGGAGAGGGGAAGGCCAGGAGCCGGCACTGAGCCCCTACCTACAGCCTCCCCAGGCCTTCCCAGAGAATCAAGCCAATCTCCCTCCTCCAGCATCGCGGGTCCTCTGCAACACTGCCTCTCACTTCGGTCACCCTCTGCACAGGTGCCCATTGCCCAGCTCAGAGCACGTCACTCACAAACACCGGCAAACTGAAGTGATGAAGCGACAGGCTGGGACCGGGCCACGCGATCAAGGACGGAAGCGGCAGGGGAAGAAGATGATTCATGGAACCTGGCCCCATGCCTGGCTGCAGATGTGTTGACCGAAAACTAAAACTGCGTCTTTACATATGGAAGGGGCCGCCACACGGCGAGGAAGCTGCTGTCTTGTTTTGTCTTGGGTGGGGGCCTGGCAGGGAGGGGGAGCGAGCTGAAAGCTGCAGGAGGCAGACGTTGCCGGAGCAGAAGGAAGAACTTCCCAGAAGCAGGGAAGCACCCCATGAGCATTGCCCGAGGGCTGGGCTCGAACTCAGGGTGCCCAGGCAGCACCTGCTGTGTTCACCTTCCTGGCCGTGAGGACACGAAGGAGCATGGGGCTGGAGCATGCACTTTCTCCATAGCCTTGGAGATACCGTCACTAGGGCACAGCAGAAAGAGCTGTGTGATGAGGGAGCAGGTCCCAGACTCCGGATGAACAAGCGTGGCTTCAGAACAGCCCCTCCCTGGCAAACAGGCCAGTGCCACCTGCTGGAAAGCCCTCCTGCCCAAGTCCTGTGTCTGCCACTCAGCTGTGCTCCCTCTCCCATCACCTATCTTCAAGAGCAACAAATTTATGGCCACACTTGCTTCATCTGTATGTCTCCCTTCACCATGGGGTTAATATTTCTAATAACTTTTAAAGATTTAGTTAGGGGCCGGTGCTGTGGTGCAGCGAGTTAATGCCCTGGCCTGAAGTGCCAGCATCCCATATGGGCACCGGTTCAAGACCCAGCTGCTCCACTTCTTGTCCAGCTCTCTGCTATGGCCTGGGAAAGCAGTGGAGGATGGCCCAAGTCCTTGGATCTCTGCAGCCATGTGGAAGACACAGAAGAAGCTCCTGGCTCCTGGCTTCGGATCAGCACAGCTCTGGCCGTTGCGGCTATCTGGGGAGTGAACCAGAGGATAAAAGACCTCTCTCTGTCTCTCTGCCTCTCTTCTCTCTGTGTAAGTCTGACTTTTAAATAAATAAATAAATCTTAAAAAAAAAAAGATTTATTTATCTAAGAGGCAGAGTTACAGAGACAGACAGAGAGGTCTTCTACCCACTGGTTCATTCCCCCACACGGTGGCAACAGCCAGAACTGGGCTGATCTGAAGCCAGGAGCCAGGAAGTTCTTCCGGGTGTCCCATGTGGGTGCAGGGTCCCAATCACTTGGACCATCCTCCACTGCCTTCCTAGACTATCGCAGAGAGCTAGATCAGAAGAGGAGCAGCTGGGACACGAACCGGCGCCCATATAGGATGTCTACACCACAGGCAGAGGTTTAGCCTACTGCACCACAGCACCAGCCCCTTAATAATTATTTTTTTTTAAGTTTTAGATTTACAGAAAAATTGGGAAGAAAAGTAGGAGTTCCTAATACCTGCCCACCCCACCTTGTTCCTGCTATTACCACCATCCTGGGTTAGTATGAGTTCTTCCTTACAACCAGTGAACCCGTACTGATACATTGTTACCAACTGAAGTCAACAGGTTATTTAGAAATCCTGTTGGCCCCTAACTTCTTTTGTGCTCTGTGCTCCTACTCAGGACACAATCTTAATATTTTGCTGTGTAGTTTCCCAAACTTCCTTGTCTTCGATGACCTTGATAATGTTGAGGAATACTTATTGCTATGATGTAGGATTTCCTACTGTTAGAAATTTCTAAACTTTCTTATAAAGTTTATTTTAATTTTATTTGAAAGACAAAGCAAGACAGAGGTGGGGGGAGGAGATAGAGAGGAAAGAGGAGGGAAGAAAAGAGGATTGAAGAGGGAGGAGATCTTCCATTCACTGGTTCACTGCCCAAATGCCTTCAACAATTGGGGTTGGTCAGTCTAAAGCCAGGAGCCTGAAGCTCCATCTGGGTCTCCCAGGACCCAAGTACTTGAGCCAGCACCTGTTGTCACCCAGGGTACACATTAGCAGGAAGCTGTTTTGGAAGCAGAGGCCAGACTCCATCCCAGGCACTCCCAGGCAGTGGCTTAACCTGTGGTGCCACAAGGCCTGCCCCCACTATTGGGATTTGTCTGATGTCTTTCTCATGATTAAACTGGGGGAGGCGGGTTGAGGATGACCGCAAGGAGAACCACAGAGGTGAAGCACCATTTTCATCACGTCATATGCAGCCTCCCTCTCCCTCGGCTCCATATTGTGCTCTAAGCGAGGAGCAGGGAGCCAAGCTCTCCCTCCTTGAGGGCAGCGTACACATGACAATTATTTGGAATTCCTCTGCAAAGAGATTTATCTCTTCTCTATTATTGATTCAGTAGTGGTTCGTTTATGTCAGCATGTGCTCCTGGATGGTTATTTTATACTTTGGATTATTATCCATTCTGCTTTATTTTGTTGCTCAAACTGTTCCAGTTTTGGCCACAGAGAGCTTTTTCGGCTGGCCTCTGTTGTCCCTTTGAACTGTCCCCATCAATGTAATTTTTTTTTCTTATGCTTTCTGATACTACAAAATGTACATAGTTCATCTGGTATATTTCCTGCCCAAGTCCTAGAATCAACCAGTTCTCCAAGGAGCCCTTGTTCCTTTCATTGGGAAGTGGTTTTAGAAACTAAGATCTGGCTTTTTGACTTTGGCCTGGGCAATAAGTTTTCTGGATATGACCCCAAAAGCATGGGCAACAAAAGCAACAATAGTAAATCGGAAGACATCAAATGAAAAAGCTCATGCATAGCAAAGAAAACAAGAGTAAAGAGACTATCTACAGAATTGGAGAAAATATTGTGAACCATACATCTAATACAGAGATACTATCCCAAATATATAAGGAACTCAAACAACTTTGTAGCAAGAAAACAACCTGATTTTAAAAATCAGGAGCTAGGGGCCAGTGCCATGGTTCACTTGGTTAATCCTCTGCCTTGTGGCACCGGCATCCCATATGGGCGCCACAAGGAAGCACCTGGCTCCTGGCTTCGGATCGGCGCAGTGCTGGCTGTAGCGCCCATTTGAGGAGTGAACCAATGGAAGGAAGACCTTTCTCTCTGTCTCTCTCTCTCACTGCCCATAACTCTACCTGTTAAATAAATAAAAAAAAAATCAGGGGCCAGTCTTGTGGCACAGTGGGTTAAGCTGCCACCTGCAAAGCTGGCCTCCCATATGAGCACCCATGTGAATCCTGGCTGTCTTACTTCTGATCAGCTCCCTACAAATGAACTTGGGAAAGCAGTGGAAGATGTCCAATGCTTAGATCCCTGGTAACCACACAGGAGACCTGGATGGACTTCCTGGCACCTGCTCAGTCCTGGCTGTTGTGGCCATCTGAGGAGTGAACCATTAGTTGGAAGATCTGTCTGTCTCTCTGTAACTCTCTCCCTCTTTGTAACTCTACCTTTCAAATAAATAAATATACCTTAAAAAATAAATCAAAAGGCCTGAACAGAAATCTCTCAAAGACAGACATACAAATGATCAGCAGGTCTATGAAAAAATGCTTAACATTATTAATCACCAGGGAAATGCAAATTAAAAACTCAATGAGATCGTGAATCACAGCGTTAGAATGGCTTTATAAAAAAGACAAGAGATCACAAATGTTGGCAAGGGTGTAGAAAAAAGGGAACCCTTACACACTGCTGGTGGGAATGTAAACTAGTATAGCCACTAGGGAACTAGGGAACTAGTAGAAGTGGGAGAAGCGCAGCAGTTCCTCAAAAAGTTAAAAACCAGAGCTACCTTATAGCGAGCCCCCTTCTGAGCACGCAGTCAGCACAGTCACGAAGCAGCTGCGTGCCTATGTTCATGGCAGCATCAGTCACAGTGCCCAAGACACAAAAGCAACCCAAGTGTCCACCCACAGATGAATGGGCAAGGAAAATGAGGCGCATACACACATGTGCAACATCATTCAGCCTTCAAGAAGAAGGAAATTCTGTCATTGGTGACAACATGGGTGACCCTGGAGGACATTATATTCAGGGAAATAACCTGGACACAGAAAGAAAGATACCACGTGACCTCATTTCCACGTGGAATCAAAAAACCCTGAACTTGCAGGAGAGAGAATGCTGACTACCACAGGCTGGCGAGAACAGTGTTGGGGAGGTGTTTCTCAAAGCATCAGAATTCCAGCTGGACAGGAGGAATGGGTTCAGGAGCTCTACCAGATGTGCAACGTGGTGACTATAGTCAATAATAATGTTTTGTATATTTGAACATTGCCAAGGGGTTAGAATTAAATGTCCTCACCACATAAACTTGTTTTATTTAAAAGTTGTTAAGATGCCAGTTAAGGGGCGGGTGTTGTGGTGCAGCAGGTTAAGCCACTGCTTGGGATGCCTCATCCCATTTTGGAGTGCCAGTTCCAGTCCTGGCTACTCTGCTTCTGATCCAGCTTCCTGCTAATATATCTTGAGAGGCAGCAGATGATGGTCCAAGTGCTTGGGCCCCTGCATCCCAGGTGGGAGACCCAGATGGAGTTCCAGACTACTGACTTCAGCACAGCTCAGCCCTGGCTGCTGTGGGCATTTGGGGCATGAATCAGTGGATGGAAGGGCTCTCTGTCTCTATCTCTATCGTCCTGCCATTCAAGTAGATGAAATAATTTAAAAAAAAAAAAAAAAGATTCAGTTAAGATGCCCAAATGCCATATCAGAGTGACTGGCTTCCACATCCACTTCCAGCTGCTGACTCCAGCTTCCTGCAGACCCTAGAAGACAATAGTAATGGCTCAACTAATTGGATTCCTGACACCCACCTGGGAGATGGGACTGAGTCCCTTGTTTTGGCCCAGACTAGTCCCCGATTTTGAAGGCATTTGGGGAGTGAACTAGTGAATGGGCGCATACTCTGTCCACTCCCCCTTCTACTTCTCAGGTAAATAAATGCATTTTTTAGAATTTAAATGTGGATTTTAAGTGTGCTCATTGCTATTGGGGTGTCATTTGTTTTAGGCTTTCTCAGTAGACAGAGTGAAAGATGTGTGTTTATATACACACCCATGAATACTTCTACACGTAACCACCTATGAATATACCAAGCTCAACCCGAGTTCACATGATGAGTCCACCTCTAATCCTCTACCACTCGAGTCTTTCTCCCCTCATCTGTAAATCCTCCCTCCAATGGCAAGGAACCTGGCTGCCACCCTCAGCCACCCACTTAACCAGAGTCTCTCGGTGCACCCGTATAGCTGGGTCAGGATGATGAAGCCGTCCCCTTGTGGGAGGCAACTCTACGAGGTGGACAGCGCTTGGGGCAGCGCCTGTGGCTTTCATCTCAGCAGCTCCGTTCCCAAAGCTGCTCGTGTCAGCAGCTTTCCTGCCAGCCCCTCATCGGTCTCCACACACACAACAGATTCACCCGGCACCGGCATCATCTGCACTCGCCTGAGCTCTGCTGAGCTTCTGAGCGATGATTTTTTTCTTTTTTACAAACTGTACACAGTAAGTTTCTGTCTTTGTGCTATAATGTTCTGTGGGTTTGACAGATGCTTAATGTTTTGTGCCCACCATGAAAGCACAGAGTTGTTTTCCTACCTAAACATGCACTGGGCTTCAAACATTCATCCCATCCCTGAACTCCCAACTGCCAGCAGCCACTGATGGTGCTACTACCTCCACAGCTGTGCCTTTTCCCGAATGGAACAAAACAGGATCAGATAATACTTAGTCTCTTCCATACTGGACTCTTTTTTTTTTCTTCAAGATTTATTTATGGATTTGAAAGGCAGAGTGACAGAGAGAGACAAAAGGAGGAGGAGAAGGAGGAGGGAGGATCTTCCTCTGCTGGTTTGTTTCCCAGATGGCCTCAACACCCAGGTCTCTGCCAGACTGAAGCCAGAAGCCAGGTCTGGCCTCCCGCATGAGTGGCAGGGGAGCCATCCTGGATTCCCACATGGGTTGCAGGGTCCCAAGCACTTGGGACATCATCCACTGCTTTGCCAGGTGCATTAGTGGGAATCTGGACTGAAAGTGGAGCAGCTGGGACTTGACCCATCACTCCAATATGGGGTGCTGGAGTCACAGTGGCAGCTTAATGCACTGCACCACGACACCAGCCCCATACTGGATTCTTTCACTGATATTTATTTCATTGAAGATTATGCTATGTTTCCTCATAGCTTAATAGTTCATTTCTTTTACTGATGTATAATATTTTATTATATAAATATACCAGTCACCTTCCCATATAAACTTTACAATCAGTTTGTCAATATCCACAAAATAACTTGCTGGAATTTTGATTGTTATTGCATTGAATCCACACACCAAATAGGGGAAATTTGATGTCTTAACAATACTGAGTCTTTCAAAGCATGTATTCAAATATTTCCCCATTTATTTAGATTTTTTTAGTACTTAAATAGATTTATTTTATTTATTTGAAAGGTAGACTTACAGAAAGAGAGAGATCTTCCACCCTCGGGTTTGTTCCCCCTATGCCTGCAACAGCTGAACCAGGCTGAAGCCAGGAGCCAGGAGCCTCTTTCCAATCTCCCATGTGGGTGCAGAGACCCAAAAACTTGGGTTTTATTTTGCTGATTTCCCAGGCACATTAGCATGGATCTGGATGGGAAGTAGAGCAGCCAGGACTCAAACTGGAGCCCATATGAGATGCCAGCATCACAGGTGGCAGCTTTACCCATAACACCTGCCCCCAGTTTTTTTTTTAAGATTTATTTATTTATTTGAAAGGCAGAGTTACAGAGAGGCAGAGGCAGAGGGAGAGAGAGAGAGAGACAGAGAGACAGAGAGACAGAGAGACAGAGAGAGAGAGGTCTTGCATCTGCTGGTTCACTCTCCAGATGGCCACAATGGCTGGAGCTGCACTTATCTGAAGCCAGGAGTCAGGAGCCTCCTCCTGGTCTCCCATGCAGGTACAGGAGCCCAAGGACTTGGGCCATCTTCTATTGCTTTCCCAGGCCATAGCAGAGAGCTGGATCAGAAGTGGAGCATCTGGGACATGAACCAGCATCCATATGGGATGCCGGCACTGCAGGTGGCAGCCTTATCCACTACACTACAGTGCTGGCCCTCCCTCACCCCCCAGTTTTTTTAAAAAAACAGATTTATTTATTTGAAAGGCGGAGTGACAGACACAGAGAGGAAGAGACAGAAGGAAAGATCTGCCATACACTAGTTCACTGCCCACATGCCCACATTAACCAGGGCTAGGCCAGGCTGAAGCTAGGAACCAGGAACTCCACCCAGGTCTCTCACATGGTGACAGGAGCTCAAATATTTGGGCCATCACTGTAGCAGGAAGCTGGATCAGAAGTAGAGTATCTAGGGGGCAGGTATTGTGTCATAGCAGGTAAAGCCTCTGCCTGTGATGTCAGCATCCCATATAGGCACATGGTTTGAGACTCCCTGCTAATGCACCTAGGAAAGCAGTGGAAGACGGCCCAAGTGCTTGGGCCCCTGAACCTATGTGGGAGACCCAGAAGAGGCTCCTGGCTCTGGGCTTCAGCCTGTCCCAGCCCCAGCCATTGTGACCATTTGGGAAGTAAACAAGCAGATGGAAGATTTCTCTATTTCTCTCTCTCTCTCTCTCTCTCTCTCTGTAACTCTGCCTTTCAAATAGACAAATATTTTCTTAACAACAAAAACAACAAAAAATAAAAACCAAAACCAAAAACAAACAAACAAAAAAGAAACAGAGTATCTGGGACTCGAACCATTCACTCTAATATGGTATATGGGCATCCCAAGCAGCAGCTTCATGGCTGTGCCACAAAGCCCGCCCCCCCGGCCTCTCTTATACCTCTTTTATCAGAGTCACAGTTTTCTCTCTGTGGATCCTAAATGTATCTTGTTAGACTTACATATAAGATTTACATTTTTGGTGCTATCATAAATGATAAATATGTTTTCAGCTTCAAATTCCGATTGTCCATTGCTGTTATACAGAAGTCAATTGAGGGGCTGGTGCTGTGGCACAGTGGGTTAAGCTGCCACCTGGAATGCTGGCATCCTCTATCCAAGCACTAGTTCAAGTCCCAGCTGCTCTGCTTCTGATCCAGCTCCCTGCTAATGCACCTGGGAAAGCAACAGAGGATGGCCCAGGTTCTTGGGCCCCTGCCATCCACATGGGAGACCTAGATGGAGTTCCAGGTTCCTGACTTCAGCATGGTGCACCTCTAGCTGTTGCAGCCATTTGGGGAGTGAAGCAGCAGATGGAAGATCTCTCTGTCTCTGACCCTCCCTCCCTGTCACTCTGCTTTTAAATAGATAAATCTTAAAAAAAAAAAAAGAAGAAGAAGAAGGAGAAGAAGAAAGGAAGAAAGGAAGAAAAGAAAAGAAAAGAATAAAAGAAAAAGAAAGCTTGGCTTTTGTATACGAACTTGTATTCTGTGACCTTAGGATAATCACTTATCGGTTTCAGGGGTGTTTTTATTTTTTGGAAGTACCTTCACGGACAATTATGTCACCTGAAAACAGAGGCAGCTTTGTTTGCTCTGTCCCAGTCTGGCTCCTCTTCCCTCCCTTCCTCGTCGTCACTCACTCTGGCTAAGACTTGCGGGGCAATGTTGAATAGGAGTGGCAAGAAGGAACACCCTTGCCTTGTTCCTGTATTCTTTTAAGGCAAGTCCCAGCTGTCACATCACTTCATCTATAAATATTTTGATATGTATCTTCTAAATAGGAAGACTCTCTAAAAACATAGCCACAATATGCTTATCATATCTTTAAAAATCAACACTATTTCTTAATACCACCCGACACAGGGAGGGGAGCTTCTGAAACCACATCCTCATTACTCAGCACACCCAGCCCGCTCTATCGTCAACAAGGCTCTCTGCACACATACCACAATTTCTCCTTGCTCCACGGTGTGGATCCTCATGTAGGCACCCACGGCAGCCTCTTTCGGGAGCTCCCCATACTTGGTGTTGATCATAGGACATTTGATCAAATGAGCATCCCTGGACCTGAAATATGACAGCTCATTAAAGAGACCCGAGTATATAACACAGTGGGCGCGAAGCTCCTCACCAGATGGCAAGGGGAGAGCTCCTGTCCCTGGAGAATTCCCACCCCCAGAAGGGAGACACTGACTCCCGCTGTTAGGAATGGGTGAAAGGTACAGGGAGGGGGGTTGGAAGGGGGCGAGAGCCCACGGAGCACCTGAAGGTTACACGGAGGAAAGATGAGAAGTCTGGGCTGGTTACTTAGGCCCAATGTGAGGAAAGAATTTTTTTAAAGATTTATTTGAAAGACAGAGTTACAGAGCAAGGAGACACACACAGGGAGGGAGAGAGATCTTCCATCCACTGGTTCACTCCTCAGATGACTGCAATGGAACCAGGAGCCAGCAGCTTCTTCCAGGTCTCCCACATGGGTGCAGGGGATCAAGCACTTGGGCCATCCTCCACTGCTTTCCCAGGCACATTAGTGAGGAGCTGGATCAGAAGTGGAGCAGCCGGGACTCAAACCCATGTCCATAGGGGATGCTGGGGTCACAGGCAGAAGCTCTACCACAGCACCAATCCCAGGAAGGGATTTCTAGGCTTGAGTGTCGAAGTGGAACAGCCTGCTCTGGCAAAGAGGGAGCTCTGTACCCTGGGAACCCAGCAGAAGCTGAGGCTCTTTTTAACAGGAAGGCTTGCTTCTCTGTCCACAGACAGGTGTCCTCAGGCAACACACAGGCCCTGTGTGCTGGCCACGTGGGAGGTCCTGTGTGCTGGCTTTGATCTCTGTCTAGGCAGAGGGAAGCCATTGGATAAGATACAGGGAAAGCTCAATTAGCGGCTGAGAACATAGCAGGACCCAGCCAGCACACAGAGAAGACGGGCTTTGGTTCCCACTGCCCAGGGCATGGATGTGAAAGGTGCATGCCAGCGATTTATTTGCTTCTGGGTCCAACCTGTCCCTTCTCCCTTCCCGATTCTCAGCGGAGGAGCTGGATCTGGGTTGCGACAGTCCTTGGAAGGCACATCAAGGGAAGAAAACCTGACTCAGAAGTCAGGAGGCGCTCACCATGGAGGGGGCAGAGGGTGGGAGTGTGGAGGCCCTGGGGGCAGTGTGGGGGCTCTGCACGGCTGCTATTACTAGTATCCTTGCACTATTTCCATGTTGTGTGTAACAGAAAGGAGTTGTGTTGTGCTGGGCCCAGGCTGGGCTGGTTCTCGCCCAGGGTTCTTTTCTGCTGCTTGTCCTCCTCTCCGGGAAAGGCCAAAGTACAGACAGACATCAGTGTCCACCTGTGCCAGCTGTGACCATCACACCAGACAACACGAGTGATGATAAGACTGGGTGCAGGGCCAGCCTTAAGTTTCCCCCTGCAGTGCTGGAGTCCCAGATGAGCAACAGTGTGAGTTCCAGCTGCACCACTTCCGATCCAGCTTCCTGCTAATGCACTTGGGAAGGCAACAGATGATGGCCTGAGTGTTTGTGACCCTGCCACTCATGTGGGAGACCCTGATGGAGTTCCTGGCTCCTGGCTTCAGCCTAGCTCAGCCCCAGCTTTTGCAACCATCTGGGGAGTGAAGCAGCAGATTGAAGATTCTCTCTCTCTCTCTCTCTCTCTCTCTCTCTCTCTGTCATTCTGCCTTTCAAGTAGGTAAAATGTTTTTTAAAAATAAAAAAACACTGAGCATTAATAAGCCACTCAGGTTTGACTCCTGGCTCTGCTGCTTCCTACCTGTGGGACCTTGAGCAGGCAACCTGATGTCCCTCTGCACCTTAGTTTTCTCACCTGAACCTTGGCAGTGATAATCACGGACTTACTTCCGGAGTTATTGTCGGGTTTAAATTAGATACCGCAGCACAGGGCACAGGAGAGGATTCTGTAAGTGGTAACTCTATGTATAATTATCACTATCTCATTTAATTGCTGGCTCGCAACAACCCTGAGACTTAGGTGCTATTATTATCTACAAAGAAACAAGGCTTAGAGAGGTCAAGTCCCTTGCCCGGAGCCACTGAGCTATAATAAGTGGCCGAGCAGGACTTGAACCCTGATTACACCGAATGCAAACCCAAGATCTTCTCTACCGTCCTGTAGGTGCCTCGCATAGATGGGTGGGGTTTCCTGAAGAAGCTCTGAATCAGAAGGCCCAGCAATGCGCACACAGAACGTCACAGCCAGATCTGCCTCGCCCCTTCTTCCTTAGATAGGCTCCTGGCAGCCACCTAGAATGTTTTGTGACAGGCAGAGCGCGCCGTCCTGGACGCCAAGTCTGGCCCCTCCATAGGCTGCCGAGCGCATGTGCCGCTCCCCTCAGGGTTGCCCGGCGTCTGTGCTTCCAGCACCTTCCACTCTGCCATGTGGGCCACGCCCCCTTCCAGCCCCGGCCCAGACCCTCCTCTCCGCCAGGAGCTGAGCTTACTTGATCTTGGGGCCCATCATCTTCGGGAGGTTGCTTCCTGAGGTTTGGATCTTCCTGCCCAAGCTCGTCCTCTGCTGCTCCCCGGAATTCTGGAGATGCAGAAGTTTCAAAGAGCTGAAGTCCTGGAGAGGATAGGATTTGATCTGGAACTGCTTAAACCTCTCCTTGGGAGAGGATTCTGTTGGAAAGAGCACAGGAAAGCACGTTACTAGGTCTCTGGACAGCTGAAGATGGCAGTGGCGGCACCAGAAGTTCTGCAGAGCCTTTGCCTTAATAGTGCGGTGCATGGAGAAAGTAAGAAGCAATTAAGAGCAGGACGTGCCGGCCTTGATGTGACGTCCCTGCTGTACAGGGACAAGTGCGATTCGCCTGATTGAGAAGGGAAGAGGAACGGCAGAATTCAGGTCACCCGGAACTCAGGGGCTATTAGATCCAAAGTTCACATCTTCCTTTAATAGGGAATGTCCACCACAGCTTTCAACCTGGGGCGGGGCGGCACTCAAAGATGACCTGGAGACAGGCCAGAGCCCAGGACAGCCCGGTGTGCCCAGGAGTTGTGGTCAGATCACAGGCAGACTTACAGATAGGGTTGTGCTGCGTCTAGCTCAGTGCCGCAGGGGTTAGGCCCTCCGTGAGAGCGATTGCTCCGAGGCAACACTCCTCAGACGTCAAAAGGAGCAAACCGACTGCTCAGCACCACTATGCTTGGTGACAGAAGTCAGACACCCGAGTGTCACTGAGGTTGTGTCCACTGAAGGGACAAATCATGCTACAGAGGTGGGAAGTACATCAGCGGCTGCCTAGGGCCAGGGATGCGGGCTGGAGATCGACTGGGAAGAGGCATGAGGAAACTTCCTGGGCGCTGGAAATGTTATACAGCTTGAGTGTGGCAGTCACACAAAGGCACACACTTGACAAAATGCAGTGAACTTTACGTTTGAAATGTGTGTGTCTTATTGTATAAAAATCACACCTCAATCACGTTGATTAAACAAGGAGATGTTGGAGTGGGAGTCTGGCAGAGTGGTGGATGCCTCCGTACCATATCAGAGGGCCTGGGCTCGAGTCCTGGCTCCACTCCCAGTTCCAGCTTCCTGCTGATGCACACCCTGGGGGCAGCAGGGGATGACTCAAGTAGTTGAGCCCATGCCATCCATGGAGGAGAGTCAGATTAAGGTCCTGGCTCTTGGCATCAGCCTGGCCCAGCCCCAGCTGTTGAAGGCATTTGGGGAGGGAACCAGCAGATGGAAGAATGATGTGTGTCTCTCTGTCCCCTTCAAGCAAATATTTTAAAGAGGTCTCTGGCCGGCGTTGCAGCTCAATAGGCTAATCCTCCACCTGCGGTGCCAGCACGCCAGGTTCTAGTCCCAGTCGGGGCGCCAGATTCTGTCCCAGTTGCCCCTCTTCCAGTCCAGCTCTCTGCTGTGACCTGGGAAGGCAGTGGAGGATGGCCCAAGTGCTTGGGCCCTGCACCCACATGGGAGACCAGGATAAGTACCTGGCTCCTGCCTTCGGATCAGCGCAGTGCACCAGCCACGGCAGCCATTGGAGGGTGAACCAACAACAAAGGAAGACCTTTCTCTCTGTCTGTCTCTCTCACTGTCCACTCTGCCTGTCAAAAAAAAAAAAAAAAAAAAAAAAAAAAGAGGTCTCTTAGGATGGCATTTGGCCTAGTGGCTAAGACACTGCATCCCATGTCAGAGCACCTGGGTTCAATACTCAGCTCTGACTCCTGACTCCAGCTTCCTGCTAATGCAGACCCTGGGGCATTCGTGATAGCCCAGGAGCTGGGTCCCTGCTGCTCACACACAGACCTGGGCTGAGCTCATATTTCCTGGCCCAGCCCTGGCCACTGGGGGGATTTACAGAGTGAATCAAGTCTCACTCTATCTCTTCTCCCTTTGTCCCTGTGCCTTTCAAGTAAACAAATAAATAATTTTTAAGAGAAAGCACTAAATGTTATAATCAGCTATCAAAATTAATGTTGACAGAACTAAATCCACAGTTATGAGGAGTGGGCATGGCCTAACACAGAGTAGGCGTGGCCTAACACTGCACAAATCAGACACTGAGCATGACCTTTTGGAAAGGCATTTTGGCAACAACGATCAATATTTTAAATGTATATTGGCAATATATATTGGGTCAATTAATTGATTTGGTAATTCTGATAATTTTTTCAATATGTTTCCTTGCACAGGATACAAGATAAACACACCAAGAAATTTGTCCCAGTAGGGTAAAAAATTAGACTATGAACAATCAGAAATAACTCAAAATGTATAAAAGATAATTAAAGGAATTATGATACATCCACATAAGAGAATAAAACTCCACTGCTTCTAGCCAGAATGGGATAACCGGAACTCGATTTTTCTTCCTGTTTGAAACTACTAAAATACTGGGCAAACTTATGGAAAAAAAGGTTTTTTTAAATCATTGAACACCAGGAAATAAAGGATAATCAACCTTCTAAGATACAAAATGAATGAGGTGAGCTCCTCTCTTTTTTAAAGATTTTTATTTTTTATTTATTTGAAAGAAAGAGTTATGGAGAGAGACAGAGAGAGACGTACACACACACATCCTCCACCCACTGCTTCACTCCCCAAATGGTTGCAACAGCTGGGGCTGAAGCCAGGAACCCAGAGTTTCTTCCAGGTCTCTCGTGAGGATGCAAGGATCCAAGCACTTGGGCCATCTTCCGCTGCCTTCCCATTGGCAGGAAGCTGGATTAGGAATGGAACAGCAGGGTCTCGAACTGACAACCACACAGGACGCCAGCGTCACAGGTGGAGGCTCAACCCACTGTACCACAGCACCGGCCCCAAGCTCTGTTCTTGCCCTGAGCTCACTGCTTGGAGACTTCCTGGACTGTAGTGCAGAGAGAGGGCACTCAGGCAGAGCCCAGAGATCTCCCTGTATTGGTGAGACAGAAGAGAGGGGAGGGCAAGGCAGCCGGACTCTGCAGAGCAGGACACAGAGCTGTACACAGACAGACCTGCAGAGGGACCCCTGGAGGCTCAGCACACGGGTCTAGGAGGATGGCCCCGGCCCCCACCTCCTGGTATCCGCACACTTATGTAATGCCCTCCCAGTAGCAGGATGCAGCACAAGTTACAGGATGGGGCACCTGAGACCAGGTTCCTAAATGCCCATAGCTTCCACCTAGGACACGCTCTCCGCCACGCTCTCTCGGTCAAGCTACCACGTCATCCAACAGCCCTGTGGAGATACGCAGGAGACTAGGGCCACAAGCTCACGGAACCCAGGGCCTCCTGAGTGAGCTTGAAGTGGATTCCCCCAGCCAAGCCTTCAAGTGAGACCTCAGCAATCATGAGATATCTTGAGCCAGAGGCACTGAAAGCCATACCCCAATTTTTGGCCCACAGAAATTGGGAGATAACAAATATTTGCTGTTTTACATTGCTAAGTTTTTGGGTAATTTGTTACACAAGGACAGATACTAAAAAGCAGCAGCGCTCACATGGGATCAGGACCAGTCCCTGCCTGCAACTATTATAGAAAGCCTTCTGGGCCAGCGCTGCGGCTCAATAGGCTAATCCTCCGCCTTGCGGCACCGGCACACTGGGTTCTAGTCCCGGTCGGGGCGCCGGATTCTGTCCCGGTTGCCCCTCTTCCAGGTCAGCTCTCTGCTGTGGCCCAGGAGTGCAGTGGAGGATGGCCCAAGTCCTTGGGCGCTGTACCCCATGGGAGACCAGGAGAAGCACCTGGCTCCTGCGTTTGGATCAGCACGATGTGCCGGCCACAGTGCGCCAGCCGCGGCAGCCATTGGAGGGTGAACCAACGGCAAAGGAAGACCTTTCTCTCTGTCTCTCTCTCTCTCTCACTGTCCACTCTGCCTGTCAAAGAAAAAAAAAGAAAGCCTTCTGTGGGGCGTCGTGGGATACTCAGAATGGCTTGCTCGCCTCGGGAGTAGGGAGGAATGAGCTCTAGATTAAACACTGCTGTGAGTTCATCCAAAAAAGCTCAATGCTGGCCTTGAAGGTATCAAAATAGGGGCCAGCACAGTAGGTTAATCCTCTGCCTGCCGTGCCAGCACTCCATATGGACACCGTTTCAAGTCCTGGCTGCTTTTCTTCTCTCTGCAATGGCCTGGGAAAGCAGTGGAAGATGGCCCAAAGGCTTGGGCCCCTGCACCTGTGTGGAAGACCTGGAGGAGGCTCCTGGTTCCTGGCTCCTGGCTTTGGATCAGTGCAGCTCCGGCCATTGTGGCCATTTGGGGAGTGAACCAGTGGATGGAAGACCTTTCTCTCTCTCTCCCTCTCACTGTCTGTAACTCTATCTCGCAAATAAATAAATAAAAATCTTTAAAAAAGAAAATATTAAAATATTTCCATGTAACTTAACTGCATCCTAGAACACAATTCAGGAATTGGGAAAAAAAAAAGTAACCCTCAAAATTTTCATTTTCAGCATCCTATTAAAAACTACCAAGAATGCGAAGAAGTAGGAAGTTATGAACCACACAAAGACAAAAAAATAGTGTATTGAAACTGACACAGAAATGGCATAGATGACAGAGTAAATACATAAAGACATTGAAACAGCTATTATAAATGTATTCCTAAAAGGAAATATTTTATATATATATTAAGTAAAGACACAGAATTTTTAAAGATTCGTTTATTTATTTAAAAGGCAGAGTTATGGAGAGAGAGGAAGAGATGGAGTAAGAAACAGAGATTTTCCATCTACTGGTTCAGTCCCCAAATGGCCTCAATGGCCAGAGGTGGGCCAGGCCAAAGCCAGGAGCCTAGAATACCACCTGGGTCTCCTATGTGGGTGGCAGGAGCCCAGGGACTTGGGCTGTCTTCTGCTGCTTTCCCAGGCACATTAGCAGGGAGCTGGATCAGAGTAGAGCTGCTGGGACTCGAACCAAAGCCCCATGGGATGCCTTATGGGCGCAAGTTCGAGTGCTGGCTGCTCCACTTCTGATCCAGCTCTCTACTATGGCCTGGGAAAGCAGTAGATGGCGGCACAGGTCCTTGGGCCCCTGCACCTGTGTGGGAGACATAGAAGAAGCTCCTGGCTCCTGGCTCCTGGCTCCTGGCTTCGGATTGACACAGCTCCGGCCATTGCGGACAACTAGGAGTGAGCCAGCGGATGGAAGACCTCTCTCTCTCTCTCTCTGTCTCTCTCTCTCTCTCTGCCTCTCCTTCTCTCTCTCTGGAAATCCTAATTTCACATAAAATAAATAAATATTCAAAAAATTACACTTCAAGGTATGAAAACCACAATGTCTGAAATGAAAAATACGCTAGACGAGATTAATAGAAGAATAGACCATGCAGGAGAAAGATTGGCAAGCTTGAAGACAAAGCAATAGAGGCTTTCCTAGGCAACCCTTGGGGCGAAGGGCTCAGATGAACGTGAGGATAACCGTCTGAGGGTTCGGGGGAAGTATGTTGGCGGTACTCAGTACCCGACACAGCATACGACCCCTGTGCTGCTGCAAACACTTGCTGGCGCTGGGGTTCCCGGAGCAAGTGGCTGAGCCGAGGACGGAAAGGCAACTGCAAGGAAAATGGCATTAACTGAGCCGTGGGCAGAAACAGCCCAGCCCCGGATCAGGAAGCCTGGTTATTACTTTGGCTGGTTCTAGAAGCTGTTCTCAGACAACGTCTATTCCCAACAACAGGAAAGAGAAAGTGAAGAAGGCTGGAGGAGGCTATGAAGAGAATCCTGGGCTTCGCAACAGCAGAAGCTGGTCGGCGAGTCCCGGTTCTGAAATCCTCCATTGCCGTCATTCTCCCTGTGCCCCTTAGACAAGAGACTCGCCTCCCTGAGCCTCAACTCCCTCATCTGTACAGTGAAGACCCAACCATACCTTGCTGGAAAGCTGTCATGGGGATTGTTTATATGAACAAGCAGTCACATAACAGATATGTTTAAAACAAGCAGGTGTTGTGACACAGCAGGTTAAGCTGCTGCCTGCATCTCATATAGGCACCAGGTTTGAGTCCTGGCTGCTCCACTTCTGATCCACCTTCCTGCTAATGTACCTGGGAAAGCAGCTTCAGATGGCCCAAGTGCTTGGACCCCTGCCACTCACATAGGAGACTCACATGAGGCTCCAGGCTTCAGCCTGGCCCAGTTCCAGCCATGGTGGCCATTTGGGGAGTAAACCAGTGGATGGAAGACCTTTCTCTCTCTGTCTCTCCCTCGCCCACCCCATCTCTCTCTCTCCCTCTAACTCTTTCAAATAAATAAAATAAATCTTTTTTAAAAATTGGCATATGATCAGAATTCATTCACACTTATTTCCAAATATATAGGATTTAGGCATGGCTCTGGAGAGGGTGCACACACATTCACAGTCTGGGATGTGTCCATGACCATACACAGTAGCCAAGACGTGTAGGAAGCATTCTGTGATTAGCTTAGCCTTAAATTGCAACGTTCTGGGGCCGTGTGTCCTTACGGGGTACAGTGTGATGCCTTGGTACATTTTTACGCTGCTCATGCATCAGTGGGGCGCACTTGCTACCCAGCATCCCACTCTCACTCCTTTGTGATGCTGGCTCAGGGCCATGGCGTGGCTGTGACTTGGCTCCCAAACTCATACAAAGTCAGAAGCTAATGGCAGTAAGGCGGGGGCAACAGGAGGTGCCTGGTGAAAGGGCCTTGGGTCACTGGGACAGTCCTCAGAAGGCCTCTCTCTGGCTTGCCTCATCGCCTCCCTCTGCATACGCTCTGCACTGCCAGCCGCCACCCTCACCAGCTGCCAAACCAACAGGGCTGCCCGATCTTGGTCTTGAATCTCAAAACTGTGAGCTAAAGCAAGGAAGCTCTTATCAAGTCGGTTGCCTCAGTTGACTAACAGGGTAAGCTGCCACTGAGACACCCCCATCCCGTTTCAGAGTGCTGGGCCCAGTCCCCTCCTGACCCGGCTTCCCGGAGCGCAGCAGCGATGGCTGCCACCTATGTAGGAGAGCTGGATGGATTCAGGGCCCCTCCCTGGCTTTGGCCTGGCCCACTTCCCGCTGCTGTGGACATTCAGGGAGTGAACCAGTAGATGAAGATCTCTATCATCATTCTCTCTTTCCCCGCCTCTTCCAAATAAATAAAACAAGTACATTCTTATAAAAACTGATACATAAAAAGGCTAGCTTGAAAGTCATTAGACGGCGGGTGTGGCACTCGGCCCTAGGACTGCGAAGCCCTGCAGAGCTCACAGTTTGCCAGGGACACACTTACTTATTAACCACTCCAGATTCAATTCTGTTTCACCGGGGCTGGCCATCTCAGGAGAGGAATGCAGGATATATGGATGGGACACCTGGGAGGCGGGAGATACCGACCAGTGCAGGAAACCAGGAAGACTTCTCTGAGAAGTGGTGTTTGGTCTCAGATCTCAAAAGCAGAAGAGAACTGGGCAAAACGGGAGCGGAGGAGGGATGTGGGTGACTACACGAGAAAAGCCGAAAAACGAGAGGGAAAGGCTCAAGAGGAGGAGTGGAAGGGGGGGCTGGGCTCTGCGGACCAGGCGTCCAGGGCTGTGGAAGAAGGGCTCAAATCAGACACCCAGGAATTGCTTCCAGCTCTGACACCCAGCAGGCCACAGCCGAGGGCAGAAACAGGAAGGGCGCAGGCGCCCCCTGCTGTGTGCTCCCTGCAGGACCGCGCCCGCCTACCTGCCAGGTGGGTCTCCAGAGGCCTGTCCTCTATCAGCTCCAGGTGCTGCCAGATCCACCTGCAGTAGGACGGCGAGTTGGTGAGGTCTATCAGCTGCAGGACTTCACAGCTGCCCTGCACACGACAAGGGACACGGACTGGAGCTAAGCCCGCGGCCTCTGCTACTGCCTCTCAGCTGCTTAGCTTGCTTCCCGCACAATCCTAACAGCTTAAGAGGCATGCGACCCCAGCACAGGAAAAATTACCGCAGGACACTGGGAAGCACTGCTAAGTGATTACGAACTACCGATTACATATTATGGCAACGCTAAAATCCCCTGATTGTATATAAAAAGGTAAACATACATAAAAAAAAAGAAAAAATCCTCTGATTTTGCTAACTACTCATCTTAGAAATAACAATTTAAGTATAAAGCTGCAAATAAGTACGATGAATGCTACTTAGCTCTCAAATCACTCAGGCAGGGAAATACACAGATATTAAAGCAAATGTAGCGAATGTTAACAACTGGTGAATCTGGGTTGTACAGGAGTTCTTGTACTATTCGTGTAAATTTTCTATAACTTTTAAATTATTCCAAAATTGAAACTTTAAATCAAGCCAAACAGAGAAGCACAGAAAACATTAAAACCAATTACTCCTAACACCCAGAAATAACAACACACTGGTGAACATTTCACACTTTTCTTTTTTTTTTAATTTTTTTTATTTATTTTTTTGACAGGCAGAGTGGACAGTGAGAGAGAGAGAGAGAGAGAAAGGTCTTCCTTTGCCGTTGGTTCACCCTCCAATGGCCGCCGCGGCCAGCGCGCTGCGGCCGGCGCACCGCACCAATCCGATGGCAGGAGCCAGGTACTTCTCCTGGTCTCCCATGGGGTGCAGGGCCCAAGCACTTGGGCCATCCTCCACTACACTCCCTGGCCACAGCAGAGAGCTGGCCTGGAAGAGAGGCAACCGGGACAGAATCCGGCACCCTGACCGGGACTAGAACCCGGTGTGCCGGTGCCACAAGGCGGAGAATTAGCCTAGTGAGCCGCGGCGCCAGCCAACACTTTTCTTCATGAACATGTGAGATACACATCTACAATGTTTTGTGAATGAGTTCATTTATATAAAACACGCTTGAAACCTTTTAAGAAACTTAATAATCTATCAAGGGTATTTCTCATGTCTAACAATTTTGTTCTGTATTATCATTTTTAGTGACTGTATTATTTTGTGTAAACTTTGATTATAAAATTAAAAATCACAAATATTCAGTTGAGCAAAAGCGGTTGGACACAGAGTCCCCACTGTATGATCCGTTTATAGACAGTGGAACACAGGCCAAGGCAGGGCGGGCGTTGGGTGTGCCAGTGAGAACGCTCCCTCCTGCATCTGCTGCCTGAGTCGGGGCCCCAGCTCTGCTCCTGGCCCCTGCTTCCTGCGAGGCAGCAGTGATGGCCCAAGGACTGGGGTTCTGCCACCGCTTCGGAGCCCTAAAGGGCGTTCCTGGCTCCCGGCTTCAGGTCGGCCCAGCTCCGCCTCTCGCGGGTGTTTGGGGAGCAAACCAGGGTACGGCAGTTGTTGCTCCCTGCCTGCCTCTAAAACAAAAATTCTTTGGAAAGGTAAACGCTGTCCGTGGTGGTCTGAAGCCATGGGTGGTGACTACGGGGCCGTCTGGGGAGGGGCACGGGAGGCTGCGGCTTGCTGTGGGTGAGACGTGCTGGCTGCACCCATCACGCTGTAAAGCTGGGCTTTGAAATCCTCACTGCATACATGTTAAGGTCTCAGGAGCACAGCTTTTCTTCGAGATTCCCATTTGGTTGTGCTTGATTTGTCAGTGTTATATTTAACTCTGATTTTGTTCAGGGTAGCAAAGTCCCCAGTTAAAAAAAAAAAATGAAAGAAATTCACTACCTTCCCAAACTCTTACAGTGGGGGTAGCAGTGACTCAGCTCTGGCTAACAGGATCTAAGTGGAGGACAGCCAGATAAAACTCCCAGGAGAGGTATTGCTGTTCTTCTTCCTTCTCTGTGCCCGAAACTCAGATGTGATGGCTGGAGGTGGACAGACACCCTGTGACCATTAGGATGACACCCATAAGCTGTGGACGATGAGAAGAAAAGCCCAAAGGGGCCTGGGTTGTTGTTCTTTTTATACATGTATTTGAAAGACAGAGATGGGGAGGGGGGAACAGAAAGGGGGAGAGAAGGGGGGAGAGAGGGAGAGGGAGGGAGGGAGGGAGAGAGAGAGAGAGAGAGAGAGAGAGAGAGAGAGAGAGATCTTTCATCTGCTGGTTCACTCCCCCAAATGGCTGCAATAACAGGGGCTGGTCCAGGCTGAAGCCAGGAGCTCAGAGCTCTGCCCAGGACTCCCACGCGAGTGCGGGAGACCTTTGTCCGCTGGGCCATCTTCCGCTGCCTTCCCATGTGCATGAGCAGGGAGCTGGGGCTGCCAGCCCCAGGGCCTGGGTTCCTGACTTCCCGGAACAGCTGTCCAGACCCTGGACTGCTTCCTTCTAGACTGACTACCACCTGAGAAAAACTTCTTATTACGTATGAAGCAGCTGGGGTTCTGGGAGCCCGAGCAGAGGACACAGGCAGCTCGCAGATGGCCCATGCTCCCCCCAGGCACGCGGCAACACTGTGCTCGTGCCCCCTGCTTGGTGAGGGCATGGCCTTTCTCTGGACGAGGACAATCTCCTTAGCAAAGTGGCCCATGATACAAGTGGATGCAGAATCTTAAAAAGCCAGTGGGCGGCTCTTGGCACCCCCTTTTCCTGTCCTGTTAGTCAGGGAAGCCTGGTTCAAACCAGAGGCTCCACTGACTGAGGCTCCTGGGCGGCCCTGAGGAGCAGCCCTCTCCCGCCACGACCTGCCGCGGGCAGCAAGTATGACGGAGCAGGGACTCTTGTCAGTCAGGGCACTGAGTGAGGAGTGGCTGTTACTGCAACGTCACCCAGTCATCCTAACATCATGTTCGCGTTTGATGATCTTCTCGGGAATAATGCCAAGGACACACCTCTTCTGTTTTGATACACAGTGCCAAACTGCCCTCAGATTCACTTAACTCGCACTCTTTCCAACAGTGCAGGAAAGAACCCCGGAGAACACACATTTAGGGGTCAGCGTTGTGGTGTAATGGGTTAAGCTGAGGCCTGCAATGCTGGCATCCTGTAAGGCCAGTGGTTCAAGTCCCAGCTACTCCACTTCTGATCCAGCTCCCTGTTGATGCACCTGGGAAAGCAGCAGAGGATGGCCCAAGTGCTTGGGCCTCTGCACCCATGTGGGAGACCTGGAAGAAACTCCTGGCAGCTGATGGGCCCAGCTCTGGCCATTGCAGCCAACTGGGGAGTGAATCAGCAGATTGGAAGACCTCTCTCTCTGTGCCTCTAACTCTGCCTTTCCAAATAAATAAATAATTCTTTTAAAAAAAGATGTACTTCTCATTTCATATCTGTAGGAACTCTAGCAGAGACATCATAAAGACTCAAGACCGCTGCTAAGATGGAGGAGAAGCGGAAACGTGTGAGAAGCCCTTAGTACCGGCAGGACCAACACCCGCATCCCCCGGAACTGCGGGCGCAGAGCCCGCGCGTGCACGGCTTCCTCTTTTTTTTTTTTTATTTTTTTTATTTTTGATAGGCAGAGTGGACAGTGAGAGAGAGAGACAGAGAGAGAAAGGTCTTCCTTTGCCGTTGGTTCATC
Source organism: Oryctolagus cuniculus (assembly GCF_051225735.1). Classification (NCBI taxonomy): domain Eukaryota; kingdom Metazoa; phylum Chordata; class Mammalia; order Lagomorpha; family Leporidae; genus Oryctolagus; species Oryctolagus cuniculus. Next base: position 22,308,655 of record NC_142877.1, read on the forward strand.
CTCCAATGGCCGCCGCTGCAGCCGGCGCACCGCGCTGATCCGATGGCAGGAGCCAGGATCCAGGTGCTTTTCCTGGTCTCCCATGGGGTGCAGGGCCCAAGCACCTGGGCCATCCTCCACTGCACTCCCTGGCCATAGCAGAGAGCTGGCCTGGAAGAGGGGCAACCGGGACAGAATCCGGTGTGCCGGTGCCGCAAGGTGGAGGATTAGCCTATTGAGCCACGGCGCCAGCTCACGGCTTCCTCTTGACAAAGTCTCTCGTGGGGCTTCAATGGCACCAGTCGCTGTGGGGAGAACAGTTTCTCCAGGTGTCGCCCAGTGACAAACTGTACAAAACGAGTTGGTTACGGGCATTAAGTACGCCTGCAATGCCAGCAGGAAATCTAGCTTCCCAACTGTCCCCAATCCCAAGGACACCCAGCCACCCGCTGCTCACGTCGCCCTCTAGTGCACTACTGGAAAAGTACAGGAGCCGGAACAGCCGGGTCTGAAACCAGGGGTGTGGGGGGGCCGGCGCCTTCCATTTCCCGCCTGAAGGGGCCACACAGCATAGGCCTGATAGTACCTGATTTTCTGAATTTTGGGAATATTTATGTAGAATATTTAAATCATGGGGCCAGCGCTGTGACACAGTGGGTTAATGCCCTGGCCTGAAGCGCCAGCATCCCATATGGACGCTGTTTTTGAGTCCTGGCTGCTCCACTTTCCATCCAGCTCTCTGCTATGGCCTGGGAAAGCAGCAGAAGATGGCCCAAGTCCTTGTCCCCTGCACCCGCGTGGGAGACCAGGAAGAAACTCCTGGCTCCTGGCTTCAGATTGGTGCAGCTCCAGCTGTTGCAGCCAGCTGGGGAGTGAACCATCGGATGGAAGACCTCTCTCTCTCTTTGCCTCTCCTCTCTCTGTGTAACTCTGACTTTCAAATAAATAAAATAAATCTTCAAAAAAAAAAAAAAGAGAACATTTAAATCCTAGCTTAATTTTTTATTTAGTTGAAGGCAGAAAGACAGACATCTCCCATCTGCTGGTTTACTCCCCAGGTGCCTGCAACAGCCAGGGAGAAACCAGGAGCCAGAAGCTCAGTGTGCATCTCCCTGTGGGTGGCAGGGCGCCAGGGAGACGAGTCCTCACCTGCTGCCTCCCAGGGTGCACATGGGCAGGAAGCTGGAACTGACAGTAGAGCCAGGACACGAACCCAGGTGTCTTAAACACTGTGGCACTGTACCGTTACAAAACACTGTGAGGGACAAACCCAACTCTTCTGCTGGCCTAGAGACCCCCACCGCCACCTGTTGTCCCCTTGTAGTCTCTTATTCTTCTCAGAATGAAGTCATAGGAAACCAGTTTGAGTCCTGGCTGTTCCGCTTCTGATCCAGCTCCCTGCTAATGCACCTGGGAAAGCAGCGTAGGATGGACCAAGCGCTTGGGCCCCTGCACCCATGTGGGAGACCCAGGGGAAGCTCCTGGCCCCTGGCTTCAGCCCAGTCCAGCCCCAGCCATTATAGCCATATGGGGAGTGAACCAGCGGATGGAAGTTCCCTCTCTCTCTCTCTCTCTGTAACTCTGCCTTTCAAATAAATAAATAAATCTTTCTTTAAAAAAACTTGCCACCTAATAAATCAGAAAGCTTCTGGGAGAATGACCCACAGGGCTGGCAGAGGTGCTGAGCACCGGCAAGGTGCTGCCTGCCAGAAGCTGGAGTGAGCGGAGCCCTCCTTTGGAAAGCGAGATAAAAGTCCTCACACCAGGAAATGCTGGTTTGGAGCTCTCTTCCAAGGTGATGTGCAAATGAGAGATGTCTTCTCCCCTTCCAGAAGGTTTTATAGTGTAGTCATACCACTCTGATAATTAAGAAATTCTAATAAAACAGTGGCCTGGCACTGTGAGAGTCAAGAGTGCCCCACACACATCCGTCTCAATGAGCATTTATATAAACAAGGGTTATGTGCTCAAGGAGGGGACCTCACAGTTCGCTCTCCAGTAAAATAACTGTATGTTGCTCTGTCCTTAGCCACAGTCTCCTCTGTGTCAGTTAGCTGCAGTCGATGGCAGTCTGAAAATATCACATGGAAAATGCCAGAAATAACCCTAAGTTTTAAACTGTGCACACTTCTGAGTTGTGTGATTTAATTTCACACCACGCGGCTCCATCCTCCTGTCCAGTGGATCCAGGTCTGCACTCCCGCTGCCCCCTACTCACGTAGGAGCCACCTCCTAATCCAACCACCTGTACCTGTGTTCAGTCACCTTAACCGAGGCCCCAAAGCTCAGCAATGCCGGGCAGTTTCGATGAGCCAGGGAGAAGCTGGAAAGTGCTTGCTTTAAGTGGCCGCTCATCCCCGCAGTCCAGGGTGACCCGAGGACACAGAATTCCACCCCCATCCCGTTTGCTTAGCTACAATGCCTACCTTTGGGTAACACTTCACCATGACTGTTAGGTAACCAAGCAGAGTGAACACAGGGCTGAGCTTCCCAGCCAGGGGTCTGCAGATAATGGGGGACCCCTGCCCATCTCAATGTCCCCAGGCCGAACTGTGTCACTTGGCTTTCAGAGCCAGGACACAGAAGCCCCGCACCACCCTGGCGCTCACCTTGCAGATAAACAAGACCAAGGCCGACTCGGCGAGGTCTTTGGAGATGAGCTGCTTGTAGGAGAACTTCTCCACCTTCCCCAGAGTCACAAGCTGCCAGAGTTTCTCATCGCACCACGACTGAAACAGATCCATTTCCCTGCGGGGAGGCGTGGGTAAGGATCAAGGCCCCTGCAGCCGAGCGCCCCTCTTTGCTGCGCTCGGACTCCTGAGGTGCCTGGCCTCTGCTTTTCTCCATCTGCTCCCCCCAACCCCATGGAGGAGGCTGCTCCTTGACCCCACCCGCTGGCAGTGCACGGACGCTGGCATCCTGGCCCCTAGGCCAGCAGACCTGACCCTACCTGTGGTCTGGACGGCTCACTGCAGCCTGCTGGGGCACTGGGAGAAGTTGGCACTCTCCTATTTTGCCTGTGGCTTCCTGTGGCCTCCCCTTCCCCACCTCATTCACCACCCACCACCCACCACGGGCTCACCCTCCCTGAATGCCCCACGGACCTGCCAGCAACCAGCTTAGGTTTACTTAGCTCTGATGGGCTACGGGCTCAGAACTCAACTGCCTTGGGTTGACTGAGTTACCGCAGCTGACCTCAAGGTGACTCGGGCCTCAACAGGGGCACCCAGTGCAGGACACCAAAGGGGAACAGGGTTGGTGCGAAATACAAAGGGACAAAGATCTGGAGAGACAGGGAGACAATGAGGGCCACACAGGAGAGCCTACTGTGTCCCACGCACTGGGTCACGTACTTCCCTGGCCATCTTATCCCACCCTTTTCTAAGATTTATTCATTTGAAAAGCAGAGACTCATACACACACACACACACACACACACACATTTTCTATCCACTGGTTCATGCCGCCAAATGGCCACAACAGCAAGGGGCTGGGCCACTCCCAAACCAAGAAGCTGGAACTCCACCTGGGTCTCCCATCTTCCACTGCTTTCCCAAGGCGTATTAGCAGGGAGCTGGATCTGAAGTGGAACATCCGGGACACAAACAGGTGCTCCGACATAGGATGCTGGTGTCACAGGCAGCAGCCTAACCCTCTGCACCACGCCGCCAGCCCCCACAGCACCTGACCCTTTCAATGACCCCAGGAGATCAGTAGCATCACCCCCACGTTACAGAACAGGAGGCAAAGGCTCCGAGAAGTGAAGGAACTCATGTTGGGGGCGGGGAAGCCTCCAGGTTGAGGTGGGGACCCAGGTCTCTTTCTCCACTGCCCACAGGACCACAGGCATGGACTCTCGGCCCAGCCTGCTTCCCTGCAGCCTGTGACTCACAGCCAGTGCAGACCTCCATTGGGCTTTTTTACATAAAGGAAGATAAATAGACAAGTGGCATCTTGTTGTATACAGCCTTTTGCATGAGTACTCACAACACAGGTCCTTTGCCACAGCTGAGTCCTGCTTTGTGGTTTGCTCAAGAGGATACCCATTGTTAAGGTGCTTCCTTCGTGACCCACACCCGGCTGTGGTTACCTATAGCCTGTCATTCATTTCTTCACTCTGCATTGGCTAAGCACCAGCATGTGCCAGTCCTGTGACCACAGGAGGATCACAACAGTGAGAAAGGTGGAACTGGGCCCTGCCGCTGCACTGCTGATGTCTGATGGGGCACAAAACTGTGAAGAAGCGATTGTGCATCACAAGTCGCAGCTTGGAGCGAGCAGTCAGCCTAGCGGTTAGGACACTGGCTCAGGTGCCCGCACTGGGGCAGGTGCTGTGGTATTGTGGCTTAAACTGCTGCATGGGACACTCGTATCCCCTAGCCTGGCTTGGAGTCCTGCCTCTGCTTCAGATCCTGCTAATGTGCCTGGGAGGCAGTGATGATGGTTCAAGTACTTGTGTTTCTGCCACCCGCGCAGAAGTCCTGGACTGAGTTCCCAGGTCCCTGCTTTGGCCCTGGCCCAACCCCAGCAGTGGTGGACATTTGGCACATGAACAAGTGCATGGGACCTCTCTCTCTATGTCTCTTAGAATCATTTTTTTTTAATTTCACTACAGTTTGGATGTGGGCTGCAGGCCCAGCTCAGGCACCTTCTCACTGCTGGGGTGAGCACAGGTGGGACTGCTTAGAGGGGGTGAAGCCCAGGGACACCTGCTCAGACTTGGGTGCCTCTGCATCCTGCGCCTTGGTCTCACAATCGCGGCAAGAAAGGGAGCCAGCCTCGGGGAGATTAGACGTGACAGGTGGCACGAGGTGCCCAGCGCCCTGGGTGGCCAGCAAGGGTTGGGTAGACATCAGGTATTCTAATGTCCAGGGATATTTAAGCTGAGAACTGGACGTCCCAGAGCATTCCAGAGCATTCTAGCACGGGGCCAGGACAAAGCCACGCACCTCGTGTCACGGAGGGGCTGAAAGCTGGTGAGCGAGGCGGTGTTACCTAAAAAATCCGAACTGATATCGAGCATTCTTCTGAATTTCCTCGTCCAGCTCGTCAGTGGCCATGTCCTCCCGGTCAGCAACCAAGAGCTCTGTCTCCTCCATGCAGACCACCGTGGCCCTCCTGATGGAAGCGCTCAGAAAGCCCATTTCCTGGTGGGTGGACAGGGACGAGAGCAGGGGTGAGCCCCCTCCAGCTTCTTGCGCACGCCAGCCCTGCTCTCTAGCCCCCAGCCTGCAGGCTCCCTGACCACCTCCGTCCCCCGTCATCCCCTCGCTCTTCCACTCCCGCTCGTGGAGACAGAGCAGGAGGCCTGGACAGGCTGGAGGGCCCCTCTGTGGGTTCCCAGCCTGTCTCAGGGGTCACACAGGGCACATGCCCCTCAAACAGCCAGCTGAAGACACTGGCCTTGGACGTCACAGTCAGAATCAAGGGGCAGGTGACGGGTAAGGGTCCTGGGGCCCCACGCAGCACAGGGACTGGCACAGAGCACAAGGCAGGATGCGGTCTGGCTGAGAGGCTCTTGCAGGGGTCCTAGGCACCCCCAGCCCCCAGCACAGGAGCCAGGCCCTTCCCGGCACTTACCCCGAAACAGCTGCCCTTGTGTAGCAGTGTGGGGTGGGGGTCCAGGAAGGCACTGCTGCCATCGTCGTCCTCGGTGAGGGCCACGGTGCCCAGGTAGATGAAGTAGAAGCTGTTGCCCCGCCGCCCTTTCTTCACGATCACTCGCCGCCGGCTGAAGCTAGGGAAAGAGGACGGTGGATGCGGGGAGCTGAGCCCGGAGCCGCTCCCAGGCTGCTCTGCGCTAGGAATGCCAGGGACTGTGGGCCCGCTGTGGTCTTTGTTCTGGCGTCTGAACCACAGATGCAGACTGGAGGACTTCAGAGCAGCCCTGCCCTGCCCGCCCATCGAGCTGGGCTTCTCCACACACCGCTTTCCACTGGCCACTCCCGCAGGCTGGGACGCTGTCGCTCTGCTTCCCAGCCACCTGTGCTCGGGCGCACAGCACACGCTCAGCGACCAGTAGCCGCATCAGTGAATGAGCAAATGCTGAGAGCAATGGAAGGGTTGGCAGAGAAACTGAATGATTAGTATTGACTGCAGAGTCAGAGCAGGATCCAAATCCTGGTTCTGCCCTCAGCTGTGTGACACGAAGCAACTCACATTCCCTCTCTGAGCCTGCTTCTCTTGCCTATAGAATGCAAATGAGCAAGCCTAGAGAGGGATTCTCGCTCTTGTGATCACCAGTAACTCACTATCCACCTGGGGACCTTCGGGTAGAGGCGCCAGGCCCAGAGCAAATGAGGATTTAGTTGTGAAACTCAGAGGCAAGTTTCTGTACTTCAAATGCAAACCTCACCTCTTCCCAAATTCATTCATTTCCTCCCTTCATTCAGAAAGTTAAAAAAAAAAATACCAACTCTGACTGTTAGGTACAGGAATCAAGGACAAGAATTTTGTTTTCAAAAGCAAAGCAAGGTAAATGGTTGGAAAATGCTGTAAGAGTATGGGCCAGCACCGTGCTGCAGTGGGCTGAGCCGCTGCTTGGGCCTCCAGCATCCTTTATCAGAGGGTCCGTGTCCTGGGCCCTCCACTTCTGACCCAGCTTCCTGCTAATGCCCTGGGAAGGCGGCAGGAGGTGAGCCAAGTCCTTGGGTCCCTGCCATCCATGTGGGAGACTAGGAGAAGTTCCGGGCTTCTAGCTTTGGCCTGGCCCAGCCCTGGCTTTTGCAGCCACTGGGGGATGAACCAGTATATCAAAGCTCTCTCTCTTGTTCTCACTCGCTCGCTCTCTCCCACTCTCTCTGTCAGTCTGCCTTCCAAACAAATAAATAAATCTTTTGAAAATCCTTGAAGAGGAGTGGATGCTTGGTGCAGTAGTTAAGACTTCCCTAGTACTCCTGCATCCCATATCAGAGTGCCTGCTCCGCAGTCTCAGATTCCTGCTAACGTGCACCCAGGGAGGCAGCAGGTGACGGCTCAAATACTTTGGTCCCTGCCGCCCACACAGGAGAACCAGATGGAGTTCTAGGGCCCTGGCTGTGGCCTGGTCCAGTCCCAGCTCTGGTGGGCATTTGGGGAGTAAGACAGTGAATGGATGATCTCTCTCTGCGTTTTGAATACATAAAAATAAACTTTCTGCAGACGCCTTGAGAGAGGTGAGCAAAGGTGGTTCAGGGCCAGAGGAGGGCTGGGCCGGTGAGGGGAGGGGTCTCAGTGGAGGATGGGGTCTGAGGTGAGTCATCCAGCGGCCACGGTCATGGAGGAGCAGAGAGACACTGGGTGACTGGAAACCTGCCACACTCAGGGGAAACCCAGCACACTGCATTCCACAGGGAGGTGAGGCAGAGGAGGAGGTGGGGGGGTGGCGGGCAGACACTGCACTGGTCCGGACATAAAGGCCCTCCATGGCTGAGTGGGTGTGGATTTACCCAGAAGGCAATGGGGAGCCCCAAGTCAGCCCTTTAGTCTCTCCTTTCCCACTACTGCGCCTGGACTTTGTTTCTGGAGAACCACCCCTCCCCGACTCTAGGACAATCAGAGAATCACCAACCCTCTGATCCCAGGAATGTCAGTCTGGGTCTGAAAGAAACAATCCCAGTGCTCTGACTTGAGTGACTGGGAAGAGGTATTTTCTCTGTTTCCCACTGGACTACAACTGGAAAGATGGAAGTTAGGAGCTGAGACATGGCAGCCACTTTGCCACTATGAGGAAGAGTCATGTTTATACCAAAGAGGAGCCCAGAGACAGAAACAGAGGGGCAGACACTTGGTCCTGGTGACACTGTTGAATCTGAAGCTGGAGAACATTCCTAGGACTTTTCAGATACATGGGGCCACCAGTGTGTCCCCTTGGCCTGGGTTTTCTGATCCTGTAGTGGGAAGAATCCTGCCTAAGCCACTAATTCCCAACCCCAGAAATGATAGGACTTTCACAATCACCACCACACAGATCTTCCTCCAAATCTCACATCATCCTTAATAAAACCTGTAAATTCATACTCTCATCCTTACTCCACTGATGAGGATACTGAGGCTCACAAATGTTTAGTGGCCTGACCGAGGTCCCCGTAGGGCAGAGGTGGCATTAATTCCAGAGCTCGGAGCTCCCTGGATGTTCTTCCTCCATGCCACGGCTCTGCTTGCTATGACTCTCACCCGACACACAGGGCACACTGCTCTTCTGCCCTGGGCCAGGGCCAAGCCAGCAGCTCCCTCTGCCTGGACGTCCTTGTCTACACCTCCACACCAGCCGAATCCACCTGTTCCAGGAACCTCCTCTGTGATACTCCTGACCAAGCCAGCTTGCACGGTTGTCTCCTCCCTCCAGGGAGCACCTGCACTGGTCACAATGGACTGTGCCAGTGCACACCAGTCACAAAGGCCTTGGCCTGTGGCTGGCTACGTCTATTCACAGACTGTAACCTCCATGAAGAAAGATACCAGGGTGCAAAGCTACAGCCACCTTCCATTCTGGATTCTCAAGGCGGGTCTTTCGCCGAGTATTCTGTGAGACTGCCTCCCAGAAGCCACTGCGATGTCCTGGCAATGGCAGTATGTCCACCTTTGTGGCTTAGGTGCTCTGGTTACATGGTGTTTACGTGACACTTTTTGTGTCATGGACCCTTGGACAGTCTGGTGAAGACTTCACAAAATAATGCTTTAAGTGTGTAAAGTAAAATCCAGCAGAATTATACTTTCAAAATTCAGATTTGGGGGCTGGTGCTGTGGCATAGCAGGTAAAGCCACCACCTGCAGTGCCAGCATCCCATATGGGTGCCGGTTCAAGTCCCGGCTGCTCCACTTCTGATCCAGCTCTCTGCTATGGCCTGGGAAAGCAGTAGAAGATGGCCCAAGTCTTTGGGCCTCTGTACCCATGTGGGAGACCTGGAAGAAGCTCCTGGATTCTGGCTTTGGATCAGCACAGCTCTGGCTGTTGTGGCAATTTGGGGAGTGAACCAGTGGATGGAAGATCTCTCTCTCTTTCTGCCTCTGCCTCTCTGTAACTCTGCCTTTCAAATAAATAAATAAATCTTAAAAAGAGAATTAATTTTTTCAGATAAAAATAATTCCAATTTGAGATATAACAATATATATACATCTTTATCAAGGCATAAAATAAGATCTAGCAGCAGATCTATTACCTATTATAATTTTGAAGATTTGATGAACAAAAATTATTTTTCAAGAAATTTAAATATGACCTGAAAATATCTGATTCCTTTCAGTGAAAAACTTAGTCATGATTAATAAATACAACAGTGGTTTGTTGCCTATATTCATGATTGAAGGAAATAATAAAGAGGTTAATGAAAATTGAAATATACTTTTTCTCATTTAGTTCATAGATTCTGTTCTAGTACCTGCCTGGATACAGTATGAGGGTACTTTCTAGAAGTTTGTGGAAAACAGAATTAAAAGATATTTATTTGGGTTCAGAAATATTTTGAAATCCATGTCTAGTTTTTTATAGTATACATTTTCTATGAAATTTAAATTTTAAAAATTTGAGAGAGAGAACTCTCATCCATTGGTTTATTCCCCAAATACCTGCAGTGGCCAGGCCTCAGCTGTGCCAAAACCAAGAGCTGGAACTCAGTGCAGGTCTTCCACACGGTGCCAGGGACTCAACCACTGACACCAGCACTGCCTCCTGGGGGCCGTGTTAGCCGGAGGTCAGGAGCCAGAGGCGGGGATTGAACCAGGCACTCTGACGTTAACCGTTAGGCCAAACACCCACCCCCAGAACTTTTTATTTTATTTTATTTTTTACCCAGAAACATTGTATTTAAGGCATAGAAACTTCATTCATTTCATAAGTACAAATTTAGAAACACAGTGATTCTTTCCACCCTACCCTCCCTCCTACCCACAATCCCACCCTTCCTCCTGGCTCTCCTATTGCCATTCTTATTTTTTACTAAGAGCTATTTTCAATTAACTCTATACACATAAGATTAACAATATACTAAGTAAAGAGTTCAACAAACAGTATAAAAAAAAAAAAAAACCTGCTCCTCAACAGTGGAAACAAGGGCTGCTCAAAGTCAATCTCAAGTGTCGATTTCATTTCTATTCCCACAGATTTGTGAAAAGCATGCTCTGCATGAACGTTAAAGTATTCTGCACCAAAATAAACTTACACTTAAATTCCAATTTCCATGAAACTTTTGAAGTTCCCTCGGACAATTGGTTGTGACCCCTTCTGGCTTTTAGGGCCTGGGCTGGAGTCCCGGCTCTCTTCTGTCTCTGGGTGGCCTAGGATGAGCCTAGGATGATCTGATGACCAGATCCTTTCCAAGGTTCCTAGTGGATCCTCTCCAGGTCCAGTGGCTCTTTCATTAGAGGAAAACGCTCAGGAAGCGAATGAGAACAACAGCAAGCACCATGGGAGACTGACAGGAGTCTTCCCGTGGCTTACGCTCTTCAGAGGGGCAGGCAGCACTGGCCATACCCTCTCAGCTGGGCGCTTCCTGCCCAGCCTAGTCCCAGCCCCAGCCCGAGGGCTGTGCCCTTCACTGACCGTTCAAAGCGCATGACTTTGGCCAGGAGCAGCTGCAGGGACTCCGGGTAGCTCCGGTAGCTATCCAGGACCTGCAAGATTTTGCAGAGAGTCTGGATGTCCTGCTTCGTCCTCCAGGAAGGCTTCTTCCGTGTGATCTTAATGGCCTTTGGAGGGAGGTGGCCCTGAGGATAGAAGACCAGAGTGACACATGGGACCCAAGGGCCAGCTGGAGTCCCCCACTCTGTGTGTATAGGCTCTCCTGGTGCCCACACAACCCTGGCTGCCACGCAATGAGTCCTTTCGGTGTGCCACACGTGGGGATAAGCACCTTGTAAGGCCACCTCACCGAAGCCACGCCCAGCCCAAGAACCGTTATTCCCATTTGACAGGAGAAACACAGGCAGGATTCTAAGCGGAATAACCACAGCCAAGGCCCTTATCTGCAGCTGCGCTGTTCGTGGGCCCTCCCACATAACACAGGGCTCCCTGGGCTCCAGGGGTCCTGCAGGTCTCCCCGGTGCATGCCCATGGCAGTATCTTAGCCCAGACTGTGGGGAGCAACCCGGACTAGACTGAGTTACTGGAATTAAGACTTATTCTATGCATCTGCTCTCCCACAATATGGCGCTGGGAGAGGAGAAAACAGCTTCTACGCAGCTGCCTCCAGTTCAACCAATAAACTGTAGGACCTACTCCTGATTAGAGGAGAGCAGCGTACTCGGCGTGTGGGCAGCCGAGTTAGGATTGGCGGAGGAGGACTATAAAGGAGGAGAGAGACGGCATTCACCAGGAACATCTAAGGGGAACATCTAGCTGAAGGAACACCTGTGCAGCCCCCGAGAAGAGCCGGCCGGCGGTGTGCCGCTCCCCTGCGGAAGTGGGGAATGTGGCCAGGGGGAACTGCCCTTCCACGGAGGTGGAAGGGATAGTAGCCAACCCGGGAAGAACCAGCAGCAAACCTGGGGAGGGCCGAGCAGACAAAAGAACAGCGCAGGGTTCTGTGTCGTTCCTCCACGAAGAGGGGGAGCGACACAGACCTCGGCATGCTGCCAGAGACCCAAAAGCCACGAGAGATGAAGAGGGATCACAAAGCCAATCTACTTCTCGCCCTCCACTCACGCCTGCAGGGGGAATGGACCTGTGAGCCATGAACACCTCCACCCTCATCTCCGATCTCCTCCCATTCCTTCTCTCTCCTCCAGCTTTCTACCTCTCTCTGTCCAGAGGTCTTTGCTTGGGCTGTTTCTCCCACCTGGAATGTTCTTCCCCTGCATTTCCACATGGCCACCTGTGGTTGCCTGTTCCTCCCTATTCTGCTCTCAGCTTGCGTCCTGCCACACCCAGGGAGTCCCCATGGGCTCCTGGGAGCTACAATGGCAGGTCCCTTCCCCCACACTCTGCAGGCTCTGAATCACTTTTTTCAAACCATTTCGCAAAATTGAGGTAACCAGCAACGTCCAGTGTCAGATCCTGGCCAGTCCAGAAAGCCGAAGCACAGCACAAGAGTGACTCCCTGATTGTGCTTCCCACCCCCTGGAGGGGGAGATGGAGCCCAGGAGAGGGACAGAAGCCATTCCTCGGCTCCTGGGAAGGAAGCTGTGGGACAGCAGAGGGGCACAGGCGGCCCTGGTACCAAGGATAAAGTTCTCTCCCCTTGAAAACTGGCACGGCCAGGGTCTGCACTGATGAGAGCCTCAGATCTTCCCTATAAACACGTAGACTCCCTTAAATTTTAAATTGGAATTTTAATTTAATTTAGTTGCAGGATTGGGTGAGGAGATGCTGGGAAGTTAAGAACGATGCTTGAGGAGCCGGCGCCATGGCTCACTTGGTTAACCTCTGCCTGCAGTGCCGGCATCCCATCAAGGCGTTGGGTTCTAGTCCCGGTTGCTCCTCTTCCAGGCCAGCTCTCTGCTGTGGCCCAAGAGGGCAGTGGAGGATGGCCCAAGTGCTTGGGCCCTGCACCCACATGGGAGACCAGGAGGAAGCACCTGGCTCCTGGCTTCCGATCAGCAAAGCACAGGCCATAGCGGCCATTTGGGGGGTGAGCCAACGGAAGGAAGACCTTTCTCTCTGTGTCTCTCTTTCACTGTCTATAACTCTACTTGTCAAAAAAAAAAAAAAAAAAAAAGAGAGAGAGAAAGAAAGAAAGAAAAAGAAAAAGAAAAAAAAGAACAATGCTTGAAGCCCTGAGAATGAGTCGCAGAGATCCAAACCTTGCACCGACATACAGGTGCTCCCCGGTCTGCACAGCAATGGGGAGACCCCTGTAGTGGCACCTGCCACTCAGGTGGGGGTCAGGGGGCCTAGCGTCTCACAGGGAGATCAGGGCAGAACCAGAATTGACACACAAGCTGGGGACCCTGGATTCGTTCTGCTCTGAGGCACACTGGGCTTCACCCTCTACATCCCCACAGGTCCAAGCCAGGAATTCAGTTCTCAAGGCTCTGCTCCATGACACGGGGCCACTGCAACAAGTGCAGGGCAAATTGAAGTGAAAGAAAAGTTTATTTTGGTGCAAAAAAAAAAAAAAAAGGTGAAATCTCTACATTGCTTTTGCCTAATATGCATTTCCCACAAACCTTTTGAAGTGCCCTCACACGGTGACCACTGGTTCAGGGCGGGAAGGGTGGCTGAGATGAGCATTCCCGTGAGGGAACCAAGGGTTGCAGAAAGAACACCGACAGAATGCAGCTCTCCCGACACCCAGCCCAGTGCTTCTTCCAGGCCAGGGTGCAGAAAGAAAAACCCTCCTCCCCCCAGCAGGATTAGAGCTCCGCCTACCTCCTCTGCAGCCAAGTCCATGGTATCAAAAGTGATTCGGCCTTGCTTCTTTTTCTGAAAGAAGGGGGCAGGGAGGGGAGGGAGAATCACCAAACCGACCTCTAGGACTCTGCCTCTGCAGCCGGCTGTGTGCCTGGGCCGCTGCGGTGGGCAGGGCCGGTGAGAAACCTGGCAGCTGACCCTCTCCTCTGCCCGGCTCAGCCCCTGCCTCCTGTGCAGCAAGGATAGCACCATCGCAAAGGCAGAGGACACAGGGGTGGGAGAGAGGAGGAAGGTTAGGGGAAAACCAAAGGGGGAAGGGGAGAACATGCAAGAGAACAGGAAAGTCTGGTGGAAAGAACAACGGGAAACAAAAGGCAGGAGCGCTGGAAGCCCCCTTGTTACACGCCTGCCGAGTGCCAAGCTCGGCACGTCTTCCTTGTCTTACTCCATTTAATCATCAGGACAAAGCAGGTTTTGTTAAGCCCCACTGTGGACTCGAAGTGGTGGAGGGCCTTGCCCGAGAACCACACTGCAAGTGACAGTTGGAATCCAAACCCCAGGCTTTGCAAACATAGCTCCATGTCTAGAGGGAAGGTGTAAGGTCCCAGGGATGAAGTAACCCAATGCCATCTTCTGATGGATGAGGAGAGGACTTAGAAATAGGTGAGAAGGAGGAAGGTGGGGGGAGGGAGGAAAGGGACAAGCAAGGCCCTGGCATCATCCTGCGCCAAACCTCTTCTGCCTGTGGGGCACACCTCCTGTCTACCCCCTTTACAGTTTGTGTGTCCATGTCTATGAGGTGCTTCCCAGGGAGGCAGCCAATGGGAAAGTTGTGTGGCTGAGATACCTGGCTTCACACCCTCCACAGAAAATCCACCTGCAGCTCTCTCCACCTGGCCCTCTGCTGCAGCCCCCAGCTTGCCACCTGACTCTCACAGGTTGTCCTTGTGAGGCTTCTGCTCTGCTCAGGGCAATGTGGAGAGATTTAGCTCCACCCTCCCCGACAACAAGCCTGTGTCTGGGTTCTCAGATTCCAGCTGCTCCCTGCAACAGCTCAAGTCTGCCACTAACCCCAGGGCCCATGGCTTCACCAAGGTCTGCTGCCCTGAGAGATCGTTCTTCCTGAGAGTTAAGTGGAGTCTCCTGGGTTACGGCCCTTATACTGCCTCCCTGCCCCATCTCGTGCAGACTGGTTTGAACTGGCCAGCACAGGGTCTCCAAACAGGGGCCTTTCGATGACTCTCAGCTGCACCAGCGGCCCCAACTGCTGCTACGTCTAGCTCAGCCATACACTCTAGTCGTAGTACCCACTGAACCTTCAGCAACCAGAGGTCATGGGCAAGTCCTTTCCCCGTCACCACCCCAGACCCTCTTTAGCTGGTATCCTTCAGAGACCATTCCAGGAAATGGCTCCGAGCGCACTTCTAGGTGCAGGGGAGCCAGGAGCTGGATCAGGCCCCTCTCGGTACAATAAGAAAATGGGCACTATTGGTCCAGATATTGGTTGGGGAAACCTCGATGTCCTGGGTGACATACCTGTGACCAAGACCTTCTAGAAAGTTGAGAAAGTACAGTCACCATAGTGAACTGAGCCCTGGAAACATCCCCTTCATTTAAGAGGGGGACAGGAAAGAAAGCAGGGATGGGCCACAGTCGGGGAGCCACAAGAAAACCCCGACTCTGTGGTGACTCCCAGTGCTGCCGGCCCTTTTGGTCAGTGCTGGGATAGAGACACCTCCGCACTCCCAGTCGGTGCTCCTTGCCACGGGGAGGGAGGCGTGATAGCAGAACACTGCTGTCGCTGGGCTGTGGGCTTGTGAGGAGAGAATGGGCGTGATGATCCCCCAGTCCTTCCTTCCGAGCCCCTACTCTTCCCAGGCATTCTCAGAACTCCAGGCAGCAGGCCTGGGTCCAGCACTGCCTGTGACAAGGGGCATAAGGCTGTCTAATTCTGGGGTTCAGTGTCAGATCCCCCTCTTTCAAATAAGTCTGGTCATGAGAAAGGTGACAGTTGGCTCTCTCCTCTGTTCTACTTTTGTCTTCTGGTTTGTTCGAAGCTTGGGCTGAGAAGTAGGGGACTATTTATTGGACCCCCTTAAATCCCCATGACCCCACTGAGCCCAGCTGCTTACATCCCAGAAGGAGAAGATCGGGTGCTTTCTGTGAGCAGCCTCAATGATCTGATATTCCCGGAACCCTTTGAGGCCTTGGCGGAACATTTTGCATACTCGGATCATCATGATGATATCCCTGACCAGCTGGTACAGCCCCTGTGGAAACAAAACAAACAAGACCAATGGAATCCTTCTGTTCTCAACAGCCCACAGCAGGCTAGACGGGGCTGGACACGGTGAAAGCTGGCAGGTTGAACTGTAGTGTGTGCTGGAGCAATGGGTCTATTTTCAGGAAGTTTGCAAGCCTGCTGAAATAATGTGGCCACCGGGGGGAGTGTTGGTGGAGCAGAAACTGGTAACCGTAAACCACAGCATCCCACCACCCCAGGGGCCAGCTGTTCCACGTTCACCAGCACCCATTCCTTCAGTGTCAAGTCTTTGACTTCCATCCAGACAACCAGGGCACAGGTAACTGCAGGCAGTGTACGGCGATGCAAGGACCTGCATTTTGGAACCAGATGGATCTGAGGGAAGAATGGTCAGAGATATGCAACGCTGCTGGCTTGGAGGATGCAGAAGGGGCCAGGAGCCAAGGAGTGCCGGTGGCCTTTAGAAGCAAAAAGGCAAAGAAACAGGTTCTTCCCTACTTTGATAAAGGAAAACAACCCTGCTGACTCCTTGATTTCAGGCTAAGGAGACCTGGGTCAGACTGCTAGCCTGCAAGACTGTAGGATAATACATCTGCATTATTTTTTGTTTTGTTTTTAAGATTTATTTATTTGAAAGTCAGAGTTACACAGAGAGAAGGAGAGGCAGAGAGAGAGGTCTTCCATCCGCTGGTTCACTCCTTGACTAATCTGCCTTTCAATTAAATAAATAAATCTTTTTATAAAGAAAAGCTTGTGAAAAAATTGAATTAAGATGTGTTTCTTTAAAAAATCTAAGTATGAGAAACAAGTACTTTTTTTTAAGGTTTTTATTTATTTATTTGACAGGTAGAGTTACAGATAGTGAGAGAGAGACACAGAGAGAAAGGTCTTCCTTCTGTTGGTTCACCCCCAAAATGGCCGCAATGGCTGGAGCTGCGCTGATCCAAAGCCAGGCGCCAGGTGCCTCCTCCTGGTCTCCCATGTGGGTGCAGGCGCCCAAGCACTTGGGCCATCCTCCACTGCACTCCCAGGCCACAGCAGAGAGCTGGACTGGAAGAGGAGCAACCGGGACTAGAACTGGTGCCCATATGGGATGCTGGCACCACAGGAGGAGGATTAACCTAGTGCGCCATGGCACCAGCCCCACAAGTACTTTCTTAATGAAATACTCATCAAGTATAATTTGCTACTGTCAGGCATTATTCTAATATATATTACCTCATTTAATTCTCAAGTGTAAATTTAGACAATAGGTACTAGTATCCTCCTCACCCTTTGCAGGGGAGAAAAACATAGGCAAAGCAAACCAAGTAACTTGCCTAGGGCCGCGTGACCAACAGGCTCCAGCACCCACCTGCTTCCCCTTTCACTCCACCTGCTGCCTGCCTCATGGCTGTGTCCTTGTACACGTTTGAGTTTCTCTCTGGATCTCATCAAAGCAGAAAGTGCGGGTACAGAACGGGGCTCAGGGGCTCAGAGTGCGGCCCGTGGCGGTAGGCTACAGGGTAGAGGTCAGGATTCAGTCCTTCTGAAGCCTAGCTTGGGACTCCTTCCTTTGTGCTGTGATTCCAAAGAGGTACAGGGTAGCCACCATGCATGCATCCAAGACCCCTCCTCCACCCGCCTCTTCCTTCCTGTGTCTACTCAATGCTCTGTTCCTCCCTCCTCGGCCCAGGTCTCTTCTCACCAGTTCTTTTTTCAGGATCTGCCAGGCATGAGATACCATATATCGCCTCATGGTCCAGGAGTTGGCAAATGGCACAACAAGCCCCTTTACCTTTCAGGGGGAGGACAACAAATCTTCCCAGAAAGTCCAGTTATACTAGAAACAAACAGCTTCCTTAGTGGCAAGGCAAGAGCTCCTCTCCACTCCTTGTACCCTACCAACTGCTGCCGGAAGCCTTGTTCTGAGAAAACCTCACGCTCGGAATCTACCTATGTCACAGTGACAGATTCCGCAGGGAGGAGGGACTGGAATCTGTGGCTCTTTGTGTGCACTCATGGGCACGAGCTCAGCTGATCCCCAAGGAGCGGGATCAGCTCCGTGCATGAGGACACTGGGGTTCAAAGCGGCTAAATGACTGCCAGTCACAAGGCCATCTTAGAAAAACAGGAGGGGGGCCGGCACTGTGGTGCAGTGGGTTAATGCCCTGGCCTGAAGTGCCAGCATCCCATATGGGCGCCGGTTCGAGACCTGGCTGTTTCACTTCCTGTCCAGCTCTCTGCTGTGGCCCGGGATAGCAGTGGAGGATGGCCCAAGCCCTGCACCCACATGGGAGACCCAGAAGAAGCTCCTGGCTCCTGGCTTCGGATCCGCCCAGCTCCAGCCATTGCGGCCATCTGGAGAGTGAGCCATCGGATGGAAGATCTCTCTCTCTCTCTCTCTCTCTCTCTTTGCCTCTCCTCTCTCTGTGTAACTCTGACTTTCAAATAAATAAATAAATCTTAAAAAAAAGAAAAACGAAGGAAAAACAGGAGGGCACCGCAGGTTAAGCTGCTATACTGGCATCCTGTAAAAGAGGACTGGTTCCAGTCCCAGCAACTCCACTTCCCATCCAGCTTCCTGCTAATATGCTTTGGAAAGCAGAGACAGTTGGGCCACTGCCACCCCTGTGGGAGACCAGGGTGGAGTTCCTGGCTCCTGGCTTTAGCTTGCCCCAGACCTGGCTGTTATGGTTGTTTGGGAAGTCAATCAGTGGAAAGAAGAAATCTCTCCCTCCCTCCCTCTTCTTTCCAAATAAATATATAATTTCTTAAAAAAAGATTTATTTGTCAGAGACAGAAGGATACAGAGATTTTCCATCTTGCTGGTTCACTCCTCAGATGGCTACAAGGGCCAGTGCCTGGCCAGGTTGAAGCCAGGAGCCAGGAGCTTCTCCAGGATCTCCCAGGTGGGTAGCAGGAGCCCAAACACTTGGGCCATCTTCCACTGCTTTCCTAGGCCATTAGCAGAAGTAGAGCAGCCAGGACTTGAACTAGCACCCACATGGGATGCCAGCGTTGCAAGCTGGGGCTTTATCTGCCACACCACACTTGCCACAACAAGTATTTTTATTTTAAAGGAAACAAGAAGTTTCCAGGATGAAAATAGCATATTATTCAAAAAACATATACAGATTTTTAAAAAATTTTGCACCATAATAAACATCTTTTTCTTAATGGTCTTTTTACCATTAAGTGCTCTTTATTTGAAAAGCAGAGAGACCCAGAGATCTCCCCTTTTCACTCCCAAATGCCCACACAGCTGGGGTTGGGCTGGGGCTAAAGCAAGCAGATGGGGCCTCAATCCAGGTTTCCACGTGGGTGGCAGGAACCCAATAACTTGAGTTTTCACCACTGACTTCCAGGGTCTACACTGGCAGGAAGCTGGAGTCAGGAGCTGAAGCTGGGTACTCTGATGTGAGAAGCAGGAATCTTAACTGATAGGCCAAAGGTCCACTCCATAACTCATCTTTTAAAGCCATTTTTCCATGAAAGTTTAAATTTTTAATTTATTATTTATTTATTTGAGAAGGAGAGCGAGCGAGCTACTGCCTGCTGGCTCACTCTCCAAATGCCCACAATGGCCAGGGCCGGGCCAGGCTGAACCCAGGAGCTCAATCTAGGTCTCTGATTTGGGTGGCAGGGACCCAATTACTTGATCCATCATTGCTGCCTCCCAGAATCTGCATTTGCAGGAAGTTGAAGTCAGGAGCTGGAGCTGGGCATCCTAACCAACATTTTTTTTTTTTTTTTGACAGGCAGAGTGGACAGTGAGAGAGAGAGATAGAGAGAAAGGTCTTCCTTTGCCGTTGGTTCACCCTCCAGTGGCTGCCGCGGCCAGCGCGCTGCGGCTGGCGCACCGCGCTGATCTGATGGCAGGAGCCAGGAGCCAGGTGCTTTTCCTGGTCTCCCATGGGGTGCAGGGCCCAAGCACCTGGGCCATCCTCCACTGCACTCCCTGGCCACAGCAGAGAGCTGGCCTGGAAGAGGGGCAACCGGGACAGAATCCGGCGCCCCAACCGGGACTAGAACCCGGTGTGCCGGCGCCGCTAGGCGGAGGATTAGCCTAGTGAGCCGCGGCACCGGCCCCTAACCAACATTTTTTTAAAAGATTTATTTATCTGTTTGAAAGGCAGAGTTACCGAAAGGCAGAGGCAGAAAGAGAGAGAGAGAGAGAGACAGAGAGAGAGAGAGAGAGAGAAAGTCTTCCATCCACTGGTTCACTCCCCAAATAGCAGCAACAGCCAGATCTGGGCTGATCAGAAGCTAGCAGCTTTTTCTGGGTTTTCCACACAGGTGCAGGAGCCCAAGGACTTAGGCCATCTTCTACTGCTTTCCCAGGCCACAGCAGAGAGCTGGATCAGAAGTGGAGCAGCTGGGACTTGCACCGGCACCCATATGGGATGCCGGCACCACAGGCAGCAGCTTTACCTGCTACGCCACAGCGCCGCCCCCCTAACCAACATCTTAACAGCCAGGCAAAACGCTCACCCACCATAAACTTTCTGAAGTACTCTGGTGTTTGTTTGCATACACACACACACACACACTTGAATACTAGTCTTAAAAAAGGAATGAAATTCTGATAATGTTCCAGTGTGAATGAACCCTGAAGACATTATGTTAAGCGAAATAAGCCAGACATAAAAGGACAAATATAACTATACGACGGACACAGAATAGTTAAATTCAAACAGACAGAAAACAGAACCATGGACAGGGAATTTAAGGGTTACTGTTTAATGGGTACAGTGCTTCAGTCTGGAGTGATAAAAAAGTTCTGGAGAGAGATCGTGGTAATGGGTGCATGAGGATGTGAAGGTGAAGAGCCAAAGTGACTCCATTTTGAAACAATAAAAAGCAGCCTCCGTTTCCCATAGCAGACCCAAGTCCTTGTAAAAGCAGGCATTCAGGCATTCCGGGATATCAAAGCTTACGAAGGACAGCTAGCTCAGCAGACCAAGGGCAGCTCAGTAGAGATTACCAAATGAGGTAACTCCCTGAGCCCAAACCAAACGGAGACCCCCTCTCTGCCCTGCCCAATCACAAAAGGCCCCGCACCCTAAGCCCTTGCTGACGTATCTTCCCTTTAAAAGCGTCCCCGAACAAAGACCTGGGTCTTTCCTCCTTCCTCCGCTGCGCAGGTTGGTTGGATGAGGTCCCTGTCGCAGCTTGTACCTTTAACCTTGCTTTTGCATTTCGGTGTGATTGGGCTGATAGCTTCTTGGGGATCTACTTATCTGGGCATAACAAAGGTACTTTATGCCCCTGAACCGTACACTGAAAAAAATAGCTTAAGTAGTCAATTTTGTGTCCTTAGATTTTATCACAATGTTTAAAAACTGAATTCAGATAAAAAGCAAAAATAAGCAGCTTCAGCAATAATAGAATAACAACAACAAAAAGAAAACAGTAAAAAATGAACAGAAGATTTGAACAAACATTTTACCAAAGAAGATACAAGGATGGCAAATAAGCCCATGAAAGCATGCTCAATGTCATTAGGGAAATTCAAATTAAAACCACAGTGAGCAGCCACTGGTCACTTACTAGAATGGCTTTTAAAAACACGACGATACCAAGTGCTGGCAAGTGTGCCAAAGGACTAACACTCACCGCTGGGTCCTAGCCACTTGCCCTTGCTGGTACTTCTACTTTCTGGACTTTTGATTGCCAGTCTGGGTTTTAGGAGTTGTCCTAACGTTCTATAAATCAAACAAGTCTCTATAGGAAAAAAGGCAGCAATACATAGCAAAAATATTTAATTTAGTCAACCTTTTGGGATTATAGTTTAGGGAAGTACAAACTTTACTGTTCAAACTCTCATTATCAGAACTCTTGCCCCCCCCCCCAAAGTTTATTTGTAAATGTACAACTGGCTCTAAGATAAGACTTCATTACAATATGGGTGGCAAGGGATGCAAAGGGAGAGAATTCAGATGCTTAAACAGGAAAGGAATCAAAGCTCATCATCACTGCAGGCACAAGGAACAGCTGACTTTTTGCCAGATTTTTTAATTCACCTGTGGCCAAGGGGCCCTTCCTCACAGCCTTTGCTTTTAGCTCAACAACTCCTGTTTTTCAAATTCAGAAACCAAACAGATTTGATAGCAACAGACACTTGTAATCCAAAGTACAAGAGCTTTAGCTACGTGATGGCTGTCATTGTTTTAATAATGAAAATCAGAAATAATCTAAGTATTCAGTAATAAAGCAATATTCTTTTTAAAATTATTTGACAGGCAGTGGGAAAAATAGAAACAGAGGGCTCCTATTCTGATGATTCACTCCCTAAATGCCCACAATTGGCTGCTGCCTTGGAAACTCCCATAGGGATGGCAGGAAACCAACCACTCGTTCCCTTCAAGATATGCATTAGCAGGAAACTGGAAGTGGAAGTGGAGCCGGAACTTAAATCCGGGTTGCAGGCTTCAGGCTTCTCAAGGAGTGGCTTCACCATTCACCAAACTTCCACCCCAGCAACACTCTTTTTAAGCAAAGTGAGTCTCCTAAAACAAATCTGATTGCATCCCTTCCCTATTTAAACCCCTTCCATGGCTTCCAAATGTATAGGTGAAACTTGGGTTTGAAGCCCAATCTTATGTATTGGCCGAACCTGGGCAAGTTAATTAATCTTGCTAGGCCTTAATTTTTCAATTAATAAAGTGTCACAAATAAATGTTGAATGATTAATAACATAATGCCATATTTAAAAAATATACCACATATGTGAACTTACACATTCAAGTGTTTATATCATAACTATTACCATTTAAAATATATATATGTATACTAGTGGCAGATTCTCTACAAGTGCCTTTATATATAAGGTCTTCAAAAACTCATGGCAAGTGCGTATAATACATATTTATTTTTAAAACCTAACCTGGAGCCTCCAGGTAGGTTCAAGAACGTGTAAATTACCTGAAACTGTATGCAGAAGTACATAACTACATCCCTTTTCTAGGAAGAGGTATTATTTTTCAGATTCTGGTTTCTTACTAGCCCACAAAACGTTTAGAATAACCAACTGGATTTTTGGATGCAATTTCTAAGGCCCCTTCCATTCTAACATTGCATGATTCTAACAGGTCTCTAAGATTACCCCCCATCCCCGCTTTCACCTCTAATATTCCATGATCCCAATAGGATGCAAGAAATGGACCAGAGAGCTAACACTTCATGATCCCAAGTACCACAAGAGCTCATTCCCTTCCCCAACAGGGCAGGACTGCATTTTCGAACTTTTATGTATTTATTTCTTTATTTGAGGGCAGAGAAACAGAGAGAGACAGACAGAAGACAGAACTCCCATCTGATGGTTCACTCCCAAAATACTCACAAAGAGCCTGAGTTGGGCCAGGTCTCCCGCATGGGTAGCAGACACCCAGTTACTTGAGCTATTGAGCCCGCCTCCCAGGGTGCACATTACCAGGAAGCTGGAGTTGGAAGCCAGAGCTGGGTACTGAACCTAGGAATTCTGATGAGGAATGAGGGCATCTGTCTCTACCTCTCTATGTGCCCTGGTGCAGGCAGTGCCTGGACTGCCCCCCAACTCCACCCTTTCTTCTTGAGGCTCAGCTTGAAGGCCCCCTCCTGGGAAGCCTTTCACGGCTCCTTGTCTTTGCAGCAGGGTTTGTATGCTCCCTCAACGCTGGATTATTTGTTCCCACACAGGGCATAGGACCGTGGTTCACTGGGGAAAGCAAACCCAACTGTCAGGGGCCAGTCAGAAGCTGTGAAGCAAGCAGGTGTAACACACACCAGCTCCACCTGGAGTTTCATTTCCCCAGCTCTGGGGAGACCAGCCTGAGAGCAAGAGTAAATGCAAACATTGTTTCAGAGACTAGGGAGCAGCAGCAAGAACCGGGACCAGGCAAGACAGAGCATCTGGGTCAAAGGAAGTTTACTCAGCTTCTGCTGGGAATGAGTCCAATTCTTTCACCTTTTTTCAAGAAAAGCTGGAAAACCAGATTTGCATATGAAATTTACCAATTTTTACGTATCAACAACTAAAAAACCATTAAAGACCCACGTGATGGCTTCCAAGGTTTTCAGGCTCTGGAACTTGTTCCCTGACCATCTCCATCTTCCCATCCAAGGTCACCCTGCAAGAGGGCAGGTTTCCTATTGATCCCAGGGCCACTGGTGTGTGGACGGTTGTTGAATACGCTCACCCTTCCTGCATGGGGCTGAACTCTGGGCCTGTTTCCCTTTCCGTACAACAGGGATACAATGCCTATTTGTGAGTCGCCTGTGGACCCACATGTTCCATTCATAGAAGGGCTGCGAGTTCTGTACTTTTACACACATTAATCTTACTGGATTCTCACAATAACCTCTATGAGGTAGGTGCTAGTGCATCCACGTTTTACAGGAAACTGTAGCTCAGAGACAGGAACACCTTGCTCAATGAGAATAGTATTCTTAAAGTCCTTTCTTCCCAGGGGCTTCCCACATTCAATCCTCGCAACAGCTCTGGGTAGGCACCATTACTGCCAGATAATAAACCTTGCAAAGGGGATTCCACCAAGGCACTCTGACCCCCACTCTCCAGCCCGGTGCTGTTCGGCAGAAATATAAATGTAAATTTTCCCAATAGCTGCACTTAAAAAGTAAAAAGACACGGATGAATTTAAGTTTAATAACATATTTTATTTGATCCCATATAGGCAAACCGTTACATTCCAACATGTACACAGTATAAACGATTATTGGGGCGTTTTGCATTTTGTCCCTACGAAGGAGCACGTCTCCAGGCGGACCGGCTTCACCTCACGGGCCCAGCTGACACCTGTGACTGGCGGCCACCGCGCGGGCCACGCACTGCCAGCCCGCAACGCTTAAAGCCTCAGAGCCGCCTGTCGCTTGGCTTCAGAAGACACACACACACACAAAAAAGACGGCAGAGCATTCACCGGGTCGGGTTTTGTCACCGTCGCACTAAGGGCGGGTGCCGCCGACGCGAGACCACCTCGCCTGGCCGACCGCATCCTCGCGCCCACCGCCAGCCCAGGCGCTGCCGGGGCCGCAGCCCGGGTCCCTCTCCTTTAAAAGTACCTCACGGCTCCTCCAGCGCGTCGCTTCCTCCAGGGCCTCGCGAACGCGGCGCGGCGCGGCGCTGCTTCCGGAAGCTCGGCCTCGGCTTCCGGGCGCTCACGCGACCGCGGAATCACAGAGGAGCCTCGCGAGGCTTCCGCTTCCGGCTGCGCCTGGAGCTCCGCGGGGCAGGTAAGTTCCGCGCCCTCGTCACCCGTCCCGAGTCGCCTCCCTCTTCGGTCGCCCTTCAGCGGGACGCGTCTCTCTCCCTCCTCACCCCGCCCCCGCGCAGACGCAGTGCTGAGCCCACGGCTGCTGGACAAAAGAGTGACGCCCGGAGCTATGGCGGAGACCGAGCCGAGCTTGGGGGCCCCCCGGAGTCCCTCAGCGGCGTCGCTGGAGAAACGCGAGGAGGAAGCGGGCCCGAGCTCAGACCCGGAGCGTAACTCCGCGGGCCCCTCCATTCTAGAGGCCTCACCGCCTTCCCTGGAGCCCGCCGTCAAGGAAGCGAGTCCTCCGCCCCCCGCGGCCCTGGAGCTGCCCCTGGGCTCTGCGCCTCAGGCCGAGGCCGCTCCGCGCTCCCCGCCGGGCCCCGGCGGCTCCCGGCCCGGGCCCGAGACGTTCCGCCAGCGCTTCCGGCAGTTCCGCTACCAGGACGCGGCGGGGCCCCGCGAGGCGTTCCGCCAGCTGCGGGAGCTGTCCCGCCAGTGGCTGCGGCCCGACATCCGCACCAAGGAGCAGATAGTGCAGATGCTGGTGCAGGAGCAGCTGCTCGCCATCCTGCCCGAGGCGGCGCGGGCCCGGCGGCTGCGTCGTCGCGCCGATGTGCGCATCACCGGCTGAGCGGCGGGGCTGCGGTCCCAGGGCGTGGCGGGTGGGGCGTGGGGCGGCGAGAACCTGCTCCCCACTCTGTGAATGAAATAGAGTTTGGCAGCTCCCGTGGTCTGGTGTGTCTCTTTCGTTCGTCTTCTATTGGGGTAGTTTCACCGAGCCTGTTTCCCAGCAGGAGCGCGCGGAAGGCCTCCATTTCCTAGTCCTTGGGCCTGCCTTAGCTGTTGTGGGGTCCTTGCATGTTTGACCAGGCCTGGACCACCTGGATGATGGATTGTGGAGTCCTGCGGGTAGACGCTAACCTGCCTTCCTTCCCTAAGGCCCGAATTCCGGGGCTGTTGCCATGTGCTTTTACACCTTGCAGAGAGACTAGTTCTTGATGAACTCTGGTTTATGCCTCCAGACTTAGCGCCCCCGCTGCAAAATTTTAGGCTCCTGGTAGGGTTTAAATGGAGGAGCTGGTGTGAACGAAAGGATGGTTTGCATTACTGAAGCTATTCATTTTAACTTCTCTGCAGCTGGCCCCTAATTTAATCAGCTTAATTGTTTAGAGGGAAAAGAACTTGGCAAGAAAGGAGGAAAATCTGTGCTAACCGGGACTCCTCCTCTCTTGAGGCTCTGCCCACTCGAGGAGGGGCTCCTCGGGTCCCACCCAGCAGGGCCTGAACACAGCAGGTGCGAGACCTGCTTCCAGCAATCAGCACTATAGTCCATCTGCAGCTTGCACCAAAAAGCATGAGCCAGACTGGACTAAAAGCTGGTATGGGTATTTTGCTTTTGAATAAAGAAAAACATTTAAATGGATTCACAAGTACTTTGAATACTTTCTTGGGATTTCCTGACACAGGTTGTTTCTGCTTTGCTGCAAAATATCCATTTAGAGGGCAAGAGCAGGCTTCCGCTAAAGATAGGGTTTTAGCTCCCTGCTAATGCACCTGAGAAAGCAGCAGCAGGTGGCCCAAGTACTTGGGCCCTGCACCTTCATGGGATACCTGGCTGGAATTTCAGGATCCTCGCTTCAGCCTGGCCCATCCCCAGGCTATTTGGGGAGTGAACCAGCAGTTGGAAAATCTCTTAACCCAGACTTTCAAATATATTGTTGGGGCCAGTGCTGTGGCTCAACAGGTTAACTCCCTGGCCTGAAGTGCCAGCATCCCATATGGGCACCAGTTCGAGAACCGGATGTTGCACCTCCAATCCAGCTCTCTGCTATGGCCTGGGAAAGCAGTAGAAGATGGCCCAAGCCCTTGGGACCCTGCACCGTGTGGGAGACCCGAAAGAAGCTCCTGGCTCCTGGCTTTGGATTGACACAGCTCTGGCCGTTGCGGCCATCTGGGGAGTGAACCATCAGATGGAGGACATCTCTCTCTCTGCTTCTCCTCTCTCTGTGTAACTCATTTTCAAATAAATCTAAAAAGAAAAAATGTTAATACAGTGAGATTCTGCACCTCACAAGAGAAAACAATGCATATTAAACCAAGGGCAAAGAACTAATTAATAGAAACACAGCAACAAGAACCTGTTTTATTTTTTCCAAATACAGATACAGAAGTTTGCTTGTTTTGCAAATATTGCTTCAAAGCAACATTTCTATATACAGCGCCTTCTGTTCTAATAGCGCGTAAACATAGATATATATCCACAGTGCAATGTTGGCTCATCAAGGATCCACCTTGCATATACTCATCACTTAAAATTAGTCAAATCAGAACTGTTCTTATCAAGGCAATTTCTTATAGGTGGATAGCTTTTCTCAAAAAACCAAACTTAGGTAGTGCACATATTTCTAAATGGTAACAGCAAGGTTTGAGTCAGTTTCCAGTGCTCCAACTTGGGGGTTAATTCAGCTTGACCCAGAAACTGGGAATGGAGCCCCTCAACATGGCTTTAAGTTAGGGAAACACACTGAGGTTTCTCAGAATTTGAGGAGTCATCCCTGCTTCCCTAAGAACAAAAGTCAAAATGAGTGAAATGGATTATTTCTTTTACAAAACTTAATAAACCCAATAATGGCCACTTGGCAAAATGGTAATTCAGTTTCTGCTTCTTTGAACAAGACACAAAATTGACTGTCTTAAAAGTTAACAGTTTCCCTAGATGTAATACTTAAATGCATTTCCAGAAGAAAAAATCAGTATAATACAACATCATCATGCCTCACAGTTGTGGCTACAGAAAATCATCCTGTTTCCTTCCCTTTTTAGTCCAACATCACACAATGCTTACACAGCTGTCTAGTAAACTGTCCAAAACACTGATGCTGTGCACACTCCTTGAGCATTTTTTCCCACATCAGAAACACCAATGTTGGCAGCGGGAAACAGCATCTGACAGGGGAATTGTGTCAACTTCACTACCTATGTCACAGCCACATGTGTTCCCTCTGATGGATAAGCTACAACAGGTCAACTTATACCTGGCCTGGAATTCACTTTATATCAAATGGTGGACACTACTAGAGCATGCCCTGAAACAGGTCTTCCTTAGTAGAGGCCTGAATTCATGACCACAGCAACCTGCGCCTTAAAGCCTAACCATTCCAAAGGGCTCTGGAGTGACTGCTATTGAGATTCTGGCTACTTCACGTTTACATAGTAAATAGTTGCAGCACATAACATTATAGATTCATAAACCCATAATTAACTTGTGTTAATGGACAACTGTGCTTTGATTTTTGCCTTTAGTGATAAGAAAACTAGTGAAAACGGGTTACTCCTCAAAGCATAGAACATTTTAACTTTGCCTAGTAAGGAAAAACAAAATATAGCAATTACATGTGGAACCATAACCTGCAAAAATAACACAAATAATGTCTCAAAGGTACAAATGGGTTGTACCTGGACCTTAAGCAGCATAATTACCTTGATCTCACAAAATAATACGTGGAACTTAAAGTGTTATATTAACAAGACAATTCTGAAGATGCAGACTATTGAACACACCCTTCAGGGGAGGAGAAAAGCGGCACATGTCACATCTGAAGTTTGTTTACAACAGTATAAAATAACAAGGAAACATCCCCAAACCACATTCCTCGTAACAAATCTTTACAGTGAAAGTTCAGAATTTTGGGAAACTTTTTTTGGACATTAAATAGGACCAGGAAGCTGTCAATGTTGAGACGTGGGTAGAAAATGCCATCCCCTTTGGGTTCCAGACTCTGCCTGTTTCAGTTTGGAATTCCTCCTAGATTGTTAACACAGTGAGATTCTAGTTCCTCCAAGGGCTGTAGGGTTCTGCTACAAAAGCCAACTCTGGGGTGAGGTTACACAGAACTCGTCCCGGGTACCAGGAAGTCATGCAAAAGATGTGAGAAAAGTGAAGTGTCCTACTGGAAAAGCACGGCAGCCAAGGCCTCTGCTGCTTCCCAGCCACCACTGAATGGTCAAGTCCCAACCTTCCCGTTAGGCTGGAACATGAAATGATGCCTGCTGCCTAAACACCATGCCAGGCAGAAACCAGCAGGGTTGGCTACCCCAACCTGACAGAAGTCAATTAAATAAACTGCAAGTAGAATTTACAACTGTCCCCAAATAAACTTTTTTGGCTCTCATTCCATTTATCATCAGTGGCACGATTTCAAGTGAAGTTTGTGCAAAATGACTCTTCTTCATTCAACGATGTGCACAGAAGAAGGGAATCCCAAAGAGTCTATCTGCCAGCTTCTTGGCAGGCTTCAAGATCAGAGTGCCCTGTCCTCCAGCAGCCAGAAATGGCCTCTCCGTCCAACATCCCTCACATTCCTGGCTGGATCCCTGAAGTCAGTTGGTGTCACGTGCATTCGGCATGCTAGGTTTGTTCATTTAAATACGTGAAGCTCCTCTTGCAGGTGCCCCAAGGTGGTGCCCCCATTAGTTCTGGGTGCCCAGTTTCATGTAGAGCAGCAGAGGGCAATCTGCTGCACCTTGCCCAGGTCTGTAAGTAGCTGCTTGATGCAGTGCTTGAGTTGTGGCAGCCTGGCCAGTGGCTCTGGGGGCTCCAGTTCCCCAGTATAGTCCAGCCAGCTCTCCAACACTGTGGCAGAAGAGAGAAAGAAGACTCTGTGAGCCCTCAACACTTCATTTGCAAGAAGATCAACAAGGTTCTCAGCACCTTATCCTGTTGCGAGCTGGGAAGGAGGGACACTGAAGCCAACATTATCTCAATACCTGCTCTACATACTCCTGGAAGAAAGCTCAGTTGCTTTGGAGCAGCAGAGTCTTGTGCAATGATGAGAATGGTCAGCATGGTCCAGTACAGTAGCACATGCAGCTCCTGAGCACTTGAAACATGGCTAGTGCAATTCAGGAACTGAATTTTAAATTTACTCTGTTCGCTGGTGGCTACTATATTGGACAACTGGGTCTAAAAGGCTTTCAAAGACCCACCTTTCTTAGTGTGACTGCCCACTCTTTACAGAGCTTGCCCATGTTGCAAATCAGAAAGCCTGGTCTTTTAGGATCAAAAAAAAAAGGGGGGGAGGGACTTGAAAGGCTCTGTTTTTTATCACCATAAACTCTGATTTGCTTTATATTAGTTCCTGTGCTTACCCAGCTTGCCAAGAGCCATGCCTCAACCCGTGCTGAGCACCTCTGGACCCTGGAATGCAGAAGGAGGCAGACCTACCCAGCCAGTGTCTGTTCCTCCGGCCGCCTGCAGCCTACCACACAAACCCCAGCTCTCACACCTAACCCCACCGTCCTCTCCACCTTTCTAAATCCTTTGTTCCCAGCAAGTTACTCCTTAGGGAAGCCTCCTCAACTCTACACTCTGAATCTACTCCCTGAGTTACAGAGGCTATGGTACCATATGTTCTCCTGTGAGCATTTAATAATCTGTGATTAACCACAAGGAAATAAGAAAAACAAGACTGCCTTTTTGTACCCACACTTGGAAACCAAAAGTAAAAAATCCAAGTCATGTGAGAGGGACTAGTGGTCATCTGAACAGCAACTCCACAGTCACCAGTTTCAATCCATCAGTAAGTCTTAAAAAACAAGATCTAGAGGGCAACAACAGACTGCTGAGCAAACAGGCACAAGAATAAATGGTGGGGCCTGTGCTATGGCGAGTGGGTTAGCTGCCTGCAGAGCCAGCATCACATATGGGTGCCAGTTCAAGTCCCGGCTGCTCCACTTCCCATCCAGCACTCTGCTGTGGCCTGGGAAAGCAGAAGACGGCTCAACACCTTGGGCCCCTGCGCCCACGTGGGAAATCTGGAAGAAGCTCCTGGCTCCTGGCTTTGGATCGGCCTAGCTCCAGCTGTTGCGGCCACTTGGGGAGTGAACCAGCAGATGGAAGACCTCTCTCTCTCTCTCTTACTCTCTGCTTGTGCCTCTGCCTAACTCTGCCTTTCAAATAAATAAATAAATGGAGAAAAGGCAGTCAGGACTGGATGGATCAATTTGAAAGGGGAGGGTAGACAGTGTCTTAGGCAAGATGCTGCTGCAGGTGCTGAGCGACCCCTCTTAAGATCACCTGAACTACCTCCGATCTGGTGCCAGGCTTGCTGCAGAGGGCACCCCTCAACAGCGGCTCAGGAGACAAGCGCAGGGAAACAAGCAGCAGCATGCAGACTGGCACAGTGTATGTCACTCAGTAGTGTCCGAGCATGGTTTATGGGAGTGTCTGGAACTCCTGAGACAGAAGCTCGCTCTCCAGATCTGCTGGGCTGAAGAACAAGGCCAAAGGCATGGGAAGTCAACAGCATCTTGGGACCCGAGAGTCCGGCAGGCCAGCCCCCCGAGCTTTGGGCTGCCCACACCATTATCCCAACTTCGCTCTTCAGGGAGTGAAACCACTTCTAAGTATACTTCTAAGTATAATGGTTGCTAGCAAGACAAGGTCACCACGGGAAAAGTTTCACTTCAAATACACTCTTCAAGCTCATCTGTATAGAGACCATTGTTCACTATGGTATTTTTTCCTTAAAATAATACTTCTAAATATTAAATACTAAAATATTTAATATTTCACTTTTAATGATCATTTAATTTCCTTTGTCTTTTATTTTTATCATTTATTTATTTGAAAGGCAGAGTGACAGAGAGACACCCACACATATACAGAAAGAACGAGAGTGAGAGAGAGTCCATGTTTCCATCTGCTGATTCACACCCCAGATTCTCACAACAGCCAGGACTGCGCCAGGCTGAATCTAGGAGCCCAGCATTCCATCCAGGTCTCCCATGTGGATGGCAGGGGCCCAAGCACTTGAGACATCATTTGCTGCATTCTCAGGCACATCAGCAGGAAGCTGGATCGGAAGCAGAGGAACCAAGACTTGAACCTGCACTCATGTGTTGGTTGCAGTTGTCCTAAACAGTTGTTCCACAATGTCTTCTTTCCTTTGCCCCCACCCCTTTTTAAGATTTATTTATTTATTTATTTGAAAGGCAGAGTTACACACAAAGGCATAGGCAGAGAAAGAAAGGTCTTCCATCTGCAGGTTCACTCCCCAAAAGACCACAACGGTTGGAGCTGTGCCGATCTGAAGCCAGGAGCCAGGAGCTTCCTCTGGGTCTCCCACGTGGGTGCAAGGGCCCAAGGCACTGGGCCATCTTCTACTGCTTTCCAGGCCACAGCAGAGAGCTGGATGGGAAACGGAGCAGCTGGGACTTGAACTGGCATCCCATATGTGATGCTGGCACTGCAGGTGGCGGCTTTACCTGCTATGCCACAGCGCTGGTCCCCCTTCCTTTGCCTTTTAAACTACTATTCACATAGCTTTATAAATTATTAAATAATGGTTAATAGTAAAAAATGACTTTTATCTATGTGTGTCAATATGATAGCTTTTCTGTTTTCCTATCTGCTGGGTCAGTCCCTAAATACCTTCAATGAAAAGGCTGGGCAAGATCAAAGCCAGGAACTCCATCCAGGTCTCCCATGTGGATGGCAGGGACCTAACTAATTAAACTATTACCTGCTGCCACACAGAGTATGCATGAATAGGAAGCTAGAATTCATAGTGGGGCCGGGACTTGAACACAGGTGTCATAACCACTAGGACAAATACCTGCTCCACTAGGCTTTTTTTTTTTTTTTTAAAGGACTGTTACATCCAAATTTCTATAAAAGCTTAGTTCATCTTGATGGCATTTAAATGAATTCAAGAGTTGATTCCCAGGAATGGTGTTTTGGAATAATGGGTTAAGCCGCTGCCTGTAATTTCAGCATCACAAATGGGCATTGGTTCAAGTCCCAGCTGCTCCACTTCCAATCCAGCTCCCTGCTAATGTGCCTGAGAAAGCAGCAGAAGATGGCCCAAGTACTTGGGCCCCTACATCTACATGGAACTGGATGAAGCTCCTTGCTCCTGGCTTCAGATGGCCCAGCCCCAGCCATTGCGGCCATCTGGGGAGTAAACCAATGGACGGAAGATCTCTCTCTATAGATCTCTACCTCTCTCTGTAAGTCTGCCTTTCAACTAAATTTTAAAAGTTCTTTAAAAAAACAAACAAACAAACAAAAAAAAAAACTGATTCCCTTGAGGCAGCATTATGGCACAACAAGTTAAGCCCCAGCTATGATGCCAGCACTGGTTAGAGTTCCAGCTGTTCCACTTTTGATCCCTACTACTGCACCTGGGAAGGCAACAGAAGGTGGCTCAAGTGCTTGGGCTCCTGCCACCCAGGTGGGAGACTCAGAAGGAGTTCTAGGCTCCTGGTTTTATCTTGTACCGCTCCATGTTCATCATCACAAGTTCAGTCTTCCAGTCCCATCTGCTGTTACCAACATCTGGGAGATGCCCAGAGCTACACAAATGACTCAGCCGGGTGCTTAAATCTCTACCAGCTAAAAAGGAGAAACCTTCATGTTAGCTTTCATCAAAGGTTAAAATAAAGGGTTTTTCAAACAAAATCTTCATATCTAAAAATTAAAGTCAAAATTTTAATTCTCCACAGATCTTTGTTGGTTCAGGGGTAGGTGTCTGAGATCCTGGTGCAGATGCTGCCCGGGATGCTCACATCCTACATAGGAGTTCCTGGGTCCACGTTCCAGCTCTGCTTTCAATCCCAGCTTCATGCTAGTGCATATGCTGGTAGGCAGCAGGTGGTGGCTCAACTACTTGGGTCCCTGCCACCCATGTGGGAGACCCTGATAGAGTTCCAGCTTCTGACTTCCGTTCTATTCAGGCCTGGCTGCTGGGGGCATTTAGTGGGGGAAACAGCAGATGAGATATTTCTGTCTCTTTCTCTGCCTCTCAAATACATAAAAATTTTAAATAATAAAAAGCATTTGCTCAGATGACCCATTTCCTGCAAGCAGAATCCAGCTGCCCCTCTGCATACCTGCCTTTGCAGAAGGGACTGCACATGGAGGCAGGGACCTGTGACCTCAATATAGACCTTAGAAGTGCCGATAAGTATCAAAGTCAGGCTTGGGTGCCAGCGCTGTGGCGTAGCAGGTAAGGTTGTACCACCTGCAGTCCTGGCATCCCATATGGGCGCCAGTTCATGTCGCAGCTGCTCCACTTCCAATCCTGCTCTCTGCTATGGCCTGGAAAGCAGTGGAAGATGGCCCAAGTGCTTGGGGCCCTGCACCCACATGGGAGACCCGGAAGAAGCTCCTGGCTCCTGGCTTCAGATCCACATAGCTATGACCATTGCCGCCATTTAGGGAGTGAACCAGCAGGTAGAAAACCTCTCTCTCTCTCTTTCTCACTCTCTCTCCCTCCCTCTCTCTGTAACTGTCTTTCAAATAAATACAATAAATCTTAAAAAAAAAAAAAAAAAAGTCAGACTTGTCCACTTTGAGGGGAGAAAGGAGGTGGGATGAGGCTGAAAAGAAGAGGCCAGAATGCAGCCACCTCTCAGGAACAGGGGTTCAGGAAGCAGCTTATCTGGGGGAGAGGGAGCTCAGTGCAGGCCAACAGGTAAGGGCCAAGGAAGGAGCCTACCATCCAGCTCCTTCTCTATGGAGTCCATCCGGTGTGTGACTTCATCCTGCAGGGACTCCACGTGGGTCAGCAGGTTAAACTGCCACTGGTGCTGGGAGCTCAGCAGCCCCTCCCCACCTCTGTCCAGCAGCTTCCGAGCAGGGGCTTCTTCCGGGAGGATGCTTTTGGAGACATAGTCCCTCACCTGGGGGAGCAATGCAGGGAGTTACTGAGTGCGGGAGCCTCCTAGGCCCTTTCCTAAGCAGCCAGAGTCTGGAACCACCTGAGAAACCAGCTGCAGTCTGTAGACTCCAAACCCCTCACTCCGTTTACCCTTTCCCCTGGACCCGTCTCACCACCGCAGGGCAGTACAGACCTCTGGCTCAGGAGGCCCCACAGCTGCTTCTCACTGACTGGCTCAATGCCCTGGCCTGAAGGCGGAGTCACAGAGTGGCTTCCAGAGCCCTGGGATCTGACCAGAGCAGGGCTAGTGGAGATAAGGGTTAGTATGTGGGAGCGCACACAATTGAGTTTCAAGTGCCAGCTCCATTTCCTGCAGAATGTGTGACCCAGCAGCAGTTATTTCTCTCTGAGCCTCTGTTCTTCAGGAGAAAGATGAGAAATAGTAAAACCTACTTTGAGGGTTCGGGAGGATGGAACAGAATAATAATAAAACAGGATCAGCTCATGGATACTTCCCCAACAACAAAGGCCCACAATCTCCTAATGCTGAATCGTGTACCAGACCCTAGAAACCCGCCTGTCCACAGGACCACAAGCCTTTTCTGGAATTTGGGAACTCCACCTAGCATTCACTTATTTTAAATGAAACAGATTATAGCTAATATTGATTTAGTGTTTACTATGGGCAAAACCATGTGCTAGGAGCTTTTCTCAAATACACTGTGCAGCAAATGAGGATCTGTCACTGGCCATCCAGCAGGTAGGGAAACAGGTCTGCAAAGGGAGGCAAAGGAACTTGCTCAGAATCACAAAGGGGCCGAGTCCAAGCTCAGCTGGGTCTTTCTTAAAAGACAGGGTCCTTATCACCTTCCTCAGCACTGTCTGAACCTGTGACCCTCATAACCCTTGAGGGGCTTACAGCCCAGGATGCTTCCTCCTGGCCATGTGTAGCCGGCCATGCCCTTAATGCCAGCAACACCACCCTGTGGGATCAAGGGTGAGACCAGAGGTGACAAGGGCAAGAAAGTCCTCCAATCAATCACAGAGGGCACAATGACCCTGGAAACAGCTCGAGATGAACACACTGGCAATGATGGTGGCAGAAGGCTCCAGAAGAGAATGACCTGAATAACAGCTACAAAAGTGGCTCTGAGGCCGGCGCTGTGGCTCAATAGGCTAATCCTCCACCTTGCAGCGCCGACACACTGGATTCTAGTCCCGGTCGGGGCACCAGATTCTGTCCCGGTTGCCCTTCTTCCAGGCCAGCTCTCTGCTATGACCCAGGAGTGCAGTGGATGATGGCCCAAGTACTTGGGCCCTGCACCCACATAGGAGACCAGGAGAACCACCTGGCTCCTGCCTTTGGATCAGCGCGGTGCGCTGGCCACGGCGGCCATTGGAGGGTGAACCAACGGCAAAAGGAAGCCCTTTCTCTCTGTCTCTCTCTCTCACTGTCCACTCTGCTTGTCAAAAAAAAAAAAAAAAAAAAAAAAAAAAGTGGCTCTGGAGAAAACAGAGGAAATCTGCAAATATCTTAATAAAATGGACCCTTGTTATGACCAGGCTGCAAAGTTAAAAGAAAAGTAAGTCAGTCACACAACTATATTGAAAAAACCAGGCCTAACCAAACACCTGACTCACTGTCCACTAAGAATCAGCACCTAGGTGCAACTATGAAGGAAACGGAGTGTCCCCACCCTGGTTCCATTTCTGGAACTCCTGGCAGCTTCCCACCTCTCCACTCCCACCTCACCAACCACACCATTTTGTGGGTGTTTTCTGGAACCAACAATCGTTAGCTTAAGTGAGCTCTCTTGACTTTGCATTCATTTAATAGAAAACATGTGCATGTTAAACAGATTTAAATACAGTTTTCTGGCTGACTATCTTGCACAGAACAGGTAACCTACCAGGAGAAGATACAAGCACTCCAACACTGAGGAAGAACAAGTACGAGGAGCCACATACCTTTGGGGAGCTGGGTTTGGGGTCACTGTCGCCCCTGCTCCTGTCTTGGTCTAGAGGCCAGCCCAGACGAGGGGAGAGGGAGTCGTCGCCGTTCTCGTGGAGTGGGTTGACTGCATCGTCCAGGGCAGAGCCCCGCGTCTCCACCACCAGCTTCTGTTCCACAGCAGGGTAGTAGGCGCGGGGTTTCTGGTAGCAGTGCTCGCTGGTGATATACGACTCCTCCATGGAGCGGGGCAGGGGCTTCTCCACTGCCCCGTTCAAAGTTCTATAGCTGGGGGCCTCTTCCCTGCTCCTGGTGTCCACGATGCGGATGTGCGTGGACTGAACTCTCCCCTCCCCAGAGTGCTGTTTCCAAGGCTGGCACCACAGCTGCAGATCGGGGTGCTCCCTGCTTCTGTTGGGAGGGCAGACAGGGAAAGGCTTTTTGCTAACTGGCACGACGGCAGAGCTCCTCAGTTCCCACCTGGGCCAGCTGGTCAAAGCCCACCATTCGCTAAGCAAAAGGGAGAGCCAATCTCCAGGCTTAAAAATTTCTACTTTATGTAAACTCCAGCTTTTAACTCTTCTCTACCACTAAGAATCTTTACTACAACCTTAGATCATTAAACAAAAGGAAGATGGAAAGGAGGGAGGGTGGGCGGCAGGAGTGCCCTTCAGGCACAAGCAGGTGGACAGAGAGCTGTGATTCACATTTGGTTCATTTAGGAATGTCCTGAGGGGCCACTGCTGTGGCTTAGCGGGTAAAGCTGCTCCCTGCTCCTCATACAGGTGCCAGTTCAAGTTCCACCTACTCCACTTCCAATCCACCTTCTGCTAATGCCCTGGGGAAAGCAGCTGAAGACAGTCCAAGTGTTGGGCCCCTGCCACGCATGTGGGAGACCTGGAAAAAGCTCCTGGCTCTGGCTTGGCCTAATGCTGGCCATCATGACCATTTGGGGAGTGAATCAGCAGAAGGAAGATCTCTCTCGATCTCTATTTCTTTGTCTTTCCCTCTCTCTCTGACTTTCAAATAAATAAATAAATAAATCTTAAAAAAAAAAAAAAAAAGTAATGTACTGAGAAAATGCGGGGCCTTCCTGGTTGTCACAACCCTGAGGGGTGATACCAGCATTTAGTTCACAGAACCCAGGGACACTAAGAATCCTGTCATGTTCAGGCAACCCCATATGGAGAAGAACCATCCCAAGGCAGAACGGCCAACAGTGCCTTCGTGACCCCCAGAGATAAACACTGAAAGCAGCAGCTTGCTCGCCAGCAGCTCCTAGACAGAAGTACCCCTGCCTCTTAGCTGCAGAAATGCAACTGCCCATGAGCGCAAAGGCTGCAGCAACTTGGCATAACCCCAAGTTCTACTCCCCAGGTGTGCAGCTAGCCTTGCACGGCTCTCCCATTCCACTCCTACCCACAGAGGAAGGAGAAGAAGCAACTGGTACCAAGGCAGCCAGAGTCCCTGGGCCACCTCCAGGAAGGGTATCAGAGCCTGAACCCAGAGCCGAGACACACCTCTGTAATCAGAATGGTGCAGGAGAAATGGGGTTGTCTTGCTAACTTCTAGGGCCACTGCCATCTGAAATATGTTAACATGGAGCTCATGAGCCATAGTTCAGATCTGCTCTTTATACAAAAACTATAAGTCTTTGCCTCTTTTGTACTAGAGTTTTTGCCTTCCCAGCTACAACCTAGAATCCCAACTACTCTTCCTGACAAGGATGACCCTGACCACCCCTTGTTAGCCCTGTCAATCATGAAGAAAGTATGCATAGCTATCACTTTTAAAATGATACTCTGAAATGACTCCTAGTTTTATTGTTTGCCTGTGCACAAAACTGCACAAGGCCCCTTGGGAACAATATATCTGACAATGAAAACCCAGAGCCCGTGACTGCACAGACTATCCAGGGTACAAAGACACAACGGCCCCTGTCCCTTTTCCGGGAGCTTTCCTCCATGCATAATGATTAACAGGATCTCCCTATGCTCTCTTCTGAATTGCCATGAGTCTGATTTAATTCCAGTGCAAACAAAGTCACTTTTATAAAGATGAAGGCTTTAAACCAGGATTCAGAAAGACAAGGTTAGAGACTATGGTGCAGGGCCAGAGGCACTGGCATTTCAATGAGAGAGTACCATCTGAAGGAATCCTCAAAGGAAAAGAAACAGAGTTGACAAGCAGCCCCTCACAGGGACCACTGTCCACCTACTTCAGTCAATCTAGCACCTCATTAAGAACAGACTAGCTGGGTTCATACGGGGTAAAGTTTCCTATCTTACAAAATGTGAGGGAACAGCCAATCTCTGATACCCCACCTGGGGCTGTCAACAGATGCAGTTCACCTGAACAGATAATGGCAAAGCAACTGCTAACTGCCTTCCATATCCATCTTCCCCTCTTCCTCTCACACCCACCCCATTCCCCAGTTTGGGCAGGCCACAGCGCCACCCAGCCACCTGGCCAGCCTCCACTGCAGTCAGCTGTGTCTGTGAAACTGCTCGCCCTCCCCTTCTTTTCTCTTCCTCCTTCTTAGGTGCTGGGGCAGAGTCAAGGTTCAAGTTTCCTTCTATCATGCAGATCCCAAGACCACACAGAGCAATAAAAGGAAACCAAGTCCCCAAATCTCTGGAGAGAGGACTTCTACCTGGCCTAGACTTTCGCTTATCCCTCCACCATTCATTATGTGAGAAAGAAACTGCCATTTTGGTTGAGTCTCTGTTTTAGGGATCTTTGTTATAGCAGCTTAACTTTTAGCCAAACCAATACAGATCCTTGATAAATGTCCCCTTGCTGGGCCAGACCCTGAGCAAGGCCTCTGTGTGCCAGAGAACACAGAGGAAGCAGACTCTCACCCTGCCATCTCCAGGCTCTGGTGGTCCACTCTCCTGACAGAGGCCTCCAAGACTAATCAGCACACAGGAAGTCTTGTCAGATAGCCAATCAAATCTTAACTCACCCACAGCACTAGTATGTCATTGCTTATGACTTAATTAAAACAGCCTCCTATAGAAAGAACATAGGGGGTTCATAGGAGAAGCAGTCCCTGCCAAAGACTCTACTAACATGCAAAGAAAGCTCCCAAGGTCACTGCCAAGGAGAGGCAGTCAGAAAGGTGCAGGACAGTACCTGATGACAGCCACTCAAGGCCCACTCAAGGCCTCAGCTGCTGTATTCAGTAAGTAGCTTATAAAAGCCAACAGGAGCAACATGTCTTTAACAGAGCTTCCACAGGTTTGGGGCATATGATATGGAGAATGCAACCACAGAAGGGAGTGCACACTCAGTCCTACTCCTCAAGCCATTGGCCCCTGGAAGCCAGACGCGGCCTAACATTTTCTGTGTGAGCAAACTGCCATACTAGAGAGCAGGCCTGCCAAAACTCTCTCGCCCAACAGCATTCAGTTCTGCCCTGTATACCAACCAAAAGTGTTTGGGATAAAAGGATACACAAAATGTGTTACTTACACCCAAGAGAGTGCCATTTAGCCTCGAAAAGCAAGGAAACACTGGCATATGCTACAACAGAGATGGACCTTGAGGACATTACGCTAAGTGAAGCAACCCAGTCACAGAGAGGCAAATACTGTATGATCCCACTTACACGGGGTGCCCAAAGAGATCACATTCACACAGGCAGAAAGAAGAACAGTGGCTGCCACAGACTGGAGAGACGGGGAATAGGGAGTTCTTAAATGGGTAGAGAAATTCAGTTTTGCAAGATGAAGAGTTTTGGAGACTGGCTGCCTAATAATGTGATAACTTAACCAAATAGAGACGTACACCTAAGAATGGTAAAGATGGGTGATTTTATAGTATGTATATCTTACCATAATTAAAAACAAACAGAAAACTCAGAACTACACACCAAAACAAAAAACAAACCAAACTACAAACACACACACCCTATCCTGATTATGGTGGTGGTCACATGGGTATATACTTCTGTTAAAACTCAAGGAACTCTGGGAGTGGCCATTTAGCCTACCAGTAAAGATGCCCTTGTCTCACACCACAGTATCTGGATTTGATTCACAGCTCCTGCTCCTGACTCCTGCTTCCCACCAATGCAGACCCTGGGAAGCAGCAGGTGCTGGCTCAAAATTGGGTTCTTGGCACCTACATGGGAGACTTGGATTTTGTTCTGGCTTCAGCTCAGCCTGGGATTGCAGGTTTTTGGGGGAGTGAGCCAGCAGATGGGAGCACTGTTTGTCTCTCTCTGCCTCTTAAATAAATAAAAAATAATTTTAAAAAGTTTTTTTAAAACTCAATTAACTCTTAAAGGCAGGTAAACTATATATTAAATATTTCTCAGTAAAGTTGATTTTTAAAAAAGATCATCTGACATTTGGCATAACAGTTAAGATACTGCTTGGGGTGCCTGCATCCCACGTTGGAATATCTGATTCTCGATCTGGCTGTGTTTATGATTCCAGCTTCCTGCTGGTGCACACCATAGGGTACGGTGGGCTATGGTTTGGGTGGCTAGGTCACTGACACCCATGAGA
The DNA here is from genome assembly GCF_051225735.1 of Oryctolagus cuniculus. Lineage (NCBI taxonomy): Eukaryota > Metazoa > Chordata > Mammalia > Lagomorpha > Leporidae > Oryctolagus > Oryctolagus cuniculus. The sequence goes on from NC_142877.1 coordinate 22,349,524, forward strand.
GAGGCACAGATTGAGTTACAGGCTCCTGACTTCAGCCTGAGCCACTGTGGGAGTGAAGCAGTATATGAGATCTCTAGTTTCTCTCTCTGCTTTTCAAATAAGTAAGTAAACAAGACTGAATTTGAGACCTTTACTAAAATTCTCAGTTACATGATAAACGTTCTTTTTTTAACTTATTTTATGTTTCAATTGATTTATTTCATTTTGTTTGAAAGGCAGAGAGACAAAGGGTACACATTAATAGGAAGCTAGAATCGGGAGTAGAGTCCAAATTCAAACCCAGGTACTCCCATGTGCCAAGTGGGGATACCTAGCGATGTCTTTTTTTTTTTTTTCCTAAAAGACTTATTCTATTCCATCTATGGGTTCACTCCCCAAACAGCCACAACAGCTGGAGCTGAGCTGATCCAAAGCCAGGAGTCAGGAGCCTCTTCAGGGTCTTCCATGCAGGTCTAGGGGCCCAAGCACTTGGACCATCTTCTACTGCCTTCACAGGCAGATATGCAGCTGGCATAGGAACTGGCTCCTGCATGGGATGCCGGCACCGCAGATGAAGGTTCAACCTACCACGCCACAGCGCCAGACTCCAAGTGATGTCTTAACTGCTAGGCCAAATGCCTGCCCCCTTATCAAGTCTTTTTTCAAAAGATTTATTTATTTGGAAGTCAGAGTTATACAGAGAAGAGAGGCAGAGAGAGAGAGAGGCGGAGAGAGGGAGAAGGAGAGGGAGAGAGGGAAAGGTGGGGAGAGAAAGCGAGGTCTTCAATCCGATGGTTCACTCCCCAATTGGCTGCAATGGCCAGAGCTGGGCTGATCCAAAGCCAGGAGCTTCTTCTGGGTCTCCCACACAGGTGCAGGGGCCCAAGGACTTGGGCTGTCTTCTACTGCTTTCCCAGGCCATAGCAGAGAGCTGGATCGGAACTGGAGTGGCCGGGTCTCAAACCAGCACCCATATGGGATGCCAGCACTTCAGGTCAGAGCATTAACTTGCTGAGCCACAGCACCAGCCCCTCCTTATGAGTCTTAAGACTGATTTTTTAGCTTTACAATTTTTCAAATTTGTTCCACCCCCAGATGGTCCCCAAAGCTGCAGACATCACACTTACTGCAAGATGCTCATCTTGAGCTGCAGGCCGTGCAGAACCTCGATCACTCTCTGCACATCGCCAAGAAGCTGGTGGGTGGCCACAATTTTCTTGGCATTCTGATGAGAGTAGTTTTCTTCTAGAAATGCCAGGCCATGCATGTGTCCCCTGCTCAACCACTCCTTGTCATACCAGTACTTGAAGCCAGGCCTCTGACCTAAAGCAGTGACAATGAGAGGGTTAAATGTGGCCTGAAGGAAACCCAGGCCATTCAATCATCATAGGAACACTGGAGGATAGGTTAGTGTGCTCTTTTTGCTAATTCATTCAGTGTACATTCACCTGGCACCAACTATATGCTGAGCTCTCTACTAGGTGTTGAGGATAAGACAGTCAGTAAGGCATGGATTGTTCTGATCTCTTGCGACTGGTCAGAAGTGCAGTGGAAAAAATGAATTATCTCATTAAATGTAAATCATTTCACTGCCTCCCTTACTTAAAAGCTTCCACAGCTTGCTATTGCTCCAAGAAGGAAACCCAAAGCCCTACCCTGGCTTAATGAGGTCCACAGAACTCAGCTCCTTCCTGCCCTCCTCCACCACCCATACAGTACCTTGCTTTCCATTTCCAGAACACAGCAAACTCTTTCAGGTTTGGCATCTTTGCTATAGCACCCTCATGTCTGGAGCAACAAACCCCAAGGGCTTTGCAAGGCTGGCTCCTCACCGCCCAGCCAGCCACCCCTCAGAGCCTTTGGCTATCTCCCAAAGTGAGGAAACCCTCACCAGTGCTTTCCAGCCATTCCCCACCTGACAGCTTCCCCCTCTCCACCTAACAGTCTAGTTGTTTATGTAACTTGTTGGCGCATGCTCCTGGGCCCCCTATCCTACTCACAGGCAGAAGGGGCAGAACCACCTAGCTCATGATTGTGTCCCCAGGGCCTGGCAAAATGTATCTTGAATGAGTTTACCAAGTGAATGAAAAGAAGCTCCAGGTCCCTCTCCAGATTCAACACCTACCAACCCCCTTCCCTTCTCTGGATCTCCCATTCCCGTCTGTCACAGGACAGATGAACTGGATGGTTTCAGAGGTCTTATTCATTACAGGGCTTCTTAGGGAGGTCCAAAATCATAGCACATGTGACTTGGCATCACTTCTTGTTCCAAGAGCCCAGGGGGCAGCTTTCAACCAGTCTGTTGGTCACCTGTCAGAATCTACAAAAACTCTGACATCATCCAAGTGATCCCCACCAAGTTCACTGGGCTCCTTTGGGCTTTGCTAATGCACATGATGGGGATGTATGTACCTCAATGCTGCTGAACCTTTTTAAGCAATCTTTTAAAAACCAATCAGATTGAACGTTGGGCCCAACCCCTTGCAGAGTCCAATAATCTGTAAGCACGAACCCTGTGACAGACACTTAGTATTCATCAGTTCAAGAGGAGTCAATTCACAGCCCTGGTAATTAACGCTACAGAAGAAATTAAAAGTGCAAAGGAATTGATAAAGATGGCATATGTGACTTCAGAAAGAAGAAAGAGTGGAGACAAAGATAAGGTCAACAACAAAGATATCTAAAAGGTGCCACACAGAACCTTGGGGAAGCCTCCAGAGGCAGCTGTTACAGGCACTGGTGCTCCAGTAGGATTCATGGTAGCACTAACTGTTTCACAAGACAAAGTCAGAGACCAGCAGGTCCTCATTACTTATCTGCCATTAACTGATGGAGTGATCTTGAGCCAGTCATGTCCCTTCTGGGCCTGTTTGATTGCCTTTCTAATTATCTGACCACATTCTTTCCTTATAAAGAGACAAACAGAGGCAGATTCTTCTCTGTCTATGGACTAATCTAGTACAAGGACTCACAAAAGAGGTCACAAGAGAGGTCATCAGGTCCAAATGAACTGTGGTGGCCAGTCTTTCCCTACACAAACAGCAAAATCAAGAGCTGACCTTCCAAGCACATTCTAATCCCAATTTGCTTTAGGGGGTTAGGAAAAGTCATTTAGATCCTCTGTCCACTGATGTCTTCCTTACAAGCAAAAACAGCAGTAAGAGTTCCAACAAGGTCCACCACAGAAGACCAAAGGATAACGCACAGGCTCTCAAGAATAATGTGGCTGTAAGGGAAGTGGGACACTGCAGCTGAGGCAAAGACTCAACAATGTCACCACCCACTGACAGCAAGACAAGAACCACGGATTCATCCACCTCTTCTGGAAAGGGGCACCCAAGGCAACCATGTAGCCATGAAATGAACTGATCCTACGGCCTGGAATTAAATCATGCTCTGGAGAGTGAGGGGCTCCATGTAACCATGCCTTTGACCTTCTCCTCCAAGGGCACAGCTCCCCTCCAGGGAGCAGAGATGCAAAGGCAGGTTTCCAAACCTCCTGTAGCTCCCAAAAAGCCAAGTACAGAGCCCACACAGTCAACCTTGTGATTCAAGAACAAGAGAAGATGCTCACTGCAGCAGCACGCATGCTAAAATGGAAACAATAGGAGTACAGAGAAGATTGGCATGGCCTCTGCAAAAGGATGATGTGCACATTTCCTAAATGTTCCATATTTTTAAGAGTTTCTTTGTACTTTTAATTAACAATACTCTACTATACACTTAAATTTTGTTGAAAGGGGCTGGTGTTCTGGTGTAGCAGGTTAAGGTGCCATCAGTGACATCAGCATGCATATGGGCACCAGTTTGAGAAACTACTGCTCCACTTCCAATCCAGTTCCTTGCCAAAGTGCCTGGGAAAGTGGTGGAAGATAGTCCAAGTGGTTGGGCCCCTGTCACCTGAGTAGGAGAGCCAGATGAAGGTCCTGGCTTTGGTCAGGCCCGGCATTGGCCATTGCAATCATTTGGGGAAGAACCAGTGGATGAATTATCTCATTCTCTCTCTTTATCTCTCCTCTCTGAACTCTGTAACAGCAGTAGGAGTTCCTACCAGGTCCACCACAGAAGACCAAAGGACAACGCACAGGCTCTCAAGAATAACCTGGCAGTAAGGGAAGTGGGACACTGCAGCTGAGGCAAAGACTCAACAATGTCACCACCCACTGACAGCAAGACAAGAACCACGGATTCATCCACCTCTTCTGGAAAGGGGCACCCAAGGCAACCATGTAGCCATGAAATGAACTGATCCTACGGCTATGGAATTAAATCACCACTCTGAAGAGTGGACAATAAATAAATAGACCTTACGATTTTTTGTTGTTGTTAAAAGAATACATCTCATTTTTTTTTTTAAACCACAATTAAACAAAACATCCTGGGTCAAGACCAGTCTTCCACTACATAAGCCTTTTCACCCACACTGTGGTGTGGTGAGTACTCGGACAGGACTACAGCCAAGGGCACAGCTCAGGTGGGCTAAGGACAAAGGAGTTGGAGTCTAGCTGAGGTCAAAGAAGTGAGGTTCAAGACCACAGACACTTAGGAGGCATCATAGCCAGGTGTGCTATGGAAAAGGCTACATACTGTGAGTATCCCTGACTCCAGAAATCTCTACCTGGAGGGTCTTGGCAAACATAACAGGTGTATTTCTCGGGCACATTTTCTTCCAGTAATCCCATGCAGACCCCATGCTGCCAGCACTGGCACTCTTCACACTGTTAGAATTAAAGAAGCAACAAAAATTAAACTCAGAAGGTATCCTCTACCAAAAGGAAGACCCACCTGCTTGGAGGGAGGACAGTAGGAGAGGGGAGGGAGGGGCACTCCCACTCACTTCTACAGACCTGAGCTGCGGCCACAAATGTGGACAGGTACTGTCTAATATGGTAATATGGCGGCTCCACATGGGGCTCCATATTTAAACAAACACATTAAACTCATTTCCTCAGTCACAGTAGCAATATCATAAGTACTCACAAGCCACATAAAGCCAGTGGCTGCTATACTATGATATTTAGATCTATTAAAAACAGCACTGATCTCATCAGAACAACTATTTTTCACTCCCATTTCTATAGACTTTTGCTTTCCTGATCCCTTTATGGGAATGCAGTTTACACTGTCGAATCTGGAAAAAGGCTAACCTGAAATGAGGAAAGGGTGAGATGGAGTTTGGCTGAGACATTCATTAGTGGTGTGACTCCTCAGGACACTTCTCTTCCCTGGACTTCAGTTTCCCCATCTGCAAAATGGGACATGATTCCTACCTGCCCCAGGGCTGTCTATGAGGATTCAATGGGTCACATAAAAAAAGCTCCTACTGCAGACCCCAGCTCACAGCTCTATGTATGACATGGTTGCTACTACTAGAGAGCAAGCCAATTCACTCTGAGCCCTCCTGGAGGCATCACACATGTTAATGGTTTGCATTTATTCTTTATAAACCTCACAGAGGGTCACACAGCTGATGGGAGGCAAAGGCAGGCCAAAACACAACCCTGGCAGATTTAATCTCTATGGTCACTTGCCTTCCTGGGATATTGGGAAGGTGAGAGAGCAGGAGGAAGAGAGGGGAAGGAAGGAGTCAGACAACGAAGGCAGCAATAAGAGACAGTGAGTAGCTGAGGACAGAAGTTCAAGAACTACAGAAGAGAGAGTAGAGAACGGAGAGGAAAGGCAGGAATTCCAAGGAGACACTAGGACACTTCAAGCAATTCCAGACCAAGGCCCTGAATTTTTAACTACCCTACCCACAGGTTAGCCTGGGAGGAGGACAGGGAGCTATACAAGGGGCTGCAAATCCGAAGAAGAGACAGTTATCAACCACTTGAAGTCAGATGGCCTCAGCAGCAACAGGGCTTCCTTGGGCAGATACAAGGTCTCTAGGAAGCTAACCATATCAGAACCAACAGGGGCAGAGCTAGGAGAGACTTCATGTAGGATGTGATACAGATTCTTCAAATTACAGATGAGAAATGGAGGCTCAGAGAGGAAAAGTAGAGTTGGAAAGACAAAAAAAGCAGTTAAGAATAGAAAACAGACTAACAAAGATGAAACAGTATCACCAATACATTTTCTAAGTGTCTTGAGGACTAGGAATCACTAAAAATGAATCAAAACACAGCTAAATTTCAAAATTCAAAATGATAGCTTTTTTGCATGTGGGTATAGATTAAATCATTATTAAAAGTTTGATTTATGGAGCAGCAGGTTAAGATGATGCCTATAAAGCCAGCATGCCCTATCAGCACAGGTGCAAGTCCTGGCTGTTTCACTTCCGACCCAGCTCCTTGTTAATACACATGGAAAAGCAGTAGAAAATGGCTCAAGGGTGTGGGCCCCTACCACCCACATGGGAGATCTGGATGAAGTTCTAGGCTCCTGGCTTCCGCCTGGCCTCACCTCAGCTGTTGTGGACATTTGAGGAGTGAGCCAGCAGATGGAAGATCTCTATAATTCTGCCTTTCAAATAAATAAATACATCTTTCAAAAAAAAAGTTTAGGGGCCAGTGTTGTGGTGTAGCAGGTTAAGGGCTGTCTGTGACAGGGCATCCCATATAGGCGCTGGTTCAAGTCCCAGCCCTGGATGCTATGGCCATTTGGGGAGTAAGCCAGCAGATGGAAGATCTGTCTCTCCTTCTCTCTCACTGTAACTCTGCCTCTCAAACAAATTTTTTTAAAAAGCTAAAAAAAATTTTTCAAAAATTCACTCGGGTGTTGTGGCACAGTGAGTTAAGTTACAGCTTGTGACACTGGCATTCCATATTAGAGTGGCAGTACAAGTACTACCTGCTTCACATCTGATCTAGCTTCCTGCTAATGTGACTGAGAGAGTAGCAAACGATGGCCTAAGTACTTGGCCCCTGTCACCCATGTAGAAAACCAGGATGGAGTTCCTGGCTGCAACCTGGTCCATAAAGGCTGTTGTGGGCATTTGGAGAGTGAACCACCAGACTGAAGATCTCTCACTGTCTCTCCCTCATTCTCTGTCACTATTCCAAATAAATAAATAATTGTTTTGGTTATTCATTGTACCACCCTTAAAATCAGAAACAGGGAGCCAGCATTGTGGCACAGCAGGTTAAGCCACTGCATGAGACGTCAGCATCCCATGAGGCACTGGTTAAAGTCCTGGCTGCTTTGTTTCAGATCCAGCTCCCTGCTAATGTGCCTAAGAAAGCAGAAGATGGCCCAAATCTTGCCACCCACTTGGGAGATCTGGATTGAGTTCCAGGCTTCTGGCTTTAGCTTGGCCCAGCCCTACCACTGTGACAATTTGGGGAGTAAACCAGAAGATGGAAGACTGCTCTCTCCCTCTCTCCCTGTAACTCTACCTGTTGAATAATAAATCTTTAAAAAAATCTAAAAAACAAATTGGGGCCAGCATTGTAGCATAGAATGTGTGTATATATACATATGTGTATATGTGTATATATGTGTGTGTATATATATATATATATAAAGAATAGGAAACTGGCAACAACAGTTGCCTCTAGGGAATAGGTAGTTGTGGGATAAAGTGGAGCTAAGTGTTTTCTATTTGTTTTTTGGGCTTTGAACTATGTGAGTGCATTATCTAGCAACAAAGAAAAAACAAATTTAAAAATATAAAGCTTTGAAAATGAGATTCTTGTTAAAACTGCTAAATAACTTTTAGTGGAATTGAGTACTTATTGTATATTTATTGCTCTAGGGCAAAGGCCAGCTAGTTTAATTAAGCCTATAGGCCAAACCCAAGTGGAATGTTACTTTTGCGAATAAAATATTACATGAACCCAGCCGTGTGTCCTACGGACGAATAGGGCAGAACTGAGTAGCTGCTACAAACCCATGTGGTCACAAAGCCTAAAATATTTGATATATGGCCATTTAAGAACTTTGCTAAAATCTGCTCTGAAGCATTCAAAGTAATTTAAATATCAAATGCATTTCCTGATGTTCATTTCTATGTGTACCCAGGTTTCTCAAATACTCATGGTTATTCAGCAGGATTATCACAGATAAATATAATCAATCAATAATATACCTAAAGTTGATATCAGTAAGAAAATGACCAAAAGAAAATTATTTCTCTAAAATAATTCATGCACTTCCAGAAAACAATTCTAAATGTATTCCATGGTTGTTCTATATCAAAATTTAAGTTAAAATTTTATTTTAAGAACAAATTATTCCTACCTTCCTAACTAGAGGTTGAATGCATTAAAAAGGTTTAAATTATATTTGTTCTCATTAGCTCCACCTATATTAGTGACTTTTGGCTGAAGTTACTGAGTGGAAAAGGTACATTGCTCACATGAAGGAGATCATCAGAAATTGTCCCCTGGGGCCAGTATTGTGGCACAGCAGGCTAAGTCACTGCTTGTGACACCAGCATCTCATATGAACACCAGTTCAAGTCCTGGTTGCCCCACTTCTGATCCAGCTCCCTGTTAATGTGCCTTGGAAAACAGCAGAAGATGGTCCAAGTGCTTGGGCTCCTGGCTTTGGCCTGGCTCAGTCCTAGCCATTGTGGTCTTGTCTAGAGTGAACCAGCAAAGAGAAAATCTCTTCCTCTCTCTCTGTAACTCTACCTTTCAAATAGTCTTTAAAAGAAATGAAGAAGAAGAAACTGTCCCTTCACAACACAAAGTCAGCAGGACATACTCTTGACTCGAATGACAGCAAAGAAAAGTGCTAGTAAAAACCAAGGAGTTTTTAAAATATATATATATATATATATATTTTTTTTTTTTTTTTGGAAAGGCACAGTGGACAGTGAGAGAGAGAGAGAGAAAGGTCTTCCTTTTTGCCATTGGTTCACCCTCCAATGGCCGGCGGCCGGCACACTGCGCTGATCCGAAGGCAGGAGCCAGGTGCTTATCCTGGTCTCCCATGGGGTGCAGGGCCCAAGTACTTGGGCCATCCTCCACTGCACTCCCTGGCCACAGCAGAGAGCTGGCCTGGAAGAGGGGCAACCGGGAAAGAATCCAGCGCCCCGACCGGGACTAGAACCCAGTGTGCCGGCGCCGCAAGGCGGAGGATTAGCCTATGGAGCCACGGCGCCGGCTAAAAATATATCTATTTTTTAAAAGATTTATTTACTGGGGCCAGAGCTGTGGAATAGCAGGTAAAGCCGCTGCCTGCAGCACCAACGGCCTAAATGGGCACCATTTCACCTCCTAGCTGTTCCATTTTTGATCCAGCTACTTGCTAATGGGCCTGGGAAAGCAGCAGCAGATGGCCCAAATGCTTGAGCTCCTGCACTTGTGTGGGAGACTCAGATGAAGCTCCTACGCCTGGTCAACCCTGACTGTTGCAGCCATCTGGGGAGTGATTGAAGCAGTGGATGGAAGATGTCTCTTTCTCTGCCTCTTCTTCTTTGTAACTCTGCCTTTCAAATAAATAAAAAAAAAGGGGGGGGGGAGGGGGAAAAAGAGACCTTCTATCCTTTGGCTCACTCTGAAGTGGCCACAGGACTGGGGCTGGGGCTGGGGCTGGGGCTGGGGCTGGGCTGGGCTGGGCCAGCTGAAGCCAGGAGCCTGAACTCTATCCAGGTCTTCTACATGGGTAGCAGGAGCCCAAGTACTTGACCCATCTTCAGCTGATTTCCCAGACACATTAGCAAGGAGCTCAATCCAATATGGAGCAGCCAGGATTTGAAATGACGCTCATATGGAATGTCGGTGTCACAGACAGCAGTTTAACCCACTGTGTCACAATGCAGGCCCCAGCCAAGGAGCTTTGAAGTGAGCTCAACACCAGGATGCTGGGTACAAGTATTGAGTTGAGGCCAGCTTGGGGGAGGCCAGACAGAAGCTTACATGCAGGAGACAAGAAGTTGGCCCTTACTGCCCCGTAATAGTTGGTACAGCTCAATAGTTCCCAATTTCTTCACTTAGCATCAAATGGCGCATCAAGCTGCACCCTCGATACTTGACACAGCAGTCAATGGAGAAAGTACCATGAATCAGAATTGGCTTGCATACTGTTGATATGGAACAGCCTTGTCAGGAGGGGTCTTTCTTACCCACCCAGTGGGAACTCCTAGGGACAGCTGAGGGCCAAATACCATCAGGCTATCAGGGACCAGAACTGAGCACACACCCAGAAAAACAGGGTAGTAACCAAAGACCATCAACATCCTCTATAAAATAAACTTTATTAAAAAACTCCACTTAAAATTTATGTCTTCACATTATGAAACAATTTTCAAATTGTTATCCACAGAGCTTCGGAGGGACAACAAAAATGCATACTCAGGTTTCAGGCCAAATGTTAAGGCTACAGAGCCCATCCATACACAGTTTTGCACTGCTAGGCTGGCTCAGCATGATGCTGTCCTAGGACTAAGCCTTTCCTCCCATCTCTGATGAATCGACAGGACTACACTGCACGCTGTTTAGGAGGAGTCCCCCTGACAAAAGTCATGTGCATCACATTCGTGTCACTGCCGTACAGCCAGAGAAAAAGAAATGAGTCACCAAAAATGCTCCAAGTCAGCCACTATCACTCACACTCTGCCTCTCAGACCTCAGGGGAACCTGCCTGCCACCTACATTTCTGACCTGAAACATGAAGATTATCCACACCGAACTTCTGAAACCTGTTTTACTTGTTAGACATTTTGGGCTTCTGTGACAGAGTCTGTTGGGAAAGGGCTTCTGATGCTGAGAAAGTTTGGAAACCACTGAACCAAGGTATTCTGAAAACCAGAAAGGTCAGGTGATCAAGGAGACCTTCCATGCACCCTTGAGTCCCAGAGGTTAATATGTAGGCTCCTAAAAAAAGAAAGACACTCCCTAAACCCAAAAAGTGTGAGAGAAAGACAGAGACAGACAGACAGAGAGAGAATGTGTGTGTGTGTGTGTGTGTGTGTGTCTCAGAGAGAGAGCAAGAGAGCGTGTGCGCGCGCGTGTGTGTGTGTGTGTGTGTGTGAGTGAGACTGTCCATGTGTGGGCTCCTGTGCCTGCACACTGGTAAGGAAAGGTGAGTCTGCTAGCTTAAACAGTGCTGTTATATTTCAAAAACAATTTTTTGTCTCATTTCTCAATTATAAATGTAAATCCCCATAACTAGGGACAGAACATCTGACTGGGTATCCTGGGTTCAAATAACCTGATAATTCATTTAATGGTTCTATATTTAATGGTTCTCCAACCATGAGCAAAATGCATCTTCATAATTTAGTTTATCCAATTTTTCCCAAAGACTTGCAACAGCCTGGCTAGAGGTAAAATGGTATTTTTGAAAATATTCCAGAAATGTTAAACCATTATTTAGTGTCACTACAATGAACACAAAGAACATTACTGGGGCCGGCACTGTGGCATAGAAGGCCAGGCCTCCACCTGCAATGCTGGCATCCCATAGTGGTACCAGTTCCAGTCCTGGCTGCTTTACTTCCAATCTAACTCCCTGCTGGTGCGCCTGGGAGAGCAGCAGCAGATGGCCCAAGTCCTTGAGCCCCTGATCCATGAGGGAGACCAGAAAGAAACTCCTAGCTCCTGGCTTCGGCCTGGCCCAGCCCCAGCCATTCCAGCTCTTTGAGCAGTGAACTAGTGGGTGGAAGATCTCTCTCATGCTCTTTCTGCCCTTCAAATATAAATAAGTCAATCTTAAAAAAAGAGAGAGAGAGAGAGAACATTACTAAGCTACATGCATGCCAAGGAACACCACCGGACCATAAAAAGAAGTCAACTATTGATGCATACACCATGGATCAATCTCAAGAAAATTACACTGAAAAGATACATTCCACATAACTCCATCCATCAACAGTCGTACAATTACATAATAAGAGAGATGTAAAACAGGTTAGTAGTTTCCAGGGCTTAGAGGTAAGGGAAAAAAGGACCGAATGGCTGGCTAACGAGGGGTAACATGAAGGAGTTTTGTGCTGACAGAGCAGCTGAGTATCTTGACTGTGGTAATGACTACAAAAGGCTACACAGCCACTTGCACATGCAAATGTGCACAGTACATGTATTTAACTGGCGAACTCTGAATAAGCTCTGTTAATTGTGCCGATGTCAATTTCCTGGTTTTGGCACTGGGCTGTGGTTTGTGTGTGCTGTTGGCACAGGAGGGCGTGTGGAGGAGGAGTGCATGGGTTTCCTGTATGTTTCTTCCCAACATCCTATGAATCTAATTATTTCAAAGTAAAAATTTTTAAAAAGCACTAGGAAAATAAAAAGTGAAAAAGCAAGTGTACCTAGTCACTCTCTGATTTCTCCAAAGATTTGAAGAACAAAGGTAAAGCCCCCAAAGCAGAGGGGATTGCTGAATACAAAAGACAAATGGAAAGATAAAGAGGCAAAAATGCAAGTGTGCATTAGATCAAGACCCATAGGTGAACCTCCAAAATTGATGTCCACAGCACTGCAGGACAAGGAAATAACATTCTAACACAGAAAGCAAGCCAAGGGCTGAGGTGTTTTTCTCATAATCTTAACAGACTGGGTCAAGGGGGTAGCCATTCCAACCCCTACTTCCATGCACACAGTAACAGAGGCAGGCCCCAGGCAGCATTGTTATACAACACAAGGCTGCCCACACTTCCAAACTCTATCATCCACCAACAGATCAGACGACTAACCCAGGGGGAAGCATTTGGCCCAGGACCAACCTCTTCCCACTCTGGTCTAAGGCTATTATCTAACCTACACCTTACCCAGGAATTCAGGATTGGGGTTGAGATCACAACCTCACTTGACGTAAGTTGTCCCATAAACACAAAAATGTAAAACTGGTGAGAGGGGAAGGGGTCATGAATGATCATTTTACAAGAAAATAAGCCAAGTAGCAAAAAGAAAAAGAATGAAATCAGCTGTGGGGAGAAGCAGGAGACAAAGTGGACTGACCGCAAGACAGAATTCCAGGTTCCTGAGCCTGGCAGCTTTCTCCGGGTTCCAAGTCCCAGGCTATTTTCCCAGCAATACTTATATTCACCCCAAAAGAATCCTAACTAATTGAACCATGACTTACTTAAAAAAAAAAAAAAAACAAAAAAAAACACTCAGATTCCCTGGCCAGCCAGGGAACTGTCAGGAATTCCTGGGGTATTTACAACAGCCCTTGGAGGCAACCAGATGAAGAACAGCTGCAATGAACAGGAAAAGAGGGGCCAGAGGCCAGCAGGTGCTAGCCAGGGAGGGTCTCACCAAGCAGGTAGGGCAAACTCACTCCAAAGGCTCCTCCCAGATTTAGAGATGACAGACACGCATGTCAGGAAAACATAGAGCAAGAAACTATGTTAAAAAACCAGCCTCCATTTCCACAGGCTGTACAGAGGCTTGGGCCACTCCCAAAGGTGAGTGCCTGCTGCTCCCCTCCTCACGGTGTGAAGAGAGGCAAGGTCCTTCCCACTGCAGGTCCCACCCGGCTCACACAGAGCCCAAGGTTAGGTTCAAGGATTCCCCAGGTCCTCTTTCACTCTATTATGGGCTATTTAAGGGCAGCCTGGGATCCCGAGGAGCCGAAAGGAGAAACAAAGCGCAGTCTGCTGCTGTTCACACTCTCCCTGGGGCTTCTGAGGTGACTCGTCACTGCTGCGGGGCTGAACTCCCCCTAGGGACCTGTTCCTGGGAGCGCTACCTACCTGAATCATGAAGTCATTCTCTTCCTGGACTTCACAGATGCAGCGGACCACTTCAAAATCATAGTGGTCATCCCCATCAAGCTCCTCGTCCGGGTTGGTGGTCACATCGACATCCTGGCCGTACTCCTCATCACTCCAAAGAAAGCTCTCAGAAGACGACTCACTCAGATTATCCTCCTCTGGGAGGAAAAGGAAAACAACAGGCATTACTGTACATTACAGTTGCACCATTTAAAGTAAAGCTCCATGAGCTTTCACGGGCTGGGAAATGGGGACCTTTGTTCCTTAGGCCTGTCCTCTCGTAACAGCCCCCCCCCCCCCCTCCAAAAGCATGCTGCGTGGTGGCACCGCACTGCGCTCTGTATCCTCATCACACTGAGAGAACGGAGCCCGCGCTAGTAGCCGTTCATTGTCAGAGGACGCACGACTCCCACCCCACCCTGTCAGGCCCTGGCTCCCAGTTGGCCTTCGTCAAGAGATACTGGTAAAGTTCTGCACACAGTGGGGAAGGAGACAGGGGAAGACTGCAGAAAGAATCAGAACCAGTACAATGCCCGAACAGTTAACGTCACACCTGCTGCGGCAGACAGTGGTCTAAGCCAAGGATCCGCAACACAATCAGAGCCTCCTTACCAGATGCTTTCACTTTCCCTTTGTGGTTTCCAGACTCTGAGCTGTGAAGCTGAGGGCTCATGTGGACGCCAGGCTTGTGTGAGGACCCGCACCTGGTGACAGCAAACGCCTTGGGTGGAGAAGGATCCTGGGAGGTGTCACTGATCTCCTCACTGCAGGGGCATTCTGGAAGCACAGTGTCAGGAAGGAATGAGCAACTGCAGATATCACCAGGGCAACACAGAGTCGATCTCTCCCAACCAACAGGGCCTGTTCCAGGGATTTAGATTTGCAGCTACCCTTGAGCATCTCAATCCCAACTGCTTCCTTTTCACTATTACCCCGTGTCCCCTTTTTGTAAGCCAGAAAACACACACTGAGAACAAAATATGGCATCCCTTTAACTCTCAAGGGTGGAAGAGATTTTCTTGCACATCTCTTTGGGGGCTAGACACACACTTTTCAAGGAGCAAATCCTTTCTAGAAAGGGTTCAGATGGGTGTAGACGGATGTTTAAGAGCTATGAATGAAGTGCAGTCACTCATCTGCACATCCTCTAGTACTTGGATGTCTTTGTGTTGACAGCACCGCACCAGAGCATGCTGGCCAGCACAGAAAGTGGGAGGCTTCCATAAATGCCAGGCGGCACCTCCTCGCAGGGCCCACGCAAGTCCTGGGACAGGCCTGCTGGTCCTGCTTCTCCCCAGAGCAGCCTCAGAGGCCACCACAGGAGACAGCACCCGCCCCCATGGTGAGGAAGCCCCCAGGCAAAACCCTCAAGGGAAGAGTTACCAGGTTTGACTTTCTTTTTCTTTTTCTTCTTCTTCTTTGGCTTCACTCTCACAAACTCTTTGAACTTCTTCTCTTTATTCTTTTCCTTGTCTTTTGCAGCTAGAATTAAACATGAGTTTAAGTGCTGACATTTTAATGTTTTGTCTTTAATGCTGGATGAAACACATCCAACGGGAAGAACTGGCACAGGCAGGGTAGCTGGTTCTTGGCCTGGCTCTGCCTGAGAAGTCGCCTTCCTTCCCCTGGAGGGCTCCTGAGATGGCTGCCTGGGGCAGAGCCATTCCTCCATCACTTAGCCTTTTTTTTATTCACTTTATTTTTTATATTATCTGAAAGGCAGAAACAGTCAGATGGAGAACTATTCATTGGTTCACTTCTCAAATATCTACAACAGCACAGGCTGGGCCAGGCCTCTGCACCAATGTGGGAGACCCAGAAGAAGCTCCTGGCTTTGCACTGGCTCAGTTCCGGTCATTGAGGCTGTCTGGGGAACAAACCAGTGGATGGAAGACCTTCTCTCTGTCTCTCCCTCTGTCTGAACTCTACCCCTCAAATACATAAATAAAATCTTAACAAACAAAAACAAAACAAAACCACCTGAATGTCAGGGCCCCCTCTCAGAGATGTTGACTTAATTGGCTTGGGATGTGGCACAGACCTCAAAATTTTTTCATTTTTTTAATTGAGGCATAATTCATAGAACATAAAATTAATCATTTTCATGTGAACAGTTCACATCTTCCAAATACGACATCAATTTCTCTACTCCTTAGAGCAAAACTCTTTAAGTTATCAATATTCCCTGTCCAAAGTTCTCCCTTTGACTTTTCCTAATTCCATTCTACAAAGCTCTCACCTATTACTCTGAGACAAGTGTTCAAATTTAGTAGATTCCCTATTAACAAATCTAGCTGTTTCTCCTCCATGTCATCAAACACAACTGTGGCATTTCAAGTAATTCATCACATGTCACTTATTAGATTTCAACAAGAGTTTGAGCATACGAATATCCTATGACCTAGCCATTCCACTTGGAGAGATCTACCCAGGAGAGAGCTTAACATATATCTACATAGGGACTGACATAGCAGCTTCACGTGTCATTACTCCAAACTGAAAATTGCCCAAATGTGCATTAACTGGGGAAGAATATACCCATCAATAGATACAGGAACATAAGGGAATCTCTTAAGTCGGCTGAGTGAAAGCAGCCAGACAAAACTAGTGCATTCTACATGATTCTATCTATAAAATGTCCTAGAAAATGACAACTAATCTCAGGAACAGAAAGCAGGGGTGGGTGCTGTGACACAACAGGTTAACCTGCTGTTTGGGACTTTGGCAACTCATATCACAGTGCTGGTTCACATCCCAGCTACTCTGCTTCCCATCCAACTAGCTGCCAATGCACCTGCGAAGCCAGCAGGTGATGACCCAGGGACCCCCAGATGCAGTTCCTAGCTCTTGGCTTTGGCCTGGCCCAACCCTAGCAGCTGTAGGCATCTGGGGGCTGAACCACGGGATGAAGCGCCATCGCGTGCACACTCTCCTCTTTCAGCCACTCTGCCTTTCCAATAAATAAATAAATAGATTTTGTAAAAACAGGGATAAAAAAAAAAAAAAGCAGGGGTCAACATTGTGGCATAGCAGGTAAAGCTACCACCTATGAAGCTGGCATCCCACTTGGGCACTGGTTTGAGTCCTGGGTGATCCACTTCTAATTTAGAGCCTGGGAAAAGCAGCTGAGGTAACATAGTTGTGTGGACCTCAACTGCATGGTCCAATACATTCAGTGGTCAGTAGCCACACACAGATGCTGAGAACCTGAAATGTGGCCAGCCTGACCAGAGATGTTCATTAAGGATTTAAAAGATTCAGTAGAAAGGGTGTAAAACAGGCTGGCGCCGCAGCTCAATAGGCTAACCCTCTGCCTGCAGCACCGGCACACCGGGTTCTAGTCCCAGTTGGGGCGCTGGTTCTGTCCCGGTTGCCCCTCTTCCAGGCCAGCTCTCTGCTGTGGCCCAGGAGTGTAGTGGAGGATGGCCCAAGTGCTTGGACCCTGCACCCACATGGGAGACCAAGAGGAAGCACCTGGCTCCTGGCTTCGGATCAGCGCAGCGCGCCGGCCATAGTAGCCACTTGAGGGGTGAACCAATGGAAGGAAGACCTTTCTCTCTCTCTCTCTCTATCTAACTCTGCCGGTCAAAATAAATAAATAAATAAATAAATAAATAAAGGTGTAAAACAACACACTGGCAGTTTTCATACTGACTGCATGCTGAGACAGTACCATAGCCCCACTTGGTCTAACACTGGGAATGCATTCTGAGAAGCACACTGTTAGACAATTTTGCCAGTGAGCAAACACTGTAGAGTGTACTTCACAAACTAAGAAAGTTACAATGTCAGGAGGCAATGTAATCAGAAGGGATTACTGTCACATTTGGGGTCCATTATTGACTGTATTTTGGAGCAAGTTAAAATATAAAATGTTTCCCCTACTTCTTTTCATATTTTAAAAATACATTGTATTTCTAATGAATAATGCAGGAAAAATGAAGAAATTCTACCATGACCATGACACATAACATCCCATAGCATATCTGAGGACTGACCTATCAGAGTCAAAGCCCTTCCCCACTGGCCAGAACCTTGATTTTGTACTGCCAGATGTCTTACAAGATCCCTTTACTACTTAATACTTATATACTTTAGGCCAGTGCCTTTACCACTTAATACTTATATACTTTAGGCCGGCGCTGCAGCTCACTAGGCTAATCCTCCGCCTGCAGTGCCGGCACACCGGGTTCTAGTCCCGGTCGGGGCACCAGATCACAATTGCTCCTCTTCCAGTCCAGCTCTCTGCTGTGGCCCAGGAGTACAGTGGAGGATGGCCCAAGTGCTTGGGCCCTGCACTCGCATGGGAGACCAGGAGGAGGCACCTGGCTCCTGGCTTCAGATTGGTGCAGCGCGCCAGCCGCAGCGGCCACTTCAGGGGTGAACCAATGGAAGTAAGACCTTTCTCTCTGTCTCTCTCTCTCTCTCACTGTCTAACTTTGCCTGTCAAAAAAAAAAAAAAAAAAAAAAAACAAAAAAAAAAAAAAAACAAAAAAAACAAACTATATACTTTAATAGAAAAGCCATAAACCAAAAACCATAAACCACAAATATGTAGTGATATTATAATCACAGGTAAAAACAAGCTGGGACAACTGAAGAGTTTATTAGAAATGCACTAATTCTTCTGTAATTCCTACCAGAAATTCAGGGTTTTTAACTTCTCTAAGTTTCAGAAGAAGTTTCTGAAAAGATTCTCCAGTAATGATATGGAATGAGACTTTATGGTAGTCCATACCACCTTCATTGTGATTTCCATACAAAATCAACAGTGTTATCAGAAAATACCCTTAGGGGCTGCTGTTGCAGTATAGTGGGTTAACCATTCCTGTCCCACATGCTCCACTTCTGAACCAGCTCCCTAACAGGAAAGCACTGGAGGAGGATGGCCAAGTGCTTGAGCCCCTGCCACCCACATGAGAGACCCAGATGAAGATCCTAGCTCCTGGCTTCAGCCTGGCCCAGCCCTGGCCATTGCGGCCATTTTGGGAGTGAACTAGCGGATAGAAAATCTCTGTCTCTCTCTTTGTAACTGTTTCAAATAAGTAAACCTTAGAGAAAGAGAGGGAGAGAGAGAGAGTATCCTCAGGTGCATTCAAGATGAATGCCACATCCGGACCTAGCAAAGTCCCACAGCGCCCTTCGGTTCTCTTGTCTGGCTGGCAAGCACAGGTCACAGGTCTGGGGGCAGGACGATGGCACCCACGCGCTTCAGAGCACAAGCTCTGCTGCCTTGTGAAGGAGCTCCCTCGGTCCCACTGTCCCCACTCATTCTGCAGCATCAAGGCCTTCGGGCTGAGTGACTTTCTCAAGGAGACTTGGGCAGCAAGAGGCAGAGGCCTCTAGGAAGGCCATAGCTCCATAATTCTACTCCTGAGAATTTCTCACCACTTTCCTTTTGGTGGGATTCAAGTGGACCAGAGCAACCTAATGCCCGCTCTCTGTCTCTGAATCCTAAGTCCTGAGACCTGAGCAGTGGAACCCTCCACGACACACTGCAGAAACGAGATACTTACTTGGAGAACTGGCAGAGACCCTCTTCCTGGTCAGGTTCTCCTGGCTGCACTTGTCCGAAGCCGCAGAGCCCCTCGTTTGCACATGCCTCCTTCCCGGGCTTTCCTCCGGCTCCGGTGACTTCTCCATACCATGGAAATACTTCATGTGATAGTGCAACAGTTTGGCTTTGCGGAAAAATTTTAGACAGTCCACAACTTTGCATCTAAACTTGTGGTTTAGGTCACCAGCTGATACATTAGATGTGACAGAATCATCGGTTTTCTTAAATGTATTTGTTACTGGAAAAAAAAAAAAAAAGCAAAAGCAAAGATCCCTTGGGCTTATTCAAGCTAAGACAAAACACATATTAACACGTGGCAACATAGCAATGACACTGCCCTTACGATCAAGAATTAATTACAGTTTGGAGAGAATGAATACAACTTCAGGTAAAGTAACAGAGACTCAACAGCAATGCATCTATAGAAGAGACATGAGCATGTCTGTTTCAAGCAGCCATGCACATTCTCAGGAGAGGAACAGGAAGAAAATGAGGCATCTTGAGATCTTGAGCCAGTTCTTACTACTCATGAGCTGGATCACCAACATCCTGGTACCTGCCCGTATGGACAAAATTAGGGAACACTGTGCAGCTCTCTTTATAAAACCTAAGGGATATTACAGCTTTTTTTGCACAAGACGATGTTGACTGTTAGAAAGCTTTTGAGATTTCAACAGGTCCCTTTTTTTTTTCTTACTATGTGCTTTATTTGATCAAGAAAACCAAGATACTACAAGAAAAAAACAAAACTCCTGACTGAACGGAGCCGGAAAGCATGAAGAGGACTCGGGGGACTCGGTGATCACGTCAAAAGGGACAAAGGAAGATCCCCACCCAGACCAAACAACCAGGAGGCAATGGCCTGTCACACACCGACGAGAAAGGGGGAAGCTGTCACACGGACGTCACGTGTGCTTGCTAGAAACTGTTATTTGTAGACTCCTTCACGTATTCATCCCACTGATGGCAATCACCTTCAACTAAAGTTGCTTCCTCTCTATAGATAACGTCACCCAAGAATTTCCTGAATGTACCTCTGTTGAGTGAATCAACTTTTTCCTAAATACAATGATACAACCTCCATTAGAAGCATGCAGTGTACTGAGCTTTTAATAAATATTTTGATTATTCTCAAGTACTATCTCATGATCAGAAGGAAAAAATTCTAACACTCAGCCTAAATAATGCTCTACATTTCAAAATTAGGCTTGATGATCTGACTGATGCTGTTATACAGCCAATTTAAACAACAACAACAACAAAAAGGCAGGTGAGGGCTAGGGGTCAAGATACCACATGGAACAACCGCATCCCATGTCAGAAAACGTGGGTTCAAGCATCAGCTCCACTCCCCACTGCAACTCCCTGCTAATGTGCATCCTGGGAGGCAGCATGTTATGTCTTAAGCATTTGGGTCCGTGCCACCAACAGAGGAGACCTAGTCTGAGTTCTGGGATTCTAGCTTTTGTCTAGCCCAGCTCCCGCTGTGTGAGCATTTGAGGAATGAACCCGTGCATAAAAGATCTCACCTGTCTCACTGTTTCTCTGCTTTTCAAGTAAGCAAAATAAAATTAAGAGTTAAAAAAATTATACACAGATCTAAAACAGAATGCCTTAAAATCACTTTCTACCAAAGATAAAAATTCTAAGTCTCCAAATCAGTTTAGGTGTAGGAAAAATGAAGTACAATGGAATATATACTTCTTAGACAAACAATAGAAGGAAAGCATGTCAGTGGAGAAACTCAAAATTCAAACCTCGTATGTATGTATGTATATAAAGAGATTTATTTGAAAGACAGAATTACACAGACAGACAGAGAAAAGACTCTTCCATCTGCTGTTTCACTTCTCCAAATGAAGCTGAGCTGATCCAAAGCCAGGAGTCAAAAGCCAGGAGCTTCTTCTGAGTCTCCCATGTGGGCAAAAGGGCTCAAGTACTTGGGCCATCCTCTGCTGCTTTCCCAGGCACATTAGAAGGGAGCTGGATCAGAAGTGGAGCAGCCGGGACTCAAACCGCTGTGCATATGGGATTGCCCGCACTGCAGGCAGCAGCTTCACCCACTATGCTAAAAGTACTGGATCTGCAAACCTCTATGTATCTTAAAATTCTTTCTTAAAAGAAAAAACAAATGGTTTCTCTAAAATTTCCTCTAATAGGGTTATTAGGCTATATCATGTAAACCTGCCATTTTTGTAGGTTAAAAAAGGTTATATATTGGTCATTCTACATGGTTCAACCTAATAAATCCTTTTCTGTGACAGATATTAGTTCAAAAAGCATTGCAGATAACTCCAATTACCACTGAGTGAACAAAGTGAAGGTCGAAAGTCAAAGTGCATCAACAAGCCTATCACTATCTGAGGGCAACAGTGGTCAAGTCCAGTTATAGTGAACTGGCCATCCCTGGGCTTACCCCAGGACTTGCTTTGTGACAAACCTGCTCATAATGAAAAGCAGAATAACAAAATACAAACAACTCTGCATTTACACAATTTGAGAGTTAGAAGTAATGAGAGATTTGAACCAATTCCAAGAAGAATTACCATCCTCTCTACTTAAAACTTTGCCCCTTGTGTCCATACACTGTTCAAACACACAAGGCAAACAGCACAGTGGCTAAAAGCATGGGTTCTGCAGCAGGACAGCCTGTTTCAAATCTGGCTCCTCCACTAATCCCACCTGCATGGAGAGGTAACAAT
This sequence comes from Oryctolagus cuniculus, assembly GCF_051225735.1. NCBI lineage: Eukaryota > Metazoa > Chordata > Mammalia > Lagomorpha > Leporidae > Oryctolagus > Oryctolagus cuniculus. Next base: position 22,371,365 of record NC_142877.1, read on the forward strand.
GGCAACTACTTCACTGAGTTGTGAGAATTAAATACATTACTTGCAAAGATCCTAGAAAAGTCACACAGAATTAAGTGACCAAGAGTGGTTATTATTACTATACAGTTTCATTTCAGACTTCACAAATGGGACCCATGAACAGCCTTTCAAGAATTAACCTGCACACAAGCTGGCGCCGTGGCTCACTAGGCTAATCCTCCGCCTTGCGGCGCCGGCACACCAGGTTCTAGTCCCGGTCGGGGCGCCGGATTCTGTCCCGGTTGCCCCTCTTCCAGGTCATCTCTCTGCTATGGCCCAGGAATGCAGTGGAGGATGGCCCAAGTCCTTGGGCCCTGCACCCGCATGGGAGACCAGGAGAAGCACCTGGCTCCTGGCTTCGGATCAGTGTGATGCGCCGGCCATGGCGGCCATTGGAGGGTGAACTAACGGCAAAAAAAGAATTAACCTGCACACAAGCAAACCAGCAGAAGTTTCCAGCATCCTGGCTTTGTTGCCTATCCATGACAGGGGCAGTATGGTATAGCAGTGATTGCTATATTTCAATCCTGCCTCCCCACCCCCCCATCCCCACCCCCCCATTAGTAGGATAAATAAGCTGTGCAAACTAGTCTGATTATTCAGCTTCTTATCTACAAGAGCAAAGAATATCAACTATTTCAAAAAGTCAGAGAGAGGGCTATAGATGACAGATGTACCTGGCACAAAACAGGGGATCAGGGACTAGTGCTGTGGCATAGCTGGTAAAGGCAACACAGGCATCACACAAGGGCACAGGGGCTGTGGCATAGCAGGTAAAGCTGCTGCCTGCAGTGCCAGCATCCCATATGGACACTGGTTCAAGTCCTGGCTGCTCCTCTTTCGATCCAGCTCTCTACTATGGGAAAGCAGTAGAAGATGGCCCAAGTCCTTGGGCCCCTGCACCTGCGCGGGAGACCTGGAAGAAGCTCCTGGCTCCTGGCTCCGGATCAGCACAGCTCTGGCCGTTGCAGCCAATTGGGGAGTGAACCAGTGAATGGAAGTGCTCTCTCGCTCTCTCTCTCTGCCTCTCCTTCTCTCTCTGTGTAACTCTTTCAAATAAATAATAAAAATAAATTAAAAAAAAATTCCTCTCCAGGGGGCTAGCACTGTGGCACAGAGGGTTAAGTTGCTGTTTACATCCATATTGGAGTGCTGATTTGAGTTCTGGCTGCTCCACTTCTGATCTGGCTTCCTGCAATTGCACCTGGGAAAGTAATACTAAATAACACAAGTACTTGGTGGGAGACCGGATGTATGCAGTTCCTGGCTCCTGGCTTCAGCCTAACCCATTTGGGAAGTGCCAGCAAATGGAAGATCTTTCTTTCTCTGTTGCTCTGCCTTCCAGCTAAGCAAAGGTAGGTATAACAGGACCTCCAAAGGAAAGCAAGCTTGGCACCCTGCTGGGTCAGCTCCCTCTGAGAGATGGCTTAAGGACCAAAGAGGCTCTGATAAGCACAGAAACAGTTCCCCATGCACAAAGTCACTACCAGGTGCCACTGTCACAAAGTCCCTGGCCAAAGCAAGCATTCTTTTCAAGAAAGCAACACTCTTAAGAAAAACTGAGACATGCTGGGTTTTGTCTAAAGGAATATGTATCAAAAGAAAGACTGGAGCATAATAAATTTTCAATAATAGAAGTTCAGGAAGTAAATTTTCCCCATAAACTCAATGCAGTGGAGTACAACTCACTCATAGGCAACCGTTGTGATTATGGCCTATAGGGAAGCTACCAAGCAAGGATGGAAAAGCAATCCACACAAGCAATGGGGTCAGAAAGACAGCAAACAGCCAGTGACAAAATCTAGTAAGCTATACAATCCACCATACCTATAGAACTATAAATCAACAAGCAGATAAAAATTGTATAGGAATAAAATGTTTGACTTTTTCATGATGAGAACATATGTAGCATGTGTTAAATTAAAACAACAGGAAAAAAGATGTACAAGTAAATACACCCTTTTGGCTTGAAGGTTTTACACACTGGAATATGTTCAAATCTACCAAATTTTTAAGGAAATGAAAAACTGTGATTTCCAGACTTAACAATTTCATCCTAATTTTGCCACACTGCAACCTTAGAGGAGCCGCCGGTGTACGCTAGGTCAGCCAGTCCAGGCCGCGCGGGCCCTTATTTTGCAGGCTCCGCCCACAGGCACACCAAGCCCTGCTCATCCTTCAACTGCTGCCTCCTGCACATTGTTTTTTCCTTGGTGTTTCAGCAGAAAATACTCAATTCTGTCTCCTCTGAATTCCCTTAAGTAGTTCATGGGAAACACATCTTGTAGTACTTGTTTATTTACATTTACCTAACAATTGGGTCTGTTCATTCCTTATTCTAAAAATCTTGAAATGGGGTCATTTTTTTACTTCTTTTGCAGTACTTCCTTTAGTGTATGACTACAGCAAACAAGGGAGTTAGCCTCTCCTGAGAATGCTTCTCATCATGAAGTGGAATAAGAAACTTCCTTAACAAAAGTCGTGTGCATTTCCATGAGGCACAGGAGAAAGCCCACTACTGTCTGTTTTTAAAATAGATTGAAGTGTTGTCCCCTACCTCCTACCCCCCAATTTGGGAAGCAGAAAGAAACAGTATGAGCTCCCTCCTGCTGACTCACTCAAATACCTACAACACCCCCTAGGCCAGAAGCAAACTTAGGAGCTGGGAACTCAATCAAGGTTTCCCATGTGGGTAGCAGGAGCCCAAACACTTAGGTGACCTCCACTGCCTCCCAGGATTTACAATAGCAGGAAGTTGGCACCAGTGCCAGGAATCAAACCCAAGTACTCCAGTGGAGGACTCAGGCACCTTAGCACCAGGCTGAATCCCCACTCCAGAAGATCCATTACTGCAACAGGTCACTCAAACGTTAGTTGTCATCACTGTCACTCATCTCAGTTATTATACTTAAGACAAAGTTATTCATAATCCTAGCCAGGGGTAGTTTATCAGTGGCAGAACTTATAAAATCATTTTATTTGTATATTTATTAATTTATTTATTTGAGAGGCAGAGAGACAAAGTTCCCACCTACTCATTCATTCCCCAAACGCTAACAACAGCCATGCCTGGGCCAGGCTGAAACTGGAAAGCAGGAAGTCAATCCAGGTTTCCCACATAGGTGGCCAGAGCCAATTACATCACAGCTGCTTTATAGGTTCTTTATCAGCAGGAAGCTGGAGTTAGGAGTGAGAGCCAGGATCAAACCTAGATACTCCAATGTAGGACACAGGCACCCCCGTTTTTTTCTTTTGAAATGACAATTTTAAATACTTTAAAATATTTTTTTTCATCTATTTGAAAAGCAACTGACACAAAGACAGAGAGGGGGGAAAAAAAGATTGTTCTATCCATTGGTTCACTCCCTAAATGCCCATGGCAGTCATGGCTGGACCAGGCCCAGGTCAGGCCCAAGCCAGGAGACCAGAACTCCAAGCACTTGAACACTCAACATCCTCTGCTCTCTCCCTAGCAGGCAGCTGTATCAGAAGCAGAGGTTTCCAAACTCAAATGAGGCACTCTGATGTGGGATGCAGTCTCAAGTGGCAACTTAACCGCGGTGCCACAACACTTGCCCTCAGAACAGACATCTTAACTGATGGGCTGAAAATCTACTTCGCCTGCAAAATTCTAAAATCTAACTGCTTCACTTTATTGATCAAACAATGAACTAGCAATAGTAATTAATAAAACACAATTGAAAAAATAAAACGATACAACCAGCAAAAATGTTCTGTATTTAAAAGGAAGAAGTAGAACACACACACAGGTAACTACACTAAGTAAAACTCAAGGGGTTGGTGTTGTGGTGTAACATGTTAATCCACCAAAAACAAAACAAAACAAAACCAGTATAAAAACCCTTGTGATGGAAGCATGGACAAGGAACCAGGAGTTTGGTTGCCAAATCCCAAGTCTTACACACAGTGTGTATACTCCAAGAGGAGGACAAGATGGCCTCAGCTAAGCGACACCATCCACTCTTGGGATATTATGGTCTATGTGAGCATGTCACCAGCTACTAGGAGACAGAAAACAGAAAATATGCAAATTAAATCCTTAAGAGAGCCTAGCTCAAAAGCAATGGGTGCTCAAATTACTCTTGAGGTACAGGGCAAACTACTGAAGCCAATTTGTTTTATTTTTTTAAAGATTTATTTGATTTATTTGAAAGCCAGAGTTACAGAGAGAGAGAGACAGAGAGCTCTGCCATCTACTGGTTCACTCTCTGAATGGCTATACCAGCTGGGGCTGACCAAGAGGTTCATCCAGGTCTTCCAGGTGGGTACAGGGGCCAAAGTTCTTGGATCATTTTCTGCTGCTTTCCCAGATGCATTAGCAAGGGGCCAGATTGGAAGTGAGGCAGCCAGGACTTGAACCAGTGCCCATATGAGATACTAGTGCTACAGGCAACAGCTTAACCTACTGTGCCACAAAATTGGTCACTAGTGCCTGGAGAGCACTGTGAAGGGGCCATCACCTCCAACACCAGCATCCCATGTAGGTGCTGGTTTGAGTCCCAGCTGCTATACTTCCAATCCAGCTCACTGCTAATGCACCCGAGAAAGCAGAAGATGGCCAAGAGACCTGAAAGCAGCTCCTGGTTTCTGGCTTCAGCCTATCCCAGCCCCAGCCATTGCAGCCATTTTGGGGGTGAATCAGGATGGAAGAGCATTCTCTCTCTCCCTCTCCCATTCTCACCCTGCCTGTAATTCTGTTTTCCAAATAAGTAATACATATTTTAAAGACTTAGTTTATTTGAAACAGTGTTAGAGAGAGGTAGAGACAGAGAGAGAAGTCTTCCATCTGCTGATTCACTCCCTAAATGGCCACAACAGCCAAAGCTGAGCTGACCCAAAGCCAGGAACTTCTTCCAGGTCTCCCATGTGGGTGCAGGGACCCAAGGACTTGGTCCATTCTCTGCTGCTCTACCAGGCACATTAGCAGTGAGGTGGATCAGAAGTGTAGCAGCCAAGACTTGAACCAGTACCCATAATGGATACCAGAGCTGCAGGTAGGGGCTTTAACCCACTCCGGCATAGCGCCACCCCAATAAATATTTTTTTAAAAAGAAAGAAAACAATGTGGAAATGAGTAGGTCCAAGCTATTACTGTCTCAATGATTAACAGATTTTGGAGGAATCCAAACAAAACATCCAGGGCAGAGCTCTCTGTGGTGTTCAAGTTAAAAATCCCAACAGTGATTGTCTGCTCCCAAATTACTACCATACATAGGGATGTGTGGATCCAAATTACTACCATACATAGGGATGTGTGGATACAAATCACCCACAGATTGTGTTTTGATCATGGTAAATCTAAGGAATATTCTATCTCTTGAGGGTTAGGGAAAAGATTTTAAGACATCTCCTAATATCCCCACTCCCGGTACTGACATCTGTGTATCTTCAAAGCTGTCTCTAACAGAATATGGCAAAGGTGGCAGGATGTCACTGTTGTGGTTCTATTACCTAAGACTGTAACAACTGTCTTCCTAGTAGACATTCTCCTTTGCTGGTTTAATGAAACAAGTTTCTATGTCAGGAGCTACTCTAGGAGGGGCCCATGAAGCGAAAACCAAAAATGCCAGCAACAAACCAAGGCTCTCAGTCTGACAACCTAAAAGGAACTGGATGCTGCTAACAACCACGAGCCTGGATCCCTCCCCAGTTGCTTCAGATGAGAATGTGGCTCAGGCCAACTGAGGGATCCCAAGCTCAGAGAAGGCAGCTGAGCTCGGCTTGAACCCCTCACCCACAGAAACTGTGGGAAATATAAATGCTGTTTTAAGCCACCATGGTGGGGTTAATATTGTTACCCAGCAACAGATTATAATTATAGAGTAGGATCAGCAGCCCTCATATTTTCTATACACTTGAACAATGCTTTTCCTTTAATAATAAACACATTATTTTAATATTATAACAGGCAGCTTTAAATTATTTCTAAACTAGTTTTTTTTAAAACTTGGTGTAGAAGTAAGTAAACCATTTAATATGTTGGTATACCTACTGCCAGCACCTCAAAAACCTCACAATGATGACTAGGATGGGGATATCCAATCTGGTTGGCAGTCTGTCCTCACTTAACGCCCATGTCAATCTAAGCCATCTTGCTTTCTAAACCCATCTCTCCTGCTATCCATAGTGAGGCCTCAGCTCCTGCCCCAGCCAACTGCTGGCGCCACTGGTCCATGCTCTCAAGGTTGACTTCTATGTGTGCTCTGAGCCATTCCTCCCTGGCTTGGCCAAGTCTTCACTTCCAAGAAGATTCGCTCACTCCACATGCAGGGAGACGTCACATGGCCCTGGATCTCAGGACCACAGCCACCAACTCCTGGCACAAATGACTGCCTGCAGCACTTCAGCATCTGCTCGTGGATGCTCTGATCTGTCACTTCTCTAGTCAGAGGTAAGAGCCACTCCTCACTGTCCAGTGTTCTCTCAGCACCAAACCCCCAAACAGTGATTATTCTTTTGGGCACTAAAACTATGCAGCTAGGTATCTTAATATCTTTTTGACACTAACTTCAAATACTGTAATAAATAAAATATTTTTCAGGTCTCTGAAAGAATAATTTCCTCAACTTTGAAGAAATAAAAAGCAATCAACAGGAAACATGAGCAGACTGAAACACAGCGGTCCCTTCCTTATCTGTGGTTTCATTTTCCACGGTTTTACAGAAGTCTGGAAATATTAAATGGAAAATCCCAGAAATAAAAAATTCATTGTCTTCAGTTTTATGCCCTCCTCAGTAGCATGAACTTCACAGCACCCTGCCCATCCCACTGGGAGGTGACTCTGTTCCCTGTGTGGTCCATCCACACTCCACACTCCACACTACCTGCTCCTTAGTCAGTAGCTGCTGCAGTTACCAGATCAACTGTCACAGTACCAAAGCGCTTGCGTTCCAGGAAACCTCATTTTATTCACTAATGGTCCCAAAGCCCAAGAGCAGTGATGGCTGCAATTCAGATGTGTCAAAGAGAAGCTATGAAGTGCTTTAAGTGAAAAGGTGAAGGTTCCTAACTTAACATGGAAAGAAAACAATCACATGCTGAAGCTTCTCAGATCTACACTAAGTTGTAATCATTCATCTCTTCCTGTGACTAATCTGGAAATCAAACTATCATAGTTGTATATGTATAGAAAAAAAACAGTAAACACAGGTTTTGGCACTATCTGTGGCTGCAGGCATCTAGTAATGATCTTGGTACATGTTTCCCGGAGATAATGGGGGAAAACCTATTCACAAAAAGGTCATTCAGATATTAAAAATACAAAAATCGACAGCCGGGGGCTAGGACTGTGGCGCAGCGTGTTAATGCCCTGGCCTGAAATGCCAGCATCTCATATGGGCGCCGGTTCAAGACCTGGCTACTCCACTTCCGATCCAGCTCCCTGCTATGGCCTGGGAAAGCAGTAGAAGATGGCCCAAGTCCTTGGGCCCCTGCACCTGCATGGGAGACCCGAAAGAAGCTCCTGGCTCCTGGTTCCAGATCGGCCCAGTTCTGGCCGTTGCAGTCAATTGGGGAGTAAACCATCAGATGGAAGACCTCTCTCTCTCTCTCTCTCTCTCTCTGCCTCTCCTGTCTCTGTATAACTCGGACTTTCAAATAAAATAAATATTAAAAAAAAAGGTAAAAATGTCCATAAGTGGGTGAGCAATTAAATCACGGCAAGTCTGCATTCCGTAAGTTTAAACAGACATTACAAAGAATGAACTAGCTCTGTATTTACTGATATGGATAATCTCGAGACAACAGGAAGTTGCCAGAATATACCATATAAATAAATTGCTTGTGAGAATACTTTAAGGTTTATGGCTATAGGTTAAAGAAAAGACATTACAGGAGCCAAAGTTGTGGGCAGATGGTCGAGATGCCACCTTGCGACCCCAGCATCCAACATGGAAGTGTCAGTGCAAGTTACGGCTGTTCTGCTTCTCATCCAACTCACTACTGATGCACACGGGAAAGCAGCAGATGGCGGCCCAAGAACCTGGGTGCCTGCAACCCATGTAGGAGACTTGGATGGAGTTCTGGGATTCTGAGTTCAGCTTCGCCAGCCCTTGGCTGTTGTGGTCATTTGGGGAGTGAACAAGCAGATGGAAGCTCTCTCTCTCTGCCTCTTCCTGAATCTGCCTTTCAGGTAAATAAATAAATACTTTTAAAAAAAAATACTACATATATGCATGCAGGAAAAAATACTTGAAAGCCAAAGAATGGCTAAGTGGAAGGAGAGCAATCTGCTAACACACAGTGCTGGTGAACCCTTCAAGGCACATCTCCGCCCTGGCCTCCACAAAAATCACTAAGCATTTATGCCACAAGATGGCAGAACTGCCCCAAACACCAGAGCTGGGTGTGGAGCAGCAAGCAGCCTCCTCCTGGCCTACAAGCCTCCTTCTCGTCAATTTCTCAGATAGTGACTCCATCACTATCTGAGAAACACCAAGGCTGTGGCATCTGCTAAGGACAGCAAACACTAAACAGTGACTGACGCAGCATCCAGGCCTCCAGAGGCCTCGCTGGATGTTTCTATGTTGATTCCGCCCTATTTCCTGCTTACTTACGTAATACATTCCTGGTCAGTGAGTTTTCAACCAGCTCCCTCTCCCCCGGCAATCTTTCTGGGTTGTCCTGTACTTACCACTAAACCCCAGGAACACCATCAAGTTCCCAGATCCACATATTTCCTTCTCAACTACAGGATTCCAGAGGCACCAGCTAATCCTGGAGCACTAACGCCACTTGTACCACACACTGCTCGTCAAACCCAGCCACGTATCAAGGCGCTCTCTCTGCCCTGGGAGCAGAGCAGTTCTACGTCCCACCCTGCGCAACGTCCCTAAAGGGAAGGGCCCTCTTCACTTTATCTGTGCAGCATCCAGCATCTGACCAGAGGAAATTAGGTCCTAAGGGGAAGACAGGAGCTGCAGGCTGCATCACCAATCAGTAAGAAGTGCGGACCCTAAGTCACTCCTTCTTGACAAGTATTAGATCCTTTGTCTACAAAACAGGGAGAACACAAGGGTACCTCAAAAAGTTTGTAAAAGACAGAATTTTAAAAGTTTATTTTTGATACACAAAAATTCTGAGACTATGAAGGGTCCTCAAAATATTCAAGGAAAATGAGTATTATGAAGAAACTACAAATAGATTTCAAAATTTTTTGTGCCAAATAAACTCAATTTTTAATTCCCTTTTCCATTAACTTTTTCTAGTATCCCCATAATGAAATGTCAGAAGTAATCTAAATAATTAAATAACGTCAGCAGGGTCCAGGAAATAAAATATGGAATAGTCATATGATGAAACAAAATTATACATAATTGTAAAGACGACAGTAACTGATGTGGAAAAATACCATATACGTAAATGCCAAGGCACTAAATATAATTCGATTCTTGCGTTTTTAGCAAGTTTTATGTGTACATGCGTATGTGTGTTTTATATGCAGAGGTTACATCTGGAAGGATGGAACCACACACCAAATTGTACAGAGGTCCTAGAAAGAGAAGGAGGCGAGATAAAGGAGAATTTTTTACTTTTAATTTGTTTTAATTTTTCTTAGCATACATTAGCTGTGAAAGTTACAGCAAAAAAGACAAAATGATTCTGTATAAAATAATTTCTTAAATTCTGTGTAAAATAATTTCTATCTGCATTAATTCAAAAAGGAGCTGTGAAAACTCATCAAAAATTAGTATCTGGGGCCAGCGCTGTGGCTAATAGGTTAAGCCTGCGGCACCAGTATCCAATATGGGCTGCTGCACTTCCAATCCAGCTCCCTGCTGATAGTCTGGGAAAGCAGAAGATGGCCCAAGTGCTTGGGCCCCTGCACCTACGTGGGAGACCCAGAAGTTCCTGGCTCCAGGCTTTGGATTGGCCTCGCTCCCGCCATTGCACCCATTTGAAGAGTGAACTAGCAGATGGAAGACCTCTCTGTCTCTCCCTCTCTCTGTCTGTAACTCTCTCAACTAAATAAATCTTTTTTAAAAATTAGTATTTAATATTTTTATGCTGAAAAATAAAATTTCATTTAAAAGTCAACTTTACCCAAAATCTTTCATTTCTTTTTCCTTCTGACTTGAAACTGATGACCATACTAAACCCAGAGAGTCTGGAAAGATCTGAAGATTCATGCCATATTACATATTTTTCAGAAAAGAAAATTAATGAGTAACTTATATAAGTTTGAATATTTTAGAAAACATTAAAACATCTTTCTATAATAGTTTTGAAAATAGATGCTTTATCTAACCATATGTAGACCTTTTCAAATCCTCATAGCCAAAACGAATCTTAGAAACAGAATCACTGCATGAAAAACATAAGACAAGGACCAGCATTGTGGCAAAGCAGCAGGTCAAGCTGCCACCTACAAACAGTATCCCCTTATCAGTGCCAGCTCAAATCCTGGCTTCTCTACTTCCAATACAGGTCCCTGCTAATGCGCCTGGGAAAGCAGAGGAAAATAGCCCCGAGTACTTGAGCCCCTGCTGCCCATATGGAAGACATGGATAGAACTTCAGGCTCCTGGGTTCAGCCAGGCCCAGTCCAGGCTGTTACAGCCATTTGGAAAGTGAATCAGCAGATGGACAATCTCTTTCTCTCTGTCTCTTTCTCTCTCTCTCTCCCTGAAATTCTCCCTTTCAAATAAATAATAAATCTTAAAAAAAAGAAAAAATTGGACATACTTGAAACTGTGTTTGAAGAAAGAATTGCAATGTCATGGCAGAAATAATTAAGCTAGGCAATCATCAACCGAAAGTGCTATTCACCATTTATTAACTGGAAGGACCCAGAACATTCTTCAAAGGAAGTACCTCCCTGAGATCAAAGAGATCATAAGTTACTCATCTTTGTATATTTTCCTACTATACCATCCAACTCTTTCCTCTCCCCTTCAGAGTCCTGGCATATAGGAAATGCTTAAGTCATCACTGGAGGAATGACCTAATGAGGACGTATCACCCACAGTTGTACTGACATAAAAACACTTCCGGTGGATCTGACTGCTCTGGCTGGGAATAAAAAAGTATTAAATAAAAGTGCGCTGAATGAAGGCCCTGAGGGAGGAATGTACCTGCTGGGCTTACAGGATAGCAAGGCGGCCATGTGGCTGCGGTAGAGTCAGCAGGAAGGAGAGACAACAGGTGGCCAGAAGCAGCAGGGCCATGCAGGCCAGTGTAGGGACCTGAGGCACTCATAGCCAAATACTAATATTTCTGGGCTGCGGGAGACAAGAATGTTAGTTGTATTATTCTTGTACTTGTCTGAGATTGTTTCCAAATTTATGAATACACAAAAGTTACTCAAATAATATACTAAACGAACATGAAAACATTGTCATAAGTGAAAGGCAGTAACTAAATAAATCCCTGGTGACATTTGAAGAAAGGCCTGATTTAAAATATTTCGTGGTGGTAAAACAGAAGGACATCCTTGTTTTTAGGAATACTTTAAAAGATTAAAGGGAATAATAAAACAAATATAGTAAATTGCAAACATTTGGGGAAACTGGTTCATGATATATTCTTTACACTACTCTTTTATAACTCTGAAATACATTCAAATTTTAAGACTTCTTTAAAGTATGGGTGGGTGGGGCGAGCACATAGCAGTTAGGGTGCTTCTTTGGAAGCTTGCATCCCACACAAGGGGCTCTGGCTCTGAATGTCAGATCTGCTTTCAGTTCCAGCTTCCTGCTAAGGCGTCATAATGGCTCAAGTACTTGAGTCTCTGCCAGGCAATTAAGGAGATCCAGATTGAGTTTCAGGCTTCTGGCTGCAGCCTGACCCAGCACCGGCTGCTGTGGGCATGTTGGGAGTGAACCAGCAGATGAAAGATTCCTCTCAGTCTCTCTTTCAAATAAATAAAAGTAAATAGAGGGTGGTATCCGGCATAGAGGTAAAGATGTTGCTTGGAATGCTAGCATCCTGTCAGAGTGCCTGGCTTCCAATCCTGCTTCTGCAATGCTGTAGACATATAGTTACTAAGGTATAAACAATCACATTAATGACATTTAAGTAGTTGATTTTTTTTAACTTTTGGGCAAGGTAAAATTTTCTGTTTGCAATTACGTTACTTTTACTATTTGGAATTTGCCTTCCTAGAAGAAAGACAAAAAATTCAAATCTTACATTGTTAAATGTAAGATTAGGTTACATTTAATACAAAGGAGCATACAGAACTATAGATTTCAGGACTGATAATATTCACAAGTAGGTTGGTGACTACCTTCTCTGTCTGCAACAGCACAGCAGGAAATGTATTCCCTCACATGGAGTAACAAGCCCCATCCGTTACTCATTGGGCAAAGCAATTCATCCATCAAGACTCAGCTTAAAGGTAAAGTTCCCCAAATAAGATGGTCTTCAGTCAGGCACTGAGTCTGAATAATGCTTGTATCAACAACGCCTAGCACGAGGCCTGTGACTTAGCAGGTGCACAGGACACTTTGAAGTGACCAAGAGAAGATGTACACCCAGAGCCTCTGCAAACACGTGTTCAACATTTCCTCTCACCTGGCAAGATTTAACTGCAAGAAGACAATTTCACCCTACCTTTCCTATCTTGTTCAGTCATAAAAGAACTTGGGGGTAGGCATCTGACGTAAGGGTTATGCCACCCATTAGGATACCCGGGTGCCAGATGAGAGTGCCTGTGTTTGATACTCAGCCATACCTCCTGATTCCAGCTTCGCACTAACGAAGGCCCCACAAGACAGCAGTGATGATTCCTGCCACCCACAAGACCTAGACTGAGTCCCATCTCCTGAATTCAATCTGGCCCCTTTTCCTCCCACCAGCACTGCAGGCATCTGGAGAGTCAAACAGCAGACAGAAGTTGTGTCTACCTACGTTGCTGTCTCTGTTTCTCAAACTTGTCTGTACACTCTTCCCCAGACAACAACAGCAACCCACAAACATGTGTGCAAGCTTCTTCATTCTTTCTCTGGGCTCATGTGTAACCCAAGAAGTAATGCAGAACTACAGAACTCCAGTCACTGAGAAAGAAGGTTCTAGATCAGTCATGTTTAGGAAAGGCTGCTTGCCAAGTCCAAAACCATGTCATCAATAGAATGTCAGGAGATTTGGGGAAGTTGTCATGGTGTAGTGGGTAAAGTTGCTGCCTGCAACACCTGCATCCCATGTGGGCATCAGTTCAAGTCCCAGCTGCTCCACCTCTGAACCAGCTCCCTGCTAATGACTTAGGAAAGGCAGTGGAGCATGACCCAAGTGTCTGGGCCCCTGCCTCCCATGTGGAAGACTGGGATGACCATTGTGGCCATCTGGGGAGTGAAACAACAGACAGAAGATCTCTGTAACTCTGCCTTTCAAACAAATAAATAAACCTTTCTTTTTTTTTTTAAAGGGGGAAGGGTGGTGCTGTGGCATAGTAGGCTGTGGTGTTGGCATCCCATACAGGATCTGGTTCATTTCCCTGGCTGCTCCTCTTCCAATCCATCTTTCTGCTTATAGCCTGGGAAAGCAGTGGAAGATGGCCCAAGTGATTGGACCCCTGCAACCACGTGGGAGACCATGAGGAAGCTCCTGGCTTCTGGCTTCAGATCAGCTCAGCTCCAGCAGATGCAGCCATCTGGGGAGTGAACCAGCAGATGGAAGACCTCTCTCTCTCTCTGTCTCTACCTCTCTCTGTAACTTTGTCTTTCAAATAAATAAATCTTAAAAAAAGAAAAAAAAAAAAAACACCTCCACTAAGTCCACCTTCATCCAGAATACGGCTGAGCCTAGAAGAGGGCTATAATACAAACTCGTAGGGCTACACTGACATTTAAGGAATGTTAGAGGGGTGGGCATCTGGCAGAGCGGTTAAGATGCCACCTCAGACATCCACATGCCCTATCAAACTGCCTGTGTTCAAGACCTGGCCACACTCCCAATTCCAGCTTCCTGTTAATGCATACCCAGAGGAGTAGCAGGTGACAGTTGAAATAGTTGTGTCACTACCACCCACATAGGAAAAGCATACTGAGTGCCCAGCTCCCTGGTTTCAGCATGGCCCAGCCACAGCTGTTGCTGGCATTTGCAGCATGAGTGAGCAGATGGGAAGTCTCCATCTCCTTCGTTTTCAAAGAAAAAAGAAAAAATGTGCTAGGGTAGGCACTGGCATATCTGTCTTGCCCAATGTCAAAAATGACTGGCTTGTACACCCAGCTCCAGCTAATGCAAACCCTGGGAGGCAGCCGTGATGGCTCAAGCAGTTGGGTCCCTGCCACCCACATGGGAGGCCTGGATTCAGTCTGCAGCTCCCAGCTGTGGCTCCCCTCTCCCTCAGCTGATGCAGGCATCTGGGGACTGAACCAGCAGGTGACAGTTCTCTGTCTTGCTCTTTCAGATTCAAATAAATTTTAAAAAATTTTTCTTTGAAAGAAATGCCAGAATATACCTACATTAATTTCCTTCTCCCTTACCCTATCCCTTTCAATTTGTGACACATCAAACTTTCTAAAGTACACATTTGCTCATGTTTGTTTTCATCTACTTAAAAGGCAGAGTGAGAACAAGAGATCTGTTTTCTGGTTCAATCTCCAAATGCCCCATTTAGTCAGGGCTAGACCAGGCAATGCCAAGAGCCCAGAGAGCCATCCAGGTCTCCCACATCATTGTAGGGGCACTTGAACCATCATCACTACATTTGAGACTACATTAATAGGAACTGGATAAGAAAAGGAAGTGCCAGAGTTCAAATCAGCACTGATATGGAATAAGGATATCCAAAGCAGTGGCTTAACCCACTGTACCAGAACACCCATGCCCAAAATAAACATTTTTTTAAAAGGACCTCTGGGGGGCCAGTGCTGTGACATAGCAGGTAAAGCTATCACCTGTAGTGCTGGAAGCCCATATGGGCACCAGCTCAAGTCCCAGCTGCTCTACTTCCTATCCATCTCCCTACCAGCAGAAGATGGCCCAGGTGCTTGGGTCCCCCTCCCACATGGCACCCATCCTGGCTCCTGGCTTCTGATCATGTCAGCTCTGCCTGCTGTGGCCATTTAGGAAGCGAACCAGCAAATGAAAACCTCTCTTTCTCTCTCTCTGCCTCTGGCTCTCTGTAACTCTTTTCTTTTTTAAAGATTTTATTTATTTGAAAAACAAAGAAGGATCTCTGGCGGCTGGTGCTGTGGCATAGCAGGTAAAGCCTGCAGCACCAGCATTCCACATGGACACCCACTTCCGATCCAGCTCTCTGCTAATGCACCTGTGAAACTAGAAGAAGATGGCCCAAGTGCTTGGGCCCTCACACCCACATGGGAGACCCTGGAGAAACTCCTGGCTGCTGGCTTCCGCCTGGCCCAGGCCTGGCCGTTGTGGCCATTTGGGAAGTGAACCAGTGGATGGAAGAGCTATTCTTCTCTCTGTCTCTCCATATCTCTTTCTCTCTGTAACTCTTCCTTTAAAATAAAATAACAAATCTTAAAAGAAATTTTGAGGTGGTTTGTAATGTAATTAAAATAATTATAATATGGAGCTTAAAATATGAAAAATGCATGTTAATAAAAAATATAGGGGCCGGTGCTGTGGCGCAGCGGGTTAATGCCCTGGCCTGAAGCGCCAGCATCCCACATGGGCGCCGGTTCTAGTCCCAGCTGCTCCTCTTCTCTTCCAGCTCTCTGCTATGGCCTGAGAAAGCAGTAGAAGATAGCCCAAGGACTTGGGCCCCTGCACCCATGTGGGAGACCTGGAAGAAGCTCCTGGCTCCTGGCTTTGGATCGGCCCAGCTCCAGCCGTTGCAGCCAACTGGGGATTGAACCATCGGACTGAAGACCTCTCTCTATCTCTCTCTCTCTCTCTCTCTCTCTCTCTGCCTCTCCTCTCTCTGTGTAACTCTGACTTTCAAATAAAATAAATAAACCTTTACAAAATATATAAATAAAATAAATATAAATCAATAAGTTATATGTGTAATAAGTATATCCACATATTCATAAATTCACCAAAAAAAAACTATAAACACATAAAAACCTCAATCTTATTAAAAAGTATACAAGTGGAAAAAGTGAAATCTTATTTTCAGCATTAACATGAATGGGAGAGTACTTAAAAGATCAGCTCAGCTCTGGCCATTGCGGTCACTTGGGGAGTGAACCAACAGAATGGAAGACCTCTCTTTCTCTGGCTCTACCTCTAATTCTTTCGAATAAATAAATTTTTTAAAAAAATTAAAAACAAGCCTAGAATTATTCTAATTATATTTTTGAAATAATAAAATCTTAATTTCCTCCCTACTTTATAAATGCATAGAAAAAGATCTGGAAACATCAGACTAAATTTAGAAGTTACCCCAGGTTAAAAGAGTGGGATACAGGCTTTAGCTTTGACTTCTAAAATCGCTATATTGTTTAGAATTTATTTTTATGATCAACATATTATTTGTATATTGCTTTTTTTTTTCTTTGACAGGCAGAGTGGACAGTGAGAGAGAGAGAGACAGAGAGAAAGGTCTTCCTTTTGCTGTTGGTTCACCCTCCAATGGCCGCCGCAGCCGGCGCATCCCGCTGATCCGAAGCCAGGAGCCAGGTGCTTCTCCTGGTTTCCCATGCGGGTGCAGGGCCCAAGCACTTGGGCCATCCTACACTGCACTCACAGATCATAGCAGAGAGCTGGCCTGGAAGAGGGGCTACCGGGACAGAATCCAGCGCCCTGACCGGGACTAGAAGCCGGTGTGCCGGCGCCGCAAGAGCCTATTGAGCCACGGTGCCAGCCTGTATATTGCTTTTGAAAAAGGAAAGTTAAAATACACACACACAAGAGGAGGTTTAGATGTGCTTCATTCACCTCAGAAGATAGATCAAGGTTTCCTCAGGGCCAGGGCAGTGGTATACCAGGTTAAGCTGCAGCCTGCAATGCTGGCATCCCACATGGGCACAAGTTTGAGTCCAGGCCACTCCACTTCCAATCCAGCTTGCTGCTAACGCGCCTGGGAAAGCAGCTGAAGACAATCCAAGCCTTTGCGCCCCTGAACCCATGTGAGAGCCCTAGATGAAGTTCCTAGCTCCTGGCTTCAGCCTGGCCCAGCCCTGCTGTTGCGGCCATCTGGGAGAGCGCAAACAGCAGTTGGAAGACCTCTCTGTCTCTGTCTCCCTCTTTCCTCTTTATGTAACTCTGCCTTCCAAATAAATAAACACAAATCTTAAAAAACAAACAAACAAACAAAAAGATTTTCACATGAGCAGAACCACCTTGGTCTCTTCTTAACTACTTAATTACAATCATAAGATTACCAAAACTAAGAGCCGGGGTAAGAAATTTGGTATAGCAGTTAAGACGCTGCCTAGGATGCCCACCACCCACACTGGAGTTACTGGAGTGCTGGGTTCAAGTTCTGGCTCCATTTCCAGTTTCCTGCTAATGTACACTCTGGGAGGGAGCAGATGTTGGGCCCAGTGCTTAGGTCCCTGCCACCACACGGGAGACCCAGGCTCCTGGCTTTGGTCTGGCCCAGGCTAAGCTGTTGTGGACATTTGAGGAGTTAACCGTCGATGGAAGCATTCACTCTCCCTTTCTGCATTTCAAATAACAACTTTAAATAAAGAAAGTGAGAGTTCACATAACCATTGCATGTAAAGAGCGATCAACACAATAAGCAATCACTACAGAAAACCCCACCGTGAGGTCATAAGCACGTACAACTTCCTAAAGCTGTGGATTAACTTAAGGTGGATGTTTCTTTTCCAACAATGCTAGAACAGTTCTTACTGGAGGAACCTTTCCACATATACCCATTATAAACTCTGGAATAAAGCAGAAACAAAAAAGCAGACAGATGCTTGCAATAAAGGAAGAACACTAAATAAGCTTCCCAATTTTAAGACTCTTTTCCCAAAGGTAATAGTAAATAGCACTAGGTGGCTACAACTGAGAGAAGCCTTAAGTCTTCTAAAGAAACATAAGGGGCTGGAGCTGCGGCATAGCGGGTAAAGCCGTTGTCTGCAGTGCTACCATCCCATATGGGTGCCAGTTCAAGTCCTGGTTGCTCCTCTTCTGATCCAGCTCCCTGCTATGGCCTGGTAAAGCAGTAGAAGATGGCCCAACTCCTTGGGCCCCTGCACCCACGTGGAAGACCCGGAAGAAGCTCCTGGCTCCTGACTTTGGATTGGCGCAGCTCCAGCCGTAGCAGCCATCTGGGGAGTGAACCAGCAAATGGAAGACTTCCCTTTTTTATTTTATTTTTTTAAAGATTTATTTGAAAGTCAGAGTTACACAGAGAGAGAAGAGGCAGAGAGAGACAGGTCTTCCATCTGCTGGTTCACTCCCCAAGTGGCCACAATGGACAGAGCTGTGCCAATCAGGAGCCAGGAGCTTCCTCCGGGTCTCCCATGCGGGTGCAAGGGCCCAAGGACTTGGGTCATCCTCCACTGCTTTCCCAGGTCACAGCAGAGAGCTGGATTGGAAGTGGAGCAGCCAGGACGAGAGCCAGTGCTCACATGGGATGCTGTCACTGGAGGTGGTGGTCACACCCGCTATGCCACAGCGCTGACTCCTCCATTTCTTTCTCCCTCTTTCTCTTTCTCTCTGCCTCAGGCTCTCTGTAACTCTGCCTTTAAAATGAATAAATCTTAAAGAAAAACAAAGAAACCTAAGACAAAGTTCAGTGCAACTATAACAGCTGGAAAGGGAGGGAAATAATAGAAGAAAAGTTACACAAATAGGTGGTTCCAGTTCTTCCAAGGAAATTCTGCCTAGATCTTTGGCTAATGGATGAAGAGTTGCAAGCAGTCCAACAAAAACTAAAAGTGCATAGAGATCTCAATTACTGCCCATTATAGGAGGAAAAGCATTTGGACTCAGTTCAGACAAGCTCTTTAAAAAAACAAAAATCTGTATTCTTTAAGGAACACAATATAAGCTCCAAAATATACTGACTACAACGTAATAAACCAAAAAATTAGGTGTGTAGTAGGCATTGGGCTTAGCAGTTAGGAAGACAGCTGGGACACCTGCATCGCACACTAGAGTGCCTGGTTCATCCACTCATCCTGGGAGGCAGCAGGTTACGGCTCAAGCTATTGGGTCCTTGCCAACCACATGTGAGACTTACACAAAATTTCTGGTTCCTAGGAACGAGAGACAGAGATGTGAGCTCTGTCTCTCTCTCATCTTTCTAACAAGAACAACAACATTAGGTATATGAAGAAAAAGAAAAACATACCTCATGGTCATGAAAAAAGTCAACCAATAGGCCTAACCTCAAGATAATTAAGAAGCTAGAATTTGTAGATATAGAATTTAAAGCCGCTCATGAGGAGGGAATTTATTCTAGCAGTTAACATGTTGGCATCTCACACTGAAGTACCTGGGTTCAAGTCCTGGCTGTACTCCCTAATCTAGTTTCCTATTAACACACACTCTGGGATACCTGGGTCCCTGCTACCCACATGAAGACATGAATGGTGTTTCAAGCTTCCGGCTTCTGCCTAGCCTAGATCCAGCCATTGCAGCATTAGGGAACTGAACCAACAAATGGGTTTAACTCTGTCTCTTTACTCCTCTTTCTGCCTCTCAAAAAAATGGAAAAATTTTCAAAAATTTTCCAAACTAGAAACAGAGAAATAAAAATTTACTGGATGAGCCTAACAGTAAATTGGTATTAAGAAAAGAGAGAACCAGGAGGGGGGAAAAAAAGAAAAGGAGGCAGGTGCTGTGGCATACCGGGTAAGGCTGCCACCTGCAGGGCACTGACTGCTCCACTGCTGATCCTGCTTCCTGTTAATGTGCCTGGGAAAGCAGTGGAAGATGGCCCAAGTTCTTGGGCCCCTGTACCCACAAGGGAGACCTAGAAGAAGCTCCTGGCTCCTGGCCTCAGCCTGGCCCAGTCCCAGCCATTGCAGTCATTTAGGGAATGAACCAGCAGATAGATCTTTCTCTCTGTCTCTCCTTCTATGTAACTCTTACTTTCAAATAAATAAATGAATCTTCAAGAAAAATAAATTTCAGCACTTTACCCTTGGTAACTGACAGAACTAGACACCCCCTACCCCCAAAAAAGCCACAAAAATCAATGGAGATATTTACTGGAAAACACCATCTGTGACCTTGCCCTGACAGATAGAGAACACTACACAGCAATGGTGGCATACACACGCTTTTTCTATGCATATGGAATATTCACCAGGATAGATCAAATGGAAGGCCATGTCAGTCTCAACAGACATAAAGACGGAGAATCTCAGAGTGTGTTCTGACTCACGATGAAGTTACACTTGTTATCAGTAACAACAATAATCCTAAATTCTTAGAAATGAAACAACATACTTTCAAGGGCTTTTTCCTTGTAATTTTTTTCTAGTTCTTTTTTATTAAAAGATGTATTTATGTATTTCAAATGCAGAGTTACAGAGAGGCAGAGGCAGTGGGGGGTTGGGGGGAGAGAGAGATCCTCCATCCGCTGGTTCACTACCCAGATGCTGCAACAGCCAGAGCTGTGCCGATCCGAAGCCAGAAGCCAGGTGCCAGGAGCTTCTTCCAGGTCTCCCACAAAGGTGCAGGGGCCCAAGGACTTGGGCCATCTTCCATTGCTTTCCTAGGCCATAGCACAGAGCTCGATCAGAAGTAGAGCAGCCAGGACTGGAACTGGTGCCCATATGGGATGCCAGCACTGCAAAGCAGTGGCCTTACCTGCTACGCCACAATGCTGGACTTCCTTGTAATTTTTACTTTATTTGAGAGGCAAAGAGACAGAGACAGAACTCTTATCCACTGGTTCACTCTCCAAATGCCCATACTGTCGGGGTCTGAGCCAGGGCCAGAGACAGGAGCAGGGAACACAATCCATGTTTTCTATGTAGATGGGAGGAACCCAATCACATGAGCAATCACTGCTGCCTCCCAGAGTCTGCATTAGCTGGAAGCTGGAGACAGGAGCCAAGGCCAGGAGCAGAACCCAGGTACTCTGCTGTGGAATGCAGACATCCTAACTGCTGTCTTCACCGGCAGGTTGTACAAACACCCCAAAACAACATGGCTCTTAGCATCCCACGGTCAACAAATAAGTCACAAGTTTTTTTGAAATCAATAAAAATTAAAATAAAACACATTAAAATTTGTAGGATATGGCTAAAGCAATGCTTAATAGGAAATGTTTAATTTTAAATTTTAAAGAAACAAGATTTAAAAACGATGACCCAAGATTCTAAAAAAAGTTGAGTGAAAACAACTGAAATCAAAACATAAGTCAACCACATTTTAAATTAACAAACAATGGAGAAAACCAAAGTAAAAGGTTCTTTTCAAATATGAACAAAATTAATAAATTCTTAGTCATACTAACCAAAAAAAGAAAGGCAAAACAGGCTACTAAAATCAGAAATGAAAGGGATATAGCATAAAAATAAGAAAATACTATTAAAAGGTGAAAAACAACTATTAATAAAGTCTATTTTTTTAAATTCACAATCACAGCAGAAGTACATGTAAGAGGAGGATTATGTTAACTCTAAATATGAACCTTCCAGAGTGGAAATCTCTTGTAATTCAGCAAGAGGAGAAGTTGGTTCTGTTTTCATAGTGTTTTCTCCCATTGACTTGCAGTTCAACTCCAGGCCTGCAGCCCCCAATCCATTCCCAACGGAGTGGCAAGTTAGTGCAGATGAGACCTGGCCAGCTTCCAAAGGAGATTTCAACTGACCTAAGAGGGAGGGAAAAGAAAGCCTGAGGAACACACATGTCATCTGGGAACCAAAAGTCCCACAACACACTAAGAAAGCCAGTGACTACTTCAGAGGAAGCCATTCATCTCACAGCACACGGGAATATGTTAACAGATTCCAGAACACATAGGCAGGGCTGTAAGAATCTCAAAAAAAAAAAAAAAAAAAAGCGGATCAGTGACAGGAAGAAATGTGGGAAGTATCAACAAAAAGGAAGGCTTAAAAGCAATCTGTTTCCAATTCAACAGTTAGTGATATATTAAAAAAACCAACCACAAGCCGGCGCGCGGCTCACTAGGCTAATCCTCCACCTAGCGGCGCCAGCACACCGGGTTCTAGTCTGGGTCGGGGCGCCGGATTCTGTCCTGGTTGCCCCTCTTCCAGGCCAGCTCTCTGCTGTGGCCTGGGAGTGCAGTGGAGGATGGCCCAAGTGCTTGGGCCCTGCACCCCATGGGAGACCAGGAGAA
This sequence comes from Oryctolagus cuniculus, assembly GCF_051225735.1. Classification (NCBI taxonomy): domain Eukaryota; kingdom Metazoa; phylum Chordata; class Mammalia; order Lagomorpha; family Leporidae; genus Oryctolagus; species Oryctolagus cuniculus. The sequence continues at coordinate 22,393,529 of NC_142877.1, forward strand.
GTACCTGGCTCCTGCCTTCGGATCAGTGCAGTGCAGTGGCCGCAGCGTGCCAGCCGTGGTGGCCCTTGGAGGGTGAACCAATGGCAAAGGAAGACCTTTCTCCCTGTCTCTCTCTCACTGTCCAAAAAACAAAAACAAAAACAAAAAAAAAACAACAACAACAACAACCACAAATGCCTCCAGAACATATCATCAGGAAAACGTACACATACAATTTGATTTCAAGACCATCTAATATCCTGTGGAAGGCAATGATTTAGCTTACTAAACAGGAAGCATGTTGGCAAGAGCATTCCAAAACAGACTGACTCACCTTCTTCAGATTCCTTGGTACTGGATGATGTGGGATGCAGAGGATCTGTGTCAACTCTAGAAACCAAATCTGATGTGACCAAGCCAGGATCTAGAATCTCATGAGTCGCACCAGTGCACAGTCTGGAGGACCTTCTCCTTGATAAGTCTTTGACAGTATTTTCCGAATAGTTTTTTGACTTTTCCTGGGCTACAAACCAAAAGAGAGTTGTAGTCAAGAGACCAAGAAGAAGCAATAACTACCACACATTGCTGGACTGGCTGTCTCTATTAGGGCTTAACAGGAAGACTTTCTGGAATGCTAAACTAGTGATAAAAAGAAATATCCTTTCCTAATTTATAGTTTTAAATAAGGGCAAAGTCTCTCTACTCAGATAGAGTTTCACTCTTTTAGGATTTATGATCTGAAAATATGCACCAGGTTATGCCCCAGTCTTCACAACTAAACATTATTTTGGGGCTTCGCAACATAAAAGTCTATGCACTAAGTTCCAAAGTCAGTAAGGTTCATAAGAAGCTTACTTAAAGCCACCACAAAGCCTTTTTGGAGCCAACATGGTATTTTTTAAAGTCAATAAATAGTGATTTTAAAGTTTAACTCAGCACATGAAAGCCATCCCTCCTAAGCCTTTTAATTCCCAGAGGAATTCCAAACCAAGCATGCCTTAGGAATTTGGAGATGATATCACTGAACCCAAATTAATACAATTTATACTTTGAAATTTTTTTTCTTCTAGCACAAACTCTTCCTGATCCAACCACACCCCAATCATATTAGCCCACGTGGTCAAGGACAAGCACTGGAGCCTTTAGAAAATAGAGGTGAGGTCAGACAGAGGCTGAACCAAATAATGCCAACTTTTAGTTGTGCACACATAAACTGGAAACTCACATGAATTTTTGTCAAGTCGAGGACGTTTTAAGGGAACTTCACTTCCTTTTGAAATTTTCCGTCTTCTCAATTCCAAGGTTATCGGTTGCAAAGTCTGGGAGTTTGAATCTACAGCTACAATGTATATAAAACCACACAAAAGAATATATGTAATTTATTATGTCTGGTCTTTCACTTTTATGTGCTATATTAACAAAACATATAAACATACACATGTACACATCTTTGCATTATAAGCAGACCCCCAAAACAGCATCCTTATTTAAGGTATAAGAAAAAAAGGGGAAAATAAATTAAGAAATTTCTTCCTTATGGATGATGCTGAGACCATGCAGGTCAACCTCTTTAATCTTTTTTAGTTCTCTCCTATGATCCAGCTTCAACCACATACTTCTTTCCTGAAATACTCTAAAGACAACATACCCCAGTGCCAGCACCATGGCATTGTGGGTAAAACTGCTGCCTGTAGTGCCAGCATCCCATATGGGTGCCAGTTCTAGTCCTGGCTGCTCCACTTCCAATCCAGCTCTCTGCTATGGCCTGGGAAAGCAGAAGATGGCCCAACTCCTTGGGTCCCTACACCCACGTGGGAGACCAAGAAGGTGGTCCTGGCTCCTGGCTTCGAATTAGCTCAGCTCCAACACTGCAGCCATCTGGGGAGTGAACCAGCGAATGGAAGACCTCTCTGCCTCTGCCTCTCTGTAGCTCTACCTTTCAAGTAAATAAATCCTTAAAAAAAAAAAAAAAAAAAAAAAAAAAGACGCCATACCCCATCATAACTACTTTAAACTATGAAGGTGGGGCCGGCGCCGTGGCTCACTTGGCTGATCCTCCACCTGAGGTGCTGGCATCCCATGTGGGCACCGGGTTCTAGTCTCAGCTGCTCCTCTTCCAGTCCAGCTCTCTGCTGTGGCCCAGGAGGGCAGTGGAGGATGGCCCAAGTGCTTGGGCGCCTGCACCCACGTGGGAGACCAGGAGGAAGCACCTGGCTCCTGTCTTCGGATTGGTGTAGTTCCAGCTGTAGCGGCCATTTTGGGGGTGAACCAACAGAAGGAAGACCTTTCTCTCTGTTTCTTTCTCTCACTGTCTATAACTCTACCTCTCAAATAAATAAATAAAATCTTAACAACAACAAAAAAAAACTATGAAGGTTTAAGGGCAGTAGCAAAGTTATTCTTATCACCATCAAATTTTCTCATTATAAGATCATCTATTCAATACTCAGGAAGTTTACCTTGCAGGCTAATTCCTAAAATGTGTGCACTGGGACTACAGTCTGGTTATTGTTTTAAGTCTCTATTTGCTAAATTAGTTATCTTGGCACTGACCCTAGTTTTGAGTGCCCCCAAAAAATGTCAACATTTATATTCTCTTGAAAACAATCCCAGAAAAATCTCAGGAGACTATGGTATTTGATAGTCAATGCTGCAGGCAAGGGTACTGATGCCTACCAAACCCAGTTCTGAGAAAACTTAGCAACGCAAATGCTAAATCTTCCTAAAATACTGTTTATTTAGAACCTATCACATAAGATTCAGAAAAGATCATTCAAAAGGCAGGAAGTAAGAATAAAAGAAATTGGGAAGCTTGGCAGGAAGGCAGGGCTAAGGAGTCCAAAGAAAGGCAAAAGGAGCACAGGGAAATGTAAAGGAAGAGGAAGGAAGAGGGAGGAAGGAGAGAAAGGGGAGAACAAGGGGGACAGAAGGGCAAAAGGCAGAGGGGCAGAGAGAAAACTCATCCGAGACCAGCAGCTTCAGGTCTGCCACGTCAAATGGCTGGAAGAGTCAGGACAGAGCTCCGAGGAAGCAAACCCAACGAGGGGTCAACTCCTCGGCTCTTCCTGTGTTCAATCTTCCCACGTGCCAGCATTATTTTGTTCCAAGTGGTGGGAACATGGAGATCCCCCATTCCAAGTTAAATACAAATACAAACAACCCTCTCCAGCTCAGATCCTGTTTCCAATCAGGTCTCCACAGTCTATGGAGCCCAAGCCTCTACTAAATCAAGGAATGAATTCCAGGCATTTTTTTTTTAAAGGGACAAGAACTAAATAGGGATTATTTAGCAAGCTGTCTTCCCTTTGTTACTATATATATATACGAGGCTAACTATACAGAACTTGAGTGTTTCCCACCCTCTTCTTATGGTAAAAATCATCTGGGAAACACATACATTCACAAGTCACATTCCAGGTCTTCATCTAGGGATCCTGCAAGGGAAGACTAAGACAAAACTAGAATCTGTTCTCATAAATCCCTCAGGTAGGGGTTAACAGTAAATTCAGAAAACATCCTTTCTCTAAATTTAAAGAAAAAAAAAAAGCAACCAACTGATAAAAGCAATCAACAGAACCTCCTTTTTCTTATCTGAGTGAAGTCACATGGGTTCTTGGGAGCCATCTGCTTGTTGGGGGTTGCTTGCGGGGGTGGGGGTGGGGTGGGATATAGGACTTGCCCAGGACAGTTTCCAGAGGCCACAAGCCACAGCATGAACTGCTAGAGGACAATCATTGTCAAAACACTCAATTCTCAGATTCCCTTTTTCCTAAACTGAGCACAGCTCTGCCAGTTCACATTTTTCCCTTCTTGCATAACTGCCCTTCCCTCACTTTACATAAAAAGGCCTCTCACTCATCCCACATCCCATGAATGTCATGGAATGTTAAACACCAGACTTTCTCAGCTGGGACTCCTCAGCTGAAGTCAGAAGAGAAAGGTTCTCCAGATTCTCCGGAGCGGTACCTATCCAGCACCACTCTCAATGCACAGAAGTTGGTCATTACAGATCAGGGATGCCTTAGGCAGTAGCACTTAATTCATTCTCAGCACTCTGCTGGGAAAGTCAGTGAATTTAAGGCCAGAGCTGTTAAACAGACACATTAAACCACAAATGCAAGACAAATGTACTTTAAATTATTTTAGTAGCCACATATAGACTTTTTTAAAAAGTGAAATTTTGGGGGTTGGAACGGTGACATAGCAAGTAAAGTAGCAGCTTGCAGCGTTGGCATCCCATATGGGCACCAGTTCGAGCCCTGGCTGCTCCACTTCTGATCCAGTTCCCTGCTAATGGCCTGGGAAAAGCAGTGGAAAATGGCCCAAGCCCTTGGGCCCCTGTCACTCATGTGGGAGACCAGGAAGAAGCTCCTGGCTTCTAGTTTAGGCCTGGCTCCACCCTGGCCAATGCAGCCACTTGGGGAGTGAACTAGCAGATGGAAGATTTCTGTCTCGCACTTTCTCTGTAACCCTGACTTCCAAATAAATAAACAAATCTTATAAAAGAAATAAAATTTAAAAAGTCTTAAGAATATATTTTATGGCTGGCACTGTGGCACAGAAGGTTAAGCCTCTGCCTGCAGTGTCAGCATTCCCTATCAGTGCCAGTTCAAGTCCCGGCTGCTCCACTCCCAATTTAGCTCCCTGCTAATGCACCTGGAAAAGCAGTGGAAAATGGCTCAAGTACTTGGGCCCCTGCCATCCCATGTAGGAGATCCAGAATAAGCTTCTGGCTCCTGGCTTTCGCCTGGCCCAACGTCAGCCATTGCAGCCCTTCGAAGAGTGAACCATCTTGGCCTTTCAAATAAATAAATCTTTAAAATTTTTATTTAACCTAATACAACAAAAATATTTCAATATGTAACCAATACAAAACACTTACTGAGATATTTTACACTTTTTTGGACTAAGTATTTGAAAACCAATGTTTTATATTTACAGTACACCTCAGTGCAGACTAACTACATTTCAGCTTCTTAACAGCCACATATGGCCAATGGCTACTATAGTGGACAGCATGGGTCTAGGCCCTATTTAGGGCTAGGGACAGTTCCAGCATGAGCAGCTCTTGAAAGTAAAACCCTGTTACAACCACAAAAGAGGAGTTTCCTTATTTCATCTAGGGAAAAGTCACTGTAATATCTAACTTCCCATCTTAAAATTAGAATTCAGAGGGGCTGGCGTTGTGACACAGTGGGTTAAAATCCTGCCTACAGTGTCGGCATCTCATATGGCAGCAGGTTGGAGTCCCGGCTGCTACACTTCCAACCAGTTCCCTGCTAATGCACCTGGAAAAGCACAGGAGGACGCCCCAAGTCCTTGGCCCCCTGCACCTACAATGGAGACGCAGAAGCTCCAGGCTCTTGGCTTCAGATGGGCTCAGCTCCTGCCCTTGCAGCCATTTGGGGAGTGAACCAGAAAATGGAAGACATCTCTCTCTCTCTCTAACTCTTTCAAATAAATAAAATAAATCTTAAAAAAAATTAGAATTTAGATATAAGGAGACTATCTTTTGAGAATGAATACTAACAGATTTATTTGAAGCAAATTAGATTTTTCTTTTACCCCAAGAAAGTAAGTATGATGTAGCAGTCCAGTTTGATAGAGAAGGCTGGCTAATATTTTACATCATTAAAAAATAATGAGTAAGCTAACTCTGTAGTTCCACAGTTTTGATGAGAATACATTTTATGTCAAATTTTGTATTTTAAATCTATACTGCAGCATTTACATGTTTAAGGAAAAAATAGATATTGCTTCAAAATGTGCTAAGAGAGTGACAGTTGTTCAATATTCATGTAAAGAATATGCAAGCAAATATGTCTGAAGACTGAGGCAAGCTTTTTTTTTTTTTTTTTTGAAGGATTTCAAAGTCAAATAGAGAAGGAGAGGGGGAGAGAGAGGGAGAGAGAGAGAGAGAGAGAAAGAGGTCTTCCATCCACTGGTTCACTCCCAAATTGGCCGCAACAGCACCAATCCGATGTCAGGAGCCAGGAGCTCCTTCTGGGTTTCCCACGTGGGTGCAGGGGCCCAAGGATTGGGTCATCTTCTACTGCTTTCCCAGGCCATAGCAGAGAGCTGGATCGGAAGTAGAGTGGCCAGGACTTGAACCAGTGCCCATGTGGTACGCTGGCACTGCAGGTAACAGCTTTACCCACTACACCACAGCGCTGGCCCCTAGAGCAAGTCTTTACCCTCTCAGTTAGGACACCAACATATTACATCAGAGTCTGTGGGTTTAGTTCCCAGCTCTAGCTCCCAACTCCAGATTCCCGCCAATGCAGAAATGATGGCTCAAGTAATTGGATTCCTGCTACCCATATGTGAGGCCCAGTTTGAGCTCCTGGCTTCTGGCTCTGGCCTAGCCTGCTACAACCATCCTGGGGAGTAAACCAGGAAATGGGAGATGTGTATATATGTGTCTGTGTGTCTATTTGTCTCAAATATATAAATAAAGAATATCTGAAGACAAATTCTACATATGTAACCATGGGCAGGTTCAGTTTAGAAATCTTCAAAGACTCTCAATGCCACTGATCTGGGAAATAAATATTTGGCTTAGCAAGGAATCGAGGTTTGTTTCATTCTTGGCCATTCTATAAGAATTGCAAATCTCAACTGCTTTTAATAACTATGTATTCGCTGGCGCCACGGCTCAATAGGCTAATCCTCCACCTAGCGGCGCCAGCACACCGGGTTCTAGTCCAGGTCGGGGCGCCGGATTCTTTCCCGGTTGCCCCTCTTCCAGGCCAGCTCTCTGCTGTGGCCCGGGAAGGCAGTGGAGGATGGCCCAAGTGCTTGGGCCCTGCAAGCCCAGGGGAGACCAGGAGAAGTACCCGGCTCCTGCCTTCGGATCAGTGCGGTACGCCGGCCGCAGCGTGCCGGCCGCAGCGTGCCGGCCACAGCGGCCATTGGAGGGTGAACCAACGGCAAAAAGGAAGACCTTTCTCTCTGTCTCTCTCACTATCCACTCTGTCAAAAAAAAAAACAAAAAACAAAAAACAAAACAAAACAAAACAAAAAAAAAAAAAAACACAAAAAAAACACAACTATGTATTCAGGGCCAGCGCTGTGGTGTAGTGGGCTAAGTCTCCACCTGTGGTGCCAGAATCCCATATAGGCGCTGGTACCTGTCCCAGCTGCTCCTCTTCCCATCCAATTCTCTGCTATGTCCTGAAAAAGCAGTACAAGATGGCCCAAATGCTTGAGCCCCTGCAGCCACCTGGAGGAGGCTCCCAGCTCCTGACTTCCAATCAGCTCAGCTCCTGCCATTGTGGCTATCCGGAGAGTGAACCAGTGGATGGAAGACCTTTCTCTGTCTCTCCCTCTCTGTGTCTGTAACTCTACCTCTCAAATAAATAAATAAAATCTTAAAAAAAAAAAAAAAACAACTATGTATTCTCCACTGTATCTAAACCCTCTAACTATCATTCTTACCAATTAACCATCTCAGCTTTTTATTTAGACTATAAAAATCTCCAATCAACAACCACTCCCTAGGAAATTCAAATTCAAACACACATGACTCCCTAGCTCCAGTGTTCCCTTGGCCCTCCCTCCTTTGAATGCTCATACCTTTTTACTTCTCCTCTAGGTCTCTGATGTCTATCTCACTAAAACTATTAATTCCTGGTCCCAGGTTCAGTTAAACTTAAACAGATTTTAAAAAACTCATTTGAATAGAAATAAGCAGAAAGCTTTATCACAGAAGCCCAAGCATCCAGCTGAAGCTCAGACATGGGCACATCTCTCAATTCAGTCTCTTCTGGATGTGTGATGCTTACATTCAGCTCCAGATAGGACTTGCATCCATGTCACAAGACGATTCAAAGTCAGACACAAAAACGGAGGACGGACGTACAGAGGTAACAGAGAACTAAAAAGGGCCACAGAAAAACACTCTGGCAATGCCCATTGCAGAGCCCATTTGGGAAACTCACCAGCAGGAGCTATGGAGGGGGGCCTGCCTCGTTTCCTTTTTGGCTCTCTTAAGTTTTCCTGCGGACTCTTCCCAATGTCACTGCCAGGCTTTTTATCCAGCTGGGTGTCTCCAGAGTACTCCCTGTCGTTTTCTGAAATGTTCTCCTTGTCCTCCTTCTCGTTCTCGGGAAGGCTCCTCTCGGACGCCTTTCCCTTTTCAGAACAGATTAACTTCCCTTCTTGGTCAGGCTGCCTGGAGCGCTTTTCTGTCTTCAAGGCTTTGTCCTCTTTGTCTTTCTTCACGTTCACCACAGCTTTTCTCTGCTCCTTAAACTTCTCTCGTTTGTCAGGAGACGAAGACAGATTTTTGTGATCTGCTTCTTTAGGCCTAGCATTACCCACAATATTCTAAAATGAGCAAAATAGCAATGAAACACACTTTGTGACTACTTGCAAGTACAAAAGTAAGAGGTTTTTTGCAAGCATATAAAGACAAAGTCAAGAAGAAAATATGCCAGGTCACATAACGCCAAACACCACTGAGAACATCCACCAGTACTCAGATTTGAGAACCAACCCTAAAGCTTAAAAAACAACTGCCGGGGCCGGCACCGTGGCTCACTAGGTTAATCCTCCGCCTGCGGCGCCAGGATCCCATATGGGCGCCAGGTTCTAGTCCCGGTTGCTCCTCTTCCAGTCCAGCTCTCTGCTGTGGCCCAGGAAGGCAGTGGAGGATGGCCCAAGTGCTTGGGCCCTGCACCCACGTGGGAGACCAGGAGGAGGCACCTGGCTCCTGGTTTCAGATCAGCATAGTTCCAGCCATAGCAGCCATTTGGGGAGTGAACCAACGGAAGGAAGACCTTTCTGTCTGTCTCTCTAACTCTGTCAAATAAATAAATTTAAAACAAAACAAACAAACAAAAAAAAAACCGCCAAGTGCAATTGCTTCTGAGACAGAGCAGTCTCCTTTATTATGATGAAGTCCCTAGAAAACAGACAGACAACAACCCCAGGATCCATCTGGTGATCTGACAGAGGTGTTCTAAGAACACACCTTCATGCTCTGTCCTTATCCCCAGTGTGACCCTCCTGATCCAGGGCTTTTAAAGGCCTGGCTCAGTTTCCCAGTATATGCAGACACCCTGTGTAGAGAAAGACCCAAATTGGCAAATATAGGCTAAACAGGAAAACTGAAAAATCTGTCCAACCCAGAACCAGGGGCGCTGCTTCCTCCTACTCAGCCCAGTAAGTCAGCTGCTGTATTTGTGAACTATGCTCAGTGTTTGTCCATCAGAAGGAAATATTGCTTCTTGGTTATTTTCTTCCTAAATTACTTCCTTTAAAAATGATCCTAAAAAACGTTGTGTGTTAATGTGACTGTCTCATAATAAAGCCAGCTCTGAAAGCCATAATTTATCTCTCTTCCCAAGACATCAAGCAAGAGCAACAAACTCCATACCATGTACACATGGGATCCCCAGCACCCAGCACACACAGGGCACATTGGTTTTTGCAAAAAAACAAGAAGGTATACCTAAATATTCAGCATGTAAAAGTTTAATTTGTCCTAGAGACAGACAATAAAAAATAAATATTCTTTCAAGTCATGAAATTATTATGAACAAAGCCATATTTGAAACAGGCACTCCCAGTAACTGCTGACACAAACATAGATTCTAGACATCAACCTTTAAGATGGGGGTATGTTAGCAGTTTGGATAAAAATATTGTACCAAGAGGTATGAAAACTTATAAACTAAATTCCTAGAAACAGAATTTGCTACCAGTACAATCAGATTTGTGTACTCAGATTTACAAATATCCTCAATGGGCATTCAGGAATTGCTTAGTCATTAAAAGCTGCATTCCTGGAGCTGGCGCAGCTGTATAACCGGTAAAGCCGCTACCTGCCATGCCAGCATCCCACATGGGTGACAGTTTTATCATGGCTGCTCCATTTCCAATCCATCTCCCTGCTAATGACCTGGAAAAAGCATTGGAACATGGCCTGAGTGTTTGGAACCCCTGCCACCTACGTGGCAAATCTGGACAAAATTCTTGGCTCTTGGCTCTTGGCTTCAGCCTAGTCCAGCCACGGCTGTTGCACCCATTTGGGGAGTGAATCAGTAGATGCAAGATCTCTTTTTCTATCTCTCCTTTTCTTTCTGTAACTCTGCCTTTCAAATAAATATAAACAAATCATTAAAAAATTGGGGAAAATGCTATTCTGTCAAAAGAAAACAAGTTATAGAACAGTAACATATCACATGATTCAAACTTAGAAAAGAATTTTATATACACACATACATATGCTTAACAATGACAAAAAAACCAAGATACACACCAAAATTTTGTGCTTTTCTGTACTTTTCAAATCTTCTACAGCAAGTGTATTACTTTTATAAATTCAGAAAAACTTACCAAAATATAGATTATCAAAACATTTAAGGGCAGGCATCGTGACACAGTGGATTAGGCCACTGCTTAGATGGCCTGCATTTCAATTTCATATCCGAGTGCCAAGTTCCAGTGGTGGCTACTCTGCAATTCTGATCCAGCTTCTTGCTAATGTGTCTGGGAGGCAGCAGATGAAGGCCTAAGTATTTGACTTCTGGTCAGCTATGTGGGAGACCCAGATGGAGTTCCAGGCTCTTGGCCTTGGCATGCCCCAATCCTGCCTGTTGTGGGCATTTGGGGAGTGAACCATAAGATTTAAGAACTCACTCTTGTCTATCTGGCCCTTTCTCCCTTTCATTCTGCCTTTCAAATAAATAAAGCCTTTAAAAAAAATTAGAGCAATGGGGTTCAAGCTATTTTAATACTACATGAAAAGGACTTTAAAAACCATCCATAACTTATCTTCAGCCAAGTTCACTATACCCTCTTGGGATAGAAAAAAAAAAAAATAAGGGCACTATGGGCCTATGTTTGATGTCAGGCCTGAGATATTCAAGAGGTCACTGGGAACTGGGAGCTGAAGCACACACAGAACCTCATGGGTAAGGTGCCCACTGAGAGCTATGAATCAACTGAGTACAGCAGAGTAAACATTTGAACACTTGCTTACCCAGAGCTCTGGACTTCCATTCTGGAGAGGTGTTGAATACAATCTGCCAATTCTAGACAAATTCATGCTTCAGCACTCGACCTATAGTAATTTTGGGGGGTGGGGGGGCCAGCAGGTTAAGCATCTACCTGCAATGCTGGCATCCCATATGTGCACTAGTTCAAATTCTAGGCATTCCAATTCCAATCCAGCTCCCTGCTAATGCACCTGAGAAAACAGCAGAAAATGACCCAGATGCATGGGACCCTGCCATGTACATGGGAGACACAGATGCAGCTCCTGGCTTCTGCCAGCCTCAATGCCAATCTTAGCAGCCAATTGAGGAGTGAATCAATGGAAGGAAGATCTCTCTCTCTCTCTCTCTCTCTCTCTCTCTTTCCATCTATAACTCTGCTTTTCAAATAAATAAATCTTTTTTTTTTTTTAAGATTTATTTATTTATTTGAAAAGCAGAGTCACAGAGAGGGAGAGACAGAGGCAGAGAGAGAAGTCTTCATCTGCTGGTTCATTCCCCAAATGGCCACAACAGCCAGGGCTGGGCCAGGTCGGAGCCAGGAGCCAGGAGCTTCATCCAGGTCTCCCATGTGGGTACAGCAGCCCAAGTACTTGGGACATCTGCTGCTGCTTCCCCAGGCACCTCAGCAGGGAGCTGGATTTTGAGTGGAGCATCTGGGACTCAAACTGGTGCTCATATGGGATGTCAGTGCTGCAGATGGTGGTTTAACCCACTACACCACAGTACCTGTCCCTAAATAAATCTTTAAAATAAATCTTTAAAAAATATTTATTTGAAAGGCAGAGTTACAGATAGACAGTGAGAACAAGAGGGAGGAGAGATGTCCCATCCATTGGTTCACTCCTAAAATGGCTGTAATGGTCTATAATAATTCATCCCACAAATCTTATTATAAAAACACTAAATAGTGGGCTAAAATAACATTTTAGAGTACTGTGTCGATCCTCAGACATCTGAGAGGCAAATGATTAGAGATAAAACTATCATCAGGGTCACAGCTTTATAATTTTGTCAAGTTTCTGAAATGGAAAACCAGCAAAAGGCAAAAACATCCACAAGGCCACTTCTAAAGGTATCATGTTGCACAATCCTTTGAAATTGCTAAATGTATGTAAATTAGAATTTATTAAAACCCATGATAAGCAGAAGCATCAAATTGTCAAGAAAAGACACAAGTCACAACATCATCAATGTTGTCATCTCAGCAACCAGTCACACAATCATCTTAGTGACAAAATCACTAACAAAATCTTGAGCTGTCTCAAGAGCTACAATTAGTAACAACCAGAATTTTTAAAAAAGCCAATATCCAGTTTTGATCTCTACGTTCCCCTTGACTATTTCCTGAAAACCTAAATATGAAAAAGACTAAAAGGGGAAAAATTAAGAAAGTAGGCAGCATTTCAAGATAGCCAGTGTCAGCTTCCAGGACGAGAATTTGGCCCCGCACTCAGCCAAATACAAGTATAGTAAATGTAACATCAGGACACAAAACTCTCCAGCTAGGTATGTCAAACCCACGCCTAAGAGCAGCCTTGCAACGTCAGGGTCCCAAGCTGAAGGACAAGGCCAAACGAGGAGAAAACACATGCTAGGTCTCCTCAAGTGTTTCACCAAGTGCCCTGTGAGGGGAACAGCTCTGGAGACAGTGCAAGGAGAGAAGAAAAAAAAAAAAAAAAAAAAAAGAGTAACAACAGACACTGTTGAGCAAAGATGAGGAAAATGGGTAACAGGCAATGGTATCCAAGTATCTGACACTTCAAAAAAAAAAATAAAAAAAGAATCACTGTCTGTTGAAAGGAAATGGCAAAGAGACAAATATTCACAACGTCTGAAAATGTGGGTGTTACTCTGTGGTCAAACTGTATCACATGGAGGAAATAAAAGCTTGCCATCATAAACAAGCGTAACATCTTTATTTGAGAAACAAAACTACAATGATAGCATGATTCATACCCCATTTCTCACCTGATCTTTGGAAAAAGGTTTGACATGAATATGTTTGACAGTCTGAACTACTCCATCATAAAATTTCACAGTGTAAGTACCTAAAATTCAAGAAGATATGATTTTATCTCAGTTTTTGAAATCAGCAAATTTTCAAAGCATAAGCACAACAAAACTCTAATCACATAATAAATCAGTGGGTGTTGATTTATTTAGGAATCACATTTACTCTTACTTATATTCACTATATATATACTTTAAGGTGTATTTATTTACTTGAAAGGTAGAGTTACAAAGATAGAGAGAAGGAGAGACAGAGATCTTCCATCTGCTGGTTCACTCCACAAATGGCTGCAACGACTGGGCTTGGCTGGGCAAGGAGCCAGGAGCTTCAACCAGGTCTCCCACATGGGTACAGGAGCCCAAGCACTTGGGCCATCTTCTGCTGCTTTCCCAGGAACATTAGCAGAGCGCTGAATCATAAGTGGAGCATCCAGGACTCAAACCAGCACCCATATGGGATGCCAGCACTACAGGCTATGGCTTTAACCCACTATGCCACAGCATCAGCCCCAATATACTCACAATTATTAATCATATGCTTGCCTTCATTTTTTAATCAAGATTATATAGTTTTCATTATATCTATACAAATCAAAATCCATCAAAAAAAATAACTCATTTGTATGATGCTTCCCTAAAATAAAACTTGCAGTAAATTTAGGTGAAGTACAAAGACCAGTGAAACAATTAAAAATATGAGAAAAATACTTATTTATTCCCTGATGAATTTCTTTTTTGAATAACTTAACCTTATTTTCTGAGCTTGGAACAGTAATGTCTTTTAAATTTTAAAAGGAGTTTGAAGGGCAAGGATCTGGCTTAGTGAGTTAAACCCCAGCTCAGAAGGCCATGTCACATATCAGAGGCCTGGACTCCAGTCTCAGCTCTAGCTGCCAATTCTAGCTTCCTGCTATTGTGGACCCAGAGAAGTGATGGCTCAAGTAGATGGGTCCCTACCACCCACACGGAGATCTGGATTGATTCCTTGGCTCCCAGTTTTGTCCTGCAGGCATTTGGAGAGTGAACAGCAAACAGGAGCACTTCCTCCCTCTCCCTCTCTCTCCTTCCCTCCCTCCCCCTCCCCCTTCCCTCTCTCCCTCCCTCTCCCCCTTCCCCCCCTCTCCTTGCCTCTCACATAATACAATAAAGGAAACATGATCATTCTATCAATGTTATCATATAGTTAAAGGTTGAATTAATCCCAAAATCCATATGAATTACCTTCATATAACAATATTTTAAAACAGAGACTTGGCCAAAACACTAAATACTGCCTGTTACCTTGTCAGGTTATTTCCATTAGAAAAACGGCTTAATAAGAATCACAAGAATCACTCTCTGCTTTTAAAAAAAAAAAATTGAAGCTGGAAATCCAAACAATGCTATCTTTACAAATAATGCACCCCAACACTTTCAAACTTTTGTGTGTTAGCACTAATCAAAATTTTGAATCTCTAGTATTCAAAATTACCAATGAATCATGTAAGAATCGTTTATCAGTGGTAAACATGGGTCAGTTTTAGCAACCTCCTCCACAATCCAAGAAAGAAAAGAAACGCTGAGGACTGGGTGCAAAAGGATGCAACCAGGAAATTAAAATGCCCCAGTTACCTCCTTCTTGCACACTTTCTCCCCACCCCACTTCTAACTTCCACAGGGCCTCGACAGTGCAGGGCATCACTACGAAATGAAGTCCAAAGCCTAACTCTCTGGTATTCAAAATCCAGTGCAATCTGGGCCCAGTTATTTTTCCAAACCTTGTTCCTCATTACCAGCACTACCCAAATCAAAGTGACCAACTACTTGCTAGCTAGTGAAACTGCCTGTGACCTTTCCATCTCCATATCTTAGCAAAATGTTACCTACCTGAGATGTGCCACTCATTGATCCATAAGCACCCAGCTCAAAAGACCACAACAGTTCTGTAAGAGCTTCCTGGTTTGTCAGCTACTGGTGATTTCCCCCTCCTCTGAATTTCTCAGATTCACTTGGCACCTGGCCTGCAGAACTTCGCACCTGGTCTACCTTCAGGTAAGTAAGTTCCCTGTACCAACAATAGCAGCAACTTCTGGGAACTTGTTAGAAATCCAAGTTACCAGCCCTATCTCAGATGAACTGAATCACAGACTCTGAGCAGGCGCCGAAATGGTGCAACAAATCCTGCAGGTGATTCTGATGCACACCAAACTCTAAAAACCACTGCCATAGACAATCAGTAATTATCTACAGATCTTTACTCCTGGCAATTAAAAGCAAAGGTGAATATCACAGGTATTACCAATATGGAATGACACTGATGCACAAACCAAATATAAGGCTACATATACTCATGGCTCGGCTTGCTCAGGCACAACCCTAGAAATTAGATGACAGGCTGTGATGAAGGAAGTCCAAGGATGAGAGCATAAATACTTCTCTCTGAGGCAGTTCAGCAATGATTTAGGACTTAACAACAAAGGTCTGTGTTCCTTTCTTTCCCCACCTATATTGTGAGGGTGTTGGCAAGCAAAGGAGTCATGAAAAGCAATGGCATGGATTAGAAACAGACCACTCTCCGGCACCCAGCGTGCAGTTCTAGCCAGTTTGGAGATGAAGGTAGGCACTGGGAGCTCTCAGAATACAGTATTCATGAAACTGTGAACACAAGGTGCGTCAGCAAGCCACTGAAGCCTCTAATTTCAACTACCTAATTAACAAAGTCCAGCATCTGTTACATCAAAACAGAAACACATTTTCATGGACATTTCCAACGACTAAATGGACAACGCTAAATGATGCTACCCCAGAGCCCAACTTTCTCAGCTATTTGAGGCTAATTTTGAAGCTCACTCCTGATGGCAGGTTTCAGAAGGCAGCCATGGATGCAAGAGTTGCAATTTCCACAGTCTAAGAGAGAGCTAGGATTAGAACCTGAGCACACATGCTGACCGCTACCATCCTCCTCCCACCATCCCACACTGCCAATTGCCTAAACTCTCTGCCTAAGGCAAACCACAGACGCGGAGCCTCACTGGTCACTCTGAACTGACCCAAAATATGACCAGTAACAGTGACCTAGGACCACTTTTGGAGAGAGGCCCAAAATCTACTTTAATGGTTTCATGAACGAGTAAAAATGCCTTCTCATGGAATCTTCTGAGCAGCTGATAACAGAGCTCTCTTGTAGCCACAAATAACATGTAAATAACAGAACTTGCACCCTGCTGTGTCTGCTCTAACTTGATAAGGCTATCTTCAGGAGTCTCTCCTTAAATGGACCAGGTAAAACAAAGCATCTGAGCCTTGCCCCTCTGAGGGTTCAGAGTTCAGCATTCCAGACAATTTCACAGGAGTCAGTAACAGAAGGGATGTAAGAACAAAACTGGGGGCCAGCGCTGTGGCTCAATAGGCTAATCCTCCGCCTTGCCACACCAGCACACCAGGTTCCAGTCCCGGTCGGGGCACTGGATTCTGTCCCGGTTGCCCCTCTTCCAGGCCAGCTCTCTGCTGTGGCCCGGGAGTGCAGTGGAGGATGACCCAAGTGCTTGGGCCCTGCACCCGCATGGGAGACCAGGAGAAGCACCTGGCTCCTGCCTTCGGATCAGTGCGGTGCGCCGGCCACAGCACGCCAGCCGCAGCAACCATTGGAGGGTGAACCAACAGCAAAGGAAGACCTTTCTCTCTGTCTCTCTCTCTCCCTGTCCACTCTGCCTGTCAAAAAAAAAAAAAAAAAAAAAAAAGGAACAAAACTGGGGCCTTTCAAATAAATAAATCTTAAAAAAGAGGGGGTGGGTGGGCTGGCATCATAGTGTAGCAAGGAAAGCCACCGCCTGTGACACTGTCATCCCATATGGGCGTTGGTTCGTGTCCCAGCTGCTCCATTGTTGATCCAGCACCCTGCTAATGGCCTAAGAAAAGCAAAGGAAGATGGCCTAGGTATTTGAGGCCCTGCTATTCTCATGGGAGACTTGGAAGAAGCACCTGGCTCCCAGCTTCAGCCTGATCCAGCACTGGCTGTTGCAACCATCTGGGGAGTGAATCAGCAAATGAAAGAGCTCTCAGTCTATCCCCTTCTTCCTGTAATTATTTCAAATAAATAAATAAATCTTAAAAAAAAAAAAAAAACTAAAGCTCATCTGCTCTAGAACCAATAAAATACTGACAACGGGAACTCTGGATTGGCCAGACTTCTGTTGCCCCTGACATCTAACACAAGTGTGTCTCCAGGGCCCTTCTCAAGCTCACCCATTCTCCAGCTGACAGAGGTCTCCAGAATGCCAAAGATGGGAGATGAAAACCTTTCAAATGTGGTTTCTGCAAGTCCTGAGGTTCCCACAGACAGGCGTCAGGGGGCAGGCCGGGGACGTGCACACTGGCCAGCCCACCTCCGCCACCTTTCACTCTTGAATTCTTAGCAATTTTCAGATTGAACTTAGGTTCTGTGGCCAACAATTTCCAAAAGCACTCATTTATTCCAATTCCTTCTATTACTTCTAGGTGCTCAGTGAGTCCAGCAAGGGCAACCAACTGCCCTGAATCTCTGAGCAGCGACTGGATTAGAGTCTATTTCCCAACCAGGGATTCCCAGACACCAGGCTCCAGAGAGTCAGCCCACCTACCCTCAGTAAGCATCCTGTAAACACCTGCACCTACTTGATAATCTTTCCCCGTCACGAAAACCTTGCTCCAGAAAGGCAGCTTAGCACTGAGGAAACTGCAGTTCAGGAACTTCAGAGCCCCACAGGGCCCCAGTCCCATCTTAGTTCTACTATTTCCATGCCATGTAAGCTTAGAAGGCTTCTCCTGTGAGTTTAGAATGGGATTGATGGCAATAACCTTCCCATGTTTGTACCAAGTCTAAATGAGATAAGACAAGAATTACCTAGCCCAGGGCCTGTTGCAGAGGAAAGGATCAATAAGTGGTTATCACCATCTACCAGGTCACTACAAAAGGGAAGCACCAATCCCTCTCCACCCATAGAAGAGAACAGCCAAGCTAGCACCTACATGTGTGGGCCTAAAATATTCTTTTTATCTCTATGCAAAGCTGTTCAGATAGTATCAACCTCCCAGCATTTCAAATGTAGGATCAGTTACAGCTTGAAGAAAACAAAACATAGGAACTCCTTCAGCTAGAGTCTAGAAATAAGCCCATTTCCATAACATCTCATGTTATAAATGCAGATTGCAGGCACTGGTCTACAGATTGAACTGGCGGGTGGGGCATACATGACACAAAAATATGACTATTTTTAGAAGAGGGATTTGATCCACCTGCTCACCCAAGTTAAAGAACCACACATCAATAGGAAGGAACAATGCTCCATTTTGTCTTAAATGCTAACTTACTTGCAGTTTCCCCAGACAGAATGCCTTACAGAGCAGAGTGAGGCACTAGCAGGGGCAGAAAGCCCTAATGGGAGCCTGCCTGCCCAAGCTCTGTGTGCAAAAGGGAGCTCAGCAGCCCCAGCAGGGCTCAGGTCAATTCACCAGAGATGGCTTCCAAAGACTTCCTGAAAGCAGAACGCTGCCTTTTACTCCAACACAGACTGAGGGTTAACTAGGCTATAAACTGCCGCTGCCTTCACGTTAAAGGATGTTTAAATTCCATTGTCAGGGCTAATGTTGTGGTGAAGCAGGTTAAACTGTCAGCATCCTATATGAGCGCCAGTTCAAGTCCGGGCTGCTCCATTTCCAACTCAGCTTCATGCTAATGAACTTGAGAAGCAGTGACGATGCGTCAAATACTTGGGCCCCCACACTCCATGAGAGACCTAGATGGAGTTCCAGGCTCCTGGCTTCAGCCTACCTGGCCCCAGACATTGGCCATTTAGGGAGTGAACAAGTGGATGAAAGAGCGTGCTCACTCTCTATCTCTCTCTATAATCTTGGCTTTCAAATAAAATTAATTTTCTAAAAATATTTCCATTGCCAAAGAACCATTCCAGATTTAAAAAGGGGGGGGGGGGGGGTCAGATAATATGGCCTTGCCCTCCCTATTTCCCAGGTGCCAACTCCCTTAAGAAACTTGGAAATCGTGATTAAGCTCTGACTCAGTCACGTCAGACTCCACAGTGCCCGCAGCCACTACTTCCACACTCTGGAAGGTTCCCCAACCACCAATCTGTTCAGGCAAGGCCCAGCCTCAGCAAAACCAGCAAGAAGGTTAAGAGTGGCAAGAAAACCACATCAAGCCTCGCAAAGATGAGTCTTACAAGGCGTGACTGTACTGTATCCGCAGCTGCCTCTCAGTGGCACCAAGAAAACAAGTCACAAGAAGAGGAAACAAAGGAGCGCCTTGCCAGCAGAGTGCCTTTAAGCTGTGGTGGCCTCGCCACCGATGCAACTGAGCCAGTGCGGAAAAGGGAGTGAAAGAGAGCCCAGCAAGAACCAGAATCAATCATGCTGAAGCAGAAGAAACTGCCCACCAGCTTCCACAGATGAAAATCGAACCCCAAAGACAGCAGCTAAGAGTCATGATCTTCATCTCCGAATCAGGCCCAGATCTGAGTTCCCACAAAGGCCAGCCCCCCTTCACAATCCTCAGCGCAGCAACCCTACCACCCCATCTGTCCCTCTGACTCGGTTTCCAGATGTCCCTGCCCCCATGTCCTCTCTTCCCTCTTCCAGTTGTCTCAAGAACCAGTAAACTTGGCAGCACAACACACAGGGCTTCAGAAACCATAAACTACGAGAAGACAGTTTGTGGGGAAATCACCAATTTTTATGTTCTGCTATTAATAAACATTCACTGGACAGAATTCTGAGCCTGAAGAACATTAAAGTAGGAAGTGACCATTTTAAGAACATGAACTCAAGCCTCTATTATAAATTTTAGCTCATGAAAGAAACACAACGAAAAGGACTTTTGTTTTAACTTGCAAAACTCCAGATGCCTAAGTTTTAAAGATATTTTAAAACCTAATTAACCTGGGGCCAGTGCGGTGGCATAGTGGGTAAAGCCACTGCCTGCGGTGCCAGCATCCCATATGGGTGCAAGTTCAAGTCCCAGCTGCTCCACTTCTGATCCAGCTCTCTGCTATGGCCTGGGAAAGCAGTAGAAGTTGGCCCAAGTCTTTGGGCCCCTGTACCCACGTTGGTACAGGCTCCTGGCTTCAGACAGGCATAGCTCTGGCCATGAGGCCATCTGGGGAGTGAACCAACAGGTGGAGTACCCCTCCCTCCCTCTCTCTTTCTGCCTCTGCCTATCTGTAACTCTGCCGTCCAAATAAATCTTAAAAAAAAAAAAAAACTAACCAATAATGTGGACAATGACTTTTAGTCTTTAAATGATTCTTTCAGTTTCAGAAGCATCCCACACATAACACTCTGCAGACAGGCATCCCCACTCCCCAACCCTGTCATGACTGATTCACTGGCCCCAACCCCACCTCCTGCTAATAGCTCTATTTCAGTGCCTACTTGTTTCTGCCATGACCAAGTCTTTTTAAAAATACTTGATGCTGAGCTCTGGCCTCTGCAGATGAAAGGTGCAAACAAGTAGATTCCTAAGCCTCCTTGCCTCCACCCAGATGAGCACTGCCCCAGCTCCTAAACTCCTCTTCGCCATTCTCTCATCCAATCCCATTTAGGTCCCCCAAGCGACTGAAGGGCATCCCCGGAACACAACAGAAACGTTCCCTCCATTCTGCTACTTCCTGTACCTACAGAATTACCCGTTACCATGCAGAGCTTGCACTAGATTAAAGCATGGCCATTCCGCACAGGAAACACACTGCCACTGGGTACTTGGGAGCAAAACAGGACTTGCTCATCATCAATCATCTGAAGAACTTATGAGGAAAACATTTATATACAAGAAGAACACTTGTATTTCATCCCACGTGATTCAAAAGTAAGTAAGAGAGAAGCTTAATCTTGAAAACAAAAATTTGAAA
Organism: Oryctolagus cuniculus; assembly: GCF_051225735.1. Classification (NCBI taxonomy): domain Eukaryota; kingdom Metazoa; phylum Chordata; class Mammalia; order Lagomorpha; family Leporidae; genus Oryctolagus; species Oryctolagus cuniculus. Next base: position 22,414,398 of record NC_142877.1, read on the forward strand.
AGCTAAACTCTGTTTCTTACTAAAAGGATTTCAGACAACTTAAGCTGGGATGGCCCTTTAGCCTAGGAGTGAAGACACTCACAGCCCGTATCAGAGTGCCCGGGTTTGATTCCCGGCTCTGGCTTCCAACTCCAGCATCCTGCCAAATAAAAATCTTGAGAGGCAGCAGTATGGCTCAAGCAGATGGGTTCTTGCCACCCAGGTGGGAGGCCTGGATTGGGTTCCCGGGCACAATGACCAAGAACTTCGGCAAGCATTTAGGGAGTGAATCAGCAGACAGAAACTCTGTCTCTTTCTCTCTCTCAAATAAAAAAAAATACTATGCAAACTTTCCCTGAAAATAAGTTTTTCAGGTTAACATGACACATATGAAAAATCTAACAGGTGATTTTATTTTGAACCTAAGCTCATTAAAGTAACTTAGAGAAACAAGGGACTATCCAAAAAGGCTGTCATGAACTGGAGAATCAGTAACTGCTTAGACAACTCAGAAGATATATCTTTGCTTTTCAGGTTTATTTTTGACCATTTCAACCATTATGAGGCAAAATTTGGTCAGCTTGACATTCAACACTTCACAGAGTACTAATAAATACCTAAATAATACCTGAAAAGTCAATCCAGCCTCATAGTCACCCCTAACAGCAGCACCAAGAGGCCTGATGGCCCTAAACACTCACATCAGAGATCAAGGACAATCACAAACATCCTAATAGACACATCCTAAAAAGGGTGTCCCTCACACCCAGAGTCTGCTTTGTGAGGGCCAGGATTCTGAGCACACATATTATCCTTATAACCCTTCTCCAACCCTTGTGCTAGCAAAATGGGCCTCTTTGGGTCAAGCTCCCTCCCCTATCTCCTCACAGATCCTAATCTACCAAAGGCAACCAACTTAGTGCTCTAAAACTCCAGCCTCCCCCTCCCCACCATCAGCCCAGCTGCAACAAGATGACCCTCAGCCACCCTGCATCCACAAAGCACATTTTGAAATGGTTGCTGGTGTTCACCTAACTGGGAGACTATTCACAGGTGTGTATGAGAAACTGAGTTAATTACATGAGGCACTTCTAGACAGCAAGAACCTACACACTTCCCAGCAGAGTAACCAACCACCACTATTAGAAAACAGTGACAGAAATGCAGGGGGCAAAGAGTCAAACTTCCCCTTTTTTCCAGCTTTCATTTACTAATCTCTTCCTAATGCCTGACATTGTGATTAACTTGAAAAAAGAGGAATAAATACTGAAAATATACTACCAAACTCTAATATTCTATGCCCCCTAAGTTTTAAGTAAAAATAATTACAATCCAAATGCCTTACCGTCCTTGTTAACAGCAGTGACTTTGGCTGGGTAAAAACGACAGTCAGACCAGCAAGCCAGCACCTGCTCGTTTATCTGAAATTCCTAAAAAAATTAAAAAAAAAAAAAATCCTGTTACCAACTAAAGTTCACAGGACACACACTGTAACAGAATTCACCACAGAAGCTGGGGTTGGTAACAGAGTGCAAAGGAGAAACAGATGCTTCTGCTGTTTCCCACGAGGAGTCTAAACAACAGGACTAACACACAAGACCTCGTCAAGCCTTGGAGTTCTGACACAGCACAGCACTGATGATAACCCTACCCTATCCAGGATGTGCACTGACAGCGAGTCTAAGAGGCAGGCCCAGCAGGGAACACACTGGTATGGGAGCGGCAAGGAATCAGGCTAGTTCATCTTCCGGGGAGCAGCATTCATGCCATTTTACACGACCCACACTACTAAGGTCTGTGCCAACGGAGACAGCCATTTGCATTTTTTTAAATAAAAAAAAATCATTATTTGAAAAATAAAACTACAGATAATATGTGAGAGAGAGACAGACAGAGAGAGATAGAGAGAGAGACCTTCCATCTGCGGTTTCACTCCCCAAATGGCCACAACGGCCAAGGCTGGGCAAGGCCGAAGACAGCAGCCTGAGACTCCATCCAGTGGGTGCTGGGACCAAGTACCTGGGCCATCTTTGGCTGCTTTCCCAGGCGCCATCGGCAGGATCAGAAGTGGAGCAGCCGGGACTCAGTGCTCATGTGAGATGCCAGCATCACAGGCTGCAGCTTAACCAGCTCTGCCACAACGCCAGTGCCTCATTTTTATTTTCAGACCATTTTCCTAGCACACAGTTTGCACTGATAAGTTTTACAGAGAGAGATACTAAACAATCAAATGAAACAATATTGAACAATCCAAAATTGAGGGTTAGGAGAAGGGCCAGCAAGAGTATAAGATTCCTGGTCCGGGTTAAAACCCAGAGCTGAGTCAAACCCAAAACCAGCGAGAATACCACAGAGGTCTCAATGCCTGTTTCTAAAAACTTAAAACCAGGGATGGGTACATGGCACAATAGTTAAGACGCCACTTCAAACACCCACATCCCATGTAAGAAGGCCGGGGTAGAGGGCCGGGGTGAAGTCCCTGTTCTGCCTGCAATCCCAGCTTCCTGCTACTATGTATCCTGGAAGCAGCAGGTGATTGCTCCCTGCACCCAAGCCGGAGACTCAGACTGAGCTCCAGGCCACTGCAGGCATTTGGAGAATGAACCAGTGGATGAAAGATCTGTTCAACTCTATCTCTCTGCCTTTCAATAAAAACAACAGAAAACATTTTTTAGAAAACTTAAAATTAATACTTCTTACATCATTCTAAAATCAGTAAACGCTCAAGGCTTAGTGAAGAAATTTAGAAAACAGGAATGTTGTTTGATCATTTATTCAAGGGTTTATAAAAGACTTTGTATATGACAGGGCCAGGATTGTGGCAAAGCAGGTAAAGTCGCTGCCTGTGCCACTGGCATCACACATGGGTGCTAGTTCCTGTCCCAGCTGGTCTACTTCCCGTCTGGCTCCCTGTTAATGGCCTGGGAAAAATAGGGGAAGATGGCGAAAAGGTTTGGGCCCCTGCCACCCACACAGGACACCTACATGAAGCTCCTGGCTCCCGGCTTTGGCCTAGCCCAGTGCTGGTCGCAGGGTCATCTGGGGAGTGAACCAGAGGATGGAAGATTGATTCTCTCTCCCTCTCTCTCTCTCTCTGTCTCTTCCTCATTTCTTTCTCTCTCTGTAACTCTTTCAAAATGAATAAATTTTTAAAAAAAGACTTTGTATACAAGACTAGCACAGTGTCATACAGAATGATTACTTCATAAATGGTCTAGAAGTCTATCATATCTAGAATACCAGTAGTATAGACACTACGGATCTAAATTCAATCATTCAATCATCTGGTCATCAATTATTTATTAATGACCTACTACGTGTGAGGTAGGCAGTGTTCTGGAGACTAGAAATACAGTGGTGTAAAAGAGAAGTAAGCTCTTCGTTCATTATTAACACAGTATTAGCCAAAGTAGTTTACGAGCTATAACATCAATCATATCGTTCAAACAGATGAAAACTGGGATTCTCCAAGAGCCCCAGGTACACAGAGATCTCAGGGTCACAACTACAGGCCTAAGGGTCCCCGGCTGCTACTGCCTCCATACTGAACATCAAAAGCTGGACGGGAAACTGCCCGACGGCTTGCCCCACTCAGTATGGAACCTCCCAGATGTGTCACTCACAGAAGATCCGTCCTCTTCATGCAAGCCCTCTTTCCTCAGCTGTATTTTTTCTAAAGGACGTAAATAAGGACTATCCCAGCAGAACCACTCATCGTAACGATGGTTCCAACGCTTGAAATGAATGAGTACTTTTCCTTCTTCGTAGTCAATGTCTTCTATGTGAGCTGGATACCTGAGTCAGAAAACAAAATTCAAAATTCCTTTAATACCCACGGAAAACATCCAAAATGGTGTTCCAAATCCCTTCCCAAAGGAGATGTACAGGGTACTACAGGCCTAGCATTCAGAGGCTGTGTACCTGGATCTAATCACAAAGTATAGAGGAAAACAAACTTGAGGTTCAAATACCAACTTGGATATTCCTTAGTTTATTAACTATTCAACTAACCTTTCAGAGGGTGTTAGGTCTAAGGGTTAAGATGCCAGTAAAGATGGCGGCATCCCATGGCATGCCTAGGTTAGATGCCTGGCTCTAACTTCCTACAGATGCACAACCTGGGAGGCAGCAGTTGAAGACTAAGTGCTTGGTTTCCCACCACCCAGTTGGGAGACTCAGACTGAGTTCCTGATTCCCAGCTTTGGTACAGCCCAGTCATGCCTATTGCAGGCATTTTAAGAGTAAACCAGTGGGAGCCAGGGCTGTAGTGCAATGGGTTAAATGCCTAAAGCACCAGCATCCCATATGGTCGCCGGTTCTAGCCCCAGCTGCTCCTCTTCCAATCCAGCTCTATGGCCTGGGAAAGGAGCAGAAGATGGCCCAAAGACTCCCGTGTGGGAGACCTGGAAGAAGCTCCTGGCTCCTGGCTTCAGATCGGTGCAGCTCCAGCTATTGCGGCCAATTGGGGAGTGAACCAGCGGATGGAAGACCTCTCTCTCTCTCTCTCTCTCTGCGTCTCCTCTCTCTGTGTAACTCTGACTTTCAAATAAATAAATAAATCTTAAAAAAGAGAGAGAGAGTAAACCTGTGGATGGGAGTTTTCTCTCCCCTCCCCTTTCAAATAAACAAATAATTTTAAAATAAATCCGTGCTCAGCACTGTGGCATATGGGTGCCAGTTTAAGTGTTTAAGTCTCAACTGCTCCACTTCCAATCCAGCTGCCTACTAACGCCCCTGGGAAAGCAGTAGAAAGTGACCCAAGTACTCGGGTCTCTGCACAAACATGAGAGAACCAGATGAACCTACAGGCTACTGGCTTTGGCCTGGACAACCTGACATTGCAGCCATTTGGGAAGTAAACCAGAGAATGGAAGATCTCTCTCTCTCTACCTCTGCCTCTTTGTAACTCTGTCTTTCAAATAAATAAATCTTTTTTAAAATGTTTTAATAAATTAACCTATCAGAGTCTGAATTTCCTCATGAGAAGTGCAGGAAAAACACAGGATTGAGTACAAGTTAAATGAGATGATATATACAACAGATGTGAACATCTGAGAGGCATGAAGGGGCAAGTAGTTGGGTCCTTGTCACCTGGATGGGAGACCTGGATAGAGTTCTGGCTCCCAGCAATGGCCTGGCCCAATCTCAGTCATTGCAGGCATTCGGGGAGTGAACTAATGATTAAGAATGCTCTTGTGGGCCGGCGCCGCGGCTCAGTAGGCTAATCCTCTGCCTTGTGGCGCCGGCACACTGGGTTCTAGTCCCGGTTGGGGCGCCGGATTCTGTCCCGGTTGCCCCTCTTCCAGGCCAGCTCTCTGTTGTGGCCCGGGAGTGCAGTGGAGAATGGCCCAAGTGCTTGGGCCCTGCACCCCATGGGAGACCAGGAGAAGCACCTGGCTCCTGTCTTCAGATAGGCATGGTGCGCCGGCCGTGGCGGCCATTGGAGGGTGAACCAACGGTGAAGGTAGACCTTTCTCTCTGTCTCTCTCTCTCACTGTCCACTCTGCCTGTCAAAAAAAAAAAAAAAAAAAAAAAAGAAAGAAAAAAGAAGAAGAAGAAGAAGAAGAAGAATGCTCTTGTGGGGCCGGCGCTGTGGCATAGCCCTCTTGAGTTCTACTGCATCAACCCTTCCAAGCAATTTTCTTTTTTTTTTAAAGATTTATTTATTTATTTGAAAGTCAGAGTTACACAGAAAGAAGGAGAAGCGGGGGGGGGGGGGGGTCTTCCATCGAAGGTTCACTTCCCAATTGGCCGTAATAGCCAGAGCTGTGCCGATCCGAATCAGGAGCCAGGAGCTTCTTCCGGGTTTCCCAAGTGGGTGCAGGGGCCCAAGGACTTGGGCCATCTTCCACTGCTTTCCCAGGCCATAGCAGAGAGCTAGATGGGAAGTGGAGCAGCCCAGTCTCAAAACAGCACCCATATGGGATGCCGGCACTTCAGGCCAGGGTGTTAACCCGCTGTGCCACAGCGATGGCCCCCAAGCAATTTTCCAAGTACCAATTCCCCATGTTAAGTCCTTTTGCAGTTAAAATATCCATAGTGCTTTCTGTTTCCAATACTTACACCTGACTGACACAAAAGGAAACTGTAAAGGAAGAGGGAAGTGAAAGTAAGAAGATTTTTGCAGTGTGCTTTTTAATAACTTTAAAATTTTCAACCATACAAATGTATTGCTCATTCTAAAAATAAATGAGTAGATAAAAAGAAGAAAAATAGTGTATGCAATTGTTTTCCAAAATACACAATGAGATTGCTAACTCTGAACTGAGAAAATTCAAGTTCTACCTATACTTTCTGATTACAGCTTGGATCTGCATCATTTCCTTCCTTTCTTGTATCCAGCACCTAGGCCGTTGCTGTCCTACATAAATGAATAGGTCTGTTTTCTATAGACTGGGCTGTATTCAATCCTACTCTAACACACACTTAAAGCAATTAACCATCACAGCACCTTGCACATGTTGCGCACTCAACAAAAGTTCAGCAAATGAATTCCACTCTCCTATTCTTCCCAAAGGTCATGTGTCCTGCTAATTGTCCATTTCAAAATTTTCAAATTCCACTCACTCATTCCAATTTCAAGCCCTCGCAAGTTCAGGCCCCCATCACTTCAGGTGGACATTACTCACAGAGGACTGACAGCATGTACTTTTCAAAAGTCCTAATATGGTACTATACCATACATTAATTGCTCAAAAATATTAACAGAAGGAATAAACTGTCCTGAAACTAGTCTTCCTACTCCTACCCCATGACAGCTGCTACGAATACAAGATGTCTTGACAACAGACTGGCTACTCACATGACTGCTGAACAGAGTGATACAACTGTAGGAGACAGGAAAGGACTCCCTAAATCTAATCTTCTCTGTAAAGTGGGAAGAAAGAGAGCCAGTGTTGTGGCACAGCAAGGAAAGCCACTGTCTGAGAAGCTGGCACCCCATACGGGCACTGGCAGCTGCACGTCCAATCCAACTCCCCTCTAATGTGCTCGGGAAAGCAGCAGCAGATGACTCAAGTGCTTGGGCTCCTGCACCGATGTAGAATATCCAGAAGAAGCTCTTGGCTCCTGGCATGATACCTGCCCAGCTCCAGTTGTTGCAGCTATTTGGTGAGTGAAACACTGGATGGACTATCTCTCTATACATACATAACTCTGCCTTTCAAATAAGTAAATAAATCTTAAAAAAAAAAAAAATGGGGAGATTCTGGTGCCATGGCATAGCAGGTAGAGCTGCCGCCTGCAGTGCCAGCATCCCATATGGGCAGCAGTTCGAATCCTGGCTGCTCCACTTCCGATCCCGCTCTTTGCTATGGCCTGGGAAAGCAGTGGAAGGTGGTCCAAGTCCTTGGGCCCCAGCACCTGCGTGGGAGACCCGGAAGAAGCTCCTGGCTCTGCATGGGTGCAGCTCTAGCTGTTGCGGCCATTTGGGGAATGAAATAGCAGATGGAAGATCTCACCCCCTTCCTCTGCCTGGGCCTCTCTGTAACTCTGCCTTTCAAAATAAAATAAATCTTCAAAACAAAAAAAAGGGGGGGGGAAGAGGGGCCAGCGCCATGACTCACTTGGTTAATCCTCCACCTGTGGTGCCAGCATCCCATATGGGCACCAAGTTCTAGTCCCAGTTGCTCCTCTTCCAGTCCAGCTCTCTGCTGTGGCCCGGGAGGGCAGTGGAGGATGGCCCAAGTGCCTGGGGCCCTGCACCCGCATGGGAGACCAGGAAGAATCACCTGGCTCCTGGTTTCAGATCAGCGCAGAGCCGGCTGTAGCGGCCATTTGGGGACCAACGGAAGGAAGACCGTTCTCTCTATCTCTCTGTCTCTCTTTCTTACTGTCTGTTACTATGTCAAATAATTCCAAAAAAAAATGGAAGATTGGAAGAAAGATATCTCTTTCATATATGTCTTACCCTCTCATTCATCCATCTTTTTAGAAGCTAGTAAAAAAAAATTCAAGTTTTATTTTTATTTGAAAGGCAGAATGACAGAAAAAGAGAAAGAGATCTTCCATCCCTTGATTCACTCCACAAATGCCCCAAGAGCTAGGGCTCTGCCAGGCCGATGTCAGGAACCAGGAACTCCATCTCAGTCTCCCCCATAGGAGAAACAAGAACCCAAGTATCTGGCCCATCACCTGCTGTCTCCTAGGATGTTCATTTATGTAAGAAGCTGGATTGGGCCAAGGACTTAAACAGACATTTTTCAAAAGAGAAAATCCAAATGGCAAACAGACACATGAAAAAATGTTCAGGATCACCAGCTGTCAGAGAAATACAAATCAAAACCACAATGAGGTTTCACCTCACCCCAGTTAGAATGGCTCTCATATAGCGATCAACAAATGCTGGAGAGGATGTGGGGAAAAAGGTACCTTAAACCAATGTTGGTAGGAATGTAAACTGGTAAAGCCACTATGGAAGACAGTATGGAGATACCTCAAAAATCTGAATATAGACCTCCCGTATGACCCAGCCATCAGACTCCTGGGAATTTACCATGGGAAATGAAATCAGTAAACAAAAGAACTATCTGCACCTCCATGTTTATTGCAGCTCAATTCACAATAGCTAAGACATGGAATCAACCTAAATGCCCATCAACTGAAGACTGGAAAAAGGAATTATAGGATATGTACACTGTGGAATATTACACAGCAGTTTAAAAAAAATGAAATCCAGTCATTTGCAACAAAATGGATGAATCCGGAAAACATCATACTTAGTGAAATAAGCCAGTCTCAAAGGGACAAATACCATATGTTCTCCCTGACCTGTTAGAACTAACAGAGCACCTAAAATGAAATCTGTAGAAGTGAAATTGACACTCGAGAAGGGATGACTTGAGCTGTCCTTGTCTTGATTGTCAAAGAACAGTTTCATTTTGTTTTTTCATACTATTTGTTGAACTTTTTTTTTTTTTTTTTTTTTTTTTTTTTTTTTTGCTTTGGACACATATTCCATATCAGAGTGCTTAGGTTAAAGTCTGTTTTTTTTGTTTTTTTTGTTTTTTTGAGAAGATTATTTATTTGAAAGTCAGAAAATCAGAGTTACAGAGAGAGAGTATGAGAGCTTTCATCTTCTGGTTCACTCCCCAAATTGCTGGAATAGTCTGAGCTGGGCAGATCTGAAACCAGGAGCCAGGAGCTTCCTCCAGGTCTCCCACGCAGGTGCAGGGACCCAAGGACTTGTGTCATCCTATGCTGATTTCCCAGGTGCATTAGCAGGGAGGGGGATTGGAAATGATGCAGCTAGATTTGAACCATTGCCCATCTGGAATGCCAGCGCTGTAGATAGCTGCTTTCCCCGCTACACCATTTTGGTTTTTGGTTTTTTTGTTTGTTTGTTTGTTTGTTGTTTTTTTTTTTTTTTACAGGCAGAGTGGACAGTGAGAAAGAAAGGTCTTCCTTTTTCATCCCTCAAATGGCCGCTGCGGCCGGCGCACCGTGCTGATCCGATGGCAGGAGCCAGGTACTTATCCTGGTCTCCCATGGAGTGCAGGGCCCAAGCACTTGGGCCACCCTCCACTGCCTTCCTGGGCCACAGCAGAGAGCTGGACTGGAAGAGGAGCAACCGGGACAGAATCCGGCGCCCCAACCAGGACTAGAACCCGGGGTGCCAGCACCACAGTTAGAGGATTAGCCTAGTGAGCCACGGCGCCAGCCTGTTGAACTCTTAACATGGAGTTGATCATATGTGTATAAAGTCAATTGAAAATAGGTGTCAGTAAAAAATAAGAGTGGGAATAAGAAAAGGAAGAGGAAGTTTGTAACTGTAAAGCTGTATAGTTCTGCATACATTCCTACTGACTTCTAAGGGTAAAGGGTACAGATTAAAAACTTGTCATGGAACTCTAAATCCCAAACTTGGTAAAAATGCTATCTTAATTGTTAAATTGTTCATATTTTTTAAGTGTTAAAGTGAACGTATAGATAGGATTAAGTGTTAAAGAGATCATATAAATAGGATCAAGTGCCTGGCAATAATAATAGATATAATTAAAAAGGAGAGAATGTCCAACATGAGAAGCAGTCCACACAGCAGACTCATAGAATGACAATTGCTTTAAGCAACACTCTACCCTCAGAATCAGCCCTTAAATCTTCCTGGTCTGGCTGAAAGGCCCTTGAGAGCATTTCAGGCATGGAAAGCCAAGACATTGTGGCAAAAAATGTTCTACATGAAGGATCTCTGAATGAGACCCCAGTGGAAAGAAGAGGCCATCAAAGAAGGATGTATTTCTCTCAAAAGGGAGGAGAGAACTTCCACTATGCTTATGGCCTTGTCCAAATACTAATGGAGTTTGTGGACTCAAAAGCCTTCCATAGTCAAGGCAGCTCATTTCAAGAGCCTCAGGTGGTCACTGATGTCATATATAAGAGTGGTAATTGTTAAGTTAACAACAAGAGTCATGTGCCCTAACTCCCCATACAGGACCTTGGTCCTCATTGAGTTATACTGAGAATTAACTGTAAAACCAGTTCTCAATTTCGGGTTTGTGTGTGTGTGTGTGTGTGTGCAAATTGTTGAAATGTTTACTTAGTATAGAGTTGGTCTTCTGCAGAAAGTTAACTGACAATGAATCTTAATGGAGAATGGGACTGGCAAAGGGAAAGGGAGGAGGAAGGGTAGGAGTGTGGGTGGGAGAGCAGGTATGGTGGGAAGAATAATGAATTTGTATTCCTTAAAAAATGAAAAAAAAAAATAAATAAAAGAAAAAAGAAAAAAAGAAGCAGCAGCTGGATTGGAAGCAGAGACAGGACTTGATCCCCAGGCACGTGTGATATGGGATGTGGGCAATCAAAGCAGAGGCTTAACCCCATCCACTATAAGGCCTGCTCCTAGAGAAATTCTTTAAAATAACTATTGGTCCTAATGTAGTCCTATCCAAACCCCTTTCTTTAATGGCTTACTGTCCTAGCAACAGTTTTCAGGCCCATGGTCTTTAAACTAATGTATGTAATTAACTTTACACATAACAAAATTTATTTGGGGCTGGCACTGTGGCACAGTGGGTTAAGCTGTTGTCCACAGTGCCAGCATACCATATGGGCACCGGTTCAAGACCCAGTTGCTCCCTGATAATGTGTCTGGGAAAGCAGTGGAGATGGCCCAAATCCTTAGGCCCCTGCACCTGTGTCAGGGACCAGGCAGAAGCTCCTAGCTCCTGGCTTTGGCCTGGCCCAGCCCTGGCTGTTGTGGGCATTTGGGGAGTGAACCAGTGGATGGAAGATCTCTCTCTCTCTCTCTGTATGTGTGTCTCCCTCTCTCTATAATTCTTTCAAGTAAAATAAATAAATCTTTTTAAAAAAATCTAAATTTAACTTATAGAACATTTCTATACACTGAAATCATATTCTTAACTTTCTGGTATCTAAATATAGCTATTGCCAGAGCAATAGCATAGTAGATTAAGCCTATGCTTGGGGTGCCGGCATCCAATATGGGCACAGGTTAGTGTTCTGGCTGCTCCTCTTCCAACCCAGCTCTCTGCTTATGGCTTGGGAAAGCAATGGAAGATGACCCAGATGTTTGGGGCCATCTCCCTGTACCTACATGGGAGACCCAGAGGCAGCTTTTGGCTCCTGGCTTTGGCCTGACCCAGCTCCAGCTGTTGCAGCCATTTTGGGAGTGAATCAGCAGATGGAAGACCTCTCTATCTCTGTCTTTCTCTCTCTCTGTCTGTAACTCTATTTCTCAAATAATCTTACAAAAAAAATTTAAGATGATGGCAACTTTTTTAATACCCTTAATAACCACTGGATAGAAGATCTCTCTCTCTCTCTCTTTCTCTCTGTAACTCTGCCTTTCAAATAAATAAATAAATCTTAAAAAAAAAAAATGGGCCGGCGCCGCGGCTCAATAGGCTAATCCTCCGCCTAGCGGCGCCGGCACACCGAGTTCTAGTCCCGGTCGGGGCGCCGGATTCTGTCCCAGTTGCCCCTCTTCCAGGCCAGCCCTCTGCTGTGGCCAGGGAGTGCAGTGGAGGATGGCCCAGGTGCTTGGGCCCTGCACCCCATGGGAGACCAGGAAAAGCACCTGGCTCCTGGCTCCTGCCATCGGATCAGCGCGGTGCGCCGGCTGCAGCGCGCCGGCCGCGGCGGCCATTGGAGGGTGAACCAACGGCAAAGGAAGACCTTTCTCTCTGTCTCTCTCTCTCACTGTCCACTCTGCCTGTCAAAAAATAAAAAAAATAAAAAAAAAAAAAAATGGGGAGATAGGCTGGTGCTATGGCACAGCCAGTAGAGCCACCACGTGCAGTGCATCCGTATGGGATGCTGGTCTTTATAAAGAGAGTGATCACTCTATCTACTGACTTTTAAAATCTCTAAGAAAAGTTTGGAGCAAGGCAGTAGAACTCAAGCTGCAAAATGCTATTTCAATATGCTATCACTTGAGAGAAAGGAGAGAGGCAACACATTCATATATGTTTTTAAATGTGTGGGCTCTCTCTGGAAGGATGATCAAGCCACCCAAGTTTGTCTTGGGAGAGGAACTGCATAGTCAGGGAACTAGAAAGGAAATATGAGACATGTTATTCAATGCACATCCTTTATATGTTTTGATACATTGTATCAGGAGCACATATTGGCTTTAAAAAGTATATAACTAGATTCTTCAAATGTGCTTACTTGGCAAAATAAGAAGTTGGTGAATCTTGGGACAAATTCAAATTTTGAACTTTTACTATTCAGTGCTTTCAAAAAGTCTGGGAAGTCAGGATCCACAGAATCAAGTCTGAACTGCTGGGCCAGAATCCCACTGTATTCACTCGGATCTGAGGAGATCTCTGTGCTCTCAGTTAGCCTGAAGCTTCTTCCTCACTCAAAAAACTCTACTGGGCACAGGCATCACACTGCGCACAAAAACACACCTCTCCAAGAGGCTCAACAGAAACCACGTGCACAGTGTCCTGAAGAGAAAGTAGGCTTCCCTACTTCCCTCAAGTGTGACCTTCCCTTCCCTTGGGTAAAGGAGGAGACCCAGCTGCCAGTCAGAGGAGAGGGAGGGAACAAAGACCACCTCACAGATAAGCCCAGTAAGACTCAGTGCATCACAACTGTCACCTGCTACAGGGATGGCCCAGCTTCATCAGTCAATAGGAGTCAATTAAATGCTTTTGATTTAGCCACTCAATTCCAAGTCTCAGAGGGATTATATATACATATGTGCTCAGGCACCTGCCTTTGAAGAGAACTAGAAACATGAACTAAAATTTAAAGGTATTAAGTAAGTTAATCACACAAAAGAGGTGATAAGAACTGCCTCTTACTTACAAAAGGGTAATTTATCTGCCTCAACTTAAATATGGACAACCATGAGGCAGACCAGACAAGACGAGGCAAGGTTAGCCAAAGAGAAGACATGAATGGAATTTGTGCAGGCAGAAAAGGGAGAAGAGAATTTCTAGCTGCAACATGTAACAGTCAACCGATGATAAGATCCTAGTTTCTAGACTAATGTTGCAGCTGAGAGTCACATTTGAGCAGACATTAAACATCAAACTGGGAGCCAGTGCTGTGGCAGAGTGGGTTAAGAGGCTACTTGTTGAGCCAGCATTCCATTCGGGCACTGGTTCAAGTCCCAGCTCCTCCACTTCTGATCCAGCTCCCTGCTAATGTGCTTGGAAAGCAGCAGAGGACGGTGCATGGGCCATGCACCCATATGGGAGACCCTGATGAAGCTGGGTCAAGTACATGACCCCTGCGCATGTGTTTCCTCCCAAGCTCTGAGTGCTCTGTATAATGTGCTTTATAAGCAGCTTACTTTTGCTCAGAATTAGCCAAGTATGAGCTACAAGCCTTCTTGGGAGTCGGTTATACAGTGAAGACAAGTCAAGACACAGCTAGGGGCCTTTCAGCAATGCTGCTCAGGCCTCAGGGCTTTGGGGCCACTCACTTAAAAGCAAACAAACAAGGCCGGCGCCGCGGCTCACTAGGCTAATCCTCCGCCTAGCGGCGCCGGCACACGGGGTTCTAGTCCCGGTTGGGGCACCGGATTCTGTCCTGTTTGCCCCTCTTCCAGGCCAGCTCTCTGCTGTGGCCAGGGAGTGCAGTGGAGGATGGCCCAGGTGCTTGGGCCCTGCACCCCATGGGAGACCAGGAAAAGCACCTGGCTCCTGGCTCCTGCCATCGGATCAGCGCGGTGCGCCGGCTGCAGTGCGCTGGCCGCGGCGGCCATTGGAAGGTGAACCAACGGCAAAGGAAGACCTTTCTCTCTGTCTCTCTCTCTCACTGTCCACTCTGCCTGTCAAAGAAAATTAAAAAAAAATTAAAAGCAAACAAACAAACAAACATGGGGCTGGCGTTATGGTGTAGCGGGTAAAGCCACCGTCTGCAATGCTGGCATCCCAAATGGGTGCCAGTTCATGTCCCAGCTGCTCCACTTCCAATCCAGCTCCCCTGCTAATGGCCTGGGAAAAGCAGAGGAAGATGGCCCAAGCACGTGAGCCCCTGCAACCCACGTGGGAGACCCAGCAGAAGCTCCTGGCTCCTGGCTTTGGCCTGGCCCAGCCCTGGCTATTACAGCCTTCTGAGGAGTGAACCAGTGAACCAGTGTCTCTGTCTATCTGTCTGTCTCTCTCTCTGCCTCTGCCTGTCCGTAACTCTGCCTTTCAAATAAATAAATAAATCTTTAAAAAAAAAAAAAAAAAAGGACATACAGGCCTTTCTGTTCATCAAACATGCCACCACCTTCCCACACCCAGTATGCTCCCTTTAACAGGAACAATTCCCCATACCCCTTCTTTCCAGGCAACAGCCTTAGCTTCCTGTTGCCCTGGAATCCTTGATTGCATTATTTCAAGCAGTTACCTTCTCCTGCCAGTCTGTGTAAGCTTCTTGCTCTCTTCCTTCACAGAATCTACCCCAACCTGGATTCATTTCATTTGTTTCTGTTCCCTTGGTTATTTTTTTTTCTTTAAAGATTTATTTATTGATTTATTTGAAAGTCAGAGTACACAGAGAGAGAACGAGAGAGAGAGAGGTCTTCCATCCGATGGTTCACTCCCTAGATGGCCACATCAGCCGGAGCTGTGCCAATCTGAAGCCGGGAGCCAGGAACCTCCTCTGAGTCTCCCACACAGGTGCAGGGACCAAAGGACTTGGGCCATCTTCCACTGTTTTCCCAGGCCACAGCAGAGAGCTGAATCGGAAGTGGAGCAGCCGGGTCTCGAACCAGCGCCCACATGGGATGCCAGCACTGCAGGTGGCAGCTTTACCTGCTACACCGCAGTGTCAGCCCCTCACTTGGTTATTTTTATAGCCTGTTTCCCCAGGAGATGGTAAAGGCATCACCTCATCCACTATGGTCTCTTTTGGAGGGTTAAATTATGCTTCCATAGGTACAAATAACTTCAGTCAGGTGTGGCAGTTATAACAACAGAAGATTCTTTAGGGTTGGATAGGGTGGAAGGGAGCAAAAGGCAGAGAGAAGGAAAGAGGAATGAGGAAGAGGAGGATCTGAGAGCACTCTAGGGAAGAGGAGCACTTGATCTCAGCTCTCAAAGATGAGAGGGTATTCTCCAGATCAAGGATGCAGTGTAGAAGGTGAACAGTTCTGGGAGAAAATGCAACATGAACAGAGCAGGAGTGTACATAAAGCACAAACCAAGGGGCAAACACTGTGGCGCAGCAGTTAAAGCCCTACCCTCAGTGCCTGCATTTCATATGGCCACAGGTTCGAGTCCTGGCTGCGCTACTTCTGATCCAGCTCCCTACTAATGTGCCTGAGAATGCAGCAGAAGATGGGCTAAGTCCTTGGGCCCCTGTACCCACATGGGAGACTGGGAAGAACCTCCTGGCTCCAGATCAGCTCAGCTCTGGGCATTGCAGCCATTTGGAAAGTGAACTAGCAGAAGGAAGACCCCTCTCTCTCTATCTCTTTCTTTAACTCTGTCTTTCAAAGAAATAAATCTAGGAAGGGAGGGAGGGAGGGAGAGAGAAAATAAAAGCAAGCATAAAACAAGAACGAACACTGTAGAGGGCAATGCCTTAAGTGAATGCTTTCCAAGAGCAGTCCAAAAGCCACTGGGTGTGGATGAACACAGAGCTGGCGTTCCCCAAGGTCTCCATAAGGAACATTTTACTGTGCTTCTCCAGAATCTGGATCATTTCTACCAACACTTCCCAGCTGTGGTGCACACAACAGCATGAAAAAGGTCAAGATGCAAGATGACCACTATATAATCAACTACTAAAGAATTTTAGTGTGTGTTTGCAATTACCCTGGCATTACCTAATTTTCAGACAGCCATTGTAGTGGCTTTAAAACACGTTTGTAAATTTGATAGTCATTCTTTCAAAAGGAGGGGTCTAATTCTCCTCCCCTTCAGTGTGGCCTCATTTCTAACAGAACGAGGAGGAAGTGATGCTGTGGGACTTCCGAAGCTGGCTCATAAGAAGTACTGCTCCAATCGCACTTCTGAGTAGATACACAGAAGAACTGAAAGCAAGACTGGAACAGATACTCACATCAGTGTTCCTAACAACATTATTCATAGCAGTCAGAGGGAAAGCAACCCAAGGGTCTCACAAATAAGTACACAAACAAAAGTGATGTCCACACAGCGGGATACCCAACCATTAAAAAGAAATGGCGAGAGGGGCCGGCGCTGTGGCCTTAACAGGTAAAGCCACTGCCTGTGACCACCCTCATCCCATACTGGCACCAATTCAAGTCCCTGATACTCTACTTCTGATCCTGCGCCCTGCTAATGGCCTGGGAAAAGCAGCAGAAGATGGTTGAAATGCTTAGGCCCCTATCACCCTCATGGGAGACCTGGAAGAAGCTCCTGGCTTCGGCCTGGCCTAGCTCAGGCTGTTGCAGCCATCTGGGGAGTGAACAGCAAGTACTGGCTGTTGCAGGCATTTTGAGGGAACCTCTCTCTCTCTCTGTAACTCTGATTTTCAAAATAAATAAATAAATCTAAAGGAAGGAAGGAAGGAAATAAGGAAGGAAAGAAATAGGGACTAGCACTGTGACAAAGCAACTTAAGCCACTGCTTGGGACACCAGTATCTCATATTGCAGTGCCAGTTTGAGTCCCAGCTGCTCTACTTCCGATCGAGTTCCCTGCTACCGCACCTGGAATGGCAGTGGAAGACGGCCTAAGCCCTTGGATTCCTGCCACCCATGTGGGATACCCACATGGAGTTCTGGATTCCTGGCTTCACCTTGACCCAGCCTGCGACTGCTGCAGTCATCTGGGGGCATGAACCAGCAGATACAAGATCACTTGTGAATCTTTCCCTCTGTCACTCTGCCTTTAGAAGGAAAAGAAAAGAATAAGGAAGGAAGGAATGAAAAGAAAAAAAATATTGTAAGAAAATAAAGTAATTCTAAGGAGTCCTACAATATGGATGAACTCTAAGGACACTATGCTAACTGAAATAAACACGGGATAACTGTATGGCTGCATTCAAGAGTCCTTAAATTCATACAAGTAGACTGAGGCTATCAGGACTTGGGAGTGACAGTTGTTGTGATTATATAGAAACTCAGTCTGGGAAGATGAAAAAATTTGAGATGGGTGGTGGTGATAGCTACAGACCAGTGTGAATGCATTTAATGCCACAGAATCATATGTAGCATGGTTAAAAAAGTAAACTCAACTCTATACATATTCTATTTCATACGAACACACACTCACACAGCACTGCTGGTTCTGCACTGCACATCCCTGGATTCCCATTCTCATTCCTGGATTCCCAAGAAGTAGCCAAGTGCTACTTCATGCAGACATTCTAGATGTCTACGGAGAGGTCCATGGGGCAAGGAGCTGCGGCCTGCCAGAAACCAGCATCAACGTATATGCCCCAAGACTGAGCTGCCTTGAACCTGCTCCTTGGTCAGACCCAGAGCCAGAATCCTCCAGGCAGGCTGCTCCAGACCCAAATACAACTTAGAGGATAATAAACATTTGTTGCTGTTGTAGGCCACTATGTTTTAAAAACATCTGTTACACTGTAATAAACAACTAACAAGTAACTAACAAAGTAGCATTTTGCTACAATGCTGTGGTTTCTTTCTTTCTTTCTTTCTTTCTTTCTTTCTTTTTTTTTTTTTTTTTTTGGACAGGCAGAGTTAGACGATGAGAGAGAGAGACAGAGAGAAAGGTCTTCCTTTTGCCGCTGGTTCATCCCTCAAGTGGCCGCTATGGCCGGCACGCTGCACCAATCCAAAGCCAGGAGCCAGGTGCTTCCTCCTGGTCTCCCATGATGGTGCAGGGCCCAAGGACCTGGGCCATCCTCCACTGCACTCCCGGGCCACAGCAGAGAGCTAGACTGGAAGAGGAGCAACCGGGACAGAACCAGCATCCCAACCGGGACTAGAACTCGGGGTGCCAACACCACAGGCAGAGGATTAGCCTATTGAGCCGCGGCGCCGGCCAATGCTGTGGTTTCTAAAAGTGAGATCTGTTGGGAGTTTATAGGTTAGAAGTGCCTGGGCTGGCACTACAGTAGTGGGTAAAGCTGCCACCTGTAGACCCTGCATCCTATAAGGGTGCCAGTTCGAGTCCCGACAGTTCCCCTTCCGGTCCAGCTCTATGCTGTGGCCTGGGAAAACAGTGGAGCATGGCACAGGTCCTTAGGTCCCTGCACCCACATGGGAGACCAGGAAAAAGCTCCCGTCTCCTGGCTTCAGATCAGCCCAGCTCCGGCCACTGCAGCCACTTGGGGAGTGAACCAGCAGTTGGAAGACCTCTCTCCCTCTCAAATCTCTCTCTCTCTCTCTCTCTGCCTCTGCCTTTCAAATAAATAAATAACTTAAAAAAAAAAAAAAAAAAAAAAAAAGAACCTGCCAACCTTGTGTTTCCAACTTTGAGAAACACACTGATCTAGGCTACCAGATAAACCAACATGACAAACAGCTCTCCCAAGGAAAGGAAAGGATGGTGAAGAGTAAAGCTCTCACCAAATGAGGGGGAATGATTCCACCTGCATGTCCAGAAAGGAAGACAACAGTCCCAGTCTATCCAGGGATACAATGTTGACTCATCTACACTATATGACCAACTCCCAGGAAGTGCTGTAGCTCACACTTGGTTACTTCTAAGCAAAGTTAAGTTGCTTATAAAGCACACTGGCTATTAATATTTTTAAAAGATTACTTATTTATTTGAAAGGCAGCATTACAGAGAGAGGGAGAGAGGGAAATACAGAGACAAAGAGAGAGCGTCCATCCACTGGCTCATTCCTCAAATGGCTGCAATGGCCAGAGCTAAGCAGATCTGAAGGCAGGAGCCAGGAGCTTCTTCCAGGTCTCCCACATGGGTGCAGGGGCCCAAGTACTTATGCGATCTTCTGCTGCTTTCCCAGGTACATTACCAGGGAACTGGATCAAAAGTGCAGCAGCCAAGACTCGAACCAGTGCCCACATGGGATGCCAGCGCTGCAGGCCGCAGTTTAACCCACTACGATACAGCACCGGTCCCACCACACGGCTATTACTAACGTGTACAACCTACCCGAGAGTTTACAAATCACCTTTACAGAAGCTATCTCACTTATCTTTACAACCACCCCGCAAGGACTGAAGGAGTTACTATCACTGCACCTATTTTATATTTGCAGGAATGGAGGCTCAAAGAAAAGCCACAACCAACAACAGTATCCAAATCTTCTAATTCTAAACCCAACGAAGAGCCTTTTGCTCTTAATGTGACATCACATCTAAATATCCTTGTAGTGACGCACACCCACAGAAGTGCCTTTCTTCTTAGCAAACTAACAGTAAGTATATGCAGTAAGTACATATAGCCTAGAATTTGCCCAACTTTTTCCCCAGGGGTTAGGCATTCAGGCTCATTCCAGATTCTTCTCCATATAAACAGCCTTTCTGAAAACATGCAGCACTCATTCTACTTCAAGAATCAAGCAGATCTCTATTCTTGGCTGAGGGCACACACCAGTCTTTCCTGAAGGGAGGATGGGCATGAAGATGTACTTAGTGAAAACAAAGAGATGACTACTTATCAGCAGAACTGTTATCCCTTCACCACTTTAAGTAATCAACACCTGACACTTCTAACTCAGAAAGCACCTCGAATTCATCTTTGAATCAGAGAATTCATCTCTGTCCCAATCAGCTCTCACTAGCAACAATGAATACCAAGTATGGAGAGACAACTCCCAGGACTCTCTATGAGAATCACTCAGTTAAGTATTTGGAGACTGAATGAACACTACTGCTCTTCTGTTCCTCGGATGGATATGAACATGTCTCTCCTTTGCTTAAATTCTCTCACTTAGCTCCACTTCCCACTTCTCCTGATCTGTCTCCTCTTAGGTTCTCAGAACACACCATGTTCTTCCAGGCCCTGAACACTTTTGCTGGCTTTTTCCTTCTGCCTAATCCTACTCTCTCCTGGAAGTCTCATTTGTGAATCTCACTTCTTACATACACCCTCAACTCCCAATCCCCTCCCCTTCCAGCATCACCGCTTCCCAATCACTGCCATATTAGACACTCCAGACCGTCGGTACAGCTGGAGAACATACTCAACATGCGGATGGGTGCCATTTTAGTGCATGACTGCAAACAGTGGTTCCTTCTGGAGTTAAGGGGAAAGCTTGTGTGACTGGACAGGGGACACAAAAAGTATTCCAGGTGCCCAAAAGGTATGTCTTGATTTGGGTGATTGCTACAGAAAAGTCTACCTGTGTAAAAGTTCATCAAGCTATACATTAAGATGTGTGCACCCTGCTATATATTTCACTTCTTAATTCAATGTCTAATATCTGTAAACTGCCATCAAAATTAATATCAAAAATACGACAGCTCTTCTGCACATAGCCATTTCCCTCTGTGCTTGTTTGCCATGCGATGCTATCTGCCATGAGGCCAATGAATTTTTTAATAAACCCTGTTAATGCACCTTCTGGGAAGCGGCAGATAATTGTGTGGGTCCCTGCCATTCACGTGCGAGACCAGGATGGAGTTCCAGGCACATGACTTCAGCCTGGCCCAGTCTGGGCCATTACGGGCATTTGGGGAATGAACTCAGTAGATGGAAGATCTCTCTCTATCACTCTGCCTTTCATATATATAAATAAACAAATAAATAACTATTTTAAAAAAATAAAAATTCAGGGGACAGTGCTGTGATGCAGCAAGTTAAGCCACTGCCTATAACAGAGGAATCCAATATGAGGCCCAGTTCAAGTCCGGCTGCTGCACTTCCAATCAAGTTCCCTGTTAATGAAGTACGTAGGAGACCTGGATGGAATTCCAGACTCTTGGCTTTGGCCTGGCCCAGCCCTAGCCATACTAGCCATTCAGGGAATGAACCAGCAGGTGGAAGATATCTCTTTCTCTCTCTCTCTCCTCCTGCCTCTAACTCAGTCTTTTAAATAAATAAATCTTTTAAAAATAAATAAATAAATACCAATAAAAAACCAGGACCTACCACTGGCTGCTGAAGGGAAATAAGCCTAAGAAGAGGCACAGTAGATCAGATGGACCCAGAAGCCCCATTAGGAGACTCCTGTCAGCATCCGTTAGATCCATGGTGGGGCTGAGACCAGAGCACCAGAAGTGGCAGCCAGTGGCAAAGCCCGCCCTCGGGCAAAGTTTTAAAAGGACCTGTTCCTGAACAGGTAGCTCTCTTGGCTCCTGTCTCCTTTTTTCCCTCCTGCTCACTCTCCTCTCTTGGCTCTTCTCTCTTGGCTCCTCTCTCTTGGCTCTTTTCTTCTGCACTCTCTCTTGGCTTCTCTCTTCTCTCCTGCTTACCCTCTCTAGCCTTCTCTCTTCTCTCACTCCCCTCTCTCTCTTCTCTCTCCTCTCTGTCTCTCTCTCTTACAGTCTCCATCTCCCTTTTCCCTCTTTGCCCCTTCCCTCCAGTCTGCTGGTTTTCCCCAATAAACCCTTTCTCTTACTCTGGTGTTCGGTGTGTTTTGTGACAGCTAACGGTTTCTATCTGTGTAACTCTGTCCACTTACTTAACTACCCTGTGCCTGGGCTGCCTCATATATAAAATCCCAACAATAAAAGTATCCATTTCATACTGCTGTGAGGATTAAACACACAATTAGATTTTTACATGGCACAGAGTATATCACTCAGTAAATGTGAGACAGTAGCAAAGATAAAAGCATGAGAATATATGGTTAACAATCTCTGGCCAAAGACAAATACCCCACTCATCTCCAAACTTCTAGAAGGATCTGTGTGATTTTTCTTCCTTCCACAGTCCATTAGTGTAATAATGCCTGACTCACAGAAGACATTCAATATGTGTGTGTGGAAGGTTAAAAAAAAGAAAAGTTGAAAAAAGAAAGACTAAAAGTAGGCCTTTGACCTAGTAGTTAAGATGCCAGTTACAAATCATTGGAGTGCCTGTGAAGTAGGCAGGCATACAGGCTAAAGTTGATTAGATTTGCAAACTGGAAGACCACACCTTCGCCACGCCCCTGTGTGACCTCATGCCCCTACCTGGCCACACCTGGGTGCCCACCAGCCAATCAGGTTAATTAACCACTCCCCTTTGGAAGTGGGTTAAAAGCCCCGCCCGCTCTTCTTCCCTGGCCTCTTGCCAGGACAGGCCTCCAAGGTGCATGGCCTTCGAGCCATGTGCTCTAGGCTTCCTGACCTAGATGCTCATCCACGTGGCTGGTTCCTGGTGCTTGGTATGAACCCCTATTGACATCTTTCTCTTAAATAAAGCTCTCACTCTCCTATGCATCTTTCTCACTAAATAAAAGCTTAAAATGTACCATGCTGCCTTGTTTATCTGTGCCAGTATTTAGAATTCTTCTCTAAATATTAGGCAAGAACCCTCTTGGGCTTATTAATATTGGGGATTTAGTAATAAGCCGGTGGTGAAATCGTATGGCACCCCAAATTCTGGTAGCACATGTGGCACCCCAGATAGCACTTCTGGGGAACTCTAAAGGGCCACATTTTAGTGTAGATTTTAGGGGCTCTTTTCAGATTTCACCTGTATTAGATTCCCAGCCCCAGCTACCAATTCTAGCTTTCTGCCAATATAGATCCTAGAAGGCAGTGGTGGTGGCGCAAGCAATTAAGTCCCTGCCACCCACATGAGAGACCTGGATTGAGTTTCCAGCTCCTGGCCCAGCCCCAGCTCAGCCCCAGCCTTTGTAGTCATACAGAGAAAAAACAGTACAGAGGAGCTCACTCTGTCTCCCTGCCTCTCAGAAATAGGAAAGACTCTAAGGACATTATGAAATGCAGATTTTTAAATCTTTTGTACAAAAAAGAACAAAAAACACGATGGTCCATTTAAATGGAAACACAGTAGGGGAAACGTGCCAAAGAGTCAGGGAAGTAAGAGACAGAAGAAGCCTTTTCCCGATGTTCAGAGCAAGAACAGGGAAGGCCAGCCCACTGCCTGGGACAGATGGTGCTCTCCTGACAGACAGGAAGGAGGCGGAAGACAGCAGAGCGAGCTGCTTTCATTCTATCCACCAACGTCACTGCCCCGAGAAACTGCAGCCTCTCACATGTTAATTCATCACAACCCTGAAGTGAACAGAGGGAGGATTACCCCTCTAAAGACAAGGAAATGGACCTGTGGAAAGTTCTCTCCAGCATTGTTTGTAATACAGATTCTTTTTTTTTTTTTGTCATTTTTATTCATTTATTTTGTTTATTTGAAAAGCAGAAAGAGACAGGTGTCTCCCACTTGCTGGTTCTCTGCCTGGATGCTCACAACAGCCAGAGCTGAGCCAGGCTGAAAATACCAGCTAAAAACTCAATCAAGGACTCTCACAAAGATGGCAAAGACCCAAGTACTTGAGCCATCACCTACTGCCTCCCAGGGTGCACATAAGCAGGAAGCTGGAACGGGAAGAGAAGCAGGGATTCAAACCTAGGCACTCTCATGGAATGCAGGTGTCCCAAGCTTAACAGTCATGCCAAATTCCCACCTCAGAACATGGTTTCTTTTTTTTATTATTTTTTTTGTAAGGTTTATTTTATTTATTTGAAAGACAGAGTTAGAGAGAGAGGTAGAGACAGAGAGAGAGGTCTTCCATCCGATGGTTCACTACCCAGATGGCCACAATGGCCAGAGCTACACCGATCTGAAGCCAGGAGCCAGGAGCTTCTTCCAGGTCTTCCACATGGGTGCAGGGGCCCAAGCACTTGCGCCATCCTCCACTGCTTTCCCAGGCCATAGCAGAGAGCTGGATGGGAAGAGGAGCAGCCGGGACTCAAACCAGCGCCCATATGGGATGCTGGCACTTCAGGCCAGGGCTTTAACCTGCGCCTCAGCGCCAGCCCCAAGAACATAGATTCTTAACAAATACTCCACAGCTTGCTTGGTGAGAAGACATGCAAAAAAATCACACTGAAACTAATGATCTCCATGGAAAATTTAAACCTACATGTTATAAACTCCCTTCTCTCAAAAAATTAAAAGCCTGATTCTATGATGTCATTGAGAGCTAATAATTGCAAAAAGCTGGCTTGGATGATTTTCAAGTTCTAGTAAGGTACACAGGACACTGTTGTCTCATAGAACTAGGTGAGCCTCAGATTCACCACTGATTAATTTGTGACCCTGGGCAAATTAGTTAGTCTGAGTCTCAGTTCCAAATGGGCTCTGCTATGGGAGATTTAAAGCGCCACCTGCAATGCAGGCATCCCATTTGCGTGCCAATTCAAGTCCCAGCTGCTCCATTTTTGATCCAGCTCTCTGCTATGGTCTGGGAAAGCAGCAGAAGATCGTCCAAGCCCTTGGGCCCTTGCACCCGAGAGGGTGACCCAGAAAAAGCTCCTGGCTCCTGGTTTCGGAAATCAGCCCAGCTCTGGCCACTGCGGCCATCTAGCGAATGAACCAGCAGATGGAATACTTTTCTCTCTCTCTCTCTCTCTCTCTCTCTCTCTCTGCCTTTCTGTAACTCTTTCAAATAAAATAAATAAATCTTTTTAAAAAAAGGGGCGGGGGGACCAGTGCTGTGGCACAGCATTAAAGCCCTGGCCTGAAGCACCAGCATCTCGTATGGGCGCTGGTTCTAGTCCAGGCTGCTCTTCTTCCAATCCAGCTCTCTGCTATGGTCTGGGAAAGCAGAAGATGACCCAAGTCTTTGGGCCCCTGCACTCACGTGGGAGACGTGGAAGAAGCTCCTGGCTCCTGGCTTCGGATCAGTGTAGCTCTGGCTGATGGGGCCATCTAGGAAGTGAACCAGCCGGCACCACAGCTCAATAGGCTAATCCTCCGCCTGCGGCGCCAGCACACCGGGTTCTAGTCCCGGTCGGGGCGCTGGATTCTGTCCCGGTTGCTCCTCCTCCAGGCCAGCTCTCTGCTGTGGCCTGGGAGTGCAGTAGAAGATGGCCCAAGTCCTTGGGCCCTGTACCCGCATGGGAGACCAGGAGAGGCACCTGGCTCCTGCCTCTGGATCAGCATGGTGCGCCGGTCAGCCACAGCAGCCATTGGAGGGTGAACCAATGGCAAAAGGAAGACCTTTCTGTCTCTCTCTCTCTCTCACTGTCCACTCTGCCTGTCAAAAAAAAAAAAAAAAAAAAAAAGGAAGTGAACCAGCAGATGAAGACCTCTCTCTGTCTCTGCCTCACTCTGTAACTTTGTCTTTCAAATAAATAAAATAAATCTTTTTAAAAAAAAGCCATGTAAAGCAATTAAAACGATCAGCATTGTGCCTAACACAGCAAATCTCTGTTAGTTATCATGACTATTGCTGTTTACCAGGAGTACAATATGCCCTGTATATAGAGAAAAACCAGGCATCTGTGTAAGAAATAAGAGACAAAATAAATCAAACACAGAGGCCTATTATATACATGAAGCAATAATCCAGGTACCTACTCTGGGCCACATTTACATCTCCATACACTTCCATCACATGGGTTTTGAAAAATGCCATAGCCCCTTTTCCTTTTTTGCAACTAGCCATAAATATAGGAAACATGGGAGAGCAACAAAAATAATACCAGCTAGGAAAGGAATCACCAAGGAGACATGGCTGGCTTTTGAAGTCAAATCAACACAGGTTCAAATCCCAGCTCTAAAATCCATCAGTTCTGAATATGGGACACTGGACTTTTACCTCTGCGTTTATAAAATTATAAAATTCAAACAATAAACAACTCAAAGCTTGTTGGGAATATTTAAGGGATAAGCTGCATTTGAAGCACCTCACCCAGAGTTACGTTCAATAAACCACACAGTCAGCAATATTAAAAATAAAAATATTTTCTCAGACCTAAAACGTAAGCAGTGAGAATAGCTTAGGAAAATGTTGTCCTACAATCTTTTGAAACTCAGTATACAAATACTGCACTGAGTACTTATTACTTGCCTGGTGAAGTATTGAGGCACTGAGACACCAATGAACAAAACAGCTCACCTGTGGCTGGCTTTGAAAATGTGCCTGTCAGGGCCAGAGCTGTGCTAGCATCCCATATGGCTGCCAGTTCAAGTCCCAGATGCTCCACTTCCAATCCATTTCCCCACTTACGCACCTAGGAAAGCAGCAAAAGATGGCCCAAGTGTTGAGGCCCCTGCCCCCACATGGGAGACTCAGAGTTTCTGGCTTCAGCCGGCCCCGTTCCAGTTATTGTGGCCACTGGGGAGTAAAACAACAGATGGAAGGTGTGTGTGTGTACACACACATGTGTGTATTTTGAATCAAGAAAGAGAGAAGACAAAGAAAACATACCCATCTAGGCTGGCACCTCCACTTGTGACAATGCCAGTTTGAGAGCCAGCTGCTCTGTTTCCATCCAGCTCCCTAAGGCACCTGAGAGGTAGATGGCCCAAGTACTTGAATTCCTGCCACCCATCCAAGACACCCAGATGGGAGTTCCAGGCTCCTAGCTTCGGGCCTAGCCAGGTCCTAGCTGTTGCGGCCCTTTAGGGAAGTGAACCAGCAGTTGGGAATGCATGCCCTTGCACTCTCTCTCTCACTCTATCTTTTAAACAAATTAAATCTTAAAAAAGGGAAAGAAAATGCACCTCTCACATCCTCACAGAGAAGCTAGTAACTGATCCCAGTGCACTGCTGCAGATCCTCTGCCACACGTCCTTAGTAATGAGTTCACTCCTCACTCCTAAAAATGAGTGTGCAAAAATAATAAGGCAAGAGCCTTTTCAGAATGAGACTCCTCTGATGGCAACGGGGCTTGTGGACTCCCCACTTGCTTTTCCAAAACTTCCCTATTTAAGCAACAATTACAGAGGCCACAGTTTTTAACTAAATTCCTGCTGATCTAGGCTAGGGAAGGAGTCAGAGAGGAAAAAGTAGTTAAAGACTGCCAACACTCAAGCCAGGCCTGCCGCCCTAATGCCATCACCTTCCCTGCTCACTCCTCACCATTAAGCTAAGCCCCACTTTACATCAGGCACCACGACACCTTGTTGGCACTGTGGTCCCACCCTTTATCCTATAAAAAGGACAACTCTAGCCTAGACAGATAGAGGCAATTCTCTCTCTTGAGGTTGCCTACACACACATCTGAGAGTGTACTATTGCTTTCCCTTCCTGCTCCAGCCACATTCCCTAGCACAGGTGAAAGCACTTGTACTAAACACAGCTGAGGCTCTCAATGTCCACACCATAACTTGGGGGTCCTCATCAACACTGCTCTAGCCCCAACAAGCAGACCAGCCTAAAAATCAAAATGGAGTCACTCACACAAAAGCTAATCTGTTTATTTGGCTTTCCTAGAAATCAGAATTAAAGAGATAATAGTGGAAATTTTCCAAATAATTTTCTAATTTCAAATGGTATGATAATGAAGTTCCCTCTGCCTTAATCTTTGCACATAAATGGTTAACACATCTAATCAGTTATTTTTCTAGGCTCTATCTTCCTGTCTCCACCTTACAAGGAAAGTAACTTTGAAATGACCAATTTTTTATTTGTGTTTTTGCTTCCTTTAGCCCCTTTGGTATCTATAAAACCAACCTCCTTTCCTTGGTATCAGATCACTTACTTTATTTTGTGGAATAAATTATAGTTTAATTCCAGAATAGAAAATAAAGCTGGGGTGGCCATGGTACTGCAACAGGTATAGTCACTGCTTAGAACACCTGTACCCCATATCAGAATGTTTAGGATTGAGTCTAACTCTGCTTCCTATCCAACTTCCTGCTAACTCATCCTGGGAGGCAGCAGATGATGGCAAGTACTTAGGTCCCTGCCACCCACAGGAGGAACTAGGATGGAGGTCCAGGCTCCTGGTGCTGGCCTAGTCCAACCCTGGCCACTGTGGCCACTTGGGGAGTGAACGAGCATATAGAAGATCTCTCCCTCTCTCCCCATCCTCTTCCTTCTCTCTCTCTCTCTCTCTCTCTCTCTCACAAATAAATAAACCTTTAAAAAGTCAATTAATGAGGCAGCGCTGTGGCACAGCGGGTTAAAGCCCTGGCCTGCAGCCCCAGCTTCCCATGTGGGCACCAGTTCGAGTCTTGGCTGCTCCACTTATGATCCAGCTCCCTGCAAATAAATGTGCCTGGGAAAGCAGTAGAAGATGGCCCAAGTCTTTAGGCCCCTGCACCCACAAAGGAGACCTGGAATAAGTTCCTGGCCTCTGGCTTTGGATCAGCGCAGCTCTGGCCATTGCAGCCATTTGGGGAATGAAACAGTGAATGGAAGACCTCTCTGAGTGTCTCTACCTCTCTCTGCAACTCTGCCTTTCAAATAAACAAAATAAATCTTTTTGTAAAAAAGTCAAGATCTTGAAACTGCTGTAACGTTCTCTTTTTACATTTAGAACTGTGCTGCAGTCTATGACTTTCCTATTTGCTCTCTTTCCATGCTGACAGCTCTCCCAGCCTCTTCCAGACCCCTCTCCACTTCCCCTGCAGGAGTTTCTCCAATTACTCTCTGGTTTTACGTGCTGGAAATCCCATCTAGCACACTAGCCTTCATGAGCCTTGCATTCTAGTGGGGGAAGACAGACAAACAAGTCAAGAACAGTCAAATTAAATCATTATAGGCCATCAAAGGCATAGCATGAGGGGATCTTCAGGGTGCTGAAACTGTTCTGGACACTGTTGGTGGTAAAGAAGCTACTATGCACCCAGAAACAGTGGATATACTGTATGTATATTAAAAATAATTTAAAATACAAAAATAAAATTAAACTGTAAGAGTATCAGAATGGATCTCATTTACTTTGGGATTCTATTTAATTTATGTCACAAACTTATCATCAGTGGATACAACTAAGAAATATATTTTTTGAAAAACTGAGTTCATTTTGACATTTCCAATTTACATTTAACATTTTAAGATTTATATTTTCCCTATTTTATTGAACTATAACTGACAAAAGGAATTCATTAGTTTCACTTTTTTTTAATTGTTATTTATTTATTTATTTATTTGAGAGGCAGTGAGACAGACATATGATTATGATTAAGACTGAGAAGATGGGGCCGGCACGGTGGTGTAGTAGTACAAGCCTCCACCTGCAGCACTGGCACAAGCATTCCATATGAGCGCTGCTGATCCAAGTCTCAGCTGCTCCACTTCTGATCCAACTCCCTGCTAATGTGCCTGGGAAAGCAGAAAAAAGTCCAAGTGCTTGGACCCCTGCACCTGTGTGGGAGACCCGGAAGAAGCTCCCACTTCTGGCTCCTGGCTTTGGATTGGCCCAGCTCCAGCCACTGCAGCCATGTGGGGAGTAAACTAGTGTATGGAAGAGCTCTCTCTCCCTTTCTGTTTGTAACACTGCTTCTCAAATAAATAAATCTTTTTTTTAAAAAGACTGGCAAGATAGCTCCCATCAACTAGTTCATTCCCCAAATGACACAACATCCAGGAATGGGCTTGAGCCAGGAACTTAATCCAGGTCTCCCCCATGGATGGCAGGGACTCAACCACGTGAGGAGTCACCTGCCTCCTCCCAGGGTGCGCATAATCGCAAGCAGAGCTAGAACGAAAACCCAGGCTTTCCCTCCCAAGTGACAGCTTAGCCACTGTGACAAACACCCACTGTGATGCAATGTTTTATTCCAAATATTTTCAATCCATGGTTGGTCGAACCCACAATGCAGAACCTGCAGATATAAAGGGCCAACTGTATCACTTTCCAATAAAAGGAACCAAGCCTCTTCGGGGAAGTGGTTGAATCCAGGGTCAGGCACAAAAAAAGTGGAAGACAAGCCTGCATCATCTAGTAGTGCCAGAAAACAATAAAGTGCTCAAGGACTAACAGAAGTGTGTCCCATGGACAAAGGAACCAGTTTAAAGGGGCTCCCACTGGCCAAACTTGGAACAACTTTAGGGCCAAAAAGAATAATGAATGGAATTGACACAATACCACACTAAATAATCTTAGCAATCCTTACAATAGAAAGGTCTTCTTACAAGAGAACATCATCTAATAAAACGTACAAAGACCAAAGTAAAAAAATCACCATTTTTTCACCTCCATTGTAATAACCGATTCAGAGAAGGATTATCAATGGATACCAAACTCAGCATGAGATAATATGATACCGGCATTGACCAAGGTACCCCACACTACCTGCACCGGGAAAAACAGCCCTGTTTAGTAGTGAGAATGGCAGTCATTACCTTAGCCAAGTGAAACACAGAACTCTGGGATGACCCAGCTATGTGACTCTTAATGTGATGCAATATGAAACACCTGGCATTACCAACGACACAGTCTACCAAAAAACGCTTAATCTGACAGACTTCGCTTCCAATTTACAAGAAATATAAGAGAACATAATAACTATGGTTTGGATTAGTTTGGGCATCCCCCAAAGGTCCAGAGGGGTGCCCTTAGAGGCAGGCCCTCAGGAGGTAGTTCTCAGAAGGCTGTTAGGAAAGTCTGAGTTCGGGCCCACCAGGCTTCTGCCTTCTGGCTTACCTATGATCCTTCCTCTGCACACACTCCACCATTGTGATTCAACAGCCTCACCACAGCCTAAACCAAAGGACTGCCTGATGTGGCGAAACTCTGTGTTAAATAAACCTTTTTCCTTTACAAAGTTAGGATGCCCAACTAATACAAACATAAACAAGTTAAATGCAACATGGAAAACAACGAGAAAACCCAAAATGTGGAGCATTCTATAAAACAACTGCTCAGAACTTTTAAATAAAATAAACGAATAATGCCATGGGGGGTGGGATGTAGAAAGAGGATTATCATGGAATAAAAGCAACTAAAGAGACATATAAAAAAAAATGTAATGTGTGAACCTTGACTGGATCCTGTTTTGAAAAAGAAGCTATAAAACACATTCTTGGCCTGGTGCTGTGGCACAGTAGGTTAAGTTGCTGCCTGCCATGCTAGCATCCCATTTGGGTGCCAGTTTGAAACCCAATGGCTCCACTTCTAATCCAACTCCTTGCTAACATACCTGGGAAAGCAGCAAAACATAGCCCAAGTCCTAGGGACCCTGCACTTACATGGGAGACCTGGAGGAAGCACCTGACTCCCGCCTTCAGCCTGGCCCAGCCCTATCTATTACGGCCATTTGGGGAACCAATGGATAAAAGATCTCTTCATCTCCTTCTCTCTGTTATTCTTTCAAACAAATAAATAAATCTTAAAAAAGAAAAAAAATGCAAAAAAGACAACAAGATCTTCCATTTGCTGGTTCACTCCCCCAAATGCCCCCAACAGCAGGGTTACGTCAGGCCTAAACCAGGAACAAGGAACTGGGTCTGCACATGGGTGGCAGTAACCCAGGGACTTGGGTTTTCATCCTGTGACTCCCAGGCATATTGGCAGGACACTGCATGGGAAACAGAGAGGCTGGTACGCAAATGGATACCCACATGGGATGCTGGCGTTGCAGATGGCAGCTTTACCCACCACACCACAACACTGGTCCCTGCCACTCAAATTTTTAAGAAAACAGAAATGAAATTTAAAATGTTAATATTTACTAGGACTAGCTGCACTTTACAATTTTTGTATTTTACTTTTTGCATTTTCACTTTTTCCCCTTGATTCTCTAGTATCAAAAGTTGTCTTAAAAAATACTAAAACTGGGACAGGCGTTTGACCTAACTATTAAGACGCTGCTTGTGATGCCTACATCCTACGTCAGGATGCCTGAGTTTGAGTCTCAGCTCTGTTCCCAAATCCAGCTTCCTTCTGATGCATATCCTAGGAGAACCAGGTGATGGCTTAAGTGGTTGGCTTCCGGCCATCCATGAGAAATTGAGTTCCCAGTTCCTGGGTTTGACATGGCCCAGCCCCAGCCTCAGCCACTGCAGGTATTTGGGAAGTAAACCAGGGATAGAGTTCTGTCCATCTCTATCTCTCTCTCTCTCTCTCTCTCTCTCTCTCTCTCTCTGTGTGTGTGTGTGTGTGTGTGTGTGTCTGACTCTCCAATAGAAAAACATGTAACTAAATGAAAAAAAAATACTGAAAAAAAAGATTATAGATAATACAACAGCCTAAAAACCATCTCCAAAGTGTCTTAGTTCTGACAGTAGAGACAATTTTCTGATCTGCCTCTCTCTTTCTATACTCCAGAAACTGTTCAATCTATTTAATATAAACCCAAAAGAGCTAAATTCTTCCTTACAAAATTCAAAAAGGAACAAGGTCTGAAACCCGTCTCCTCACCTTGAACCCTAACAAATGACCAAATTATAGGATGTCCTCAACCCCCAATGATCATTTTACAGTTTCTAAGACCTTTCCCCACATACTCCATTTGATACCCAGACTAGTCCCATGAGATCAATATTACCAAAACATAATGCATTTGTAGACAAAACCAATGTCAGAGGTCACAAGTCCGTGACACAGTGGGACAGCAACCTTTCAGCCTGTGAATTTCATCGTTATGAAAGTACGCTTCTGAGATGTGTCAACCACACAACACCACACCCAGAAAACAAGAGGGGTTGTTCACAACACCTGAGCTGTCTGGACCCAACCCCTCATCTTCATTTCTCCATCCCTGTTCTTTCTCTCCTTTCTTCTTCAGAGGGCAGCCAACAGCAAGAGAGCTGCCACTGTTAACCCTTCCTTTCCCAGTAGCTGGTTGTGCTTCCTTCTCCCGAACTCCTTCAGAAGCACAGGGTAAACAAGCATGAACAGGGGTCACAGGATGGACCCCCCTGACACGGAGACCCTGCACGAAAGGTGAAGGACATCCCCACAGATCTAGACAAATCTCCCTCCCTCACCTGAGAGTCAGAGAGCAGGAAAACACCACAGAGAAGCCTACGCTACCACTCTTTGTCAGTGCTGACAAAAATCCTTTACTGAAGGCCTTTAGTTAACAGGAAAATGTTAAAAATACCAGTTTTTTAAACGGTCCCGGGCTTCCAACTGGGCTCCCACTTCAAAGCTGATTCCTCGTCTGTTAGGTGGATGCTTTGTCATTTTCAGTCATCAACGGGGCTGCCTTTATTCTCCTGAAAAAGCCAATTAAATATTTATGAAACTTAGGCACAGTCTGCCCAGAGTGTAGCATCACTCCCTACACATAAAAAGCAAGCAGGCATTATTCAAACCACAAAGGTCCATGAAACCCTGCCAGCACCCTCTTCCACGCCTGTCCTCATTCTACCATGGGAGTGCTATCCACTGAGTCCTCCTCTTCCATGTGCAGCATCCTACAGTCACTGGGACTGGACCTCTCCCTCAACACTGCTTTCCAAGGATTCCTACAAGAAGCACTCCTCAGAACTTCAAAAAACGATCTCTCTCATGGTCAAAAGCTATCAGGTGCTGCTGCATTCCACACACAGGTACTCAGATTTTATAGGGAAACAGTCGAGAACAAAATAGACTCATAGTTCCTGTCTTCCAAAACCTTCAGTCTATTAGAGGAAGACAAAAATTCAGCCAATAAATGAATAAATGAAATAACTGCAAACTATAAATGCTATGAAATCTAACTGCTACAAAAGAAGCAAAAAAAGCTGAGACACTGATACCTGACCCCACATTTGGAAGGCAGAACAAGAAAAGCCTATTTATATTTTCTTTGTTCTATTTCTATTTTCTGTTTCTTCTTGAGTCCAGTTTGACAATGTCTACCATTTTCCTAGCAAACTGTCCACTTCAACAAGCATTTCAATTTTATTATCATAGAACAGTATTTCATATTTTATCTTCTGATTGCCCCAATTGCTTTTGAATCTGTAGTCACCATTTGGATCTCAAAATCATCAATCCTGTGTTGTATATTTGTGCTCTCCACATTTGTTCTCTTTATTGAGCCTTCAGGTAATGAGACTGGTGGCCATGTTTGATCAAAACTAAATAATGGGGCTGGTGCTGTGGTCAGTACCTGCATCCCATAGGCGGTGGTTCCAGTACCGACTGCACCACTTCCAATCCAGCTCCCTGCTAATGTGCCTGGGAAAGTAACAGAAGATGGCCCAAGTCCTTCCGACTGCATCCACATGGGAGACCCAAAGGAAGTTCTTGGCTCCCAGTTTGTTCCAGGCCCAGCCCCAGCTGTTGCAGACATTTGGAGAGTGAACCTGCAGATGGAAGATTTTCTTCCTCTCTTTCTCCTTATCTCTCTCTCCCCCTCCCTCCCTCCCTCCCTCTCTTTCTGTCCTTCTCTCTCTGTACCTCTGCCTTTCAAATAAGTAAATAAATCTTTAAAAAAAAAAAAAAAAAACTACATTATGGAGTCCAGCATTGGGATGCAGCAGATAGATTAAGCTGCCATTTGCAAAGCTGGCATCCCATATCAGAGTGTTCTACTTCTGACCCAGCTCCCTATTAATGCGCCTGGGAAACAGCACATAATGGCCCAAGAACCTGGGCCCCTGCCACTCACGTGGGAGACCTGGATGGAGTTCATGACTCTTGGCTTCAGCCTGGCCCAGCCCTAATTGTTGCAGCCATTTGGGGAGTGAACCAGAGAACAGAAGCACGCTCTAGCACTCTCTCTGTGTCTCTATTTCTCTCTGACACTGTGCTTTTCAAAGAAACAAGTAAATAAATCATAAAGGGGGGAAAATGTATTGGATTAGGCCACTTATGAAAAAATGACTGCCAGAAAAGAACAGTTCCTGGGGTCACTCAGGTAAACCTAAGAAGTCCCAAATGCAATCAGATGGCCTTGTGGTTCTGATGGAGATGTGGACAATTTTTTGCAATGAACGAACATAAAAAAATTTACAGAAGTGGGGTCCTGATATCTCATGTGGAACATCACACTTTAGGAAGAACTCTGCCAGCAAAATATTGTGTGAAAAGGCAGGATGCAAAATTGCACCTCTTGGGGCCAGCACTGTATACAGCAGGTTAAGCCGTCTTCTGTGACACTGGCATCCCGTATCAGCCTCAGTTCAAGTACTGGCTGCTTCATTTCCAATCCAGCATCCTGCTTACTGTACCTTGGAAAGGGGCAGCAGCACTTGGGCCCCTAACACTTACATGGGAGACCGGCATGAAGCTCCTGACTCTTGGTTTCAGCTTGACTGTTTTGCTCATTTGGGGAGTGAACCAGTAGATAGAAGATCTCTCCCTCCCTCTGTAATTCTTTCAAATAAACACATCTTTTTAAATAACTACACCCCTTGAACTACACTGAAACTTATATGTACTTAGCCTGGTGGTTAAGACATCCACATTCCACTTCAGAGTAGCTGGGGTCAATTCCTGACTCCAGCTTTGTGCCAGTACATTCTCTGGTAGGCAACGGTGATGGCTCAAGTAACTGGATTCCTGCCACTCGCTTGAGAGACCTGTATAGCACTGCCAGCTCTCACGCAGTCTCAAATGTTGCAGGTATTTGGGAAATGAACTGGCAGATGGGAGCTTGCTTTGTCTCTTCCTCTAATTAATTACTTAAAAAGACTTCATGTGTATTTCTAAAAATGACTGGAAGAAAAAACATGTTTAAAGGTGATTGTTCCTTTCCACTTAAATAGTTTCCTATAGTTATAGTTTTTCACACCAGAAATTTCCCAGAAAAAAAAAATCATAATGTGAAAGATTCACTAAACAACCATCAGGAAGGTCTGATACTGAGAAACACTCCCAGCAAGTCAGAATGAAGCAGGGATGGGTTGTCGCTCCCCCTCTTCGCGGAGGAACGACACAGGACCCTGCGCTGTTCTTTTGTCTGCTCGGCCCTCCCCGGGTTTGCTGCTGGTTCTTCCCGGGTGGGCTACCGTCCTTCCACTTTCCCCACTTCCGCGGGGGAGCGGCACACCGCCGGCCGGCTCTCTCGGGGGCTGCTCAGATGTTATCTGGATGTTCCCCTTAGATGTTCCTGGTGCATGTTGTCTCTCTCCTCCTTTATAGTCCTCTTCCACCAATCCCAACTCTGCTACCCACACGCCGAGTACGCTGCTCTCCTCCAATCAGGAGCAGGTCCTGCTGTTTATTGGTTGAACTGGAGGCAGCTGTGTAGAAGCTGTTTACTCCTCTCCCAGCGCCATATTGTGGGAGAGCAGATGCATAGAATAAGTCTTAATTCGAGTAACTTAGTCTAGTCCGAGTTGCTCCCCACAATGGGTGACAGTTGTAATTAAGGAAACTGAAACCTAACAAACGGAGAAGCGCTGTCATCAGCAGTGTTTCCACGATAAGAACTCTCAGAAAGGGAATGTCAGAGGTTTTACTGGCTTCACCAAACACTCTCCTTGAAAATGAGACACCAGGGGCCGGCGCCAGTTCTAGTCCCAGCTGCTCCACTTCCAATCCAGCTCTCTGCTACGGCCTGAGAAAGCAGTGGAAGAGGCCCAGGTGCTTGGACGCCTGGCACCCGTGTGGGAGACAGGGAGGAAGCTCCTGGCTCCTGGCTTCGGATCGGTGCAGCTCCGGCCGTTGCAGCCATTTGGGGAGTGAACCAATGGACAGAAGACCTTCCTCTCTGTCTCTCCCTCTCACTGTCTGTAACTCTAACTCTCAAATAAATAACTAAAATCTTAAAAAAAGAAAGAAAGAAAGAAAGAAAGAAAGAAAGAAAGAAAGAAAGAAAGAAAGAAAGAAAGAAAGAAAGAAAGAAAGAAAATGAGATACCAAATATGACTCACAAATGTAATCCAGGCCGGCGCCGTGGCTCACTAGGCTAATCCTCCGCCTTGCGGCGCCGGCACACCGGGTTCTAGTCCCGGTCGGGGCGCCGGATTCTGTCCCGGTTGCCCCTCTTCCAGGCCAGCTCTCTGCTGTGGCCAGGGAGTGCAGTGGAAGATGGCCCAAGTCCTTGGGCCCTGCACCCCATGGGAGACCAGAAGTACCTGGCTCCTGCCATCGGATCAGCGCGGTGCGCCGGCCACAGCACACCGGCCGCAGCGGCCATTGGAGGGTGAACCAAGGGCAAAAAAAGGAAGACCTTTCTCTCTGTCTCTCTCTCTCACTGTCCACTCTGCCTGTCAAAAAAAAAAAAAAAAAAAAATGTAATCCAGTAAGTGGAAAAAGTCTTTATTTTGGCTTGCCTAAAATACTACCTCAGACATCTACCTTTCATCTGAGGGCAAGTACACCAAGAACTATTCTGATTATTAGCCTGCCCACCCAGATTACACAAAAAGGTGATGGCCCAAGGGAAGGCCGCGTAACCCTGAGCACTCACTGCACTGCTATTACCTGCCAGGCTCTGTGCAGGGCAACAGCACCACTTACAGAAGAAAATGGCCTCATGTAGGGGGTTAAGGGTGTGGCCTTGAAACCCCAGTACCACCCTATATTATCTGAAGGTGTGTGATTCCTGAACCCCTCTGAATTTCTTTCCTCTCTGTAAAATGGGGACCAATCTCCAAACAGGGGTGTGAAGACTAAATGAGATAATCCATGTAAAGCATCCTAGGCTGGCACAAAGCAAGTAGCTATTCGTAAATATATTGCCACAAATGAAGAAATTAGAGTAACTTGACTAAAGTTCAAGTGTAACTGAGTGGTCCTAGAAAAGTCCACGTCTGCCTAATTTGTGGATTAATTCCTTCCACTGCAGAAATCCTTTTCCACCCCAGGCACCTCAGGAGGCCTTCCATTACAATACAGACATGAGGGAACAGGCAGTAGTCAATGAATGAGGATGAGCAAATTATTCCCAATGGCTCAAAAAAACCAGTTCCTCTGGAGGCTGAACTGTCACAGTTCTTAATCATGAACTAAAACTGCTCTAGTGGAGCCCTGTGCTTTGTGGTACAGTGAGTTAAATCACTACTTGGGACACCTGCAACACATATCACTGTCTGTCTCTCTTTCAAGTACATGAAAAAATAAACACTTGTGTTGAAGAACAATAAAAACTGTTTCATTGTAACCATTTAGAAGTTTCACTCTGATGTCACACAGAGCAAGGCTAAGTAAGGGCATTTTCATCCCATCCCCAATGCTTCTAGCCCTCTAAGGGGGCAGAATTTAAATCTCACATTAATCTATCCAATAGCCATTAATGAACACTACCAGTGAGGCACTAAGCTGGAAACGAGGAATCCAACTCAGTCCCATTCCACCACACCTAGCAAGACAATCACAAATACTGAGAATGAATGAGCTCTAACCAAGGGCAAGGGTGGAGGGATACTGGGGAAATCAACTGAAGGGATCACATCAGAAGAGTTCAATCCAGAAGCAGTAATTATATATATATATATATATATACGCACAAACTTATACACATATACAAACACACAAGTACATTTTTACTTCTTACGTTTTTGGTTTTTTTCTTTAAAAATTCATTTATCCATTTGAAAGAGCAAGAGAGAGAGAGAGAGAGGTCTTCCATCCACTGGTTCATTCCCCAGATGGCTGCAAAGGCCAGGGCTGAGCCAGGCCAAAACCAGGAACCAGGAGCTTCATCATGGGGGTGACAGGGGCCCAAACACTTGTGCCATCTTCTGTTGCTCTTCCCAGGCCATTAGTAAGGAGCTGGATCAGAACCAGGGAAGCAAGAACTCAAACGGGAGCCAACACGGGAGTCTGGCATTGCAGGTGACAGCTTTATCTGCTAAGCCACAATGCCCACTCCTTACATTTAGGTGGTTTTTTTTTTCCTTTTCTTTTCTTTTTTTGACAGAGTGGACAGTGAGAGAGACAGAGAGAAAGGTCTTCCTTTTGCCGTTGGTTCACCCCTCAATGGCCACTGCGGCCAGCACACTGCAGCTGGCGCACTGCGCTGATCTGAAGCCAGGAGACAGGTGCTTCTCCTGGTCTCCCATGCAGGTGCAGGGCCCAAGGATCTGGGCCATCCTCCACTGCACTCCCGAGCCACAGCAGAGAGCTGGACAGGAAGAGGAGGACCCAACCGGTACTAGAACCCAGGGTGCCAGCGCCACAGGTGGAGGATTAGCCTATTGAGCCGCGGCGCCGGCCCTTACATTTAGTTTTAAACACAAATAATTTTTCTTAAGATACAAGAGGGCTAAGATTCTGAAGCTTTAAATGTTTCCATCCTTTAAGACCTTAACTTTTCCTTCCAAAAATCTCCAACTTCCAGAATAAGAACATAACATGGTTTCGGGTGGACACAGGAGAAAGAGACTAAGAGAAAACAGTCAGATGCAATCTATATTCATTTGGGATTCCATTTTAAAGACTGTGGCAAGGCTCCTTTACATTCAAATTTCCCTTCTATGGAAACTCACTGCCACACAGGAGACAGCTAGCCCAGTTTATTTCCTTAAATACAGTCAGCAATACTCCCTGCATCAGTGATAATGAAAGCTTTAAATGTATGCAGTGGAGCATAGTTCAAAGATCACTTTCACAAAAACAAACTCAAGACGAACCTCAACCCATAAGGACAAAGAGCTAACTTCCTTTATTAACAAAGACTGCATACAAACAAGGACAGAAAGTCCAACCTGTCACTTTAAAATAGGCAAAGCAAAGGCCGGCACTGAGCCCAGCAGCCAAGCTTCCAGTGAAAACGCCTGCATCCCATGCTGGAGTGCGCGCTCCTGCCCCCAGCCTCTACTGACGCAGGCTCTGGGAGGCAGCAGGGAAGCTCCTTTGGATTTCTGTTCCCACCAGGGAGACTGGATTTGTTAGGTAGGCATTAGCCTATCTGTGTATAAGGGGCCAAAAAAAGTAAGGACTTTTTTTTTTTTTTTTTTTTTTTTTTGAGGAAAACAGGAAATTCTGTGTGGTTGAATGAGAGACAAAATCTAGAAGCCTTGAGAGCAGACCAGCATTTACACATAAAAAGTCTTGGCCTTGTCAGAAAGCCTTGTTAGGTGGCTCTTCTGTGTGGCTGACCAGTAATTACAAATCAGTGGGTCCCAATTCTCCTGGGGCAGCTTCCGGAATCTTCCCCACCCCACACCCTTAAAAGTTCTGGGAGGAATTTCAGGAACTCTACATCCACAAAACCCTCTGATCAACGCTATCTAAGGTAGGGGGTGAGGACAGAGGCCCATACCCGTAACTCCTGTCTGAATAAGGCTGGGCTCTCCGTTCTTTCCTGAGTAGCTCACCTGGTTTGTCAGGTGTGCTTCTCCTCATTAAATCTGGCTGGCAGGCTCACTGCTCTCTCTCTCACTATGAATTTTTTCTTGCACGGAAACAAGAACCTCTGAGCAGCCACCTCCAGTAACGGACTGAGTTCCCAGTTCCAGCAGGCCCAGTCCAGGCTGTGGCCAGTACTTGGGGAATGAATCATCAATGGGAACTCTGTGGCTCCCTCTCCCCCACACCTCCTCTAATTAATTAATTAAGAAAATAAGTAAAAATAGACAAAGTATATGAACTGGCAGAGGGTGGATATAAAGGCCTAATAAGCATGTGATATTATATCCACATAACCTCACCTTCAATTAATGGAAATGCAAATCAAAAAAACAATGTTTGAGGCCAGAGCTGTGGCAAAGCAGATAAAGCCCCTGCCAGCAGTGCTGGCATCCCATAAGGGTGGAGGTCAGAGTCCCAGCTGCTCCACTTCCAATCCAGCTCTCCAATCCTCTTCCAATCCAGGCTGACGTGCCTGGGAAAACAGCGGAAGTTGGCCCAAAGCCTTGGGGCCCTGCACCCACAGGGGAGACCCAGAGGAAGCTCCTGGCTCCTGGCTTCAGATCAGCCCAGCTCCAGTCATTTAGGCCATTTGGGGAGTGAACCAACAGATGGAAGATGTCTGTCTCCACCTCTGGCTCTCTGTAACTCTGTCTTCCAAGTAAATAAATAAATCTTTATTTTAAAGATTTTTACTTATTTACTTCCACAGTAGCAAAAAGCTGGAAACAGAAGCCAGAGCCAGCCCAGGCACTCTGATACTGGCCCACAGCCTGTAACTGGTGGCCAAACACCCACCTCTGTAGTTTTTATTATTATTTGAGAGACAGAGGCACACAAACAGAAAGCCAAAGAGAAAACAGAGAGCTCCCATCTACTGGCTCACTCCCCAAATACCCACAACAGCTGGGGCTAGGCCAGACCAGAACTAGAAGGCAGGAATTCAAGTTAGACTTTCCACATGGGTGGCACAGACCCAATCACCTGAACTGTCAAGAGTATGCATTAGCAGTAAGCTGAAATCAGCAACAAGAGCTGGGACTTAAACTCAAGTGCTCTGATATGGCATGTGGGAGACCCAACCAGTGCTTTAACTGCTAGGCCAAAGACCTGCACGCTCCTGCAAATTCTCTAATACAAGAATTTTATTCTTTTTTTCTTTTTTTAAAGATTTTATTTATTTGAGAGGTAGAGCGCTGGGCCCCAATGATGTAATCTTCTAACACAGAAAATGTACAGTGTAAAGTAATGTAAATATAATCTGCCCAACATACAGAAATGAAAGGCAGGAGAAATCCCTCTAATTAAAAGTTAATAAGGGGCTGGTGCAGTGGCTCACTTGTTTAATCCTCTGCCTGCGGCACCAGCATCCCATATGGCCACTGCGTTCTAGTCCCAGCTGCTCCTCTTCCAGTCCAGCTCTCTGCTGTGGCCCGGGAAGGCAGTGGAGGATGGCCCA
Source organism: Oryctolagus cuniculus (assembly GCF_051225735.1). Taxonomy (NCBI): domain Eukaryota; kingdom Metazoa; phylum Chordata; class Mammalia; order Lagomorpha; family Leporidae; genus Oryctolagus; species Oryctolagus cuniculus. The sequence continues at coordinate 22,456,168 of NC_142877.1, forward strand.
AGTGCTTGGGCGTCTACATCCGCGTGGAAGACCAGGAAGAGGCACCTGGCTCCTGGCTTCAGACCTGCGTAGCTCCGGCCATGGCGGCCATTTGGGGGATGAACCAACAGAAGGAAGACCCTTCTCTCTGTCTTCTGTCTCTCTCTCACTGTCTAACTCTATCTATAAAAAAAAAAAAAAAAAAAAAAAAAAAAAAAAAAAAAAGTTAATAGGATGAGGCCGTCGCTGTGGCTCAGTGGGTTAAAGCCCTGGCCTGAAGCACTAGCATCCCATATGGGCACCGGTTCAAAAACCGGCTGCTCCACTTCCGATCCAGCTCTCTGCTATGGTCTGGGAAAGCAGTAGAAGATGGCCCATGTCCTTGGGCCCCTGCACCCATGTGGGAGACCTGGAGGAAGCTCCTGGCTCCTGGCTTCAGATCAGCACAGCTCTGGCCCTTACGGCCAATTGGGGAGTGAACCAGCAGATGGAAGACACCTCTCTCTCTCTCTCTCTCCCTCTCTCTCTCTCTGCCTCTCCTCTCTCTGTGTAACTCTTTCAAATAAATAAATCTTTAAAAAAAAAAAGTTAATAGGATTTTCCAGAAGCAAACTACTTCCCAAAGGCCCTCCCCTCTTTCCTCTACCAAAGTATTGCTATGCTTACATTCACATCTGTAGATATAAACATAATTTGAATACACAAAGAGAAAGTAATTGGATGCTTTTCAAATGTTGTGTCAGAATTGTTGCATCATTCTATAACAAGCAGAAATATTTAATTTTTTAGTAAGGAAAAGAACTAGGAACACTCCCTGAGGCCCTGACCGTAGCCATCTTTTTAGACCTCAATCTGGGAGTAAGGAACAAGTTATAAAACTGCATATAATCATGGACTCACAGTCACTGCAATCTGACGAACACAGCCCAGAATAAAAGTAAATCATTTGTGAATTTGAGAAAAGAAACAATAATTCTTTACAGGTGACCATGGATAAATTAGATACTGTTCACACATTTAAGAACAAAAAATATTTAAATAAAACTCAGTATAATACACTATAAATTCGATAGATCCCTAATAAATGAAAGAGGATATTAAAAGCTACTGGAATTATGAGAATCTGAATTCACTTTCCAAAACAGAATAGATACAAAATACCCTTAAACAAGGACCAGTGTTGTGGCATAGCGGGTGAAGCCACCTGAGACACCAGCATCCTATATGGGCACTGGTTCAAGTCCCAGATGCTCCACTTCTGATCCAGCTCCCTGCTAATGGCCTGAAGAAAGCAGAGGAAGATGTCCCAAGCATTTGGACCCCTACCACCCACATGGGAGACCCAAATGAAGCTCCTGGCTCCTGGCTTTGGCCTGGCCCAGTCCCAGCTTTTGAGTGCATACAGAGGGTGAACCAGGGGATGGCAGGTCTCCCTCTGCCCCTCTCTGTCAAATGCCTTTCAAATAAGTAATGAGTAAACCTACATATATTAACTCATTTAATCCTTACAACAATCAGAAGTAAATGGTATTAGTAATCTCAATCTAAAGATGAGGAATAGGCCGGCGCCGCGGCTCACTAGGCTAATCCTCCGCCTGCAGCGCCGGCACCCCGGGTTCTAGTCCCGGTCAGGGCGCTGGATTCTGTCCCGGTTGCCCCTCTTCCAGGACTGCTCTCTGCTGTGGCCCGGGAAGGCAGTGGAGGATGGCACAGGTCCTTGGGCCCTGCAACCTATGGGAGACCAGGGGAAGGCACCTGGCTCCTGGCTTCGGATCAGCGCAGCGGGCCAGCCACAACGCACCAGCCGTAGCGGCCACTTTTGGGGGTGAACCAACAGAAAAAGGAAGACCTCTGTCTCTGTCTCTGTCTGTCTGTCTGTCTCTCTCTCACTGTCTAACTCTGCCTGTCAAAAAAAAAAAAAAAAAAAGATGAGGACTAAAGGAAAGTTAAGGATACTCTATTACACCCATATAATAGGGAGCTGAGCAAGCAACAGTATATGAACTCAGTGGTTCTGAGTTCAGATTCCTTTTTTTTTAATTTGTTTGAAAGGCAGAGTTAGAAAGGAAGAGAGATGTCTTCTATCTGCAGGATTACTCACCAAATGATCACAACAGCTGGGGCTGACCTAGGCTGAAGTTAGGAGCTTGAAACTCCATACAGGTCTCCCACATGGGTATCAGGGGCCCAAGCGCTTGAGCCATCTTCTACTTCTTTCCCAAGCATGCTGGTAGTGGAGCAACCAGCACCACTATGGGAGGCTGGTGCTGTAGGTAGTGGCTTAATCCACTGAGCCACAGCACCAGCTCCCTGAATTCATATTCTTAACCACTACCCCAAGCTTATTTATGGTCTACATCTGTGAGTTCTCTTTCTTCACTTATCATATGGAGATAATATCCCTATAAGGATTAAATAACAAAGGTTTGCAAAACACCTACAACAATATCCAGCACAAAGCATATATTCAATAAGTGGCAAGAGAATTTTGGGAATTCATAAAACATTTACAGTCAATGCTGTACTGAGAAGGACTTTGGGTTTTATTTAGGGAAAGGTGAAAGAGTTGCCATGGCAACTGGAGGTCTTGTCCCCAACAATTCCATTGTACTATGAGAGGAGGGAATAAGGATTCAAAGCAATAAAGAATTAAAAGTGATGGATGGGCGGGGGGGGGGGGGGGGGGGGGCTGGCACTGTGGTGCAGTGGGTTAAAGCCCTGGCCTGAAGTACTGGCATCCCATATGAGTGCTGGTTCTAGTCCCGGCTGCTCCTCTTCCGATCCAGCTCTCTGCTATGGCCTGGGAAAGCAACAGAAGATGGCCCAAGTCCTTGGGCCCCTGCACCCATGTGGGAGACCCGGAAGAAGCTCCTGGCTCCTGGCTTCAGATCAGCGCAGCTCCAGCCATTGCGGCCATCTGGGGAGTGAACCAGTGGATGGAAGACCTCTCTCCCTCTCTCTCTCTCTGCCTCTTCTCTCTCTGTGTAACTCTGACTTTCAAATAAGTAAACCTTCAAAATAAAAAGTGATGGATGGATATAGAACAAGAGCTTTCAATCAGTCAATTCTGGGTCATGTTTAGAGGAACAAAATTCCATTCAACAGATACTACAGAAGAGGTGTTGGGATAACCCATCAGTGCGCACCAGCAGCCAGCTCCCAGTCCACCTCCGCTGAAGAGTGACGGTACCTTTTAAACTCAGCGCAGCCCCTCTAGAATTGACACTCAGAAGAAAGACCAGTTTAAATCTTCATGTGCTCTCCATTCAACAAACATTTATTGCCTACTGTGTGCCAGGTGCTAGAAGAGACAGACACCCCCATTCCTGTTCTCTAGTGAGGAAAGCAGATGTGTAAGATACACATACATCAAAATATAATTTCTCACAAAGATAGCACTGTAGGGTAACAACAAAATAATGTGAACATGTTAAGCAATCATTTCAGGTAAGGCTAAAAAAGGGCACTCTGGAGAGCCAAGGTCTAAACTGAGACCTAAATGACAAAGAGGGGGCCAGCACCGTGGCACAGTGGGTTAAGGCCCTGGCCTGAAGTGCCAGCATCCTATATGGGTGCCGGTTCGAGACCCAGCTGCTCCACTTCCAATCCAGCTCTCTGGTATGGCCTGGGAAAGCAGTAGGAGATGACCCAAGTCTTTGGGCCCCTGCACCCATGTGGGAGACCCGGAAGAAGCTCCTGGCTCCTGGCTTCGGATTGGCACAGCTCTGGCCGTTGCGGCCAAATGGGGAGTGAACCAGCAGATGGAAGACCTCTCTCTCCACCTCTCTCTCTCTCTCTCTCTCTTTCTCTCTCTCTCTCTCTCTCTCTGCCTCTCCTCTCTCTCGGTGTAACTCTGACTTTCAAATAAATAAATAAATCTTTTTAAAAAATGACAAAGAAGCCGGCGCCGTGGCTCAATAGGCTAATCCTCCACCTTGCGGCGCCGGCACACCGGGTTCTAGTCCCGGTTGGGGCGCCGGATTCTGTCCCGGTTGCCCCTCTTCCAGGCCAGCTCTCTGCTATGGCCAGGGAGTGCAGTGGAGGATGGCCCAGGTGCTTGGGCCCTGCACCCCATGGGAGACCAGGAAAAGCACCTGGCTCCTGGCTCCTGCCAGGATCAGCACGGTGCGCCGGCTGCAGCGGCGGCCATTGGAGGGTGAACCAACGGCAAAAGGAAGACCTTTCTCTCTCTGTCTCTCTCTCTCACTGTCCACTCTGCCTGTAAAAAAAAAAAAAAAAAAAAAAAAAAAAAAAAAAAAATGACAAAGAGACAACAAATGTAAAAATCTGGGGGAAAAGAATTTTAGGCAGAAGGAATGTACTGAAGGCAAAGACGGCCCACCCTGAGCCCAGAGGCAGACACTCCCGCAGCCCACACCACTGCCTAGGAAAAGCATCAACATAATCAACAGACCCAGACACTGATGTCTCCCAGAGAAAGCCTCCACAGGGCCTCTTGGCCAACAGTTCTCCCTCAAAGGAAGGCCAGGGAGTGCTCTGGAAAGAGAGCAGAGATTTTAGACTCAGATTCTGTCCATCGTTGTTGGATTAAATATCTCAACCTCCTGGACTGGCTGTGAAAAATACATGAGTTAATGGATGGAAAGGACTTAGCACAGTAAACAATAAATATTCAGCATGATGATGGTAATAGTGGTACACTAGCAAAAAGGACATAGGCTGCAAGGACGGCAGGCAATGTTATGATGAAATATTAACCAACAGCACTCAAAACACAAGTGACGGTAACACATCTCATCACCAGTGCTGGGGAAGGACAAGCTGGATCAAGTAGGGCCCTTTCCCCACTCACACTAAAAGAGCCAAATCAGTCCACTTTGCTTGAGAGGGTAAGGAAAGAGGGGGGGAGGCTGCAGACAGGGATGTGGGGAGGGAGGGAGAACAGAAATCAGCCTCAGAAATTCCCTTACCTTCTTCCTACACACTTGAAATGTGTTCTCCAAGAGCCATGCTTTTTCATTCACTATTAAAATTCAGGCTGTCAAGCAAATACAGGTTGAATTGACTCATTCCAAATGACCGAGAATGAGTTTTTAAACCAGTGGGTCTTCCCAGAAGCAATGAAAATGGCCTGGTGCCCAGGCTTGGCTCTCAAATGTATTTGCTGTATGACCTTTGACACATTACTCAACCTCACCACGCTAACCATCTTACCCTTACAAGCTTCTTCTCCTTTTCTCCCATCACAGTTTAAGCCCTCAAGATTAGCCAACATGCCAAGCCAGCAACATGGGCAGCACCCTGACCTTTCACCTCCCACTCAGTCACCATTTTGTGGGACCTACTTTTAGGTTTCCCATTGCCACCAAAGAGCTGCCCAGTTCAGAACCCTATCAGTTCTAATCCAGATTATAGCAATTACTGTTATTCCTATTTAATAACTGAGGTTCAAAAAGAGGCCCAAATAAGAAAACTAACAAGTTTTGGGACAAGGCATGAACCCAAGCAGTCTGAATCCAATCAACCATCACTGCTGCTAATCTTCCATATTGCGGCTACAGTAAGGTTTCTACACGGTGAGTCTCTGGGTCACAATGTTCCTCACTTTGCATGGAACTTCCCTGTGTGAGCCCATCTCTCCAAGAGGTGATCATCTCCTCACAGGCACCTCCAACCGCCAACAAACAGTGCCCCGAAACAGCAGTCCCACTGCTATACTGTAAACCAGGTCATGAAACTTCTCTGTATTCAAACCCCTCAGTAACTCCCCTACAGCAGGAGCTCAAGACACTCAGGGCAGCATTACGGCCATTACGGCCATCAGGGATCAAACCAGACAGGAATCTAAAGATGACCGCTTAAAAAGGGGGAAGCAGGCAAGCTTAGCAGACGGGCAGCTGCACCTAGTGGTTAGGAGAAAAAGCCTGGACGGGGACTGTCCTCATTGGGATCCCAGCTCCACCATTTCCCAGATCACGCTGTACAAGTCATTTCTTCTATGAGCCTCAGGCTCCTCATCTGCAAGACAGGAACACTACTGGCAGCTCCTTCCAAGTGTCATGAAGGTGAAAGTTACTCAACACAGAGACGGCACACAGTTATCCCCGTTCTCGCAGCCCATGTACACTCTTATCTCACTTAAGCTCCTTGCGATTCTGATTTGTAGGACCTTCGCACAAGCAAGCTGCTTGCTCTGTGGTGCTTCAGGACTGGGCTCAGCCATCAGCAGCTCCCTAGAGGGCTTGCTGGGCCAGCTGCTCACCCCTACATTCTCCACGGCAGCCTGACCCACCTCTGCGTCACCACATTCCTCACTCTGTACTGAACCCGCATGTGTGAGCCTCCTCTCTCCAAGAGGGGATGTGCTCCTCACAGGCACACCCCCACCGCTAACAGTGCCCTGAAACAGCAGTCCCATACTGGTTAGACGAGATAATATCAGCTCTTTCAAGTTGGCAAAACGCAAAGAAAAACAGACCAGCATCACCCACATCAAGGGTTATGGGGATTAAAGGAGAGGACCACATGGAGCAGTGTGCAAAGTGAGATGCCGGGGAAGGCAACTGGAATAACGGCACTGTCATTGCTCCTTCGGGGCAGAGGAAGGCAAAGCCCAGGAAAGAAGGCACCTGAAAACAGACACTGATTTTGTTCCTGAGGCCCAAGAAATGCTCTATCTGGGTTTTCAGTCACTGGCGGCTCCAGTGTGCAGCTTGTCTGTAGGCTGTGGACTTCAGAGTCTAGCTCTGCAGTGAGTTTTCTGTATACCACCTCTTTTTGAGGGAAGGGGAGGTTCTTTTTATTAAATACACCTTAGCTGTTCTTACATGATTTCTGAATTGAAGTACCACCGTATTACATTTTTTATCACCATATTACAAAGGAAAATGATTTGAAGATGGAGCCATTATCTGATACAGCTGCCAAAGATGTTTTCTTGAATTACAACACTTTCAATATCTGTGACATTTTAAAGATATAAAAATTAAATTTAATAGACCATTAATTTCCTTATTCTTTAAATATTAACTTTTATTTCTGGCCTTTATTATTAAAACCAGGAAATGGCTAACATTTACGGAGTATTTACCACATGCTAAATCCTTGACAAATGTCTCATTCCCAACACAGAGAAGTTGGTGGTAGTATCCCATTTAAAAACAAAATTATTATTTGTTTCAAAGGCAAAGTTAGAGAGAGAGAGAGAGATCTTCCATCCACTGGTTCACTCCCCAAATGGCCGCAAAGGCTGGAACTAGGCCAGTCCAAGGCCAGGAGCCAGGTGCTTCTTCCTGGTCTCCCATGTGGTGCAGAGGCCCAAGGCCTTGGGCCATCTTCTGCTGCTTTCCTAGGCACATTAGCAGGGAGCTGGATCAGAAGTCAAGCAGCCAGCACTCAAACCAGCACCCATATGGAAGGCTAGCATCACAGGCAGTAGCTTAACCACTACACCACGTCAGCCCCCAATAGTATTCCATTTTACAGAGGAGGAGTAAACAAGAAATTTAAAGTAAATAAGTAACTTTTGCCCACGGTTATCCACTTAGGTGTAGAAACTAGGATTATTTTACCTTTACTTACTTAAAAAACAGAGACCGGGGCCGGCGCTGTGGCGCAGCGGGTTAACAACCTGGCCTGAAGCGCCGGCATCCCATATGGGCGCCGGTTCGAGACCCGGCTGCTCCACTTCCAATACAGCTCTCTGCTGTGGCCTGGGAAAGCAGTGTAGAATGGCCCAAGTCTTTGGGCCCCTGCACCCACGTGGGAGACCTGGAAGAAGCTCCTGGCTCCTGGCTTCAGATTGGCGCAGCTCCAGACTCTCTCCAATTGGAGAGTGAACCATTGGATGCAAGACCTCTCCCATTCTCTCTCTCTCTCCTCTCTCTGTATAACTCTGACTTGCAAATAAATAAATAAATCTTAAAAAAAAAAAAAAAAAAAAGAGACCGACACAGAAAGCTCTTCTATACACTGGTTCATTTCCACAAATGCCTGCAAAACCCACGGCTGGACCAAGCAGAAACCAGGACCCAGGAACTCAATCCTGGTCTCCCATGAGGGTGATAGGGACCCAAGTACTTCACCCACAGTCTGCTGCCTCCCAGGGTGCATATTAGCAGGAAGCTGGAATCAGAAGCAGAGTCAGGACTGGAACCCAGGCACTCCAATATGGGATGCAGGCATCCTGGGTGGCATCTTAACCCCTGCACCAAATACCAGACTCAAGACCTGAGATTTGAGCAGCAGAACTTCCTTCAAAATAATTTTTCTTCTTCTTCTTCTTCTTCTTCTTTTTTTTTTTTTTTTAGAGAGATAGATAAAGAGAGAGACCTCCTATCCATTGCTTCATTACCCAAATGCTGGGAAGAGCTGGAAGCCACGAATTTAATCCAGGTCTTCCAGGTAAGTAGCAGGATCCCAACTACACGAATCATCACCACTGCCTCTGCCTCCCAAAGTCTGCATTAGCAAGGAGTAGAATCAGAAGCCAGAGCCAGGGGCCAAGTGTGGTGCAGTGGTTTAAGCTGCCTCCTGTAGACCATATGGGAAGCCTGTTCAAGTCTTGGCTGCTCCACTTCAAAAACAGCTCCCTGGGGCCAGCACTGTGGCAGAGCGGGTAAAGCCGCCGCCTGCAGTGCTGACATCCCATATGGGCACGGGTTCGAGTCCCGGCTGCTCCACTTCCTATACTGCTCCCTGCTATGGCCTGGGAAAGCAACAGAAGATGGCCCAAGCCCTTGGGTCCCTGCACCTGCATGGGAGACTTGGAAGAATCTCCTGGCTTCGGATCAGCACAGCTCTGGTCGTTGCAGCCAAATGGGGAGTGAATCCGTGGATGGGAGGCTCTCTCTCTCTCTCTCCTTCTCTCTGTGTAACTCTTTCAAGTAAAATAAATAAATCTTAAAAAAAAAAAAAAAAAGCCACAGCTCCCTGCTAATGCACCTGGAAAAGCAGCAGAAGATGGCCCAAATGCTTGGACCCCTGAGACCTACATGGGAGACCCCCAAATGAAGTTCTGGCTTCAGCCTGGCCCAGCCCTAGTCCTTGAGGCCATTTGGGGAGTGAACTGGCAATTGAAAGTCTTTCTCCTAACTCTGCCTTTCAAATAAATTAATTAAAAAAAAAAAAAAAAAAAAGGCAGCAGCAGCAGCAGCCAGAGCCAGTAATGGAACCCAGAAACACAAATACTCTGATGTGGGAAACAGCTTCTTAACCAGTATCTTAGCTGCTAGGCCAAACGTTGGCCCCTATATGGCATTTAAAAGCAAGGCCTTTGGGATACTTGAACACCAATGTTATTACCAGATTACTATTAAGATTTTCCATGTGAAAACAAGGAAGAAAAACTGACCATTTATCTCTGATGGACACTACTGATAAAGTGATGGATGAAACAGACATAAACAACCACAGCCCATGGGATGAATTTTTTTTCCTCTCTCTTCTCAACCTGATGGAGAGAATTTACATTTTGTAAGATGAAAAACAAAATACACACACACACACTCAATTCTTTGTGGATTATCAAACTTTGATAACCATATAAACTGGTTTTTCTTATTCCCATGTTTCAGTTAGCAGAGTAATATTTCTGAGACTGCCAATGATCAATGTGAGGCAGCTATGAAAACACTTGTCAGAGGAACCCAAAGTCCAGTTAGGTCAAGTAACTTGCCATACTGGAACATTTGCCTCCAATGTCCATTCCACAGTGAGAGGTCAGTGGTTTAACCACATGCCCAAGTTACATGTGGCCACAGAGAGTGGCAGCTGCTGAAACTCAAATTCAGGCATTCTGACTCTAAATCCCGGGTGCTTACCACATGACATGCAGCCTGGACATGAAAGGCAGCCTTTGTAACTATCTTGCCTTCCGTATTGCAGATATTAAAGTGTCCCGGAGTCACAGCATAACCAATTTCCTACTCATCAAAACACACTATACTGCAAGCACCTCTTCATAGGACCAAGGACAATCAAGCAACCCAATCCAGCCATGTCCACAAGCCTCAAAAAAGGCAGAAAAAGGGGCTGGCGCTGTAGCACAGCCAGTTAAGCTATGACCTAAGGCACCGGCATCCCACATGGGCACTGGTTCAATTCCCAGCTGTCCCACTTCCAATCCAGCTCCCTGTTAATGTGCCTGGGAAAGCAGTGAAAAACAGCTCAAGTGCTTGGGCCCCTGCACCCACGTGGAAGACCTGAAAGAGGCTCTGGGCTCCTGATGCGCTCAGTTCCAGTTGTTGTAGCCATTTGGGGAGTGAACGTCAAAGATCTTTCCCTGTGGCTCTTCCTCTCTCTGTCTATAACTCTGCCTCTCAAATAAATGAATAAATCTATATATATATATATATATAAATGGTTAAGCTGGTAAATTTTATGTGTATTTTACCACACAAAACACTGAAAAAAGAAGGTAGGAGGGAGGGAGGGAAGGAAAGACAGACTGACAGGAAAGAGGCGGCTTGTGCTGCAAGGATTCTACAGTTAAAGAACATTTGCATGGTCAGGAATGAAACCTGAAGTGAGGGTGGCAAAGTGCCTCAGCTCTGAGTTCCAGGCTGCCACCTGTTTGATTCTGTAATTAAAGTAATTTATTCAAACCCAGCAGGGGTGGGGAACCTTTTTTCTGCCAAGGGCCATGTGGATATTTTTAACACCATTCATAGGCCATTCAAAATTATCCACTTAAAAATTAGCCTGCTAAATCCTCTGCCTTAAGGCGCTGGCACACTGGGTTCTAGTCCCGGTTGGGGCGCCGGATTCTGTCCCGGTTGCCCCTCTTCCAGGCCAGCTCTCTGCTGTGGCCAGGGAGTACAGTGGAGGATGGCCCAAGTGCTTGGACCCTGCACCCCACGGGAGACCAGGATAAGTACCTGGCTCCTGGCTTCGGATCAGCGCGGTGCGCCAGCCACAGTGCACCAGCCGCGGCGGCCATTGGAGGGTGAACCAATGACAAAGGAAGACCCTTCTCTCTGTCTCTCTCTCTCATGTCCACTCTGCCTGTCAAAAAATTAAAAAAAAAAAAATTAGCCTGCTATAAAAATTTATTGAATTTTGAGTCCTGCCTGCAGTTACCTTGGCAGGTCTGGACCAAATGATTTTGCAGGCCTTAAGCAGCCCATGAGCCAGACTTTCCCTACCCCTGCTAGAAAAAATGTAAAGTAGCTGTGGACAGAGGCGGTAAGAGCACTAGAGGCCGGCACCGCGGCTCACTAGGCTAATCCTCCACCTAGCAGCGCCGGCACACCGGGTTCTAGTCCCAGTTGGGGCACCGGATTCTGTCCTGGTTGCCCCTCTTCCAGGCCAGCTCTCTGCTGTGGCCAGGGAGTGCAGTGGAAGATGGCCCAAGTGCTTGGGCCCTGCACCCCATGGGAGACCAGGATAAGTACCTGGCTCCTGGCTTCGGATCAGCGCGGTGCGCTGGCCGCAGTGCGCCAGCTGTGGCGGCCATTGGAGGGTGAACCAAGGGCAAAAAAAAGGAAGACCTTTCTCTCTGTCTTTCTCTCTCACTGTCCACTCTGCCTGTCAAAAAAAAAAAAAAAGCACTAGAACTAGAGGCAACAAAACCCGAACTGCACCCAGGCTCTGGTTTTTAGCTAAATGACCGCAGGCAAGTTACTTAGTCTCAGTTTCCCCTCAGTTAGAGGGGATAATAAACCAGCTATGAGGATTCAATGACATCAGAGTGCTCCAAAAACATTAGCTATGGCTATCATTATTGCAAAATCCTTACAGTTCCAGGACAGGGTTCTACAACCTAGAAATTCCAACACCTGTGCACAGGTACAAGCAAGGAAGGCGTATCAATCCATCCACCCACGGACCTTTACCAAGTAGGAAACAGACTTCTTGAAAATCAGGTCTCTACTTGGACAGAGAGTTTAACTACTGTACTTATCTAAGATGCCTGGGAGTCAGCCTTTAAAATCCCAGGCATGGGATAAACTGTCATGAAGTAAAAACTCCATTTTAAATCCTTCTCTAGGTCCCACCTCTCCCTCTTTCCCAAAGTTCACCAAATCAAGCTCTGTCTCCCTTTCATATAACTCCCCTATTTGCACTTGGTGACTGATACCAGGCTCTTAAAATTTTACAGAATTTTTGCAGGCCTATTACTTTCATTATTTAGCCAAAGAAAGCAAACTACAACTGGACCTAGCCCAGGATATACCAAAGTTGTGAAAGTATTACTACAGGCCGGCGCCGCGGCTCACTAGGCTAATCCTCCGCCTAGCGGCGCCGGCACACCAGGTTCTAGTCCCGGTCGGGGCGCCGGATTCTGTCCCAGTTGCCCCTCTTCCAGGCCAGCTCTCTGCTGTGGCCCGGGAGTGCAGTGGAGGATGGTCCAGGTGCTTGGGCCCTGCACCCCATGGGAGACCAGGAAAAGCACCTGGCTCCTGGCTCCTGCCATCGGATCAGCGCGGTGCGCCGGCCGCGGCGGCCATTGGAGGGTGAACCAACGGCAAAAAAAGGAAGACCTTTCTCTCTGTCTCTCTCACTGTCCACTCTACCTGTCAAAAAAAAAAAAAAAAAAAAAAGAAAGTATTACTACAAATCAGAGTTTCAATTTTGATTACCACATGTTATCAAGTTATCCTATGGTTAGTCAGTCAAGAACCTATGAGAACCAAATTGAGATGGGTGTTTGGACTCCTGGTTGGGACATCCACATTCTGTAATACACTCTCTGGGTTCAATACCTGCCTCCAACTCCTGACTCCAGCTTCCTGTTAATGCAGATCCAAGGAGGCAGTGGTAAGGGCTCAACTAACTGGGTTCCTACCACCCAACCCAGTCCAGGCTGTCATGGGCATTTTAGGGAGTCAACCAGCAGACAGGAGCTCACTCCCACTTCCTCTTCTCCCCCTCAGTGTTCTGCCTTTCAAACAAATAAAAATGAATAAAACTTAAAGGGGGGGGGCTGTTCTCACTAAAAATAAAGAAATAAACCTGTAGGCAGTAAGACAGCACCCACTTCTTTACCCCAGCTTATAATCCAATCCAGAAGAGTGACTAAACATACAATATTTTGGCTCAAAGAATGTTTTGTAGCATAGCAAGTTACATTGCAGCCTGCAAGGCCGGCATCCCACATGTGTCCAAGCTGCGTCACTTCCAATTCCCTGCTAAAGCACCTGGGAAAGCAGTGGATAATGGCCCAAGTGCTGGAGCCCCTGTGCCCACGCGGGAGACCTGTAAGAAGTTCCTGGCTTTTCGCTTCAGAATGGTCCAGTCCTGGCTATTGCAGCCTTTTGAGGAATGAACCAGCAGATGAAAAATTTTTCTGTCTCTCCCTCTCTCTTTCTGTAATTCTGCCTTTCAAATAAACAAATACATCCTTATTAAAAGAAACAAAGAAAAATGTGCGGTAAGTGTTTAGTGCAGCAGTTAAGACGCTGCTTAGAATGCTCACATCCCATATCATAGTACTTGGGCTCAAGTCCCAATTCCAACTTTCTGTTAATGTGCACCTTGGCAGGCAACAGGAGATGGCTCAAGTACTAGGCTTTCTGCTACCTATGTGGGAGACCAGGATGGAGTTCTAGGCTTCCGGCTTCAGCCTGGCCTGGCCCCAGTTGTTGCAGGTATTTTGGGAGTGAAACAGCAATCACTTATGTCCCTTTCATCTCTCTGACTTTCAAATAAAATAAATTATTTAAAAAATTTAAATTTATTGAAAAATTTTATTTAAAAATGTGCATCCAGTATCGTAGCGTAGCTGGCAAGGCTGCCGCCTGCAATCCATATGGGCGCTGGCTGGTGTCCTGGTTGCCCTACTTCTGATCCAGTTCCCTGCTGATGACCTGGGGAAAGCATCAGACAAAGGCACAAGTGCTTGGGACCCTGCCACACACATGGGAGACCCAGAGGAAGCTCCTGGCTCTTGGCTTTGGCTCTGGCTATTGTGGTTACTTGGGGAATGAACCAACAGATGGAAGATATTTCTTTCTTTCTCTCTCTCTCTCTCTCTCTCTCTAACTCTTTCAAATAAGTAAATAAATCTTAAAAAAAAAAAAAAAAGGGTAGGGCCAGTTCTGTGGCATAGCAGTTAAAGCTGCCGCCTGCAGTGCCAGCATCCCATATGGGTACCGGTTCGAATCACAGCTGCCCCACTTCCTTTTTTTTTTTTTTTTTTTGACAGGCAGAGTGGACAGTGAGAGAGAGACAGAAAGGTCTTCCTTTGCCGTTGGCTCACCCTACAATGGCCGCCACGGCCAGCACGCTGCGGCTGGCGCACCGTGCTGATCCAATGGCAGGAGCCAGGTACTTATCCTGGTCTCCCATGGGGTGCAGGGCCCAAGGACTTGGGCCATCCTCCACTGCATCCCTGGCCACAGCAGAGAGCTGGCCTGGAAGAGGGGCAACCGGGACAGAATCCAGCACCCCGACTGGGACTAGAACCCAGTGTGCCGGCGCCGCAAGGCGGAGGATTAGCCTAGTGAGCCGCGGCGCCGGCCTGCCCCACTTCCAATCCAGCTCTCTGTTCTGGCCTGGGAAAGCAGAAGAATAGCCCAAGTCCTGCACCCAGGGGAAGACCCAGAAGAAGCTCCTGGCTCCTGGCTCCTGGCTCCTGGCTCCTAGCTTTGAATCAGCCCAGCTCTGGCCATTGTGGCCATTGGAGGAGTGAACCAGCGGATGCAAGACCTCTCTCTCTCCCTCTGTCTCTGCCTCTCTGTAACTCTGCCTTTCAAATAAATAAATAAATCTTTAAAAAGAAAAAAAAAAGTACACATCCTCCATATTACTTCCTAAGAAGAGGAAGGGGACAAAATTCAGGAGGTAAAATACACCTTTGAGCCCCTATTTCTAGGCAGCATTGACATCTTTTTTTTTTTTTTTTTTTTTTTTTTTGGACAGGCAGAGTGGACAGTGAGAGAGAGAGACAGAGAGAAAGGTCTTCCTTTTGCCGTTGGTTCAACCCCCAATGGCTGCTGCTGCCGGTGCACCGCGCTGATCCGATGGCAGGAGCCAGGTGCTTTTCCTGGTCTCCCACATGAGTGCAGGGCCAAGCACTTGGGCCATCCTCCACTGCACTCCCGGGCCACAGCAGAGAGCTGGCCTGGAAGAGGGGCAACTGGGACTAGAACCCAGTGTGCCAGTGCCACAGGCGGCAGATTAGCCTATTGAGTCACGGCACCGACCAATTTTAATCACCTTTAAAATCCAGGAAGAAGTAACCAGGTAGCTGATTCCTAGAGATATGGGAGATTTTAGGGAAAGGGGTCTAAAAGCATTGCACCTCAGTTTCCCAATTCCAGCCAAAGGCAAAATACCTACTTCCCCTTTAAACCACAACTACCAGGCACATTAAAATGCTTGTGTCTCATTTCAGATTATCTGGGCTCCATACCTGTCTCTGGCTCCTGACTCCAACTTCCTGCAAATGCAGAGACTGCAGCAGCAATGACTCAAATAACTGGATTCCTACCAGCCCTGTGGGAGGCATGGGAGGAATTCTGGACTGAATTCCTGGCTTCCAGCTTTGGCTGGCCTAGTCCTGGCTGTGGTCAGCATTTGGGGAGTGAACCAACAGATGGGAGTTCTTGGCCTTCCTCTCTCTGTGCCTTAAACAATCATGTTTTTAAAAATAAAAACATTTTCTGCTACCTCGGTACTAATTCAAAGCAAAAAGAAAGCTGGGTGTGGAGGGGGGAAGACCTTTTTAAAATACCTATCAGATAAGAGTACTTAATAGTAAATGTAGTTTGTATACAAAATACAGCCTCTCTCTCAGTGATGCAGGGAAGGAGAAAACATTGAACAGAGAACTCAAGACCTCTGGGAGAATTTTTAGGCAGTTCTGAATGAAATACAGCCTAGAACTGCAGAGGACATGAAGTCAAAAGAATGCTGAAGTTGGGTGTGAGGCCAAGTTGGCCGCCTCGGCTAGGAAAGGACAGTGGCACAAGTTGATGCGGACAAGGCAATGACTGGCAGACTGCCCAACAGAGCACGTGAAGGAAATCAGATCTGCTATGAGCTCCCACAGACAACTGGGTTTCTAAGCAAGGCACTGACAAAGACCCAGAGCAGAGCAGACCTCGGATATAATCAGTCCCTCAGTCCCTCATTTTACAAACGGGGAGGCAGCCCAGTGGCAGTGTTAAGTGACTTGCCTGAAGTCTCACGTTCAGTGGAAAAGTTGGGACTAGAGCCAAATCCAGATCAAATCGGTTACTGAAAATGATCCGACATTCATGTGAGGGAGGGAGAGGGAAAGGAAGGGCCAGGGACAAATGGACAATCAAGGCTGTCCTGATTAGAGCTGGGAATAGGATCATGCTGGAAAAGGACTATGACAGGTGACAGTCAGGGAAACAGGTACAGAGGATCCCAAGATATTCAGAAAGGAAAACTATTGGGGTCAGGACTATGGCACAGTGGGTAAAGCCGCACCTGAAGTGCTGGCATCCCATATGGGTAACCAGTTCAAGTCCCAGCTGTTCCACTTCCAATCTAGCTCCCTGCTAATGTGCCTGGGAAAGCAGTGGAGGATGGCCCAAGTCCATGGGCCCCTGCATCCACGTGGGAAACCCAGGCTCCTGGCTTCAGATTAGCTTAGCTCTGGCTATCGAGGCCATTTGGAGAGTGAACCAGCAAATGGAAGACCTCTCCTTCTCTCTCTCTCTATCTGCCTCTGCCTCTCTGTAACTTCTTTTCAAATAAATAAATCTAGAAAAGAAAAGAAAAGAAAAGAAAAAGAAAAGGAAAACCACAGAGAATTAACAAGGTAAGTACAAATAGGTAAGCCATGATCCCCACCAAAGAATGTCCTCTGTCATCTGCACCCCCCCCCCACTGCCTTTGAGGACCAACCCCTTAGGAGACAAGCCAGCAGTTTCCATTCAGGATCCAGGCACCTACTTTTACCTCGGCCTTTCCAAGGCCCAGTTCCAAAACCCAGAAAACCAGACAAGTCCATCCAGCTCCCTAATGCACCCAGGAAAGCAGCGGAAGATGGCCCACATGCTTGGGCCCCTGCGCCCACATGGGAGATGCAAATGAAGCTCCTGGCTCCTGGCTTTGGCTTTGGCACACCCTTGGCCACTGCAGCAGCAATTTGGGAAGTGAACCAGCAGACAGAAAATTCTGTCTTTCCCTCTCTCTCTCTAACTCTGCCTTTCAAATAAATCTTAAAAAAAAAAAAAAAAAAAGCTAAATGTTAGAATAATTAAATAAGTATAATTAATAGTCTTCAGAAGGGGCTGGCCTTACATAAACTTTAAAGGATGTATATCTGGATATGCAGACAGCATTGTGGTATAATAGGTTGAGCCACCACCTGCAATGCCAGCAACCCAAATGGGTGCCAGATGGAGTCCGGGCTGCTCCACTTCTGATCCAGTTCCCAGCTAGTGCACCTAGAAAAGCAGTATAAGATGGCCCAAGTCTTTGGGCCCCTTGCAAATAAATAAGTCTTTGGGCCCCTGCACCCAAGTGGGGAACCCAAATGAAGCTCCTGGCTTCAGCCTGGCCCAGCCCTGGCTGTCATGGCCATTTGGGGGATGAGCCAGCAGATGGAAGATATCTATTTCTTCTCACTCTGTACCTCTGCCTTTCGAATAAATAAAATAATCTTAAAACAAAAAAAGGAATGTGTGTCTGGATAAAGGAAAAAATGGAAAAGCATTACACCAGCATAAAGCTAACTGCCTTCTTCCTATTTTCAGAGAAATCTTTGGCTTTGTATATGGAACCTCACTACTCAAAGCCTAGATGAGTAACATTAGCTCCACCTACAAATTAGAAATGCAGACACCTGGGCCCTAGTGCAGATCTACCAAATCAGAATCAGCATTTTATCAAGACCTCCAAGCACATTCAAGTTTGAGAAACACTGAAACTGAATACTTTAAGGATGTGTTATAGGCAGGACACAGATAAAATATCTAACAGTCAAATAAAAAGACAAAGTTCCTGTTTATTTTCAGCACACCATATTTTATTAGGTACTTCTTAGACCTCCAATGTTTTTTATAAATTTAGTACTTACTAATGACCATATGATCTCAGTGTGTGATCTGTTTCACTTCCTGAAATAACACAACTTACTTCCAGGGCTTTCATGTATAGAATATCTTAGTTATTCTGAAAATACAATGACAATTAATTTTATTCAGGTTCCAACACTGAGTTCAGAGCAATTCTCCACAAGCCCCATTAATTCCTACAGGTTCCTGGAAGTATCATTAAATCCCCCAGCATCCCTAAGAAGCAGGTGCTTGGCAAGCATCCAGCTTCCAAATGAGATTCAGAAGGACGCGGTCCTGAAAATGCAGTATTTTCCTGCCTTGTCCTACTGGTGGAGCTTCTCAGACCCAAACTCTCCCCCACTGAGGCCTCACACAGCTGCGCATTCAAGTACTTCCCCAAAGAGAGAAAGGTCAGAGGTGTCATTATCCCCAAAGCACTTGAGATTCCAGCTGTGAAGAAATTAATCTGGTTGGGAGTTCAGGCTAAGAAGCCCCCTAGAAAGATCTGGAAAGGCAGAGGGAAATACAAAAGAAAGAACCTACTGGGAGGCTCTTAAGAGACAAGAAGTCCCAGATATCTGCAGACTTGAAAGTAGGTAAAGGTAAGGATTGGCAGATACTGGAGAGGATGACAGGGAGGGAAAAATATCTATCCCCCTCTCACATAAAAAGGACCAGAACAAAGAGTGTCCAAGAAAATTCCTTCAAGTGACTTATTTTCTCGATAAAAGGAAGAAAGCCAAGATAGGAAAGAAACTTAAGGGCTAGAAGCAATACAAAACTAGAAAAATCTCGAGGGTATTTTTTTTTACTTAATACCGGTAGATAAAGCAGAGAAAATGAAACCAACCTAACCAGAATCTGACAGAAGCAAACCACCAGGAGGACTAATTATCCTATGAATAACCAAAGTAATGCAGAGGTTTTCCTTTCATTTGACTCCAGCGCTGGGAGGCCAGGCAGGCCTGGATTTAAGGCCACCTCCACAAAAGGGGAAGAGAGAAGGAGATCTCTATAGCCACTCAACAAGCAGCTCAGTTTCCAAAGGGAATGAGAAACAAACAAACAAACAGCCTGGGGATGTAGCAAGCCGAGAGAAGAGGGCTGTCCGCAGACGAAAGATAGATTAGACATAGCAAACACATGTGCAGGCACCCTTTGAAGAGGGATCCTGGGATGGAAGTGGGGATATTCATCAGGTCTGACTATAGGAAGTGTGCACAGAAAAAAAGCCACAGACGCAGAGAGAAAGTGCTATGCTGAAAAGAGACAGGAAGAGGAAATGGGTGCCCTGACCAGACCGGAGAGCACCTAAAGGGAAATGCGGCTCCAAAGAGGGAAGGAATGGAAGGAAAGAAGCTACCCTGGATGGCAAAAAGCCAGAGAGGTAGGAAGGCAGGCCCAAGAACCACCTGAGAATGAACTGGGGAAGAAGCTGTGCACCCCAGCTGTATGCAGAACCAGGAAGGCAGCCACATCCCAGAGGTCGTGTAACTACAAGGGGTGCATTTTGAACATCCGGAGGACACAGGAAACACTCTCTCAGATATGAAAATCAGTCTCTCTTGAAAAAGGTGTTAACCCCAAGAACACAGTAACTAGAAGAGGCAGCAAACTCCCTTATTTATGAAACTGGAAATACGAGCTCACAAACTTTAGGGCATGGATCCCATTTTTTATAGACTCTAGAAATGAGGTGCACCCCCAGATTTGAAGGGCTGAGGAAAGGAAATAATCCCTAAACTTAAGAAATTCTGGAAAACATGTTCTCAGATTTGGGGCCAGAAACAGACGACTACTCCTTGGAGTATATCCCAAAACTCTGGTGACTGATCCCATATTTGAGGGACCTGGTAACGAGGTGAACCTCCAAATTAGAAACAGTGCGTATTCAGATTGGAAGGAATCGTGAAACAGGAACTGTGCGCCCAGTTTGAGGGGCTGGGGAAATGAGGTACTCCCTCAGTTTGGGGAGCTTTAGAAATTATGATAAAATTCCAGAGTTCGAGCTGAAAAAGGGGGTGCATGGCCCAGATTTTTAAAAACTACAGAAAACGGGACACTCCCATATTCGGGGTCTTGAGAAAGGGGCGTGCTACCCAGAATAACATGAGTCAATAAAAGAAACCGCGTCCTCAAAGCACAAGGCAACAACAGCGGGTGGTGATGGTGGCTCCCAGGGGCCAGACCGCCCAGGCTCTGCTCCTAACCCTAACCCCCACCCCCCCACTCCCCCACCCCCCCACGGCCCGCTCCGCGCCCCGGGCCCGCACCCCACGGCCCAGCCCCCTCGGGCGGCGCTGATTGGCTGCGGCCACCGTCACTCCCGCGGGCAGCCCTGGGCATTGGGCGCCGCTTGCACGCCCGCCACGCTTTCAGCAGCGGTCCCCGGGCCTCCCTCAGGGCTGGGCAAGCGGAGGCAAGCGGGGAGCGGGGCCGGGCAGGGGACCGGAGCAGCGGGGCCGTCCGTCACCGCTCCCGCCCGAACGGCGCGCGCGCGCGGCGCGGGCCCGGCCCGACCCGGCCCCAGCCAGCCGGCTTCGTCTCGCCGCGCCACGCCGCGAGCTCACCTCACGGCCCCGCTCCTGCTGCGCCGCTCCAGGACCAACCGACAGAAGGACTCTGCGTGCCGCGCACCACGTGACCCCAGGGACGCGCCCAGCGTATCCCCCGCCCCCCACACACACGCACCATCGCCACCACCGGGTGACGCAGCGCTCCAGCTGCCCCGCCCTCGGCCCCGCCCCGTCCAGTTTCCGTGGCGACGGTTCCAGAAGACCACGCCCACTGCCCTGACGCGCGGGAAACCAGGCCGACCGTCCACGGGACACACGCGAAGTCCGCCCTCAACCGTAACTGCACGCGAAGGCCGGGTGTAGACGCTGTCCGTCACCTCCAAACCGGCGCCACAAGGATGTAGACCACTATCACCTCTCCAAAATGACAATTCCCCCATAGGACCCCAAAGCTTTTCAAAAGCAATCCTATACTCAAAATCCTTTTCCCTCTTCCTCTAAATTAAGACCTGAATCCTCACCTCGACTTCCTACCAGGTTCTTCAACATCAGGACCTGCCTCTTTCTTGTCCTCACACATCCAGCTGCCCCATACTCTCAGCTCTTTTCAAGCCCTTAAGCCCGAAGGTTCTTTCTCACCTCAGGGCCTTTGCACTCACCCCTCCCCTGCTTTGTGTCAGTAACTGCTAGGAAATTGCAGCTGAGAAAAAGGAGCTATATGTTTGTCTCCAGAGACCAAGGTCAAAGTCGCTGCAAGAGTCTGAGATGTTTCCCTGATGGGGATCTGGCAAGCCCCCAGGAGAAATGCTAAACGTTCTTTCTGAGGGCAATGACGACTTCTCATTGGAGAGACAGGGCAGCCACATCACACTTTTTTTTTTTTTTTTAAAGAAAAAAAAAAACTGTGATTGCTTGAAAGGCAGACAATCAGAGAGACAGAAGCAAATCTTTTATATCTGCTGGTCTGATTCCCAAATGCCCACAATAGCCCAGCTAAGCCAGGAGCCAGGAATTCAGCCAGAGTCTCCTAAGTGAGTGGCGAAAACCCAAGTACTTGGACCAGCATCCGCTGCCTTCCAGACATGTCAGCAAGACAGGAGGCAGGACTGAACCCCAGGCAATCCTATATGGGATGCAGCCATCCCAAGCTTCTGCTTAACCCATGGCACTATAGCACCCCATCCTGTTCTGCACTCCTTCAAATGTAAATCTAGGCACATCACTGCCCTACTAGATACTGATAGACAACCTATCAGTCTCTTCATCGACACCAGCCTCTGGCCAAACTCACTTTCTGTTTCACTGCTCAAAGTTCTTTACAGCCTCTGGGCCCTTAAAAAGGCTGTTGTGGGCCAGAGCTGTGGCACAGCAGGTTAAGCTCACGGCATCAAGCCCTGGCATCCCATATGAGGGCTGGAACAAGTCCCAGCTGCTCCTCATTGAATCCAGCTCTCTGCTAATGGCCTGAGAAAGCAGTGGAAGATGGCCCAAGTGCTTGGGCCCCTGCACCCACATGGGAGACCTAGAAGCAGCTCCTGGCTTCAGATTGGCCCAGCTCTGGCTGTTGTAGCCATTTGGGGAGTGAACCAGCAGATGGAAAATCTCTCTGTCTCCCTCTCTGTGTCTGTAATTCTACTAATTCTACCTCTCAAATAAATTAATTAAAAAAAAAAAAAAAGGCTGCTACTTGCAAGGCCCACTTTGTCATACAGGTCTGTTTGTCATCTCAATGACCACGTTATCTAGAAATGCTCCATTGGATCCCATGCCTCACCCATGAAAATTACTCCTGGGCTGGCACCTTGGCATAGTGGATAAAGCCACTGGCTGCAGAGACGGCCTCCCATATAGGTGCCGGTTTGAGTCCCAGCTATTCCACTTCCAATCCAGCTCTCTGCTATGGCCTGGGAAAGCAGTAGAAGATGGCCCAAGTCCTTGAGCCCCTGCACTTGCATAAGAGACCTGGATGAAGCTCCTAGCTCCTGGCTTCGGATCTGCCCAAATCTGGCTGTTGTGAGCATTTGGGGAGTGAACCAGCAGGTGGAAGACCTCTATCTGTGTCTGCCTCTGCCTCCCTGCAACTCTGAATTTCAAGTAAATAAATAAATAAATCTTTTTTAAGAAAAAGAAATTACTCCCTCCCTTATCATTGTTCATTTTCAACAGAGTGCTTCACATAGATGTTATTTATTGCATTTGTTTGTTCTCTTGGATCTACTGGTCTATTTCATGTATTAGAGCTTACATTTTTCACTAGAGTTGTCAGAATCTAGCAAATGGTAGATATGAACTGTGAAGGAATAAAAGAAAAGAAATTGGGGTTGGCACTGTGGTATAGCAGGTAAAGCTGCTGCCTGCAGTGCCAGCTTCCCATATGGGCGCTGGTTCAACTCCTGGCCACTCCACTACCAATCTAGCTCTCTGCTATGACCTGGGAGGGCAGTGGAATATGGCTCAAGTCTTTGGGTCCCTTCATCCACATGGGAGAGAGATCTGGAAGGAGCTCCTGGCTCCTGGCTTTGGATTGGCACAGCTCTGGCCATTGAGGCCAATTGGGGAGTGAACCTTCGGATGGAAGACCTCTCTCTCTGCCTCTCCTTCTCTCTCTGTATAACTCTGACATTCAAATAAATAAATAAATCTTAAAAGAAAAAAAGGAAAGAAAATGATATTGAAAAAAATTAGAGGGGCAGGCATTGTGGCCCAGTGGCATAAGCTGCCACTTGTGACCCATGCATCCCATATCAGAGAGCCAGTTCAAGACCATGCTGCCCTACTTCCAATTCAACTCCCTGCTAATGCACCTGGGAAGGCCGCAGAAGATGACCTAAGCAGTTGGGCCCCTGCCACATGTAGAAGATCCAGATAGAATTCCAGGGTTAGGGCCTGGCCCAATCCTGGCTGTTGCCACCATTTTGGGAGTGAACCAGTAGATAGAAAAATCTCTGTCTTTCCCGCTCTTCTCTGTCACTCTGCCTTTCAAATAAATACATTATTTTAAAATTTTTTTAATAAAAAAGGAAAATCTACATTTTGTGATACAAACTCCCTGCTAAAGCACCAAGGAAGCAACAGCAACTGGTTCAAGTACTTAAGTTCTTGACACCCATTGGGAGACCCAGATGGACTTCTTGGCTCCTGGCTTTGCCCTGGCCCAACCCCAGCTGTTGCAACCATTTGGGGAATAGACCAGCAAATGAAAAATCTACATCTTTCTCTCTCTCTCTTTCTCTCTCTTTCTCCCTTGCAAATAAAATTTTTTTTTATACCAAAGCCAAGGGACTGGTGCTGTGCCACAGTAAGCTAAGCCTCCACCTGCAGTGCAGCATCCCGTATGGTCACCATTTTGAGTACCAGATGCTCCTCTTCTGATCCAGCTCTCTGCCCATGGCCTGGAAAAGCAGTGGAAGATGGCCCAAATGCTTGGGGCCCTGCACCCTCATGGGAGACCCAGAAGAAGCTCCTGTCTCCTTGCTCAGATCAGCTCAGCTCTGGCCATTCGGCCATTTGGGAAATGAACCAGCAAATGAAGACCTTCCTCTCTCCCTCTCTCTGTCTGTAACTCTACCTCTCAAATAAATAAATAAAATCTTTTTAAAAAAATCTGAAGCCTATCCTAACTTTTTTTTTTAAGATGTGTTTATTTTATTTGAAAGGCAGAGTTACAGGGAGAGACAGGGGGAGGGAGATCTTCCAACCACTGATTCACTCCCCAGATGGCCACAACAGCCAGGGCTGCACCAGACTGAAGCCAGGAACCAGGAGCTTCAAATGGATCTTTCAGGTGGGTATAGGAGCCCAAGCACTTAGGTCATCTTCTGTTGCTTTCCCAGGCACATTAGCAGGGACCTGGATCAGAAGTGGAGCAGCCAGGAATCGAACTGGCACCAATATGAGATGCTGGCACTATAGGCAGCAACTTAA
The DNA here is from genome assembly GCF_051225735.1 of Oryctolagus cuniculus. Lineage (NCBI taxonomy): Eukaryota > Metazoa > Chordata > Mammalia > Lagomorpha > Leporidae > Oryctolagus > Oryctolagus cuniculus. The sequence goes on from NC_142877.1 coordinate 22,480,526, forward strand.
CCCTCTACACCACATCACTGGCCTCATAAATTTTTATGAAATAGAAAAAAAAGTTTTAATCCCATATCTATAGCCTCAAATACAGCCTGTTTTTCACTTATTTAATTTGTACTCACTGAGGGGCAGGGTTGAGCTAAGCACCAAAGACACAGAGCAGAGTGAGATTAAGGCCCTGTTCTCAGGAAGCCCACAGCCTGGTGAAGGAACAACCTGATTTTTTAAGTTAAAAATTCATTTTGTCTGTTGCAAGTACAAGCAAAGACACTGTTGCAAGTGCAGACAGAACAGAAGTATATTAGAGGGATATGGGGGCCCTGAGCAGTAACAGGAGGGCTGACTTGGCAGACAACCAGGCACAAGGGCAGTTCAAGCCAGAAGCAGCAGCAGCAGCTGTTGCTGGAAACACTGCGCACCACTGCTGGAATTCAGTCCTAATATCCCTTTGTCTTTGAGCCACTGGCTCAGGAGGCAAACTTTTTTTTTTTTTAAGTTTTATTTATTTATTTGAAAGAGTTACACAGAGAGAGAAGGAGAGGCAGAAAGAAAGGGGAGAGAGAGAGAGAGAGGTCTTCCATCCAATGATTCATTCTCCAATTGGCCGCAACAGCCGGAGCTGCGCCAGTCCGAAGCCAGGAGCCTCCTCTAGGTCTTCATTGCGGGTGCCAGGGCCCAAGGACTTGGGCCATCTTCTACTGCTTTCCCAGGCCATAGTAGAGAGCTGGAAGGGAAATGGAGCAGCTAAGACATGAACTAGCGTCCATATGGGATGATGGCATAGCAAGCGGTGGCTTTACCCGCTACACCACAGTGCTGGCCCCAGGAGGCAAAGTCTTGACTAGCAGCCATTGTTCATTGGCCAATCTAAGGTCATATGGGATGACTCCTGGCTGCCAGAGAAAGAGAGAATGATCTGTTGCTAAGGATACCCCCTCCCAGATAGGAAGGGTTTCAGGGGGCAGGGTAATTGAAGGAGACACACACTGACCAGGCAAATACAATCTGATACAGACAGGAATAAAGTATCTTGTAAGCTAAGCTCTTTTTGATTAAAAAACTTGTAGAGAGGCTGGCATGGTGGCAAAGTGGGTTGGGCCACTATCTGCAACATCAGCATCCCATATGGGTACCAGTTTGAATTCTGGCTGCTCCACTTTGAATCCAGCTCCCTGCTAATGCAACTAGGAAGGCAGCAGAGGATGGTCCAAGAACTTGAATCTCTGACATTCATGTGAGAGGCGTGAAAGGCGTTCTGAGCTCTTGGTTTCAGGCTGGCCCAGCCCCAGACACTGGGGATGTTTGGAGAGTGAACCAGTAGATAGAAGATCTCTTTCCCTTTTTACCTCTCCCTCTCTTTGTGCAACTCTGCCTTTCAAATAAAGAAAATAAATTTTAAAAAAAGAAACTTGCCTAAACCTGACTTACCAGCTTCCTTTGAAGTGGATATTAATGAGATGCTAGCCAGGGAGCTCCAGTTTACAAAGTTCTGGCCTATAGCCCAGGTCTTGCCCTTTCTGCAGCTAATACTAATACTTGGTCTCATCTTCCCACTTCTTTTTTAGGGAAAGCCTTTCATTGTGCAAGGTAAGCAGCACGACTAATAGTTGTGAATGAATGAGTTAAAGAATAACAGCCTCGATTCCAAGTTAAAGTAGACTCTCTCCTGCTGAATATTGAGCTATTTAGAACTGTAGTCTTCCCAGCCCATAAAATGTTGCTCCACAATGAAACAAGGTATAAATTGTTAACTCTAGAAGTATTCAACACACACAACAAGTTCTTATCCTCTTAAGCATCACTGTTCTTCATACACACTTATTTTATCCACTGGATGCTATCTAACTCTCAGAATTATTACCTTAATAAGTTGAACATATAGGAAAATTATAAATTGCAAAGTTTTATACTGGCAGGTTTTTTTCAAGATTTATTTATTTGAAAGTCAGAGTTACACAGAGATACAGAGAGGGAAGGAGAGGCAGAGAGAAAGAGAGAGAGAGGTCATCCATCCGATGGTTCATTCCCCAACTGGCCGCAACGGCTGGAGCTGTGCTGATCCGAAGCCAGGAGCCAGGAGCTTCCTCAGGGTCTTCCCACGAGGGTGCAGAGGCCCAAGGACTTGGGCCATCTTCCACTGCTTTCCCAGGCCATAGCAGAGAGCTGGATTGGAAATGGAGCGATTGGGAATCACAGCAGTGCTCATAAGGGATGCCGGCACTGCAGGCGGTGACTTTACTTGCTAAGCCACAGCGCCAGCCCCCATGGCTGCTTTCTTACTAGATTCAGGGTCTGACCTGTTCAAGACATCCCTAACTAAAGGAAAGCAGCATTAAGGACCTAGTATGAGATAGGTTACTCAATTAGGAAACTGATCTTTCTCTGCCTCTCTCCAGCAAACTTTATACCCTGTCCTTACGCAACCCCAAGGCTTTTATAATGAGTCTGACAGGGAAAGAGAGAAACTAAAACAGAAAAACAAGCCCCTCAGTTCTCACAAACCTCAGGTACCCCATGCTTGAGCAGCTCAGTCCCCAAGGCGGTAAAGCAGTTGTGAGTATGCGAAGTCAGGAAGCCGGAAACCACAGTCAGAACGTGAGGTCCGAGAACCAACCTCGACCAGGCGCCAGGGGCCCGAGGAACGCAGGCTGAGTCTCTGCCCCGGCCTGAGCTCCCTCCAGTCTGGCGCTGATGGAAAGTTCTGAGCTTCCCAGGCCTTCACTGCACTATAAGTGGGGGTTGGGAGGGGAAGAATTGAATTATATTTCCAGAGTTTTCTAAGATTATAAGTAGGGAAAAAGAAAATTTTTAATTTTTGTCCTGATAAAAATCCACTTGTACCACATCAACAGCAAGGGCTATGTCCTGTTCTCCTTTGTCCCTTGGGGGCCCCAGGACTTAGCACTGTTTCCTATAATTCAAGCATATTTAACAAACGCTTCTTGTGGCCAGTGCTATGGTGCAACAGGTTAAGCTACCGTCTGTAGCACAGGATTTCATGTGAGTGCCGGTTCGAGTCCTGGCTGCTCCACTTCTCATCCAGCTCCCTGCTAATGTGCCTGGGAAAGCAGCAAAGGATGGGCCAGGTCCTTGGGCCCCTGCACCCACATGGGAGACCTGGAAGAAGTTTCTGGCACCTGGTTCCATATTAGCACAGCTCCAGCCATTGCGGCTGTTTGGGTAGTGAACCAGAGAGGATGGAAATCAACACACCCCCCCTTCTCTGCCTCTGCCTCTCTGTAATTCTGCCTTTCCAATAAATAAATAAATATTTTAAAAATAAATAAACAAACATTTCTTGTGCATTGAAACTTCAGACAGCTCAGAGATAAAGAGCAAGAGGGGTAGATTATAGCCTCAGGGGACTAAGAATAGAAGGAATAGGGATCAATTAGAGTTTTCGTGTGTCCTACTTCACCAACTTTTATAGTTTAATTTTTATTTACTTATAATCTGGAGAGAGAGACAGAGACAGAGAGAGCCTTCATCCACTGGTTCTCTCCCCAAATCCCAGAAGCCCAGAACTCAATCCAGGCCTCCCATGTGGATGGTAGGAACCCAGGTATTTGAGCCATCATCTGCACATTAAAAGGAAGCTGGGATCATAAGTGAAGGCAGGACTTGAATCCAGGCACTCTGATATGTGCTACCAGTGTCCCTAGCAGAGTGGTCTCAAGCACCACTTCAAAGTCCGCCCATGTAATTTAATTTTAAAAAGTTAATGCTATTGGAGCCAGTGCTGTGGCATAGCAGGTAAAGCTGCCTCCTGCAGTGCTGTCATCCCATACAGCGGTTTGAGTATGCATTGGTTTGAGTCCCGGCTGCTCCACTTCCAATCCAGCTCTCTGCTATGGCCTGGGAAAGCAGTAGAAGCTGGCCCAAGTTCTTGTGTCCCTGCACCCATGTGGGATACCCAGAAGATTCCTGGTTCCTGGCTTTGGATCAGCACAGCTCCGGCTGTTGCGGCCAATTGGGGAGTGAACCATCGGATGGAAGACCTCTCTCTCTCTGCCTTTTCTTCTCTCTCTGTATAACCTAACTTTCAAATAAATAATTAAATATTTTTAAAATGTTAATGCTATTACATGGCACAAAAAAGAAATGATGTAAAAAATGTACAACAGCGTCTCTCTCAAATTCTTGTCCCTCATTTGCGGTTTCCATTGGCAACCTCTGTTCCCATTTTTTTTAATCCTTTCAGAATTTTTTCTTGTGTGTATAAGAAAATTTGAATATAGGTTTAATTTCAGTTCTTTTAAACAAAAGGAAAGGTCTATTCATGTTGATCTCCTCCTGACTTCTTTTCACTAAATAACATATTTTGGATACCTTTCCACACATTTTATACAATGGTATGAAAATAGCTTCCTTATTATTCTGTTTTATGTTGCTGCTATAGAGGATTCATTGTGTGCTGTGCTATGCCATTTGCTTGATCAGTCCCATATTGACATTTGTTTTGGTTCCAGTCTTCTGCAATTTAAAGGCAGTGCTCTATTTCCAAATAGTGCAGTGCCTGCGTGCAGATGAAACTGTAGTAAAAAGTCTCAAAAATGAGAGAACTGGGCCACAGGGGTAGGTGCATTTATAATTTTCATGAAGATTGCAAATTACCCTCCAAAGATATAACTCAACAGTTGCAAAATGTGTCACAAGTAATCTGTTACTTGTGACAACTAAAATCCTATAACTTATTTATAGTTTAAGAAACATAAGCTGTTCCAAGCTTATTCTCACTTATTTGCATCTTTGATAGAGAGAGAAATGAGTGATTTACCAATTTCCAGCTAGGAATGTGTATAACCCACTGGCACCACCACATATGCACGTATGTCATGAATGTCAATACCATCACAATGTATCTTTTAAAAAGAGATATACAGCAGTGAGCATTGTGGTGTGGCAGGTTAAGTCACCGCACCTGTAGATATCTATGCCTTGTATCAAAGTCCCTGTCTCAAGTGCAAGCTGCTCCTCTTCCAATCCAGCTTCTGGTTCATATTCATTCTGGGAGGTGGCAGATGATGGCTCAAGTACTTGAGTCACAGCCACCCACAAGGCAGACCCAGATGCAGTTTCTAGCTCCTGGCTTAGGCTTGCATTTGGAAGATCTCTCTCTCTCTCTCTCTCTCTCTTCAATCTGCCTCTCAAACAAATAATACTTTTTAAAAAGAGAGATACTGGGGCCGGCGCCGCGGCTCACTAGGCTACTCCTCCGCCTTGCGGCGCCAGCACACCAGGTTCTAGTCCCAGTCGGGGCGCTGGATTTTGTCCCGGTTACCCCTCTTCCAGGCCAGCTCTCTGCTGTGGCCAGGGAGTGCAGTGGAGGATGGCCCAAGTGCTTGGGCCCTGCACCCCATGGGAGACCAGGAGAAGTACCTGGCTCCTGGCTTCGGATCAGCACGGTGCGCCGGCGGCAGCGCGCTGGCCACGGCGGCCATTGGAGGGTGAACCACTCTGCCTGTCAAAAAATAAAAAAAAAAAAAAAAAGAGAGAGAGAGAGAGAGAGATACTGGGGCACCAGCGCTGTGGCATAGTGGGTTAAGCCACCACCAGCAGTGCCGGTATCCCATATGGGTGCCAGTTCAAGTCCTGGCTGCTCCTATTCTGTCTGATCCAGCTCTCTGCTGTGGCCTAGGAAAGCAGCAGAAGATGGCCAAAGTGCTTGGGCCCCTGCACCCACGTGGGAGACCCGGAAGAAGATCCTAGCTCCTGATTTCAGATCAGCACAGCTCTGGCCGTTGCAGCCAGCTGGGGAGTGAATCAGTGGATGCAAGACCTCTCTCTCTTTCTGCCTCTCCTTCTCTGTGTGTAACTCTGACTTTCAAATAAATAAATAAATCTTAAAAAAAAAAAAAAAAAAAAGGCCGGCGCCGCGGCTCACTAGGCTAATCCTCCGCCTAGTGGCGCCGGCACACCAGGTTCTAGTCCCGGTTGGGGCGCCAGATTCTGTCCCGGTTGCCCCTCTTCCAGGCCAGCCCTCTGCTGTGGCCAGGGAGTGCAGTGGAGGATGGCCCAGGTGCTTGGGCCCTGCACCCCATGGGAGACCAGGAAAAGCACCTGGCTCCTGGCTCCTGCCATCGGATCAGCACGGTGCGCCGGCCGCAGCGCGCTGGCCGCGGCGGCCATTGGAGGGTGAACCAACAGCAAAAGGAAGACCTTTCTCTCTGTCTCTCTCTCTCTCACTGTCCACTCTGCCTGTCAAAAAAAAAAAAAAATAGTAGGGAAATGTGACAAAACAGAGGGAAAAGAAGGGCAACAAAGAGGGGTCATTCACTTTGCTTCTAATGTTTATAAACAATGTGGTAATAAATAATTATCAGCAGGCGCCCCAGCTCACTAGGCTAATCCTCTGCCTGTGACGCCGGCACCCCAGGTTCTAGTCCCATTTGGGGTGCTGGTTCTGTCCCGGTTGCTCCTCCTCCAGTCCAGCTCTCTACTGTGGCCCTGGGAAAGCAGTGAAGGATGGCCCAGGTCCTTGGGCCCTGCACCCCATGGGAGACCAGGAGGAAGCACCTGGCTCCGGGCTTCGGATCGGCACAGCGCGCCGGCCGTAGCAGCCATTTGGGGGGTGAATCAACAGAAGGAAGAACTTTCCCTCTCTCTCTCTCTCTCTCTCTCTCTCTCACTGTCTAACTCTGTTTGTAAATAAATAAATAATTATCTACTAATGGTCATTCATAAAGCTCTCCAATTGTTACAAACAAAGCCTCAGTAAACATTCTTGTACATTCTAAAACATCAAGAGAAATGAGGAAGTGAGATTGTGTCGGGCTTACTGGGACGTGCAGCCGAGGAACAAGAGCACAATGGAGTGCATCCGTGTCGTCCTGTGCACTTGGAGCCAGCCAGGTGCAGGAGGGGTACAGATGATCGTCCAGGCTCTGCGCAGAGCCCCACAGGACTCCCTCTTGCCTGCTTGCTCATTCTCCAAGATCCAGATGCGTTCCTCTCTTTTCCGTTGCTTGCACTTTTCAAATCTCCCTTCCTTCACTCAGTCCTACACAGCCCAGCCTACTGTTACCTTGGGCCTGAAAAATATCAGAAGTACAATTGGGATTCCAAATTCCAGGCTCCGAATAGCACCACCAAGGAGAGTCATGTGGAATTACAGAGAAAGGGCATCACAGAGACTCTCACATCTTATTCCACTTTCTCCACTTTCCTCCGTTGCCATTGCCCTTTTTTGCCCTTTTTTGGCTACTTCATTTTTGGCCTTTATTCTTTCCAAAGACTTATTTATTCCAGAAACTTCATTACCGCACTCCTCCTACTCAGCTCCTTTTACTTTTAGGGGAGCCTCTTGACTACAGGAAGTGAACTAGAAGCAGAAGTCTCTGAATACCTAGCCAAAGTAGAGATTAGGGTGCCGCAGGAGCAGGCATTTGGTGTAGCAGTAAAGACACAGCTTGCGGCTGGCGCCGCGGCTCACTAGGCTAAACCTCCACCTAGCGGTGCTGGCACACTGGGTTCTAGTCCCAGTCAGGGCGCCGGAATCTGTCCCGGTTGCCCCGCTTCCAGGCCAGCTCTCTGCTGTGGCCCGGGAGTGCAGTGGAGGATGGCCCAAGTGCTTGGGCCCTGCACCCCATGGGAGACCAGGATAAGTACCTGGCTCCTGCCATCGGATCAGCGCGGTGCGCCGGCGGCAGCGCGCTGGCCGTGGCGGCCATTGGAGGGTGAACCAACGGCAAAGGAAGACCTTTCTCTCTGTCTCTCCCTCTCACTGTCTGCTCTGCCTGCCAAAAAAAAAAAAAAAAAAAAAAAAGACACAGCTTGCGAGCCTTATGTATGTATCTGAGTGCCTGGATTCAGGTCCTGGCTCTGCTTCTGAGTCCAGCTTCCCGCTAGCGCACATCTGGCCCAAGCACTTGGGTGCCTACCACCCACATGAGAGTTCCTGATTGAGTTTCAGGCTCCTGGCTTTGGCCTGGCCTAGCCCTGACTGTTCCATGAATTTGGTGAGTAAACCAGCAGGTGGGAAATTAACATTAATAGGAAGCTGGATCAGAAGCAAAGTGGGAACTTGAACCCAGGCACTTGGATATGGGATTTGGGCATCTTAACCCTTGAGCCAACAGTGGTTTCCTTTTGGGGAAAAAATGATAATATTATTGAAATTTTGCTGTTTGCCAGTCATCGTGATAAGCACTTTGTATGAATTATTCCTTTGTTTTATTTTCTTTTCTTTATTATTTATTTATTATCTTTTATTTTATTTTATTTATTTATTTCAGAGGCAAAGTTACAAAGAGAGAGAAAGAGACATATAAAGAGAGATCTTCCATCCTCTTTTTCACTCCTTAAATGGCTGCAACAGCTGAGGCTAGTCAAAGCCAAAGTCAGGAGCCAGGAGCTCCATCCAGGTCTCCCACACACGTGGTCAGGACTTAAGCACTTGGGTCGTGCACTACTCCTTTCCCAGTGCATTAGCAGGGAGCTGATTAGAAGCAGACTAGCCGGGACTTGAATTGGCAGTTTGATATGGGATGCTGGCGCTGCAGGCAGCAGCTTAACCCACTAAGCCCCAACACTGACCCCATTAATTATTTCATTTACTATTCACAATAACCCTGGAAGAGAGCTTCTATTTATTGTCATTTTGCAATTGATCCGTCTCCCTGCTAAAACACGTTGGGGGTGGGTGTTGTGGCCCAGCAGGTTAGCCTACTATTTGCAACACCTGTATCCCACATTGCAGTGCCACTTGGAGTTCCAGCTACTCCTTCTCTGATACTACTTCCTGCTCACGCATTCTGGGAAGCAGCAAATGGTGGTTAAAGTACTTGAACTCCTGTCACCTGCGTGGGAGACCTGGATGGAGTTAAGGGCTCCTACAATGGCCTGGCCCAGCCTGGCCCAGCCTTGGCTCTTGCAGGTTCTCTCTCTATCCTTCTCTTTCTGCCTTCCAAGTAGATGAAAATAAATAAATAAACATGCAAAGCCGATCATCTATTCTCCACACACAATGTTCTCACAGTGTCTGCTGTCTAACTGAAAGTCAATCCAGGCTCTGGGCCTACATGCACTTCTTGAGCTGACTTTTGCATTCCCCAGCTCTCTGACCTCGAATTCCCTTCTCTGCTTTGCTCACTCTCCCCAGCTACACACTAGTGTCGTATGTCCCATGAACCCACTAATCACACGTCAACCTGCAGCTGGTTCTGTATTCACCGTTCTCTCCACCCCCAGAAATCCGGGTGACAGAGCCCCCGGTTTGCTTCTGCTGTCTGTTCTCGTGTCCCTCTGTCTTAGAGGCTGTGTCTGACACCCTGAATAATGCAGTGCCCTGTCCTTCTCTCCCCCAATTCTCATTTATGTTTCTTCAGAGTACAAGTCACCAGCTGGGATATTTAGAGTGTTTCATACTCTTAGCATATAAAATTTTAAAAATTATTTGTTTATTTTTCTATTAGAGAGAGAGAGGTAAAGAAACAGAGACAGGAAACACACCCATCCTCCACTGCTTTACTCCCCAAGTACCCACAACAAAGCCCCGGTTCATGTCTCCCATGTGAGTGGGTGGCAGGAACCCAACCACCCGAGCCATCACCGCTGTCCCCTGTGGTCTGAATTAGCAGGCAGCTAGAGTCAGGAGCAACATCGAAGAACAACGCTCTGAGAAGGGACGCACATGTCTGAAGTCTTTTTTTTTTTTTTTTTTAAATTTTATTTGACAGGTAGAGTTATAGACAGTAAGAGAGACAGAGACAGAGAGAAAGGTCTTCCTTCCATTGGTTCACCCCCCAAATGGCCGCTACAGCCAGCACACCCCACTGATCCGAAGGCAGGAGCCAGGTGCTTCCTCCTGGTCTCTCACGCGGGTGCAGGGGCCCAAGCACTTGGGCCATCCTCCACTGCCTTCCCGGGCCACAGCAGAGAGCTGGACTGGAAGAGGAGCAACCAAGACTAGAACTGGCACCCATATGGGATGCCGGCACTGCAGGCGGAGGATTAACCAAGTGAGCCATGGCACCGGTCCCTGAAGTCTTAACCACTAGGCCGAACACCTGCCCACTCTTGGAATTCAAATTCTGAAAGGCTGGTTCTTTGTTTTGTGTTCTGTTATACTCCCAGTGCCTGGAATGAACAATGTGTGGCCAGGAACAAGTGTCTGATTTTTTTTTTTTATTTTTAAAATTTATTTATTTAAAAGACAAATCTTAAATCCACTGTTTCATTCCCTCAAATGACCTAACAACTGTGGTTAGGCCAGACCAAAGCCAGGAGCCTGGAACTCAATCCTGGTTCCCCTGGTGGGTGGCAAGGACCCAGATCCTTGAGCCATTTCCTGCTGCATCCCAGAATGCCCATTAGCAGGAAGCTGGAGTAAGCAGCAACATCAGAATTTGAACCTGTGCCCTCCATTATGGGACGTGGGCAGCTCAAGGGGCCTCTTAACCATGGCCACTGCACCAAAAGCACACACCTGATATTCTTTGTGTGAATGTTAATATCAGTGTTGTTCGATTGATTCTCTGGTGCCAAGCCACCCACCTAAATACTTTACATATGTATTTTCTCATTTAATCTTTACAAAAATTGTATGAGGTTCAACAACCTTTTAAATGTGATTTTCCTTGTTCAAAACTTTCCAGCAGCCAATCAGTAACTGGCTTTCTAAGAAAAAGGAAAAGGCTGATTCGCTGCAATCGCAGATATCTGTGGTGTAAATACTCTTACGATGGCCAATTTCGAGCTACCAATGTGAGGCTGGCTCACGAAATTCCTGGACATTTAATAATCAGCCCATGAGCTGATAAGAGGCAGCTCTAGCACTGTGAGTGCTCCTTGATCAGATCAGCCCTTTTCTACCTTTGTAATGGAAACTCCCAGGAATCTGCCGAGAGTCTCCAACCAGCCTACACAGCCCCTTTCCTGAAGAATTCCTGTATGCTGGAAGCAGAGCCTTGTTGTCTGTACTTTATTATCAGTAGGCAAAGTGCTCCATTTCTGGGAGATTCTTTCATTCTTCCTCTGTATGGCTCTGCGCTAGTATCTCTCCAAAGCAACTCCCAAATAATTCAATAAGTAGTTGTGAAACACCCAACGTATTCCAGGCAGAATGCTAGGCGCTCGGGGAGAAACACAAACAGGAAGTACGTTCTAGTAGGTTCCAAGAGGAGTGCATGATCCGGTGTAAGAAACTAAGCGAAATTCAGCCTCACAAGAGCAATAATGAGTTGCGTTAACAAGGGGCTGACAGGAACAAGGCTGACTTCCTAGAGGAAGTAAAACAAACATATTCAAAGATGGACGTTCTCTAGGCAAGGAAATAGAGGAAATTTGCAACATCTGGCCTGAAATAAGAAAATAGAATAAGAGAGATGGCAGGACTCTGGGTTCCTGGAATGGAAATACTATCATCTCGTCTGTTTCTCCAAAACCCTACTCAGGAAATTCTACTGCATCCCATTACAGCAGAATCCCCAATGGACAAGCAGTCAAAATCTGTGAATAGATCATAAACACAGGGGGAAATACAATGATGTCAGCATTTTAAGAAATGTTTGCCGGCGCCGACACTGTGGCACAGTGGGTTAATGCCCTGGCCTGAAGCACCGGCATCCCACATGGGCGCTGGTTTGAGGCCCGGCTGCTCCACTTCCGATCCAGCTCTCTGCTGTGGCTTGGGACAGCAGTGGAAGATGGTCCAAATCCTTGGGCCCCTGCACCCATGTGGAAGACCCAGAAGAAGCTCCTGGCTCCTGGCTTCGGATTGGCGCAGCTCCAGACATTGCAGCCAACTGGGAAGTGAACCATCAGATGGAAGACCTCTTTCTCTCTCTCTCTCTGCCTCTCCTCTCTCTATGTGTAACTCTGACTTTCAAATAAATAAAGAAATTAAAAAAAAAAAGAAATGTTTGCCAAAATATATCTGTTAGTTAAAAACAAATCATGGCCAACAAGTTAGATATCCTGTTGATTGATCATACAATATCACAGAACTTAACAGACCTGTTTCAAACAATGATAAGCACAGCAAAAATGATTGGAAATGACAAAGCAGTGTTGATACAGTGAGGATAAAAATATACATAACAAATAAATAGATATAAGAATAAAATAATAATAATACTAATAAAAGCACTGTGGGAGCCAGTGTTTTGGCACAGCAGGTCAAGTCACAGCTTGCAAAACCGACATCCCATATTGGAAGCATTCAAGTCCTGGCTGCTCTACTTTCAACTCAGCTCCCTGCTAATGCACCTCGGAAAGCAGCAGAGGATGGCCCAAATTTCTGGGCCCCTGCCACCCACGTAGGAGAACCAGATGAGGTTCTGGGCTCCTGACTTCCTCCTGAGTAAGTTCTGGTTTTGTGGCCATTTAGAGAGTGATCCCAGGGATGGAAGATCTCTCTGTCTCTCCCTCTCTCTCTGTCGCTCTGCCTTTCACATAAATAAATTACATTTATTATATAAAGAAAATATATATTATGCATTTATGTATATTTACATAATCCTTATTAAATCTTAGGTCTAGTCCAGACCGTGGGCATATAATTAAGAAAAGAAACCAAAGTACTTACCTTCATAGAGCTTATAGTCTAATAATAGGAGATGACAGAGAACCAATGAGGAAACGTATGCTGGGGCAGCCATGTGACGCACAGGTTAAGCTGCTGCTTGTGATGCCAGCGTCCTCTACCATAATTCCTGGTTCCAGTTCTGGTTACTCCAGTCCTCTTGCTAATTTTCCTGGGAGGCAGCAGATGATGGCCCAAGTACTTGTGTCCCTACTAACCCTAACAGAGACCCAGATGGCTTTCCAGTCTCCTGGTTTTAGCCCAGCCCAGCCCTGGCTCTCGTGGGCACTGTCACTCTGCCTTTCAAATAAATAAATAAATAAATCTTAAAAAAAGTTAGTGATCTAGCTAAACTTTCAGTGAGTGCAAGGCTCTGACAGGCACAAGTATACCTTGGGTTTTTAAGGAACAGCAAGGAAGCCAGTCTACTGGAGAACGTAGAGTAAGGAGGAGTCTGCAAGGGAGAATATGGTGAGCTTACTCAGATACTACTTTGTTTTTTAAAAAATAAGGTCTTGGTGCACAAAGCAGAAAACAGGCAAATATTCACACTTATTGAATTCTTGCTGCGTGTCAGGTACTGAGCTAAGCACTTCACGAACATTGTCCTACTTAATCCTCTCCACATTATTTTTTTCCACATTATTTTTTTAAAAGATTTATTTATTTATTTGAAAGTCAGAGTTACACAGAGAGAGAAGAGGCGGGGGGGGGGGGTGTCTTCCATCCAATGGTTCACCCCCCAATTGGCCACAATAGCTGGAGCAGCACTGATCCAAAGCCAGAGCCAAGAGCTTCTTCCAGTCTCCCACGTGGGTGCAGGGGCCCAAGGACTTGGGCCATATTCTACTGCTGTCCCAGGCCATAGCAGAGAGCTGGGTGGGAAGTGGAGCAGCCAGGTCTCAAACCAGCGCCCATAGGCGATGTCGGCGCTTCAGGGCGTTAACCCCTTTCACCACAGCCCCAAATCCTCTCCACATTATTTTACTTAATTTTCAGAGCAGTCTGTAAGGGTGGAGAGACTGAAATCTAACTGAATGTTTAAGTAAATTCTGCAGGCCGGCGCCCAGCTCACTAGGCTAATCCTCCACCTTGCGGCGCCGGCACACCGGGTTCTAGTCCCGGTCAGGGCGCCGGATTCTGTCCCAGTTGCCCTCTTCCAGGCCAGCTCTCTGCTGTGGCCAGGGAGTGCAGTGGAGGATGGCCCAAGTGCTTGGGCCCTGCACCTGCATGGGAGACCAGGATAAGTACCTGGCTCCTGCCTTCGGATCAGTGCAGTGTGCCGGCCGCAGCAGCCATTGAGGGGTGAACCAATGACAAAGGAAGACCTTTCTCTCTGTCTCTGTCTCTCTCACTGTCCACTCTGCCTGTCAGTCAAAAAAAAAAAAAAAAAAAGTAAATTCTGCAGAATTACAATATGTAAGAAAAGAGATTACACCCCCCTGTGTCTGGTTTTTTGTTTGTTTGTTTGGTTGGTTGGTTTTTTGTTTGTTTGTTTTGACAGGCAGAGTGGACAGTGAGAAAGAGAGACAGAGAGAAAGGTCTTCCTTTGCTTTTGGTTCAACCTCCAATGGCCGCCACGGCCGGCGCACCGCGCTGATCCAAAGGCAGGAGCCAGGTGCTTTTCCTGGTCTTCCATGGGGTTCAGGGCCCAAGCACTTGGGCCATCCTCCACTGTACTCCTGGGCCATAGCAGAGAGCTGGCCTGGAAGAGGGACAACCAGGACAGAATCCAGCACCCCGACCGGGACTAGAACCCGGTGTGCCGGCGCAGCTAGATGGAGGATTAGCCTAGTGAGCTGTGGCGCCAGCCTCCGTGTCTGTTTCTACCTGCTGTATACCTTTCCCTCTCTATCAGAAATGGATAGGTTAAGTGCATTGGGTCAGAGTTAATCTGAGAGGAGTTTCTGTATACAGGAACTGTTGGGCAATTACAGAGAGACTGTAAGAAATAGAGGGAGAGAGAGGTCGGCCTTCTATCTGCTGGTTCACTCCCCAAATGGCTGCAATGGCCGGAAGCCCGAGCTGGGCCAGGCTGAAGCCAGGATCCAGGGGCTTTACCCAGGTCTCCCACCTGGGTGCAGAGGCCCAAGCACCTGGGCCTTTTCTGCTGCTTTTCCAGGCACATGAGCAGGGAGCTGGATTGGAAGTGGAGCAGCCAGGAATTGACCTGGCATTCATGTGGGATGCTGGCAATGCAGGCAGTGGCTTAACCCGCCATACCACAGCACTGGCCCCCTCAAGAAAGATATTAAGCATTAACTGGAGAGAGAATTTTAATTGAGGGTAATGGAAAAGATACACATGGAAGGTAGCATTTGATCTGGACCTTGAAGTCTGAATAACATATCCCTTTACATCAGTAACTGCTGTGAAAGGAGAGGGAAACCACAAAAGAGAGAATTCAACATGATGATGGTCAGCTAGGTAACAGGAAAAGGACAAACCCGAGGAATCACAGAGGCAGCCACAGTAGCAACAGCTATCTCCCTCAGTGCATCAAAGGGCAGCAGTTGCAATGATCAAAACAGAAACTTAGGGGAGGAGTCAAACAGAGCTCAAACAAACCTCTAAGGAGGAAGTTTTGCTTGGCCGCTGCCCCTGTCTTCTGAAATCAAAGGGCCCCAGGGGGTGGGGACCCACAGTTGTGAGTAGGGGACACTTGGCAGGTGGTGCTAGTATCTCGGATGCATGGGCAGCGGGGCTGGTTCTGGCTGAGACTGGAATGTGGTAAACTGAACTCAGTTGCTCTAATGGGAAGGAACTTCCACTGCTGGAATGAAGCAGCTCTGCTGGAAGGCTGCCAACGGGAGCAGGCAGCAAACAGGAAGTGGGCCTTGAGCACCTCTCTAGTAGCCTCTAGTGAGAGAGCCTAAAGCAGAGCCAGGAGGCAAGGGAGAACTGCTGGCCGCAGAGTCGCAGAATCTGAGTCTCGAGATCTTACAGCAGGGGCCAACACGGTGGCCTGGTTGGTTAAGCCCCCATCTGAGTCACCGGAGCCCTATATCGGACTCCTGGTTGCTTCACTTCTGATCCATTTCTCTGCTGGTGTGCCTGTGAGGGCAGTGGATGGCCCAGGTGCTTGGGCCCCTCATCTACATGGGAGACCTGGAAGAAGCTCCTGGCTCCTGGCTTCAGTCTGCCCCAGCCCTGGCTATTGTGGCCATTTGGAGTACGAACCAGGAGATGGGAGATCTCTCTTCTCTCTCTCTGTCTTCCCTCTTTTGCTGTGACTCTATCAAATAGATAAAACAAATTAAAAGAAAAATCTTCAAGCAGAAAGGGAGATTTGGAGCTGAGGTAGTACTTAACAACTCATGTTGTCTGATGCAGCAGGCTTGGTCAGACCCATCGTAAGCATCTTTGCCACAGCCACATGGCCTTCTTGCAATTCTTAAAACCATCCCTCCTATATCAAGGCCTTTGCATATTCTGTTATTTGCCTAGAATGTTCTTTACCTGTTAAGTACTGTTCCTCAAATCTTCCTTCTATATGCACCCTTAGCACTATAAACTTCTCTTGTAGCCCTTGTATATCTTCTTTTATTTATATGATCTTTAAAACGATTTATTTATTTGAAAGGCAGATGGTCAGAGAGACAGAGAGAGATCTTCTAACTGCTGATTCACTCCTCAACATGATGGCAACAGCTGGGGGTGGGCCAGGTCTCCCACATGAGTGACGGGAGCCTAAGTTTGTGGGCCATCCTTGGCTGCGTTCCCAGGCATATTGGCAGGGAGCTGGATTGGAGGTGGAACAGCCAGGATTTGAACTGGTACTCCAGTATGGGATGCCAGACTCTCAAGCAGTGGCTGAACACACTTGGGCCACAATTCTGGGCCCTTCATTTATTTTTTTTATTTTTTTATTTTTTTTGACAGGCAGAGTGGACAGTGAGAGAGAGAGACAGAGAGAAAGGTCTTCCTTTTGCCGTTGGTTCACCCTCCAATGGCCGCTGCAGCTGGCGCGCTGCAGCCAGTGCACCACGCTGATCCGATGGCAGGAGCCAGGTACTTATCCTGGTCTCCCATGCAGGTGCAGGGCCCAAGCACTTGGGCCATCTTCCACTGCACTCCCTGGCCACAGCAGAGAGCTGGCCTGGAAGAGGGGCAACCGGGACAGAATCCGGCACCCTGACTGGGACTAGAACCCGGTGTGCAGGCGCCACAAGGCAGAGGATTAGCCTAGTGAGCCGCGGCGCCGTCCCCTTCATTTATTTTTATAATCTTTTGGTCAATGTTGGATTCTTCCAATCAGATTGTAAGATCCAGGAGAGCAGAGGCTACATGGAAGCCCCGCATGTGTGGCACAGCTGGTTAAGTTCTCGCTTGCAATGCAGGACTTCTATATCAGAGTGCTGGTTGGAGGCTAGCTACTCAACTTTGGATCCAGCTTCCCACTAATATGCCTGGAAGAACAGCAGAAGATGGCCCAAGTACCTTGCGCCCCGGACATCTAGATGAAGCTCCTGGCTCCTGACTTCAGTCTAGTCCAGCCCTGTCTGTTATGGCCATCTGAGGAGTGAAGAAGCAGGTGAAAGATCTCTTTCTCTCTGTAATTTTGGCTTTAAATAAATAAATAAATTCTAAAAAATAAATTAATTAATTAAAAAGTGGAACAGCCAGGTCTTAGACCAGGATTCCAACATTCCAGGCAGCAGCTTATCCCACTATGCCAAGACACCAGCCCCAGGTTGTTTTTATTTTTAGACTCTGTGAATAGTGTTGTTATGAACCTTTGATTTACACTAAATGGCTTGACTATTTTTAATTATTTTGTGTATACCTAGGAGTGCATTTTCTGTGTTGCCTGTAATTCTGTAATGTTTTAAGTTGCTGCCCAATTATTTTCTACAGCAGCTACTTCATGAAAGTGTAGAGACTGGCGCACATGATTGGTCTTGCAGTTAAGGCCACATTCCATAACAGTGTCTGGGTTCAACACCTGGTTCTGGCTACAGACTCCAGTTTCCTGCTGATACAGACCCTCAGAGGTAGTGGTGAGGGCTTAAGCAACTGAGTTCTTGCCATCTATGTGGGAGACTTGCATTGAATTCCCAGCTCATCACTTTCACTCTGGCCAGGGGCTCTTGCATGAATTTATTTATTTATTTGACAGGTAGAGTTATAGACAGTGAGAGAGAGACAGAGAGAAAGGTCTTCCTTCCATTGGTTCATTCCCCTAATGGCCGCTACGGCCGGCGCTGCGCCGATCCAAAGCCAGGAACTGGGTACTGCCTCCCGGTCTCCCATGCAGGTGCAGGGACCTAAGCACTTGGGCCATCCTCCGCTGCCCTCCTGGGCCACAGCAGAGAGCTGGACTGGAAGAGGAGCAACCAGGACTAGTACCCGGTGCCCCAACTGGGACTAGAACCTGGAGTGCCGGCGGAGGATTAGCCAAGTGAGCCACGGCGCTGGCTCTTGCATGCATTTAAAGCTTTAAAGACTGAATCAGCTGTGCTCTCTGAGCGTTTGTTGCTTTGTCTCTCAAATAAAAATAAAATAAATATAAATATAAACTACAGTGAGGGGGGAGAGAGAAGGGAATATTATTATATTCTTAGAATTATATCTACAAACTATATTAAATCTGTTAAAAACTAATTAACCTTAAAAAATTAAAATATTAAAAACTGTGGGCATTTGGGGCAGTGGTTAAGACAATGCTTTGGACACATATACCATATCAGAGGTTAAAATCTTTTCCTTTTTTTCGAGAAGATTATTTATTTGAAAGTCAGAAAATCAGAGTTACAGAGAGAGAGAGTATGAAAGCTTCCATCTGGTGGTTCACTCCCCAAATTGCTGGAATGGCCTGAGCTGGGCAGATCTGAAACCAGGAGCCAGGAGCTTCCTCCAGGTCTCCCACGCAGGTGCAGGGACCCAAGGACTTGGGTCATCCTATGCTGATTTCCCAGGTGCATTAGCAGGGAGGGGGATTGGAAGTGATGCAGCTAGATTTGAACCATTGCCCATCTGGAATGCCAGCGCTGTAGATAGCGGCTTTCCCCGCTATACCACAATGCCGGCCCCATTGTTTTTTTAAAATAGGATTTATTTATTTATAATTAGTTACAGAAAGAAAGGGAGGGAGGGAGGGAGGGAGAGAGAGAGAATATTCCAACCACTGGTTCACACCCTAAATGGCCACAACATCTAAGGCAGAGTCAGGCTGAAGCCAGCAGCCTGGGACTCAAACCTGTACTCATAAGGGAGACCAGCATTGCAGGCAGCAGCTAAATTTAGTGGTTTAAACCATTGTGCCACAATACGGCCCCCCAGCTCTGCTTTCAATTCCAGCTTCCTGTGTGTACCCTGGAATGCAGTAGGTGATGGTTCAAATACTTGAGTCCCTGCTACCACTTGTGAGATCCTGATTGTTTTGACTTGCTGACATTTGGGGAGAGAACCAGCTGACAGAATCTCTTTGTAGCTGTCTCTCTGCCTTTAAAATGTATTTGAAAAGGATTTCAAAGTGGCCAGTGCTTTTGAGTAGCAAATAAAGCCATTGCCTGCAGCTTCTGCCTATCATATGTCTATTTCCAATCCAGCTCCCTGCTAATGGCCTGGGAAAGCAGTAGCAGATGGCCCAAGTCCTTGGGCCCCTGTTCCCAAATGGGATAAAATGTCTAGCTCCTGGCTTCAGATGGGCCCAATTCTGTCCATTGCAGCCATCTGGGGAGTGAGCTAGGGGATGGAAGATCACTCTCTCTGTCTCTGTCTGTCTCTCTCTCTGTAACTGTGCCCTTCAAATACATAAATATACACACACGCAAAAAAAAAAATACAAATACATACAGACATAAATCTTAAAAACAGGATTTAAAAATACCTACCATATAGCAATGTGCAGAAAACTGAAAAAAAAAAACAACCCACATTCATACCTTCCAATATCCTTGTTTTCTTTCACAGCCACATCATACACATTATCCTCAACAAGTATGGGTTCCAACTCTGATCATTTGTGTATTGAGATGGGATCTGGTCAGCTAGAGCTATTTGCATATCATATATCTCCGCATCTCCTCCAGAAAATGATTAAGGACCTTTTTTCTAGCTCCAAAAAACAGGGAGCCTATAAGATACATCCTTTCAGAGGTGCTGCGCCTTTTCGGGCTGTTCATTGTACAGGGGCATTCACTCATAGCATGGAATTACATGATCTTCATTCAAAATCACTGTAAGTTGATGCTTCTTTTGTTTGACACCCATCATTCTCAAGGTATATCTCTATTTTGTGATGCCTCATCAGCAGAATCTTCCTCCCTATTACTAGGTTTGCTTAATTCCAAAAGCTTTTGCAAGGTCATTTAACTGCATTTTTTCTTCTTTGTTTAGCAGATGTTTTTAAATAATACTTCATCTTCTAATTTTCAATGCTTTAGCCAGTTCTCTGGTTTTCTAATCAAGATATTTTGGGGTAAAACATAGTACTTTTTCTGGTCCTTTGTGCCTGCTTCTGCCATTCCTTCACTTCAAATGAAGCTAATAAAATAATACCATCT
Organism: Oryctolagus cuniculus; assembly: GCF_051225735.1. Taxonomy (NCBI): domain Eukaryota; kingdom Metazoa; phylum Chordata; class Mammalia; order Lagomorpha; family Leporidae; genus Oryctolagus; species Oryctolagus cuniculus. Next base: position 22,500,551 of record NC_142877.1, read on the forward strand.
TTGTCAAAAATCATCTACTGGTACATTTAAGATTTGTATATTTTGCTGTATGTATATTTTATCTAATTTAAGCAAAGAGGGGCCATCATTGTGTTTCAGTGGGTTAAGCTGCTGCCTGCAATGCTGGCATCCAATATGGGTGCTGGTTCAAGTCCTGGCTGCTTTGCTTCTGATCCAGCTCCCTGCTAATGCACCTGGAAAGTCAGCAGAGGATGGCCCAGTGAATCATTAAACAGTATACTCTATATGAATATCCTGAAATATATTTTGTTATACTGTAGATAATTTTTTCTTTTTTTTTTTCTTTTTTTTTTTTTTTTTTTTTTTTTGACAGGCAGAGTGGATAGTGAGAGAGACAGAGACAGAGAGAAAGGTCTTCCTTTTTCCGTTGGTTCAACCCCCAGTGGCCGCTGCGGCCGGTGCGCTGCGGCCAGGGCACCGTGCTGATCCGAAGCCAGGAGCCAGGTGCTTCCTCCTGGTCTCCCATGCAGGTGCAGGGCCCAAGCACTTGGGCCATCCTCCACTGCACTCCTGGGCCACAGCAGAGAGCTGGCCTGTAAGAGAGGCAACCGGGACAGAATCCGGCACCCCAACCAGGACTAGAACCCGGTGTGGCAGCGCCGCAGGCAGAGGATTAGCCTATTGAGCCATGGTGCCGGCCCATTTTTCTTTTTTTTAAGATTTATTTATTTACTTGAAAATCAGAGTTACATAGAGGAAGAAGCAGAGAGAGAGAGAGAGAGAGAGAGAGAGAGAGAGAGAGAGAAAGTCTTCCATCTGCTGGATCACTCCCCAAATGGCAGCAACAGCTGGATCTGGGCCAATCTGAAGCCAGGAGCCAGGAGCTTCTTCCGATTCACCCATGTGGGTACAGGGGCCAAAGGACATGGGCCATCCTCTGCTGCTTTCCTAGGTGCATTAGCAGGGAGCAGAATCGGAAGTGGAGCAGTTGGGACTCGAACTAGCACCCATATGGGATGCCAGCACTGAGGCAGCTTTACCCGCTAAGCCACAGTGCCAGCCTCCATTTTTATTTTCAATCTAAGATAGTGCTCAGGGCAATTGTTTTGTCCATGAGATGGGTGGATGGGCTGTTGTGAGTTCCCTTTAACTTTTCTTAGTTGCCTTAACTATGGGAATTCAAAATATTTTAGTTTTTGATCAAAGAATAAACTCTGGCAAAAACACCAATTATTATTTCCTTAGCTAGTTCAGAAGGAATCTTAAGAAACTGTATTTTGGGGCCAGTGTTGTGGCACAGCAAGCTAAGCAGCTGCTTGTCACATTGCAGGGCTGCCTGTTGAAGTCCAGGCCACACTGCTTTGCATCCAACTTCCTGCTAATGAGCCTGGGAAGGCAGTGGATGATGGCCCAAGTGGTACTTGGGCCTCTCCCACCCGCATAGGAGACCTGGATGGAGTTCCTGGCTCCTCCTGTCGCCTGCCTGGCCTAGATTCGGCTGTTGCAGTTGTCTGGGGAATGAACTAGCAGCAGATGGAAGATCTCTCTCTCTGTTCTCCTAACTTTCTTTTTTTTTTTTTTTTTTAAAGATTTATTTATTTATTTATTTGAAAGAGTTACACAGAGAGAGGAGAGGCAGAGAGAGAGAGAGAGAGAGAGGTCTTCCATCTGCTGGTTTACTCCCCAATTGGCCACAACAGCTGGAGCTGAGCTGATCTGATGCCAGGAGCTTCTTCCGGGCCTCCCATGTGGGCGAGGGGCCCAAGGACTTGGGCCATCTCCTACTGCCCTCCCAGGCCAAAACAGAGAGCTGGATCAGAAGTGGAGCAGCCGAATCTTGAACCAGCGCCCATATGGGATGCCGGTGCTTCAGGCCAGGGTGTTAAGCCGCTGCGCCACAGCACCGGCCCCTGTTCTCCTAACTTTCAAAACAAATGAATAAATACCTAAAGGAAAAAAAAAAACTGTATATTGAGTTTGGGGAACACAATTCTTTGACAGGAAAACCAAAGTCATTTTCAAAGTGTTTTCCATGATATCAACCTCACATCAGTGGTTAGGAAGTGCTTCTGAAACACTCTTTTTCAAGGACTGTGGATGTCACAAATGTATGTAAATTCCTTTGGTCTATGTCACTAGAATGCCCTAAGTCTGGGACCAATAGGCAAGTATTTGAAACAAATACAAATGTGAAATTTAATCAGGAAGTAAATTGATAAGATAGCAGAGTTCAGAAAGAATCTAGGCGGGGAGAGTACAATTATATCTATCTACTTAAATTAGACAGTGATCAAATGGGTGGTAAAATTAATCCCATTGACATGAAATGGGGTTAAGTTTCCTCTTGTCCTGGTGACTTTGATTTTAAGAAGGGGGGGGGGACTCATTGTGTCCATTAGCAACTAAAAAAGAATTGCTAAAGTGTAGCAGCTAGACTATGTAATCATGAAAGTGGTCTACCTCAAAAATTGGCCAATAAGCAACCTTAGTCCTTTAAGGTAGTGCCTGAATTCTCCTAGTATGCTAACTTTAAAAATTTTAAGATATAAAACCCTGTGGCTTACACTGTGGCATAGCAGGCTAAGCTGCAGCCTACAGTTCCAGCATCCCACATGGGTGCCAGTTCTAGTCCCAGCTGCCCAACTTTTGTACCAGCTCCCTACTAATGCACCTAGGAAAGCATTTGAGGATGGTCCAAGTACTTAGGCCCTTGCACCCACGTGGGAGACCCAGAAGAAGCTCCTGGCTCCTGGCTTCAGCCCGGCCCAGCCTTGGCTGTTGTGGTCATCTGGGGAGTGAACCAGCAGATGGAAAGAGTCTCTCTTTCTCTCTCTCTCTCTCCCCCTCTCTCCCTCCCTGCCTCTCTCCCTCCCTCTCTCTTTTTCTTTCTCTCTATAACTCTGCCTTTCAAATAAATATTTAAATAATAACAACAATAAAACCCTTCTCCTAATGGATGTCTCTTTATCCAAGGAAGGTTTAAATTTAAATACAGAGATAAAGTCTCAACAGTTTCATATTGAGCTTAGAAATGCTTTGCATATTTATTTATATAAATATACACAAAATTATATATATAGAACTTCCACTGATTCAGTCTCTAAATGGCTGCAGTAGCTGGAGCTTGGCCAAGCTGAAGCCAGGAGCCAGGAATTCCACCTGAGTCTCCCATGTGGGTCATCAGTATTTAAGTGCTTGAGCCATTATCTCTGCTTCCAAAGAACATTGGCTGGAAGACAGATGGGAAGCAGAGTAGTAGGAACTGGAACCATAGCTCTGATATGTATGTGTCCCTAAAAGTGGCTTATCCTGTTTCACCACACACCTACCTCTGTGTATATTTGCATCTATATTGTAATGGTTAAAGAATTTGGCATATTATAGATTCTAACCAAAAAAGGCATTTAAGTAAGTGACTTGAGGTCTGTGATTTTAAATGGGAAGGTATAAGATATTACATTAGAATACTCAAAGAAAATTTAAGACTCATGGTATTTGTGATCTTAACTTCTTGGATTTAGAATTATCTACATATCTGCAGAGGTTTTAAAGTGCTCAGAAATAATAAAATGTCAAATTGATACACACATACAAAAGTTGAGGAAATTTGGGGTGGGCACAGTGGTTAAGACCACCCCTTGGGAGGCCAGTACACCCACTATAGCACCTGGGTTCCAGTCCCAGCTCTGCTTGGAATTCTAATTTTCTGCTAAGCATACCCTGAGAGGCAGCAGATGATAACTTAGGTACTTGAATCCCACCCAAGTGGAAGATCTAGACTGAGTTCTAGACTCCTAGCTTTGGTCTGGCTCAGTGCTGGCTGTTGCAGGCATTTGGGGACTGATTAAGAAGAGAAAATACTTCTCTTTATCTCTTTCAACTACAATGAAAATAAGATTGAGGAAATTCAACTTATAAAAGGAACTGATGATTTAAAGAGAGATTAATCTGTTCAATTTGAACTTAATTATTAGTGAAGGTGATTAAAAAATTTTACCTGCCTTTTAAAATAAATATTTGATTATGATTTAAAAAGTGCATGCAACAAAAATAGCATTTTTCTGTCCATAAAAATCATACATGGACATAAAATATAATTTTCAGCCAAATCCTCTAAGTATTAGATCATTACCTATCTCCCAGGCCCTGTGGTTATGCTGTGGCCTGAGATAAAAAACAGAATAACGATCCTAGAGATGGTCAATGACATTTTGCTGCAAAGACTTAAGAACAACATGTTAAAAGGGAAATTAATTTACATAAAAGCCCATGAGCAAAATGACAGAGGTTTTACAAAGTACTGTGAAGTACTGAATAGTGTAGGGGCCAGTGTTGTGGCATAGCAGGTTAAGTCCCTGTCTGCAGCATTGGCATCCCATATGCTTGGGCTCCTGCACCTACAAGGGCTGAAGTTCCTGGCTCCTGGCTTCAGTCTGGCCCAGCCCTGGCCATTGAGGCCATTTGGGGAGTGAACCAGTGGATGGAAGATCTCTCTCTCTCTCTATGTGCCTCTGCCTCTCCTTCTCTGTAACTGTACCTTTCAAATAAATACGGTTTTTTAAAAAGGTGTTACTTTTATTTATTTATTTATTTATTTATTTAATTTATTTATTTATTTTTTTTTTTGACAGGCAGAGTGGACAGTGAGAGAGAGAGACAGAGAGAAAGGTCTTCCTTTGCCGTTGGTTCACCCTCCAATGGCCACCGCGGTTGGCGCGCTGCGGCCGGCGCACCGCGCTGATCCGATGGCAGGAGCCAGGAGCCAGGTGCTTTTCCTGGTCTCCCATGGGGTGCAGGGCCCAAGCACCTGGGCCATCCTCCACTGCACTCCCTGGCCACAGCAGAGGGCTGGCCTGGAAGAGGGGCAACCGGGACAGAATCCGGCGCCCCGACCGGGACTAGAACCCGGTGTGCCGGCGCCGCTAGGCGGAGGATTAGCCTAGTGAGCCGCGGCGCTGGCCCAGGTGTTACTTTTTGATATTTTCTTTTAAATATAAAAAGTGCTTTTGTTTTAGAAATTGCATTCTTTAACTGGTGTTCTTGATTGTCTGCTACATACTTACTGTCATCTGCTGCCTTCCTGATTGCATCAGCAGGCAGCTGGATTAGAAGTGGAGAAGGTGGGATTTGAACCAGTGATCTGATATGAGATGCTGACATCAGAGAGTAGCACCAAAACCCATTACAATGCAGTGCAATACATTTTCTCTTAATAACTTTGTCTAGCAATAATTACAGTTAACTTTCTTGAGAACTAAATACTGGCCAGGCATGTTACAAATACTGTATCATTTATTGAACATCCACTTGGCTAGGTTTTCCCCTGCTAAGATCTGGGAAGTTAGTAAGCATTACTGACTGCCCTGGTTAGTCTCAAGAAGCTTAGCCCAGCTACTAATTATATTACAACCCCCCCCCCCCATAGGAGGAAATGAAAGATCTACTTTGAACTGTTAATTTTCCTGTCCAAGGTCACACAGCATTGCAGCAGCGTTCATGAACCAAGGTGCCTCATTCAGAATCTTTTTACCTTTATTGTTAGGCTCATGTAAGGTTTTTGCTTTGATGGCACTACCATTTTATTCTTTTCATTTTTATCTGTGAGGAAAAAGCCCTTAGTCGGTGACCCCGGTCCTGTTTTTTTTTTTTTTCACAGTAGTGACTAAAGAACAAGGGGCGAGTTGACGCTTTAACTGCCAGGCTTCAGGGGCTAGGAGCCAGGTCCTGGGGAAAAGGGGTCAGTTCTGAAGAAACAGCAGAGACCCTGACACAAGACCAAACTAAATTCCGCGGCCCAATAGCTGATCCACCAAGGTAAACAGAATCTGATTTTTTTTTTCAAGTTCTCTCTGCTTTCCTCTTTCCAAGGGTGTTTCGAAGCCTAAATCCGGGGCGACGCCTAGCTCACTGGTTCCAAAAGGCAGAGAAATCTCCTTTTTATTCTACACCGCTAGTCCCCTACTACTGGACGGTCTCTTCCCCCCTTCTCTCTTACACGCCTTTCCCTCCGTCTTCACCCTCGGCGGATACAGTCAATATCATGGTTTTATCCTATCGCCCTGTGCAATAGGTTGCTTTATGGCGACCTTGACAGCCATCTGGGTGGGAGGCGGGGGTGGGGGGGGAGGGCGGTTGGCTCTGCGGGGGAAATCTTCTGAGGGCTGCGAGGAGGCGCCACGAGGACGGGGCGAGCGCAGCCAGCCACTCAGCTTTGAGTCCTCGGCAAGACTGACAGAGAGTGCACCAACGGTCTTTGCGCCAGAGACTTGCGCTGTCTCGCGAGACTGTGCGCTCCTAGCAGGAGGGGGCAGTCAAACACCCCTCCGAATGGGGGATGGGAACGTCTGTGGCGCAATCATTGCGCGAGATTGGGCCATGGTCACTGGGGCCCATACTTAGATCTCGCGATATTTACGCCTCTCCGGGCTGGAACTCAGTGCTGTTTCTCGCGAGAGCCCGTGCTGAAGGCTCTGTGAAGCCCCGTGTGTTTGTGTGTGTATGTGTGTTGGTGAATGTGAGTACGGGGAAGCAGCAGCCGCCATTTCAGGGAGCTTGCCGACGCTGTCGCAGGGGTGGATCCTGAGCTGCCGAGGCCGCCGTCCTGCTCTCCCTCGCGGGCTCCTCTAATCCCATTGTTTCTTTTAGATTCGCTCGGGCCTAGCCGCCCTCGGAGCCCGATATTCGGGCTGGGCGGTACCGCGGCCTGGGCCTAGGGGCTTAAAGTAGCAGCAGCGGCGGCGGCAGCATCAGAAGCAGCAGCAGCCCCTTCCCGAATACGAGCAGCACAGGCGCCCGAAAGCCCGCACAGGTACGGAGGCGTGGCGGACTTGCCAGCAGTCCGAGCTTTTTCGAGGTTTGGTTGTCTGCTGGGCTGAGGGATACTCTTTTTAGCGACGGGGGGGGGGGGGGGAGGGTGTGAGTCGGGATACAGGTCTTGAGGAACCTACGTTTTGGCCACCGCGCCCTTTTCCTTTCGGGGAGAGTCAGGATTTTGGGGGTGGTCACGACCCTAGAGAGGCCTCGGGCAGATGGCGACCTGTCCCTTCGAGGCCCGGGTCGGCCGCGACCTCCCAACATGGCGCCAGGCGAACGCTGCCTTGGCACACAACCCCTCCCAGCAGAGGGAGTTTCCCTTTGCCCCTAAAATGGCAGCGCGGGGTTTGCGCGGAAAGGGCGCTCTCGCTGGAGCCTCGCAGGTTTTGTTTCTGGACTTCATTGTAGGCTTTTTGAAATAAGACATTAGCGTCTGTATTTTCATGTGTTTCGTTTAAGAGGCGCTTGAGATTCACTTACACAATCCAAGCCTTTAAAGTGCGTCGTTCGTTGTAGGGCTTTGGAAGGGTTTTTCTGAAGTTTCGCAGTGCGTTGGTTTAAAACACACACAATCGAGAAAATGTGTACTCACAGAATTTTGTTTTTTCCTAGGTGTTTAGAGAAAATGGCAGACGATATTGATATTGAAGCAATGCTTGAGGCTCCGTACAAGAAGGTGAGAAAAAACATGTCGGTGAGGTTTCTATATTTCTTAATTTAGCATTATTCACGAAACTACTGCTGAAATGTAAACTAACCTCCCCGGAGCCCTCTTGATTTATCTTATCAGAGATGCATTACATGTAACTTACAAAAGTAAATATATGCTATTGATGTAATAATATTGTGCAGTAGTTTCACTTCAGCGTGATGAATAAATGCCCATCTATCTCTCTTTGTAGACTTGCCTAACGATATCTCACCTCTACTCCCATGAATTCACCTTTGATTCCAGTGTGAACTGTCAATCATAAGGTAGTAATTGAGTGACTTATCGCTGTACCGTGGTCCCCTAGGTAAAATGACTCAACTAAGAATTACCAGCTCCAGTTTGGTATAGCAAAAAGGTGAATGTAGTGGTTTGGGAAAACAGCAGGGGTCCAAGAATAATAAAGCATAACCAGTCTGTGGCAAGTAAATCTTTTAATAAGTCTCATAAGAAGAAATGGGTGAGATTTAAAAACATACAAGACTGGTGACAGTAAATCTTCAAACAGGCAGGTGGCGATCTGCTGCTCAGTTAATAATTATTAAAATTCTTGGATCCCTGAATAGAAAAAAAATTTCTTTTAAAACAAGAGGCAGTATCACAGCTTAGAGTCACTTGATGACTGTTTTACTGTTCTCCATATTGTTTTATTTTCAATTAGGCCCTGCCATAGTATTTCACACTAAAAACTACAAAGGAATTATTTTGGCTAATAAAGATAGACTTTGACCCGTTTCAGTATCACAATAAAGTAAACTGTCTTTTCATTCTTTCACCAGTTGGTGGTGAAACTAGCAGCATGCATGCATTATCACTTGTGTCACAAACTGTAAGCTTTGTAAATTAGCAATTATACTCATAGCTGATGTGATCAAACTTTAAACATTGCACTAAACCTTTTAAAAATAATGCATTTGTTTTTTGAGTGTATAGCACGACCATGTGGTACCAATTTGGATGAATTCTTGATAGCTGTAAATAATGTAGTTTCGTAATGCATATACTCTTGACAAGCTACTTTCTATTTTAATGTTAAGATTCTTATGTCTTAGTTTAACATGGATGTAATTCCATGTAAACAGGTATGGAAGTAGGAAATGTTTAGGTTGGACTGGTGGATTATTAATTGACTTTCTTGGGTTCTTGGGAGTCAACATTACTAAAGCAGTGTGAATCCCTGTTTGCTTCAGGGCGAGATGTGTGACAGAGGTGGCATCAAGCTCTTACAGTCCCAACCCTCCAACGGAAATGGGCGAAGATCTCAGGAATGGCATCGGTCACAGGAAATCGATAGTGGCTGGCTGCTAGCATGGCCACTTGGGGCTTAGGCAGAAATAGAGCCATGGTACTGACGAAAGGGACCATAGAACATGGACTAAAGCTCAAAACAGGACTTCATTCATGTTTTATAGAGATTTTATTTAACCATTGCAACATTGTAAATCTGGATAGCTTAATATCTAAACCATAAGTAAAATTAACATGTTAATGTGGAAAATTTTTCATTTTTGTATCTTGATGGCTTAATTGTAAGCAACAAAGTGATTAAACACATACCCATCTAAATTTTTTTATAGCCTTCCATATTAAGCTATAAGCAAATAATTAGTTTTAAAATTGTTTTGTATTTTCTTATTCCTGTTCCCTTTACCCTTTGACAACTTGAAATGTTACCACTTCGTCCTCATGATGTTCTTCTATCAACCCTGCTTAGGATGAGAACAAGTTGAGCAGTGCTAACGGCCATGAAGAACGTAGCAAAAAGTAAGTTTCAAGAAGGGGCTGGGGAGAGGGGTGAACATTATGTGCTTGGAATTTTACATTGTGTTTCTGTGGCAAAAGTATCAACTGAGATTCTTTCTGAAGCTTTCCTTTTTGCCTCTTTAAAAAAATTGGTTCTTTTCCTTTTGGAATGAGAAACTCCTTCCTTGAGTTTTTTATTGCCTGGATTTCAGGGTCCTCTGGACACCTTTCCCTCAAAAACCATCATGCTAATCTGGTAGGATTCCTTGGATTAGAGTTTATCTTTTTAAAATTTAAACTTTGGCTTAAATTTAATGTTAGCAGTAAAACTATAGTATATATATCATACTGCTGGAAAGAAAAGGTCTATAATCAGGCCATGGGAAGTGTTTGCCCTAAATTGCTGAAGGACTCAAAGTTGTGAATTATTTCTTGTCCTTGCTGCTTAAAGGCTTTTTTTTTTTTTTGTAGTAAGGTGATAGCAAGCTTCTGTATTTAATGTGGCTTTTGTTTTTGAATTCTAATATAGACTTAATAGACTGTGAGTTCTTAAATTTATGACTATTTAGGGGATTAATGTGGTTTAGATGAGTAGCCTATAATAGGAACTCTGATAAATTAGTACAGCAATACATTTGTGAACAGTTTAAAATCGATCCACTTTTAGAGTTTGGATCCTCTCAGATACTGAAGTTTGCTTTCAGCTCTAAGGTTAGTGAATCTTTACAGTATGGTCATGTTATAAGCGTAAAATTGTTCTCCTTATAAAAACTGTTCTCCTTAAAAAGTGCATTATAGTAAGTACCTCAGTCATGCTTACAACAACTGTATTAGGTAGGTTGTTTTAATTTCATAAAGAAGAAGAGGAAAATTGTCAGATTGAATTGTTCAGGGCCTTCATGGAGCCAGTATTTTTACAATAATCCTAAGATAATGTAATAAATTTTAAATAATTATGTCCTTTTTTCTGCTGTGGTTCTTTACTAATAGTTATAGTTAGCAGGAGATGTGGGATCAGATTGGGTTTACTCTTGAATTACGGTCTGAGGCAAACCATCCAGTCCTTGTAGGGTATGTTACCTTACTTCAGACTTTTTACTGAAGTCATTCTGTAATCAAAAGAGAACCCTGCAAGACAGAGATACCCGCATAGATGGGCTTAAATTGTCCAATATCAATGGCAGGCCTGGTGGCTGAATATAGTTTTCAACTTAAATGCCAAAAAAATGAGGTTATATATTTTTGCATACAGAACTTTTATAAACCATGCTCTGATACCATCCCTTGCCACGAATAACATCTCCAGTTTGTACTTGTTTTATTCTGCATCTAAGTGCATTAGGGATACCTGGCTTTAATAGGGAAATTGAGCATCAAACTCTTCTGGAGTGGTGTTCGGTGGTACTTATCTAATACTGAGTTCTGTGAGACTAAGAAATGGACAATTTACAGTAATTAGTCCTAAGGTTCTTTGTGGAAGGGAAGATACTTTCTAGATACTGTTTGCGGTAATCTTTTAAAATGTGTTCAAAATGTTTCTGTCACACTAACCATTCTCAATTATAACTGACTAAATGGTTCCCTGTTCAGTCAGGAAACTTGCCACCCATTTTTCTGAAGAAAATTTGCAATCCAGAAGAAAAGTTACATTTAGGGGTAGATAAAATATGTAACAAGTAAAAGTGTATTATGCTTCTTAACCAAAGGACATGCCATTTTCCATTTTTCACTCCAAAACTCCATTGTCTTAAAAGCCATTGAAATGTTGAGATACAGTTTGTAAGGTAGTAAATGTTTTCTCTTAAAAAATTGTAATGCTGATTCTCAACATACTCTTATAGTAAAAGGAACTAAGTTTGACATAACACAAATCATCAATTAGGCTGTTTTCTGAAGAGCTGTGAGTTTGGTAAGACTTCAAAGTATGCTTTTTAAGTACCTGAGGTTGCCTTCATGGGAGTGTTAACTTGTGTTTCCAATTCTGCAACCTCTAAACCAGCATTGATTCTGTTAAGCTCTTTAGAGAATTACTCAAAAAAAAGGATGACAAAAAAGTAACACAGTTGAAATAATATTGGCTACTGTGGTGTGGATTATCTATAAATTTTGGGATAAATGACTTTTGTATTTTTTTTCTTATTTTCCAGAATACTTTGCATTTAAAATTTAGATCTTCGTCAAATCCAGTTATAGCAAAACACCTTTACAGCAGAGGCCATATAACCAAAAAGTCCAAAGGCCCAGCCCAGTGGACCATTTACTTCAATGATGTTCAGTACAAATTTCCACTGCCACTAAAGACTTTGGAAAGTCCCTTTTAAGTTGTAACAGGATTTGACTATTAGTGAGGATTTTGATAACTGTTAATGTTTTATGAAGCTGGAATTTGTTATAGAGAAGTACTGGTTTCATGCGCCCTTCAGTTTTTGTCTGGGCTTTTAAGCAAAATGTATTTTCTGAATGTGTTAGTATATTGCTGTTTATCTATGTGGGGTTGCCTTCAGATGTGAGTGGGAGCTTGTTTACAAAAAGTACTACAAAAACCTTAAGTTAAAATTACTTTCCAAAAAAAATTATTTTCCAATTTTGGCAGAATAATTTATGGAGCTTATGAGTGAATAGGGAGGTTGGCTCCCTCTCTTGTATGACTATGAACAGAGCAAAAACTTTGTTTTTTTTTGTGTATGGGGGAATCAAGCTGCATTTTACCCAGTTTCCTAATTG